>NC_081313.1:7901279-9239196 GCF_026419965.1 Kogia breviceps
ATGAGTCTTATAACAGAAGCCATGTCATAGTTTAACTAGCAGCATTTTTTTCCTTAGAAGTACATAAAATAATGGTGCATTTTATAACCAGTGGCATTTTAAGATTCTATGAAATATAGCGACTAAATGAGTCCTTCTAGAATTCAAGGTCTTTTCAGAAGCAGGTTAACTTTGTTATTGGATTTAACTCATATCTCAGTAGCTTTTCTCAAAATGCGCAGAAATCATGTCTGTGGACCTCGTCATGGAATTGGGAAGGATTATAGAGGTCATCTGGCCCCATGTTCCTCAGGGGTATTCCTTGGTGATAGAATTTAACCCAAAAAGGTTCCATTGTTTAGTAAGTTTGGGAAATGTCGTGACAAAGTTTCTCAGGTTCTTTGATGCCCTAATGTAAATGATGGGTGTTCTAGTGTTCAGGATTTCCCTCACTTATTTGACCACTAAACCTTTTTCTTAGGACTGATTTGTAGGTGAATAGAAATGCTGAGAAAATGAGGCCCCTAGAGAGTATACAATTTGCCCCAAAGACCCAGCCAATAAGTAATAAGGGCAGGAATATAGTCTGGATTTTCCCATTCTAGTTCCAGTGCTTCTACCATGCAGCATTATTTCATGCATTATTTTTCAGTGACCCTAGTAAGGCACCATGGTACAGTTCCCTCTTTCTCAAAACACTGCCTTAAGAATTTCAAAACCAGCAAGTTAGTGAAATCTAGTTAAAGATAATTTCACACTGGAGATCAACAGCTACCTCAGTTGTGGGATTTTTTAGCGCACTGGGATGCCCATTGGAATTTGTCACCCGATTGCCTTGCAAGAGCCAAGAGCAGCTTTTGGAGCATGATTTCAGAGCAGGTACAGGTTCAGAGACAGAAGCTAAGAGATAAGCAAAGACACCGCCATTGCTACAGCTCCCTGTGCCTTGAATTTGACAGAACCCTCGAGCAGGTAACACCCACCAGCAGCAAGTCCATGTTGCTGGCTTTGCGACGCCTTCACTTCTGATTATGAAAATATCCTGATTATGCTGCACTGCACTACAATCATTTTCATTTTTATTGTTCTCACTCAAAAGCTCCTAACTTATTAAGATAAGCACCATTAAACAAAAATCTGAGTAATTAATTCTTTTGATGCATCCTGGTGGCAGCAGAGAAACTCAAAAATGTTTATTAACAAAAGAATCATTCTCAGGTGAGACATTATAAACAGAGCTTAGCCCCAATGCAACCTCTCATTAAATCTTGATCAGGAATTAGGTATTTTTCTCTTCCTATGCCATACTTCATCAACCAGCCTCTGTCACTTGGGTAGGATCATTATACCTTTCCCTCCACTAAAATACCACAAATCCTTGCTAACGTGTTTTCCCAGAGGGTGGTCAGAACACAAGCACACACTCCTTCAGTATCCACAGAGTCAGAGAACGTTAAAAGCAGAAGAGAATCTCAGAGATCGTCTACCTTACTCCCCTCATTTGACCCATCAGAGAAAGAGATCCAAGTAAACTGAGATTCCCCAAAGGCCCACAGCTGACAGTGCCACCCATCTCCCATCTCTTGCCCCAGTTAATTTTTCCAGCCCACAACACTCCAAAGTGTCCCACTGAAGCCAGTGCCTGAAAGTCACCAACAGATTCCTGCTGTTCTAAATTACTTATCTATGTCAAAACACCCACACTCTCCCTCCCCAGAATGACAAATGTTATTAATGTCAAATGTTGATGTGAAATGCATTTAAATAAGGACATCTGTGGGATATTAGAAAATTACCAAACAAAAGATTTACATGAAGAAAAAAGCAGCAACCTAAGTGTCCATCAACAGATGAATGGATAAAGAAGATGTGGCACATATATACAATGGAATAGTACTCAGCCATAAAAAGAAATGAAACTGAGTTATTTGTAATGAGGTGGATGGACCTGGAGTCTGTCATACAGAGTGAAGTAAGTCAGAAGGAGAAAAACAAATACCGTATGCTAACACATATATATGGACTCTAAGAAAAAAAAAATGTCATGAAGAGATTAGTGGTAGGACGGAAATAAAACACAGACCTACTAGAGCATGGACTTGAGGATATGGGGAGGGGGAAGGGTAAGCTGTGACGAAGTGAGAGAGTGGCATGGACATATACACACTACCAAATGTAAATTAGATGGCAAGTGGGAAGCTGCCGCATAGCACAGGGAGATCAGCTCGGTGCTTTGTGACCACCTAGAGGGGTGGGATAGGGAGGGTGGGATAGGGAGGGTGGGAGACGCAAGAGGGAAGAGATATGGGAACATGTGTGTATGTATAACTGATTCACTTTGTTGTAAAGCAGAAACTAACACACCATTGTAAAACAGTTACACTCCAATAAAGATATTAAAAAAATAAAAAATAAAGTACATTTTATGTATTCCATTTCTTCAAAAAAAAAAAAGAAAAGAGCGATTTTATTTTACATTCGTTGGAAGACAGAACTGTGAGTTGATTGGCATCTATGGCAGGCAGGGGACCTGTGGTCTCATCTGTCCTCAATCACCTCTGAGATACCCAGCGAACGTTGGACCTGTTGGGGTCTCAGTCCCACATCTGGAAAACAGGCTGACCAGCAGCTGACTTGAACGCAGTGGGGGAGGGAGGGAAATGAGTCAACTGACCCTTGAAAACGCCTTGGAGCTCCAGGAGCTCCTCTTCCATTCAGATGCCTTCCCTCCTGTAGGCGGGGCTGCTCTACAGTTTAAGTGTCGTTATTTTTTTTTTCCCTAATTATTTTAGTATTATCTATGCTTTTTTTTTTAAACATCTTTATTTGAGTATAACTGTCTTACAATAGTGTGTTAGTTTCTCCCTTACAACAAAGTGAATCCGTTATACATATACATATGTTCCCATATCTCTTCCCTCTTGCGTCGCAATAAGTGTCGTTATTAATGAGGCTCTCTCGCCTGTGTCATGTAACATACAACAGCACAAACAAGATTTCAAGTAAAAGATTTCCTGTTAATCTCTCAATGTTTTGTTAACACATGATCTCCAAGGAATAGACTTAGAAAGAGAGCATTCTCCTGTCTCCTTTACCTGCTGAGAATCACCCTCCTGAAGACATTAGCTGGGTGTTAGGTGTCGCGGAAATGAACTTCGGTCTGTATACCTACTCCTGAAGCATCATACAAAACACATGCTGAGTCTTTAGAGAAACAACTGTACTCCCTCCAAAATATTTAGACACAATCTATCTCTCTAACATGATATTTTCACCATGCAAAAACAGAAAAACCCAAGTTTAGAGGGGAAAATTCTTCAGAGGGGCAAAATATCTCCTAATTTGACCCTAACTTCTTAGTTTTCCTCACTTCTATAGCTAAGACCTGTGAAAAACAATGCAAAGTTTAGTACTGATTTTCTTAAGAAAATACCTGAGTTGTTTTTTTTTTCCATACGTGGACTTTATTTTAACTCAAATTCCTGCTGTCACCAGGTACCACATTAATAACCTCATGTGCCAAGAAGATTTGAAATGGGAGGTGTCATCAGTTCGGTGAGGCTTGGCTGAAATTAATTCAGTGTCATTCACAGGAGAGGCTGAAAATCTTTACCTGCCTGAAGCCCTAAATGGTAAAGGAGGAGAAAACCCAAAAGATAAATGAGAGATGCATGTCTAGGTTAGACCTGAACAGGGGAAGTTGGTAACATAGAGGGTCAGAGACAAGAGTGGTAAATTCAAGTGTGAGGAGTGACTGGAAGACATTATTAACATAAACAAAAGCCCCCGTCAGGAACCAATCAGAAGGGCAAACTCAAATTTGCTGACACGTGAAAAGCAATAAGTAATGCAGAAAAATGCTGTGCTCATTTCTTTTCCATTTTCTCCAACCAGACAATGCACAAAAGAGACTGTACTTGCAAAAAGTTCCAGATTAAGTTTACCAACTACGTTGTTTGCCTTTACTGTTAATTAGAGCCAGAAGCAACTCCCTTGTGTTCTTCTCTCTCCCAGGATTCCCCTCTGGATGCTAATGAAGTTGAGAGAGTTCTAAGCACAGTCTGCCTTGAGCAGTGGTATTCTTTTCCACTGGCAATACAGACAAAATAAATTAACTTGGAAGATTTCTTGATGGAAACAGTTTACAATCAAACACCCTACTGTTGACAAAATTGTCATGACTGTCACTTCACTCCTCTCTGCCAACTGCATACTTAGTGCCATTATCCAGTAAGTCATGGAAATATAAAAGAGTGTGGATTATACAACACACAATTGCATAAATATGAATATTTTATAGAACCTAAGAATGTTGCACATTATACATGACACGCACTTGGCACTTGCTTCCAGAGGATCTTAAGATCTCTCACCCAGACTAAGTAAACCCCCTCATGATAGAACTTTAGAAAGATGTTTCTGGGTGGATACTCCTGAAGGCAAGTGATGACGGGGAGAGGAGGGGGAAATATTCTGTTTGGAGCTGATTTAAAAATACATAAATTTGTTAGCACATTTTTATGTTTAGGACAGCCATTTCATTTATATATTTTCCTAAGTAGAATATAATTTCCAAAAACAATTTTTAAAGAACAGAGTTTAAAGCCAAATGCATCTAATTTGGTATCACCTACTATTCTGGATCACTCATGTTTGAATACTTTGACAAAAATGTTAGACCAGACCACTCTGCACCCAAATTGCCTGTAATTCCTCCACCAGGGGTGCCCTTCTTCCTTTCCCCTCTGTCCAAGACCAGCTCAGGATATGGGTTTTTTTCTCCCTTCTTTGAACTTATTAAGCCTGGATCCTTGAAAGTATATCTTTTGACATTTCTTAGATTCTGTAAGATATGACTGTCAAACTCTTTGTTTGTGTTAATTACATCTATGATATTTCCATACTTCTGCAAACCCTCCCCTTCTCAGTGTCCAAAACTGGGCTCAGAAGTCATAGGCACTCCCTAAATATGTAAAGGAAATTATGAAATAAAATGGCATATTCTTCAGTTTCTATAGAACATAATATGGAAATGGGAAAATAATAGAAGAAGCATGAGTACTCCTTTCAGCCAGCTGAGACCACAACCTTGGAAACCATAAATTCATACACAAAAAAGTAGTGTGTTCATTAAACCTTGCTAATGGAGGTTGGTAAATACTTTATTAATCAAGATTATTTATTACAAGTGTGGGTGTAAATCAAGAAGCTGCTGAGTCTCACATGGTATCACTGGATTATCAGCTCCACAAGGAAAGTTGCGTCTCATTGTACATAGCTATGATCGTCAGAATAGTGGCCCCCAAAGAGGTCCACAATCTAATCCCTGGAAACTGATTGTGTTAGGTTACCTACTAGGCAAAAACAAAACACAAAGCTCAGTCTTAAGATCCAGGAACTGCTTATCACGTTTAAATTCTCCACTTTGACTCAGTTATTATGCTTTACGAATATTTGTACAATGTAATGGTGAAGTTTCAGAAAAACTTTGAAATTTGCAACTACACTAAACTAAAAAAAAATCCACCTGTTCAAAGTTCAAAATACAGGTTTTTATTCAAGAGATGAGGCTGGAGTGATAAAAGTTTGAAACTTCATCTTACAAGGAACTTTATCTTATAAGGTCTGAAGTGGCACCAAGCAATTGACACGATAACATTTGAGTTTATGGAAACTCATTCTAGGCACAGTACAGAGAATCAATTGTTTGAAAAAGTCAGCAGGAAGACCAGGTAGGAAGTACTGCATTAACTCTAGCAAGAGGTTCAAGGGCTTGGCCTTGGCAAGTGGCCATGGGAGTGGAGAGAAAAGGATGAATTCTAGGAAAGTTTATGAGGTAATATTGACAGGAATTGGTGCCTGGAGGAGGGAGAGAAAGAAGTCAATGGGGATTACAATTTATGAGTTTGGACAAGAGGGTGGATGCTAACCATTTAGTAGCTGCAGAGCATGAGATATTATGGTATTATGGCTGAGTATGAGATATACTATGCTTGGTCATAATATAATGAGCCCTGATCTGGACATTTTGAGGTTGTAATGGGGGAGAGGACAATAAACGATTGTGGGAAATAATAATAATTGGATATATCAATCTCCAGCTCAAGGAAAAGATTTTGTTAGAAACATAGATTTGAGAGTCATCAATACATGAATGCAGATGGAGGCCATTGGGTATGACAGTACACAAGATAAATGTATAGATTAAGAATCTAGGGGAAAACTCTAGGGAACACTATTTTTAAGGGGTAGGATAAAAGAAGAATGTACACAGGAGACTAAGTGCATAGCCAGAGACAAAGAAAACCAGGAAAATTCAGTGTTATGACAGCCAACAGACCATTTCAAGATTGTGGATGTAATCCAAGGTGCCAACTGCTGCTGAGAGGTTGAGCAAGATGGAAGGGTGGGCATTGAGTTTTGCAATAGGGATACCATTAGGAACCAGAATGAGAATGTTTTTAGTGCAAAAGTGGGGACACAGGTGTTTTGAAGGATGTTAAGGAGGGATGAGTGCAAGAAGGAGGAAAACAAGTCAAGAAGGTTGACAAAAGAAAAAAGAAGGAAGAAGTTGACTGACAGGGAATTGTGAAAAAACTCTGTATTTTTAAAAGAGAGGAACAACGATCTGAAGAGGGCAGTAGAGAAGATGAGGTTGATAATTTAGTTTGACTAGGAGATAACTATTATCATGAGGGGATGGATCCAGAACAGAAGGGAAGTGATGTGCTATGGATGGCGGTCCGAGACATATGTTCCGCTCTGGTGAGAGGGAGCGAGGAAAGGATGGATGTAGGAGATTGAAGGTCAGTTTTTAGGTCTGACAGAGGAAAACTCATAAAGTTGCCATCTGTTGGCTTTTGATTCTTTTGTTAAGTAGGAGCTGAGGTTATCTAAATGCTTAATTTTGAAAAGAGAGATAGATGTTCTAGAATTTAAACCAAAATTTTAATACTAATAAATCCAACGTCCTCAAGTGGTACCATCTTAGCATAGGTTTGAATTTTTAAAACCCTAATCGAGTGGTCTGAAGTAACTTAAAAAGGGATTGCAAACTTATTTGATGTTCAATATTATGGAAAAGCTCATTCATAATACAAAGAAAAAATTCTCAAACCTCTTTCTACTCCCCCATGAATCTCTCACTCCTGTAGGTTCTCCAGAGCTTCTCAAACATCAGACACCAAACTTGCTTCTTCATACCCAGCCTGTGACCACTTTCTTATCCTCTTCTCATTTCCTGCTCTCTGACTCTGTTATGAATATAAACTGAAGCTCTTTCATTAAATTCTTTCTCTTTCCTCCTACTTCTCAGGCTTTTTTCTCTCTATCCGTTCTCTAGATTCAAAGGTTTGCATCATAAAAGATCCAGGAACAGTTCTGGAAAATACAGAATTTTTCTTGGAAGACTCGGACAGGAATATTTTTAAAAAACAAAGGAACAAGGAGAAAGAACTCACACACTATTAAGTTGTGGGACAGCCATCTCAGTACAAGAGCAGCTTTTGTCGAATGTGATGTCAACATTGGAGAATGACCCAGCATGGCCATCACCTTGGAGTGTAGACCCAACCACTGAAGGCTGCCTCCGAAAGGGGGCAGGGGTTAAGTGGATGCAAGGGTGATCAATAACTCTGAAAAATTGACCATGGCACAAAATTTGAATTATTGGTCATGTATGTCATGTATATATTTTAGACATAATATTCCAGATACTGAAAGAACGAAAAGGAATGAACAGGAATATTGACCACATGACTCACTGGAGGCTTGAGGTTAGGTTGAGCCAGTAACAAAATCCCCTTTATGGGTTTTGAACAGGATAATGAAGCTTAAATCCACAGGGAAACAAGGAGGTGCATTTCACTCCTCCATCCAGCCATTGAAGGGATTATTATCTTTGCACACAAACAAGAGGAACATCAAAACTCTTCCCCTGCAAAGTGCTTAAGTGCCTTTTCAGAGTGGTTGTCTTAGTCAAGTACAAACAAACAAACGAAATCTCACTGACAACACAGCCACATCATTTCTTGCTCATGCAAACGTATTGGTGAATCCAGCAAGCCTTCAGGACAGCTGTCCTCCGAGTATGGAGCTTAGCCCTCCAGGCTGCTCTGAACCTGTGTCCCTTCCATTGTGTCCACTGCAGGAGAGAGGATGCTGAAGGATTCTGTGTTGAAAAGCTCCCTTTGCCCTTTCAGAGCCCCTTGCCAGCTTTCTCCAGCCTATTCAGTCGCAAGAGTCTGGTCTGTGTGATCTTGTTCTCTGGTCCTCATTGCATGTGACCGATGGGGTGTATCACACCAGCAGAAGCTAAATGAGTTCAGAGTGTTATTCCTCCACTTGCAGTCTGTGGTGTCATGGTGGCCTTGCTGCATCCCTCTACTGAGGACCAGAATTTTCTCTCTCTCTCTCTCTCTCTCTGCATTCTGATACTGACCCCTTCTCTTCTCTTTTCAAGCCCAGGTGCTATAATGCCTCCCTACTGTTACTAGACCAGAGTGTACCACAATCACTTGCTACTTTCTTAAAACCTAGCCCACATGTTTGTAAACATTTTTTCAAACTTAAAATCCAACATACTCCTTTAGTAAACTCTCTTCAGTTACCCAGATTTTACATGCTTTGGTCTGAAAATGGCCCATGTCATTTCCACTTGAAATCATTGACCAGAATTAGTTACATGCCCTGCTTAGCTACAATGGGCCTGGGAAGTTCAATGACTCCAGAGGAAGAAGAACCCAATTTTGGTAAAGACCAGAAGTCTCTATCACAGAGGCCCAGCAATCAATATAACGCGATTCACGTGATAATTAGAGAGAAAATGGTCACTTTGCCACTTTCATCATTAGAAACAGCACATAACTCATCACAATTCCTTTTAGGTGTGAAGAAAACTGGAGCACTTCCAAAAGCAGTGATCAAATGACAAAACTGCCAAATTAACCACCAGTTGGCAATCAGACTGAGATAGCTGTTTCCTCTCAGGTTAGAGAAGATGAACCATTAGCTTTAGAAGAATAAGCAAGGCAAGACACAGACCTCAAGCAGTAGTGATTGGATGTGTCCTCACATACAAAAAGTTGTAGAGTAGCTTTCAGAGAGCTATTACAGGGACCTCACTGGCAGCCCAGTGGTTAAGCCTCTGTGTTTCCACTGCAGGGGGTACACGTTAGATCTCTGGTTGGGGAACTAAGATCCCACATGCCACGTGGCCAAAAATAAATAAATAAAGGGTCTGGACTTAATTCTTTTTTTTTTTTTTTTGCAGTATGCAGGCCTCTCACTGCTGTGGCCTCTCCTGTTGCGGAGCACAGGCTCCAGACGCGCAGGCTCAGTGGCCATGGCTCACGGGCCCAGCCGCTCTGCGGCATGTGGGATCTTCCCGGACCGGGGCACGAACCCGTGTCTCCTGCATCGGCAGGCGGATTCTCAACCACTGCGCCACAAGGGAAGCCCTGGACTTAATTCTTAAAGCAAAAAAAAAGCTATTACACAACTGTCACAGAAGGGACAGAAACACAATGTTATCTTTGAAATACTTTGCTGGCTGATTAAGACAACCAGGCAGAGGTAGGCATAATACCCAATCCTGAACACGTGTGCTGAGGGCACACAGGGGGCACACATACTTAGAGTAGTATGTAAGAGTCAGGGACCCCAGACCATGCTCTCCTAGTAACTGGCTGGATGCCCTTGGCCACATCTTCTAGTCTGGTTTCTTATGTATAAATTGAGGCAACTGGATCAAGGGCCTTTTAACCTGTGATATATGGATATATCATGAGAGCTGTTAAAACTGTGCAAATTTTGGAATATATTTGTATGTTTGATTTTATTTTTGCAGAAAGGATTCACAGGTCTCATAAAACACCAAAATATCCTTTATCTCTCCCCTCAAGAAAAAGGTTAGGACCAGTGAGCTAGATGATGTCCAATGATTCTTCCTGATCTAACATTTGATGATCCTATGTTCATTTCTGGTCAATATATTGGCCAGATGAAAAAGCATATAATATATTCTCATAAAACAATAAAATTGTCTTAGTATAGCTGATTCTCAATAGAGGTATGCAAATCTGAATCTGCATCTTATTTTTTTTAATTTTTGAATATGTCATCTTCAGAAGGCCATAGAAGCATATGTTACAAATAATACTTTCTGTTTCTTTTTCCATTACTTACTCAGTAATGAGTTCCTCACTTGCTTTACATTTCATATTTTGATTTTACTCTCAGTGACTCTATACAGAACATGAGGTTGACAATAACTTCGTCCAAATGAAGTGAGAGGACACAGTTAAACTACTCAAGTTGGAGCCAAATCCTAAAACACCTATTTAAATAACTAGTAATTGTTCTGCCCAAACTCTTGTCCAAAGTACAAACTTTAAAATGATTATGAGCCACTCTTAATGAGCCAAGTTTTCTGACTTACTTGTCCTAAGGTACCTAAACCACCAGCTCTCAGCTTCACTGTCCAGTTGCTGTAATTAACCATAGGTTCAGTTTTACTTGCATTCTAATTGGGTCTTTGACTAATTGTGCATTAAATACTTGGCAGTACACTACAGATCATCTTACAAAGTTTTCATTGCTCCCAACTTCAATTTGTACATAGAAATAAATCTGGGAAGGTTAGGATGTCAGAGTATTACTGTTGGTAGTTTCCCAAGGAAACAAAGGAAAGAGGAAAAGATTTGATATGACCCCCAAGCATGATCAATATCTACAGGCATACAGCAGAGGTTGGCAATCTATTTTTAAAACAATGCTTTGTGTTCAGCTAGGAACACTTTCCATCCTGGCATTTTCAGAGTGTATTTGGGGTGAGGCTGAATACTTCTTTCGTCTTGAGAAGGGGGTTGAATGTGCAGGTTGTCACAAGGACAGGTGAGCACGTGTCCTGTTATTCAGTGTCCTGTCAGCCAAGATGAACTTTTGGTAATGGCAGAAAATAAGTATGAAGGAAATTTTGTACTCACTATTACAGCCTCAGCCTTCTCACTTAACACACACTGTTTTTGTGCTTGAACACACAACTCTCATTTAGGGATTCTTAGCTAAGATGTCAGCATTAAATTCTTGTCCAATATTGTCTTCCTATAATTTCCACTTTGGGTTTAAAAATTTTTTTTGATGATACGTGGGATTGGGCAGGTGGGTTAATTACAAAGTCTACGGTTCATTATCCCACTTCTGCATACCTCAAAAGCAGAATTATCAAAAGAGTGCTCCAAACATGGACTCAGAAACAGGCAAAGCCAATGAGCTGCTGGTGTTAGATGAATGACATGAACTGGACAGACTGTTAAAAGATGATTTGTCAAAAGGATCATTTTCAAATTCACAAAATCACAGCTGTTGTATAATATAAAATGAACATATGTAACTGGTTCAAACAAGAGGCTCAAGACCAGATATATGTAGAATATCAAAAATGCTAAATTTGTTGATAGATGCAAAACTAGACACAAAATGTAATCTTTGTAATGATATTTGGATCATCTTTTCTACAGGGTAGAAATGAGTTGTATCACTACCAGGCAAAATTCATCTGCATTTCTGTAGACAAGAGTCATTTGCATTTCTACCAGGTTTCTACCACTTACAGAGCTGTGGTATAGCCTAGACAAAGGCAATCAAAGGTGCATCCCTCTACAGAATCAAATAACCCTGGAGGATCTGCTAGACAATTCCCAGCATTCTATTTAAAAGTACAACCTTAGAAGTTTTTCAAAAATGTTCCCAACAAGCTTGCCCTGGGAATCATGAACACCATCTGCTAATATTCTGCTAGATCACAAAAGTGCTGGTCTCATTGGTTTGGCCTTCTTATTTCCATAGGTGCTGTCCAAGGGCTAATTAACCATGTATTTGCTTTGTTAATCGAGAACCATGCCATTCTGAGCTACTACTAAGGCTGCAGAATTAACTTCTGTCTGGAAGTTTTCATAAGGAGATTGAATTTTATTTTTTAAAGCCTCTGTCATTTGCTATCCAGAAGCTAGGAAACCAAAGTTCAAAGAAACTTTCTCTACCAGATTTCACTGGCTAGGCCTACAAATTTGGGTGAATTCCTTCCTTCTCAATGTCCCCAAAACTTGCTAAGTTTCTTGGCCCAACCGGAAGTGACCTTCCTCACTATCTGTAAGGCCAGGACCCTAAGTCAGGCTAACCCTAAGAGATAACCTTTTTTCTTTAAAACAGTTTGCCATTCTTGATTAAATAACCGTTCTTTTCAAATATGACACCACTTGAGTGGCCGTGGTCGCACAATCCGATTATATTCTGGTAAAAAGGTGGAGAGATTTGCATTAAGCCTACGTAAATAAGTATATTGCCATGAAAAGACTCAGTAAAAATTGATGATTTCTGAGGGCTGAGTGAGAATCAGATACATTTCAAAATGTTTTATTTCACTTTACAAAAGCAGAGTCTACTTAACAGTTAGTGATGACTCAGAAAGAAAAATGACCTCTTAATATAAACATGAAAAATAGAACATTAACCAAATATTTTAAAAAATTCCAAGCAACTAATCACAACAAAACTTCTGTCATTGGTTCATTCGGTTTCTTCTTCTGCTGAATCGTGGGTCACCAGCCTCTTTCATGAAGCCTCCTGCTTCCAGACTAAGAAGAGTCCTGGAGATCCTGCCTCAGGCCAGTGGTAGGATCTGACAGCCTTTAAATGATGTCAGTTCAGAAACCTGTACCCAAGAGCCTTTACTTTGAAGAATCAATAGATCAAAGTACCTGTTATAGTCGTTTCCATGAGGACCTAAGACTATAGGCAAAACTGCTCACCTGGACCTTAGAGTGGGGTCTTCAGGCCGGCATCAGAATACAATAAAAATTACCTGTAGCTGACAAAGACTTAGTGATTAGTATCATCAATAATATCAGAATGCGGGAGAATAAACTCCCTGTTGGAGTACAGTACATAGTTGTTTCAGTGCATCCCCTGAGAGTAAGACAAACCTCCAGAGTCTTCTCAGAAGACACATACTGTCTGTAATATTTATACTAATAGCATTGAACATCAACAAACCCAAGAGAAGGCTAAACGTCTCTTCTCATTTGATGACTTTTCCCATGTAGCTCTTGCGATAGCATTAATTTAAGAGATATATGGTACATTAAAGTAACTTAATTATTTCTAGTGTTTCTCATTTTACGAGGTAAAAAATAAATCTTGGAGATTGCTCTGGGGTCTTTGTAAAATCTCAAACATAGTTTTAGGTGTAAAAGATATCCTGACGTTTTTATTTTATTTTTTCTAAATATAGGAGCCGATCTTGGTAAGGCAAAATCAAAACAGCCGTCAGAGGAGATTTTGAGCACTTGATTTTGATTGGATCATAGGTACCTGAGAACCAACTGCATGGTGACCTATTTAATCAAAGTGGTAACAAAATGTTTTGAAATACACATAAAAGGTAATAAACTCGTAAAGAGCCTCAGCTCTTTCACAGTGAGAAAACTTTGTTCTTTGGTTGTTGGGTTTTTTTTTAAACAATCAAGGACATAATACAGTTAACATAATGCACAAATAGTTGTTCTGGTAGACACAGGTTCTCTGCTATGTAGACAGATTTGGCAAAAGGTAAAGAATTTTCTTTCATCTTGTAAACGGAGGTATTATACAGTAAACTGATGAAACCAACCCATAAAAACTGAGCAACCTTAGCTAAAATTTTAACTTATGCCTTCTTTTCAGATTCAGTTGTTATAAACCGAATCAAATAAAGTTTATTTGGGGGGTCTTGCCTTTTTCAAGCTCTTTTGTATTCTGGAAGGAACTGACTCACATGAGAACAAAACTACTTTTTTCCTTAGAAAATAAAGGCACACACCCACTTGCATTTCTCCATCATCATTGCTTGTAGTATAGTCTCAGTCACGTATGTTAATTATAACTCCTGACCGGTGTGAAAACTTTCTATTTCACAGAGAAAACTAGAGAATATATGACTGAGAGCCGTCTGTCACTCTAGTTTTTTAACAGAATGACATCGCTTGTGAGTATACTTAACACAGCTTTCTACTTCTACACTCATTTCTCTTATACCTTCTTAAGGTAGCACAAATGAACATATTCAGTAACATTACCCAAAGATACAGACCCTTGTAGCATATAGAAATATGAAGCTTAAAATTATGCTTAGACATTAGTATTTCAGAATTCCATATCACTTAGAAAATATCTAGCTAAGAATTCTCCATTAATTAGCTCAATTTAATATTAGTTGAAGGTTTTAAATTACCTGAAGACCCTGGAAATTATGTTTAAGCTGACACACTACAAAACATAATTACTACTGATATAAAAAGTTTGCTGGAATAATGATTCAATTTAGTTGAGCACAAATTACTTTTCATAATCTTTAACACTGTGTGGGAGTATTATTAGTTTATTTGATCATTAAACTGACATAATTTTAGGAAGTTCAGACTATGCTCTTCCTGAATGAGAAAATCAATCAACTAAAATAACATATGCTTTTATGTAGTTAATACTGGTAAATGAGACAAAGGACATAGACTTCTTTTGAAAACCATAATTATTATACCAGTCCAATTTGCCAAACCTATATCTTAATTATGTAAATGTGAATATCTTAATTATGTAAATGTGAATCCTTAAAATGTTTCTAATCTAGCAACATAATTTTTAAGGCTAACTCTCTTAAATTATTAGAAATTCAATTTCATTATTCTGTGGGAGCTTTAAGAATATTTTATTTATATAAGTATATATTTACCTCTATAAACAATCAGAAAGGAGCTCCTTTAATTTAAGTGACATAACAACCTAAGTCATTAATACCCTCTGGAGAAAGGGAAAAAAATCCTACTAACACAATGAGAGGAAAATAACCTTTCTCAACTGCCCACACAGACACAAAGACGTGAAGACATGTAGAGAACTTACAGCTTCAGTTCTACTATATCAGTCTCAGGTAAAAAGTAAACACAGACGCACAAAAACTCTGTGGCCCACATCTCAAAGAGCTGTGCCCTGTCCCAGAAATTCTTAATTAGAATTCAAAATAGACAAACAAACAAACAAAAAGGACTGAAAATATGAATCCTTTGTTGTATGTCATCCAAGAGAGAATAGATCACTATCCTCCATCTATAGAAATTAACAAACCATGGGTGATAGAACCAAATTTTCAATAGTTGACTCCAATGGGGAGTAAATTAGCTTCTATGCAAACCACCTGTGTGAACCAGAAACAAAGACTAAACACAAAATCAAGGAAAAAGAAGAAAATAAAATAGGGCATCAACAATGTTAAAGTTCTATGGTCACTTGGAACTCAGACTGGAAGCCAAGCAAAAAACAAAAAATAACCCCACACAGGCTTAAGCAGTCCAAGGTACATGCTTCTCCAGCAAGATAGCTTTCCAGGTAAATCCTGACATCTCAGTGGGACCTCCAAGCTAGAAAAGAATAGTTTTCAAATGTAAACCCATGACTCTCCTAAGAAAATAACACAAACACGTGTGAAGGATTTTATTTTCCTCTTCAATTAGTGAGGGAACTCTGATATGTAAGCATCTGTGTCTAGAATGTTCAGCTGGATTAGTGAACCATGTCATTTTGCACAGCTTCCGCAAGTCGTAGGTATTGACTGTGTAGACATCAAAGCAGACAGCAGTGACACCATTCTCTAATCCTGTTGATGAAACATCATATCTGTCACATGCTCTTTATAATTTCTAAAGCAATTATATATGTTCCTTATTTAAAATTTGATTTTTATAATTGTTAAAGTACATTCAAAGTTTAGTTGGATAATCAAGCTGGACAATCATCGCCAGTGTCCTGAGTAGTACATCATTGTACAAGGAAGCAGAAATCGTGGGCTGTTTCCAGCACAGACACTGACTAACAGCACTGTCCCCTCTAGAGGTCCAGGATCTCATGCATAAAATGAAGGGTCAAGATGCATGCACTCTGAAGGCCTTTCCAGCTCCACGGTCAATGACAATGTTCTCAGTGAAAGGTCAGGAAGCCACTGCATTGTACTCAACTGGGGTGCTTGTACAATTAATAATTTTCTGGTGTGTTATTTCTACTAATAAGTAACTTGGCCTAAAATGCCTTTTTTTTATGCTTAGGATATTTTTTTCAATATCTGAAAGTCCAAAGCATTTCTGTCATAACTGTAAACAAACTTATCCTAAATGTAATAAAACGATCTTGGGTACTTTTTGTATATCTACAAACCCTTAAAATCTGAAGGCTAATCCAAATTGGCACATTTTAGAATATTCAAGAAGACAAATAACTACTTTTAATACCAGCCTTTTAGATTTTATGAAGATTTTGATGAGGAATAATAGTGTATAAGCATTGACAAAACTTTGAAAGTTCTTTTCTATAGAATATAAAATACTCAATATCTAAATCCAAGTCAGGCATGGGAGATCAGTGTGTAACATTGGATGTTTTGTGTTTTTATATTTATATTATAATGTTTAAAATGCAAGTATAACATTTAAATATTGGTCAACTTGATTTTACAGAAGTAAATCCTAAATCACTAAGCTTTATTTGTTCCTCTGTTCTCATACTTTTTCAAATCCCTTTAAGGAATTACTTATTGTATATTAAAAACTCCCTTACCCCCCCTCAAAATAATAATAATTTTCTGGCCCCCTCTACAGACATACTGAGCAGAATTTGGGTGAGATCCAGAAATTTGCATTTTAAATAATCTCCACATTATTCTTACCCAAACTGAAGTTTAAGTTTTTTTCCTGGGAGAAAGAAAACAGTTATGATTGAAAAATACTTTTTGAGTTTTTCTGGTAAATGATACATTACTTAGTGCCTTCAAAGCAAAGTTCAACCATATTTAAAGTTTTCTGAATGACATTGAAAAGAAACCAGGTTGTCACTATTTTTAAAGTGGTAGTTTACCACGGTTCATTATATCTGGCATAAGATTTAGAGTGCATACTCGGCTTCACCAGAGTGCAGCTGTAAACCAACGTGCAGTTAGTTCCCTTTACTCATTTCTATTGCCTTACTTCCTTCTTTCTTATAAATGGTTTAAAGAAAATTAATGGAACCAAAGCTGGATCTTTGAAAAAAATCAATAAACTCAATAAACCTCTCACAATACTGACACAAAGAAGACACAAATGATCAATATCAGAAATGAAAGAGGAGTCTTCACTCTTGAACCCACAGGCATTAAAAGGTTAACAAAAGAATACTGTGAATAATTCTATGTCCACAAATTTTATAACTTAGATGAAATGTTTTTCAAGACCAATTCCTTGAAAAACGCAAACTACCAAAACTTATACGAGAAGTTTTTTAAATAGGCTTATATTTATTGAAGAAATTAAATGAATAATTAATAACCTTCCAAAATAGAAAGCACCAGACCCAGATGGGTTCACTGGTGAATGCTACCAAACACTTAAGGAAGAAGTAATACCAATTCTCTACAAACTCTTCTAGAAGACAGAAGTAGAGGAAACACTATCTAACTCATGCTATAAGGGCAGCATTACCATGATGTCAAAACCAGACAAAGATATTACAAGAAAGGAAAACTACAGACTAATATCTCTCATGAACACAGATTTTAAAATCCTCAAAAAAATTAGAAAATAAAATCCAACAATGTATAAAAATAATTATACATTACAATGAAGTGGGAAATGTTTTAGGAAACATACAAAGCTGTTTCAACATCCCATCCTTGTAATTCATCATGTCAACAAGTTAAAGAAGAAAAATAATATAATCATGTCAATTGATGCAGAAAGCATTAAGAAAATTCAGCACCCAGTCATGACAAAAACTCTCAGCACACTGAAAAAAGACAGGAACTTTCTCAACTTTATTTAAAACATCTCCAAAAGTAGCTAACATCTTATAGAGACTAGATGCTTTCCTATTTTTAAAAAATGTTTACAGAGTATAGTTGATTTACAATGTTGTGTTAGTACCAGGTGTACAGCAAAGGGAATCAGTTATATATATACATATATCCACTCTTCTTTAGATTCCTTTCCCATATAGGGACCCTTACAGAGTATTGAGCAGAATTCCCTGTGCTATACAGTAGGTCTTTATTAGTTATCAATTTTATACATAGTACCGTGTACATGTCAATCCCAACCTCCCATTTTATTCCTCCTCCATCCCTTACCCCCTGGTAACCATAAGTTTGTTTTCTACATCTGTAACTCTATTTCTGTTTTGTAGATAAATTCATCTGTACCCCTTTTTTAGTTTCCACATATAAGTATTATCATAAGATATGATATTTGTCTTTCTGACTTACTTCACTCAGTATGATAATCTCTAGGTCCATCCATGTTGCTGCAAATGGCATTATTTCATTCTTTTTGAGCTGTTTGTATATTTTGGAGATTAATCCCTTGTCAGTTGTTTCACTTGCAAATATTTTCTCCCATTCGGAGGGCTGTCTTTTCACTTTGTTTATGGTTTCCTTTGCTGTGTGAAAACTTTTACGTCTAATTAGGTCCCATTTATTTATTTTGTTTTTATTTTCATTACTCTAGGAGGTGGATCAAAAAAGATCTTGCTGCAATTTATGTCAAAGAGTGTTCTGCCTATGTTTTTCTTTAAGAGTTTTATAGTTAGATACTTTCCTCTTAAGCTGGGGAAAAGGCAAGATGTTCTCTCTCACCAGTCTTATTAGATGCCATTCGAGAAATTCTAACTAGTGCAATAAGACAAGAAAAATAAGTAAAAGTTATACAGATTGGACAAGAAGAAATAAAACCACCTTTATTTGTAGATGATATGACTATCTATGCAGAAGATTCCAAAGAATCTACAAAATAACTTCTGGAACAAATAAGAGAGTATAACAAAATAAAAGGACAGAAGGTTAACACACAAAAGGCAATGGCTTCTTTATAAATGGTTTGTCTTTCATTATGGAAAAATGTTAACCCAAATAAATTAACATTGCCACTCTGAGAAGGTTGTGGCCAAATTGAGGAGAAACTACACCTTCCCCTGAGGAATTAATAATCTTCTGAAAGGGTAGCACAACATATGCTTTTTAAAATTACTTTATATTCATTTTAGATTTTCTTTGGAGTTGGATGAGAGAAAGGATTCTAGTTAAGAGTCAGATATTAACTAGTAAGTGACCTAAATCAAGAAGATGGTCTTGATGGCTGTACTTTAATAACAGACAGAAAAAACTGTATAGTTTGATGAAGGAAAATGGGGATTTATCCTTCCTTTATACAAATGATAAAATGGAAGACTTAAATCTCTATGCTACTTCAAAGGTTCAGAAGGATAGAGGAAATTGTGTTAATAACTTTGCAAAATAATTTTGATAATTTTCGTCTTTCCTATGCATTTAGTTTAAACAAAGGGTATTTATCGTTTTCTCTAAACTCTATCTGCCTTTTGACATTTTTTATATAGATGTTTAGTGCCTTTGCTCAGTTATTCAGTGGGTTATGACTCTCTGTACCTGTTCTCTGATGATGTGTGTGTGTCATCAAACACAAGAACTGAGACAGTAATTATTACTCTGTTACTAAACAGCCCAGTAATCGCTGCAATAAAACCAGGCATAAATGTTCAGACCACATCTGGACATTTAGTTTGGCTCCAGACAGTTTTCGTTCATGAAGCCTACTTTCCCCAGCTTTCTGTGGAGCTCCACTGAACAGTTTTCCAGAACCCTGAAATCTAACAAAACCCCCAAATCCTGGAGCTAGTCCCATGTACTCCTCTGAAGAGATGCAGCATTAGGAGCCTGGAGGATGTTAACGGACACTGTCTTTAGGCTGGTGCATGTGAGTCCCCTCGAGGCTTGCACTACCCACCATGATTTTCCTGAATGCTCAGAGCCAGAAGAGTTCTCCAAAGCACCACATCCCTCTCTTTTATTTTGAGAATGTGAGACCCTTTCTTCAGCCTCACGTTGCTGATGATAGAAGAATATCCTCTCTAAATTCCTTCCACACTTACCGAGCAAGCTGTAGCTGCCAAGGGTGGATCTCTAGCCTATCCAGCTCTCCTTTCACTGTTCCCACCCCCGCCTACACAGCCCACAAAATAAAAGAACCCTAAGAAGCAAAATATCTATTGAAAGGAATTTCTACACATAAAGGCACAAAACAAGATATTGTACCTCTTATTCTTTCAGAAGAGCCAAAGGACCCCCATCTTGGATTATTATGATTACTAAAACCTAGTTTATATCACCAGCTTCACAGAGGATAAAAATATGTTAGATTTCAAAGCATTTCCAATTAAATTATATTGTTGGTAATGCATCTTACCTGACCCACAACCAAGACACCATTTGTGTTACTACCTGCGTAAGTGTGTGTGTACGTTGCAACACAGAGCTGGTATGTTGTCCTGGGAACTTTCGTTTTTCCAAATTAGGTTTCTGTGTGAAAGTTCGCAATGATCTGAATCTTTTCCTTTCATTCCTCATTTTTAAAAGATAGCACAAAAGCTGCTGACAAATCTGGACTTGACATCTACTTAGTAGAATTCAGAAAGGAAAGGGTGACAAACTTCAAACTTCGCACCACTTGGGAAGAGGATCTCTTTCAAAAACACCCTTCCGGCCATTGAGAATGATTTGCAATTTGTAAGAGTTCCTTGTCTCTAAACTTATGCTGGAAATATTTCCTCTGAGATGAGAAGCTTTGCCTAAATTGGAAACAGAAAGAATTCTCTTTGGGGAATTCCTATCAAAAAGAAAGAAAAAACATGTCCCATTGCCATTTCTCAATGGAATTCTCTTCTACAAACACATGCCAAGATAATAAAAGATAATATTCCAGAAAGCCTCTTTATAAACGGCCCCTTCAGAGGAAAATATATGTGGATTTGTGATAACAGAAGGTAGCCGTTGAAGCACGAGTTTAAATTAACTTTTACTCTTCCTCAATAATGCCCATATCAAAACCTTGTTTAAGCTTAACCTTTGGAGAATCCGTTTTGTAGGATTTAAAATAAACTGAAGAAGTAGAATTGAGAAAGTCACAAAAAGGGGGTGTCAGAAATATTATGTATGAGAGAAAACAGCAATGCCAGCATTCATTCCATGACTGCATGAATCCCCACGAAAATCTAGAAAAAGAAACAATCAGAAGGGATTGTCTATAAATGCACCAGATGTGCACCAACATCTGAAATCCTGCTCTGCCAAGGGGCAGAGAGGGGAGGCAAGTGAGAATCAGGGGAACAAAGGGAATCACAGGAAGAGAAATAGTACGGGGAGCCCGGGGTACAACAGAGAATTAAATCCATCAAAACCACAGTGATGGGGCATTGGACTCCGCCAGGAACAAAGGAGTAGGAAATAAACTTGAAACAGACGATTTTCTAATGAGCTGCTATGTGCTCCTAGCCAATCTAGAGCGGCATTGTTTAGCTAGTAAAACAATATGGAAAATAAAAATGAATGTTTGTAGAAGTTCAAAAAGGAAAATAATGTAAGAATCTAATTACTTCACAATTTAGGGAGGATAAAAGAGAAGACACAAAAGATTGAAGGGAAAATTGAAATGACCTCCTAGCCTTTATCCTCCCTAGATTTCCACAGGGATGCTACTCAAAAATAAATTAAAAGGTCATGTGTTTAACAGTCAGACTGCAGAAGGATAACAAGGGGCCCTGGGAGAAGAGGGGTGATAGTCTATGGGAGACAAAGTTGGGTTTTGAAAAATTAAATGCAAAATTCATCATTATTTTACCCTAATTCTGGGAAGGATTATAAATCACTTATGCATCTGAAATCCTCATAAAAGTGTGGTAATTACTTATCGTCCCCTGGTAGGACTGAATTCTCATATTTGTTCCAACATTTTTTTATTGTTTTTTAGGAAAACACTTAGTTCTACAGAAATTTCAAAGGTCACCTTTGAAAGTATCTTTCAGATTAAAATGCCCTGATAGGATTGGGGTTTTTAAGGTTAAAATAAGTTCTGGCTACCCTTTTTGAGCTGCTCCCAGCATCTTATTTAAATACAGGTATGTAAAGACCACCTGTAAAGACAAAATTCGCACTTCCAACCAAACTAAGACGCATAGTCAGTCAGCTTATCGCTTGGGTGCAGGAAGAATTTCTAAGGAAAAGGCAAATTTAAGAAGAATTAGAATGTATTTACTAACGTGTATGTTCATTGTCAACCTCATAGAAGACTACCTTGGTTGAATGGGTCTCATAACCCCTTATAAGGCTGTGATCATGGATCCATTATCCCTGATCAGTGACCTCCTCCAGATCATTCACACCCTCTCTGTCCTAACTCACAGAAGCATCTGTATGGGAAACAATTTCACCTGATGTATCAAATGAAAGCAGATGGCCCAGGACCCAGTGATCCCAGTTTTAGAAGCCAGACCTAAAGAAAGAACCAGAGATTTCAACTGAGATTTATGCATAAAAATTTTTTATGGCATCTTTAAAAAATTCAGTTAAGAAAGGAGCAACCCCCTGAACAGCCACTAGCAAGGGAAAGGTTAAATAAATCATGATATAGCCATGAGCTTACTTATAAAAACTGTGTCTGGGGAAAATTTAATAACATGGGAACATGCTCACAATACAATATCAAGTGATGAAAGTAGAATATAAAATTTATTTATAGCATGAAGCTAAATATGTTAAAATAACACACATACACAAACACACGTCTAGGGAAAGGTTAAAAGTTCACATATAAATGAGTTAACAGTGGTTGTCTCTGGGTGGCAGAAACACAACATTAATTTTACTCTTCATACCACTAACTTTTCCCTATAATGAGCATATGTAGCTTTTAAGATAATAAAAAATAGTATATAATTAATTTAAATAAAAAATAAGTGAAGTGTTGGTCGTGAGGCTTAAAACAGCATTGAACTTTGACTATCACTTTTTTTTATATTAACACAAATTTATTGCTTTTTTATGCATCTCAGATAATATATGCCCCCTCAGTTGAGATGGAATTAAATGGAATAATTTAATTAAAATCACATATTTTATGTGCCAAATACAACTGCAGCACAAAGTAGGTATGAATGAATGCCAGCCAAACCTGCACACGTACAACAGAAGTAGTCAGTGATGTATCCCCCCCCAAAAAAAATAGCCAATTCCCGATCAATATTTCAACTGCTACTTCTCCACGGGTGTGGGAATATCACACTCTCACTTGATTTTCAGGGTCCCACCATTTGGGAGGGGCTTCCAGATGCAGGAAACAAACCATCCTCTGTTGGATTGCCAGATGGCATGGAAAGCTTTGAAGAGCCCCTTCATCATGGTGGCAGAAACATGACAGCAAGACATACAGAGATGAAAATAAGGGAAGACCTAATACAAGAATAAATGATCCAGTACCTAATTCTACAACAAGTCCTCACATCAGTGCTCCCAGAATAAATTTACAGCGTATCGGTAAAACTGTGTTTTCATGTCCCACAAGGACATAGACTAGATTACACTAAGACAAAAGCATCAGTGTGTCAAATGCACAGATAGGTGGCCTAAGGCAATGAGAAATACGTTTTCATCTCATTCTATTAATATTTTATCTGAATTGCCTTTCTTGTTGTCTGGTACTCTGTGATCACATGCGGATGAGTTATTCATAGCCAGGATGCTACTTGGCCTTTCAGATTTATTCTTCATCATCTCCAAATAAAATAGTTAAGCTTTATACAGGAATACAGCACAAAAGCCAAAGACCTTATAATGCATTTTTTAGAGTAAATCATTATCTTCCATCTAGAAAAGCAACATGGTGGAATATTTCAATTTCATTGGTGAAAACCTTCAAGAATCCTAGATAAGCCTGACTATGTAGGTGTTCAATATTTTTAATGCAAAAAGATGTTAAATAAATGTTTACAAATGCTTACTTTAGATTCAAAATCAGTTACTGTGTGAAACTAAACATGTGGGAAAGAGTGGTTGAGAATGTTTTACTTTTTAATTTTACTCTTTTTAAAGAAAGTTTGAAGCTGGCTGAGGATCAGACTAAGACAGACTTCAGGCCCTCCTCCTTGGGGCTTTCCTTAGGGAAACAAAACAGAGATGTTGAAAGAAGGCAGGATGCAAAACAATTAACACGAAACAGCCCATGATGTAGGATTTCCCACATTGCAGAGCTACCTGGGCAGGTTCTGAATCCCCCAAAGGATCCCAGGAGCCACCTTGGTTGGATAGGTCTCATAACCCCTGATAAGGCTGTGATCACGGATCCATATCCATCCCCCAGCCTGTGGTGTCCCCATACACAACCATCAGCCAAATATAAAATCAGGCTGGTGTTCCCAATGTGTGTTAGACCTTGGACCACTGTGTTGATACATTTATCTGGGTGAGCCTGAGTTTCTCTTCTGTCCCAGCAAATCCTATCTTAGAGGGTTGACTCAGATCAAAGGTCGCTCCTTGTCTGTTCCCAAATTCAGGCAATAGCCAGGGAAGGAATGCCATGAGTTCAGCTGAAGAAGCGCACAATATCGGCAGAGGTTAAAGCACAGAGAGAGAGAGGGTTAGCAAATCCCTGGGGTGGGGTGGTTAGTTACGGTCTGGTCAGAGCTGGGAGCTCACATAACCCCACCCCTTGGTTTCCTCGCACATCCCTGGCTGCTCCCCCTTAGTCTCTCACTGAAATCCCCTCTCGTTGACACTGAGGCTGGAGAGTCCCAGACTCAATCCCCATCTTCTTTCTCTTTCATGTACAGTCTCCTCCTTTCCATGGGTCCAGCTATACATCTATACATCCGTCTATACATCTATACACGATCTATACATCCATCTCTCCAGCCCCAGCCTCTCCACAGCTTCAATGAGCGCATCCAACTCCCTACGCCACAGATCCACAGAAGTTTCTGGAAGGCATGCATACCTTATCATATTCAAAGCTTATTATTTTCTCCTCCAAACTTGGTCCTCTCATTGTTCTTCCCGTCTTGGCAAATGGTACTACCCACCCACAGAGTCGCCCGGACCTCAAATCTAGAAGCCATCCTTCATTTCTCTCTTTACCCTGCAGTTCATGTGTAATTCATATCTGCCAGTTCCATCTCAAAAATATACCCTGATCCTACTCTCTCCTTACCAACTCTCCTACTTCTTCCCACGTCTGAGCCATCCAGATCTCTTGCCCAACAGATGCAGCATCGCACCCGGCTCTGAGTCTCACATCTAGAACCAGACCACCAGGCTTTGACTCTTACCTCTGCCCCTTATTAGCTGGGTTAAATCTGTGCCTTCGTTTCCACAGCTGTAAAATGGGGGAAGTAATATTTCCCAGTCTCCTGGAGTTTCTGAGGGGCACATAGTGAACACCATCTCACAGGGACTTGGTCTTCAGTAGACCTCCTGACCGGTCTCTCCTCTTCCACTGTCATCCCCTCACAGCCCATCTCCTTGGCGGCAGCCAGGGTAAACCGACATAAACAGATCACGTGGCTCCCTCACTTCCACATCACCCTGCATTGGCTTCCACTTTTGATTAGAATCAAATCCACCCTCTTTCCTGGGGCACACGAGCGTCCCACGTGCCGCGGAGCAGCTGGGCCCGTGAGCCAAGGTCGCTGAGCCCGCGCGTCCGGAGCCTGTGCTCCGCAACGGGAGAGGCCACGACAGTGAGAGGCCCGCGTACCACAAAAAAACAAACAAAAAGAACAAACAAAAAAACAACAAAAAAAGGTCAGGTTATAAAACAGAATCAAGAATTGTGTCTGTATGAATTTTCCAGGGCTGCTGTAACCAAGTAGCACGAACTCTGTGGCTGAAAACAAGAGAAGTTTATTCTTTCATAGTTCTGGAGGCCGGAAGTCCGAAATCAAGGTGTGAGCTGGGCCGTGCTCCCCCTGAAGGCTCCAAGGCAGGACACTTGTCCGCCTCCCCTCGCTTCTGCTGGTTGCCAGTCCTTGGCGCCCCTTTGTCGTGCTAGCGTCATTCACGCGATACTCGCCGTGTGTCTGTCTCCACATGGCCATCTTCGTGTAAGGACAGGGGTCATACTGGATTAGGAGTCTACTCTACTCAGATGACCTCTTCTCAGTTTAACCACATACGTCTGCAATGACTCTAGTTCTAAATAAAGTCATAATCTGAAGCTGAGGACTTTAATGTATCTTTTTTGGGAGACACAATTCAGCCTGGAACAGTCTCCCATGTTAAATTAAAGAACCTATGTCTTTTTCAACAACAAAAAATGAATGCTTCTCTTTATGAAGCCATACATACACATACTTCTACCTGAAGGAGCTCTTACCCTACATGCTGTCTTCACCTCCTCCCCAGCTCCCCCCATCACCCCACTCCCACTACCAGGTGAGCTATGTTGACACCTGTATCCTTCCATATGCCTACATTTACCCATAGGTTCCTGCCCATGCCTTTGGAGACATACACTCATGATGTAAATGTGCATCTTCAGGTGAGGGTTTAGTTTTTAAAGAAATAGAATATTTGCTGTGCCTTTTCTGAATCTTGTTTTTCTCACACAGTAACATCTAGGAGAAATCCCTTCAAGCCATCTAATAAGGCTCTCTATCATTATTTTTAACAACTGTGTAATACATTCTACAGTGTGGGCATTAGTCAAACATTAACCGTGATTATCTTAAGATACTTGGGGACAAGGATGCTCTTCCATTATCTCTGTTTATCTGAGCCTAGCATGGCACCTGAGATAGGAGAGTTCTCCAATAAACATGTGTGTCTTTGAGTTGCAGCTAAAGCATTTTTCAGAAATGTCAACTCTAACTCCAGTAGAATTGAGACCTAAGTAATCTCATTCCTGCCTGAGAAGGACACTGACATTTTAGAGTCCAAGAGACTAGTGTTTAACATTCTACATAAACCATCACATTTAGTTATCCTAGCAGTTCAAGGGGGGTAAAGTTCACCTACAGATAAGGAAGGGGTCTCTGAGATGTGAACACCAAGCTGTGTAGCCTAGTGGTCAGACTGAGGAGTCAACCCCTAATCTACTGATCCCGCAAGAACATCACTCGGGTTTCATAAGTGAAAGCTCATCTCATTTGCTGGAACTGGTTCAGAAAAATCTAGATTTGGTTGTTCCCAAACCCACCTTGCAAAGTTTCATGACTATTGAAAATATACAAAACAATGAAGCAGACCAAAATTTTTTGAAGTTTTGGCTATCCAGGATGCAGCCACTCTGCAGAGAACTGTTTTAACTCTCCTTTGCTTATTTAAAATCAATGACTTGACTTTAGAGCCAGATGTGTTACACAAAAAGGGTCTAGATTTTAAGGGCAGAATAGAAACATTAGCTCATACACGATGGGGCAGTGAGTCATCAGGAAGTGGTGAGAGAGGCAAGAACCTGGGATTTCAGACTCTGAATTGAGGGCGGACAGTGGTGACCCGTGAAATCTTATCAGGGCTAAAGTTGCTACGGATGCCTGCCATCTCTGGGAGAATATTTCCTAGGAAGATATTTGAGAGCTTTTAACAAAGATGCCATATGAAATTTCCATTCCTTTAGTTACTTATAAATTTATGTGTGACTTTGACAGATGCTGTAAACCTTGATGCAAAACGTGACAAAGGATCATCACAATTAGGAAGGGATGTGAATTTCAAAGTTGAGTGCCTAGAATTTGCCTTTCTTACCTTCCTTAAATAGAAGATAGTAATGTGGTTCTCAACCCAGGCTGAACATCGTAACCACCCAGAAGGCTTTGAAAGTACTGATGCCTGCATCCCAATTAAATAGTACTGGATGCAGCTGAGCATCAAGATTCTAGAAAGCTCTTCAAGTGACTCTAATGTGAAGCAGAAGTAGAGACCCACATCCCTAGAAGATTAAAGGATTCAATCTTACTTTAAGAAGTGGAAAGGATTAAAATTGCTAAAAACTAGAAGGGCTGTTTGTGAAATAAGATAATGTTAAGAATGAGAAATAACCTCCTTCAAGTGGCAACACAGCCTTCTATGATACGATCTACACCTTGCTCTTTAGCCTTCCCTCCAATTACTTCTTGCACTTTCTTGCAGCAGCTGAACTGAACTTTCTCTGCATAAACTACACCATTTCTCTCCTCCATTCCTTCATGTGTCCTTACACTCTTCCAGGAACCTTTCCTTAAAGACCTGTAATCGTTCTTGGCAATTCAACCCGTGGTCTATCTCAGTGAAGCTTCCCTGTGATCCTCTAAGGTGTGAACTCACTGCATGGCATTTAGGGATCTGTTCTGGTGCAGGTTCTCCACTTGACACCAGTGAACATCCTAAAAGCAGAGATTCTGCCCATTCATTTCAGGTTCCCATCACCTATGCTAGCAGGTGGCCCATCAACAAATGATTGTGAGATGAAGTCAAGAAGCAGGGCCACATTAGGAAGCATTATAATATCAATATCATCGATTGTAATACTGGGAAATGTATAGTCTTGACAGGTATATACATTTAAAAGAAAATTTGCTTTGTAGATGATAGCATCCAAAAGCTTAGATGAGAACATGATGGAAAAGGAGGGCAATATAGAATTAGCTGCATTTTATACAGTGTTTATAAATTTGTCTACATTTCCCCCCCTTTGTCCTTATTTTAAAAAGCCAAGTAACACTCTATGGGGAAGCTTTTCACAATGTACACATGTATCAAATCATGATGTACACTTTAAAAATCTTACAAATTTATGTGTCAGTTATATCTCAATAAAGCTGAAATTTTTTTCTAAATGGCCAAGTAACATAAAGCATTTTAGTAGCCAGGAATTTTTTCCAGCCTGTTGGAAATATAAGCTACTCAATTTCTACAAGTGGCCCTTCAGATGAAAGGCTTTCCCTTGGGGAGATTGCAATGCCCTGAAACATGGCTGCAAACATTTGCTGACCTGCCAGTCATCTCTCGCAAGCAAAGTAGCCAAATGGCAGTGACACTTCAGAAATATCAGAACCTGGTAATTTATTCCTTGACTGTCTTCCCAGACAATTAAGAACCGAACATCTCCTGTGTGCTCAGTAACCCCTGGGCTACTCCTTTCCAGCAATTTCGCAAGAGACTCTGTCAGAACTCCTTACCAACAATCAAGTCTGAAAGAGAGGTCTCTGGAGAGCATTTGAGCAAACAGTGCTGGAGCCGAAGCAAGGGCAAACTTCTCCTGCCAAGTGCAGCGCGTGCTGTTAAAGATGACGTTCTTGTCCAGGGTTTCTCACAATCGTGTGGCACTCTGGATTAGACTTTGCAGAATGACAGCAATTGGACCAACAGCGCTTGGCTGGCGGATGCTTTATGTATCCTGTCAAGCTGAATGTGGCATGCTCCAGGCGATTCCGAAGTGCTGGGCATGTGGCAAGCCTGTTGAAGGCTGTCAAGGGTCCCACAGGATGAGGATGGAGCAGAATCACAGGGTGGTCGCCATTCAAAGGGGGTCAAGAGACCATCTCTGTCCACCCCTTCGTATTGCAGATGCACTAAGAGAGGCCGGAGACTTAATGGTTTCTTGCTGAAGGATCACACAGATAAGTGGGTATATGCGTGCCCGATCCAGATACGCAGGCTTAACTGGAGGTCTCCGCCTGCATGCTCTAAATTGGCTGTTTGCACTGTCCAAACACAGCAGCTGCTTTTCAGAACTTCATTTGACTCTTCACCCTATAGGCAGCTTAAGGATGACTGACTGTATCAACTTGGGCAAGTCAAGCTGGAGCTGTACAAATGGTTTATATCCAATCACTTCTTCTGTGTATCCCTAATAGGGCTCAACTAATCCCCTCTGGCATCCAGTTATTTGGCTGTCACTCACCAAGTCTGGCTGACCCTTATCTTTGACCTAAAAATCCTCGAAAGTTAATTCTTGGAAGTTAAAGAGTTTCCAACAGGTATGTGAGGGTAAAAGCACTTCTATTAAGATCTTTGTCTCTTTAAAAAAAAAGGGGGGGGTGGGGGGAATAAAGGAGGAGATAGGAAGCCAAAAGGAAATATAATTATAGTTCTCTTTGCCTTGCCTTTCATCTCAGAGGGAAATGTGGAGTCTTGTGTAGCCTGTGGGTTGATTTTAGCTGAACCACATTCAACTGATTAGAAGCTGTTAGGGTATTTTGGAAGAGACTACAGAGTGGAGGTTGTGAGTGAAAAATGAAAATGTTTTGTGTTCTAAAACAGGAATAAATTGTCTTCAAAATATAGAGATAAAATTAAGAGAAAAAGAAAGACAGAAGTATGGTCTCAGATTAATCCCCCCCCCCAACCCATAGGTAAGAGCTATGCACAAACAGTGCCTGAGTTTATACAGGCACCTGTGTACCCTGAGTATCTATTTTCTCATATGGATCACGATTTCATAATGATAATAGCTGTCCCCTCCTGTTTGAAAACAAATACAACAAAAGTGAGTTGGCAGCCGCAACTCTTGACCTATCCCTCCCTCAGGCCCAAATAACTTATCCATTGTTTTTAAAGAATTGTCATCTAAATAAGAAAAAGGAGCAACAGCTGCAAGCGGGGAGAGCTTCCTCCCGGGCATCCGAGACGCAGTAATGACTTCAAAAGCAATGAAACGACGGGAGGCCTCAAATCTTCCCTCCAGGAACAATTTGACATTTGCTTTAAAAGGAGCACTGTTTATTCCTTACTTGGAGGATATACATACACAGGGTCCTTTTCTTCATTAAACTGCCTTGAAAGGAACAAATCCTCTGACAGATTTTTCATTCCGAATGCTTGAGAAAAATGGGCACGAGTGATTCCGCCTGGGAAACAAAACGAAACGTGGCGCCTCAAAGTGGGACAGCGACTGTCTCGTGGATTCTAAGACGACATGATTGCAGGACACACTTTTATTTTTCAAGTGACTGAGAAAAACAAATTGTAAATTAGGTTACAGCGGGATGCCTTAATGACAGTGTGCATTAGATGTGTGAGTTGATCGCACCATTCTCTCCGTACCTGAACGCCTTTGTTCTATTCTCTGGGTTTTGGCGATTTCTCTCACTCTTGCTTGCGATGGCGGCCCTGCACTGGGCAATCCGTCTGCATAGATTTCAGTAGTACTTTATTTCCACCTACTTCTTGTCTTAGGCCCCTCTATTAGTCAGCTTAAAAACTGCCACCAAAATCCCAGGGGCTTTCGACAACAAAGGCTCTGTTTTCGCTGGGCTCAGTGTGCTTTCGCGTTGGCTGTGACAGCTCACCTCCACGGGCCCTCATTCTGGGGACCAGACTGAGAGAACGACCCCTGTCAGGGACGCGCCATTCTCATGGAAGAGGGAAGGTGAACAGTGATGGCTCCTAAGTCTTCTGTTCAGGAATACGTACATCACTCTGTTCACACGCCACTGACCAAAGGAGGTCACGTGGTCAAGCGTGGCATGATTTGGCATGAACTAAGCTCCTCCTACAAGTAGATGCAAGAAGGAGGGAGGGATCCGGTAGAGAAGGGCAGCAAGTGTCTTGGACCAATATTATAATCTGCCATTAAGCCTTTGGCGGTCCCTCTGCAAGAAATAGGAGACTGTGCCATTCTACTAAAAAGCCATGTTTGCTTTACTAACACCACTTTATACCCTGCTACTCTGTTGTCATGCCTTTTTGTGTATTTAATAAATTTTCCTTTAAATGCCAAATCATATGTAATTTTCAGAGATCTTTTCACCGTCAGATAAACGCAACTATATAGTTACTAATCACACTCATATGACTCACTGAAGTACCAACAGTGTGACAGCCAGGGCCAAGTCTACCTACACGTGGGCAATGTCAGCTGTGTTGGCTGTCTCTTGGTTGACAGTACACATTAGACATCGTCGTCTGGAAGACCGCACATTTACTGAAATGTGGGGAAAAATTGAAATATTACAATCAACGAAAAATGATATGTGTGTGTGTAAAAGAAGATGTACTGATTAGTCTTGAAGTGCTCTGCATCCTTGTTCCTCAAAGTATGGTTTGTGGCTCAGAGCAATTGATGTCCCCTGGGAGCTGGTTAGAAATGCAAAACTGCTGGACCCCAACCTAGACCCATTGCCTCAGAACATTAACAAGATCTGCAGGTGATCCTGTGCTCAATAAAGTGTGATAAGTAGTATTATAAATGGCATTGGCCTCAGAGCTGTGAAGTGTATTACGCTAGAGCGAACACACACGCGCGCGGGCACACGCGCACACACATGCGCGTGAATGGATCATGGGGACAGTAGGATGACTCGGCTCCCGACTCCCCTCTGCATCCTGGAGCCCCAGCATGCAGGACAAGAGGAAAGAGCCTCTGAGGGTTATTCCATTCATCGGAGAAAGTGTGATGACGAGGACAGATGAGGTATCTCAACCCCGGCTGCACATTAAAATCACCTGGAGATGTTTTTTAAAAATACTGGTTCCTGGTCCCCATCCTCAGAGATTCATTTGGTTTGGGGCATCCATGTTTTTAAACACTTCCTAGATGTGGGTGGGGTTTCTGATGCAGCGGGGGACAGAAGATCTACTTGTGAAGTGAGCTGCTTGTGAGCTAGGAACAGAGCTGTCAAGCTCTCCTGTGAGCATGTGAATCCTCGCCGTTACACTCAGGACCACTACATAAATATGTTCAAATTTAGGGGCAGGAAAGAGAAAGAGGTTGCATAGTGTTTAGAGCCACCAGGAGTCAGGATCTGAGGGGCACACCCAGGACTCCTGATCTGATCTGATTACTCCTCGAGCCTCAGGGCTCTGCTCTATTAAATGGGCTTAAAAATACTAACTGCCACCTGCCCGCCTCTGTGCACATTTCCTGGGATTCTGAGTTTACAAAGATGCTCTTTACGGGAAGAACCTTATTAACTGTGCTACGCAGATACAAAAGCGTGCTCATGTTTGTACACATTTTTAGAATTATTCTTGGATTATTTTATCTCTCGAAAGAGGTACTGATTATTTATAGTTAAAAGAGATTGCCTCCTACTTTATATCACTTGAATCTGGGTAGACAACCTAAAATCAAGAGTTTTCAGACTGGGTTCCTTGAGACACTGGGATTTACTAAATTTTGATTGAAGTAGGACTAGCTTTTTTTTTTTTTTTTTTTTGGTGATTTTATTTCCACACTTTAAATTTATGAGAGGATATTTTATCTGAATTTAGTTTTTTCTACTTCAAAATTATGTTTCCATATTATGATGACATCATGTGGGTCTGTGTAAAGGAAGCCTAAAATTACACCAGAAAATAAGCAGTAAAAATATTGCCACTAATGGGCAGACTATTTGGAATAGCATTTAACTATTTTGGTGTTATTATCATTTTTTCTGAGTTAATCTAAGTATTTTTTTACTGTATATATATATGGGGGGTATATACATATAATATTGATAGTATTTGCTTTTCCATGTAATTAAAGAAGTATAATTTAAGTTTCACACATTTATATGTATGCATATATATATGTATATACATGCACGAACACTTGTGTTCACAGATGGTAATTTTGAAGAGGTGGTGAACTTCTGCTCTTTTAAAAACCTCTTAGGTTGTCAAGGTCATAGATATAGAATGAACGCCCCTGTTCCAGTTGATAGCTTGTTAAATATGAAGGCATGGGTTGGATTACATAATTACTGGAGCAAGAAGACTTGCTTCATGTATTCTAACTGAAATGTCTAACCATCTGAGTGGGTTACAACTGTTAATAACAATCAACCAGACTTCTGAAGAGGAAAAATTACTTGCACTGAAGCTACTGACAACAGACCTTTTATTCCAAAAGGATAAAATATTCAAAAGTGAGTATGAATGTTAGTGACCCTGCATTTCTTTGCTCAGGTGTCAATACTACATCTTTGGGAAGTTCCCAAAAGACTACTCCTGCTTGATGACTTATGAGGAAGTGTGGCAGTGATCATTAATCTCAAGGGGAAAGTGATGTGTGTAATGAGAAGAGATCTCTCTAGGAATCTTTACTTTGGGAGGTAAAATAGAGCTGATTGGGAGGAAGAAGATTGGGCCCCTATATAATCTTTTCCACTTTTCATCTTTAAACTGGTGCTATTTTGATCAAAATGTTCATTTTACCTCAAATCCAAGTGCATGCTCTTGGAAGCGAAGACAATCTTAAGATTAAAAGCAAGAAGCCCAGGGAGTTCCCTGGCGGTCCAGTGGCTAAGACTCCATGCTTCCAGTGCAAGGGGCACGGGTTCCATCCCTGGTTGGGGAACTAAGATCCCACATGCTGCGTGGCACGGCAAAATATAAATGAATAAAATAAAATCCAATGTCTACTTATTATTATTATTTTAATCTTTAAAAGTAAGAAGCCCAAATATCTTCCCTATGTTGGTAGGGATAACATAGCATAAAAGAGAGCACCTTCATGAAAGAGAATGTCCTTGGGCTCATCTACAAATAGAGCGTGGAGGCAACCAAGAGGCTGCAAAGGACCACATTCAACCAACTAAAGTCCCAGGAAGAAGTGCTAATCAGAATAATGGACACCTTTTTTTTTTTCCTTTGTAGATTTTTATGGAGGAATGGTAAGGGGTCAAGGGAGATAGGATATGTGTTGAGGTATATTCTAGAAAAAACTGGATGCTACCCACGGTCTTAAGGGCTAATCAGTAAATAGATAGTTCTTTCAACTCAAGTAACGAAGAGAAAACAAAGCTTTGATCACTTCAAAGGAAACCAAATACCACAAATGGGAAAACCTTAAGGACAGATGGAAAAGGAGAGTGTTAGCTTGTGAGGGTGTAATAATAAAGCAGCCCTTGCAAAGACACAATACAATGAGCCCAAATACCCTATATGCATCCATGGTGTAGGTTTCTGCTGCAGTTCTACATTAAGGATGGCATCAAGTTCACAGTCTGAGGGAGATGAACCCTTTGGCGTTGGATGCAGAATGTGGTCAACTGAAGAGAAACCAGATGCAACACTTAAAGGGTGCAGAGTCTTATCAATTTAAGTCAAGACATTAAAGGCTACGAATCATTAGGATGCTAATTTTTAAAAAGTGTGTAAAGAGACAGCACGAAACATCAGGAAGCATGAAAAGTGATGCTCTGAGAAGTCCTATCACCTATGAGCCCATTGTTCTGGACATGGTGGCAGATCTCTGTCTGGGTCCAGACTCTGCAAACATACCTTGGATCTTGAACCACTTTCCAGAATTGAGCCTTAAAGGTAAGTTGGCTCCCTTGGGACAGTTAAGCAACTTTGTAATCAGGAAGATGAAGAAAAAAATTCAGAGATAATGAGGCAAATCTAATCCACAATATTAGTACTTCTGTACTGAATTTAGGAGTGAATTATGTAATCATCATTTTTAAAAAAAATCTGTGTCATTTAAATCACTTGAAAAATCTATAGGATTTCAGCATATCACAGCATAGGACATATTGGCCCAGGGGTTTGATTTGAAATTTTCAGTTGACTGTAGACTTGTGGTTTCAGTGTGAAAGGAAGAGAATTTGATTAAGTTTGTAAAGAGTTGTTGATAGTTTATTAGAACTTGGCTTATTCACTTGTTATATTTATAAGAGATGAGTAAGCGCTTAGAAGGAATTTACATATTAGATTTGTAAGTCTGTCCTGTGGGAGATATGAAATATTTCAGACATATTAAATTTCGAGAGTAAAGTTTTAAAATGCTTAAGGAAATTTAACTAATTAAGTTTCTGAGTTTGATTGGTTGTTTAGGTGACTTCCATTTGTTTAATCCTATTTGTGTAATTTGTTTAAACAAATTCATAAGCACAAGCAGTTATTTTATTTTTTACCAAAATTATTACATTTATTAGTTAAAACAAAATTTGACATTTTAACTTAACAGCTTGAGAAAAAAATTAATTTTCCACTTTAAGAACTGAGCATTGATTTAAACAAAATTATTCTCAGTAGTCTTTTCTCAGATGAAATCTTTACTAAAATGTCCTTTAAAAAAATCTAAACTATTGTATACCTCAAATAGACTCAGAAAGATGTCACATTTTGCTTTGAAATATCAGTAGGGTTGTTTTGGTTTCTTTAAATAGTCGTTTGAAGACTGATCCTAATAGTGCAATGAATTTTAAAGCCCCTGCTGCATTGAAGGCTATATGTTTTAGTATAGTATCTACGTTGCAACCATTCACCTTCCACTCAATAATGATGTAATGATGATATTTTTAGCATTTTGGTTTTTGAAGCACGTCCACTGGCTGTCTAATCAGTGTTTGCTACATAGCAACCAGAAGCAATTTACAATCTGGCTCTTATTTATGTCCACTTGAAAACTGGAGGCACAGGCACTCCACCAGCATCATTGTCAAGTGTCCTTAGACTGGACAGCTAAAACTATTGCATTTCTAGGAGGCGTTCTTTTCCCCTTGGGGCTGGAGAGAAAAGCAATGGCTTCAAAAGCTCAAAGCTCTTTAACAACAAAAGGGCTCAGCACCACATCTAGCACGCAGTAGGTGCTCAGCATATTGGGGTCCCCTTATTCTCAGCTCCCTGATATCAAGCCTTTTTTCTTGGCCAAGGCATGAGGCAGGTGGGATCCTAGTTCCCCGACCAGGGATGGAACCCTTGGCCCGCCACACTGGAAGCGTGGAGTCTCAACCACTGGACCACCAGGGAAGTCCCCCTGACATCAAGCCTTCATTGCCTTTTTCCTCCAGGAGGATAAGAACCAAGATGGGAGGCAGGAGCCTTAGACGGTTTCAGGCAGTGTCTCCGGGACTCAGAAGATGCGGCATTTTAGGGCTTCATGCTTAACCGGCCTCTCCTGGGCATGCTCAGCCCCTGGAGGACCCACCCCGGGCAAAGCAGGAACACTCTTCTCCAGCACAGTGCCTTTCTTCAAGTTTCTCCCCTCTGGTCTTTCCTGTGCCTCAGGGGTCCCTCATGTGGGAACCCTGCCCAGTTCACAGAGCGCCCAAGCTCTGGGTCAGCGTCCTTATCCCACGGGATCCCTATACCCAGGGGACCATGGATGGGTCTCAGGGGGAGTCCTTGAACCTGTGTGCCCAAGTGGGATACATGTAAATACTTATGGAGAGAGGATCCCCATTAGAGAACAGCTGCCACCCTGTTCTCTAAGGGCCCTACAGTCAGAAAGGTTAAGGTCAGCACTCCAGGTACTTCCCAGGTCCTCCCACTGGCAACCCCCCTGACCTCTGTCCATCTCCTGGAATCTCTCTGAGCTAACTCTGCAGGCAAGCGGATGATAAATCAACCCCAACAGCGATGTCAGGGGCTGCCAGGGGCCTCAAGTGACTCTTCAAGACTCAGCATCAAATGTACAGCAAGACAGTCAACCATGGGGTGTGTTACGCAAACTGAAGGAGATGAAAATGTTTCTAGATATACACAGACTGAAAGAACTCATCACCAACAGTCCTCTGCACTACCAAACTTTTTAAAGCTCTTCAAGCAGAAGGAAAATCACGACAGAATGAAACTGCAACCTATACGGATTAATGAAGAGTACTGGAGAGAACATTTGACCTTGGGTAAGGCAAAGATTTTCTAGATACCATGCCAAAATCATGATCCATAAAAGAAATGAAATTATAAGTTGAACTTCAGCAACATTAAGAATCTCTGCTCTCTGAAATACCCTAGTAAGAGAATGAAAAGATAACCCACAGACAGGAGATAACATTTCCAAGTCATGTGTTGGATAAAGAACTTAATTTAGAGTATATGAAAGCTCAGTAGGATAATTTGGATGAGACCACACAGCAGGCACCCGAATGCTCGCTGGACTGATGTGCCGTGCATTGCCCTCCACTCTGGACAAATCCCTTTGCACTGCCTCATTGCTCACAGCCTCCGTCCCTCCCTGCCCGTGGGCCGGCCCCGCAGGAACGCAGTTTCAGGGTGGAGAGGGCTCTTCAAAGCGACAGGGCCAGCCAGGGTCACAGGTAGGACTCGCTGCAGCACGCTGCCTCTTCTGAGCAAGGCGACCAACTGTCTTGGCATTAGCCCCGAAAGTCCTGCGTCCTGGGAAACCTCTCAGTCCCTGAAAATTTGGGTGATTATCCTACAAATGAAAATCCCTAAATTCCCCTCTTCGGCGGAAGCATTCAGAGCTCCGTCCTAAGCCAAAACAAGGGAGTGGCCCAGAAGTCTTTTAAAAGCATGTCATTTGAAAAGACACAGGAAAACAAAAGATCAAAGTGGCCCTCTGCCCTTTTGCCAAGGACACAGAGCACCGGTTCCTCTCTAAGTGGCAGACGTGGCCATCTGGTGGGCGGCCCGTTTTTGACTCAAGCAGCAGTTGACTTGGCCTCAGAGTTCAATAAAAAGTTATTTCCCCTTCAGGCTGTCATGTTCTCATCCCCTCGTTTCCCTAACAACCTCCTCCGAGCCCAAACATGTTTCCCTTCATAGCGAAGCTAATGCTGCTCCAGTCCCGGGGTAACATGGACCCATTTACACACCGCCCTGTCTCTGAGCCTTCAGCGCCCTGGTGGGATCCTCCAGGGTCTGGGAGAGGCCTGGCTAGATCACCAATCCTCAGCCCCTCCAGAGAAAGAGCAGGGCAGGGGCTGGTCCTAGGGCACTTGGGGGACTTTGAAGATAACATAGCCCAAGGCTTGAACATTTATCACCTTCTCTGATGAAGATTCTCAGTGTTTCTGAGAAGGAGAAAAACATCTTTCTTTTAGAGGGAGAGAGAGAAGAGAGTATGAATTAATAGCAAAAAATTTCAGTCTATAGGAAAAATATATCTCCTACCATTCCAGGAATTAGGAAGCATTAGAGCCTAATAAAGGCTGTTGCCAATGATCTAATGATGTTGATTATGTCACTGATGGTTTTCCAGCTCTTTTCCCTGTTATAAGTGTGTAATACCCTGTGACTAGGAGAGGAGGGGAAAAGGATGTTGTATTGGTGGTGTTTTCAGCAGTATAACGAACTCTCTTTGAAACACTTTGCAAATTCCCTTTAAAAATTTATTGATACATCCACACAAAGACTTGTGCCAAATGTTCATAGCAGCATTATTAATAACAGGCAAAACAATCCAAATGCCCATCAACTGGTGAATAGATAAACAAGATGTGGTATAGCCATTCCATACAAAGGAATACGGTTTAGTAACAAAAAGGAATGAAGGGGCTTCCCTGGTGGCGCAGTGGTTAAGAATCCACCTGCCAGTGCAGGGGACACGGGTTCGATCCCTGGTCCAGAATGATCCCACATGTTGCGGAGCAACTAAGCCTGTGAGCCACAACTACTGAAGCCTGTTCGCCTAGAGCCCATGCTCTGCAACAAGAGAAGCCACCGCTATGAGAAGCCTGTGCACCGCAATGAAGAGCAGCCTCTGCTCAACGCAACTAGAGAAAGCCCGCGTGCAGCGACAAACACCCAACGCAGCCACAAGTAAATAAATAATTTTTTTTTTAAAAAAAGGAATTAAGTACTGATACAGGCTACAACATGGATGAACCTCAAAAACATTATGCTAAGTGAACGAAGCCAGACAGAAAAGACCACATATTGTAAGATTCGATTAATATGAAAAAAAATTTTTTTTTAAAAGGCAAATCTATAGAAATGGCAAACTAGTGGTTGCCTAGAGCTGGGAGAAGGGGGACAGGAAATTCACTGCAAATTGGCCTTCATGATCTTTTTGGTCTAGTGGAAATGTTCTAAAATTGAATTGTGGTAAAATGTGCACAAGTCAGTAAATTTACTAAAAATCGTTGAATTACACACTTAAACCAAGTGAATTTTATGGTATGTAAATTATACCTCAATAAAGCTCCTACCGAAATATCTATCAGACTTGGAAGGAATTTTTTTCTAATCTTTGGTAGAGAATGTTATAGAAGGAACACTTAATTGGGAAAAAAAGACATTCATGTCCTCATCTCGATTCCACCCCTAATTAGCTGTGTTATTGAAGGCAAAGCTGATTGCTCCTGGACTCAGTTTCCCAAACTGTAAAGTCACCACCAATCTTTGAGATACTGTCCGTCTCTCATGCTGTGAGATTTGGTTGACTACTAACGTTTCAACAGGAAGAGCAGCTCCTACAGCTTAACTCATGAGCATAGGCCATTACTTTATACTAATCAAATCACGTTTGAAGCCCACTTCAGTTTATAGAGAGTAGGTGACTGTGCAGATATAAGGCAAGTCCAGGACCACATGGATGGCTGAGGCACTCTCTCTCCCAAACCCTCCCTGTTAGCCGTCGGGAGGGGCTCACCTTCTTATCACTACCCCAGTCACAGACGAGGGTGTCACAAATGAGGATGTCTGCTGTCAGGCCAGAGAAGGGCCAGCGCGGGGTCTTCTCAGTCAGGTAGACTCATGCCCAACGGGGTTCTTCTTCACCTCCCACATCGGGCCGTGGTGCCACTTCACCCACTTTGGACAACAGCCTGGGACATGCAACACAAACACAGACCTCATTTCCCGAGGCAGAACAGTTGCCTCACCTCACCAGGCTCATCCTGTTTGGGGGATGATGGATGAAGGTGAGCAAGCAGGATCATCCTCGGGGCAGCTCCCGCCTCTTCAAAGGGTCAAGGACTGCAAGCCTCTCACCATTGTTCTGTGCCCATATACCCAAAGAGGAACTAGGAAATATCCACCCCACCTATTGGGGAATCCCCAGGCAGAACTGTAGCCCCACCAAGTGAGCTGGGACACTAGAGCCTCCATGTGCAGTTGTACAGGTTGTTGACTGCACAATGACACCCAGCCAAGGGGACAGGGGTAGGAGGTGAAATCCACTCATGTTCTGCTTGCTAAGCTCAGTGCCCCATGTATGATGATGACCACGCAGAGGAGGGACACGTTCTCCTAACTTGAACCAAGACACCTAATTTGAACAAAAACACTGTATGGGCCAGATGCAGCCCTGCACATCACTGTACTGTGCCCGTGGGGCATCAGATCTTTCCTGCTCAGTGTCTTCTAGAATCTCAGGAAGGGCTGCTCCTGCCCTCTGCCCGCAGCCTCCTCTCTGGCTCAGACACGATCTGTTGGTCAAGCAGGACTCAGACACCTCCTGGCTGTTCCGACTCCCACCCCAATCCCCTTCCCTCCCACTGCTCCATACCTTAGTGGCTCCAACTACCCTCCTTCTCTTTCAGTCAAATAGAAAAACCCTCATGTAAATGTTTTCAAATAAACCAGTGCCTCTAAGTTGCAGCTGAGAGCTCTTCATGGCGCAGAAGTGACATAAGACGAGGGCCCTTGTGATGTGAGTGCACGGTCTGGCTGGGTGCAAGCGCTGTGCCAGGATCTCAAGGATCTCACAGGACAGCTCTTACTCTCCTTATTTCACAGATGAGAAAACTGAACCTGCAAAAGTCAAACAACTCGCCAAAGTCACAGAACTCAGGGCGGTGGCAGGTCTAGTCGACTCCATGCCTCCAGGTCCCTTTGATTCCTTAGGAGACTCTCCAGAGTTTGCTTTCCTCTCCCTTTTGTCTTTCAAAACCCACCCAAGCACCATTCCCACTGAGCACGCTCAGATGATTCCTCACCCATGATGACCTTCACCACAAAACCATGTAAAGAGGGCCTCTCCTTCTAAACTGCTTTGGCACTGCCCTTTCATCATGCATCTCATCCCCATTAGGGACTGTAATCTGGTTACTTTTCAGTATGCGTCTTTAAAGTGTAAAAGATTTTTTTAAAATTTTTAATTAAAAAAAACCAAACTGATGATTACCAAAGGGGAAAGGTGGGTGGGGTGAAGGGAGATAAATTAGGAGGTTGGGATTAACACATATATACTACTATATATAATACAGATAATCAACAAGGAATATTCTGTAATAACCGATATGGGAAAAGAATCTGAAAAAGAATGAATATATGTATATGTAGAACTTAATCACTTTGCTGTCCACCTGAAACTAACACAACATTGTAAATCAACTCTACTCCAATATAAAATAAAAATTAAATTAAACAAATAAAATAAAATGATTTTAAATGATGCCAAAGATGAAGTCCCTTCATGAGGCATTTTGGGAAACCTAAATTTATTGTCCTGGCCCCTAAGTCCAAGCAGCTGAGAAAATTCCATATTTCTGAATTTTGCAAACAGACAGAAAAACACCTTCTCACTACAAAGGTGGAAGAGCATTGGTCTTACCTCATATTTTTTCAGATCACTAAATGAATGGGAGGCCACCCTAACTCAAAATATTTTCCAAAATACAGTCCCTCCCACTCCTGAATTCCCACCCATGTCATAGTGATGATAACCCCTTCTTCCCAGTTATCTGACACGATAACCTTCCAAGGAGAGTTCGCTTAGCAGGTAGAGGAGACTTAGCTAGGCTGCATGGAATCGGGAAGATTTGCTAAGAAGGCCAAAAACTTAGGGCATCATCAGACAGAGGGTTCACCCTTTACACCAGCTGGTGGCTGACACCATAGAGCATCTTTGTTTCAATAACAAGAAGGAGAGACATACAGCAGCCCGGACATAAGCTATCTCTTTTACTAAAACAATCCAGCTGTGTCTTTTTATACCGTGTTAACTTCACGAATCCTCTGAAATAATCTGCAACTCTGTCACTGCATTACTAAATTGGGGGGCCTAATTCTTCCAATTAAGCATTTAAGGCAAAAAGGAAGAGGAGAAAGAAAGAAACATCTCGCGGCATCTTTCGCTCCACTTTAAAGAAACTGAAGACTTGTCCTTGCCGAAGAGTGAGTGCTACATCCTGAGGGCTGTCACAGCTTCAAACGTGCTAACACATGTGTTCTCAAGTGCGTTTTCCTCTCAGTGGCATTTTGAGGACACTACAAACTTACTGACACAGTATTTCAGTGGAAACGTTTATAAAAGATTATTTTGTGATAAAAAAAAAATCCAACAAGCGTTTTTTTTTGTTTTTTGTTTTCGGTACGCGGGCCTCTCACTGCTGTGGCCTCTCCCGTTGCGGAGCACAGGCTCCGGACGCGCAGGCTCAGCGGCCATGGCTCACGGGCCCAGCCGCTCCGCGGCACGTGGGATCCTCCCGGACCGGGGCACGAACCCGTGTCCCCTGCGTCGGCAGGTGGACTCTCAACCACTGCGCCACCAGGGAAGCCCCCAACAAGCATTTTTGAACACATGTTGGCCTCTGTGAAACAATAGATGAGACTTAGCGACTTGGGGAAAAGGTACAGACTGCAAAGGTGATGCCTTCACACACGAACTTGGCTGTGAACCTCAGAGCAGGCTTGTTTCTTTCTTCTTTGGGATCTCCTCCTCCTGAGTATTCCTAGTATATACCAGGAATTCTGAACCAGGGGTGATTTTGTCCCCAGCGGGACATTTGGCAATGGCTGGCGACCTTTGGGCTGTCCCAACTGGGAGATGCTACCGGCATCTAGTGAGTAGAGACGAGGGATGCTGCCCAACACCCTACCAGCCCCCAACAAGAGAATGATCCAGCCCCAAGCGTCAGTGGTGTCAGAGCTGAGAGATCCTAGTATAGAGAGAAGGTCATTAAGGTAATTTTATCTGGGTTCAGATCACTGCGAATGAGACATGCTTTCTGCCTGTGCTAATCTTGCAGTCTACTCAGGGCACATAAGCACACATTCCCAACGTAATGCGGGGGTGCTCTCCAGTACAGGGACCTCTGTACTGGGGACTCTAGCTTGTCGGGAGCAAGAGGGAATGTACTTGACACAATCAAGGACTAAGGACAGGCCTGTGACGGAAGATTAGTAAGAACTGGCCAAACCAAGGAGAAGGGCAAGGGCAAGCAGATGTGTGGACACCTCCAAGCAGCTCCAGCTTACCAGGTGGGAAGCAAGGGGAGATGGGGAAAGCTCCTGCAGTACCAATGGATGCCAACCGAGGGCTCTGTCTGGTGAGCCATGGTTGTGAAGGTCATGAGCTGAAGGTCATCACCCTGGTGCCTAGGTGGATATTGAATGTCACGGGGGAGGCTTGGAGACAAGGAGACAAGGTGTGAGGTTACTCCCGGGGAGAGAGGAACTGAGCATAGGAGGTGGGTATGGAAAGTATGGATCAGAAGCAAGAATTAGGAGGTAAAATCTTAATGAATTTGCATGGGGGAAGTAAAGAAAAGGAAGGCCCTAGCATGACCTCCAAAGTTCTGGCTTGGGTGACTGGCGCTCCTACTGGATAACTCTTCAAACTTCCTAGCCTCTTGGTCCCTTGACCTCCTCGCCCCCAGTGACTCTTCTCCCCTCCCCCTCGGCCACCTGCACGATAGTCATGCTTTATTATGGGCAGAAATTTCAATCAGAACTTGAGGTTTCAGTCATCCATTTTTTGAGTTCCTCCTCTTCTGCTTGTAGAATATTTGCTCAGCAGTCTTGATGCACCAAAGCACCTCGTCCTTCTCATGCCACCTCTTTCTCACCCTCTGCTCGCTGACTCTCTACACTTCACTTTTCTGCATGTCCAACTTAAAAGTCCTTGATCCACTAATAAAAACACTCGATGACACTCTCTGCCCTTTCCACCTCTCTCCTTTCATTGTCAATACCTGTCAAGACCCTCTTCCTTCCATGAGATCTCTCTGTATTTCTTCTTTTTTTTTTTTTTTTTTTTTTAGTGGTACGCGGACCTCTCACTGCCATGGCCTCTCCCGTTGCGGAGCACAGGCTCCGGACGCGCAGGCTCAGCGGCCATGGCTCACGGGCCCAGCCGCTCCGCGTTAAGTGGGATCTTCCCGGACCGGGGCACGAACCCTCGTCCCCCGCATTGGCAGGCGGACTCTCAACCACCGCGCCACCAGGGAAGCCCTCTCTGTATTTCTTCTTACAGCTGCATGTGATTCTACAGTTGTCTCAAAATGAAAGTTTTCATTTAAAAACCACATCTTAATCCTGGAGGATGTCAACTCTGGCACGCCTACAAGTGAACAACTAAAGTTACTAGATATACAATCAGGCTGATTCATGATCACAAACCTTGCACGGAACCTCTCCCACTTGTCCTTCTCCTCTCCTTGGCTTATCCTGTATTTTATTATTGATTCACATGTATGTGAAACACATGCAGACCATAGGTTGATTTTTGCCATGGTCTCTGGGACAGAACAAGCCCACTTTTAGCACATGTGCCAGAGAAAGTTACACCCCAGTCAATCTTCAAAGGACCCCAGTCTGTCTCCTGCTTCCACCATCCAAGGAAACGTTTCTCAGCAAGTTCCCCAAAGTCTCCATCCGCTGAAACCAAAGGAAGTGATTGAGCTATTACTTGACCTCTCATTAGCATTTGATACAGTCCCTTCTCTGAAAATATTCTTCTCTCTTGGCTGCTGAGTCCTCTGTGGCACGACATGAACAAGTCCGCCTGTGGGAAGATGGGAACTTAGCCACTCTGGCTCTGTCTGCTCGTTTTGCACTGCCTGTGACCTTGGTCCTTGTGACCTCTCAGTCCGCACCACTTTCACAGCTCCCACTAACTCCTCTGCCTTGTCTCCCATGTGGGTCAGCAACGCTGAATGTGGAGAAATGCTGGCAGGAACAGCAGTGGAAACCCTCCACGTCCTCTTTGTCCCACATATTCCCTTAACCCTGCGGCATCCTCGCAGAATGGGACTGAGCCTTCGCGGGGGTCTAAATGCACACCTGTATGTGAACTTCCAACGAGAGCTGAGGGTAGAGAGTGAAACTAAACCCTCATCAGGGCACCAAGGCTGCTCGCAACTCTTAGTCTGTCATCAAAACATTGGGGAAACCCCCTAGTTATGACTCACCATGGTAGGTACAGGAAATGAGTGGTGACCAAAACAAACATGGTCCCTGTTCATAGACAGTCCATGGTTGGTGAAGGACAACGGTTTGTTAGCGGAGACTGTGCTTTCCATCAATTCCCTTCTCCTGCATTTTACCTGGACATCTAGCTGCCCAGGTGATAGTACGTGTCTCAGCCTCCCTTGCAGTTTGTTATAGACCTGGCTACATTTTAGCAACAGGATGTGAGCAGAAGTGAGGCATATCATTGTGGGCTGAATTGTGTCACCCCCCAAATTCACAGGTTGAAGTCCTAACCCCCAGTAGCTCAGAATATGACCTTAATTGGAAATAGGGTCTTTATAGAGGTAATCAAGATAAAATTAGGTCCTTAGGGTAGGTTCTTATCCAATATTACTGTTGTCTTATAAAAAGAGGAAAATTGGACACTGAGAGATGCACACAGGGAAAATGACTTAAAGACATATAGGAGAAGATGGCCATCTCTAAGCAAGGTGAAAGGCCTGGAACAGATTTTTTTCCTCGAAGCCGTAAGAAGGAGCCAACCATGACAACACCTTGATTTTGGACTTCTGGTCTCCAGAACCGAGAGACAATAAATTTCTCTTGTTTAAACCACCCAGTCTGTGGTACTTTGTTTCAGGAACACTAGCAAACTAATACAGGTTCCACTTTTAGGTCATGAGCCTATAAAGGGATATGGGTGAACTTCCTGGCCCATTTCCATCCCTGCTGGCACGCAGATGACTAGATCTAGAGCAGACATCTTTGGTCCAGAGTGGAAACCACATGTTGATCTAGTAGAACCACACCTCTCTGAACAGAGCACACTAGACTGTTCCACTCTGGACTGTTACAGAAGACAGTCTATCTTTTCTGAGCCACTGTGTTTAGGGTCCCTTTGTTACAGTAGCTTAACCTATATCCTAAGTGATACATCTTGCATCGAGGCCATGGCTAGCTGTAAATAGATTGACGTGTGACTTCCAATGAATTACACTTGGCCTCTCATCATTGTTCTACATTATTCATCATATTTATTGAATTTAAAGTACATCCTGCCATAGCCATCCCTGCCTCCTAAACCTCCAATTTCATTGGTCTCATCAGCTAACTTGGTTTTCACTGCCAACCTTACTTCTCTTTCCATCTGCAAATAACTTAAAACATCTCTTCCGAGACTTTTTTCTTCTTATCTCCGCAACCACAATATTCCCTTTAGTTCACTCCAATCTGGTTTTCAAGTTCAAAATGCTTTGTGGAATACAAGCCTGCCACTGCATGATTCTTCTTTTCTTTTCAACCCAGGCACAGTTGAATGTGACTCAGCCATCATCATTACAGGTAAAGCACTTTCCCAAAATACTCATCCACCTTTTCTTTCTTTTGCTTTGAAGTAAAATCCCCTTTGAAATGAAAGGGACTTCTTCCCCAAATAGAATCCAGTGACAATGGGACTTGGCTAGACATTTTTGGCCTTTTGAAAATGTCGACATTAAAATGCAGATTTGCTGTTAATTTGTTACCTAGATGCCTGATTTTTCTTAGTCAATAGAAGTAAAAGGAAAAAGGCCCAAAAGAAAAAAATACTAGCACAAAATGCTAATTAAACTCTGTCTTACTTTAAGGAAACTCCATGGCAAGAATTTTCTTTTATCTAAGATGGAATATCTGGAGTAAAAATTTTGAACATCAAACACAGGTTGTTTCCGGGTTTTCCTTACGATGAATTCCATTGTTCCTGAGCCTTTTTCTCGTACAGACAGCCTATGAAAGTTCAAATAAGGGATCCATTCTGCATTTCAGATAAAAATTAAAAATCACTGAAGCACTTGTCTACAAATGCAAACGAATGAGTCAGTCCTACATTCTTTTTTACTCTAGAATGAAGAGCAACATGGATACATTTGAATCATCCAACAATGACATAACTTACCTTCTCTACGATCCCTCTTTACTTACACAATTTTAGGCTCAATGGACTAAGCAGAGGATAAAATACAGAAAAATTGTATTTCTTTCCCTGGCTCTGTCAGAGAAAGAGTGTGTGACCTTGGGGAAAGAAAATATCCTTTCTCTGACTTTGCTTCCTCATTTGCAAAACAGAGAAAGCAAAGTCCCACTAATTTACTAATAAATTATCTTGTTACTGAGTGTAAAGACTGTTATTGTTTAGCATTTATTTTTGCAATCTGTCAGGACATTTTGAAATTTCTGCATGAAATATACAACTTAATGCAGTGTTTATCCTTCTCCCTCTCCCATGTCCTGTCAGAGGCAAGGCAGAATGGTGAACACATGGGCCATGTAAATGAAATGCTATTTATTTTGAGATGGATGAAAGGAAATATAATTAAGCTTTCTAAAAGCCTTCCAAATAGACTTCCCTTAAAGAAAGAATGGAAAAGAAGATTGTAACTGATCAAAGTAGTGCCTCAGGTTCCCTGACACTGGAGATGAGAGGCAGACTCGGGTAACCAACAGAATCTGTGCAGTGTAATCTAAAGACTTTACAGGATGGAGGGGAAGCACCGGAAGTATGGATCAGATACTTGTCAGCATGGAGAAACAAACTCCATGTCTGAAACCCTGAGCTCAGATTGACAATTGGTGTAAGTGAACTCTTTCTCTTTCTCTCTCACTCTCTTTCTTTTCTTTATGTATATACAATTAAATATATATACAACCTACGTTTTTATTTAATGGTGAAAAGCCAAGATGTCTCACAAAAAGGAGAGAGAAAGTTCTACAGATCTGTAGACCCTTAGAGAAAGATTTCCTTCTGCTACATATGCAAGCTATCAAGGATAGCAGAGGATCCACAGCAAGTAACCACAGAGGTCTGTGTTGTTCGTTGACTAAATTCTGGTCCCTGGCAGAAAAAAAAAAAAAAACTTTAGTAAAAACAAGTACAAGCATAAACATACTCAACAGCCCACATATATTTTTAGCTTCTCTTCAGGTTACATTTGCAAACTAGTTCATAAACTCCACAAAACGAATATGGCTTATATTTGTTCCAAAATTTTTCACCCTTCAGGAAACTCAAGCTAAAGCAAATCTATATTTATTTCCCAGAACTCTATAATTCTACTTCCTTTGAAATTACACATATAGGAAGTGGTCACCCTCTTAGGGTCATTAATGTTCCTGAAATGTACCATCATAGAAACTGGCATTTTAATCCTTTTTAAAATACATGTGCATGCTTCAACTTATCAATAGCCTGAACACATGGAGGGACCCTACTTTGAAGTGATTGTGGAATTAACTGTTAGGTGTCAAAAGAGATAATTTTTTCAAGATGTAAATTTCCTCTCTCAAGGGTTATATGTCTTTATTGTAAAACAAGACTATGAGTTTTCATTAAAGAGTGAATATTTTGTGATCTATAATTTATCAATTGTCACCTACACTCTGTGTTGATTATTTTCTTTCCCCTTTTTCAACATGATCAATTATGAATATGGTATTAAGCCTGAATCCATCTAGCACATTATTCTTGAAAAAATAATATACAATGTTAATCTGCCCATAAAATAACATATTACTATGCAAGATAATCAATTACAATTGATTTTTTTGGTTCACTGTCTTTCAATCAAAGACAGTGAAGATCTGAAACATACTCTTGTTAAAATAAGGTTCTAAAAACTGGAATAAACATGAAACAATGCTCAGAAATGGAACAAAATTAAAGCACAATATAAAATCCTTGTAATAAAAACAGACTTTGAATCATGGATGAGCGTAAATTGAAAAATCTATTGCTTTTTTTCTGTAAACATTTCTCAGGATAGTGCCATGCTACCATTCATCAGAGTTACTTATCAGAGATAGCCAGAAATAATTTATCTCAGGGAGAAACATTTCATTATTAGGTGTGATGCAAAGCAATATTGTTATAGAGACATTCTAATCATCAAGTTCTCTCAGCCTGTTCAAAGTTTTCATAAAGGACATCCACACATATGCATGAGAACCACGAAACATCAAAGCAGTTCATGATTTTAATAATAATATAGTTGATAATTTATATATTTTAAGTATAATTTTCTACAAGCTCATCCCAATTCTTAAAGTTTAAATTAAAATGTGCAAAATAAATGTTTAAATGAAATACACCAAGATGATAACAGTGGCTAATTTAGGGTGGGTCTCATCAAGGGTCATTTTTATTTTATTTAATGTAGTTTCTAAATTTTCTGCAATATACAGTTAATATTTTATAATAAAACATTTCAAAATTATATTTAATTTTTCCAAATTTATTAATATTTTCATTACCTACAAAATGTCTCCCTATATATGGTACTTTATGTGAGTCAAAGTCTTTAATAAGATTCTGAGGTCTACAAAATTAAGCAGAATATGATGAAAATTATTTTCAAACTCATGTGTCACAAGTCGAAGGAATGTGTAGATGAGCATTAATATCTGTAAAAACATCCTCTTCTCCTAGAAAAATATACCCTAAACTGAAAATAGCAGTTGTCTCCATGGAGATGGGAGTGAGAGTGGATTTTACTTTCTATTTTACATGTACCCACTTTGAATCTTCACATTGCTTTTATTTCTGTATTTCTTCTATTTGAGAAAAAAATCCTTCTGTTTTCCTTGAAAAAGTTTGACTTTTTCAATGAAGATCCTACATGACTCACAAATGAACACATTTTCTGATTGCACAGTAAGAACTGATGTAGAAAAAATTCAGCTTGGAAACTCTGTAAACTGAAGAAAAGTTTAGGAAGTCACTGAGGTAATAAGTTTGGGGTTCCTTTTGGGAGTGATGGAAATGTTATAGAATTAGATATTTGCACAACATTGTGAATATACCACTGAATATTACACTTTAAAATGGTGAATTTTATTGTATGTGAATTGTATCTGAAGACGAAGGAGAAAAAGAAAAAGAAGGAGGAGGAGGAAGGGAGGGGGAAGGAGGAGGAGGAGGAGGGAGAGGAGGAGGAGGGAGAGGAGGAGGAGGGAGAGGAGGAGGAGGGAGAGGAGGAGGAGGAGGAGGAAGAAGAGGAGGAGGAAGAGGAAGAGGAGGGGGGGAGGAGGAGGGGAGGAGGAGGAGGGGGGAGGAGGAGGGGGAGGAAGAGAAGGAAGAGGAAGACGAGGAGGAAGAGGAGGAGGAAGAGGAGGAGGAGGGGGAGGAGGAGGGGGAGGAGGAGGAGAAGAGACAAAATTACCTGGGCACTTTACCCCATAATCACTGTGTCTCCTTCCAGCTAAAAAGTAGAAGATGAGGAACAGACACAGGATGCTCAGGACGACCAGCAGAGGCTGTAGAATTCTCAAGCCCATCCTATGCACAACTAAGACCTTTTTAACCAAATTGCATTGTACAGGTAGAAACCTTGGCTACACCAAGAAGAGACTCTCAGTGAAGAGATTTCACCTCATGTCTGAAATATCCTCCCTAACCCAGAGTTAGAGACTTTTGCAAGACCATGTGCCTTTGGCGTGGTCACCCCGAGACTTTTATCATGTTCTATAGCCATGTGGATGCCTCTATCAGCTGGCTTTTGCTGAAAATTTAACCATCTCCAAATTTAGTAGCTTAAAACGACAGCCATTTATGTAGCTCATGATTCTTGCAGGTTAGTCATTTGGGCTGGGGCTCAGTGGAGCCCCACTCAGCATCCACATTCAGCTGCAGGTCAGGTAGGTTGGCTGGCTGTGAGCTGGGGGACTGGGGTGATGGCCACATCTCCCTCTTCATCTGGCAGGCTAGCCCGGTCATGTTCACACAACACAGCAGGCTTCCAAGTGGACAAGTGATGCTTGCAAGGTCTCTTGAGCTGAGCCTCTTAACCAGCACAGGCCACTTCGTCCACATTCTTGTGATCAATGAATCACAGCCCAGTCCAGACACCAGCAGTGGGGACATAAGCTCCACCTCTCAATGGGAGGAAGCATGGCATCACCTTGTGAGGCATGGGATACAGGGAGGGGAATCACTGTAGCTGCTTTTTGAAAGCAACCCACAACATGCCCCTACCAGGAGACCCCAAAATTGTAAACACAAGGAAATAAACATTCAAAGGCTCTCAATTCACAAGGAACTAATCTTCCTAGAGGGACACAAGGAACATGATGATTTAATGACTTCAATGCCATGTATTATTCAAAGAGAGAGTTTTCACTAGAGAAAACATACCCAAGTGAATTGAAATGCATCTGTATCTCATCATTGTGTACCCCCCTTTTCTTTAGAGCTCCTCAGTTACTATTTTAGGTAGATAGAAGGAAGTTTGATTCAACAGGGAGGAAGGCTGTAGCCCTTATGTAACCTCAGATGAGGATTGCTGAGGGAGGTCTAGGAATGGACAAGGGAGACTTAGAGACATCTCAAAGAGTCTGCGTCAAGAGAAGGTTCTGAGTTTTTGGTATTTAAAACAAAGGATTATTTATATGCTTGAGTTCACCATCTCTCGAACATGAGGCTATCAGTTCAAGTCACATGTTTCTCCAGATCCATTTCATCTGTCTTATTTTATAGGGTGAAAGCAAATAACTGGGAAAATAGCAATAATCTCAAAATAAAAGAAGAATTGAGTAAAAGCACATCAGAATTGGTCAGTAAATTTATGAAAAATACTTCTTTTTGGGCTTCATTCTCAGATATCATGACCCCAAAAGTTTGGGGTTTAGTACAACAACCTGTAATTTTAGCAAGTGTCCCAGTTTGATCAAGTTTAGTTTTATTATGTAAGAAATGGGACTGGACTTCCCTGGTGGCGCAGTGGTTAAGAATCCGCCTGCCAGTGCAGGGCACACGGGTTCGTGCCCCGGTCCGGGAAGATCCCACATGCCGCGGAGCGGCTAGGCCCATGAGCCACAACTACTGAGCCTGCGCGTCTGGAGCCTGTGCTCCGCAACGGGAGAGGCTGCGACAGTGAGAGGCCCGCGCACCGCGATGAAGAGTGGCCCCCACTCGCCGCAACTGGAGAAAGCCCACGCACAGAACGAAGACCCAACACAGGCAAAAATAAATAAATAACTTTATTTAAAAAAAAGAAATGGGACTAATTGTATCTGCTCTATGCCATTTACAGGGGTGAACAAATAGGCATGGATGAGTGCAGCGTGTTGACCTGAGGTTCTTTTAAGCAGATCTTATAAGCCAGATTAATCATAGAGGAAAAAACTCTGAAATAGTCAAGCTTATATAGGGCACAGTCCTACCTTACTTTCCAGGATTTCTATTTTCTCTTGCCATCTACTGATCACGCATTAAAACCTAGTACCTTCATGTTACCTCAGGTATACTGTAGAATTGCACACAACTGCAAGTTACAAAGACTTCAACAAATAGTACTAAGATAGAAGTGTATTTGTTGTCAGTAAGGAGCCCAGCACTGACATGAAACCACATGGGATTCCACTTTCCCCACCTCACCTTGTTGTCACTATTCAACTTCATAGTGTGAGGTGGAACTGGGACTCCAGCCACCACTGGAAGAAGGAGAAAGAAGAAGCAGATATCCCTTTCCTCTAAAGACACTTCCTGGAGTTTGCAGTTTTCACTTCCACTCACACCCCATTCATCAGAAATTAGTCACATGGAAAGGAAATCACTAGAAAAGAAGACTGGAAGATACAATCTCTGTCTTAGACAGAGGTGGGAGCTGAATTTCTATGGAAGAAGGAGAAACAGAAATCATAGGACAAGAAAAAATCCCTGACTTAACCAGGCTATGTCAGAACACCTACCAATGTTCACAGCCTATAAAAAGTTTTATGCACAAAGGAGTTCACTACAGGACTATTCATAATAATAGTAAATATTGAGAAATACATCAAATGGTCAACAATGGGAAATCATTAAGTCAACTATGGTACATCAGTTTAATAAAGTAACATAGAACCATCAGAAATGTTGGTTATGAAGATCACATAATCATTTTCAACTAGAAATAGCGTCTAGCTTTTTCCAACTTCTCTCCTAAATGAAGCACGAAAACTCAGAGCACTAAAAACTAAAATGAGGGACAGACTGGTTCCGCAGTCTTGGAGGAAATAGCCATATGTAGCACGAAGAGTTTAAGGTAAATCCACCCAGGCTTCAATTCATGGCAACCTCAAATGGTACTTTATAAAACAAATTCATTCTAAAAGTGAAAACAATAGGACTAAAAGAAGAAGACATTTTCCATCCCCTAAACAGCGTCCCAAGACACTGACATTCTGGCCCATAATCCCAGGCCACTCTTGAAGCACCGACAGATGAGTGGGCTTTACTTCCCACCAACATTCCTATGCTCTCTTGCCATTGTCAACTGATATCTACACAGAAATACAAATCCCAGGAAACAGCTTGGCAGGAAGTAAAAAGGAAGATGCCAGCAGAACCTTGGTGCTTTCTGGTTGATGCTGTCTCAGGGGTAAAGCTTCAGAGGTGGGGGCAGAGACAGAGTCTTGACAGCAGTGCAAGCCAAGAATTGTAGCTTTTCATATACTTCATTGGATCTGAGTATAAGAAACTACACAGGCAGGGTCTCTCTCAGGAGAACAGATGTACAGGAGGAAAGACTTAGAGACTGGGAATCCTAGCAGGAGGACATCAACAGCACCTCCTTCCAACTGTAGATTCAAGGAGAGATCCATTCATCTCACAAATGGGCAGAGAGAAGATTCAAGAACATCCCCACTTGCCTTCTTTCTTCACAAGCACTCTATTGGAACAGATGTTTCCTTGTTTGATGATGAGTGTCAATGAAAACACTACTTCAAATCTGAAAGATCAATGGTGGAACAGATCTTGGATGAACGTTTTGCATTGGACAGATGAATTTTGCAGCCATTATTTGCCAATTTTAGAGGAATTCAAGGTCTGGCTATTTTGAAACACCTGCAGAATATCCATAAGGCAAAAATGAAAGATGAGAAAACAAGAGCATGATAATAAATGGGAGATGGTGGAATAGGGTTGCAAAGAGATTCGAGATACTATGACAAAGTTATGATTACAAGGAGGGATAAACGCTTTTGCTGCTGTAGAAAGTAGACAGTGATGAGTGGCTAAAACTGGAGCCCTCTCTCAAAATGAAAACATCCCCTCCACCCCCAAAAAATATCTGAACTTGGAAAAACAGAATAAGAAAGGTACGAACTTATGTTTTTCAAAAAATAACTACAAAACATCACTATGAAAAGAAAAAGGACTTGAACAAAGCCATTTTGTTTTTTTGTTTTGTTTCTTTCTTTCTTTTTTTTTTTTTTAATAGACTTAAAAATAGAAAGGAGGGGCTTCCCTGGTGGCGCAGTGGTTGAGAGTCCACCTGCCGATGCAGGGGATGCGGGTTCGTGCCCCGGTCCGGGAAGATCCCACATGCCGCGGAGCGGCTGGGCCCGTGAGCCATGGCCGCTGAGCCTGCGTGTCCGGAGCCTGTGCTCCGCAATGGGAGAGGCCACAGCAGTGAGAGGCCCTCGTACCGCAAAAAAAAAAAAAAAAAGAAAAAGAAAGAAAGGAAACAATTCTTCCTCTGTTGGTAGGAGTGTAAAACACTGTGACATTTCTTGAGAGGAGGCACTTTGGAAGTATATCACAGTGTTTCCCAACTTTTTTTCTTTTATCTTCTTCATCCCCTCTTCAGACATTTTAGACTTTTTCTCCAATTGCCCCCTACCCCAAAATTTGAATACTACAGGTTTGTTGAATATCTGTTTATGTACTGTATGTGTAACTGTGCTCTTTACATTGAAAGAGCAAGTTCTTTCCACCCTCTCCCCCCAAAATGTTATAGATGCATAGATTTTCAATATACAACCTATAGAAATCAACCAAAATCACTTTTATGCTCAAATTGTTATGACTGGCCAATGGGAGCACTTTCTAGCTTAACCCTGTGTCTTTTTCTCGATTAATCTGAGAAATCTTCCTTGCTCGCTGTCATAACAAGCTGTTCCAGTCTCAAGTTGTACCTTTCCTAGCCTGAAATAAGTCATTTATTTAAGACTCCATGGTCCCCCTCTGGGGTGAATAGTATCGATATTAAAGGCCAAGATCTGATTGTAAGGGATGCTCATTACAACTGCGGTGATATTGTTTCTAGGTCATGTCAGTGGACAGAAATAAAAAATGTAATTTTAAAATAACAAATATATAAGCTATTTTCAATTTAATTTTACCATTACACTGTTCTGAGCTTTATCTTACAACATATATAAAATAAATTTAAAATAATGACACTAATATTATAACTACTCAGGAATAACATCCCATTATGGAGAAATAGTGAGAATTTAGAGTAAAGTGTTATGTAAGATGTCTTCTACAGGGTTATCACAGGAAGCAAAAAATTATATGACTATATAAATGGTGGCATAATCTCAGAAAAGACTAATATGTAGCTATACAAATGTTTACAAAAAATAACATTTAGAAATGCTCATTTTAATATAAATACAAAGTAACAAGACACTAAATTGAATATATGCAACATTATTTAGACTTTTTAACCAGAGAAAAGTGCTTAAAAAAATTCAATGAAAGATTAAAGGTGAGTTTGGGGGTTCAATTATGTTTTTGCTTTTTAAAAAAATATTATATATATTTATATACATGTATAACTGAATCACTGTACTGTACACCTGAAACTAACACAACACTGTAAATCAACCACACCCCAACAAAAAAATGGGAAAAAACTTTTAAAAATATTAAAGTAATAAATGCTCATAAAAATTTACCTTTTTTCAGAACACTCTATGACATAAATCACAGCAAGATCCTTTGTGACCCATCTCCTAGAGAAATGGAAATAAAAACAAAAATAAACAAATGGGACCTAATGACACTTAAAAGCTTTTGCACAGCAAAGGATACCATAAACAAGACCAAAAGACAACCCTCAGAATGGGAGAAAATATTTGCAAATGAAGCAACTGACAAAGGATTAATCTCCAAGATTTATAAGCAACTCATGCAGCTCAATAACAAAAAAACAAACAACCCAATCCAAAAATGGGCAGAAGAACTAAATAGACATTTCTCCAAAGAAGATATACAGATTGCTAACAAACACATGAAAGAATGCTCAACATCATTAATCATTAGAGAAATGCAAATCAAAACTACAATGAGATATCATCTCACACTGGTCAGAATGGCCATCATCAAAAAACCTACAAACAGTAAATGCTGGAGAGGGTTTGGAGAAAAGAGAACCCTCTTGCACTGTTGGTGGGAATGTAAATTGATACAGCCACTATGGAGAACAGTATGGAGGTTCCTTAATAAACTAAAAATAGAACTACCATACGACCCAGCAATCCCACTACTGGGCATATACCCTGAGAAAACCATAATTCAAAAAGAGTCATGTACCAAAATGTTCATTGCAGCTCTATTTACGATAGCCAGGACATGGAAGCAACCTAAGTGTCCATCATCAGATGAATGGATAAAGAAGATGTGGCACATATATACAATGGAATATTACTCAGCCATAAAAAGAAATGAAACTGATTTATTTGTAATGAGGTGGATAGACCTGGAGTCTGTCATACAGAGTGAAGTAAGTCAGAAGGAGAAAAACAAATACCGTATGCTAACACATATATATGGACTCTAAGAAAAAAAAAATGTCATGAAGAGATTAGTGGTAGGACGGAAATAAAACACACACTTAATAGAGAATGAACTTGAGGATGTGGGGAAGGGGAAGGGTAAGCTGTGACGAAGTGAGAGAGTGGCAGGGACATATATACACTACCAACTGTAAATTAGATAGCTAGTGGGAAGCTGCTGCATAGCACAGGGAGATCACCTCTGTGCTTTGTGACCACCTAGAGGGGTGGGATAGGGAGGGTGGGAGAGAGGGTGACTCAAGTGGGAAGAGATATGGGAACATATGTATATGTATAACTGATTCACTTTGTTGTAAAGGAAAAACTAACACACTATTGTAAAACAGTTATACTCCAATAAAGATGTTTTTTAAAAAAATTACAACCGTTATTGTCCTCAGCATTGTCTCAAGAGTCATTAAAAATCACATTCCCATTTAGTTTAGCTAGCTGTGTGGAACAGTTCTTACTTCCTGCCACTGAGTATCCCTTCTGTAAAATAGGTTTTAAATTAAGACCACAAAGCTACTCTAGCCCCTTATCTATAGCAACAACATCAATTTGTGCCATTTCTTCCCTTAATTCTTCCTTAAGTGAAAGATGGGCACCGTGGAGTAGAAGCTACTGTCATGGTAATACATGGCTGGGAGCATCCTCTTAGCTGGTGAGTAATATACAGCACTGGCCTTCTGATGCATTGCTGACCCAACCTAACCCAGGAACTATAACGGGGTCCCATTAATGAAAGCACTACATAAATTGTACAGTCTTTCAGCAGCCAAATCCAAGGAGAAACACAAGTTTCACTTGGGCGCTGTTGTCTTAGTTACACGTGACAACTACTGGATACAAATTGTGCTTAAGGCAAAGCTGTGAAACACATACACACACACACACACACACACACACACACACACACACACACATGCAGTCTCACACACTGTCCATATATCATCCAAAGCTCCTTAGCACTCGGTCTATACTTCCATATACATCTTCACCTTCACTGCCCCAGGCCTTACAATTCACTGTAGTTACTTAGGACACATCCAGCTTCACTTGAAGAAAAACAAACAAACAAACAATAGCCTCAGTCAAAACAACCTACCTGGACTTCTACTTTCTTGGCATATGCTTCAGACCTGGGCCCTTCTAGCCCAAACAGGCTGTTTACCTAATAAACTAATTTGTACTGAGGTATTAAGTTACTAGATTATGCATTTCCCATACCATATACATTTTTTATTATCTCTAAATATTTCAGTGTGTGTTTCTTAAGAATAAGTACATTCCCTTATATAACCACAGTATAGACATCAACTTCAGGAAATTTAACATTAATAAATACACTTATTTATCTACAATCTATACTCCAACTTTTTTCAGTTGACTCAATCATGTCCAGTGGTGATATGTTCTAGAATTACATGTTGCATTTAGTTATCTTGTCTCTTTAGTCTCCTATAATCTGGAATAACTCCTTGGTTCTTCTTTGTCTTTTGTGACATGACAATTTTGAAGGGCAGAAGTTCCTTTTTTTTTTTTTAAACATCTTTATTGGAGTATAATTGTTTCACAATGGTGTGTTAGGTTCTGCTTTATAACAAAGTGAATCAGGTATACATATACATATGTCTCCATATCTCTTCTCTCTTGCATCTCCCTCCCTCCCATCCTCCCTATCCCACCCCTCTAGGTGGTCACAAAGCACAGAGCTGATCTCCCTGTGCTATGCGGCTGCTTCCCACTAGCTATCCACCCTACGTTTGGCAGTGTATATATGTCCATGCCACTCTCTCACTTCGTCACAGCTTACCCTTCCCCCTCCCCGTGTCCTCAAGTCCACACTCTAGTAGGTCTGTGTCTTTATTCCCGTCTTACCCCTAGGTTCATCATTACTTTTTTTTTCTTACATTCCATATATATGTGTTAGCATACAGTATTTGTTTTTCTCTTTCTGACTTACTTCACTCTGTATGACAGACTCTAGGTCTACCCATCCCACTACAAATATCTCAATTTCGTTTCTTTTTATGGCTGAGTAATACTACTGAATATATGTGCCACATCTTCTTTATCCATTCATCTGTTGATGGACACTTAGGTTGCTTCCATGTCCTGGCTATTGTAAATAGAGCTGCAATGAACATTTGGGTACATGACTCTTTTTGAATTATGATTTTCTCAGAGTATATGCCCAGTAGGGGGACTGCTGGGTCGTATGGTCGTTCTATTTTTAGTTTATTAAGGAATCTACATACTGTTCTCCATACTGGCTGTATCAATTTACATTCCCACCAACAGTGCAAGAGGGTTCCCTTTTCTCCACACCGTCTCCAGCATTTATTGTTTGTAGATTTTTTGATGATGGCCATTCTGACTGGTGTGAGATGATATCTCATTGTACTTTTGATTTGCATTTCTCTAATGATTAATGATGTTGAGCATTCTTTCATGTGTTTGTTTGTTGGCAATCTGTATATCTTCTTTGGAGAAATGTCTGTTTAGGTCTTCTGCCCATTTTTGGATTGGGTTGTTTGTTTTTTTGTTATTGAGCTGCATGAGCTGCTTGTAAATCTTGGAGATTAATCCTTTGTCAGTTGCTTCATTTGCAAATATTTTCTCCCATTCTGAGGGTTATCTTTTGGTCTTGTTTATGGTATCCTTTGCTGTGCAAAAGTTTTTAAGTTTCATTAGGTCCCATTTGTTTATTTTTATTTTTATTTCCATTTCTCTAGGAGATGGGTCAAAAAGGATCTTGCTGTGATTTATGTCATAGAGTGTTCTGCCTATGTTTTCCTCTAAGAGTTTGATAGTGTCTGGCCTTACATTTAGGTCTTTAACCCATTTTGAGTTTATTTTTGTGTATGGTGTTAGGGAGTGTTCTAATTTCATACTTTTACATGTACCTTTCCAGTTTTCCCAGCACCACTTATTGAGGAGGCTGTCTTTTCTCCACTGTATATTCTTACCTCCTTTATCAAAGGTAAGGTGACCATATGTGTGTGGGTTTATCTCTGGGCTTTCTATCCTCTTCCATTGATCTATATTTCTGTTTTTGTGCCAGTACCATACTATCTTGATTACTGTAGCTTGGTAGTATAGTCTGAAGTCAGGGAACCTGATTCCTGCAGATCCATTTTTTGTTCTCAAGATTTCTTTGGGTATTCAGGGTCTTTTGTGTTTCCATACAAATTGTGAAATTTTTTGTTCTAGTTCTGTGAAAAATGCCAGTGGTAGTTTGATAGGGATTACATTGAATCTGTAGATTGCTTTGGGTAGTAGAGTCATTTTCACAATGTTGATTCTTCCAAATCAAGAACATGGTATATCTCTCCATCTATTTGTATCATCTTTAATTTCTTTCATCAGTGTCTTATAATTTTCTGCATAAAGGTCTTTTGTCTCCTTAGGTAGGTTTATTCCTATATATTTTATTCTTTTTGTTGCATTGGTAACTGGGAAGGTTATCTTAAGTTCACTTTCAGATTTTTCATCATTAGTGTACAGGAATGCCAGAGATTTCTGTGCATTAATTTTGTATCCTGCTACTTTACCAAATTCATTGATTAGCTCTAGTAGTTTTCTGGTAACATCTTTAGGATTCTCTATGTATAGTATCATGTCATCTGCAAACAGTGACAGCTTTACTTCTTCTTTTCCGATTTGGATTCCTTTTATTTCTTCTTCTTCTTTGATTACTGTGGCTAAAACTTCCAAAACTATGTTGAAGAGTGGTGAGAGTGGGCAACCTTGTCTTATTCCTGATCTTAGTGGAAATGGTTTCAGTTTTTCACCATTGAGGATGATGTTGGCTCTGGGTTTGTCATATATGGCCTTTATTATGTTGAGGAAAGTTCTCTCTATGCCCGCTTTCTGCAGGGTTTTTATCATAAATGGGTGGTGAATTTTGTCAAAAGCTTTCTCTGCATCTATTGAGATGATCATATGGTTTTTCTCCTTCAATTTGTTAATACGGTGTATCATGTTGATTGATTTGCATATATTGAAGAATCCTTGCATTCCTGGAATAAACCCCACTTGATCGTGGTGTATGATCCTTTTAATGTGCTGTTGGATTCTGTTTGCTAGTATTTTCCTGACGATTTTTGCATCTATGTTCATCAGTGATATTGGCCTGTAGTTTTCTTTCTTTGTGACCTCTTTGTCTGGTTTGGGTATCAGGCTGATGGTGGCCTCATAGAATGAATTTGGGAGTGTTCCTCTCTCTGCTATATTTTGGAAGAGTTTGAGAAGGATAGATGTTAGCTCTTCTCTAAATGTTTGATAGAATTCGCCTGTGAGGCCATCTGGTCCTGGGCTTTTCTTTGTTGGAAGATTTTTGTGTGTGTGTGTGTGTGGTATGAGGACCTCTCACTGTTGTGGCCTCTCCCATTGTGGAGCACAGGCTCTGGACACACAGGCTCAGCAGCCATGGTTCATGGGCCCAGCCACTCTGCGGCATGTGGGATCTTCCCAGACCAGGGCATGAACCCGTGTCCCCTGCATCGGCAGGTGGGCTCTCAACCACTGCGCCACCAGGAAAGCCCCCATCCCTATTCTTTTGTCCCTGTTTTTTCTTTTTTCTTTTGCCCTACCCAGGTACGTGGGGAGTTTCTTGCCTTTGGGGAGGTCTGAGGTCTTCTGCCAGCATTCAATGGGTATTCTATAGGAGTAGTTCCACGTGTAGATGTATTTCTGATGTATCTGTGGGGTGGAAGGTGATCTCCGTGTCTTACTCTTCCGCCATCTTCCTCATCTCCCTATGTTTTTGCTTTTGTGTGTTTGAATTCTTTGGTGATTTTACAGTTCTCTCTAATGAATGACAAGTCAGGCTTCTTACTAGATTCATTTTTTTTAGATTACTGTGTTATCTTAAAATTATTATCAACCTCTTGTCTTTTCTCTGCAAAGGCACAATAATTTTTGCTTTTTAAACATTTTATTCACAGGTCTTACCTACCAACTCTTTAATTATATTTATTACTCTTTCCTGAAAAGGTCTCAAGGTCCTTGATTAAGAACTTTCCAAAGAAAATTCTGACATATTAGAGTGCTCATAGGATCACTAAGTTGTTAGGAGATTCTTAGAGTTATCTTAGTTTAACTGACATTTTTTAATGGAAAAAAAAATACAGGCTGAGAGAAATGACCTGCCCTTCATGGTTTCACAGAGCCAATCAGCACCATGGCTAGCTTTTTTATTTACTCTTTTATTTATATAAAATAGCTGGAACTGTTAGCAAGTCCAATTCATCTCCAAGTTGGGTTCTCATTCTCTTTGATCTACAACCTACTCTGGGTCTCATTCTCAGAGTTCTGTTGTTGATTAAACATAAGGATAAATGAAACTATGCATATATTGGCCTCTTTGCATTGCACCAGTTCTCAATAAAAGAAATGAGTAACATTTTCCTTCCTTTACTCCCAGACTTTCTCATGCTCTCCTTATGCACATACTGGAAAGGAGCAGAGATGAGTTTTAGCAGAATACAGGAGGCAACTCATATAAAGGACAACTGTGCTTGTCCTGAAATACAATCTAAAACTCATGATTGAAAATAAGTATGGATTAATGTTTGGAAACTTTACTAAAAAGATGAATCATGAATTGAAATAAAAGGCCAGACTCTTGAGAAAGAAGGCTGACAATTCTGCCAATGTCTGCTCCTGGCCAAGTTTCTCCCTACAGCTGTTCCATGCTGGAAGAGTAGTTTTTCTCTTGGCCCTAATCTGTATGATTATTATGCATTCCTTGAAGCAGAGGAGACAGTTAACCATTGAGATTCAAAGAGTTTCTCTCTGGGACCCATCACCTACACGTGAACAGAGTAAAGTGAGCAAAAAAATATATGACACATCAATGGAGCAAGTGACTCTATGCAAGCAGGCAAACTATGAAATAAAATTAATTAAAAGGGGCTTCCCTTGTGGCTCAGTGGTTGAGAGCCCACCTGCCAATGCAGGGGACATGGGTTCATGCCCCAGTCCGGGAAGATCTCACATGCTGTAGAGTGGCTGGACCCATGAGCCATGGCTGCTGAGCCTGCCTATCCGGAGCCTGTGCTCCACAATGGGAGAGGCCACAGCAGTGAGAGGCCCAAGTACCACACACACAAAAAAAAATTAATTAAAAGAACTGAAAACATATAATGAGCCAAAATATAGATAATAGAATTGAAGGGCTCTAAAAGTATTTCACTATGTTATGTAACTTCCTTTTTCAACATTATTGCCAAGAATATCCTCTACTATAAAGACTCTTCTTGGTAAGTTGTGAAAACACTAACAAGGTAAAATGACAAAGAAGGATTAAAAATAAAAGGATGACCTAATGTCCATGGTTGAATGAAAACTAGAAGACAGCTGGGTGACGATTAACATCAGGTAAAAAGGAATGCTGTTATCCCAAAAGAGGGGAAGAGGACTAAGAATAAATACCTATAGAAGAAGAAAAATGTTTGGATAGCATAAAGGAAAAATCATCACATCAAATCACCAAATCTGATTAAGGGTTGTTTCCTTTGTATTTATAACTATAAACATAAGCATATATATGGTTGCATCATAAAATTGCTGTTTTGGTAGGTCAAGAATAATTTAATATGCAGGTTGATATGGTTTAAGAAAATGAATTAATACATAAGATGCATATGCTTCCCTTGAGAATGGGAATTGAGTTCCTTCAAGCCAATCCTTTTGTTATAGTTCTAAACGCCTTAACTCAGAGGTGAACTTTACACATCAAGCAAGACCTTTACTAACCAAGCAAGTAAAACAGGAGAGTAGAACAACTTAAGTGAGTGATTCCTGTTGGAGTGGGGAGGGGTGGCCTTCATCTGGTGATTTCTTAGCTCAGTATGGAGGTTACTTGGCTCCCCAACCCTCCCCTAATCTCCACTTTCACTTTCTATGTCCATGACCTGGAGGTCACAAATCCCATAACAGCACAAGGTCCCCTCGCATGTTCAGAAAGGGAAGCAAGCAGCACATGACCCAGTTTAAGATGCTCAGAGTGTAGACTCAGGAGCCAGACTGCCTGGGGTCAAGTCCCAGCTGTGCTACTCCCCAGCATTTCTTCAATATCCTGTCTCCTCTTCCTTCCTCGGAAAACAGAGGCACAGAATGTCTGTCTCTGAAGATTAAGAGCCCTGAATTAGCATGAGCAAAGTGCTCATACCAAAAAGTGTCCTGCCCATGAAGAAACTCAGTAAATATTAGCTAGTGTTGTGATTCTAATATTTTGGTGGACATGTGCAATTCCAGAAAAGAAATCTGCATACACACACAAACAGAATAAAAATATGCCCAGGGTACAGAATTCTTTATGTTAAAGAATGTGCTGCAAACTGGAGATCAATTATACCACAGAAGTTCACCCACTAGAGTGAAGATTCTGAGCCCCACATCAGGCTTCCCAACCTGGGGATCTGGCAATGGGAAGAGGAATTCCCAGAGAATCAGACTTTGAAGCCTAGCAGGACTTCATTGCAGGACTTCCAGAGGACTGGGGGAAACAGAGACTCCACTCTTGGAGGCACACACAAAGTACTGTGCACATCAGGACCCACAGGAAGGAGCAGTGGCCCCATAGGAGACTGAACCAGACCTATCTGCTAGTGTTGGAATGTCTCCTGAAGAGGGGGGGAGTGGCTGTGGCTCACCACAGGGACAAGGACACTGGCAGCAGAAGTTCTAGGAAGTAATCCTTGGTGTGAGCCCTCCTGGAGTCCGCCATTAGCCCCACCAAAGAGCCTGTAGGCTCCAGTGCTGGGTCACTTCAGGCCAAACAACCAACAGGGAGGGAACTCAGCTTCACCCATCAGAAGACAAGCAAATTAAAGTTTTACTGAGTTCTGGCCACCAGAGGAATACCCAGCTCTCCCCACCACCAATCACTCCCATCAGGAAGGTTGCACAAGCCTCTTAGATAGCCACATCCACCAGAGGGAAGACAGCAGAAGCAAGAAGAACTACAGTCCTGCAGTCTGTGGAACGAAAACCACATTCACAGAAAGATAAACAATATGAAAAGCCAGAGGACTATGTACCAGATGAAGGAAAAAGATAAAACCCCAGAAAAACAACTAAATGAAGTGGAGATAGGCAACCTTCCAGAAAAAGAATTCAGAATAATGATAGTGAAGATGATCCAGGACCTTGGAAAAAGAATGGAGACAAAGATCGAGAAGATGCAAGAAATGTTTAATGAAGACCTAGAAGAATTAGAGAACAAACACCTAGAAGAATTAAAAGAACAAACAAACAGAGATGAACAACACAATAACTGAAATGAAAAATACACTAGAAGGAATCAATCACAGAATAACTGAGGCAGAAGAATGGATAAGTGACCTGGAACACAGAATGGTGGAATTCACTGCCATGGAACAGAATAAAGAGAAAAGAATGGAAAGAAATGAAGACAGACTAAGAGACTTCTAGGACAACATTAAATGCACCAATGTTTGCATTACAGGTGTCCCAGAAGGAGAAAAGAGAGAGAAAGTATCCGAGAAAATATTTGAAGGGGTTATAGTTGAAAATTTCCCTAACATGGGAAAAGAAATAGCTACCAAAGTCCAGGAAGCACAGAGAGTCCCAGGCAGGATAAACCAAAAGAGAAACAAGCCAAGGCACAGAGTAATCAAAATGACAAAAATTAAAGACAAAGAAAAATCATTAAAACAAACAAGGGAAAAATGACAAATAACATACAAGGAAACTTCCATAAGGTTAACAGCTGATTTCTCAGCAGAAGCTCTACAAGCCAAAAGGCAGTGGAACAATATATTCAAAGTGATGAAAGGGAAGAACCTACAACCAAGATTACACTACCCAGCAAGGATCTCATTCAGATTCAATGGAGAATCAAAGGCTTTACAGACAAGCAAAAGCTAAGAGAATTCAATACCACCAAAGCAGCTCTACAATGAATGTTAAAGGAATTTTGCTAAGTGGGAAACAGAAGAGAAGAAAAAGACGTACAAAAACAAACCCAAAACAATTAAGAATATTGTAATAGAAAAATACATATTGATAATTACCTTAAATGTGAATGGATTAAATGCTCCAACCAAAAGACACAGGCTCCCTGAATGGATACAGAAACAAGACCCACATATATGCTATCTACAGGAAACCCACTTCAGACCTAGGGACACATACAGACTGAAAGTGAGGGGATGGAGATAGATATTCCATGCAAATGGAAATAAAAAGAAAGCTGGAGTGGCAATTCTCATGTCAGATACAATAGACTTTAAAATAAAGAATGTTACAAGAGACAAGGAAAAACACTACATAATGATCAAGGGGTCAATCCAAGAAGAAGATATAACAATTATAAACATATATGCACCCAACATAGGAGCATGTCAATACATAAGGCAAAGGTTAACAGCTATAAAAGAGGAAATTGACAGTAGCACAATAATTGTGGGAGACTTTAACACCTCACTTACACCAATGAACAGATTATCCAGACAGAAAATTAATAAGAAAACACAAGCTTTAAATGACACAATAGATCAGATAGATTTAATTGATATTTATAAGAAATTCCATCCAAAACCAGGAGGTTACACTTTCTTCTCAAGTGCACACAGAACATTCTCCAGGATAAATCACATCTTGGGTCACAAATCAAGCCTTGGTAAATTTAAGAAAATTGAAATCATATAAATTATCTTTTCCGACCACAATGCTATGAGATTAGAAATAAATTTCATGGAAAAAAATGTATAAAACACAAACACATGGAGGCTAAACAATAGGCTAAACAATATTTATTGCTAAATAACCAAGAGATCAGTAAAGAAATTAAAGAGGAAATCAAAAAATCCCTAGAGACAAATGACAATGAAAACACAATGACCCAAAACCTATGGGATGCAGCAAAAGCAGTTCTAAGAGGGAAGTTTATAGCAATACAATCCTACCTCAAGAAACAAGAAAAATCTCAAATAAAAAATCTAACCTTACACCAAAATGAACTAGAGAAAGAACAACAAAACCCAAAGTTAGCAAAAGGAAAGAAATCATAAAGATCAGAGCAGAAATAAATGAACTGGAACCAAAGAAAACAATAACAAAGATCAAGAAAACTAAAATCTGGTTCTTTGAGAAGATAAACAAAATTGATAAACCTTTAGTCAGAATCAGCAAGAAAAAGAGTGAGAGGACTCAAATCAATCAAATTAGAAATGAAAAAGGAGAAGTTACAACAGACACTGCAGAAATACAAACCATCATCAGCTACCACTAGAAGCAACTCTATGAAAATAAAATGGATCAACTAGAAGAAACAGACAAATTATTAGAAACATATAACCTTCCAAGACTGAACCAGGAAGAAATGGAAAATATGAACAGACCAATCACAAGTAATGAAATTGAAACTGTGATTAAAAATCTTCCAACAAACAAAGGTCCAGGACCAGATGGCTTCACAGGTGAATTCTCTCAAACATTTAGAGAAGAACTAACACTCGTCCTTTTCAAACTCTTCCAAAGACTTGCAGAGGAAGAAACATTCCCAAACTCATTCTACGAGGCCACCATCACCTTGATACCAAAACCAGACAAAGATACTAAAAAAAAAAAAAAAGAAAATTACCAACCAATAACACTGATGAATACAGATACAAAAATTTTCAACAAAATACTAGCAAACAGAATCCAACAACACATTAAAAGGATCATACACCATGATCAAGTGGGATTTATCCCAGGGATACAAGGATTCTTCAAAATTTGTAAATCAATCAATGTGATACACCATATTACCAAATTGAAGAATAAAAACCATATGATCATCTCAATAGATGCAGAAAAATCTTTTGACAGGGTTCAACACCCATTTATGATCAAAACTCTCCAGAAAGTGGGCATAGAGGGACCCTACCTCAACATAATAAAGGCCACATACAGCAAAGCCACAGCAAACATCATTCTCAATGGTGAAAAACTGAAACCATTTCCACTAAGATCAGGAACAAGACAAGGATGTCCACTCTTGCCATTATTATTCAACATAGTTTTGGAAGTCCTAGCCATGACAATCAGAGAAGAAAAAGAAATAAAAATAACACAAATTGGAAAAGAAGTAAAACCATCACTGTTTGCAGATGACATGATACTATACATAGATAATCCTAAAAATGCCACCAGAAAACTACTAGAGCTAATCAATGAATTTGGTAATGTTGCAGGATACAAAATTAATGCACAGAAACTCTTGCATTCCTATATACTAACAACAAAACATCAGAAAGAGAAATTAAAGAAACAATCCCATTCACCAAAGCAACAAAAAGAATAAAATACCAAGGAATAAACCTACCTAAGGAGGTAAAAGACCTGTACTCAGAAAACTATAAGACACTGATGAAAGAAATCAAAGATGACACAAACAGATGGCAAGATATACCATGTTCTTGGATTGGAAGAATCAATATTGTGAAAATGACTATACTACCCAAAGCAATCTACAGATTCAATGAAATCCCTTTCAAATTACCAAAGGTATTTTTTACAGAACTAGATCAAAAAATCTTAAAATTTGTATGGAGACACAAAAGACCCTGAATAGGCAAAGCAATCTTTAGGGGGAACAAATGGAGCTGGAAGAATCAGACTCCCTGACTTCAGACTATACTACAAAGCTACAGTAATCAAGGCAATGTGGTACTGGCACAAAAACAGAAATATAGATCAATGGAACAAGATAGAAAGCCCAGAGATAAACCCATGCACCTATGATCAACCAATCTATGACAAAGGAGGCAAGGATATACAATGGAGAAAAGACAAGTCTCTTCAGTAAGTGGTGCTGGGAAAACTGGGCAGCTACATGTAAAAGAATGAAATTAGAACACTCCCTAACACCATGCACAAAAATAAACTCAAAATGGATTAACGACCTAAATATAAGACTGGACACTCTAAAACTCTTAGAGGAAAACATAGAAAGAATGCTTTGACATAAATTGCAGCAAGATCTTTTTTGACTCACCTCCTAGAGTAATGGAAATAAAAACAAAAATAAACAAATGGGACCTAATGAAACTTAAAAGCTTTTGCACAGCAAAGGATACCATAAACAAGACGAAAAGGCAACCCTCAGAATGGAAGAAGATATTTACAAATGAATCAATGGACAAAGGATTAATCTCTAAAATATATAAACAGCTCATGCAGCTCAATATTAAAAAAACAAAAAAACCCAATCAACAAATGGGCAGAAGACCTAAACTGACATTTCTCCAAAGAAGACATACAGCTGGCAAAGAGGAACATGAAAAGCTGCTCAAAGTTCCTAATTATTAGAGAAATGCAAATCAAAACTACAACGAGATATCATCTCACACCAGTCAGAATGGCCATCATCAAAAAACCTACAAACAGTAAATGCTGGAGAGGGTGTGGAGAAAAGAGAACCCTCTTACACTGTTGGTGGGAATGTACATTGATACAGCCACTATGGAAAACGGAATGGAGGTTCCTTAAAAACTACAAATAGAACTACCATATGACCCAGCAATCCCACTACTGGGCATATACCCTGAGAAAATCATAATTCAAAAAGAGTCATGTACCACAATGTTCACTGCAGCAGTATTTACAATAGCCAGGACATGGAACCAACCTAAGTGTCCATCAACAGATGAATAGATAAAGATGTGACACATATATACAATGGAATATTAACCATAAAATGAAATGAAACTGAGTTATTTGTAGTGAGGTGGATGGACATAGAGTCTGTCATACAGAGTGAAGTAAGTCATAAAGAGAAAAACAAATACCATATGCTAACATTTATATATGGAATTAAAAAAAAAAAAAAAGGTCATGAAGAAGCTAGGGAAAAGAGGAATAAAACCGCAGACCTACTAGAGCATGGACTTGAGGACACAGGGAGGGGGACGGGTAAGCTGGGACGAAGTGAGAGAGTGGCATGGACATATATACACTACCAAATGTAAAATAGCCAGTGGGAAGCAGCCGCATAGCACAGGGAGATCAGCTCGGTGCTTTGTGACCATCTAGAGGGGTGGGATAGGGAGAGTGGAAGGGAGGGAGATGCAAGAGGGAAGCGATATGGGGATATATGTGTATGTATAACTGATTCACTTAGTTATAAAGCAGAAACTATCATACCATTGTAGAGCAATTATACTCCAATAAAGATGTTTAAAAAAAAGAATCTGCTGTATAAAAATAAAATAAAATATTTTTTAAATGTGCTAATTCTTTATGCTAATGCACACCTATGCATAAAAAGTTCATAGCATGAAAAAAAAATTTTAAAGATCAAACGCAGGAAAGCAACCACAGTAAATAGTTGCATTGGTCTAGTTTCATCTCTGTAGACATCCCTCAGGGCCGGGGGCAATCCCTCTACTCCTGCGTCATAAAGATGACTGTCAGAACTAATCTGCAGTATTAAGGGCAGTGTTGACAGCCTCGTCTCTATAAATGTTATTACTGTATTTTTTTAAACCCACAAACCTCTGCCCATCTTTCTCTATCCAGGCACATGAAGGGCTCTTCTGGAGGAGAAGCACTTCTTGTCGATAGAAATTCAATTTGCTGCGCAAGCTAAGATGCAGTAAACTTCTCTCCCCCTTGCTTACTGCTGCTTTCACAATCATAAAACAAGCCTAATGTTTAAATGTTAGAAAGCACTTAATGTTTAATCGTTGGAGATTAAGTCTCTTTCATGACACCTGAGCTGTCCGGCAATAGGTAAGAAATAGATTGCCCCCTTGCTCCAGGGGCACTGCTGGGTCTCAGAGAAACATCTGCCCCAGCTTTGCAAGGTTCATAAATGCAAAGAGAATGAAAAGTTTCCTTTTCCAAGGCAGTTGCATGTTTCGAGGAGCCAGCACAGGACAGCACGGGGCAGTATTTGGGCTGGTGAAAGGGAGACATGTACACACAGGATTTTGTGATGTTCTGGGGCCCAAGAGTCCAGGTCCCAAGCCAGGGGTCTCCCAGAATATCCTTCCACTGTGGCCGGGAGGGGCCCCACCGTCACCACACTCATGAATTAAAACAAGCAGCCATGGCCTCTTGTGAGAAATGCCTGGACATGGCCTGTTCAGCATTTGCTCCGAGTCGTGGCTCAGACCCATTCACCGCCATCGGCTGGCGCTTACGCCCATAGAAACGTTCTTTTGTGCCTCTGAATAAGACCAGAGAAGACAGGCAAAAGACAGAAAGGAATAACTGCTTGCCATCCTCATTCAGTCTCTAAAAGAGCCCGTTGTGAAAGAAAAGAATTCAGCACCACCTGTCAGCAGTCTGTTGATGCCATGAATGACATCACACAGCCAGACCTCAAGTGACCAACGACGCCTCGTGAAAGAGGAACCCTGCCAAATAAGGACCCCGTGAGGCCACCGTGACAGCTGTATCCTTCTGAGTCGGGCCTCGGAAGCAGAGATCCAGAGTTCAAATCGCTGTTCTGCCCCTCAGGGGTGCTCTGAGGTTGGGCAAGAACCTCTCAGAATCAGTTTCCTCTTTATAAAAATCGGCTGGTGATGCCTAGCGCCCAGGGTGTCTGGGATAATTGTGCAGGAAGTCATCTCGGAGAAACCCAGTAAATGTTAGCTGACACTGAGTCTGTAATAAATTCATCATCAGAGCCCAGATAAAATCAGGTTTTTGTGTGTTATTGGAGCTTCAGCATTAAATAAAATCTATCGTCATTCGATCCCTTTATATCTGGGTTTCCCACCCTCAGCACTATAGCCGTTTGGGCCTGGATAATTCTGTACTGTGAAGGGCGGTCCTGTGCCTTGTTGGGTGCTAAGCAGCATCCCTGGCCTCCACCCGCTAGATGCCATTAGCATCTCCCCTCCTCGGTAGTGACAACCAAAAAATATCCCCAGACATTGCCCTTCGTCCCTTGGGGTCAAATTTACTCCCAGTTGAGAACCACTGCTGTATATTATCGTGGGATTCTAGGACTTCTAACTGTCAAGACTCTTCTTTGCTGCTCATCAGCTACATATTGAACGTAAGGAGATAACAGAGAGCAGCAGAGTCAGGAAATTGCCTTTTCTTGACAGTTAGTGATAAACTTTCCACAAAATAAGTAGACCAGCAACCCCTGGTGCCCTTGATGCTCTAGAGGCATAAACAAAGTCTGACCAGGAGGAAATAACTTGTACTCCAGAAGAATTTCAAGATTTTGCCCATTTATATTAGGAGAAACCTGGGGAATGTACATGAGAATAGATTCTAATGTTGTTAGACTACAGCGCCTAACACTGGGTTTATGCTCCGTAGTCTAACCCATTTAACACTGGGTTGGTCCTAATTTATCAAACAGGGTGTATTGATGAATGTTTCTGGATTTGTTAGTTTATGTAGATGGAAGTGGCTCTAACAGTTTACTTGGTTGGTTGGTTGGTTGGTTGCCTGACTGGACTGTAAGGTTCTTGAAAGCACGGATCTTCTCTGTCTTGTCCACTGTTGTGTCCCCAGCATCAAGAAAAGCACCAGGCACATAGTAGGCACACAATAAAGAGGTGTCGAAAGAAACAGCTGCTTGCTGTTGTGTGAGACAGTGTGTGCCTCTAATGGTCTCCCCTTTTCTCTAATATCTTCAAGTCCCAGGCTTGCTTCCTCAATCTCATCACACCACAGACCAAGCCTTGGCTATGGTGAACATCTCCATCAAGCCCATGGGCGATATACAGGGACTTCTGCCCCATGGACGTAGTTTCCAAACCAGCATGAGGGTCAGAATCCGTTTGGGGAGCATTCAAAGAGCACACAGACCCCTGCGCACAGTCCCTGAAATTCTGGTTCTCTAGCTTGGGGCTGGGGCCCTGGAATCTGTAAAAGTGTCTGGGCAGTTTGGGGGTGCGCTGCTCTGTTCTACTCACACTGTGCCTCCCTGACCTCCTCCAGAAACATAAGTGGGCTCCTGGTTCTTTCCCAGAACCCAAGTCTGAGAACTCAGCATAGGAACAAGAGTCCCCAAGAGTGTGTGAGAGCACAGGAGATTGGAGAGGGGACTAGAATATTCCTCTTAAAATGCAGATGCCTCATCTAAACAGCCTGAGGAGAGGGAGACATCTCCTAGCCTTTTTTTTTTTGTCCCAAGTATGCAAAGAAAAAGCTCCAAGCAGAACTCGTGGTATGCAAGCTATGCATAAATAATGTGAAGTGACACCTCGAGATGCAGAGATTTCTGTTCTTCAGAAACTTGGGGTTATCACTGACATTTGCCTCTGATTTTAATGTCTACAGTTCTCAAGATGGAATCAATCAGAAGTTCTGGGAGCTTTAAACACTGAACAACACTTTTCATTCTGAAAGAGCAGCTCTCCTCAGCATCACACCATAACAAGCCCAGGGAAAAGAATTCTTTGATATGAATATTTTAGGAAGGGAGTAAGGTGCAATGATCTCATTGTGAAGGAAGCTCAGTCCCTGAAGGTCATCTTCAGAGCTGGAAATGATTCACTTCGAGAAAACTGACCTTCAGTGTTTTCTCTGCTAGGTGTTTAAACAGCAGCAGCGGACTAAACCAGTGATCTGAAATGTCATGTGAGTGGGGAGGTTGGGAGACTCGAGTTTCAGACCAACTGGATATGTACATGCAGACTGGAGTGCTTATCACAGAAGCCTGTGAAAAGACATGTCAACTGAAAAAAAATGTGCAAAGTGAGAGTTGAGAGTTAAGTTTCTTGGGGGGCAAAATGAGGACTATAGCCTGGGAGACAGCATTTCAGAGAGCTCTGAGAGACTGCTCCAAAGAGGTAGCGGGGGAGGTCAGTGTATATGTTTTTGGTGACGGGGGAGTACATGCAATCAAGCTCATATTTTTTGCAGAACGTTTCTGCCAGTCTCATGAAGGTTACTGCTAGTCACCAGGAGCAGACGTCCCCATGAAAAATGTGAGTGCTTTTCTAGATACCAGGAGATGGAAGAATTGGGCTCATAAAATCTTCTGAAAATATCTAATTATCTGAAGACCTGTTCTGCCAGTTTGTCCCAGAGCAGAGAGTGCCTTATTCCTGATTGCCACCTTGAACTCCTTTCAGGGATTGTTGAAGGTCAGCAGCTGAAACAGCTCATGATTTAATCCTTGTAGAGGTAGATGGCAAGTGCCAATTTGTAGTTGGCAGACATAATGTTTTAAATTTTAAATTCTTAACTCAGGACCATGACATAGTCAGCATCAGACAGGCCTCTGTCACCACTGCTGTGATGGAGTTTGAGCTACACAGGCACCAGGGGAACCAGGATGCTGTGCTTGCCATTGGGAATCCAAGGAGACAGATGTGCCACATAACCAGGTCTTGTTATAGCAGCAGAGGGGGCGGGCATAAAGGCAGGAGAGGATGATGGGAACTCATTGCACACATGCAAAAAGGAAAAATAATTTAGGCTGAATTCCCAGGTTTTTGACTCTCAAGCTGCCATGTGAAAAGCAAGAGGTAAGAATTCATACATAATATCAGCAATAAAACAAATCCTGTTTTAGAAAACAATGAAATACACTAAAGACAGCCTTAGTCTTTTATAAAGACAAGCAGATCTCTTAAGTGAATGAAAATCTAGTCCATTACTCTTTTTTTCCTTAAGACAAAATAAAGAAGAGAAGCTTTCAGTGAAATGATGGAACTCCTTGAAATTACGATCACAACACCCTTGACAGTTTCAACATGGGGAAGGTGTTTTTCTGAACCAAAACATGAGAAATTGTGCTTGAGGAACCCAATAAGTGCAAAATGACTCAAAGCTCAGTTATGCTGTCAATAAAGAATGAATGAGCAAAATTCTTCCCAAGTTTCACACCAGAGTTATTGAGTATCTCACAAGACTCAAAAGCAGATGGGTATTTTTTATGTACAGTTTTGTCAGGGGGTGTAAAGGTAAACAAACCTGTGTAAAAAAAAAAAAAGCAGTCCATTACAGGAAATTATATATTTAAAATTATAGTCATTATTCTTGCTTTCCAACTTTAACAATTGTGTTTATATCTTGGCTAATTTAATATATAATATTTAATGTGATATATTATTCATTATGACATATCAAGGGGAAAAGTAAATTTCACCCCCCTTCTCATAACAGACCCAGTTCTACTCACCATTTCAAAACGTCTGTACTCCAAGAAGAGCTCTAAATCCAATCATTTAGGAGCATGATTTTGGATGGATTGTGATTACCAGAAAAAGAGATGACAATGCACTAGAAGCTTTGGACTCTTGTGCCCCTCATTGCCTTGTATTTCAGGTGCATCTGGTCCCTTCCTGGGGATTTGCTACCCATTCCATCAGTCACTTCACTGTAAGCCACAGAGAAGGTGAGATAAACTGAGGACTGACCTGTGAAAATAGAATATTCCTCACTCTTCTTCAATTCCACCTGGAAAACATGCCTCAGAAAAGTTTATCCCTTGTCCAGACATCTCTTCTGAGAACCACATTAATTCATCCAACCACCAAATTCACATCTCCTCTTAAAACTCTTCCAGAGTTCACCATCTGAATGAACGACACCAATATTCACTCTGTTTATATTTTCCTATCTCTGTCCTGTGTTTTTAGTTTATACATTATCTTACTGTCTTTTAGTGGTGACTCTAAAGATTACAGCATGCATCCTTGACTCTTTAAAATCTAACATGAATTAAGATTTTTGTAACGTTATTATCCAAATAACATTACAAAACATTAACTCCATTTACCCACTCATGTCTTTTGAAACATCATGGTCATGCATTTTAATTCTGTATTTTCTTCATATATTTTAGATCCCAAAACTTTGTTATTATTTTGTAGAGTCAATATCCATTTATATTTACCACTTCTCTTGCTCTTCATTTCTTACTGTATTTTTGTTTTTCCAATGGGATTCTTTTTCTTTTGCCTGAAGAACTCCCTGTAGAATTTTTTTCATGAAGGTCTGCTAGTGAAAAATCTCTCAGATTTTATTTATCTAAAAATGTCTTGGGCTTCCCTGGTGGCACAGTGGTTGAGAATCCGCCTGCCGATGCAGGGGACACGGGTTCGTGCCCCGGTCCGGGAAGATCCCACATGCCGCGGAGCGGCTGGGCCCGTAAGCCATGGCCCCTGAGCCTGTGCGTCCGGAGCCTGTGCTCTGCAACGGGAGAGGCCACAACAGTGAGAGGCCCATGTACCACCAAAAAAAAAAAAAAAAAGGATAAAAATGTCTTTATTTCACATTGAGTTTTATTTTATTTTATTTTTTTATTTTTATTTTTTTGTGGTACGCGGGCCTCTCACTGTTGTGGCCTCTCCCGTTGCGGAGCACAGGCTCCGGACGCACAGGCTCAGCGGCCATGGCTCATGGGTCCAGCCTCTCCGCGGCATGTGGGATCTTCCCGGACCGGGGCACGAACCCGTATCCCCTGCATCGGCAGGTGGATTCTCAACCACTGCGCCACCAGGGAAGCCCCACATTGAGTTTTAAAAGGCATTTTTACAAGACATAGAAATCTAGGTTGGTCTTTATTTTCTTTCAGCACTTTAAAGATGTCATTCTATCATCATCTGAATTCTAACATATTCTTTGAGAAGTCAGTTGTCTGTCTTTATTTTTTTCTCCTTTGAGAGTAATGTGTCTTGTTTTCCTCTCGGCTTTCTTTCAAGTGCTTTCTCTTTGTCATTTGGTTTTTGCAGTACTATTGCAATATTTTGAATTTATTAAGATTGAGAAATCACAGAGCTTCTAGAATATGGGGTTGAATGTGTTTAATCTATCATTTTCTCTTGAAAGATTGCTTATGCACCTTTCTCTCTCTTCTTTGAGGAAAACAGTTATACATATATTAGTACTTTTCACAGTAATTCATGTTTCTTACTTTATATGTGTTCAACTTTTTGCCTTTCAATGCTTCAGCTTGGATATTTTCTATTCTCTTAATTTAACTTCACTAATTCTCTCTTCTGATTGGTTAAATTTGCTACTACATTCATCCAAAGAGTTTCTAATTGTGTTTATTGAGTATTTTACTTCTAGAGTTTCAAATGATTCTATTTTACAGATTTCAGTACTTGATAATATCCTCCTCTCTGTCATCTATTTTCTGGAGCATAGCATGTTGGGAGAGGCAATCTCTCTTGGGCTCTAAGCATCACTTTCTCTTTCTGCTGTGGATGCCGAGAATGAAGACCCTGGCCGCCCTTTACTTAGACCATTTCTCAAGATTGCATTTTCATTCAGCAATTTTGAGGAATAATGTAATGTCTTTCTCTAGGAGGAAGAGTAGGCTTTCTTATTGCTAGCTATAAAGCAGGGATTTCCTAAGTTCAGTGTTCCTCAGCTGTCATGCAAACCCACTGAATACGTAGCATTCATCTGCACCATAACACATTGCCCCTGTGGAACTTGAGAGGAAAGGAGCAATGCAAATTTGCCAATGCTCTTGCTGCTTGCTGAGCCAAGAGCAATAAAGTCCTTCCTCTGACCCAGGAGTCTCATGTCTTTTGTCAGCAGCCATGAAACAACAACAGATTAATGTATTATCGCACAGATTTTTTTAAATTTAGGTATAGTTGATTTACCATATTTTATTAATTTTAGGTATATAACAGTGATTCCAAATTTTTATATTTACTCTATTTAAATTTATTACAAAATAATGGCTATATTCCTTATGCTATACAATATATCCTTGTAGCTTATTTATTTTATACATAGTATTTTGTACCTCTCAATTCCCTACACTTATCTTGACCCTCCTCCCTTCCCTCTCACCACTGTTAACCACTAGTTTGTTTTCTATATCTGTGAGTCTGTTCCTGTTTTGTTTTATATGTTCATTTGTTTTATATTTTATATTCCATATAAAAGTGATAACAAAGAGTATTTGTTTTTCTCTATCTGAGTTATTTCACTAAGCATAATACTCTCTAGGTCCATCCATGTTGTTGTAAATGGAAAAATTTCATTCATTTTATGGTTGAGTAGTATTTCATTGTATATATTTACCACATCTTCTTTATCCATTAATCTGTTGATGGACACTTAGGTTACTTCCATATCTTGTTAATTGTAAATAATGCTGCTATGAACATTGAGGTGCATGGATCTTTTTGAATTATTATTTTTTTGGATATATACCCAGGAATGTAATTGCTGAATCATATGTTTGTTAGTTCTATTTTTACTTTTTTGAGGACCCTCCATACTGTTTTCCATAGTGGCTGCACAAATTTAAATGGAGCCTACTACAGGGAAGTCTATCCTCACTGGTCAGCTGTAGGTCCAACTTCTAACTAGCCTTAGTTCTTTCCACAGCAGAACACTGTACAAGCTTCCATGTCTTCCCAGAAGTGGCAGATATCACAGTGGACCATATTCCTCATGAGCAAACAAAAGCTGGGTCTCACTCCATAGCATGAGGGTTTCTTCAGAGTGTCCTTAATTATCATGGAGCAGACACGCTGGGGCAGGAAGCTACACTGTAATCACAGGGCAGGGGAGGGAGAGCAAAACTTTATTTTGTATAACTCAAACATCAGTGAAATGGCTGCCACCACCACGAGCTATACATTTAACTCAATGTTTCCAGTGAGCTTGATGTCTTGCTTGGAAAGTGGATGCATATCTGTGTTTGTCATGAAAATTTACCAGCAGAAATTCTCATTCTTTTGCTATAGATTTACCAAAACTTGTCAACTCTTTCCAGTTTAGAAGTTTCCTTAAATATATAGTATTTTAGGGGAAAAAAATCAATAAACAGTTGATCTGAAAAAGAAAGTTAGAAAATTAAAGCACAGTTATTTTCATGTACATGTGTGAAAACTCTATCATCTGTGGGTCTGTTTCTATTGTCTTTTTTTTTCTCAGTCCTATTAATTGGTATGTCTGGTAATTTTTTATTGAAAGTCAGACATTATATACAAAAAATAGAAAAGTCTCTAGAGCACATTATCTTCCTGCAGGGAAAGTTCACCCTACATTCTGGTAAGCAGTCTATATTGAAACAGACCACCTGAACCTAATCTAAGCTCAAATGCCATGCTAAACTGCTTTGAGGCAACGTGGAAGTTTTTGTAAGTCTCTGTCTGTCTCTGGTTCATTTCTACTTCTAGGATACATCTTTCCATTGGTCCCAATTGGAAGCCTGGGGTATTTGATGTTTAACTGGTGCCTCTTCTCCTTGTCAAGTCCTGACCTCCAATTTTTGTCTACTGAAAACCTCAAGACAGCCAAAACCTCTTTTCTGCTTTTTAATAGCTTCTTAACATCTTTCCCAGAGCAGCTTAATAATCAGGCAAATATCCTGAGGGGGGAAATCACTGAAGGTTGGACTTACTTCTCTACACTATGCTTATTTCCAGGACTTTGGCATCTCCTGTTCTACCTACCTTGGCAATTTCAAATTACAGGATTTTGTTCTCCAACCTCATGCTAGAAATTTGGTTGTTTTCTCTACCTTTTCTCTAAGGATCTCTTCCTGGTTTTTTACCCACTGTAAATGTTCTGAAGAAATAAGTAACTCACAGAAAGATAGCTTATCTCTCTGTAATTCCCTTCCCTCTGGATTATTTGCCCTTCAAGTCTTGGTTGCTTCAGTATTTCTTCAATGTCTTTAATCATATTTTTTCAGTATATTTAATCTGCATTTTCTCAATTTTTCAGGAAAGTCATTGATCCACCACAAGCCAGAATCCAAAGAATCACTTACTACATGCCCTTCTTTTACCTTCTCCACTCAGTACTTCCTAAGTGTTTCTCAAATCATTTTACTCCTCTCCATCTCCCCATCTCCCCACCATTACTTCATCTCTCACCTATGTTACTGATCTGTCCTCATCCACTCTTTTCTCTTTCAATCTGTTCTCTAAAAACAATCACAGGGATATTACATTAAAATAAAGTACTTGTTTTCTATTGCTGCATAACAAATTGCCCAAACTCAATGGCTTAAAATAACACAATTTATCATTTCACAGCTGGATCAGAAATTGAGATGCAGGTTAGTTATGTCCTCTCCTTGGGTTCTCACCAGGTTGTAATATAGTTGTCAGATGGGCTATATTTTCATCTGAAGGCTTGGCTGGGTAAGAATCTTTTTCTAGGGTCCTTCAAGTTGTTGGTGGAATTCATCTTCTTGAAGCTGTGTGACTGAGGGCTCCAGGTTTTTGCTGGCTGACCACTAGAAGCTGCCCTCAGACCCTACAGGTCTCAGTTTCTTGTCATGCGAACCTCCTCAACATGCCTGCTCACTTCATCAAGCCAGGGGATAATGTCTTACGCTAGTCTGTTAAGGCAGAGTCTAATGTGGTGTAATGTTATCATCAGAGTGACATCCCATTACCTTATTCTATGAGGTAGAAGAAAGTCACAGGTTCTATCCACACTCAAGGAGAGGGGATTATACCGAGTGTATCACCAGGGGGCAGAGATCATCTTAGAAGTCTGAGCATTTACATTAGCCTCCTCAGATTAACGCCCTTCAATGGCTTGCCATTACTGTTAGGAAAAAAATTTTTCTTAGACTGACTTGTAAAGAGCCACATGATCTAGACCCAAGCTCTCCATCTTTATCTCATGCTATGCCATCCCCTATTAGCTGTACTACAGCCACATTTTAGTCCTTATGTTTATCCTATTCCCCCTAACCATAGGACCTTTGCAGAGACAGTTCTTCTACACACATTAATTTTTACTTAGGTAATGCCTATTCATTCTCAAAGTTTCAATATAAGCACAATTCCTCTAAAAGTTTTCCCTGACATCCCCAATCAGGAAAAATCCCTGTTACATGGCCCCAAATACATCTCTTTTGTAATTTCAGTACAGTATCCACTTATTTATGGGATAATTTTGTTTTAGTCTGTCTCCTCCTCCTCCTCCTCCTCCTCCTCCCTCCCTCCTCCCTTTCTCCTCCTTTCCCCCTCCCCCTTCTCTCCCTTCCCCCTCCTCTGTAAAGTCAAGTGTCATGTCTGGTTTGGGTTCCACTGAATCCTCAGTGCCCAGCACACTGCCTGGAACACAGGAGACCCTCAGGATGCATTTGTTCAATAATTGTTCAGCAGATGAACTCAGGTTTTTACCAGCTCTGCACTGTGTATGTGCAACTATTAATAAGGTGGTGTTTTGACTCCTAATCTATTGTTTCATATATTACTTTCACAGGAATCTAATAGAGTGAAAGGATAATTTTCAGGAAAGATTTGAGCATTTCTAGGACAAAAATCTCACCTTAAAAATATCCAGGTGCAAGAGGGAAGAGATATGGGGATCTGTGTATATGTATAGCTGATTCACTTTGTTATACAGCAGAAACTAACACACCATTGTAAAGCAATTATACTCCCATAAAGATGTTAAAAAAAAATCCAGGTTCTGCTAAATTTCTTTCACTATTCATGTGTACTCCTGAGACAATAATAATATATACTGCAGAATACAATCTAAACATTAAATACTAAACATTGGGCAGACAATTTTAGATAGAGTATCTCAATTAACACTCACATTGCCTCTATCCTATAAAGTATGTACCATTATCCCAAGAAATACGAGTCAGAAAAGTTAAATAACTTGCCTGGGGTTAAGCAGATGGCAACTGACAGTGTGAGGATTTGAACAAGAATAGAACAACCTCAGAGTCTGCTATTAATGGCCCTACCAGGTCAGTGCTTCTCAAATGCTCATTAATAAAGGTTCAGTGTATTATCCTTAATTTCCAAGAAACCATGGACCAACACCTTTGTAATGTACAATAAAAATAAATTATTAAAAATAAATACAATAATAAAATGTGAGTCCAACTTTTTAAAATTCAGCAAACAAAAGTTTCTAAATGCTTATTCTCAATTTCTGTACTAACCTCATGGTCGACCAGCAGCAAACTCTTTGCAAATCAGCACAGACCCATGGGCAACTTCTTCATCAGCTATGAATTCTGTATTTTGCATTTCCTTGAGGCCTTTTGCAGTGGATACACTCTTCTACAAAAAAAAAAAAAAAAAGAAAGAAAAGATTATAGTCAAAGTCTTCTAAGCCAGCCAGTTCCTGAGGACAGAACCAGGATATCACTGATCATGATATCCTCATGATCAATGACATTAATGGTATCAGTTAACTTCCATCTTTTTTCTACATGCATTCCTTATTGGCCTTGAAATGTCCTCTGTAATCTGAGCTTGACCAACTTTTCCAAACCTATTTCTTATTATACCCTGGACTAAATGTTTGTGCTCTTCCCTACCCCCAAGAGTTCATATGCTGAAGCCTTAAACCTCAATGTGATAGTATTTGGAGATGGGGCCTTTGGGAGGCAATTACATTTAAATGAGGTCATAAGGGGAGACCCCTGACGCACCAAGGAAAGGTCACGTGGGGACACAGTAAGGGAGCGGGTGTCTACAAACCAGGAAGAGGGCCCTCATCATGTTCTGAGTCAGCTGGCACCCTGATGTTGGACTTGCCAGTTTCCAGAACTGTGAGAAATAAATTTCTGCTGTTCGAAATACCCATTCTATGATATTTTGTTCTAGCAGCCCGAGCTAAGACACACCCCTCTACATCCCAGGCTCTGCTGGGCTTTCTGCTGTTCCTCATGTACAAACGAGGTTTTATCATCAGCTCCACCATTTTGTGTCTGTATCTTAGATTCTTTCCCACTATTAAACTCATACCTACATCAATCCTCAAAAACTGAAGTATGTGAGCATACTTGGAAATGTATAAGTGAAGTTAGAACAAATGAAAAACTAGAGCACATGAATCTTATATTCTCCATGAATGTCACCACATTAAGTGTACGATACAGAAATAAAAGTCAAAAGAAACTGTCATTAGATATTCATAGTGGGGATTTTACATGAAACCATGGTTTTTTTCCCACTGTTAAACATATAATAAACTGTTTAGAATACACAGTAATGAATTCTGTTCATTTTTAGTGGCCAATATCTCATATTAGGTAGGGCACAATTAACCCCAGAGCCCACTCCTGCCACCGGCAGTTATACCATTGCATCTATTTTACTTCCTGGAGGCCCGAGGCCGCCCAAATTAAATCCACCGACCTTACTTTTTTCTATTTCTACCCACTCTGCTTCTCAGGATATAAAGTGGTAAACCAAACCCAGTAAAAAGATGTAGTCTTTCTTCATAGCTCTGGTTGTACAAAAACAGGGGATTCTTTTTCTTTTTTCAACTATTTACTACTGTTCCTTACAGGGAACAAATGGTGAATTTAGAAAAAAATTAAGAAATTCAAAATATTCTATTAGTAGTTATTTCTGACCCATATTCTGGGGCGATGGAGCCAGCTCACACTGGCTTAGCAGAGTCACTTCCGTGCATTTCTTCCCAACTTCATGTCCAGTAACATCAGATTGATAGCTTGAAATCAGCTGTACTGGGAGTATTTACACCACGGTTATGCACGACTGCCACGATAAGCACCGTCCCCCGCCCCCACCCCAGCCGCCCCAGGGAGTCCATTGATAAACATTTACCAGCTTACCACTGTCTGGACTGAAAGAGAAGTGGGACTGGCTCAGCTGACTTGAATGATCAGCAGACTAAATTCTTCCTCTGTTGTTTGCTAGAAAATAAGCACCTTCAATGAATGCCATCATTTTCTTTTTCTCAACACTCCACTGTCATTGAGTTTATACCCCTCCTAGAGTCTTGATTCCATATTGCCTTGTACTGGGTATTATTGGGATAGTGTTCGTTGACAGATTCATTTGTGCTACTGAATAAAAAGCTCAGTTTATTCTGCCTTATCTCCCCCATAGAACCTGGGCTTGTGCTTTGCATGTGGTAAACATTTAATAATATTTGTGGAATAAATTAGATGTAAGTGAAATCAGTTTCTGCTTAAGCTCTTAACTGAAGGCAAAAGAAATGTTAGTGCTCTCCAGGGATAAGACAGTCCTTCAGTGTTGTCAAGTTTGAAAAAGATGCAAGGCACCAAGTATGGTGCACTAATTCAAATGAAACTGAGCCTTAAGTACTTCAGAAATGTGACAGACAAGAGGTAGCGTCACATCAGGAGAGCAAAAGAAGGAGGATGCATAGAAGCTGAAACCAAAGTAAAATGAACCTGTTTGCAAATTAAGCCTAAACTAAGGACCAAAGTAAGCGATGAAATGAGAAAACACTTGGAAGGTGTCCTCTACGTGCTATTACTGTTATTCTTTTTAATTTGATTTACTGACAGACTTAATGATTATGGATAACATAGTCAAGAATCTCCTGGAAACAAAAGAAGCATATTCTGGGAAAGCAATCCAAAACAAGAACAAAAATAAAAATAAATCACACGAAAACAGGAGAGGCAATGTCAAATGGTAAATAAAATCTGAGAGAGGTGAAAAAATATTACTCCTATATTAGCATGAGCTTGAGGATAATGTTTCACTCTGGGACCAATTAATGCAGGGAAGGAGCTAGAAAATGGAAGCAATAAACTATTTTTTAAAAGAGCAAGAAAGGGAGGAGAGACATAAATATAATTAGATGAGATTTATGTGAAACAAGAAGATTTCCAGTGAAGGGCTAGAGAACAAAAAAGGTCTTTCAGTGGAGAAAATGGAAACTTCTAGGGGAAAATAACAATGTGTAAAAGTTTACAAGGTCCTAAAACTTTGAGCACCTATTGATGAATACCTGTACATTGTTTCCCTAAATAGGACCCTGTCTCTTGGGGACAAGAAAACAAGTCTGGAGGGCAGTAGTCATGTCTTACTCACCCCGGACTCCTCAGACTCTCGGATACTGCCCTCCACACAATGAGTGTCAGATAAACTAGAGTCACACTGCTGGTGCTTCCCTGGCACTTCAGTTCTATGGATTTGCCTTCACACACACCTCTCATCTCTCTTGGAATAAGATAAAATAGCCCAGGGGCTTCCCTGATGGCGCAGTGGTTGAGAGTCCGCCTGCCGATGCAGGGGACGCGGGTTCGTGCCCCGGTCCGGGAAGATCCCACGTGCCGCGGAGCGGCTGGGCCCGTGAGCCGTGGCCGCTGCGCCTGCGTGTCCGGAGCCTGTGCTCCGCAAGGGGAGAGGCCACAGCAGCAAGAGGCCCGCGTACGGCAAAAATAAAAGATAAAATAACCTGAATAAAGGCCATTTGAAATAACCTTCCCCCCACCTGCCCGTCATTGCATGCCTATCTCCTCTTAAAAAATGTTCAGTGTTCACCTTCTCTGAATATATTTATTTAGGATTCTGAGAAACTGCATTTAGGTGAAAATGTTTGCTCATGTCTAAACCAATCACTAAACACACACACACACACACACACACACACACACAAATCACAAAAATGAACACTACTTGTAGAGCCTAAAATTGCTCAAGGGCTCAGAAGTTCATAACCCCAATGTTTCTACATATGTCGAATAAAGTTCACCAACTGAAAACAAAATCGGTCCCCCATTTTCCAGCCTCACTGATCCTTTTTTATAATTCCATGTAGATTGTCTCCTTACTTTCTTTTAAAGGCTGCTTTTCCCTTGGGTATAACCCAAGTGGGCAGCCTCGCAACTTCTGTCCCAGGCCATCTGTTCTTTGCTACTCAATGTCTCAGTAACCTCATTAACCCTCACAATCTAACTACAAATTGTGAAAATGATTCCCAAAGCTGCAGTGCAGCCCTGACAGCGCACCCTCTCTCAAGCTCTGTATATGCAGGTACCTACAGGCAACCTTCACAGACAACCCTAAAACACACAGAACCCTCATAAGCCAAACCCCAAGTTGGTCTTCTCTCAAAACAATCTTTTCAAATTGTCCATTATTACAGACAGCTTCATCATATTCACAGACTTCAGACGTCAACCACCCGGGAAACTTCTGTACTTCTCCTTTGCCCCACGTCTAATCTTATATAAAATGTTACATGTGGTAAGTGGATCTATGTTAGCTCTTCTTTTTTAACAAAATTTCTTTGGATTGCCCTACTTCTGTTTCCACAAAATTGTGTCCTCAACACCTCATGTCTAAATCCCTGAACAATATACCATTGGGTTTCCTTGTTTGGGGCTCTCCCAGATCTAGACCATCTGTCTCAAGTAAGTGTCACTAGAAGCAGAATCTGAGATACAATTTCTTGATCCCTGTGATTGACTGAAGGGGTGCTCTCAGGAGAAGGGGGCGGGGGGGACACCCGGGGACAGCAAGGTCAAAATGCTAACAAAAATTAAGTTCTCAACCAGAGATTAGCTTGAGTCGATGTCACAGGGAAGCTTTGGAGAATCAGTGACAAGACAGAGTTGACTCCATCTTGAGACAAGAGGACAAGCCTTTGATAGTGTGTACCTGTTGGGTGGGGTGCTTTACCTCCCAGAGGGTTCAATTAGCCAAGGGCAACTCCCTAGAGACAGGACAGCTAGCTGTAGGGTGTGACTATGTTCAGAGCAGATGGGGATGGGTGGAGGGCATCTGGGCAGAACACCAGCAACATCCCTGATGTTCTCAACTTGCGACCCCTGGACCACAGCAACGGCCTCACCCAAGAATTTCTTTGACATACAGATTCCTGAGTCCCACCCAAGACCTACCAAATCAGAAGCTCTGGGGTGGGACCAAAACTGTTGTGTTTTAACCAGCCCTCCAGATGATTCTGCCACATACTGAAGATTGCATCATTCAACACAGAGCTTGTGAACATTTCTAAGTCCCGTATGAGTATTTTTCCACTAATCAAGAGCCGGTAGTAACTCTTACTCAAAAATAAACTCCCAAGGTTAACAGTAAATGCTTTCATCCAAATTAGACATCTTCTATTCCTCCAAAGGTGCATCTCAGCAACCCCTCTTTCTCTGTGGCTATTAGTTGTCACAGAATCACAGAATACTGGAAGAAAACTTTGAGGTTAATTAATCTAGCTCCCTACTTGTGGCAAATGGAACCATAGAGACCCCCAACGTGTAAGCATCTGAACCGAGTTTAAACAACAGAACACTCCTTATTTCAAGTTTAATCTTTTTTGTCATCTGCAATGCCAACTGTACTCCAAATTAAGAAAATTCACTGTGACACGGTCACAACTTGCTCAGTTTTACCTCTTTCTAGATGTGGTTTTCACCTCTAGTTCACATGCCTACCCAACTGTTTTTCGATCTATTTCTGTCACCTCTTCCAGGAAAGCTTTCATGACAGATGCTTTATTGTTATTATTTACCAAATATCCACTACCCCTCCCCACCTCCAACCTTTCCCTCCCCCACTGAGGTTGCTCTTGGCTGGGGAATGTGAGGAGATGTGATGTTTGCCCAGGGGGACACTTTGCTTGGCTTGGACCCCAGGACTCCTGCTCTCTGCTGTGATGTCTCGGATAGGAGGGGCTCCTGGGATCTGGACCATGGAGACATGTGGACCAGACTTAAACCAGACCCTCAGCCTGAGTCCGGCAAGTCAAACCCAGCAGAGACATCCCGCAGCCCCCAGACGCATGAGCGAGAAGTGAGTAGTCGGTGACGCCACCCTGGTTGTGTGTTGCAGCACTGCCGCAACAGCAATGACAACAACAGCAGCTCACGTGCCCTGGTCAGACCCTGGAGGACAATCATGTTTCCATGCCCTGAACATATACTAGCGCATTTAGTTTTCGGAACAACCCTATGAAGTGGGTGCTGCTTTTAGGCTCATTTTACAAGTGAGGAAGGTGAGGCAAGAAAAGTGATGTAACTTGCCCAAAGCCACACTGCTGGGACCCTCCCAGGACCCCCTAGCTATAAAGGTCATTCTGTCTCCTGCTCTGTGGGTGACATTTCAGGCTTCTGGCTGCTTCTGCACCCCCATCTCTGGATTCCCCGATTTCCACAGGAATTCCTGTAGCTTTGACCTTATTTCATTGAACTGAGTTGCAAAGGTCTCTTGATTTAACTCTCCACCTAGGCGGAGAGGCCAGATTTGGCGTGGTCCACACAAGGAGCCTGTCGCAAGGAGTTCAGGAAGTGTCAGCTAAGCGATAAATGATGAAGCCCTAATACAGCTCTCAGCATCGAGGGACCGAGGGTCAGCGCTGTTGCTGTGGTCACTTAACGAAGCCCCCATCTCGCCCTTACCCCTCTCCCCACACCCACAGGCAATAGAGCTCTGTCTTGACCAGCTCTCCAAGGCCAAACTCTCAAACTGGTGCCTGGTCCTCCTGTGATCTGTCCTCAGAATATCTTTCCTCCCTCCTCTTTCACGACTCCCGGTTCACTCCACACTCCCTCACTCCTGCTGGCACATACAATTCCCTCCATTGCCTCCACCTGGACGGGTCCTTCCCACCTAACCACAGATGCAAAGCCTCCCCACCCTGACGGCCCAGTGCACGCGCCACTGCCCAGCCCCGCAGCTGAGCATCCTCTGGACTCCGATTGCACATCTCGGTAGCTTTGGTGCATACGTCTCTATGCTTCTAGCGTTCCTTTCAAGTCAACCAGCTCTCGACATGTGTGTCTGCCTCGAAAAGCTGGGATCCATTTTAAATTCATCTGTGTCACCCAGGAGCACCTAGCACAATGACTTGCAAATACTAGGCAGTCAACAAATATTTCCACAAAGAGTAAGTGACGTTAGAACTGGCTTGCTTTTGTCAGGTATTCACCGTTAGCTTGTTCTAGAGGGAGCTGGGTGAGAGCGTGCAGCAGGATCCCTCACAGAGGGCATATCTCCTGCCAGTTTCCCAGTGGCAGATGTTGCCCATTGCAGAGCAGCACGCTGCCCCATTCAGGCACTGTTGCCAAACAGAAGGTATTCTTGGCAGGAGTGTTGGTGCATGCCGCATTCTGCAGTCTGCGCCTCTGAACCAGCTCCTCCCTCGGCAAACGAGCCTTCTCGGAACTGGCTCCTGGCCTCCTGTCACCCAAACAGATGGGCACACATGGAAGTGTGCCGGGTAGCAAGCATGCACATCCACTTGGAGCTCCCAATAAAGGATTTGTCTCTCACACATGGTGTCTCCCCATCCAAACAGCAAAAGCACACTACTGTGTTATGTTGCAAGGGCATTACCCTCATATTCTAATTTGAGAAGCCATTAATTAAAGAGTCCCAGGGCTTCTCTGGTGGCGCAGTGGTTAAGAATCTACCTGCCAGTGCAGGGGACGCGGGTTCGAGCCCTAGTGTGGGAAGATCCCACATGCCGCGGAGCAACTAAGCCTGTGAGCCACAACTACTGAGCCCGCGTGCCACAACTACTGAAGCCTGTGCGCCTAGAGCCTGTGCTCCACAGCAAGAGAAGCCACCGCCGGCTGCAATTAGAGAAAGCCCATGCACAGCAGCGAAGACCCAATGCAGCCAAAAATAAATAAAAAGTCAATAAATTTAAGAATTGCTGTAAAATCGAGGGAAAAGGATGGAATAGAATTAGGAAAACCAAAACCCTATATTTCCTGTTACTAAGTGCTACTCTTACAAAAAACGAAAAACAAAAACCAAAGAGTCCCAGACCTGGAGGAGGGAGTAAGGATGAGAAAGAGATGAAAGAAAACATTCTGTCTCTGTTTAAAGCTTTGGCTGGTAGCATCTGTGGATTGGGGGACATGTTCCTTCCAGGTGGAGTTCAGATTTAAGGCAGCAGCTACACCCATGAGTGGGGCTTCTAGGGCTGCCAGCAAGGCAGCAGGAAGATAGACACTCCTCCCAGGGCCTGGTATGCTTCCACACACAGGGGTGAATAAAAGTTTAAACGTCCCATCTGAGCCAAAACCTATAAACCATGTTCCAACCACATAGATTCAAAGAGAAGAATAATGTGCTCAGCGGGCCACCTTATTGATAACCTAGTTGCAGTTATGTCCCAACCCAGGTTGAAAACCTTTATTGACTCAGGAGTTATCTTAATAATCTGACGGCCTGAGCTGGCTAAGCAACAGTCAGCCTGGGGGGCAGCCAATGCGGCCTTTGGCATACATTACAATTTTAAAAGCCTGCAACTGACAAAGAAATAATACCATCTACAACTCTAAAGCACTTTAATTCTGGTCTTTTTTGAGACCCTAAAGACAGATAGGAACTGCGTTGATCTTGCACGGTAGATCTCACAAGTAATTTCTTCCACTGGGATTTGTGGTTTTACTTTTACTTTCCAAACTCTAATGTACCCATGACTCATTTGGATACAAGAAGTGCAGCTTGAACTTCCCAGTCGGTCATCAGCAGAATGTGCCAAAGAGCTACAGCACCTCAGGGAAGCCACAGAATGGAAAGCAGATCATCTGGCAAAACTGGCCAGTGGCCAGCAGGTGACCCAGTTACTGGACCAATATGCTGCCCAGCACTAGAAGATGCTCAGTCTCCAAAGTGGGTTATAAATATTCATTCAGGGCTGTGACATTTGGAAGCTGAAACCTTTAAAGGCCCCAAGTTTTGCTGGTCACACTAGGGGTGCCAGGGGCTTCTGTATAGATAACATCCATCCAGTCTGTTTATTGTCTGCCTTTTAAGTCGTTCCTTGTTTCCAGACAGCTCCAGGCAGAGACCTGACTGGGGATTAAGCATCCATCATAAATGTGGCTCAGAGACATTGAAAAAGAATTAGATAGAAGTTTAAATATCTACTGTAGAAGGGTTATCTCACTGTGACAGCTTGGAATGTTGCATTGATTAAACAATGGAGGATAGCATATAGCTCTACTCTGCATCACAGTTGTGCTTGAAATATTTTTCTGCAAGGAAAAGTCAAGTTTATTTTTAATAATGGGTCAAGACCTGGCATCTGGAATATTTTACATCACAAGTTTTGAAGAAATTAACCTCTAATTTTATTTACATGCATTTCAAGAGCTTCAAAAGTATTCAGAACCCACTGGTTTTTCAGTCAGAATTAGTCCAAGAGTTTGACTTTCGCACCTTTGGATGACTTAATTGTAGATCATAAGTGTGTCCAAACTTGTCTTCGCTGCCCAGAATTTTTTTTTCATTCTCTGCTCTCCCTGGCAGGAAGTCACTACAATGTTCGTTTGTCTGGTAGCACGATGAATGGCCAACTCCTTCCTGGCATGTACAAGTTGAGGAAGCTGTCATTTGCTCCCTGTTTCCCTTGAAGGTCACTGAATTTCATACTGTGATTGAAACCCAGTAGCTTCTATAAATCTCCAAAGAACTGTGATTCCTAAGAAGGCAGATAATTTGGAGGTGGTGTATGTTGACCTGTGCACACATGTTAAACAATTATAAATTGTTTCCTTTCATCTGTCTCAGAAGTAATCTGTAGCAAGACTCCAAAATATAAATCCTCTCTAAAATGAGACGGCTAGAAAATAGCCCATGAGGACTGGTGGATTCATCCACAATGCTGACACCCCTGTACAGCTTCAGATGGTGACAAATGACACTGATTTTCAGCCTTGGCTTGATTTGAACTGGTCGCTTCTATCTCTGGCTTACTTCTTGTAGGAAAATAAAATTGTCTCATTCATCCCCTTGGCATTATTCCCAGTCAATGAACGAGGGTGACACTTCTCCCAGGTAACCATCTCAAAGTTTTCTAGCTGAGCTAGTTAGTGTTTTGGCATTGGAAAATACACTATAAAAATCATTCTTTCACTTTGTGCCTGGGAGGGAGGGTAGGGCACTTAGGACAAAGTAGTTCTGCCTTTGCCTCTACCAGTTCATGTAATTTTTGATATCCCAAAATGGAAAATTGGTTTTATCCCTGGATACACATGAAACCATCAGAGATCCCTGGGTCCTCTAACTGCAGATAACTAAGGGTGCCTCTGCAGGAAGGTAACTTTGTTGGGTAGCAGTGGCTCCTGGCAAAGTGGGAATGGACATGTGACAGCATTTTGAGGCAGAAGAATTCAGGCAGAGTGATCCATGATGGAGGGTCACAATAGGAAAAAGCATGTTTGAGAGTGAAGAGAAGGTCTAAGGTACTAACATATAACCCCAAACCCAACTCCCTATAATTTCTATTGGTCTGAATTGAAAGGGTTCCCCCTATTTTTTAATCGTCCTTCATTTCAATGTAACTCATACAATCTCCCATTTTAGTTTCCTAGGGATGCTATAACGAAGTAGAGTGGTGGGTGGCTCTAACAACAGGATTTTACTGTCTCACAGTTCTGGATGCCAGAAATCCAAGATCAAGGTGTCAGCAGGGTTGGTTCCTTCTGAGGCTTTGAGGGATAATCTGACCATGCCTCTCTCTTGGCTCTTGGAGGTCTGCTGGCTGGAATCTTTGGTGTTCTTTGGCCAAAGAAGCATCACCCTGATCTCTGTCTTCATGTTCATGTGTCATTCTTCACATGTGTGTGTCTTTGTGTATAAATTTCCCCTCTCAATAAGGATACCAGTCATTTTGGCTAAGTGACCCACCCTGCTTCAGTATGATCTCATCTTAACTAAATACATCTGCAATAATCCTATTTCCAAATAAGGTCACATTCTGAGATACTGGGAGCTAGGACTTCAACATATAATTTTGAGGAGGACACTAGTCAACTCATAACACCCCCTAAACAATATTTCTATAACAGTCTGTATCTTCCTCCTCAGGCAGAGGGATCAGGGCCTCATAAAAAAGAATAACAGTGAGCTACAAGTATACTCTTCTTACACATCTATGGAAGAAACTGTAGAAGAGGCTGTCTTGGCCCCATTTGTAACAGGTAAGAAAGAAAGGAAAAAATGTCCCTAAGAAATTGTAGCTGTGGGCTAACCTTTACAGCATTGCCTGGGCAATCCAGGTATCCTCAATTTACAAACTTGGTTATGGTGATCCCAGTCTGGAAGTACTCCTAGAACTTGATGTTAGCAAATGCATATCCTCTCTGGAGAAAATCACCTTTCTCTTGGACCTCAAAAGATTACCATAATAAAATTCTGAGAGTAATGAACAGCACACCAACAACCAAGCTCACCAGGAAAGAAATCACCATGAGAAAGCTTAGGAAGAAACAGCAGACAGCAGAATTATATTTACAAGACTACAGTATTAAAATTGTCAGAAACAGATTATAAAATAATTATGATTACTATATGTAGGGAATAGAGGTTTTTTTAAAAAACCAAAAACTGACCTAGCATGTTTGAAAGACAGCCAAATAGAACTTCTAGAAATAAGAAATATATAAGAAAAAAAATTTTAATGAATGGACAAGTTTAACAACATATTAGAAACAGTTGAATGTAGAATTGATGATCTGGAGGATAACCCAGAAGAAATTATCCATGAGACAGCACAGAGAGACAGAGACCAAAAAAAAAGAGAGAGACAGACAGATAGACAGACAGATAAAGAGAAAAGAAAAATATGGTGGTTAGTATGAGAAAAACTTAACATCCATTTAAACAGAACTACAAAAGAATAATAGAGAGAGAACAGAGCATAAGCAACATTTAGAAGTAAAATTGCTGAGAATTTTTCAGAACTAGTAAAATATATAGGAAACCCAACAAACTCGAAGCAGGGAAATAAAAGAAATCTACATAAATATCCATCATAGTAAAATCAGATAAAAAGAAAACGAAATTTTAAAAGCAAAAGAAATAGAATACAATCAAAACAGCAATAGTTAAATGCAGCTGAACCCTTAAGCAGTAATAAAATCAAGACTACTGTGAAATAATGTCTTCAACTAAGCTTAAGGGAAATAACTTCCAACCGTCAAAATATCATTTAAGAATGAGAGTAAAACATACTTTCAGTAAACATAAGCTGAGATAATTTACCACCAGCAGACTTTCACAAAGGAAATCTTGAAATATATGATTTAGGCAGAAGGAAAGTAACCACAAAATGAAAGTAAGGAACTGGAAAAAAAAAAAAAGATGTTAAAGGGAAATATAATTAAATATACAACAATAAACTGTTTTGTTATTGATACTGATTAAATTTAAAATGTGATAAATTAAGTATGTAGGTTGTGATTTCTAAAATAACTACTAAAAAGACAGAGACAAAATATATCACTTCAAAACAAGAAGATAGAAAAAATAGATTAATAAGAACTACTCAATCACACAAAAATAAAACAAGAGATAAAAGAAAAAGAAATATAAATAGGAAGAGGCAAATTGAAAGTGCAATAAAAAGATGATACATTTAAACCCTAATATTTAAATCATTATATTAAATGTAAATGGTTTAACTGTTTCAGATAAGAGCAAAGATCAGCTAATAGATTTCTAAAAGACCAGCTGTATGTTGTGCATAATGGATACATCCAAAATATAAGGACCGGAAAGACTGGAGAAAAGGATTCAAATATATATGCCAGTAACTGCTAACCAAAAGAGAAAAGCCACGGCTGTTTGAACATTAGATAAAATAGACTTTAAGACAATAAATATTGCTGGAGATAAAGAGGGTCCTCTCACAGTTATAAAAGATTTAATTCACCAAGAAGACATAAACATTTTAATTCATATATGCCTGTAATAGGCTGAATGGTTACCCCCCAAAAGGTATTTCTCCATCCTAAAGCCCAGAACCTGTGAATGCTGCCTTATTTGTAAAACTTCTCCTAAGGTTAATTAAAAATAAATAGATAAAAACCAAGAAAACTCAAATTCCTGATATCAAGAATTTTAAATCCTAAACAAATATTAGCACATTGATTAAATAATTTATTTTTTAAAATAGAGTATATAATATCCAATAATAAGTCAATGGGTTTATTCTAGGAAAGCAAGCTTGATTTAATACTAGAAACTGAACTAATGTACCTCATTTCCAACAGCTACAGATTATCTCAATAGATGCTGCCAAACTGAATAAATTCAACATCTATTCATAAAATCATTTATATAAACAAAGCATAGAAGAGAATTTCCTAAACATGATAAGGGGAATCTAAAAGTCATTTCCTATTTGATAATAACATGATGAAAATTTTCACCTTGTTGTCAGGAATAGAACAATAATGCTCGTTATCACTACTTCTGTGTAAGGTTGTATTCTAGGTCCTATCCAGTATAGTAACACTGTAAAAGGGGGGAGGGGGAAGGAAATGTACAAAAAAATTTAAAAGGGAGTATCAAAGATCTCTATTTTCAGACAGTATACCTGTGTCTTTAGAAAATCCAAAATAATCTAAAAATGCTAATCAGAAATTATAAGTTTAGTAAGTCTCCCCAATAATGAGGGCAAATTCAAAAATCAATTATACTATACAGTTCTATGCTGTACTAACATCAAGCAATTAGAAAATAAAAATTGTTTTAATTATACTTACAGTAGCATCAAAAAACATAAAATACCTAGGGACAAATATAACAAAGACATCACAATCTCTGCAATAAACACTATAAACATGGTGCAGGGCTTCCCTGGTGGCGCAGTGGTTTAGAGTCCGCCTGCCGATGCAGGGGACGTGGGTTCGTGCCCCGGTCCGGGAGGATCCCACATGCCGCTGAGCGGCTGGGCCCGTGAGCCATGGCCGCTGGGCCTGCGCGTCCGGAGCCTGTGCTCCGCAATGGGAGAGGCCACAACAGTGAGAGGCCCGCAAAAAAAAAAAAAACATGGTGCAATAAACACTATAAAGAAATTAAAGAAGAATTAAGTACAGAGACATGCCACATTCATAAACTGGAAGACTCAATATAGTTAATAGAGTCAATATAATTAAATGCCATTCCTTCCAAATTAATGTAAAGATTCAGTGCATTCCCAGTCAAAACTCTGGCAGGTTTTTTAGTAGATATTCACAGTCCAATTTTAAAATGTGTATGGAAATGCAAGAACTTAGAATAATCAAAGAAATTTTGTGAGCTGAGGACAAAGATGAAGGATTTACCCAACCTGGCTTAAGACTTACTATAAAACAATAATAATCAATGCAGTTTGTTCTGACAAAAAGATAGACATAGATCAATGAAACAGAATAGCAGACTAGCGAGTGCAGAAACAGACCCACAAACATGTGGTCAATAAATTTTTGGCAAATTTATTAAGACAATTCAGTGTGGAAGGGAAAGTCTTCAACAAATGATGCTGGATCAAATGGTATCCATATAGAAAAATAATAATAATAATACCCCCAACCCTTACTTCACATCATTTATAAAGATTAACTCAAAATAGATCATAGGCAAAGAGTAAAACCTAAACTATAACATTTCTAGAAAAAATAGCAGAAAATTTTTGTGACCCTATAGAAGGCAAAGATTTCTGAGATGGAACTCAAAAAGCATAAAATGTTAAGGAAAAAAATGATAAAGTGGAATTTATTTAAATTTAAAACTTTTGTTCTTGAACAGATGTAATTTTAAAACTAAAAGACAACAGAGCTGAAGACAATGATGGAAACATGTGTATCTGACAGAGGACTTGTCTGAGGAACATGTACAGAACCACTCTAAGTCAGTACTGAGACAAAGAACACAATTTTTTAAATGGTCAAAAGACTTATTCTTTTTTTTTTTTTTTTTTTTTTTGGCAGTACGCGGGCCTCTCACTGCTGAGGCCCCTCCTGCTGCGGAGCACAGGCTCCGGACGTGCAGGCCCAGCGGCCATGGCTCACGGGCCCAGCCACTCCGCGGCACGTGGGATCTTCCCGGACCGGGGGGGCACGAACCCGCATCCCCGGCATCGGCAGGCGGACTCAACCACTGCGCCACCAAGGGAAGCCCAAAAGACTTATTCTTTATCAAAGAAAAAATAAAGATCTTCCTTGACTTACGATGGGGTTACTTCCTGATAAACCCACACTAAGTTGAAAATATCATAAGTCAAAAATGCATTTAATACACCTAATGCACCAAACATCATGGTTTAGCCCAGCAAAACTTAAACATGCAAGGAACAGTTAGGTTGTTAGCCTACAGCTGGGTGACATTATCCAACACAAAGCCTATTGTATAGTAATGTGTTGAGTATCTCATGTAATTGATTGAATACTACACTGAAAGTGAGAAACAGAATTGTTTTCTGGGTACAGAATGGTTGTAAGTGTATCGTGTGGTTGACTGGGAGCTGTGGCTACTGCCACTGCCCAGCATCACAAGAGAGTACCACACCACATATCACTAGTCCTGGAAAGGATCAAAATTCAGAGTTCAAAGTATAATTTCTATGGAATGTGTGTCACTTTTGCACCCTCATAAAGTCAAAGAATCACAACTTGAACCATTGTAAGTTGGGGACCAGCTATACACGTGGCCAATAAGCACATAAGTGGTAGCATGGGGACAGAGGAAGAGATGGATTCCAAAGGAGCACAGGGAAACTTGTGGGGTTGGTAGAATGTTTACCATGATTGTGGTAATGGTTTCATGGGTATATACATGTTAAAACAGATCAAATTGTGGACTTTAAATATAGCTTATCATGCTTCAATTATACCTCAATAAAGTTGTAAAATATCAATTTTGCATACATATGAAATAATAATTTTACATATATTTGGAAATATACATTACAATAAACAATAAGTAAAACCTTAAAAATGATACCAATGACAGTAACATCAAAAATATAAAAATATAAAGAATAAATATAACAAATTATGTTCAAGACCTCTTCAGAGGAAATCAATAAACTTTAGTGAAAGACATTAAAAGACTTGAATAAATTAATTTATCATGTTCATGGAATAAAATATTCAATATTTTAAAGATTTTTTAAATGTCAGTTCTTAAAATTAATTATAGACTAAATGCAATCCCAATCAAACTACTAGCAGGTTAGTGTGTGTGTGGACATGTGTGGAAATTGAAAAGCTGATTCTAAAACATATAGGATGATGCAAAGGCCCAAGGGTAACCAAGACACTGATGGAGAACAGGGGGTTTAGACGTGCTCTACCAGATATGAGGACTTGTTGTAAATCTTAGGTGATGAAGACACACTGGTCTTGGTGCAGACACAGGCAAACTGACAAATGAAACAGAATATATGGCCTAAAAACATACACATGTTTATGTGGATATTAGATCAGTGAAAGGGGTGGCATTGCAGATAAGTGACTGAAGATGAACTTTTCAGTAAACTGTGCAGAGATAATTAGGTATCCATTAAGGGGAAAAAAAGATGAAATTTAACCCTTGCTTCACACTACAAACAGAAATAAATTTCAGTTTAATTTAAATGCTAAATGCCAAGACCAATAATATAAAATTTGTAGATGATCGTGTATGAGAATATCTTCAATACTGTATTAGTCTGCTTAGGCTACCACAGCAAAATACCACAGACTGGGTGGCCTAAAGAACAGAAATTTACTTGCTCACAGTTCTGGAGGCTGGAAGTCCAAAATCACAGTGCTGGCAGGGATGGCTTACTCTGAGGCCTCTCTCCTTGGCTTGCAGACGGTCTCCTTCTTGCTGCCTCTTCACATGGTCTTTTCTCTATGTGTGCATCCTTTGTATCTTTGTGTGGGACCAAATTTCTTCTTCGTTATAAAGACAGCAGTCAGATTGGATTAGAGCCCACCTATATGATCTCATTTAACCTTACCTCTTTAAAGGCTCCATCTCCAAATGCAGTCACATTCTGAGAAACTGGGGATTAGGACTTCAGCATATAAATGAGGGAGGGGATGGGACACAATTCAGCCCATGACAGATACCTTGGGGTCAATAAGGATTGCTTAAACTAGACCTGAAATGCACCAACAATAAAAAGATTGATAAATGTCCCTGATTTGAAATGGGGAACATCTGTTCAAAAAAAGCAATCTAAAGCTAAAAAGAAGACAAACCAGAAGAGATGCTTTTTGCAACATTTATAGCTAGCAAAAGACTGCTGTACAAAATGTATGAAAAACTTCTACAAGCCAAAAAGAAAAAAACAACTCCAAAGGGAAAAAAAAAGGACAATGGACTAGAAAAAGAACTTCAGAAAGGAAGAAAATCAAATGTCCAAAATACATATGGAAAGGTGCTCAACCCCCTACATAATCAGGAAATTCAAATGAAATTGGCAAAACTTGAAGTCTTACAATACTAAGTGTTGATGAGGATGTGCAGCAAAGGGGAACCTATACACTGCTGATGGGAGTGTAAATGGCATAAATACTTTGTAAAACAACCTGCATCATCTAATAAGTTTGGAGATAAATATATCATGGGGCTCAGCAATATTTTTCTTGGGTATCAACCCAGAGGGACTTCTACTGTGTTAACTCAGATATGTGTATCAAGGCTGAAATGAAACCAACCTAAATGTCCAACAAAAGTCATCTGAATTATTTTTAAATGGTGATACAGTCATTGGATAGAATATAATAATAAAAATGCATGAATGACGGCCACATGTAACATCTTTATGAAGCTCACAAACAGTACTGAGTAAAAGAAGTCAGACGAAAGATCACGTTCACTCTGATTCTATTTATGTTTAGTTCAAGAACGGGAAGATCTCAATTATATTGTTTAGCGATGCATTTATAAGAGACAAAAATACTTTTAAAAAGCAAGGGTATGATTACTGAAAATACCAGGACAAGGGCTAGCCCCTGGACGAGCAATAGATCTGAGAAGGAAATTTGGAGCCTGGGAAGCCTCTGTATCTTAGACGGTGTGGCATTATGGGGTTGTTTGCTTTCTAAGTGTTCATCAAACAGCAGTTCATATCAACTGTAAGCACTTTCTGAATGTGTTACATTTCACAATAAAACCAAGAGAAATAATTGACAAAAGGCAATGTCTCTAGGAAGTCTCAGACTTCAAAAATGAAAACAAGAATTGGTAGGTAGCAGGTAAGCCACAGAAAATCTTGCACAATCGGGTATATGAAGTGGTGTCAGCTGCTGGTTTTCTTGTCCCAGTCACCAAGAAGTAGGTGAGTTTAGGGCTTGGCGCAGTGGTTAAGAATCCGCCTGCCGATGCAGGCGACACGGGTTCGTGCCCCGGTCTGGGAGGATCCCACATGCCACGGAGCGGCTGGGCCCGTGAGCCATGGCCGCTGAGCCTGCGCGTCCGGAGCCTGTGCTCCACAACGGGAGAGGCCACAACAGTGAGAGGCGCGTGTACCACAAAAAAAAAAAAAAAAAAAAGTAGGTGAGTTTAATAGCTGTGTTTAAAGTGTCAGGTGCAAGAACAATAACAGTCTTTTCTTAAATGATTTTTTTTTTTTTTTACTAATTCCCTACCAGCTCAAGAAACTTTTCATTATAATGGTCTTTTCCTGTCTGTCGGGGACAATTAAACCTCACTTAGCAGCACCTGGGTCTTAGGTCAGCCACTCCTGTTGGCCCCCAAAGTATACCTCCAATCCTCTCTAACCTAGACTGGATTCACCACATGGTCAAGGTAGCCGAGAAAGAAAGCTATGGCAGAAATCAAATAAAAGCAAAGATACAGAATGGTGGGAGATGTTAGTCTGCAGAAAGAAAAAGCTTAAGGCATTAAAAATGAGCACAAGAATTTCTGCCCGCCAGTGGATGTATTTCACTTACAAACCACATTTTGTTTCTCATAGAGTGGGTTCATCCTCATTTAAGAACTGAAAATTCAGCACTCTTTCGAAGGTGCATTTTTTTCAAGTTGATGTAAGAGCTTCAGATGGTTTTGCTTAGAGTGTCCCATTGATTATTGCGTTCTGCTCCCTACAAGCCACAGATCTCTTAGAACCTAAGTGACTGGGGAGTGTCCGTTGTTTTGGTTTCAAAGTAATTCTGTCCTGAGTCACACACACTCACAGGCAAAGCAATGCTGAGGGACCAGGTGCAAGCTGCCCGTTAGAAACTTCAGTGGCTGGTTATTTCTTCCACAGAATTGAATATATTACTCCAGCTACTGTCAACAAACATGCATCGACAAGTCTTTGCACTGTCTGGACGACGGCCCCTGCGTACTAGAGTGAGTGGGTTCAGGCTTGCATCACCATCATCATGGCAAGGACAATGCTTCTTACCTCTCACAGGATTCAGTGAAAAACTGAACAAATAAAAATGAATTGAAAACATCAGTATAAAGGAGCTAAAAGTACCAAGTGCATTGTTAAAATATCAAGTCAACAATCTCATTGTGTAACACCCCCAAAGTCTAATGTCTTATCTGGCAGGTTGTGAACGTCCGGAGACCTAAGTTGGAAGTGTTAAGTGAGGGGAGTGATGACGAGGATAAGAAGGAGAAGAGACAGACAGGAAAGGAATCCAAAGAAGAAATAATAAAGGGGAGACCATGACCTCTTTGCTCTGTAACTATACGAAAACATTCAGTTGAACCTTTGAGGACTCAGGCGGCAAAGCTGGTTTTTGGGAAAGGCCTTCACTGCCCTCTGCAGGAAAGACACCACTCACCATCGCAGCCCCCTGTCCAGACCTGTCTACCCTGACCTATTAGCCTGTGCTGCCTCCACCCTTGGAATTTTGTCATTGCCAAGCTCCACTCTCCTCCCCACCTGCTTGAATTCCAGCCCATCTCCTTGTCCTGCAGCTCATCTCCCCAGCCTCTGGGCGCCCTGGAAACTATCTGAGGCATCGAGTAACAAGCCAGAAAAAAAAAAAAAAAAAAAGGAAATAACAAACTAAGGAGTAACCAGGATTAGAAAGGAGACTCCCTTTCAATCAGAACTTCTGACACCTTGTGTTAGTTTGGGTCTGCTGAATATTCGACGTGCAAGAGATTTATTGGGAGAGAGCAGGAGAAGGCAGGAAGAGGTTGAGACTGCAATGCAGGTCTGATACTCTGGAAGAAGAGAAAGAAGGAAGAAAAACTGGGGAGCAAGAACCTCAGCCGCAGGAAGAACCAAATTTGGCCAAGGCTATGGGCAATTCTGAGCCAAAGTCGCCCATTGGAGGAGTCTGCATTGTGCTTTAGTACCCAGCCATGCCCAGTCATTGGCTGGTTGCAGCCTGAAGCAAGAGTGGCCTTGGTATAACTGTGGGAGTGGATAAGAAGGGGAGTGAATAAAGCAGACCATTGGTCACACATGTCTCCTGTAGCAGGAGACAGACCTGAGCAGCTGCCTCTCAAGAACTATGTTCCCTAATCTATTGGTCACTTGAAATTAAAAAGCCCATTTTAACTGCTTAACCTACAGCACAGAAGTCACAAACTGACTGTGTTGGATAGAATCTGGCAGAGACGATTTTTTGTTTTTGTTGTTCGTCTGGTTTTGGATGTAGGGATTGATAATGTTTTTTAAACTTTTGAGCTAGTTACCAACATTTAAGAAACCAGAGATTTTACGTGTTATACATTCAGATTTCCGGTTTTTCTCAAGATGAGATGCAAAGGGCCAACATTCCCTCAGAAGAGCAGGTGCACTTTCCCTCTCCAGGTGGCCAAAGTCCCCACCACTCCTTTAGGTTTACACTAGCTCACATAACTCATTATTTTACTGACTGTCCCCTCTGGTCACCTGAACTTTTGACTGACCTGCATTCATGCCTGTGTCACTGTCAGAATATAAACCCTCTAAGGGCAGTGATTTTGCCTGTTTGGATCATTGAGCCAAATCAATGGTCTGGAACAATTCCAGGCACATAGTAGCTGCTAAAGAAGAATCTGGCCAATGAAATGGTGTGCTATCTTCACAGAGGACTGGAAGATATTGTTTGGGTTGGTGGTGGTGAAGAAAAGGAACTTGTTTCAAAGTTTTGTCTGGGGCTAACCTTGCTCAGTTCACACAGAACCAAGTTGGCACCAAAGGAAGAAAATGAGACTCCAGACACAACGGTGGAGTGCATTTGTTCTCAGGAATGGGTGGGAGCAAAGGAGCTGCAGAACGGCGCAGAATGGGTGTGTGTCCAGCAATGGGCATGCTACCACTGCACATCCGGTACTCTCATGCGGGGATTCTTTCTTCCCCTCCTAAACTGAGGAAGAGAGAGTGGGTTTGCACAGGGAAATAGTGCTTATCTCAGCTCCTTTGCTGACCCTAATGCAGCCTGAAGCATTGCTACAAAATACTTGCTGGGCCACATTCCAGGGCAGCCAGGCATGTGGGGTTCTCACCCCAGAGCTAACACACACTTAGGCATGATGGAAAGAATCAAGCTCAGTGATGATGTGATGTGTGTTCCTCAAATGCATAAAAATGCACATGGACCGATGGTGCAAATCAAACAGAGAACCGCCTGCCAGAGGCAATCCCCCGTGGTGTCTCACTAGCTCTGAAAATGACTACCAGATGATAAAGGAGAGCAGGCCCCGTGCAATCTGATTACCAGGAGGGACTGGCAAATCCATTAGAAGCAAATAGGCTCCTTCAAGTCCATTTTACTTGCTAAAAACAAGAAACTTTAAGTCTAAAAAATGAGTCAATCTTTCATCTCATTTCTTACTGTCTTATATTTGCTGCATCCATCTCCAGCTAAAAGACTAGAGATTTGTGCTTTGAGGTCAAATTTTGCTGCTGTTAAAACTCAAAGTTAGATCTAAGCCTGACACGAGGCAGAGAGCTAGAACCTTCAATTTGTGGGCAACTTGCTCTGTTGTCCTCATCTGTAGAAAAACCATCGGGGAGGAACAGAAGTATTGAATAAGTCTGACAGAGCACCTTCAATGCATCAGACTGCAGAGTCTTCTGCATATGTTTTGTCACTGAACCTGCTATTCCAAGGCATAAGTAGGTTTATAAAGAATCCACTAGAAGAAAAATGGGGCAGCCATTTTGGAAAACAGTATGCAGGTTCCTCAAAAAATTAAAAATAGAACTACCAAATAAATAATCTAGCAATTCCACTGCTGGACATTTACCCAAATGAATTGAAATCAAGGATCTCAAAAGCAACCTGCTGAATGGGAGAAAATATTTGCAAACCATGTATCTGATAATGAGTTAATATCCAAAATTTATAAAGAGCTCATACAACTCAATAACAACAACAACAAAATCCAATTAAAAATTGGGCAGAGGACTTGAATAGACATTTTCCCAAAGATGACATACAGATGACCAACACATAATTGAAAAGATGCTCAACATCACTAACCATTGGGGAAATGCAAATCAAAACCACAGTATCACCTCATACCTATTAGAATGGCTATTACCAAAAAGACAAAAAACAAGAAGTGTTGTTGAGAATGAGGAGAAATGGGAACCCTCATACACTGTTGGTGGGAATGTAAATTGGTGCAGCCACTATGGAAAACAGTATGGAGATTCCTCAAAAAATTAAAAATTGAACTGCCATATGATCCAACAATTTCACTTCTGGGTATTTATCCAAAGAAAATGAAAATACTAATTGGAAAAAATATATGAACCCCATGTCAATTACAGCATTATTTACAATAACTAAAGATATGGAAACATCCTAAGTGTCCATTGGTGGGTGACTGGATAAAGGAGTTGAGGTATATATATATACAATGGAATATTGTTCAGCCATAAAATAGAAGGAAATATTACCGTCTGTGAGGTCATTATGCTAAGTGAAATAAGTCAGACAGAGAAAAACAAATACCATATGATCTCACTTATAGGTAGAATCTATAAACAAAAACAAACAAACAAACAAAACTAAGCATGGATACAGAGAACAGATTGGTGATTGCCAGAGACAGGAGGTAGGGAATGGGCAAAATGGGTGAAGGGGGTTGAAAGGTATAAGCTTCCAGTTATAAAATAAGTAAGTCATGGGGATGTGATGTACAGCGAGAGTAAATCTTACAAGTTTTTGTCACAAGAAAAAATTTTTATAACTGTTACAGATATTAACTAGACTTATTTTGGTGACCATTTCACAATGTATACAAATATTGAACCATTATATTGTACACCTGAAATTATTGTAATGTTAAATGTCAGTTATACCTCAATTAAAAGAAAGAAGATCTCAAAAAGATATCTGCACTCCCATGGTCATTGCAGCATTATTCACAATCGCCACAATATGGAAACAACTTCAAAGTCCATCAGCAGAGGAATGGATAAAGAGACTGTGTTATATATATATGATGGAATACTATTCAGTCTTTAAAAAGAAGGAAATTCTGCAATGTTTTATGTGGGTGAAATTTGAGGACATTGTACTAAGTGAAATAAGCCAGTCATAGGAAGATAAATACTGCACGATTCCAGTTACAGGAGGTATCTGAAGTAGTCAAGCTCGTTGAATCAAAAAATGGAATGATGGTTTCCAGGAGTTGGGAGATTGGAGAAATGAGAAGTTACTAATCCGTGGTCATAAAGTTTCAGTTAAGCAAGATGAATAAGCTTTAGAGATCTGCCTAAAACATTGTACCTATATTGTAGACTTAAAATTTTGTAAAGACAGTAGATCGCAAGTTAAGTGTTCTTTCCAAAATTAAATTAAATTACCTTAATTAATAAAATAAAAAAGAATCCTCTACATTACAATACGAGGGATCTTAGCAGGTGTGTAGTCCATCTTTCTCTTAGACTTATTTAAAAACTATACCTTTTAATAAGCATAATAAATGTGCATGCCCTCAAAAGATGCTGGCTCCCGGCTCTACCCCACCTCTACCTTGCTCTACATCCCGAGAAGCCAGTAGACTTTAGAGTTTCATATTGTGTAGAGTATGTAATGGGAACAATGGAAGCAAGCTTAGTGAGAGGCAGAGGGTGATGAAGAGGTCTCTAAGCCCCAATGGTTAAGGATGATTTCATCAGACATAAGGATTTTAGACCAGAAAAGAAATGAGTGAAAACAGGGACAGAGGTTCTAGCCACCCTGCTGAGGTCAATAGGAATACCCAGAATATGAGTGACCCATCAGACATCCCCCACATGCCCTATGGACAGATGAGGGACCAGACCCTCAGAAACCATAGCATCCACACCCAACTGATGGAGATAGTGCTGTCCTTGCAGCAAACCATGCAGGATCATATCACACAGCTGACAACCAGACACCAGCAGAAGAAAAAAAAATGGAAACAATGAAAAAATGTCCCCCGCAATATAAATATATACTACAATATTAAATATGCTTTTCAAACCAAACACTATCTCCTTCAACAAGATTCTGAAGTAGACATTGCTGACCTAGTCTCTCATTTCACAGAGAGCAGCTGAGGCCCAAAGATGGTCACTGACCTTTCTTCTTGGTGCTAGGAGCTAACCCCAGGTTTCTTGACTCATGGTAGATTGCTCTCAGTGCTCAGTACTCAGTACTGCCCAAGAAATAAGAGCAACCTATGAAGATGATCATAGAAACAGTAATCACATGTCACTTTGATGGTGATGTTGGTACTTAAGGACCAGTATGAACACACTCCTCTCCTTCAAAAGTTCTGGACAATAAAGAATGTGTTCAAATGACAGTTAGCCAAATAGAGTCCATGGTCTGAACCCAATTAATGTCTGAGCAAGTCCCCAGTAACCAGGAGAGAAGTGGGTTGTTTAGTAAAAGCTCAGTTAGAGAACATAGCCAAGAACTGAGACCAAACAAGGGTTTTCTATTCAAAACCTGACTCTTACTACCCACACAGCTGAAGACATCTGGATCCACCAGTCTGAACTGGAACAAAAGAAGCTAAGGGAAATTTCCCCTGGTGATAGGAAGAGGGAACCCCTGTCCTGCTGAGCCTTCCTCAGGGTGGCAGGCACAGACCCTCAGTTGTGCTGGAACACACACATGAGGGGGCAGCCAGGGAGCCCTACTCTGTCTGAGTGAGTGGCACACCAGGTGTGTAAGAGAGAGAGGCAAGAGATGGAGCATATTTTCTCCACCTCATGAAAAGAAGTAGCATCTGTAGAAGTTTCTTGTCCCTTTCTGGAATGTGAAGTTGCCTACCTTACAGCCTTCACATCATCACCCAGTTCCTATACATTTAAAAACTTAACCTATTAATGTAGTGATAAAGAAGAAAGGCATTTCTTGTTGAACAAGAAACTGAGGGATTCCAGAAGGATGGAAAGTGATAGGGCACAGATAGAGGAAGGAAACTTCAGTCTAAGACCCACAGGAGAGCCCTGCTACAAAAGAAGAGAGGGATGACAAACTGCCCTGTGACCGAGGAACCAGCTCGTGGCTGTGATCACAAGGGCACCAGCCAGGTGTTGTGGCAGCTCAGCAAGGAGTAGGAATCTACATACCTTCTCCCTTCCTCAGGTCAGGGAGCATTTCAGGAATGATCACATCCAGGCAGTGCAGGAAGAGCAGGATCGGGACCAGAGAGAAGTGATTATGGAGAAAGAATCACTTAGACTGTCAGAGGATCACTCTGGCTACTGGTGGAGAACAGACTGCATGAGTTGCAGAGGGAAAGTGGGAAGGCCAGTGGGTGTGGCTGCAGTCTTCCTGGAAAGAGAGATCGCCTACAGCCTGGACTAGATGTGGGTGGAGGAATGGAGAGAAGGACAGAGATTCAAGGGACGAGCAGGATGTAAAATCAGTAAAACAAGGTCAGTGGTCGTGAATGATTGTTTCCCACTGTGCCTGTGGATTCATAAAGCAATGAAGTGCTCTTAGTACTTAATACACTCCATTTACTCAGCTTCCAAAACTTGTGCTTTTCTCCTCATGTTTGTAATTAACATGTACTGTTAAACATCTTGATATGTTATTTTTGTTGTTTTTATAGTCAATTCCATTTCCATTTTCTGTTAGTCTTCCTTTCAGCATTCTATATCTGCATCTGGGATCATTTCCTCCTGACTAAAGAACTCCCTTCATGTGTTTTTGGAAAGTATTCTTAATTTTTGCTTCTCTGAAAGTGTTTTTATTTCACCTTCATATTTTAGATTATTTTCCTGAGTAAAGCATTCTAGGTTCACAGTTATTTTCTTTCATCACTTTGAGGGAATTGTTCAATAGTCTTGTGACTCTCATTGTTTCTCATTAGAAGTCAGTTGTTGGTCTTGCTGTTTCAAAGTCCTCTGCCTTTTCAACACCTCTGAATGCTTTTAAGATTTCCTTTGTCTTTGGTATTCAGAAATTACAGTGATGTGTTTAAAGCTTGATTTTCTTCGTCTTAATTCTGTTGGGGCTCATAGACCTTGAGTTTGAAGCTTGCTGTCCTTCCAAAGTTTTGAAAAACTCTTGACCACTATTTCTTCAAATTTTGCTTCTGTTCATTTTCTTTCTTCTCTTTTTCTGGAACTACAATTACATCTTTTCATTACGTCTCATATGTTTCTTCTTTCCTTTATATTTAGTCTTTTGTCCTTCTGTGCTTTAGTCTGGATATATTCTACAGCTTGTTTCCAGTTCACCCAAGTATGATGTTATGCCCATCAATTAAGATCTCAATTTTATTTATTTTTCCATTATAGGATTTCAATTTGAAACTTTTTATGGTTTCTAATTCTCTACTGAAATTCCTCATCTTTCAATTTTATTTCTTGAACATATTAATTATAGACATTTACTGTTCATGTACAATAACTCCAATTTTTTATTGTCTAAAGGTATGTTTATATTACTTCTTTTTTTCTCTAGTTTTGGGTAAAGTCTTTTTGTATACCTGGATTTTTTTTAATTGGGTGCCAAATGTGCATGAAAAATTGTAGAGACAATTCAAGGCTTTGGATAAGGTTATTACCCTCCCAAGTGTGTTTAATTTTTCCTCTGGCAGATCATCTTTTTCTTGTCTAGGATTAAGCTGGTTGGGAGTTGTTTTTCAGTCTTTGTGAGTTATGGGATGTTTTCAGTTTAGCCTTACTCTGAGGGTGCAGGCCTTTTGTGTAATAACCAAAAACCTGGAGCACTTATAGGACTTCTTCTTCTTCTTAAAAAGTCCTTCACTACAATTTTTGACTCTTCAGCCTTGTGACAGTACCAAAAGCTTTGCTCAGAATCTTAACTTCCCAGATGCCACATTTGTTTTCTGATTTTGCATTTGCTTTCTGGGCAAAAGCAACTGCAGGTGCCAAACACCTCTCTTTATTTCTCATTTTTTCTGTATCTTAGCCCCAGAAATTCTCACTGTCTTTGTATCTCTTTGAAGCCTTCAAACATATATGTATGTGCATGTGTATTATAGCTTTTCTCACTATTCCCCATGGATCTAAAACCACACAGTCAGTCAAAAGCTGGCTTAGGAAGATGCTTAGGTTTCTGACTTGCTTAAGAGAATTGGTGATAAGTGTCATTCACCAAGACAAAGGATTCTAGAAAAGGACTCTACAGTAAAGAGTTAACATAGTAGGCCTGACTGCTATCCAGGTTTAGCCCTTGGCTGGAGTCTGAGAACTTGACTTCTGGAGGGCTCCTGTCATTACTGATAAGAGTATCTTGCTGTGCCTAAACATTTTGTAATAACTATTGGTTTATGCTGAACATCTGCTTTCCTTCTGGGAGTCTGGAATTTGACTACATGCCAGACAGAGGGTGCCAATATGACCAGCCAAAACCCTGGGTACTAAAGCTCTAATGAGCTTCCCTTCTTGGCAATGTTTCACACGTGTTGTCATAACCCATTTCTAGGGCACATTAAGTGCATCCTTCGTGAATCCATTTGGAAGAGAACTCTTGAAAGCTTGCACCTAGTTTCCCACAGACTTTGTCCCATATGCCTTTTCCTTTGTTACTTGTGACCAGGATCCTTTTTCTCCATAATTAATCATAACCATGAGTATGACTATATGCTGAGTCTTGTGCATCCTTCTAGGGAATCCCCAAACACTGGCAGTGGTCTTGGAGACCTCTGAACACAGACCAGTTGATTTGGAAATAAAAATGATTTCAGATTCAGATAGATTAAGTTCGAGGTACTCTTTATCTTACTTGACCTGTTATTTATTCATTGTTCTACCAGGTATTTCTTTGGTTCTCATTTGATCTTTCAACAACACTAACATTGTTGACCATCCATCTTTCTGAAAACATGACTTCACTGCTTTTTACTGATCATTTGTCATGGGGTTTACTTCTTACTCTCTTCCTCTGACAAACTTGCAAGCACATGATTTTAGATTCCTGGGCCCTCTACTCTTCTCATGATATCCTTTCTACCTGGGAACTCTTATCCACACCTACAGCTTCAAATACCTCCTATGTACAGAACACTCACACATTTACAGCTTTGGCCTCGATCTTCCTTTCAGGCTCTAAAACTGGATGCTGAACAGCCTACTTATCTCTCAGATAAATCAGTTACCCCCAATTCTGGGTGATTCCAATATTCCTATTAAAAACAAACCAACTGCTTTGCCTCTCAGCACCTCCTCTTCACCTACACTTTTCACTTTTTTGTGCCTCCACTTAATTTTTAATTTTTAATCCTAGCTATTGTATAGTGTGTCTCCTCTCTGTCCACAATCCTTTCAATTTCTAGGTTCAGACAATAAGTCTTTGTTGAGCATCTACTACATACATCCTGTTAGACACCAGGGATATGAAGATAGTTAACACATGGAACCAATCTTCAAGGGCTTTATAGGCCAGTAAATAGTGGCAGACATAGAAATAAATAAGTACCATAAAGAATGATAAATGTGAATACAGAACAAAGTCAGGACATACGATGAGTACTCAAAGGGGGAAGTGGTCAGATCTCTCAGAAGATGGAGGAGGGGATGTTTGAGCTACATTTTGACAGCTCAGGGGGTATTTGCCATAAAGACAGAATGGATGAGAAGATGAAATGCACACTGCAGGGAGAAATGGCCATGTCAAAGTCACTATGTCTATGGAAAACCACAACAGAAAATGTCACAGGAACTAAGCTAATTTAAAATGCAGGGTATTAATTTTCTTAAAACCGCATTCATTTGAAAACCTAACTACCAGGAGAATCTAATGAAATAAAAGAACTAGCATTTCTAGAGTTCTGCTGAATGATGCGGGGTTCGAATGATTAAGGCTCTGGACAAGTCTGTCTCCGTTAGCTCTCAAGAGAGCAGCTGGTAAGCACTTTCCCTTCTTGAGAGCAAGAGACAAGAGCCAGACTCAAGTTCCAAGAGACATCAGGGGAATGTGAGCAAAAAGGATTATGAGAGGAAATCTTTAAAAGGAGGGAATTATGATAAGGAAGCCAGTTAAAGACCCCAGTAGTAGGGGCAAAATCTCTTCCCCAGACAATTCTTGATGAATACAGGGTGGGTGGAGGAGAGGCTCTCGGGGAGTGTCTGTTTGACCACGTCCTTTCCAAGGTTGTCCAGAGAATAGTTAACAGCTGCTCTTTCAGAAGTTGGTTGTGTTCACATCGGCATCAATTTTCCTATAGTCAATGTCACAATTACTACTCACAGGAAGGTTTGGATGAAGAATGACTTCCTGGCACATCTCAAATCTCACCACAGTGTCTGCTCTGCCTGGCCCAATTGCATCCCTGGACACAGACACAAGACCCCAGCCCGGGCTCGCCAGAGCAATCACAGAGAACCCCTCCCTCGCCCCATAGAGTCCACAGGAGGAATTTCACCCCAGGACTTTCCTCTCTTCGTGTGTGAAAAGGTGCCTCCTGAAATTCTCCCTCTGCTCCAAATGGTGCCCAGACAAAGGAGGACAGTCCATGGATAACTGGTATTCATTTTAACAACTGTCAAAAATTTTCTGTGGGTAAGTGGCTGCACTAGTTACCACTGAGCTTTTCAATGTGTACAAGACATGCTCCCTGTCCACCACAAAATAAATACATCCTAGGAAATGGGAAATTCAACCAAAGTGTCATAATTTGTCTATTGTTAACAAACACAATGATCAAAGAGTAAATCTCCAATATGGACATAGGCTCAGGGCAGAAAAAGATATCCAATAGGAATAAAGTGATTGCAAATAATCTTGACTCACTGTCAACTTCAAAAGTATAGATTTTATTATATAATAAAGTTATATCTATGTATGTAAATATACTAATATAATACATAGTCTTTTTTTCTAAGTCAACAAAAGTACCTTTATTTATATATATTATTTCTGCTTCCACGCTTATAAACACTTTTTACAGTACTGTGGCCTTAAAAAACAAGAAAGAAAATATTTCCTGCAATTTTCCCAAAAGGCTCCATGTAATTCAGAGAGTTCAGTGATGGTACAGTGATCGGCAAATAGACATAGCAATGTAATTCACACCCAGCCGTTTAACTTTTTATTTTCTAGACTGTCACCATTAGCTTGATTGGAGGATGACTTCTCCAAAGTCGTTCACACTAGCAGAGAGAGAATAATATCTATGACTACAAGTTCTAATTTTCATAATTTTCCCCTTTGAGAAAGCCTGTTGCTCAAGACAGTACAAAACTAATAATAATCATTCAAAAATCAAAAGCCTTAGTCCAGTCTCTAACCACCCATCACTCTGGGTAGCAGAAGGAGTAGGCTGGAATTAGATACTCAACCAAGTATTTCCAAATGGCCCTCACTCTTTTTATTTTCCAAGACCCTTATGACAACTTTTGCATTTTCTACCTAAAACTGAAACATGATACGTGAATGCAGACAAATACCAATATGCCCAGAAATTAAATTTCACCTGTAAATTCATCCCGCCCCCTAGGCCACTAACCAAAGATGATTTAGGTAAATTAATTAAATAGTTTAATTGTAGCACATGAAGAAATGATTTGTTAATTAAGCTGGGGAAATAAAATATGCAAGCAACAGATGATAATCCCACTGTCGGATACAGAGCTGACTTGAAGAAACAGGAGGTCTAATCCTAAAGTTCACCGGTGCCCTGTTATCATTAGGTCATCCACTTATTCCATTAATCATTAATCTGTCAGGTAATATTCTGGCTTTGTAATAACTGCAAGTGTCTTTTGAGGGTGTATGGCACATCAAGAGTGGTCCTAAGAACTTCAAAGATACCGCAATAGCCCAATGAGGTAGAACTATTCTGATTTTCACTTTACGAACAAGGAAATAAAGAATTCAGGTTAGGTAACCTGTCCTGAGTTTGAAACGAACAAGTAGAGGTCCTGGCATCAATCTGGGAGTCCACCTCCGAGCCCCAGGCCTCACCCACTGTACCAGACTTGTGCCACCCACTGACCATCCTTCCCTGGGCACTGGGGTCCCTCTCGGGTATATTCTTTGTCTGTGATGGATGCTGGGGACCTCAGACTGGCAATCCTAAATGACCCCCTCGTAGCCCATGCAACTAAGCATCTGGCCTGCTTTCTCCTGGTCCTGCCCAGCGAAAGTGAGAGAAACCACTGGAAAAAATAGACTGTTTTTTAACTTCCTCTCAGACTGCAGAAAATATTCCACATATGTAAAATACTATCAAATCTACATACCAGCCCAATTCTCAGTGTCAAGTGTGATTAAAAACAAAGCATCACATGGAATAAGTTGGGTAACTAAGGGTCACTTGATTTCACAGCATCAAATATATGTTCCCAAACTGACAAAATTATTGTAAAAGTAAAATATACAACATAAAGTTGTATAATGTATTTTCTCTGCATTTGATATTTTAAACAAAACCCTTTATTTTTCTTACCTTGTTGGTATAAACTTGCCAACGATTTTTCTTTGGAAGGACTGTTCTCCCACTTTGAGATTATGCCCATCCTACTTCTTTGGTTTGAAAGAAGCCCTTTACCTTATAAAATGATAGAGATAGTAGATGGTACTAGTTTTACTTGGTTTTGTTTTCAGTATCCTATATGGCAAGGTGAGTTGTTGGCAATGTTAGGTTGATCAGGAAAAACTATTGTTGTGATTGTCTTTTTAAAAATCTGCAAAATCTAAAAGTGGAGAAATAACCTTATTTCTCTTCACTGACTGCCCAGCATTTATCCCTCAGATGGAGATTCTGGGGTCCTGTTTCATGCTCTGAGTCAGACCTTTAAGGCCAGAGTGGAATCTCAAAGTCCTACTAAGACCTCATCTCTGCTACTTTCTTCAGGCTGCAGGACATAATTGCCATAGGAGTTTTTTTTCCTCTTTTTTTTTTTTTTTTTTTTTTTTTTTTTTTTTTTTTTTTTTTTTTTTTGCGGTACGCGGGCCTCTCACTGTTGTGGCCTCTCCCATTGCAGAGCACAGGCTCCGGACGCGCAGGCTCAGTGGCCCAGCTGCTCCGCGGCACGTGGGATCTTCCCAGACCGGGGCACGAACCCGCGTCCCCTGCATCGGCAGGCGGACTCTCAACCACTGCGCCACCAGGGAAGCCCTTCCTCTTCTTTTTAAAATTATTTTTATGCCTGTTCCAAAGTTAACATGGGTTCGTCTAAGACCCCACACTAGAGGACTTTCTCTTTTTTAAATCAAAGTATGTATAGTTGATTTACAATATTATATTAGTTTTAGGTGTACAATATAGCAATTCAATATTTGTAGAGATTATACTCCATTTAAAGTTATTACAAAATAATGGTTATATTTACATTCTGGGCTGTATTGTATATCATTGTAGTTTATCTATTTTATGCATGGTAGTTTGTATTTCTTACTCCCATACCCCTATCTTGTCCCTCCCCACCTCCCCTCTCCTCACTGGTAACCACTAGTTTGTTGTCTATATCTGTGAGTCTGTCTTTGTTTTTTTATATACATTCATTTGTTTTATTTTTAGGTTCCACATATAAATGATAACAAAGAGTATTTGTCTTTCTCTGTCTGACTTATTTCACTAAGCATAATACTCTCTCAATCCATCCACACTGTTGCAAATTGCAGAACTTGCTTTCTTTTCCATAGCTGAGCAATATTCCATTGTGTGTATATGTAGATAGATAGATGATAGATAGATAGATAGATAGATAGATAGATAGATAGATAGATCACATCTTCTTCATCCATTCATCTGCTGATGGACACTTAGGTTGCTTCTATATCTTGGTAATTGTAAAGAATGCTGCTATGAACATTGGGGTGCATGTATCTTTTGGAATTAGTGTTTTTGTTTTCTTCAGATATATACCAGGAGTGGAATTACTGGATCATATGTTAATTTTTTTTAGTTTTTTGAGGAACCTCCATACTCTTTTCCATAGTAGCTGCACAAATTTACATTCCCACCAACAGTGTACCAGGGCTCCTTTTTCTCCACATTCTTGCCGACATTTGTTATTTGCAGACATTTTTAAATTTTTTTTTGTGTGTGTGTGGTACACGGGCCTCTCACTGCTGTGGCCTCTCACGCCGCGGAGCACAGGCTCCAGACACGCAGGCTCAGCGGCCATGGCCCACGGGCCCAGCCGCTCCGCGGCACATGGGATGCTCCCGGACCGGGGCATGAACCCGTGTCCCCTGCATCGGCAGGCGGACCCTCAACCACTGTGCCACCAGGGAAGCCCTTTTTGCAGACTTTTTGATGATAGCCATTCTGACAGATGTGACATAATATCTCATCGTAGCAATATTTTTTGATCTATCTCTTAAGGCAAAATAAATAAAAGCAAAAATAAATAAATAGGACCTAATTAAACTTAAAAGCTTTTGCCCAGCAAAGGAAACCTTCAACAAAATGAAAAGACAACCTACTGAGTGGGAGAAAATATTTGCAAATATGACCAATAATGGTTTAATATCCAAAATATATAAACACCTCCTACAGTTCAGTATCAAAAAACAAACAACCCAATTAAATATGGGCAGAAGACCTGAAGAGACATTTCTCCAAAGAAGGCGTACAGATGGCCAACAGGCTCATGAAAAGATGCTCAGCATCGCTGGAGGACTTTCTTGATACAGAGGTGAAAGTTGCAGACTTGGAGTCAAGAGATCTGGGCATAGATGCCATTTCCACTCTGTCTGAGCAAATCACTCAATCTCCCTCAGCCTCTCTTTTTCCATTTCTAAGTCAAGGTGTAAGATCTCTGAAAGTCACGCACTGATCTTACCTTTTATGTGATTCTATCAACTTCCCATCTTCAAGCCAAATCAATCAATTTCAAGCAGAAGGACCTTATGCTTCAGACCCAAGTTTACTGGCATCTGTACAGTAATAATACTTCCAGAACATTTCCTCTTGTGCTAAGGGAGGTGCTATGAAGGGAGGTGTGGCTCTTCTCTGATGCTGGGAAGTCCAAACAAGGGCAAGACGACCTACCTTGCATAACAGTGCTTTTACAGACTTCCTGGAGGGGGACGCATTTTGAAAATTAGGCAGCAGTTAGCCGTCCTTTCCCCCCTCCATTTGATCACAAATTCAGATGACTTTAGGGATCAGGCAGCTCAAATAAAGAGAGAGTGAAAAGGAGCCAACAGGGAGTGGTGAAGACATGGTGACTTGGAAAGGGGACGTCCTACGAACAGGCATTCAAATTCAGATATTTCCATAACTCCGTGGCAGCCACATTGAATAAGGCTCTCATCTGAATCCAGCCCCCGTGGTGTCAGCTTGCAACTTCACATCTGGACGATTCAGTGCCTGAGAAAGTGTGCTGGTCCTTGGGAGACACACTTGCGAGTTTGGCTCATACCGTCAAGTAGGAAAGGAACGGTCTGCAGGCACTCACAGTCGTGTGGGCGCCACTGAAGGTCTGTCTGTTCTCTCAGCAGCCCATCATCTAGTGTGAAATCCCACAGCCTTCCCCCAGAACTGTTTCCGGCTTTGTGGGGAAGACGGGGACTGAGTGCATCAGGGGCCCGCACTGACTGTCCTGTGATGCTGTGGTGTCAGCCGTGACAACGTCTCACGGTGACGACTGCTCGGGCGGGAGAAGGATGCGTGTGAAGGGGGAGTGTGAGGACTCCCCCAAAGTGCGGAGCAATTCCTTCGTGACAGGTTAGGAAAGAAAAGAGATTTTTAATGACTGACACACTGGACGGGGGGGCAGGTAAGTCTTGTGGGAGAGAGTTTATGGGGAACTTCGTTGGAAAGGGTTTCATCCCTTAAATGCTTCTCATAGACCTCTGGAGACTGTCCTACTTGCACCTAGGTTTAACCTGTCCATTTCTGCGTTGTAATTGCCATCTTAAATTGCCCCGTCTCTTCAGGAAACACATTTGCATGAGCAGGTGTGGGCGCAGCTGGGGAACTTGAGACACCAGGTTGGAAAGAAGAGTCTTACTTCAAGCAGTCTGCTGAGTCCCACAGAGAAAGCAGCAGCATATCCAGGGCTCCGGGGCTGTGCAGAAAGCCAGCATGCAGGGAAGAGCAGACACAAGTGAAGAAGGACCCTCTCCTGCCTGGACAACTCCTGAAAGACAAGGATCTGGGAGTCATGGGAGCCAGTTACCTGCTGGAGGGGGCGGGCCTCTGAGAAGTATAGGAGGAGAGAGATGCCAAACCAAAAGACGGGCAAGGGGTTCAAATATGCATTAAATGTCCTGAAGGGGTGAGCCAGTGGGGTCGCTGAGTTGAGAAGACATGGCGAGGTGTAGCTTAGAGTAATGAGATTATTCCTGCAGTCACTTCTTTATGTTATTGTTAAAATGAGAACTCCAGATCTGTCCGTCTCCTTTTTCTGTACTTATAACTGTTGAAGTCCATAATTGTTCTCTTGCACATTTGGCTAGGAAATCCTGTCCTCACAGGAGTCCCATGGAACATTCCATCTAGTCCTAAAGCGAAATCTGTCACATCTCAGTAGCGTAGTCTTTCTCCCGTTCTGTGTGTAATGAACATTGCCTTTCCTGGTGGGTTTCTAAAAATATTATTAAATAAAACCTTGCCAAATTTACTTTGCAGAAGTATCTTTTATGGAAAGCAGATGGAAAAAGCTAACCTAAAAATGCAAATCATAACACTATAATGACTTCTTAATTTTAAAGGTTATGGATCCAGCTTCCCAGGAGGGACCAAGAGAGATGGTGACAACAGCTGCACAAGAAACTTCAAAACTGGGAGGTGACGGAAAAACAAAGGGAGATTGTAGAGTTGCAGAGATCATAAAGAATATTCCTTGTCCTGAAACGTGTCGGGCTGAGCACTCACACGTGTTCAATTCCGCAGCGTTTATTCAGGTAAAAGGAAAAGAACAAAGACACCACCGATCCCAGGATACAGATTACTCCCAAATGTGTCTACACATGCCACAAGGAATATAGAGTTCCAGAAACACAGATTTAATGTCCTTCCTCCAAATTTCTGCTCAACTCCTAAGACAGGAACATGAAACCACAGTTCACAAATGCTCCCAACTCTAATATATTTACTCAGATGTTAAACTCCTCCTGAAATGACCACTTAACACAGAGGTTTCTTTATATTTTTGTAACTGACCTCTCTTGAAACCCACTGTTCAAGAGGATTGAACTCTTAAGCACATTCTTATTTTTGTAGAAAATAGTTGGGTTTCCTCCCCAATCTGTGTTTTCTATTGTCAATTAACCCCTCTCCTTCCCTGTTTCCTGATATAGAAGAGATTTTAGAAACAGTTTCAACTTACCAGTAAGTTTTAATATATTTTAATAATATTTTAATTATTATTAATTAATTATTAATATTTTAATAATTCAATATATATGCAAAATATGCCTCTTTCACCTTTTCAATTCTTTGTACTTTCTGGGTTTTTTTTTAATTCTTATTTTATATTGGAATATAGTCGATGAATAATATTGTGTTAGTTTCAGGTGTACAACAAAATGATTCCATTATATATATACCTGTACCTATTCTTTTTCAAATTCTTTTCCCAACTACGTTATTACAGAACACTGAGCAGAGTTCCCTGTGCTACATAGTAGGGCCTTGTTGGTTACCTATTTTAAACAAAGTAGTGTGTATATGTCAGTCCCAGACTCCCATGCTTTGTACTTTTTGAATAGCAATTGACCACAGGTATTAAAATACACACATGCAATCTCCTGATTAACACACTGAGAAATACATCCAGGAACTGATCCTGTCATCGGTGGCATCACCTCACCGACACACACTTTTCAGGGCCATCTGGCCTGTGTCAGAGTATTAACTGCTGTCCTCTGGGTGAATGGCCGACACTCATTTACTTTCTTGATAGAGCCGACAAATTAAACAGCTGGAAGTATTTTCAAATTTCTGTCTGGGGACCACTTAATATATTGGAACTCAGCATGAATTTCCCTCTGAGATAAAAGTGCAAAAGTTGTTCTTTCTTTTTCCTCTTTTTTTTTTTTTTTCTGTAAGTCACCTCCTTCCCCCCTTCCTCCAAACAGAACATCAATAGAATATCATGTCTTTCAAGTTCTGATCACAGGTTAGAGAAAAGAAAAGGACCCTAAACTCAGCTGTCATTTGCCTCCTAATGGAAAAGTGGATCAAAATCTCGCTGGGGGAAGAAACCAGAGGAGAAGGACACGTGATAGCTTGTGGCTGCTCTTTCCCTCCACCAGAATTAGACACAATCCACTAAAACGGCTCCACTGAAAGCCAGTAACGGGAGTCATTTGGACTGCCGTGTGTGAGGAACACGAGTCATTGGGGGAGCTCTCAGTCGATTCGTAGGTTCTGAAAACAAACAGTCACCGTAGCACCATAGCATTCGGCAGAGAGTAGAATGCAATATAAAATGCTTCATCTTGAACTGCATCCAGGGCATTAAGCTCCTGGAACACAGGGAGCTTCCTCAACTTTCCTCCACTTTGGTGGGAGAGTTTCTTTTAGATACTCCACCCCATGCCCGGCACCACCGCCTGTGGGATCCTGCCATGGAAGGTGGTTCCAGGAGGGTAGATCATGCTCTTCAGAAGGATTTTGCTCATTAGCGCCTTGAGCTACTTGATGGGACTCAACACGCGTAAGCATCCAAACAGAGCCGGCCAACTAACAGATAGACTCCGACAGCATTTGGACATGAACCAAGAACCCTCACAACGAAGCAGGGCTATCTGATCACGTAGACAATACAAGCCTTTCAAAGCTGATTGTCTAGTTTGGGGTCGTTTTTACTTAGCTCATGTGACTACGTCATCTTTCTTGGTTTACACTTATAAGAGTGTTAGTTACAACGGGTTCCAAACATAGTAACTGTGTCAGGGTAGGGACACGAAGAGCCACTGGGCATCCTGTGAATGCATTTTTAGAGGAACTTTTGGAACCGAGAGGCAGTCATCAACACCTTCCACAAAGAAGAATAAAATCATGCAACACGTTGGAATGTTCTCGTGACTTTGACCTGTGTCAACTAAGCTAAGCTTAAAGCACATTTCCCAGGTTCCTGTCCCTGTGTGGTGCTGGGTTAGTGCTGGCCACAGGGGACGGTTTGCATGAGATTTGGAATGCAGAAATGAAGTAGTAGCTATGCCTTTTTAAGCTCTGCAGGTCCACGCGGGGCTCCAGGCATTGTGGCAGCTCACGGACCATCACTGACCAGTTGGCTGACCTTGGTGGTGTGGGGCAGCTCTCCAGCTTCCACAAGCAGGGAGAGACTGGGGTGAAGTGAGTGAGGCACTGGCCTCAGGGCACACAGTTTAAGGGGGAATAAAAAAAACCCAATAACCAAGACAGATACTGTATTAATGTGATTTTTTAAATGAATGCAGAAAAATATACAGTGAACAAGTTATTGCAATATTAAATAGACAGGAGGGGTCACAGTGCAGGAACAAGCCATATAGCAGTCTGAGGCAAAAGGAAAAATCAGTCATATTGACCTCACAGGCCACGAGGTCTTCTTCAGCTTGTCTGAAGCGTGGGACCAGCACACGTGTAGCTCTGTAGCAGAGGGTGTGTCTGTCCACGGCACTGATGGAGAGAGCGAACGACATCTGCATGTTCCATTTTTTGCTCTCAGGGTCCTGCTCTTCCTTGGGTGCTCCAGTGTGTCTCTATGCCCTTCTACATGCAGCTTTCCAATTGTCATTCAGGTGGACCTACAGCAACTTCATGCTCAGCCCTCAAAGCAGAAACCAGATACCATGGCAACAAGTAGGACAGAAGGTTCCAACAACATCCCCATACTCCAACTGTTGTGGTTCTACTTCTCTGGTTGACAAGGACATGATTGCTGTATACAGACTAGATTATGTCAGCTAGGAATACAACACAAGTTCCAGGAGTGGTAAGGTCAAATTGTACAGAGAAGTAGCTACAGCTTTCTCTCTCTGTCTGTGCGGGCCATCTCTTTGATATGGTCAAGATGTTGCCTGGTGCATTCTTTTGCTAAATTATCAGAGGCTCCATATCAGTGGAGCCTACTGTTTATACCTGAGAGAGAAACAGATAACCAGGAGGTCCCTGTCCCTATTCCGGGGCAGAGATATTCCTCATCTAGTTTGGGTTAGTTTTTTGTTTATCAGCAATAAAGACAAAGCCATAGTCCCCTGAAGAAGGCGTGCTTAACAAACTCAAATTCCACAAACCTGGGCCTCATTGGAGGAAGTTACTATTGTGTTTGAAAGCACAAGTTGCATAGTTCAGTCAAACTTAAAATATAATTAAAAGAGAATAATTGTTTATCTTCTTTAAGGATTTTTATGAAAGTTCCAGATTATGAAATCATGGATTCGTTTCTGAATAATTTTGGTATTGTTATATGTCCTGGAGATGGTTAAGGTAGAAGCTGGGGTCATGATCATGAAAAGTCTCTCATACAATCTCTGGGGAAGACACCTGCTTTTTGAGGAATTTTGGCTCAGTTGGATAAATCACAGTTTATCAGAGAGTGAGCAACTTTGCTGCTGAGACTTTCTATGAGAAGAGCTGGGACACAGAGGTAGACACCCAAGGGCAGCTGTTGGAGATTAGAGACTTCACTGTCGAGGGACCCATTCTCTGTGACAGATAGAGACCAAGGTTTCTTGATCTCAGCACTACTGATAATTCTTTGTTGTAGGGGGGCTCTCTTATACATTGTAGAATGTTGAGCAGCACCCGTAGCTTCTATCCACTAGATGCCAAGAGTCCCACCTCCCCCAGTGGTGACAGCCAAAAATGTCTCCAGACATTGCCACACGTCTGCTGGGTGCCAAAATTGCCCCCAGTTAAGAACCACCACTGGTGTAGTAGACAACACAGTCTCCTTCTAGCTACCAGAGCCAATGCTGGGGTAGCTAAGTCAGAAGTGGAGGCCAACCCAAGATCAGACATTGAGAGTTCAGAGGCAGATAAGGATGAAGTCTGCCTACAAAATAAAGGCAGGTTGTAGACAAGGAGAGGCTGATACCAAGTCCATCACCAGAGATATCATTTGCCAGATAAAATTCAAGTCAGGCTCAAATGAGGGACCAAGTAGAAGACCAGACTGGGGAATCTGAAAGCATATTTTGCACTGATGTTGTCGACCTCGTGTATTTAGTAACAGAGATTGGAAAGATTGAGGACCTTGAGAACATATCACTAGTATTTAAAGACAAAGCTTCTCAGCCCTTTCAGATAAAATTGATTGTGCCAGCTAGCTATTGCTTTGTGACAAAGCAATAGAAAACTCAATGGCATAAATGGTATTTTTATTTCTCTTGAGTCTATGGGTCAGCTGGGAGTTCTTCTGGTCCTTACTGGGCAGTTCTGAGGCACTTAGGCTTTCTCAGGTACTTAGAATAAACATAACGGAATATCTAATGTGATATATTTTCATCTTAATTTTTGAGACAAAAATCACTATTATTGGTTACTAAGGTATCATTCCACAGGAATCAGAATGGGTAGATTCTGTCTGTCCTGTCGTCCCAACTATTATTATGCTGTCAGCCTGGCAATCAACAGTAGGCACTCTTGCCAACACTAATTTCTCTCTCTCAGCTAATAACCCTTATTTAAACCTTAGCTCCAAAGAACTTTGACTTTTTTCTAGAAAATAGCTGTAGTTTAAAAAAAATCATTTCTTTTTCTACATTCCCTATCATTCAAATTGTGCTTTTTATTGTCACATGGATGCTTGCTATGCAAAAAAATGGCTTTACATTTTAAACTGACATTCACTCTCAGTCCTAAATAATAGTTCACCAGTTGCAACACAGATGTAACAATGGCAACAAAACCAGCAAAACAACTAGCGTGTACTGAGTACCTACTGTGTACCAGGCAGAGAGGCCATATACATGGATAACTCTTTTCATCTTCACAATGACATTTTTTTACAGACAAAGAAACTAAGGTACCAAAAGGATAAAAGACTCACCAAAGGTCACTCAGTTGATACAGGGGTCAGGATTCAAACCCCAGCAGTCTGATCCTGAGCCCCTGTTTCCATCTATACATGCTACCGCCTCTCCAATGTTGAATAAATTACAGATATTCAATGACATTTTGATTTTTTGATCATCTTTATGAATTTATAATTTCTTTTTTTGAAGAAAAGTTAAATATAAGTGCAGCCGTTTGGTTAAAAATACAAGATTTGTGATCACTTTGAAATTCAAAGACTGCTGACTTGTCTAACTAGAGACAGTTTTAATTCCTTTCATTTGCTTTATGTAGATATCACTGTAGGCAAAACACAAACACGAATTATTTAGTGTAACAGGATCCAGTCTCTTGCTATAATATACCATAACTTTGTTTCTACAGCACTGCTCTAATTGACTCTGATCAAACATTTTTCAGTTATGTGGTGTTGTTAAGTTTGGATGTTTTAAGAAACTGAACTACAAGTGGTATAAGTCAGGGAAAAAAGAAGCTCAAGTATGAGAAGGTACAGCTTCATCAATAGTTCTCTGCAGCCTCCAATTAAAATGTAAATTCATCCTTTAAGAGAAAAAGAATGATTTGATCAACTGAAAATTTATGTGGGAGAAGAACATGTGTCAGAGTCGGAAAAGCTTAGGGCAGGGGAAGGATGACATGGCAGCAAATTAGCCTTTTATGGAAGGAAGGCATTGGTGTAATAAATGCATATGAAATTTAAAACACCGGTTAGAATTCTTTCTAACAAAACTAGCCAAGTGGTCATTTGAAAATCCATTTGCAAATAAATAAGGAAAAGTACTTTGGGGAAGAAACATCAATAAAATTATGAGCAGTATCAAAGAATTGGTTTCTCATACAGAAATGATATTAAGAAAACTGAGGATGGTACCTACCTTTTACTAACTTAAGATATATAACATTATTTATATTTTTGAAATAAGTTCTTTCATTGAAGTTAAACACACAGATGGAGACATTACAAGGCCTGTGTATGCATTTCAATGAATTATCAAGAAGTAAAACATCCACGTAACCATTACCTAGGTCAAGAAATAAAACATTTCCACACATCACAAACCCCTTTGAGCATTCTCCCAATTACTACCTCTTGATTTTTCCCCAAATGTAACAACTCTCCTGGCCTTAACACGACAGAAGTTTCCCTTTTTCTTAAGCTTTATGAAATATTGAATCTCACAGTCTCATATTTTTTCTGTCTGCCTTCTTTCTTTTAACACTATGTTTGTGAGATTTACCCATGTCATTTCATTCTGCAGCATTTCACTGATTTTCATGTCTGTATAGAAGTTTATTGCATTATTGAATTTACCAAAATCTATCCATCCTATTGTTTTGGGGAGGGGGGTTGAATTCTAATTTATTTAATCTTTTTTAATAGATCTTTATTGGAGTATAATTGATTCACAATACTGTTAGTTTCTGCTGCACAACAAAGCGAATCAGCCATATGCACACACATGTCCCCATATCCCCTCCCTCTTGAGCCTCCCTCCCACCCTCCCTATCCCACCCCGCTAGGTGGTCACAAAGCACCGAGCCGATCTCCCTGTGCTTTGCTACTGCCAACTATTTTATATTCCGTAGTGTGTATATGTCAATGTTACTCTCACTTCACCCCAGCTTTGCCATCCCACCTCATGTCCTCAAGTACATTCTCTGTGTCTACCTCTTTATTCCTGCCCTGCAATTAGGTTCATCAGTACCTTTTTTTTTTTTTTTTTTAGATTCCATATATACGCGTTAGCATAAGGTATTTATTTTTCTCTTTCTGATTTACTTCACTCTACATGTTAATGGACATTGGGGTTGCTTCTCATTTAGAACAATTATGTCTAATGGCACTGGGAATGTTCTCACACACAACTTTTGGTGCACACATGTCTGCATTACTGTTGGGGGTGAAATTGTTGAGGCATAAAGTATATGTGTGTTCACTTGAGTAGGTCCTGCCAAAGTGTTTTCCAAAGTAATAGAACCAATTTACATTCTATCGGTAGGACAAGGGAGTTTCAGTTGTCCATATCCAGCCATCACTTTTATTTTAACTGAAAGGTAACTTGATCACACCACAAACTAATAATCACAGGCAGTGATTTAACTCCCAGCGAATCTCATCCTGTCTTCCCCAGTTTCCTCAGCACCCTGGTCACAGAGAACTGCAAGGCCTTTTCTTCCTACTTCCCTGACCACATTCACTCCACTGACTTTGATTATCCACAAGCTGCCTTTGACATGCCCCAATACTCGACTCGTCACACAAGGCTTTTCCACCACCACCAGTAAATCAAAGGTGGTGTCCCAAACCCCCAAACCACCCAGAACACCTGTCATCATTTACTCACTTGTTCCAACCATAACCATTTATGCAACATTGACTGTGTGCTTGTCACTGAGCTCACACTACAGATAAAAGGTGAATAAGACCTGGTCTCTGTCCTGAAGAGCTTACAGTCCAACAGGGGAAGCAGATATGAAAATGAACAAGTGCGATAAGTCTTAAGCATAACTAGGGAAATAGAAATATATATGGACGTTACACAGGAATAAAAAGAAAGGATTCAAAAAGAAGGAAAGAAGGAAGAAAGAGAGAAAGATAAAAAGAAAGAAAGAAAATCGGTTTGCCTGAAAAGAAAAGATAATCGATGGAGCTTTGAGCAGAATCTTGAAAGCTAAGTAGGAGTACTCCCAGAAAGGGATTAGGATTCACGCAATATAGCAAGGAAACGGGAGCAAAGGTGGAAGAGTGGAAACAGCCCGCTGCCCTGGACCAATCCTAAGTACATCGACAGAGCTGGGGCTTAGACAAAGCTGGAGAGAATCACTGATGTGACCCAGAACCTCTGAGTCTCTCACTGTCCATCCCACCATAACCTCCCCACACCCAGACAACCCTTCCTGCTCCAGTGCCCCTTCCTCTCTCCCTCCCTTTCCATCTGGGGCAGCCTCATGGCTGAGTTTCCACAGTGGCTGCCTGATGATGACACACCCCAACTTTCTGCCTTTTATCTTCTTGCTCTAGACTGACTGACAAAGGGTTAACGGTCACAAAGAGTAAGTCTCCAAAAAAATGGATTCGACCTCGCCTGCATTTCCTCTGCTGAGTCACTTCCCCAAAGCCCGAAAGACTCTTAACGCTCTGTCCATTCTAAACCAGCTTAGCAATAGGAACAGACTTCTGCTGTCCTGAACCTTCCACACTCTGACGGATTATTTATAAAATTAATCAATCTGTAATGCATGTGTGGAGAGCCTTATGTACAAAGCATGCAAACTGCTGAGCAAGCACTTCCTGGGATGGACCAGGAGTTATACACAGTGGTGAGAGAGTGGCTCACTGCCATCCCCCAAAATGGTCCCAGATCTCACCAGCCTACAGTCTGACTGAGGAAATAGACATGAATCAGAGTTCCAGAAACAAACGCCAAATTGCAGCCAATATAAATGCACAAGTAACCTAAACGTCCATCGACAGAGGAATGGACAAAGGAGATGTGGTATATACACAATGAAATATTACTCGGCCATAAAAAAGAATGAAATAATGCCATCTGCAGCAATATGGATGGACCCAGATGTTGTCATTCTGAGTGAAGTAAGTCAGACAGAGAAAGAGAAATATCAGATGATATCACTTATAGGGGGAATCTAAGAAGAAATGATACAAAGGAACTTATTTACAAAACAGAAAGAGACTCACAGACTTAGAGAATGAACTTATGGTTACCAAGGGGGATGGGTGTGGGGAAGGGACATTTAGGGAGTTTGGGATTGACATGTACACACTGCCATATTTAAGATGGATAACGAGCAAGGACCTATTGCACAGCACAGGGAAGTCTGCTCAATGTTATGTGGTAGCCTGGATGGGAGGGGAATTTGGGGGAGCATGGATACATGTATATGTATGGCTGAGTCGCTTTGCTGTGCACATGAAACTCTCACAACATTGTTAGTTGGCTATACTCCAATATAAAACAAAGTTTAATAAATAAATAAATAAAGACACACAGGAAACATCCATGGTACTCACAGTATATAACGGAGAAAGGACCTGGAGGGGATACAGGGAACCTTTTCTGAGAAAGCAGTGCCTGACCCCCCCAGAGGAAGAGCATCTTTCTTCAACTACGTGGAGCTGAGGAAAGGGGGAGAGAGCTCAGGTCACGGGGAAAGAAAGCGTGGACTACGCCAAGATGGCGGAAGGAAGGTGGCCCCATTGAGGAAGTGAAACCTGACAAGTGTGGCCAAAGGGAAGGGTGTTTGGGGGAGCCCTTCTGGGAGGAAGAGAGGGGAGCACAGAAAAAGCAAGCTATGCAGAAGCTTGAAGGCCAGCTTGAGAATTTTAGATTTGAGTTTGTACTTCTGATAATGGTTCAGTAACTCCTATGGGACCAACATCCCCTCAAATTATTTTTAAAAAAAAAGAAAGAAAGAAACTCCCTTAAACTGTTAAAGAAAAAAAAAAAAAAGACTACAAACTTGAGACCAGATATAATAAGCAACTGCCTGAAGGGTGCTGGAGTGTGACTAAAGCAGGCAGAGACTGAAGGGATGGTGATGTTTATTTGAAAAAGGGACAGGAACTTGGCTGTGTCTTTCGCTCTGAGGACAGGCCCCGGTGTGTAGCATGCAGGAGAAGGTGAAAATTTGCAGTCTTATTGAATTGCAGATGAGAAGAGAGAGATGGAAAAACCCCAGCATCTGGAAACCATGGGGGGTGAGTGTCTGGTAGGAAGAGAGCCCCAAATTCTGTGCATAAACTCTGCCTGCATCTCTGGCTGGCTCAGGACCATGCAGGCCCAACTAGAGCTCAAAGAACCAGACTCAGCTAGAGTTCCATGCTCTACCAGGAAAGCAGTTGCCCTTTTTGAGTTAAGCCCTTGAGCTTACGGTTTGCATTAAATCATCACAGAGGGTATTTTGGGTCACTGCTTTTTATTAAGAGGGTGGACTGCATGGCCAGATTTGCATTTTTGCATTTTCCAGTGGTGATTCTGACTTTGGGGCAACAGGGGATGCAAAGAGGCCTTAGGAGACAGCAGCCAAAATCCCACGGGAGGCCACAGTGCCCCAGAAGGCCTGGAGGAGGTGAGAAGTGGACATGGGGACACCAGAACCTGGGAAGGGATTAAACAGGGCTGGGGAAGCACGAGGGTGAGGAAGGCCTCCAAGATCTCCGACTAGAAACCCAGGGTCGGGGGATGTTCACGGCAACACACAAGACGGAAAGAAGACCACACTTGGTGAGGAACGTGCATCTGCATTCAGACAAGTGCAGTGGAAGGGATATTTGAGATATCCCAGTAGAAATGTCACTATAGAAGTTTAATATAGGATCAGAGAAAAGTCAGAGCTGAAGATATCAATTTGTGAGACAACAGGGTTTCCAGCTAATGAAGCTGTGAATATGGGTGAGATCCCCTAAGGATAGAATCTGGGGTAGGGGGGAAAAGGGACCCAAGATCCAACCTTCAGAAATCCCACAGTTTCATGGCCAAGTTGAGTGGATATGCCTGCACAGGAAGTAGAAATGGCAAAGTCAAAAGAAACCAGGAGTCGTTCTGCTCACCAAAGGCAGCTACAGCGGTTAAGGGCACAAAACTCCTAACCTGCTCTCATCTGCAATTCAAATACTTTATCCTAAGTTTACCCATAAACTCACCCTGGCCTGTTTTAAGATTTAACCCTCAAATTCACCCTAAAACCTAATCTTCCTTTAAGGAACCACCCCCTCCTAACATGTAAGGACCAGTGACTTCAGTACATCCCTCCATGCTCTCACTTTTACTCCATTCAGATTTGGTATCTGCTCAGCAGTGCGTCCTCCTCCGCACAGGGCTCACATCACCCCAGAATGATAAAGAATATCACAGAGTCACCTGAAAGCATAATTTGAGAGTCTGATCTGATCCCCTAAAAGTGCCCTAAAGAAAGAAAAAAAATGTTTGGCGTGAGCAGGACTGAGAGTCTATAGAAACTAACAACTTAAACATGTGAGAGTCCATGTGAAAGAACCACTTTTATTGTTTTAATTAATTTGTATTGGAGTACAGTTGCTTTACAATGTTGTGTTAGTTTCTGCTGTAGAGCAAAGTGAATCAGCCATACATGTACATGTATATATATACATGTACATATATTCCCTCCCTTTTGGACTTCCTTCCCATTCAGGTCACCACAGCGCACAGTTCCCGGTGCTATCCAGTAGCTTCTCATTAGTTATCTATTTTATACATAGTATCAATAGTGTAGATATGTCAATCCCAATCTCCCAATTCCTCCCAGCCCCTTCCCCCTTGTTATCCATATGTTTGTTCTTTACGTCTGTGTCTCTAATTCTGCTTTGCAAAGAGGATCATCTATACCATTTTTCTAGATTTCATATATATGCATTAATATATGATATTTGTTTTTCGCTTTCTGACTTACTTTACTCTGCATGACATCTCTTGGTTCATCCACATCTCTACAAATGACCCAATTTCATCCCTTATTATGGCTGAGTAATATTCCATTGTAAATATGTACCACATCTTCTTTATCCACTCCTCTGTTGATGGACATTTAGGTTGTTTCCATGTCCTGGTTATTGTGAATCGTGCTGCAATGAACATTGGGGTGCATGTATTTTTTTGAATTATGGTTTTCTCAGGGTATATGCCTAGTAGTGGGATTGCTGGGTCATATGGTAGTTCTATTTTTAGTTTTTTAAGGAACCTCCATACCGTTTTCCATAGTGGCTGTATCAATTTACATTCCCACCAACAGTACAGGAGGGTTCCCTTTTCTCCACACCCTCTCCAGCATTTATTGTTTCTAGATTTTATGATGATGGCCATTCTGACCGGTGTGAGGTGATACCTCACTGTAGTTTTGATTTGCATTTCTCTAATAATTAGTGATGTTGAGCAGCTTTTCATATGCCTCTTGGCCATCTGTGGGTCTTTTCTGTAGAAATGTCTATTTAGGTCTTCCACCCATTTTTTTTTTACGTTGTTTGTTTTTTTGATATTGAGCTACATGAGCTGCTTGTATATTTTGGAGATTAATCCTAGTCTCTTCAATAAGTGGTGCTGGGAAAAAAGGACAGCTACATGTAAAAGAATGAAATTAGAACACTCCCAAACACCATACACAAAAATAAACTCCAAATGGATTAAAGACCCAAATGTAAGACCTGACACTATAAAACTCTTAGAGGAAAACATAGGGAAAAAGCTCTTTGACATGAACCACAGGAAGATCTTTTTTGACCCACCTCCTAGAGTAATGAAAATAAAAACAAAAATAAACAAATGGGACCTAATAAAACGTAAAAGCTTTTTCACAACAAAGGAAACCATAATGAAACAACAGACAAAGGATTAATCTCCAAAATATACAAACAGCTCTTGGAGCTCAATATCAAAAAAACAAACAACCCAATTAAAAAATGGGTGGAAGATCTAAATAGACATTTCACCAAAGAAGACATACAGATGACCAATAAACACATGAAAAGATGCTCAACATCACTAATTATTAGAGAAATGCAAATCAAAACTACAATGAGGTATCACCTCACACTGGTCAGAATGGCCATCATCAAAAAATCTAGAAACAATAAATGCTGGAGAGGGTGTGGAGAAAACGGAACCCTCCTGTACTGTTGATGGGAATGTAAATTGATACAGCCACTATGGAAAATGGTATGGAGTTTCCTTAAAAAACTGAAAATAGAGCTACCATATGACCCAGCAATCCCACTACTAGGCATATACCCTGAGAAAACCATAATTCAGAAAGAGACATGTACCACAATGTTCATTGCAGCTCTATTTATAATAGCCAGGACATGGAAGCTACCTAAATGTCTGTCGACAGATGAATGGATAAAGAAGATGTGGCATGTATATACAATGGAATATTACTCAGCCATAAAAAGAAATGAAATTGAGTTATTTGTAGTGAGGTGGTGTGTTATTTGTGTATGCTGTCTGTCATACAGAGTGAAGTAAGTCAGAAAGAGAAAAACAAATACCGTATGCTAATGCATATATATGGAATCTAAAAACACACAAAAAAACAAAAAATGGTACGGATGAACCTAGTGGCAGGGCAGGAATACAGATGTAGACATAGAGAATGAACTTGAGGACTGGGGGGAGGGTAAGGGGAAGCTGGGAGGAAGTGAGAGTAGCATGGACATATATACACTACCAAATGTCAAATAGCTAGTGGGAAGCTGCCGCATAGCACAGGGAGTTCAGCTCGGTGCTTTGCGACCACCTAGAGGGGTGGGATAGGGAGGGTGGGAGAGATGTTCAAGGGGGAGGGGCTATGGCGATATACGTATGCATATGGCTGATTCACTTTGTTGTACAACAGAAACTAACACAGTATTGTGAAGCAATTATACTCCAATAAAGATGTATTTAAAAAAAAAAAACTCTTAGAGGAAACATACACACTTTGACATAAATAGCAGCAAGATCTTTTTTGACCCACCTCCTAAAGTAATGAAAATAAAACAAAAATAAACAAATGGGACCTAATTAAACTTAAAAGCTTTTGCACAGCAAAGGAAACCATAAACAAGGCACAAGGCAAAAAGACAGCCCTCAGAATGGGAAAGAACCTTTTTTTTTTTTTTTTTTTGTGGTTCGTGGGCCTCTCACTGTTGTGGCTTCTCCCGTTGCGGAGCACAGGCTCCGGACGCGCAGGCTCAGCGGCCATAGCTTACGGGCCCAGCCGCTCCGCACCATGTGGGATCTTCCCGGACCGGGGCACGAACCCATGTCCCCTGCATCGGTAGGTGGACTCTCAACCACTGCGCCACCAGGGAAGCCCCCAAGAACCATTTTTAGTTGGCTTTCCTTTACTGTTTATTTTTCTTTGAACAATTCAAAGTTTAAATGACTGACCAGGTGAAATTGCCTGGCTCTGGTTTTGAGGGCCACTGTGACCTACTTATAACCACATATCAGCCTTAACACAGGATTCCAAAAACAAGAAACAACTGCACACAGAGCAAAGAGATGTAGAGGAGAAATCGTAGCCAAAAGTTGATTATACAGGGTTTGTGCGGACCACCGTGGACGTCCCTTCAGGGCAGCGTCCTTCCTCTCCCTCAACAATTCTCAGAATGTCTCCAGGTATCGCTTGAGATCCCATGACCCTCTCGAGGGGCCATGAAGTCAAAGGTATATCTGTACTAATATTAAGTCAATATTTGGCTTTTTGTACCTCATCCCCTCACTAGACTTTTTTTAAAAAATAAATTATTTTATTTATTTATTTTTTGGCTGTGTTGAATCTTCATTGGTGAGCGCGGGCTTTCTCTAGTTGCGACAAACGGGGGCTACTCTTCGTTGTGGTGCGCGGGCTTCTCATTGCGGTGGCTTCTCTTGTTGTGGAACACGAGCTCTAGGCGCGCTGGCTTCAGTAGTTATGGCTCGCAGGCTCAGTAGTTGTGGCTCACGGGCTTAGTTGCTCTGCGGCACGTGGGATCTTCCCGGACCAGGGCTCTAATCCATGTCGCCTGCGCTGGCAGGCGGATTCTTAACCACTGCGCCACTAGGGAAGTCCCCACCACTAGCCTTTAGTGGGGTTTTGATGCAATATCAAAGAAGAGCATCTACAATTATCTGGGGTATAAAAACAAAAACAAAAAAACATGAAATACCCCTCCCTTCTCCAACCTCATACCTGGAAAAGAACAAATTGCCAGGACTGAGCACAGAAGCAGATGTGAGAAGGCAGCCTTCTTCCATTAACGAGAAATGCAAAAAAGAACATAAAACAAAGCCAGCCTCTCACCAAATATTTTTTGCTTTGGAGAATACTGTTATTTTTCATAGAAATATATTATTTACATTGTCGTGTAATAGATTTATCATTATTGCCTTTAATGAATTATTAAAAAAATAATTTAAAAAGTTAATTTCAAATATGGTACATTTTGATACATATAACCCATATGAATAAGTTCTTTAGGGCCAAGGGCAGGTCAACTCTGAGTCCCAACCACAGGTATGGGTCCAGAAGGTGACTGCAGAGGGCTCAGCCTACGCCCACTAGCCCCACTAACCCACCAAGTGTACTTCCCTCCATGTGGCTGCTGTTTTTCCAGAATCCTCAAAGCAAACTGGGCAAGAGCCCACAGCCCATGGTGTCCCCATAGGCTCATCTAGAATGTCAGCATGCACATCCTCCTCTGCAGGTAGAAGCCCAGAGAACAGATATTAGACCAAGGCTCATGCTCAGCCAGCACCCACCCTTGCAGCTGGACCAGTTGTTAAAATATTAAAGAATGTCTGTGCCCCAAGTCTCCAAAGTGCTTCTCCCCCAGAACACCACGGGCAGAGCCCCACTATATGCCAATGAAGAAGGCAGAACCTGGAGATCCGATGCCACCGCATCCCACCTCACCCTCTCTGGCTTCCCCAGGACCCTCGGGCTGCCTACCCCTATAATCCACCCAACGTTCTGTACTGGTTGTTACATCTGGAATGTCACTGCCCATTAGAATCCATGTGTTCCCAAAACACATCCCCTTCTCTATCCTCTCTCTCAATCCTTCTCCCCACAAAACTCTGACCCAGAAGAGTCAGATTTCAGGGTTTTTCTTCCTCTACCTCATCTCATCTTCCTACTCCAGGCAAACAGGCTCTCAGCCTACATTTCAAAGGAGAAGGACCGTCCTTGTAGACAGGCTGTGGAAGGCACACTGACCTGAGTGCGCCAGCCTCGGTCTTTGAAATGTTAACTGAATTTTGAGTGTGAGGAAGGCTCTAACTGACTCTTCTTCCCACACCACGACCCAATCGCCTCATTACTCATTTCTCAAGCTTTGGAGAACTCTTCCCTGCAACAGTACCCAGGCATTGTCGCCTTCTTCTTCCCTTTCTACTCTTTCCTTTCCAGTTACATCTTTGATAAGCCAGCAGATCTTAGTCACTATGTATTAGAATCACTGGGGGAACTTCAGAAAATGCTGTGCACAGGATGAGCCTCATACATACGCATCAACCTCAGGGAGAGACCCAGGTATCAGCAGTGTTTAAAACTTCCCAGAGGGCTTCCCTGGTGGCGCAGTGGTTGAGAATCTGCCTGCCGATGCAGGGGACATGGGTTCGTGCCCCGATCCAGCTAGATCCCACATGCCACGGAGCGGCTAGGCCCGTAAACCATGGCCACTGAGCCTGCACGTCTGGAGCCTGTGCTCCGCAACGGGAGAGGCCACAACAGTGAGAGGCCCGCCTAGCACACACACACAAAAAAACAAAACTTCCCAGAGATGCCAATATACAGGTAAGATTAAGAATCAATGGTCTAGGCTAGAAATTCACTGCATATCTTTTTCATGATTCCCCACCACTACTCCATGTCTGGAATTCCAGAACTGCCAGGGAAAAGCACTTTCTCTGCCCATTCTTTCCATTGTCACCCTCCCCTGGCGGGCTGGCTGGCTGGGCCAGTGGAAGCAGGCTTGGGGCCAGGTACCAGAGTCTTATGCTCAGGAAGACAGCCCTTCTCCAGAAGACTAAGGCTCATTTCTATTTCCTTCTTCCTTCACTGATGAGGAATAAACTGGCCCAGGAGCCCCGCATTCACTTGCGCCATGGTCACTCCCAGGAGTGGGCAGGGCAAAGCTGACCATTGATTGTGCTCCAGCCAAGGCCACGCGCCCCACGTCAGACTCATCCAGGCAGCTTGCAGAAACGGCTGATGCCTGTACCTCCACCGAGACCAAGTCCATCAGGCTCTGTGGAATGGAGCACAGGGAGCAGAAATATTGAACGCCACCCAGCTAATCCTTACGTGCAGCCAGAGGCAAGAACTGCTGAGCCTCACGGCCCAGGGAATCTTGGCAGGTCCCGTCCTGCCTTCCTCGACTAATATCCGGTGATGCCTTGGTTGACCTGGCTTTTTCCGTTTCGTATTTTCGCCTGTCCATCATCTCGTAGGTCACCTGAGCCACCTGCGCTTCTGCCTGTGAGTCTCCCAGTCTGTTCTGCCTCATCCTGAAGCCCCACTAAGACCCTACCTCTAGCTCCTTAGCACAGATGGGTACTGGTCTTAAAACACGTGTTCCTAGACAGAGCCCAAGGTTCGTTCAACCATAGTTTTCCAATTCGACTGGTCAAAGATCCACTTTCAGAGCAAATGGTACAGATGAAGGCACCACTGCCTAGGAAAGGTGGCTACTTCCTCAGAAGGCTAAGGCGGGGGGGTCTCAATTTTTCCCCCAGTTGATGATACTTTAAAGAGAGGTAATGTGGTTTTTTTCTCAAGAAAGCTGGATTTGCAATTGATGGGTTCCAGTTAACAGTCCACCACGGTGAACATAACACTAGGCATTATATTTAATTTCTTTGAGCTTCCAGACACTCATATATAACACGGAAATACTGTTTATCCAAGCGGGTCATTGTGAGGCTTCAATAAGCAAAGTGCTCTGTATATTCTAAAATGCTATACAAATGTAAGGCTTTGTTACTTTCAAGTATTCATTTTTTTTTGACAGCAAGATAATCTTGAAAGTACTATTTCAGTCTGAAAGGTCTATTAAACTCACACAAATAACCTATTAGAGCCTTTAAATAAAAAGAAAAAATACTTTATAAAAAATTCCTTCTTGAATTAAAAGGGCTGCATCTTGGAAAGACTTTTGTTTTTATTAAAACAGTTGGTGAATACAGAACTTCTCACAGATTTGCTGTCTTACATCTGGGACTTTTTCATTGCTTTTCAAAACAGAGGGAGAAGTAATAAACTAGAAGTGAGCCAATTTATTTCCGTTGGCAGTCCAGGTGATTCTGGAGGGCAGTGTTAAGTTCTAAAGCAAGCATGTTGACCTCAGCTAGCTTCAGGAAGATCTACCTGTGCTCATTTTGTCTGTTTAGCTGCAAACAGCAACTTCCCCAGAAGTTGGAGAGATGCTTGCCTTTTTCAACTGCAATAACTTTCTTGGAATGACAAAGTGGGCAAGTATCTTTGCCTAAAGTCAAGTTTTATGAGATCATCCATTCCCATTCTTAGGAGGGTTCATTTTTTACTGAATTAACATTAGGAAGAAGTCATTTGGCTATTAAGCATGTTTCTTCCACTTTAGTAGACAAAGCAGTTCAAAATGTGCCAGGAAGATGACAAAAGCAACAAAACCATTTATCTGAAGGGAAAGAAAGATAAAATCACTAGGAGACTGCAGGTGAAAGAACCCACGTTCTGTTTTAGATGGATATAGAAACACAACACTAGGAGACAAAACACGGGCAAAGGACATATCTTTAGTGTTCTCCCTCTAATTTTAACTTTAATTAATTCTCCGTATTTCATAGCAATGTATTTTCTAATTACACGGGGTCTCGCTTCAGAATTCTAAGTAGGACTGTTACTGTTCATAAGTCATCCTTGTGTTTCTAATGACTCAGTTTCAAACTAATAATATGCATCTCATCTTAGGTTAATTAAATAGGTTAACAATAGGCTAACAATTGCCTAACAATTGTTCATAATAATCTGATATTTTTTAAACTCCACAATAACCATCTGGAAAATATACATCCTCAACTTAAGTTTGTATCTGTATTAGCGCTCTGCAGAGAAACAGAACCAGTAGAAGGTATACTGATATACACACAAGGAGACTTATAACAGGAATTGGTTCATGCGAATATGGAGGGCGAGCAGCCCCGCAGCCTGCCACGTGAAAGCTAGAGAACTAGGAAATCAGGTGGCATAATTCAGCCCAGAGGTCAGAGAACTAGGAGGGCCATCAGTGTAAGTCCTGGGGTCTGAAGTCCTGAGCATCAGGAACCGCAGTGTCTGAGAGCAGGAAAAGATGGACATCTCAGCTCAAGAAAAGAGACAAAATTTGCCCCTCCTTTCCATTGGTTTGGGCTTGCAGAAGAGTGGGTCACGCCCACTAGCGCAGGTAACCTTCCTCAGCTGACTGATTCAAATTCAAATCTCTTCCAGAAACAACTGAACAGACACACCCATAAATAATGTTTCACCAGCTCTCTGGCAACTCCTTAGCCCAGTGGGGTTGACGCCTACAATGAACCATCACAGTATCCTATTATTACCAGGGGAAAAACGTGAAAGTAGATTACTGAGTAAGACATTCACAATTCCCAGGCACAGAGGGGTCCGAATTTCAAAGTACCTCCCATTTTGTGGCTCTATAATCTTATCCTCAGCTCTTGGCTCTGGGATAAGGGCGAATTCTTTAAGCAAGCAGAGCAAGGCAGAAACAGCTTGCATGTGGGGTTTTGACAACCTACTAAGGTAAGCTTGCTCTTGCCAGTAGAGGTTGGTGGTGTCCAGAGGTGACAAAGGGCAAGAGGGTCCCTTCCATACAGCCTTACTACCACCAAAGGGCACATCACCATGAACGTCAGTTTCAGACACAATTCTGCGACACATGTTTCTGGGCAAGCACACACGTTTCATGTTTCTTGGTCAGCTGGCATGGAACAGTCTGTTCCTGGAAGCTTGATGGAGTCCCATCTCTCTGTCACTTCGGCACTCCTGGAGTACCTTGTGTGATCCAGACCCAGAATTCTCAATCAAGAGACCAGAAGGAGAATGCAGCAGAGCCCTAGGTCAAGGGCAACACTCCAAAGGAGCACACAGAGCCTGCTGGGCCCCCAGATTCATGCACCCTGTCCATGGGAGGGCAAAAGGACCTGGGCAGGCTTTAACCAACACACATATGCCAATTATTATGTGCATCTCTCACTTCCCTCAATAAGAATTACCTCCAATAGTCCTTACATGAATTATCCTATCTCTAGTGCAGAGATTAGTGGGTGAGGATAGTTGAGGATTTGGGGCAGAGGACACTCAACTGTGTACTCATGTTCAGCATGAGTGGAGTGTGCATTCCTCTTCAGGACACTATAAATGCTAACTAACCACCCCCGGGATAGAGAGTAAAACTAACTAGCTCACACATATAAATATTTTATACTGTACATGCTAAAGCTTTTGCAGGAAAATCATTTGTGTGTGACCATGGCACTCAGAGTGGTGACCAACAGAAGAGCTCAGAGGGACTGGTGTGACCAATCTCTTAATTTCTCTGGTCCACTCCCTTTCACACGGCCCAGGTTTTCTAAACTAGAGCACGAGGAGGGATTTTTCCCACCCAGTTTGAACACAAGACAAAAAAAAAAAAATAGCTAGAGATGAAAATTTTAAAGAAGCAGAACTCTAACAAAAGATGAAAACTGGGGTCTGAGTAAATAGACATAGAAAGCAATGTGCATTGTAAGTGCTTTCTTCTGATAAATGTTCTAGAAAAGATTCACATTGTTGCCTTATATTCTTACAGTGCTTTTATCTGAGCAGTAATCAAAGTTGAGATGGGCCCAGGGAGCCCAGGTGGTCAGGACACCTTGGGAAGTGGTCTGCAGCCCGGAATCCAACTCCCTAATAGGTTAATGGATTTCACTCTGTTAAATTTCAAATGCAACACCTCATCCAAGAATGCCTGAACACAAAGCCCACCCCTGGCAGAATACAGTTGACTTACACAAGACCAAGACATGTGTTTCATTCTGTACAAGTTATCACTCTATGTTTTAAGATACACTTTCTCAAAGGGATTTATTTTGTGTCAGAAAGATCAGTGCCATCTGTGCTCAGCCACAACAGAATAGTTTATCAGGGACGGAGCCTGTTTGAGGAGCGTGTCACTGAAACTCAGTCTTTCCCCTTGGAGGGCAGGATACTGCTGCCCTTTACTGCGGCTTTGCTTAGTACCACTTACTCATTCATCAAATATTTACTGAGAGCCTCCCCCATACAGCACGGAGGTGGACCCTGAGAACACTACAAGGAATGATAGGACGGGCATGGTTCCAGCTCTCAAGGAGCTTTGATTCTGAACTTGATTTAAACAACAGAACAAACAGCTGTGAATGGTAGTGACTGACTCAGTAGAAATGAATGTCTCAGTCCAGAAATGATGCAGTGCCAAAACAGGAGACTGTATAAGAAAAACTCCTATGTTTGTCCTTTACTCCCACTTCTGACACCTGGTGTGTGAGGTTTTCCACACATTGACCAGCTCTCCAACACAAGCTCGGTATCCTACCATTCAATTCAATTCTGACACTAACCAGAACTGGCACAGACCACACAGGTTAAGGGCTCAGTCCCACGAGACTGCCCCCCACTTCAGACGCCAATGGCAAGTAGTGGGTCCCCAGGTTACCCACACCTCTATCCAACTTGGCTACAAATCAGAGGTTCTCACAGTGCCCTCCTTGAATTAAATCATTTGCTAGAACAGCTCACAAAACTCAGGGAAACACTTACTTGTGTTTACCACTTTATTACATAATAAAGACTATGATAAAGGATACAACTGAACAGCCAGAGAAAGAGATCCATAGGTCTGGGAGAGTCCTGAGGGCAGGAGATTCTGTCCCCATGGAGCTGGGGTGCATCCAGTATGTGGATGGGTTCACCAACCTGGCATGACCGATTATTAACTCCATTTCCAGCCGTTCTCCCCACTTGGAGAATGAAGGGAGGAGTTTAAAGTTCCAAGCTTCTAATCATGGCTTGGTCTCTCTGGGGACTGACCCCCATCCAAGAGCCCACCAAGCGTCACCTCATTAGAACAGAAGCGTTGCATCACCCAGGATATTTCAAGGGATTTAGGAGCTCAGTGTCAGATGCGCCTATCGCTCAGGAAATTACAAAGGTCTTAGGAGCTCTGCAGCAGGAACCAGGATCAAAGACTAAATATTAGAACAAAAGATTTTCCTAGCACCTGTATTTACAAGAGTTTTAGGAGCTCTATGTCAAGAACCAGGGGCACAGACAAATACATATATATTTCTTACTATTTCACAGAGACACTGGAAATTGAAGAGTTCAAAAAATAAAAATAAAACAATCTTCTTAAAGAAGCTGGTTCTGGTAGGACTTAAATCAGGCACAGAATTTGTTTGGGTAGAGAAGAGAGTGTCCACTTGAATAAAGAAAGGGTGCAGGCAAAGACACAGTCATAGAACGGTGCATTTGGTCTTCTGGAAAACAATATGGCCAGAGGTGAATATAGGTGCCAATAAATAATGAGAAAAAATTATTGACAAGACTGTCATCTGAACACAGAAGGTCTAGAATATTGGGTGAAGTTTATACTTTGTCTCGTATACAGGGGGTGGGGGGATTGAAAGCTTTTAAAAAGGGAGTGTACGTGATAATGAGGTATTTTAGAGAATAAACCTTCCTGCAGTAACAATGCTTTGGAAGAGAGAAAGACAGAAGGCAAGACAACCTGTGGGAAAACAACTTCAATTACACAAGCATGAAGTGATGTGGGTCTAGAACAGAGTGGGGCAGTGAGACTGGACATCAAATTGTTCTCTTCATTTTCCATAGGAAGAAAAAAGCACAACTGCCCTAGAAAAATTGTTTTGGCAGGTGCCCCATATAATAGATCGTCCTTCACTTATTTCACGCATGGTTTTTTTTGCTTTAACTGACCAACGAATAATTGCTCCAGTGCCAGCCTATTTATCATTCTCCCAAGTCCAGCCCAGCAGACCTGAACAGCATGAAAGGATTCAGAACTGGTGGGCTCACTGGACTGCAAGATCACATTCTTGTTGATCTTCCATTACTATTTGATGTGTCTTCTGTCTCCCAGATATCACCAGCAAGGTGTGCCAAGAGAGCACAGATGACACCTGGGGCCAAGCCAGGATTTTACCCCCAACATAGTTGTATAGCTCTTAAACTTGGCATGTCATTGAATACCATGCTCTACCATTTAGCCTTACCAAGGATCTGTGAAGTTGTAAAGTCTTTATTATAAATTTAAAAAATTATTACTGAATGCTACCTATGCATATATGCACTGAATGTAGCAACTGCTCTCCTGAGGGTATGTACTACATATGTAACTGTGCTTTTGTGTTCTTCCCCAAATCCAAAAGCATAGCTGCCTTATCCCACATCCTAGAAACAGGAACCCTAACTAGCACACAGTGCCTCAAATTTACCCCAGCTATGGCTGTCACTGGGCTGTCCAGCAACAAATGAGATTCTTTTTATAAAATTTCAACTTCTGGCTTCCAGCCCAGCACATAATGGCCTTGGAAGTCACCACTTCATCCTAACAACAAGTAAAAGGCTGAACAAGCTGAAAAATCAACCACACCTTGACAAATTTAAGAGTAGAAATCATACAATACCTGCTCTCAGACCACAATAGAATTAAAATAGAAATAAATAATAGAAATAGCTGGAAAATCCCAAAAAACCTTGGCAATTAAACAACATATTTCTAAATAGCACATGGGTCAAAGGAGAAGTCTCAAGAGATATTTTAAAATATTTTGAACCAAATGAAAATAAAAATACAACTTAGCAAAATCTGTGGGATGCAGTGAAATCAGTGCTTAGAGGGAAATTTGTAGCATTGAAAGTATACATTAGAAAAGAAGAAAGATCTAAAATCAAAAATCTAAGCTTCCAACTTAGGAAACCAGAAAAAGAGGAGCAAAGAAAATCTAAAGTAAGCAAAGGAAAAGAAATAATAAAAATTACAGCAGAAATCAATGAACTTGAAAACAGGAAATCAATAGATAAAACCAATGAAGTCAAAAGCTGGTTCTTTGAAAATATCAATAAAATTGATAAGTTTCTAGTCAAGCTAACTAAGAAAACAACAGAGAAGACACAAATTACCAGTACCAAAAATGAAAGAGGGGACATAACTACAGGTTGCATAGGCATTAAAAGGATACCAAAGGAATACTATGAAAAACTCTATGCCCACAAATTTTATAACCTACGTGAAATGGGGCAACTTCTTGAAAGATACAATCTTCCAAAACTCACACAAGAAGTAGACAATCTAAATAAGCCAATATCTATTAAAGAAACTAAATCAATAATTTATTACTTTCTAAACAGAAAGCACTAGGTTCACTGGTGAATTCCACCAAATATTGAAGGAAAAACTATACCAATACTCTACAATCTCTTTCAGAAGACAGAAGAGGAGGAAATACTTCCTACCCATTCTATGAAGCTACCACTACCCTAACACCAAAACCAGACAAAGATGCTATAAGAAAAGAAAACTAGAGATAGTATCTTTCAAGAACATAGATGCAAAATTTCTTAACAAAATATTAGCAAATTAAATACAACAATGGGAACATATGTATAACTGATTCACTTTGTTGTAAAGGAGAAACTAACACACTATTGTAAAACAGTTATACTCAAACAAAGATGTTAAAAAAAATAAAATAAAATAATGAGACGCCATAAAGTTACCAAAAATAAATAAATAAATAAATAAATACAACAATGTATAAAAAGAATTATACACCATGACAAAGTGGGATTTATCCCAGGTATAACATACTGGTTCAACATTTGAAAATCAATTCATGTAATCCATCATATAAACATGCTAAAGAAAAATATCACATGATTTTATTAATAAATGCAGAAAAAGCATATGACAAATCCAACACTCATTCATGATAAAAATTCTCAACAAACTGGGAATAGAGGAGAAATTCCTCAACTGCATAAAGAGCATCGCCCAAAAACCTACATTAATATTATATCATACTAACAGTGACTACCAAGTGATACTAATATACTTAACAGTGAGAAATTAGAAGCTTTGTCACTGCAATCGTGAATAAGGTGAGCATGTACCCTCTCACCACTCCTTTTCAACCTCATACTGCTAGTACTAGGTAATGCAATAAGACAAAAAAAGGGGGGAAAAAGGTATATAAATTGGGAAAGAAGAAAGACATAAAACTGTCTTTGTCTGAAGATGACATCCCTGTCTATGTAGAAAACAAAAAGAATCGACAAAAAACCTTCTGAAATTAATAAGTGATTATAGCAAGTTTTCAGGATACAAGATTAATACTAGAAAGTCAATCACTTTCTTATATACCAGCAATGAATAAATAAAATTTGAAATAAAAAACACAATATCATTTACAGTAAAACCCCCCAAAATGAAATACTTAGATATAAATCTAACAAAATATGTACAAGATCTATGTGAGGAAAACTATAGAACTTGGATAAAAAGAAATCTATGAAGAACAAAATAAATGAGGATATTTTCCATGTTCATGGATAGGAAGACTCAATATTGTCAAGATGTCAGTTTTTCCCAACTTGATCTATAGATTCAGAATCCTAGCAACTTATTTCACAGATTATTGACAAACTTATTCTAGAGTTTCCATGGAGAGTCAAAAAACCCAGAGTAGTCAACACAATATTGACAAAGAACGAGGTCAGAGGAGTAACAGTTCTGAACTTCAAGACTTAATACAAAGCTACAATAATCAAGACAGTGTGGTACTAGTGAAAGAACAGACAAATAGATCAATGGAGAGAATAGAAAACTCAGAAATAGACTCACATAAATATGGCCAACTGATCTTTGGCAAAGGAACAAAGGCAGTACAATGCAGCAAAGATAGTCTTTTCAACAAATGGCAATAGAACAACTGGACATCCACATGCAAAAAAAAAAAAAAATAGAATCTGGACGCAGACCTTATAATCTTCACAAAAATTAACTCAGAATGGATCATAGACCTAAATGTAAAACACAAAACTATAAAACTCCTAGAAGATGACATAAGACAAAATATAGATGACCTTGGACACAGTGATGACGTTTTAGATACAACACCAAAGGGACAATCCATGAAAGAATGAATTGAGAACCTGGACTTCATTAAAATTTATAACTTCTATTCTGTGAAAGCCACAGTCAAGAGACTGAGAAGACAAGCCACAGGCTGGATGAAAATTTTACAGAAGACATATTTGATAAAGGATGGTTATCCAAAATATGCAAAAAGAAAAAAAAAAAAGCCTCGATAAGAAATAAGAAAAAAAGCCTCAATAAGAAAAAACTGGTTTAAAAATGGGCAAAAGACCTGAACACACACCTCACCAAAGAAGATATACAGATTGCAAACAAACATATGGAAGAATTTTCCACATCATATCTCATTAAGAAACCGAAAATTAAAACAACAATGAGATGCAACTACCATCTATTAAAGTGGCCAAAATCCAGAATACTGACAATACCAAATGCTGACAAGGACATAGAGCAACAAGAACTCTCATTTACTTCTGGTAGGAATGCAAAATGGTACAGCCACTTTGGAAGACAGTTTGGCAGTTCCTTACAAAACTAAACATACTTTTATCATACAATATGTCAATCATTTCTTGGTATTTACCCAAATGAGCTGAAAACTTATGTCCACACAGAAAAACTGCACTTGCATGTATACAACATCTCTATTCATAATTGCCAAACTTGGAAGCAATAGGAACAAAGATGCCTTCAGTAGGTGATTGTTACATAAACTGTGATACATCAGACAATAGAATATTATTCAGTGATAAAGAGAAATGGGTTATCAAGCCAGGAAAAGACATGTAGTAACCTTAAATGCATATTACTAAGTGAAAGAAGCCTATGTGAAAAGGCTACAAACTATATGATTCCAACGAAATGATGTTCTGGAAAAAAGCAATACTATGGATACAGTAAAAATATTAGTGGTTGCAAGGAGTTGGCAGGGAGAGAGGGATGAATAGATAGAGGGCAGAGGGTATTTTAGGGTGGTGAAAATACACTGTATGATATTATAATGGTAAATACAGGTCACTATACATTTGTCAGAACTATAGACTATAAAATACCAAGAGTGAACCTTAATGTAATTTATGGATTTTAGGTGATAGAGAAGTGTCATTGTAGGTTCAATTGTAACAAAAGTATCACTCTGGTGTGAAATGTTGATGGTAAGGAAGGCTGTGCATTTGTGGGGTCACAGGGTATAAGAGAAATCTGTGTGCTTTCTGCTCTATTTTGCTGTGAACCTAAAACTGCTCTAAAACATAAAGTCTATTTTAAAGGAAAAAAATGGAGTTGAGACACAGAGTGAAGTTAGAGCCAGCAGTAGGGGCCTGAGCTAATGGGTGAGAGTTGTTAGCACTAAGCAACCATATAGAGCTAGGTACAAGACAAAAAAATTGGAAGACAAAAACAGAGATTGCAGCATAACAAATCACAACAAATTTAGTGGCTTAAAACAACCCACATTTATTGCCTCACACAAGGACGTGCACATGAGGAGGCAGGGATCATAGGGACCACAGTAGCCCCTAGCCACCAGACAGATCATGACAGATGGAATCAGAGAAGAGAGAAACATGAAGCCCTGAGGCATGAGAGTGAATCAACCTCTGCTTCTTATTCTCCATTCCCCTCCAGTTTCAGCCAGCCCCAGGGGTATTTCCTGCCTTGGATTTCATGAGATTATCCCTAGACTTTCAGTAAAACAAACAAAATCCCAGCACCATTCTTTCAGAAACACCAGGGAAGATTTCTGCTTCTTAGAACCTAAAAAATCATAGCTAGTATGGATTGGAATCTTCTTCTTGTATCGTATAGCAAATGGTTGGGAAGGCCTACAGATTTAGCCTTGAATCTTGATCCCACAACTTATAAATGAGGCGAACTTGAGCATTCATGTAGAGTAAGCCTCAGGGTTTTGGGGGTCTTTTTTTCCTGTAAAATTAGAATTAAATATCTACCCTGCAGTAGATACTTTTTTCAAATGACATGTGCTGTAAAAGAATAGTTTCTTATTTCATCCCATTCTTCTTTCATTAATTTTTTTTCTGATTTTCTTCCTTTCTTTCTTTCCTCCCACATAATACTGTATTATTGATAGTTTTCTAGGGCTGCCATAGCAAAGTGTATACCACAAACTGGGTGGTGTAAACCACAGAAATTTATTGTCACAAAGTTCTGGAGGCTGCAGTCTGACATCAAGGTGTTGGCATGGTTGATTCCTTCTGAGGCTATGAGGAGCATCAGTTCCAGGCCCCTCTCCTTGGCTTGTCTTCAGGTTCATACGGCCATTCAGACAGCTGTCTTCATGTTCACATGGTCTTCTCCTTGTAAGTGTCTACGTGTCCAAATTTCCCTTTTAATAAGGACACCAGTCATATTGCAGGAGGGCCCATCGTAATGACCTCTCCTTAACCAATTACATCTTCAATGAACTTATTTTCAAATCACATCACATTCTAAGGTGCTGGACATTAGGACTGTAACAAATGAATTTTTCAATTCATTGACAACCATGACACAATTCAATCCTTAACAAATGTATAAAACACAGAATATGTTAGACTATTCTCCTAATTCATCTATTCAGTTCTGCAAATGTTTGTGTCTCACCTAACTTCTACAGCTAAACACACGGCTATAGGTATTTTCTCTAAGCATCTCCGTTCTGCAGATGAAAAAATGAAGAATAAGAGAGCAAGTAAAAGATCTTCACATGGAGGGAAGTGGAAGAGATCCGGAAGACATGTGAGATGTATACAGGAGCCTGTGGAGTCCCTTTTCAGGAGGATAAGCAGTGAACTCTAACATCTTTGACAGCATGCCTTAGGATTCTTGTAGTTGCACACAGGAGGATATATTGTATCAGACATTATTCTTCCAAGCTACTGAGCCCCAGGTGAGGGGATTTAGGAGGCAGGCTGGGAAGGTAAGCCAGGGGAGGGAGCTGCCATGGTCTCCATATCACTAGAAAATGCCCTAGCCAGTTACATAGCAGTCCTATGATCCTAAATTGGCTCCGACTTTGGTTTGGGTTCCAGAGCTGGGGGAGGGCTTTCCTATGGTGCCATCCTAGTATTTCATCCTTTGCTCAAAGGCCAGGAAAGCAGCACAGGATAAGGACAAAGACATAGGGGCTTAGAGAAAGTGAGAAAGCCTGGACGAAGACCAGCAATGGAGAGCAATGATGTGAGAAAGCCTGGACGAAGACCAGCGACGGAGAGAAATGATGGGAAAGAGTCAGGGTCCCCTGAGACCAAACCACAGGGGACTGATCCTCAGCGTGGGAGAGGATCATTACCTCCATCCATGACTTCTTATTTTTCTTTGGTTTTGCATTTTAGAAAATAGATTCTTTAGTTCAGATGACTTGCTGTGGGCTGAGATTGCATTGTGATTTTCACTCGCCAACATAATTCTGTTTCCTTATCTCAGTTGGAGAATCAAATAGCATATTAATATAATATATTACACTAGATTTCACCGAGAGCATGCAGTAAAAGCTATTTTCCAACCTTTTCAGCCTGAGCTCAAATAAAGTTAATCAAATTTAATTTCATTAATAAAAGTTGGTCTATGGACCAATAGTTATTTGGGAATGGGGGTTGGGGGCAAAAGTTTGAAGGACAACTTAAAGGTCAGTTTGATTTGAGATGTGTTCAAGTTTAGCAATGCAATTTCACTGCATTTACTGTACACCTCTGTGATGAATGCAAGGCAGGAAAACCAACCCTTATATTTTCTATCTATAATTAATGAGTGGCTTCTAGCAGGGTTGGGGAGAGGAGAGAATTGTGATTACAGAAGACCAACTCAACTGAGCAGCGTCAAATCTTCTAGAGGCCAATTTAAACCAGCTTTGGTGTCAGCTTTCTCACTTTTGTATTATGAGGTTTTACAGTGTTTTTTTTTTTAAAGTCATGATTGGATGAAACGTGATTAGAAAGGAGACAGAAGACACTAATGATAAGACTATGGTTTTCAATTATTAAAGCCAATTACAGGACATGAATGCACCAGTCACAGTACTGTGGGGTTTCTAAGGAAGTGGTGGGGGCTAGGGGGGTACTTAGCACTTCTCTGGCTCTCCAGAGCAAGATATCACCCAATGGTCACTGCCCATAGACCAAGTCGACCCCAATGGAGCAGCCATAGTGGGAAATTCCAAGAAGCCTTAGCTTCACTGGACATCCAGAATTTGATATCTCCTTCCATCAGATGAAGCCCAGGATCTGCGGCTTGCTGACTCCCAGGCCCCTCTCTCCCTCCTCCCTGTCACTTGAGAGCAGCCTCCAGGAGAACCGCAGGGATCTTTGATTCCATCCACACTAGGTGGGGAAAGTGCCATGTTGCATGGGAGGTGAGAATACTGCATGTCTCCCATCCTTACCGTGACACGCCCCCGCTTCCTGAATCTAGCTCACCTGGAGATCATGCCTAGCCTCCTGGCAAAAAGGGTCCTGCTCCTGCACCTCACCCATTGATGAGGGCCTTACTTGGAAAGCACAGACTGGTGGCACTTCAACCCAGCCTGACCAAGCAGTGCCCATCACATTGACTTTGCTAGCTGGCCAGCAGTGCCTCCCAGGATGGATACCACTGCTCCCTGTGACCCACATCTCCCCCATTCCTGATCCCCCCTTCACAGTGGATATCACACAGCCTGCTTAACCCAGTCCTTCAATAAGAGAATCCAAACGTAGCACAGTTTATTTCACTAAGGATATGTTGTTTTCAGCACCTTGGCCAGTGATGTCAACCCTGTCCACCCTGAATATGCACCTGAAAGTGTTGAGGGGGTTTTAATGCTAATGCCTAGGCCTCACCTCCTGAAGATTATGAGCTAATTGGTCTTCGTGAGGCCCAAGCATTGGCATTTTTGCTGTGAAACACAGCCAGGGGTAAGAACGTGAGTAGTGAGTTGAGTTCAACTCCAAACCCTCTGGTCACCACACAGCTCCCATGTTAGAAGGACACCTTTCAGCACCCCTCTGGTTGGTGTCCACGGGGTCTCTTGCTCCTAAATGATAAGCTTACATGCTAAGGATGCTTCCCACCTGTTCCCCACACCAGCTCCCCAAGGTGAAGCAAACGTGATTGTGGGGAGGAAAAAATACGAAGAAGGAAGCCATGACAGTGCTCCTTATTGAAATGTCTGATGAGATTACTGAAGCAATTAGAGTGACCGAACTAATGTTTCAGGTCGTGCCTTACACCAGGAAGACTGCAGCAAGAAATTCATGAAGCTTGAAAGGGGTCTTGTCAGACCCTTTTTTTCTGTGGCTATTCTGCACAGAGGAAGAGAAACCTCTTTGCTGACTTCCAAAGGAAGACTCCACAAATAATTCATCTAACTGACTCCAGAGCAGAGTATTGCTACTTCCTAGAAATTCCTTCACTTGAATCCCTCTCCAGAGGCTGCAGGGCTAGTTTCCTGCTGAAAGAGAAAAGGGGAGCCCTAAAGTCCAGTCTCTCATATCAAATAGCAATACACCTTCAGTTAGATGAAAGAGTGCCTTACTTCACTTTTGTCATATTAATCAAACATTGACGCATTAAAAAGTTTGCCCCACTGCAATGCAGCATTTCCTGGCTTTATGTTAGGAAATTGCATCAGCCAATACAATATATGATATTGTAAGTAGCACCCAGAAACAACAAAAAAGTAAAGCAAAGAAAAAACAAAGAAATAATAGTCCAGCCAAAGACCCCAGACCTCTCAAATATTTTCTTCTAGTGTCATCCACTTCATATCAAAGATTTACTCAAAGGATGAAAGACCAAAATGATGAAAACACAGAAAGGTGCTACCTGTAACCAAATATGTTATGAACTTCCTGAGAATTAATCATGTAATTATATAACAACCAATAAATCATACACCTCTTTCTTGTTTGAACATATATATGGACCTTGGTAGAAATAAAATTTATAAACTTGAAAAAATTGATATGACCTTGGTTAAAATTTTTTAAAAACCCTCCAATGTTGGTTTCCTGGTTTTGATACTGTACTAGAGTTGTGTGAGATGTTACCATTAAGGGAAACTAGGACCTCCCTGTACATTTTTTTAAACTTCTTGTGAACCTATAATTATTCCAAAACAAAAATTTAGAGAAAAAAACACTCTACCCACAAAGGAAATGTAGTGGGACCTTGGAAGGAAAGAAGCTTGTGATCTATAGGAGATCATCATCAGTAATAATAGTAGTGGTAATAATCATCACAGCAGTACTGGTAGTCATCTTGGTAGTAGTAGTAATGGTAGTAATTCTACTAGTAGCAGTAATTTTGGAAGTAGTGGTAGTAACAGTAGTAATAGTAATTGACAGGAAGCATTTATATTCCATGACCATTGGGGCACAGTGAAGAAAAGTAAAGGGGAAACATCTTACTTAAATTTAAATCTATGTAAGATCAGTCTCATTATATTTACTGAGAGAAAGCAGGAAAATTCTCAAAATAATTCAATTCCAAACTGTATATTTCTCACTTAACTTCCCAGGAATGCAATCTTTAATTCAAAAGAATGTGAAGAGCTCAAAGCATGTGAAATAATGCATTGTTCCTTAAATCTACAGAATATGTTTATCATAGGATATGGAATTTGTTTATTTAACATACCAATTAAATCCTCAGCCTTGTACTAATTGCTCTACACTATATAAGTCATGGGTCCTTCTAGTATTCAGAAAGCACCAGACCCTCTGGGACTTACTTATCTTTCTCCTTACAGGCTAGCTTAAAGATAAATAGTTATTCCAGCAGATTCAAGACCAAACGCAATTCAAAGTTTGCTTCCTTGTGAAGTGTCTCCCACTATCAATCCAAATGAGAAATAGGGTGATGGGGCTGGAGAGGGAATATGGCAAAGATCCTGGAGATGTTTAGGATGTAAAGCACCTACTGTATGCAGGTGCCACACGAGACACAGAAGTCTCAACAGTGAACAAGACAGTCACGGTCCTCCCTGTTCTCAAAAAAGAATAACCATAAGCATAAAATCCAACAAACAAGAGCATTTCAAGTAGGGTTGAAAACTACGAAGAAAATAAAACCCAGAAGATGTGATAGAGAACAGTGGTTTTCAGAGGCCCTGGGTCAGGGGAGGTCCCTCTACTGGGTGACACTTGAGCTAAGACCCGAAAAATAAGCAGGCCAAGGGGAAGAAATGAATTTCCTGTAATAGGGAAATCAAAGGGCTTAAAGGGAAAAATCCATTTGGTCTTTGTGACAAACAGAACTGTCTGAAAGGACAATAGTTGGTAAAATCAGAGAGGGATTAGGGACAGATTATTCAATCTGAATTATTAAATCTAGATGGATTGGGGATGGAAAAATGGGGAAGGGCTGCAGTGAGAATTGTCGCTAGATTTCGGTTTTGTTCACTAGGTGGAGAGACATCAGCAGCCGAGGCTGGGGAAGAAGGGCTGGTAGAGGACTTGTCCAGTACAGGGTGCTGTGAGACACCTTCTAGTCTCAGGTTCTGGCTTGTGGGCCAGGGTAGCCCGAGGTCCCAGTTGTCCATACCCCCACTGCAGCCCCCCCTTCTAGGGCCTGGGCCCTCCCCCAGGGCACTGCCTGGGGACAGGTGCAGCCTCCTCTCCTCTCAGGGCCCACAAACTCCTATCCAGCCTCTACCCTTCTTCTCCCCTGAGCCCAGGAACGAATCACCTCCAACGCTTCTGCTGGTGCCTGTACTTGTTCCCATTGCCGCTGTAACAAACTGCCACAAACACAGTGGCTTAAGACAACACAAGGTATTTTATTGTAGTTCTCGAGGTCAAAAGTCCAAAATGCACCCAAATGGGCTAAAAACCAAGGTGTCAACAGGGTTGCCTTCCTTCCAGAGGCTCCAAGGGAAACTCTTACCTTGCCTTTACCATCTTCCAGGAGCTGCCTACCTTCCCACTCAGTGCTGGCTCCCATTCGATGAAAGACAAGGAGCTGGGCACTAAAGCAGCTCCACTGTATACATGCCTCCCCTGGAATCTGGGCCAGATCCCCAGCACAGAAACCACTTCTGGGGAAGGGATGAGAGTCATTATTTAAGAATAAGAGTAGCCAGGGACTTCCCTGGAGGTCCAGTGGTTAAGACTCCTTGCTTCCACGGCAGGGGACGCAGGTTTGATTGCTGGTCTGGGAACTGAAATCCTGCATTCCGTGTAGCATGGCCAAAAAAAAAAAAAGAATAGGAGTAGCCTAAGGGCCTGCCTGGGCTGCACTGTGCTGGTGGACACTTTCTCCTGGGAATTCTCAGATAGATCGTTACTGTTGTCTCTGCCTGGGGACATGTGTCTCTTGGGTATAGGCTGTACCTCCTCTACCACCTTGAGTGCTCTGCACACCCACCATCTTTCACAGGTGAGCCCCTCAGAGGAAGAGGTAAATGGGGCATCATGTGAAGGTCAGGGCCACCGGTCCAAAAGTGCTTCCGACACCACATGGCACGCTAACGGGCTCCACCATACCCTCTGTCTCCATGACCACCACTTCTGGTCCTCTACACTCTCCCCAGCCTTTCTGCTCACCCCTCCCCACCTTCCACCTCCCTCCATCAAAAGTCCAAAAAGGGACTTGCCTCTTACTCAGGTGGTGATGAATAGTATGTCAATCATAATGCGTTTCAGTCATAAGGAGAATAGAGAGTCCCCAGGGAGGGTGAGTGGGTGACGAGAAAGCATACTCTTGCAACTTAGATGACCTACTTTTTTAAAAATAAAAGTTGTCAATGAGAAAATGGGTCTTCTTCTGAGCTGATAAATTGTTAACATCTGTGCATACATAAAGAGACACAGATTCCCAATCTTTCATCCCTCACATCTGTAAAATGCTTTGGAGTTTACAGTTTATTCGAAATCCGTCCCCACCCATAGGGATGGCACCAAGGCTTACCCTTAAAACACCCGATTTGCAGCAGCTGAATAGGAAGACCTTGGGGGCCCGAAGCCTGGTAGGATGGCAGGGCTCTGTCACAGGAAAACTGTCACACATGTGTCACAGAGCCTTCCCTACATGGTGTGCAGGAATCGCCCAGAAGGACAGAGAGCTGAGACTTTCCTGGGTCTACACGATCTACTGTGTAAACTGTTCTCGACTGCTTTCTGTCGATGGCAAATCTGGTTTAAGACTCGTTTTCACTACAAACCAGTAGGGAAGTTTGGGAGGCATAACCGCCTCTCACTGTTGACCAGATACCGTTACCTGGTGAAGAGCTGTGAATGGTGCAGCTGGCTCAACGCAGTTCTCAGCAGTGAGAGGGAGGCCCCACGATGTGCCCAGTCAGGGGCACTGAGATGGATCTCAGAACCAACCTCCCTTTTCAAAGTGGGCTCCCCTCCTGTAGTCGATGGTCACGTGACCTCACGGAGCTGAGCAAGACCAGCAATACAACCTGAATAAGCACCGAAGCCACAGTTTCCAAGAGGAGCCAGTAGAAATCTAGCTGCCACACACCATGAAGGGCCCAGGAATGCACTGCCCATGGAGGATCCCATAGCTGATCTTTGGTCTCCAGGCCCTGGGCTCTCTTACTTGGATGAAAGTCCTGGGCAAAGACCATTGCTAAAGGCAGTGCACATCCCCCAGGTCCCTGCAGACTTTGGGTCCCCAGCAATCATGATCATAGACGTCCAAGGTTTGCGAGGTAAGGCTGTGCACAGGAGGAAAATGCCACAAGCTCACTGGAGGGGAGTCACATGGGCTTAAATGGAGAGAGGACCCATGAGCATACATGGAAATAGTGAATAGTGCACACAAGATTACAAGAGGAGAATGCACAGAAGCTTACACAGAGAGAGTGCACACAGGCTAGCAAGAAGGAGTGTGTGTAGGCATGTGGGAAATTGCACGTGGTTCTCATGGAGACATATGCATGGACTCACATGGAGAGATACACATTATGCTCAAATGAGATGCACACAGCTCTTGGGAACCTAAAGCCTGTTCCCCAAACACCCCCTTTTACAGAGAAGAAGAATGACCCAGGAAGGCTCAAGACTCACCCACCTTGCCAGCTCGTGTCTAGAACTACAGACCAGCATCCATGTGACAGGATATGACTTTGGCGGGGGGGCCTTCTTTAATTTTAAAAGTAATTGAAACAAAATTTCTCTCAAGACATTTCCAACATTGTGTACAAGCAGGACAAGGAAACTTGAAGTCCAGTTTTGAAGCTTTGGGAGCATTTCTCCAAAGGCTGCCTGTGGATTCTTTTTACTACAGATTGCGATTGTGGAAGAATAATCAGCTCAGGAACCAAGCACTCACCTCCCTCGGGGCCACACTACTCCCAGAGCACCCCACGCTTCTCCTCTGCATGTTCAGGCCTGCTCACAAGACCTCCTTGTTCAGAGCCTGGCCTGGCCCGCAAACACAACAGGGCCCCTCGCTCTCACCCCAACTCCTCCTTCAGTTTTCTTCTCTGTGTTTATGCTAAGGACTTTTGATTGCTCGTGTTTTGTTTCTTTACTGTCTCTCTCCTCTCTAGAATGTTAGCAGAGAGAGGGTAGGACTTGCCCCTGGTCTGTACACGGCTCTGAACAGAGCCTGATATATATATACTAGAGGCTCAGTCAACGCAACTCAAATAACAATAAACAAACTATATGCCTCAATGTACATAGTGTTCTGTTTCCAAAGGGCTATATTGGAAGACATAGGATGTTACATTAAAATAAAAAATTCTCTGGTGGGTTCCCAGAAAGCAGTGATCTCGTGTCCCTATAACTCACTCTTGTTCCTGAGACAGTAATGGTGGAGTGACTTTGAGTGGTTATGGAAGGTTTCTTTGTGATCTTGCCCAGGCGAGGCACTTCTCTGAGAGTCAGTCTTTCCAAGTCCACCAGCCCTATCCTGAGGGCTGGGGAACCACACCGCGTAACACCTCCTCCCTGGGCACTGGGGCTCCAGGGAACCATCGAGTGGTTCAAGTGAGCAACTGTAATTTTTCATACAGTTCCCAAGACTCCTGCCTAGAGCATATTTGTACATGATTAAAAGGTGGTGGAGTATGACACTATTCCGGAGTCTGTCATTTTCCTGACAAGCTGTCATAAAATCAGATGCAATCCATGACGGTGGTCTTCAAGATCACTCCATGCTTGGACGGTTGTGTCAACACCAGAGCAGTCTGGGAGATATCAATTAAGGAGGTAAGTCCAAGGAGTCGGTTTTTATTGTAAGCATTCTGTAGCAAGTCTTCAGTAAACATTCACTGGGCTGCAGGGTTCCTCCCAGTGGTGTCCACATGGGTGATAAAAAGCCCACGTGAGAAGTCACCGTCAGCTCACCCTTGGAGGACACCCCTGACAAGTGCTCAGATCCTGAGTGAAAGGTATAAAACTGGTTACCCGGGAAGGCCTCGTTACCCACAATGTAAAATGTCTGTTTAACACAGGCCACTTTGTCAAAGTGGTCGCTAGAGCCACCTGGAAACCTCTGCCCTTGAATGGCCGGTAAGCAGGATGATCATTTCTATGCGTTTTAAATCATGTTGAAGGATAATAACCAACTATCCAGACACTCAACATTTGTAAAAGCAGAAACGCAATCCCATCCGTGAGACCTAGATGTTTAGATAGGAAGTTCCAAATCTCAGAACTTCACACAGTATCAGCCTTTGTGTCCTTTTCCCCTTCTTCCCCCACCACACACACGCACCATCCCCACTGAGAAAAGCCTCTACCCACATCAGCCTCTTTAATAATGCAGCACGGAGAAGAGGGCTAGAAATTGTTATCTTGTTATTCTGCCAGAATCTAAGCGACAGGAGAAAGTATTTCCCAGCCCTCTCATCCTTCAGATGCTAAGAATTGATTTGCAATTAGTTTGGTGCTGAATACGAGTGCCCAACAGAACAGCATTGTAGCAAGACTGATGACGCCGCCATGCAAAACCGTTAGTAGTGCACTTGTTGAAGACGATTAGAATGCAGAACAAAAGGTACCTTGGAAATAACCGTCCAGCTAACGACATGACATTCCTGAGTGGTGAGGCCTGAATTTAATGAAATGATGTAGAATGCATGCTTGAAGTATTTAAAGGGTTTGGAATGTACTCCCTCATTCTCTTTGGAATGGTTTGGGTTTGCAGTGCTAAGTAATACAAGTTCTCAGTGAAGATGTGTGTGTGTGTGTGTGTGTGTGTGTGTGTGTATGTGTGTGTTTATGACAATAGCAAGTACCTACACCAAAACACATAAGGCCAGAAACTGCATTTCTATAGAAAGGAACACCATTAAGTTTTAGCATATGCGGGAGGCTGCTTTAGGGATAAAGATGGTGGTGATTCTGTAATGATTGCTTCCTTTCCACCACTGCCAGCCTCTGTAGGCAGAGTTATCTAATGGAGGTCCACAGAGAACAATCCAGAAGCTAGGAGGCCACAGGGACCGTCAGTGCACAAGCATTAAGACATAAGAACAAACTCACTGAATGCAGAAAGAAAATTAAATTACCCTTAAAAGGATTATGAAGCCAGCTAGGAATGCTAAAGAAATTCATCCAAGCCTACTGCTGGCTGTCTTTGCTCATAGAATCTTAATTCCAAATGGTGTTGATGGGCACTCACTCCAAATCCTTAAAAACACAAGACTTCCTGCCACATAAGGATGAGGGTTCAATGAAGAATCAATATCCAATTCTCATACGAGATGGAAGAAAACTTCAGGAAAGACACCTGTTGACAAACGAAGAGAAATGACAGCTTAAATTTGAATTTGAAGAGCACCTTATAAATTGTTTGCCCAGATGTGACATTATTTACATGATCATTTCATGCTTCTCAGCACACAGAGGAAAATGAAACTTGTTAGATGACATAATGGGACCACTAATTCTATTAATGGATCAAGGGTTGTTTCTAGAACTTTTCTGTTGCTTCATCATCTTGATCTGATTGGCAATATTGTTACATCCTGAAAGAAAACAAGTTTGCTAGCTTGCCCAGAAAAACAGCGTGTCAAAATATTTGAGGCACTTAGGTTCATTTCTTTGGAATGACCCCTTAGACAAAGTATTAAAAATTGTTTTAGGACTAAGTAGTTTTCCAGTCACTGAAAGAACAGAATGGAGAGCTTTGTCTACGATACTTATTTCAGAAAGCATTAAAGAAATAAGCAAGTATCAGCCACAAAACCGCTAAGCTTCTCAAACTTAGCTGAATCAGCCGCATTTCAGTGGCAAAGCGCTGGAAGCAAAAAATGATAGATTGCCATAGTGGCGAGCTCCATTTCGAAAGCGCAGAGGAATTCTCTTCTCTACGCGCTCACATTTCATCACTCACTTGCAATTTCAGTAGAGTACTCTCCAAACGGAGAGCAAGGAGGAGGCGGCCATGGGATAGATTCAGATTCAAGAGATGCGAGCCTGACCCTTCACCCTGAAAAACAGTCCACGTTGTCCATCTGTAAATAGAATTATAGCTCCACCGACAACCAGCCCTGATGCAAAAGTGCCTGGGTGAACAAAAATTAAATGCCTGTGAAAAATGGTTTTCTGCCCATCAGCATCTATCTGTTCTGGCCTTCTTTGCTTTTCCCATTTGTCTCTCTTTTCATTTAGAACCATGCAGGACTCTGCCTTTCACTCCAGGCACACTTCCTCACGGCCCTGGGTGTGTGTGGATTGTCTCGTCACCTATGGAGCTACATGGGAGAAAGAAATTACTTATTGATTTTCCTGCCTGTGGAATGGTGTCTTGGGAATCATCTTTTGACCCAGGTCAGGAATGACACAGCCCCAGCATTGGGAACGTAGACCCTGCCTTGCTGGGCAAGAGTCCTGCTCACCCGTCAGCCCATCTCACCTGCTGCTCGTCCCAGGATCACCAGCTCCGAGCTCTTTTGATAAGACAACGAAAAAAGTATGCACTTCAGAAGTTGAAAGAATGAACAAAGAATGGTATTTTTCCATCTGGGCACTTGAAACAGCATGGTATGAGCTTTGCTTTACTCCTTTATTCTAAAAGGTTCGGGAGGGCTCATTTTGAAAGGAGGATGCAGCTTGGGTGTGCAGAGAAAAGAGAAATGGACAAAGGCATAAAGCTGGACTGGGCTCAGGCACATGGAGTCAGCTTGCCGAGTGCCACAGTAGGGTGGACAACTGGGTAGGAACCTAAAGAGGAAAAGTCCTTCATAGCAGGCAGAGGTGTTTGTGCTTTATCCAGGCAGCAGCAAACTATGGCCCGTACACCAAATCTGGCCTACTGCCTGTTTTTTTGTGTGGTTTTTGCTTTATCTTGTTTTGTTTTGAGATAACATTGATTTGTAACATTTTGTAAGTGTCACGTGTACATCATGTTCTACCTGTGTGTACCCTACAGATTGCTTGCTCACCCCAAAATTTAGTTTCCAGATAAGCTTTTATTGGATCAGAGCGTTCCACCTGAGATCAAAGTGTTCCAGGCTGGGGCCCAGGTAGACCTGTGTCTGTAAGGATGAAAGCTGTATATCTGGGGGAAGCTGAGTCGGACAACAGCTCACACCCGCCAGCCCCAGGACTCCACCAGTAACCGAGCAGGACCCTATGGGGCCTTCCCAGGACAGACCTCCCACCATGTCCTCCTCCTGCCTCTTGTCTGTAGAAAAACCTTAGTGAAAGAATAAATGTAATCAAAGAAGTGAGAAAATGCAGAAGCAAAGGAAAACAGTCAAACAGGACAAAATAATAATAGTTTAGCCATTAAGCAAAGTTCAAGGACATTAACTCCTCCTCAAAGGCTAGAGATAATATTCTGAGCCATATGCTTTGAGCTGTTTTACAGATACTGAAACCCTCACCAGGTGGAAGAAGTTAACTACATGATGACCAGACTGTAGCCATGACATAAGCTGCTCCATCTTGCATTGTTCCAAGAACTGGGCTCAAGGAAATGGGAACAAAGTGACCCTGGAACTAAAGATTCACTGTACTTAAAACAATCAAGATGACCCTGATCAGACCACCGCATGACCAATTTCAAGACGCCTGTCAGAGCTGACTGTGCTGTTCTGGATGTAGTCCCCTCCCCTACCTGTACACCCCTGAAACTCCCCTTTAAAAGCTCTTGCCCACTGATCAGGAATTGGGAATTGGCTTTGGGGCATGAGTCCACCTTCTCCCCAGGTTGCCAGTCTCCTGAATAAAGCCACCTTTCCTTTCCTACCAACACTTGTCTCTCTGACAAATGCTCTTCTTGCTGCCATGACTCTCCCCCAACCCCAGATCCCTGCCGTCACCTCAGAGCACTCTGGAAGTTCCAGAGGGTCAGTTGGTGATACTGACTTCTTTTAATGATTGAAATAAAAGCCAGTTGAAACCTCTTTCTCCAAATCACACTTTAATTTTGTTCAAATGGTCTGCTCTCTGTAAGCGATACAATAATCTTTGAAGAAGACCATTTTTAAAAGTAATCTGACTACCCTATGTTTATACATTAAGCTCTCTCTGCAGCTTATTGGAGACATAGACAAGTCTCTGACCCAAATCATGTTATGCTTAATTCTAGTTAAAGAAGAGAAATAACTAAGGGAAATGAGTCATGAACTCTTCTAAAAACAAAACTGTACAGATATAGATATACAGATATATACATCCTACTGGTTTTTTTCTCTAGAGAACACTGGCTGATTCAGCATGCATATATAGTAGGATCTCATTTTGTTAAATTATTACAACTATGTAGATTTACTTGTGGTGAAGTGACTGCAGTATGTCCCCAATTTGTTCCTGTGTCCATACCTTTTGATGGTCCCTTTCACTCTAACTCTAGGCTCAGCCATTTAGCTTGAGTTTTACCAGTGAGACAATAGCAAATGTAATCTAAGAGAAGACTTGAAAAGTGTTTGGGTATTGGAGCTTACCTTTCTGCTGCCCTTGAAACCTGAGGCCACCGTGTGAACCGGCCCCGGGTAGGCTGCTGCAGGAAGCAGAAGCCACTGAAGAAAGACCCCAGACACCCCACCTGTGTTAGTTAAGGCCGATCCACTGGCTGACTGTTGGCAAAGGAGCCAGCCCAGGTGAGGTCACCTGAGACTTGCCTGTGCCAGAATGCCCAGCTGAACCCAGCCCAAACTGCCTACCTGAAGAGTCATGAGCTAAATAAATGGTTGGTATTTCAAGCTACTAATATTGGGGATAGTTTCTTATGAAGCACATAATAACTAATACATTATAAGAGAACAAAAAATGCCTGGCAGTCTATATCCTAAAGAGTGAACGCAATAATGTCCATGTAGAGATTATAGATGACTTTCATTTATTCTTCTCAGCGTCTTTTCCCACTGTTTATAATGAGCATATATTATGTCTATGAGCATAAATAATAATAAAAACACATTTTCATTTTTAAAAATTAATGTTTAAAAGTGAACCCTCTCTTCTCAGATTTTCTGCCGTAATTACTATTTGCACAACTAATTCTCTGATTAATCATGAAATGTTTTAATATCTTGAACTGATATTTAAGGCTTTCATTGCTATTTGACTATGAGAGCAGAATTTGTGTGTGTATCTTCCAGAGTTATTAACGTATAAATGACATATAGCATAGACTCATAAATGATTTGCTTCACTTTGATTAGAAATCACTATTTTCTATTACCAAGTAAGGCAGGGTAAGGAACAGAATATTTGCAGAAGAGAGAAAAGGAGATGGGGCCATTTGTATCTGCCTGTGCCCTGTGTAAACGGTGGGAGTTCCTTTGGTTACACCACAATTCCCTACTTCCACTTCCAATTTCAAGCTTAACTCAGACTGATTTAAGCAATAAATATACATACAAACCAGTAAATTAAACAAATCATGGAAATTTGAAACACACATCTAAAGTTCCATTAGAGAGCTAATCTGGAAAGAGGATGGTTTTTAAACACAAGTAAAGCAAACAACATGGAAAAATTGCATAAGCCAAAAGAGTTCAGGTGTGAAAAATGTCACCCTCAATTAACTTTCTGGAATTTAATTTTTAGACAATATGACCAAGAAGCCAAAAATTATTCACTGTCAATCAAGTTAGTAAAGGAATATAAAGCAAGCAGGCATTGTTCAGCTTTCTTTGATTTTTCAAAAAGACCCCATGTAAATTTTTAAGAGGCAGGTGACACAGAGCAAAATAGTAGATGATAAAAAACTAGGTAAATGCTAGATGAGAAATGAAGCGAGACTGTCACTGCCTTCAATTTCAAGAGGGTCACTGGGCTACTCTGGGGAGGGCTGTTATGCACCATAAAACTGAGTGGCTCTGACAAGAATCTGAACACTGGGACTCTAAAATCTGCCAACGGCACTAAGATGGGAGGTGGAAAGAACGAGGAGTGGTGTGACCGGGTTTAAAAGAAGTGAGTCGTTTAGGTAATGGGGCCAGCTGATGGCAAATGCAGTTCCTTCTGCAAGACTGTGAAATAATTAGTCCGGGAGAGAGAAGCTAATCTAGTAATAATGATCCTCCATTTATGTAGCATTATTCTTTACAAAGCACCTTTCACCAGGAGGTTCCCACAATGCCTCTGCGATGACCGTTCACAGGGCGTTAAGGTGTTAGTAGGGGTGGAAGAAGCCCTGTCGGGGGAGACATATAATCCACATGACTGGGGCAGGAGGAGAAGGTGGAGCTCAAAAGAGAAGCAGCGAAAGCCCAAGGTGATGCACAAACAGAAAAGTCTTCTGGACACACTGGAAAGAACTAAAACAGCAGAATGTTTGCTGGATTCTTTTTTTTTTTTTTTAACATCTTTATTGGAGTATAATTGCTTTACAATGGTGTGTTAGTTTCTGCTTTACAACAAAGTGAATCAGTTATACATATACATATGTTCCCATATCTCTTCCCTCTTGCGTCTCCCTCCCTCCCACCCTCCCTATCCCACCACTCTAGGTGGTCACAAAGCACCGAGCTGATCTCCCTGTGCTATGTGGCTGCTTCCCACTAGCTATCTATTTTACATTTGGTAGTGTATATATGTCCCTGCCACTCTCTCACTTCATCCCAGCTTACCCTTCCCCTTCCCTGTGTCCTCAAGTCCATTCTCTAGTAGGTCTGTGTCTTTCTTCCCGTCTTGCCCCTAGGTTCTTCATGACCTTTTTTTTTTTCTTAGATTCCATATATATGTGTTAGCATACGGTATTTGTTTTTCTCTTTCTGAGTTCACTCTGTATGACAGACTCTAGGTCCATCCACCTCACTACAAATAACTCAATTTCATTTCTTTTTATGGCTGAGTAATATTCCATTGTATATATGTGCCACATCTTCTTTATCCATTCATCTGTCGATGGACACATAGGCTGCTTCCGTGTCCTGGCTATCGTAAATAGAGCTGCAATGAACATTTTGGTACATGACTCTTTTTGAATTATGGTTTTCTCAGGATATATGCCCAGTAGTGGGATTGCTGGGTCTGTTTGCTGGATTCCGAATAATGACTCATGAGGGATTAAACTGCTATCTCCTTGAGGTAAGATTAAATATATATATGCACCAGATTTTGAGGTTTTTCTCTAAATGAAAGTTTAAAGTGTTTAGCTTTATCTTCCTAAAAGGATGAAACACACACACACACACACACACACACACACACACACACACCTTTCAATTGGCCAAATGAAACTTTTCAAAGTTTTGTACATTATTCCAAAGACTGAACAGGTGATTGAGTGAGTGGCAGTCCCAGGGAGAATGAAGAGAACGTTGTTCTTTAACTGCATTTGTTGGACTGCATTTGTTTCCCACCTTCAGAAGCAAATTTCTCTTCTTTCTTTGTCCCCAGCCCCACCCCGCCCCCACTCCTTCCAGCTCTTAGTCAAGCAGAGGGTGTGACGGACACGGTTAGACTTTAGTACAACAACGAACCAGCTGTCTAGTCCTGCTGGCAACCCCTCGACCCAGCCACCTCAAGTAAACAAACATGAGCCTCTGGAACATTTTGAGAGCTTGAATTTTCTATCCACCTTAAACATATTGATATCACCTATAGATCACATATGGCTTAGGGTGAGTCAGGAGTAGATAGTTGGTTTATGTGGGATGGTTGAGTGATCAAAAGCCCAGAAAACAGAGAAGCTGGAACTTGCCCTGCACAGCTTTGGAAACACTTGAATTCCAAGTTCCCAAAGCTCAGCTGTTAAAAAACACAGTACCTCTTGTTTATATAACCAGGACATTTATTTACATTAATCATCTCTCCCAAGGGGAGTAGGTGAGAGAGAGTCCTATGGAGTCTACAAGTCAGATTGCTAAGAATGAGGAAAGATCTAGGTCTGCAGACACACAGAGAGCCAAAGGGACGGTGATTCTTGCTTCCATCTCCCCCGAGGGCTTTCCTATTGCCAGAGGGTCAGATCCAAGTCAGACCTCAGCCCACCTCACACTGAGGTTGCCCTGGAAAGATTGTGAACTGTTAGTGTTAGATGAGTAGGAATCTCAGCCTGTACCATGTAGATTCCAGGGCCTGGGACTATTTTCTTCCCCAAGTCCTTTCTCAACTATGTTCAGGCATCACGGCATTCAATCCCAGGCACCATATTTCAAGGGAGTCATTGACAAATGGATGTTTGATCACTGGGGTGACAAGCTTGGTGAGCTCTCTGGAACCAGATCATTTCAAGAGTAACTGACGGAATTAGGGGTATTCATTTTTTAACTGGGGAACTTAAAATGTTTTAAAGTGTGATCATGCATAAGAGAGATTCAACTCATTCTGTTTATATAACTCTGGAGCAGCACTGTCCAGTAGAAATATAATGTGAAATACATGTATAATCTTAACTTTTCTAGTACCAATTTAAAAAGAAAAGAGAAATTGGTGAAATTAATATTTTATTCACATTATCATCTCATTATTTTATTGAGATATAATTGACAAGAAACATATTAGTTCCAGGTGTACAACATAATGATCTGATATTTGTATAGATTGTGAAATGATCACCACAATAAATCTAGTTAATATCCATCACCACACAGTTACAAATTTTTTTCTTGTGATAAGCCTCTGGTTCTCTCTAGCTGCATCTTCTCACTGTTTTTGGCACCAGACGATGCCAGCAAGTAAAAGTTGCTAAGTGTCTCTTTTAGAAAAAAATTAAGATGCACACGTTAGGTCACAGCATGACTTTAGCAAAGTGCCAAGTTCAGTATATAAAAATATCCTCACTATAGGGATGGGAGGGGGGAAAAGTGTCAGAATAATCTGTGAATTCAAATGTTTTTTAATTGTAATGTTGACTATAGTTTTCATCTGCTGGTTTAGCAAAACCTCTGCAGGCCAAGAAAGAATATGCACATTAGCAGGTATGACCCCTGCCAGGTGTCTCCGCAAGCACTGGGATTGGAGACCTTTGGAGTGCAGATTCTTTTAAGACATTATTTAAGGTTCTCCTCAACTGTCCACGCCACATATTGATTTTCTGTCACAGCGCTATGTCTGGAGGGTTGGTACTCTCCATTGATCCATAGAGAGCATTTATAGTGCATCAAAGAGGTGCAGAAGGTGAGACTCAGAGGGAAAGACGGAAGCCATGCTTTCAGGGCTGGACACGGCTGAGGAGTATAAAAGTTACATCAAATACTAAGTTAAACTTGAGATTATTTTTTTTTGTGGATGTTCTGAAATCTGTTGACATGTGAGACTCAAGGGGACGCAAAAAGGGAAAGGATTATTACTTCTTCTAATGGAAAAATTCTCCCTGATGGAATGGAAGCTAGCCGTGGGAACTAATAAACTGAATTCTGCCTTTATCTTTTCATGGAACACTTCAGGTTGTAAATCACAAGCATCTAGGTTGTGAAGTTTAATCAGTCCAGAAGTGACGTTAATAGGTCAAGGTTGCGAGTCAGTCCGAGGACAAGCTGGTTAGCTTTGCTCCATCAACAAAAGCTGTCCCAGGAACGCTGATGATGGAATCCATGCTGTTACCAGGAGCAGGGAGTGGCTGTCGTCATGGAATCTATTACAGCGAAGGGCAAAACTGCCCTGGAACAGAGCTGCTCACCTCCCAGGCCAGAATGCCAACTGGTCATGGAAATCGCATGCATCAAAATCTTAGACTCAGGCTCACTGTATACGTCAGCTCAGGATGCCATAATAAAAATATCACAGACTGGGTGACTTAAACAACAGAGATTTATTTCTCACAGTTCTGGAGGCTGGAACTGTGCGTGGTCAGGTACTGGTGGGAACTCTCTTCCTGGCTTGGAGATGGCCACCTTCTCACTGCGAGTTCACTTGGCCTCTCCTTGGTGCATGAACATGGAGAAAGAAAGAAATCTCTGCTCTGGTGTCTCTTCCTCTTATAAAACCACCAATCCTATCAGATTAAGACACCCGCCTTTGACCACGTGTAACTTTACCTCCTAAAAGCCTTATCTTCAAATACAGTCACATTGGGGGTTAGGTGTTGACGTACAAATTAACAAGGGGGGACACAATTCAGTCCATAACACTTACCTACCTTACACAACCTTTTTTCACCTTCCTAAACAGACTTGGTCTTCACTTAAAAAAAAAAAAAAAGAAAGAGGATATCTTTTCTCCTTGAGTAAGACAGTTTAGAGTTTAGACATCCTTTACCCAAACTTTTTAAGGTACTAATAGAGTTGAACATGTAAATGAGTAATAAAAAGATAATCTACTCATACTCAAGTGGAAAACTAACTTAACTCATGAAGTCTATGAAGACAAAAAGCAAGGGCAAAGGAAGACAATTATGAATCTGCAAATTTGAGTTTCCAATATAATGAGTCACATAGTTCCTGGTACTAAATAAACCCTCAGTGTCAAATGAGTGAATGGATATTTTCCAATAGTGAAAAGAGACTAATATGAATTAAAATCAAAGCCAGAAATGACCCCATTTATTCATGCTTATTCAAGGCTAAAATTGACCTAAGATGACTTCCCTTTTAAAATCAGGGTTTCAAAATATAAAACTGTAGCATTTCAAACACAGATAATTACATTTCTTATCAAATGCACCAGTTCTTGTAAAATAATTCAGATTAATATATATCCAGTTTAATTAAAATTTATAAGTGGTTGTGGACCAAACCAAGTGTATCTTAATTACATCTGAACATGGCTCACGAATGTTAAGGTCAACCCCAATTTTAATAAAGGATGAGCAAATACAATCATTAGAGACTTGGCTGAGTAATTCTGGTCAGGTGGAAAGTAAGATGAATGGGAGGCAAGACAGTCCCTTCTACTCAAGCCTGGGAAGTAAATGACCCACTAGCCAGAACATGCAGAAGACAGGCTGGCCAGTCCAGGAAATGGAAATAGGAGCTAATGGATGAACACTCAAGTCAATCATCAAGTAACAAACTTATACTTGATAAAAACGTAGGAGGCACATGCTCTGACTACTCACACATCTTGGAAGTTCCCAGCCAGTTCTGCCACTGTTCAAATGAATCATAAGTGGAGACAGACAGTCTCAGCATAGCCCATGCTCAAGGCTGTGGATCCACATGAATAAGGTTACCAGATGAAATACAATGCATGGGAGAGATTAGAATTTCAGAGAGATTAGAATGTCGTGAACAACACGACATTTTCTGCTATAAGTATGTCCCATGCAATGCACATCCTGTATTTTTTTTCCCTAAATTTGTCAACCCTCTACATGAACCATCTCAGGCTTGTCAAGATGCTCCCTGTAATTCCAATATAAACCACAACATTGGTTGAACAATTTTCATCAATGGCTGAAGGAAGTCTGAAATGCTAACTCCACACCTGGATTTTGCTCTTTCCAGCCCTTGGAGGGTGTTGGGGCGGGGCTGGGGGGGGGATGGACAACCTGTCTTTTAACAATTGAGTCATTCCTGTCCTCCTGGCTGAGAGTCCTTCTTTTTAATGTACTTCCCCCGAATCAGACCAGACCTGGAGGAATGTGTCAGTCAGAGGGAACTATGCTGGTCAGATAATCAATCTACAAACATTCATCTCAGGTCTGTTCTGTAAACAGAACTGTGCTGCTGATCATGTATGAATCAGCCTCATGGTACCTCTGCCCTCCAGAGCCATGCTGGGTGGAGTAAGAAACTAAGGCCCCAGAAGGACAAGTAGCTTTATCAAGGCTTAGCTTGGTCTCACTGGCAGAGCTAAGACTAGTGCTCTCCTATTACAAGTTACCTTCCATGAGCTTTTCAGTACATAATAACGTTTATAAGTGAAACTGACACTCAGGAAAAAAAGTTAATCTCTTCCAATTTGGATGTTCAGGAAAGATTTAGATAGGCTAAAACATATTTATTCATTCATTCATTCAACAATATTTATTCATCATCAACCCCATGCCCAACACTCTTGTAGGGCCCACAGATGCAATGCCTGCCTGCAAGGAGACTGACCATATGCTCACCACTCCCTTTCCTACCTCTGTTGGGCACAACCAGACTACATTTCCCAGCCTGCCTTGCAGCTCTGTAGCCATGTGACTGAGCAGTAGCCAATAGAATGTAGGCGGGAGTTGGACTTCCCTGGTGGCGCAGTAGTTAAGAATCCTCCTGCCAATGCAGGGCACATGGGTTTGAGCCCTGGTCCAGGAAGATCCCACATGCCGCGGAGCACCTAAGCCTGCGAGCCACAACTACTGAAGCCTGCACACCTAAAGCCCGTGCTCCGCAACGAGAGAAGCCACCACAATGAGAAGCCCGCGCACCACAATGAAGAGTAGCCCCCACTCACCGCAACTAGAGAAAGGACGCACTCAGCAGCGAAGACCCAACACAGCCAGAAATAAATAAATTAAAATTTAAATTTAAAAAAAGAATGTGGGCGGGAGTGACGGTGGGTGTTCCCAGTCCAGGTCCATTGAAAACCTTCCATATGAAAGTGTCCATCTTTCTCCCTCCCATGTCTGCCAGCTGGAAGCGGAGGATTCTACAAAGAAGTCTTAGCAGAGGGAGAAAGAGACACAAAATGAATATCTGGAAGGCTTGAGCATCAGGCACTCACATGGAACTTCCATGTGAGGAAAGAAAATAGGTAATCCTCTGCTGTATGAAACCTGGGCCATTGAAAAGGGAGGCTGAAAGACATGGAAGCAACCTAAATGTCCATCGACAGATGAATGGATAAAGAAGATGTGGTACATATATACAATGGAATATTACCCAGCCATAAATATCAATAGAATGAAATAATGCCATTTACAGCAATATGGATGTACGTAGAGATTATCTTACTAAGTGAAGTAAGTCAGACAAAGACCAGTATCATATGATGTCACTTATATGTGGAATCTAAAAAGAAAAAAAAAAGGATACAAATGAACTTACTTACAAAACAGAAATAGACTCACAGACATAGAAACAAACTATGGTTACCAAAGAGGAAGCGGGGGAGGAGATAAATAAGGAGTTTGGGATTAACAGATTCAAACTACTATATATAAAATAAATGAACAACACAGACCTACTGTATAGCACAGGGAACTATATTCAATATCTTGTAATAACCTATAATGGAAAAGAATCTGAAAAAGAATAGATATGTATGTATATGTCTACATATATATGTAGAACTGAATCACTTTGCTGTATACCTGAAACTAACACAGCATTGTAAATCAACTCTACTTCGATAAGAAAATAAAGGGAAAAAAATGAAAGAAAAGGGCGGCTGAGCACACAGGGCAATGGAGACGGAGCTAAACAAATCTCAGGGCTCAGACTGACCTGGTCCCACAGCACCCTCAGATTACCTCAGAGGATGATCAAAAGCAGCCGTATCGCACAGAGAGATCCGCTCGGTGCCCTGTGACCCCCTAGAGGGGTGGGACAGGGAGGGTGGGAGGGAGATGCAAGAGGGAGGGGATAATGGGATATGTGTATAGTATAGCTGATTCACTCTGTTATACAGCAGAAACCAACACAACAAAGTCAAGCAATTGTACTCCAATCAAGATGTTTAAAAAAACAAAAAGGGCAAGGCAGTGGGACCCACTCAAATGCTGACAGGAGAGTCTGCATGGGCTGGTTCATCAAATACCCGGCTCCCAGTGATCTGGGCAGAAGCTGCTGGACTAGGCTGACTCCGTCTGTCCTACTCACGTCCCCCCTGACCCTGGACCACAGACCTCTCTTTCTGTTCTCACCCTCTCCAATCCCCCAGCCTGCACCTCCACAAAGCACTGAACCTTCATCCAGTAGGGTGACAAGATAGTCTGGCGCTCTCTCCATTTCCCCCAACCCACCTTTTACAGTACAAACATTATAATCTATATACAGTGACGTATTTAGCTTTTGAGAGCCAAAGACAAGGCAACGAATCTCAAACACCTTTTTCTTTTTCAAAAGGCCCAATTCCTGCAAATCCTTAGCCTTGAATCTCAAGATCATTGTCTCTTTATAAATTCTAAAAACCAGTGAAGAAACTCCAATAGCAAGACGTGGTTTCTCCATGAGCTGCACCGTTCACGCTCTTCATGACCTTTCTGGGAGAAGAACGTGGAAGTCCCAACTCCAGAACCCTGAGAGCAAGGAAAAGTAGGTGTGAAAAGCACCAAAAATTCTGTGTTTGCAGGTATATTACACTGGTTAATAAATCAAAATGTTTTCCCATAACAACAGTTGGATAACTGCTGCAAAAAATGTCTTACATGCTTGTAGAATGGTTAGTCCCAGTTGCGTATATTTGTGTACTTGCCTAGGAAAACAAGGAGTAATACCTTAGAATCGTAGAAGACTAGATTCGGACTAATATATGGATTTCTGAATTATTCAAATGCTCTATCCTGAACATGTATCGTGATTATTGTTAGAAATAAATAAATAGACTTTTTGAAAGAATGAACAATAAAATAAAGTAAAATTGTTAAAGCCTCCGCAAATGCTGGCTGGTTTTGAATTACATGTCTGTAGCAGTCAAGGAAACTGATGCTAAGGAACTTGCCTGCAAGTGTAGAGGGTCAGGGACCAGCCGGGTCTCCACTCCTCCCATCCTGTTGTCCCCAGGGGTCAGGGCACATGGCAGACGATGCCTAGCACTTCGAGATCTTTCTGGCTCTTTGCAGGCAGAATTGATTCCTGAGGACTTTCTCCAGCCCAGGACTTTTGCACCCTTTCCTCTATGCTCCAAGGATGGGAGGTTTCCAGAATCGAGACACTTTGAGAATCCCACTGCATCTTCAGAGGCTCAAGAGAGTCATGTACATCCAGCTGCAAACAGAAGATTCGAGAAAACTTGCTCGCCTCATTCACCCTCCAGAGGAGATGGGGCCACTTCCAGCCTTTGTCAAGTCTGGGTGCCGGATTCATTCTGAACCTCAGCCCTGTCTGAGAACTGCCTGGTGTGCTGGCTAAACAGCAGCCCCTGCAAGATGTCCACATACCCGTCCCCAGAACGTGTGCATATGTTACGGTATATGTCAAAAGAACACCACGGGTGTGACTAAGGATCTTGAGCTGGGAAGATTATCCTGGATTATCCAGGTGGGCCCACGTTGGTAGGCATCCTGGAATGATGCAGCCAGCAATGAGCAGCCTTAGAAGCTGGAATACATTCTCCGCCTGGAACCTTTCTGTCATCACCTTGATTTTAGGCCACTGAGATACATTACAGATTTCTGCAACCCGTAGAACTGTGACAGAATAAATGTGTGTTGTTTTAACCCACAAAGTTCATGGTAATTTGTTATAGCAGACACGGAGACAAAATACACCTGGTTTAAAGCCAGAGAGAGGCCCCTCTTTCCCATGTCCCCTGTCCTATGGGATAATGGCCATTGCAAGGCTGTGGGGCTCCCCGGGGTTTGTGGCCTTGGTCCTTCAAGCTACACGGCCAGCACATGTGCCTTCAGGGACAGGATCAACCAAAGGGTCAAGGCAAGAAGCACAGACCCTGCTTGCCTTTGATTTCCTTGCTTCTCGGGCAGGAATTTCAATGCTGAAAGCCCACCATCATACAGTAGTCAAGTGTAAATTGTGTTGGTGACAAGAATTAGCAATTCATGGCTATTCTCCATCAGAGGCAGCAGACTGAAACTCAAAAGGCAGCTGTGAAAAAAGTCACCAGGGAAGCCAGGCTTGGAGGTCACATGCTTGGGTTCCAGCCCTGGCTGTCTAATGACCCATCCAGTGTCCTGCAGGGCGTCCTTCAGATAGTTTGCATTTCCAGATTTTCATCTGTTGAGATCAGGATTAATTATGCCTTCTCTCCGGAGATGGTGTGAAATCCGTTGAATTAAATCTGTCCTAATTTTCCCACTGTCTGTAGCTCTAGCCTATGACTTGAACACAGCCTGACAGATGGAGATTTCAAGCACCTTTGAGCCAGGTGAGAGGGATCATTGTTATACATTTCCTGAAACATGTGCGTTTGACACATGGGGGGAGGGTAGCAAGGGGGCTTGGGGAATGGAGCGGAAGACAGGAAAGCAAGACTGTTCTGGAAAAGAGAGAACCTATAGTCATTGTCTAGGTAACACCTCCCCAGAATACTCAGCTGCAATGTTTTCAAAATGTTTAGCTAAAAGAAAATTTCTTCAAAGGGAAATGTAAGTAGAAGCCCTACATGTGAAACCGACAAATGCGGCATTATTAGGATTGACACAGGGAACAGATCTCAACATCCAGCCAGTTCCCCTGTAGCTGCCCCAGACCCTCCGGAAAACCTCTGTGTGGCTCAAAGGAGCTCAGCTCCAAAACCACTGCTCCAATCTGTCCTTATGGATGTTAGAGTCAAGCCAATGCTCCCATTGGCTCTAGGATGTTTTTCATGAAAACGGGGACCTTTCATATGAAAAAACAGAGGCCAGAATTATTCTCATCAGGCAAACATCAGGCTAGTAGCAGAGCGTGAATTATGGAGGAGCAGGACACTCTAAGGGTCCTATAAATCAGCTCCTTGTTTCCCAACACCCCGGTCACCTGACTTTCAGCCACGAACTATTTATATTAAACCACATAGCCTCTCACACCTTCTCACACTATTTCATGTTCTCCTCTCTTTGCAGCCCTGATTTGTTCCCTTAGAGGTTAACCCCTTCTGGCCTTCTATTTTTCTTTCATAATGAGCTTCATATAGTCACATACGCCTAAAAAAATCTCTCTTACTCCTAGATGTGTTCCTGTCAGTTTCCATAGTGTAGTAGAAAATAACCACTGGTTTATCCCAAATGCTATGCCACTCAGTTAACTAAGGAAAGGCCTAAGAAATCTAACCCAATTTATAAAATGCCTGGGCTGCACACACAAATATCTTTTAATGTGTGCAGATTTTAGGGATGGAGTTTTGAATGGTTTCTGTGGTGCATCCTGACATGTCATCGTGGGTCCTATTGTTTCCACCCCCTGGTGGCCCCGGTACCCCTCAGCCCTTTGCTCAATGCACCTCCCAGTCCTGCCCTCCGGTGCCACTCAGTTCCACCAATGTGACATGGCTCTTCCTTAGCAGCAGGGAGACACGACAGTGTGGAAAGTGATATAAAAGGCAGGGTAGCTCCGAACTGAGAAGGTTTGCCTGATGCAGTCAGAAGAATGGCAAAGGCATGTGGAATAAAGGAAGACCAACCAAGTGTGAAAAGCACAGGCTCAGAGTTTGCTCAAGTAAGGGAGTCGGCCACCATCACTTGCACTTGGCAGAGACTCGAGTCAGGCGCAGGAGCGGGAAAGCTTCCAAGGGGAGGAGGGAAAGGCTCCGGTATGCCTTGATGGAGGCTGTTGCCTGGGGAAGCTGGAGGAAGGCTAAGTAGAAGTGGGACATCCCATGCCATTGGGTAGGGCTGCCCACGTGGCTTTCCCTGATTGGTCCTAAGTTGGAAGTGGGGACAAAAATTAGAAAAGCTGTCAGTTATTCATCTGGGCCCAATTATTACAGGAGTTATTGCTTAGCTTTCTGGAAGCACTACTGAGTCCAACCTTGTACTACTTGCCACACGACAGGCCAATAGATTGAGAGACAAGTTGTTGGGACAAAGAATAGCAACTTCATTTGGAAAGCCAGCAGACCAAGAAGATGATGGACTGCTGTCCCAAAGAACCATCTTCCCCGAGTTAGAATTCAGGCTTCTTTTATACTAAAAGGGGAGGGAACAAAGTCAAACACTTCCTGGTTCCCATCAGCCTCCGGAGGGGATGTGTTAATTACATCCTCCCTGCAGTCATTCACAGGTGGGCCTGGTCAGGATGTTTCCTGTAAGCTAAACAAAGGTATTTCAGCTTCATGCTCATTACCTGGGAGGTGTGGTCCCCAGAGATGGGCCCTTATGTATAATTGAAGCTTATAGGCAACATCCCTTTAGCGATTGACTTGTAATATATAGAATACAAAGGTTCTTCCATATTACAGAAGGTCACTAGACTTAGAGGTCTGACTTTCTACAAGTCTGACTTACAGAGAGTGGACTGGCTTCCTGAGCTCGTTACACAGCTAAGGGGTTGGCTTCCTGGGCAGGTTGCTGCAGGTTGTGGGTCAGAGTTCTATTATTATGTACATGGCCTGACAGTCGTCTACGTGTATATTCAGTCTCCCAGGCAAGTAAGCCAAGCTGTCACTGTCCGCTCTGTCCACATCAGCCTCCAGTGGACAGGGGAGTGTAGTGGGTTGAATGGTGGCCCCCAAACAGGTATCTCCATGTCCTAATCCCTGTAACTCTGAACGTGACTGCATTTGGAAAACAGATCTTTGTGGGTGTGATTAAGTTAAGGGTCTGAAGGTGAGATCATCCTGGATTACTGGGTGGGCCTGTTGTTTAACCACAATGTCCTTAAAAGAGACAGAAGAGGAGAAGCCACGTGAAGGAGGCAAAGATTGGAGGGATGTGGCCACAAGCCAAAGGTACCTGGAGCCTCCAGAAGCTGCAAGAGGGAGGAAGGATTATTTTGTAGAGCCTTCAGAGGGAGCTTGGCCCTGCTGACACCTTGATTCTGGACTTCTGGCCCCCGGAACTGTTAGAGAATAACTTTCTGTTGTTTTAAGCTTCCAAGTTTGTGGTAATTTGTTATGGCAGCCCTGGCACAGGGGTTCCTGTAAGCGTGGGCGTTATAACCCTCCCACTCCAGTCCTGCTTTGCCTAAGGAGGGAGACATAGGAAAAAGGATGTTTCCTATACTTGGTTCAAAGAACCAAAATATTCAGAAGAAAATTGAAAAACTCAAAATTTGGATGTTCCAAAGAACCTTCATATCTCACAGCATGAAGATACATAGGTGGATTTGTTCTGATGCCCCAGACCTCTGGCCTTTCATAGGTACAGACGTTTTTTGACATGCAGTCAACAGTCTCTGAGGGCATATCTGTGACTATTGGCTTAAATAGGCACAGCAGCCAGTGTCATTTATATGTTAGTGATTAATAATAAATATAGTAGAAGAACTTGTTCATAGCACCAGGGTCATAGGCATGACAGGCCATACATAGACCTGTTCCCTGAAGCACATTTAGGATTTGGCAGTTTACGCCGTCTTCACACAATCTCCCGCCCCCTGGAGTTTCTCTTTCCCTTCTTCCTCATTTCTTGTCTTCTTTCACTCATGCGTCTGGTCACTTCTGAGCTAACCTTAGTATTTCAAAAGTAAATGAATGTGTCTATATTGCATTTCTTTCCAAATTAAAACCTCCAGTTGTTCAAATTCTGGATTGATCATCACTTTTTTCAATGCAACGTACTTTTCACGTTAATCCTTTGTCCCTAATTAACTCCAGTGGTGTCTTTATTTTCAAATAATAGAGTTTAGAGATGTGTTTAATGTGCACAACAAAAGGTCCTGGGATTTCACAGTGAGGGCGTTCTGCTGTCATCACCACATGCCCACAGCATTGCACGTGGGCAAAGTCACAGCCACACAGACGTAAATATTTTGGAGAATAAAGTGGTACATGTAAGTGCAGGGGACTCACGGTTCAACTTCTTTCACCCCAGCTCTGTTGCAAAATGTTGACCTCTGTCACCTAGGAGGCCTCCTCCAGACAAGAACATGCCCACTGACCACTAATTATATAAATCAGGCTCTTCCCTGCACTATTTTAGCATCTCCCTTTTCTCCTCTTTGTAAAGAACAGGGGGAAGAAGAAAGGATGTTCTCTCTTAGCAGATCTGGTTTCATAAATGAAAGTGACAGGCTGATGAAGTCATCTGGTCACCAACAAATTTACGTGGAGCATCTCCATATCTCAAAATCAAATGTCAAATGTGTGTCACAAACCATTAAACTTCTAGAACTGCACTTCTAGAAATCGATCCTAAGGAAATATCAGAAAAGTGCAGAAGGATATATATCGAGGATATTAATCAAGGTGGTGTTTACTATAGCAAGAAGAAAAAAAATACCTAAACGCAACTTAAATGTCCAACCACAGATCAATAAATAAATTATGGTATAGCTTTATAATGGAAAACCACCGGGGTCATTAAAAATGAGACTAAAGGAATATGTCTATGGACGTGGGAATGTTTATTACATATTTGAAGTGAAAGTTTTAGTTTTCTATTCCTGCTGTAACAATTTACCACAAACTTATTGGTTTAAGACAACACAAACGTATTATATTGCAGTCCTGGAGGTCAGAAGTGAAACTGGGTCTCACTGGGCTAAAATCAAGATGTCAGCAGGGCCGTGTTCCTTCCAGAGGATGGAGAGGAGAATTTTTCCTTGTCCAGCTCCTAGAAGCTGCCTGCATTCCTCGGCACGTGGTCCCTTACTCCATCTTCACATCTCTCTCTGACCCCTGCTCTGTCATCACATCATTTTCGCTGACTCTGATCCCGCTGCCTCCTTCTTACAAGGACCCTGTGGTTCCATTGGGCTCACGTGGATTATCCAGATGATCACCTGCCTCAAAATCCTTAATCACCTCTGCAAAGTTCCTTTCCCCATTTAAGGTAACATATAAATTCCAGGGATTAGGACATAGTCAACTTTGGTGGGGGAGGGTTGATTAATCTGCCTGCTGCAAAAGTTCCAATTGCAAACTAATAATATACATAGGTACGTGTGATTGCATTTGGGGAGGTTTTGATGAAAATTTTATAAATACTAGGAGATTTTAGCAAGGGAACACTAAGAGATTTAGGGTTTACGTGACGTTCGCACTTGAGCACACAGCTCCTTGAACCCACCACCCCTCCCAATTCCTGGAAGCCCCTCCTGATCTGACCAGCCCCCTCGCTGGCATGTTGGTGCTTTTCCTGCTGCTTCTGTGCCCCTTTGCAGGTCAGGTTCAGTCAACTACAGCTGCCTGCACTAAAACCCAAAGAATTCCACCAGGATCCCAAGGGACAGTTGATTCCTCTCTGAGGTCTTGCTCTCTGGGGACACAGGGCCTCTCTGCTCTCATACCACACAAAACCATCTGAGGTTTCTGCCTTTGATGGCACGTGCAGGAAGGCAGGACCCTGGGACTCCCTTTGCAGGGGTCCCCCCACCTCTGTGTCCCATTGCAGTTGTTCTGGTCTTAAAGGATGGAAACTGCTGGCTTCGGTGTTCTGAAGCTTCGCCCTCATCGACCTGACACCAATTCTCTGATACCCGCTGGTGTCCTGTGACTCCATTCAATTCTGACACTAAGTGCTCAGAGTTGGAGCAGCCCCTACTGGTTAAGGAGAAAGTCCTCCACAAGACCACCCCAAGGCCACAAGCCTTGAGGGCCAGCTGCGCTTCTGACCAGTGGCTATAAATTCAGGGGTTCCCCATGACCCCCTCGGTTTTGATAATTCACTAGAACAAGTCATAATCTCTCTGCACTTACTATCACAGTTTTATTATAAAGGACATAACTCAGGAACAGCTGGGTGTAAGAAATGCATAAGGCAAGTTCTGGGAGGGTCCCAGACGTAGAGCTCCCAAGCCCTGTCTCCATGGAATCAGGACACATCACCCTCCTGGCACATCAATGTGTTCACCAAACAGGAAGATTTTCCAACTTTTTTGAGGTCTTATTATGTCGTTGGCCACATGACCAGCCCCTCTCTCATATCTAAGGGTCCACCTTGAATCACCTCATTGGCATAGACTCAGGTGTGGTTGAAAGGACTCATTACAAATAACAAAAGACACTCCTATCGCTCAGGGAACCCCAAAGATTTTAAAGTCCTGCACTAGAAACTGGGAACAAGGACCAGATCTATTCTTTATGACACCAGGCTCAGTTTTCACAACCCACAAGCCAGAAAGAGACCCACTTGCCTTTCTCTACTCCTTAGGGGATGATGGCAGAATGGCACAGATGTACCAAAAGAGAGGATGTATAATGAAAGAGAAGAAACACATTGGGCTAGTATTTACCTCTCTTTATGTTGCCACCAACCATATATATTCTTGGTTCCTGACCTTTCAGGCTCACATGAGAGCTCCCCCTGGCACAGTGACCACACATCTCAGATTCTCGTTTATTTTTCTATTCAACAAATATGTAGCAAGTCCCTGGAATATGGTGGGTGCCGAGCGAAGCTTGGAGAAGACACAGGGCCTGCCCCGGGGAGCTGACAGGTTAGCAGGTGAAAGAAGCTAAACAACGGTTAACTATTTCATCACCATGGTGCAGTGGTGGGGAAAGTACTGGGTGCTGTGTGAGCAGGTGGTGGGAACAGCCCAGCCAGGTGGACACCCTACCCAGACTGGGCACCTACAGTCACTGTGAGAGCTGGAGCGTGAGTAGGTGGCAGTGGGGTAGAAGTTGGGGAGGTGGAAGCAGGAGGGGATGATCCACGCGGAGGACATGTGCAGGCGAGCTCTGAGTTGGGAAGCTTTGGTCAAAGGAGCTGAATGTAGCGTTGCATGGACCACAGAGAATGAGAGAGGAAGGGGACAACATGATCGAGTTTATCTTTTAAAAACATAACTCTGCCGCAGCATACAGAATGAGCTGAAGCGAGCTAAGGGGAATTTGTGGAGGCAAATATTATTTCTTTTTAAAAAATTTTATTCAAGCATAGTTGATTTACAATGTTGTGTTAATTTCTGCTGTACAGCAAAGTGATTCAGTTATACATATAAATATATACATTCTTTTTTATAGTCTTTTCCACTGTGGTTTATTACAGGATATTGAATATAGTTCCCTGTGCTATATAGTATGACCTTGTTGTTTATCCATTCTATATATAATAGCTTACAACTGCTAACCCCAAGGTCCCAATCCATCCCTCCCCCACCCTCCCTTGGCAACCACAAGTCCGTTCTCTATGTCTGTGAGTCTGTTTCTGTTTCATAGATAAGTTCATTTGAGTCATATTTTAGATTCCACATATAAGTGATGTCATATGGTATTTATCTTTCTCTTTCTGATTTCTCTTAGTATGAACATCTCTAGGTCCAACCATATTGCTCTAGATGGCATTATTTCATTCTTTTTAATGGCCAAGTAATATTCCACTGCATATATGTACCACTTCTTCTTTATCCATTCATCTGTCAATGGATATTTAGGTTGTTTCAATGTCTTGGCTATTGTGAATAATGCTGCTATGAACATAGGGGTACATGTATCTTTTTGAATTATAGTTTTATTTGGATATATGCCCAGGAGTGGGATTTCTGGATCACATGACAACTCATTTTGAGTTTTTTGAGCACCCTCCATACTGTTTTCCATAGTGGCTGCATCAACTTATATTCCCACCAATGGTATAGGAGAGCTTGGGGAGGAAAATCTGATTGCTGTGTTTATAGTCCACATAGATATGATTGTGGCTTTACCCAAGATGGTAGTGTGGAGGTGGAGAGAAGCAGTTGGCTCTTAGGAAGTACAATCAATAGGACTTAGTAGGTGGTTGGATAAAGGAACTCTGCAAGAGACCAGTGTCAAGGATGATGTCTGACTTGAGCTACCCAGTGGTGCTTTGAACTAGTAAATAATGGTAAAGAGTCCAGTTAGGGGACAAGGGGGTGTGGGGGAAGAATCAGGGTAGAGCATGAGTTTAGTTTCACTAATATAATCCAAATTTCACATATTCTCTCTCTTGTCTTCATAAACTCTCAACGTCTCTCAGAAAATCTGCTATTTTGGTAATTAAGCCACAATTCCAGATTCTTTTTGGTACAAAAGTATCCCCAAGTTTTATCAGACCAAGAGCCTTTGGATGCAAAAATATTGTTACCAAATCTGTAAAATATCCCTTTACACTTACAAAGTTGTTTAATCAACCACCTCCCTAAAGCTTATATCCATTGTAAATTTTAGCACAGTGACAATAACACAAGTAAGCTATTTTCTTTTAAGCAAAATCCATTTGGAAACCTCAACCTGGAGACATAATTCTATCCCGGCAGAGAATAGATCTCTCTGAGGTGATTATTACCACCACCACTCCACTCCATTTTCTATATTCAACCTTGATTAAATAATGGGAAACATTTGCACATAATGAGTCGCCCGCAATTGTCAACAGCCAAATGTCTTGACCCCTAGGTACCTCCTGCAACATGGCAGGTTGCCCTGCTCCACAGTGATTAATTCAGGGATATGAAGCTAATCTATAACCAAGTTCCAACAGAAACATTTTCGTACTGCTTGTCATAAGAAGAAAGGGATGGAGCATACTGAAATGGTTACTAACCAATTTTCATAATCGAAAAGCATTGTACTGTATTGGCCAAAACATTAGTCATGGGATTAGAATCCATCCTCCTCTGAATAGTCTAATCCTCTTACAATGGCTCAGAGTAATCAGGTTAGCATCACTGTAAATTTTAGTAAACCCATCACTCTTATAAAGGAGTTTCAGCAAAGAAAAGATCAAACAGTTTCTTAAATCCTTGATGCTGATGAAACATTGGGCAAAATAAATGTCCTACGGGGAGCACTTATATAATTGATTTAGGCTAAAATGTACTAATAGAGATACATTTGTCATCAATAATGGATTTGTATTCTAACGGCTTCCACTGTGGAAACAAATTCTGAGTGCTGGTTTTCTAAATAATGTGACAGCAACAAGAAAACACATGGGGAAATAATCTCACTGATCACCCTACCTTCTAGCCATTATTATGTAGAAGCGCCTTTTAACAAGGTTATTTAAGTATGTGATGACTAAACAGAGTGGCTGATTGTTTTGTGACTTACTGGTGAGCAGAGTACCCAGTCCCAGTAGGCAATGCCAACTTGACCAGCAACAAACTCAACTCAAGTTTTTCAGCGCATCCAGTTGGCCTTGGCAAATTCATCGAATCCACACTCATCTCAAGTCTCCTAAGTCGTTTTTACACATACCACATGACTAAGCCACAACTCCACCTTCCTGGAGTTCGCAGAAGTGCTTAAGAAGCCAAGAATAGGATCACAATGTTCTCCTGTAAGTTTCCACTTAGATTCAGTTCTTTATTTGAATCTCTCCACATATCCTGGTTCCTCAGTTAATTGTCTTACTTATCCACTGCCCAATCAAGATTCATAACACCCAAAAGTTGTAATAATCACACCTGCCTATTTTTATTCAGGCTACATATAAAAATGTTGAAGGTTACAGATTCTAGAACAATGTTCTTTTTCAAGTTCAAATTGACATAAGATGGCATCATCACTCAACTGATCATTCTTTCCAATAAGCATCCCTTCATCCAACCCAAAGTTTCTACAGGCTTACCTGGAGTTGGATAGACACAAACACAGTGGTGCAGGGCTCGTGAACTTACACTGAATGCAGCCCCTCAAACAGGTCCCAAGATCCACACTCCTCCACTGACTAGCTTGAAGGGGACAATTCCCCACAATTCCACCCCACCTAAATATGGGTTCCTGTGACTGCCCCTTCTTTGCCTTTTATGCAGTCAACCATCCCATCAAAAGTGAAAAAACTGCTGCCAACATGATTCCAATCAAAATGCTTTCACGCTTTCGGAGAGTATTGGTGTGATGGTTAACTTTATGTATCAATTTGACTGGGCCACGGTGTCCAGATATGTGATCCAATATGATCCAATATATGATCCAATATATGATCCAATATGAATGTTTCTGTGGAGGTGTTTCTGGGATGAGATTTACATTTAAGTTGGTGGACTGGGAATAAAGCAGATTGCCCTCCATAATGTGTTCATCCAATCTGTTGAAGGCTTTCACTGAATAAGAGATTGACCTCCTCAGAACTAGAGGGAATTCTCAGCAGACAGCCTTCAGTCTTTTTTTTTTTTTTTCAAACATCTTTATTAGAGTAGAGTATAATTGCTTTACAATGGTGTGTCCGTTTCTGCTTTATAACAAGGTGAATCAGTTATACATATACATATGTTCCCATATCTCCTCCCTCTTGTGCCTCCCTCCCTCCCACCCTCCCTATGCCACCCCTTTAGGTGGTCACACAGCACCGAGCTGATCTCCCTCTGCCATGCCAGCCTTCAGTCTTGAACTGTAACATCAGCTCTTCTCCAGAAGCAGGACAGCCTTTGGACTTGAACTGCACATAGGATCTTTCCTGGGCCTCTAGCTGCAGATTTTGGCCTTGCCAGTTTACATATTATATTATATATTATATAATTAGTATATTATATGATTAGTATATTTTATTATGTATTATATATGTTATATATATTATATAACATACATACATACATCCTGGAGAATCCTAACACAATTGAAAAGTATTTTAATACAAAAAATACAAAAATGTATTAATACATTGGAAAAAAGACAATCTTATACACATAATCCTCCAAATTATTCATTAATGATATCTTAATAGCCTCTTTATTCTCTTTAAGTGATTCCTGTCCATTGTTCTTTGGACGTCTTTCGGGACGTATTCACCTTCTTATTCTTTCTTGAAATCTTGGGTGAAGGAAAGTATATAAATATCGTGTCTCTGTAATTCCCGTTTTCCACTCTTGGGCAGGTATCTGTTGAGTCTTAGGTCAAAGATACAGCCACTCTCTGGTGCCAAAGTCATAAGATCATTAATAACTCCAAGTGGATTTATGAGTCAGGCTTATGGAACAAAAAAATTACATTCAGGGCACAAGAGCCCCTCAAGGCAAATGAGAAGGGAAGTTTGACGGAGAGTGATATAGGAACTGGGTTTACTCAGTGCAAGATATTCCTGCAGTGGACACTTCTGGGGGAGGAAGAGAAAGGCCACGTAGACGCTGCCAGCAACAGCCACTCTTCACACACACAAACACACACACGCGTGCGGACACACACTGTGGCTAAAACAATGATTTTTTAAATGACAAGTCACTTCTTGGGAGAGGTCTTGGTTTAACGAGATGACACCATAAATTAACAAAACCACCAAAAGACTGTCGAAACACAGTGTTTCTACACTGTGGGATGGATTCCATCCTGTTGTGATGGGATTCTAACACTGCCAAGTTATCTGCTCATTTCAATTACTTGAAATAGGACACAGATAGAGTATAAGTAATAAAGAGCCTACAATAACCCACAAATCTAATTTTAGCAAATGGTTCAGTCTTCCCACAAGATCCTTCACAAAACAGATTGACAAAAGTTGCATTTTCAGGGAAGAGAGCCTCAGAAGCTGCCTGAGAAGACCAATTCGAACTCAGTCTCCCAGGACAGCAGCGCTGGGCGAAGTGGCTTGGTCCTCAGCTCTGCCAGGTACCCAGAGGTCTCCCAAGAAGGCCAGTTGTCCTCGAGAGGCTGATACGTAAATGAGAATGGCGGTTTCTCAATTCACAGCAAGAGAACTCCTTACTCACCATGTTACTCACTTCCTCGGGTCAGCACAGTCTCTCCACTTGGAAAATTCCAACGTGGACAGTCAAATTATAAACAGAAAGATTGTATGACGGGCGTGTAGTGACAACAAGGGAAGAATGTGGAATAATTTGATGGTTTGTGACATGAAGTCGTAGAAATACAGACAAACCTTTCAAAGAGACCAAAACATGTGTCTGCTACACAGGGCATCCTGTCCCACGGATAGTGAAGATCCTGCCCCAGCAATGTCCTGCTCTCCAGCTCTCATCCTCTGGCCTCAGGTTGCTAATCTACCTTCTGTTAACATAGCCTCTCCTCAGACTAGATGGTTTAGGATTGACTAGGCAACACTTTGGCTGTGCTGATGCAGCCATAATTTCCCGAGAGTACACACTGACGTCGTGATGGGATTCCAAGTGCTTCTAGAACTCCCCCAAATACTTACAGATGATTGCAGAGAATGGGTGTAATTCATATATTGAAGAGAATTCATATGTTGAAGTCCTAACCCCCACTACCTCGGAATGTGACTGTATTTGGGGATATGGTTTTTATAGAGGTAATTAATTAAAATGAGGTCACTTTACATGAGACCCTCATCCAATATGGCTACCATTCTTATAGAAAGGGGAATATGGACATAGAGACAGACATGCATAGAGGGAAGACGGGGAGAGAATAGCCATCTATAAGCCAAGGAACAGATTCTCTCTCAAGCCCTCAGAAGGAACCAACCTTGCCAACCCCTTGGTTTCAGACTTCTGGCCTTCAGAACTGTGAGAAAATGAGTTTCAGTTGGTTAAGCCGTTAGTCTGTGGTATTTTGTTATGGGAGCCCCAGGCAATTAATACACTGGGTTACTTCAGAGCTTACGTGTGAATTTTTCACTCTCAAAGGATGGGGCTTTTCACAATTGTAAGAGGTTTTTCCCCCTCCACACCACCACCATCAAACCCTAAAAATTACTATCTACACCCTAGCTAGTGAGCAGAGATAGGGCTCTTGCCAGAGACTAAAACTTTAGTTTAGTAAATGATATTTTAAAAGGGGGACAGGGACATTTGTTTTGCCAAGATCACATAATTAGCTCGAAGTAATTGATGAGTAATTGATGAGTATAGACATAAGAAGCCTTGCATGCATATTCATTCACACTATTAAATATTCATGACTGATTATTTCCATTTGGCTCCTCAACAATCACCTGCCCCTTTATTCTCAACCGCTGCACTCCTCCCCACCAAAATCATTCCACCTCGAAAGAAATTTCTTATGGCTCTTTATTACCAAATCCATGAATGACTTTCTGCTATTATTTTCTAGACCTCTTCTAGATTTGTTCCCTTCCTCCTTGTTGAAACTCTCCACTACCTTCCATTTTATCACATCCCAATGAACTGACTCTTCCTACATCTCCGACTATCTTTTTTGTTTTCTGCCATGGATGTCATTCCTCTAGTTGCCTCTTAAATATTCTTATTCCTTGACTTTCTGTCGGCCCACTTCTAACAACACATACATTATCTATCACTTATATGCTGATGACTCCCAAACCGACATCACAAACCAGCCCTCTCCCCAGTGCTTTCAGCCTAGCACTGCACATCCAACGTTTGATAAAGCAGCTCAATATTAGTTCCACTTATATTCCATCAGAGAGAATCACTTCTCTGGCCCCTCCTGCAGCCTTTTCTCATCCACAGCTCCACATCCTGGGAAAAAAAGCCCCTATATTGTTGGCCTTCCTCTGCCATACTGGCTTATAAGTACCTGAGAATTTGTACTGCCTATAGAATAAGCCAAAGCAACTTAAGGTGGCAGGCAAGACCCTTCACGAAATTGGGCCTAGTGTGTCTTTCCAGACTTAAGTTCATTATTCTCTCTCTACCTACCAATCCAGTTGTAGCAGACAATCTGTTCCTTCTCAGATTTTTCCAGGCCTTTGCTCATATTCTCCATGTTTAGAAGAGCTTTCTCTGCTAATGTGTATTAGGAAGACCTATTCATCTTCCTAATGAAGAAAAAATCCACACTTCTTCCCTTTAGCTTTCACTGAACCTTAGCCAAGAAGAATTCCACCGTATGCTATGTTCTCGTTGCATTTACAAATTCCACCATTACAGTGTTTATACTGTGTCATGATCATTTGTTTGTGAACCTACTTCCCCATCATTTCATGACCCGTCGGGGGCACCATGACTCTCTCATCTCTGAAGTCCCTTGATCCTGCTACCATCATAGAGATAGTGGCTCATGAGTGCTCCTACAAAAAGTTCAACAACTCAGGTTAGGACGTATGTACAACACATATAAAATGAGGAGAAAGACCAGCTTTGCTAAGAAATACAAAAGAGTATCCACATGTAGAATCAGCATATTACTCACCCTATTCAGGACTTAGGACTTCTGAACAGTAAGATGCCCAGGAGGTATCATGGAGAATAGCATCATGCAAGATTGAAACATGCACTCTGAAATTCCTGACATACAGCCCTGCCGACTAACCTTTCGCCTACCTGACAAGATTTTTGTTAAGAGCAACACAGCCTGTGAAATCAAGCTCTTGATATTTGTGTAAGAAGGTGACCTATTTGAAACTGGACTCTGAGATCCCTGGAGCTACAAAATGGTCTCAAGAATTGGAAGCTTGGGGGTGGCTCATTTGTTTGGGGAAAGTCTCTTGAATGTACCCTCCCAGTTCCACAGATGTAAAGTGAGTGCCTGCCCATTGTTCTAGGAGAAAATTGTGATGTGACCTGATACAAAACCAGATTACATATGATTGAGTTTGAACTGTGTCTTGGTTGACTTTTTATTGGAGGGTGGGGAGAAGGAGGAGATGAAAGAAGTGGTCCTTGGTTTGGTGTGAATAAGCTAAGGCTTGTTGAAGATAGATGTTCATCCTTCTCAATAACTCACTGAACACTCAGCTTGAGACCTGGAGCTTCAGGAAAGTCAGGAAGACGTGGATCTTCCCCTAATGCTGGAATTTGGGCTATAAAAGGTAATAGACTTGACATGGCGAGACAAAATCTGCACTGGGCTGTTGACATGTGTACTGGTATTATTTGCATGTACTCTCCTGGACCCTGGACAGTATTCGGATATTGAACTATCCTCATCTGACAGGATCATTCTGGGAGCTCCTGGGGTGTGAGAGATGAGCAGTTACCCCTGGAATGAGTGTAGATTACCAGAATCCATCCCCCTGGGAAAGGGAGGATATGGGAACATGGAATGCAGACTTCGAATTTGGACCTTAGTCTGGGTGAAGGGGACCACTGTCTTCTCTTTGACCTTGTAGTGGTTGGACTTTGAATGTGTGGATATGACGGGTAGGCAGAGCAACTCCCTCTGGAGACCATGCCTCATAACAGTCGTAAACTATTCTTGGTGTTGTACTTCCCTTCTATTACCTGTAGACATGCAGTAGAACCTTACTGATACAGCCTGATTTCAACTCTGCACTGGACCTTAAATGGAAGGACTGGATTTAATTTGGAGACAGAAAGGCAAAAGGGGGTCAGTAATGTCCCCTCCTATGGCCAGAATGGTGGCCTCTAGCCTTCACCAAAAGGGGGAGGCTGTGTCCACCAGAGGGGACTCCCCATGAGGGCTATTGATAGCAGGGGCTGTGGGGTAGTGACAAGAAGAGGAGGCTGGAGACGAAGGTCATGAGAGAGCTGAACACATGAAGCCCAAATACACAGAAATCCCCCCAAATACCCAAGGAATCACTGAAAGGGTGAGGCACCTGCAGGGAGAAGTTTAAGGTCATGTCAAGTTGAGAATAAAGAAAATGCGATTTCATCTGAGCCCTGCAGGCTGATAAAAGATGGACACCTACTTACCATTTCGAAGCAGTTCTTTTTTATGAAGGTGCTTCATTTTACTTTTCCATTCATTAAGCTGAGCTCCAACAAACAGGTTGCAGAAAAGCATAATCATCATTTCTTAGTTCCAAGTTTTCCTGGTTGTGAAATACATTCTCATTCTCGGGAGGAGATTCTGGGGAGTATGGTCCATGCTGAACAAGGGTCAAGTGTAGGGATCATAACTCTTCCGCTGGCTTTTTCCAGTCTTGCCCATTTAAGAATTAAAAGATGTGTGTGTGTGTGTGTGTGTGTGTGTGTGTGTGTGTGTGTGTGTGTGTCTGTTTACAGTTTACACTGCAAGGTATTGTAGAAAAATGTACTATGTAAAAACTTTTTTTGGCAGTTTCATACAACCAATGAAAAGTTGTGTTGTGTCTTAAAAATTTTTTTAATCTTAAATTTATTTGACAAAAATTAATGAACAAGTGAAAGAAGAACATAAGCACTTGGAATTATTACCCAGAACATCTCATACTTATCAATTCGTGCAGGAAGAATAGCTCCCTCATTAAAGCTAAGAACTGGACTTTTGGCCCATAATTATTTCTAGAAGACCAATCCTACATGTCACTGACTAATTGGGCTAATTGGAAGAGAAAAATTGCACAAAATGTTCCTGCAACATATACAGTAATTTGCTTTTATTTTCAGCTAAGACTTTTGTATCTAATTGTATTGATTTGTAGCTCTGAACAAATGAAAAATCCTAAGGGAAAAACATTTATAAAGGGCAATTCTAAAAGAAAATAAAGATAAAGAAGAAGAAGAAGATCAAAAGTGCTATAAAACCTAAAATATGATTCTTTTGACAACCTGCTTTAAGATACTACAGTCACTTAAAACTCACTAAAAGTATCATCTTGAACACTCTTAGGAACTGAGAACTGCGTGTCCCAAATAATTGTCAACATGACTTAGAGCTTTTGCTCTGCTGTAAGGCAGTTCCCAGCTGACAAATGGGTTGAGCTCAGAAAGTTCTTTTGAAGTTAATTGTTCAGAACTCAGGCCAGCTCACCAAAGAAAATTAACCCTAAATGTTCCTTGTTTAGTTTCCTTGGGCTCCCATACAAAGTACCACAAACTGGGTGGCTTAAACACAGAAATTTATTGTCTCACAGTTCTGGAGGCTGGAAGTCCAAGATTGAGGTGTTAGCAGGGCTGGTTCCTCTCCAGGGCTGTGAAGGAGCCTCTCTCCTAGTTTCTGGGAGTTTGCTGGCCGTCTTTGGCATACCATCTCTGCTTTCATCTTCACATTGGGTTCTCTCTGGGTGTATGTCTGTGTCCAAACTCCCCTTTTTATAGGACAACAGTCATGCTGAATGTGGGACCCACCCTGTTCCAGTAGGACCTCCTCTTAACCAATTGCATCTGCAATGACTTTATCTCCAAATAAGGTCACTTTCTAAGGTGATGGTTCAACATATGATTGGTGGGGCCCAATGCAGCCCACAACCCTCCCAAAGTGTCCTTGAGAAGCTGAGAGCACCCCTTCTCTGGGGTCACAGCTCTTCCACACCTAGAACAGGGGGAGGGGGAGGGCAGGGCTGAACCCTTGGCACCAGGAAAGTGTGAGTCTGCACAGGGCACAGGAACACCGTCCGGGAGGAGAGTGCGAGTCCCCTGTGAAGGCGCCTAGCTCCACAGCAGAGGTTCTCCGACTTGAGACACCCAGGATGCCCTGTTGGAACACAGGCTGCTGGGCCACAGCGCCCCTTCCTGGTCCAGCAGGCACGGGTCTCGGAAACTGCATTTCTAACAGGATCCCAGGGGAGGCCCAGGCTGCTAGCCCTGGGCCACAGTTTGAGAACCAGTGCCCTGAAGGAAAACATTTGCTTTTCAAGTAAAGGAAAATACTTATAAAGCAGGTAAAATTCACCTCATCAGGAAATAACTGCAGGAAGAGGGGCTGCAGTGGGTTGAATGCTGGTCTCCCCAGAAGTCATCCTCCGGCGTGGTTTTGTGCGTCTCAATAAATAAATACATATGCAACCACATAGATCATAAACGATGTAGTATCGATGATACAGATGTGTTATTAACATCGTATTATGTCTGTATTCATGTAATATACAACATATCAATGTGTTACATATTGCATATATTATATATGTAATATAATAATACACATTACCTCTATATGTATTGCATACCTATTAAGATACTATAGATATTACATATATAATACAATATTATGCTATCTCATAAGTTATTTATATATTTATATCTACGCCTACCCATCTGCATCCATCTATCTTGCTCCAGGATGCAGACCTAGCTGTTCTCAACACACCCCTTGCCCACCTTCATGAAAGCCTGTGTGGCAGACCCTACCTGACTATTGCAGGTGGAGTTTCTGAGCGTGCCTGGCAGGCGCCATGTTGTGAGACTTAATTCAGCCTGGGTGCGTGACGTGACTCACAGCTCCGTACCCACAAACAGGAGAGAGGCCCTTGTGGCTCCAGTGGCTGTTTCCGAGTTGGAAGTTCGTCTGTCCCCTTCACTGAGCATCCAGGGGATGGTCAGCTGGTGGTCAGGAGAGTCCTGTCCACGCTGCTCAATTTCCAAATGGCTTTCTCCAACCCCTCGTCACACCAGCCTTTTTGCTCTTGCTCCAGTTCGGACAAGCCCTGGGGGAGTCCGGTGAGCTGGATGCTCCCTCGCTGCCTTGGTAGGGCTTCCTCTTCCCGATCCATCCCCTCCCGCCAGTGGGGGGCACACACAGGATACGGTGTCGTAGCGGAGCTCTTTGGAGCAAATAAACTGCTCGCTGCTTTCATCCCGGGAGCATCGGACCTCCTTCTGTTTTTTTCATGACCCTCCAGCCCTCATGGCCACACTTTGCAAGCCCCAGTGCAGCTACTGGGTCTAAACCAATTTCCAATGAAAGGGGGAGAACAAGATCAAAGACCACGGTGTCAGTACAAACTACGTCACGTCTAGGTCAACATTTTAAGAGTTTATACTGTATAGCACAGGGAACTATATTCAATATCTCCTAATAACCTACAATGGAAGATAATCTGAAATATATATATAACTGAAAATATATATCTAGAAATTTCAAGAGAATGATTTTTTCCTCTCCGTCTCTATGACTGAGTTCTAATAGTGGTTTCTCTTGCACATCTCTTTTCCAAGTAATTAAAATTGATGGCATAGTACGTAAATGGCCTAAAGCCTCAGTGCTAGAAAGGGTGTTTTTGTCTCTTGTCTAGTAAATGCTATCAGAGTTTCCCGGCACTGAAGAAACTCAATTTACTAATACCAACAGAAAGCCCTTATATGATAAACCGACAGTACCATTTTCCCTTGGAAACATTTGTAATCTACTGTATCAGGGATGGAGAGTTTCTATTAAAAATATATCAACACCCTCATAAAGACCATTTTCCCCTTACAATTTATTCTGAGTAATAACATCCAAGCCACAGACTTGTTGACAACTAATTTTTGCTTCTCCATGAGATTCAACTGAAGAGTATTTGCTTCTTAATAACAGAAATGGCTCAAACACAAAGTGACATTCAATTACCAGGTGCGATGACACAGCAAACCCCATGATGCTTCTTCTTTTGTGGAGACATATCCACACACCATCCTTCGGCCCTACGGGCTTGCTGCTGTATTTGCATTTCCGTTCCCAGATGGGTTTAATTGACTCCAAACATGGGTAATATAAATATTGAAGCTCAGCTAAATCATGAAGAATGTCTCCTAGGTATAGATATGTAAAAGTCACTTAGATGCTGATGAGGGACACCCTCTTGATTCCGTTTCTCATCAGAGAAAATATTGGAAGGCAGGAAACAGTGAGTCTGATGGCTTGAGTAAATAAAGGCAGTGTTCTTCTGGAAGCTGGCTGGGGTGGGCTGTTGTAATTAGAATTTTTATCCTCCTAAATTCCTTCCCTCCCCTTCTTCTAGTAACAGAACCCCTCATGGGGAACTCCTTCTGATAGATGAATTTGGCGCTGACCTCTTCCCCTGCCCGAGGGGAAGGAACATGACTCAAGCTTGGTCTCCCAGAGAAACCCAAGCCCCTGGCCAGAGCGATTACTGCATGGACCAACACCCACTGGATCTAGGCAGGCAGCCCCTCTCCCCACAGACATTTGCTGGAATTATCAGAAAAGAGACACTCTCTGTGGATTGCTAGCCTCCTCACTGGGAAGATATACACCCAGGTGTGTCAGCAGCCACTCTGTCACCACGTGGAGAACCTGCTTGAGAATGAAGCAACTCAGGGGGCAGCAGATTCGAAAGGTAGGGAGGCAGCTTCTTGATGTCATTGAGTGTGACCCTCAAGCCTAGGCAGCCCTGGTCTTCCCTGATATAGGAAACATATGTTATATTATATTGAGTTTCTGTGCCCTATAGCTAAAAATATCCTAATACAAACACTGAGGGGGGGAAAAGCATCACCTACATCTAGGCTAAAAGAAAACGCTTGTTTCTTCTACTCACAATACTTCTGACAACAAATGTTTTCCACATTTGGTTTGCTTGGGTTTTCCACACCAAGCAATTCTGATACTAAGTATCCGAGTCAGCACAGACTCCACTGGTCAAGGGCTCAGGACCACAAGAATTCCCCTCACTGCAGACACCAATCCCAAGTCTGGGCCTCTGGGACTTCTGACCGACTAACTGCCTGTAAATGAGGGCTTCCCATGACACCCTTCTCGGGTTCCATAATTTGCTAGAACAGCTCACAGAACTCAGGAAAACACTCTACTCACTATTATTGGGTTTATTATAAACGATACAACTCAGGAAGAGCCAAATGGAAGAGCTGCATAAGGCAGGGTACTGGAGAGAATGGGGAAGAGACTTCCATGCTTTCTCTGGGTGCACAGCCCTCCCAGCACCTAGATGTGTTCACCAACCCAGAGACTTTCTTTACCCTGTTGTTTAGGGGTTTATGGAGGTCCATTACCTTGGCATGATTATTTAAACCATTGGCCATTGATAATTAGCTCAATCTTTAGCCCCTCTCTATTCCCCCGAGGACAGGGAGTGGGGTTGAAAATCCTAACCCTCTAACCATAGGTTGGTTCCCCTGGCAACCAGCCTCCATCTTCCTCCGAGAGTCCCCTTATTAGACAAAGTCAAGTATGGTTGAAAGGTTTTGATATGAACAATGGAAGATGCCCCTATGAGCCATGTTGGGAAATTCCAAGGGTTTTAGGAACTCTGTGCCAAAAACCAGGGATAAAGACCAAATACATATGTTTTACTATGTCGCAATTTCACATAGACAAATCTTGCTTTATTTTTAAAGATGAAGTCTTTTTGAGCTTGGGTTGTCAGCTAAACTTTAATGTATGTAGTAAGGAAAACAAAGTTTTTTTATTCATTTTTAATTTTTGTTTTTATCTTGTTTTATTGGTGTCCTAGGAATGTTAAGATACAATAGGACAAGGGACATAAAGGGACATAAGTTATCTTAAATGGCATTTCTTTAATCAAGTGTTAAGGAGGCAAGGGTCCCCAGGGATAGTGCTGCTTAATAGGACTGTGCCTTCCGTGTCTGGACGTTTCCGTCCTTGGCCACAAAATAGCCCTGTCTGCTGTTATCACCCAAGGGCCTGAAATCCATGGAGAATCGAGATGTTGGCCCATTGTTAGAATCTGACCTGCTCGGATTAGAAAAGTTGGCCACCCCGTGGCAGAATAGCAGTTCCTGATACGTGAACCATGCATGGCTCATGGGTTATCTGGAGGCTGGTTTCTCCAGACACTGCTATTAATAAGATAATTGCTACATTTTCCTCCCTGACTTGAATACTTTGTGGCAACCCTCGCTGTAATCCCCTAAGAAAGTACAACAACTCTAGCCCTTTTGTTTTAAGAAAGTTATTTTGGGGGATTCTTTTGGGGTTTAGGGGGAGCAGCAAAAAATAAACTAAGAGGAATCAAATGTGGTAGGGCATGTCCATTCAACAAATGTGGATTCAGAGTCTCTTTCAAGAAAAAGATTACTCTAGGGAGGGTGGGAGGGGGAAAGAGACATAGAAAAGTGAGCCATCAGCCTGTCCCCGCTGAGTTTGCAGTCTAGTTGGAGGTGGAGGAGAGACATTAGGCAAGGAAGATAAGACAAACACACACATCTGAAAAAGAGAACAAAAATAAGAAGACAAAAAGACATCAAAAAGTACCAAGGTAATATTCAATATGCAGAAGAGAGAGATTTTTCTTAAAGTCTGTTCTCCATCTCAAAGCAGTAAGGTAACTGTTTTGAGATACATTTATTTAAGTGTTTCCCAAAGTTTGTCCTATGAAACACTAGTCCTATGAGATGCAACTTGGGAAAAAAAGGTTCTATGAGAAATACATTTAGGAAATGGTGATTTCCATTTTGCCACTATTATCTCAACTTAGAAATAGCGTACCTTAACTTACTAAAGGCTCTGATTAGTCCTGCTGTAAAGAAATCTATTTAACTTTAATTAACCCACTATATCCCAAACTTATCTGACGACAGTCTCAAGGGAATTTTCCATGGAAAACACTCTGAAACGTGGTAATATATGTCGCCTAAGGAAAGAGCCATACAAACCCAGACATTCTTCAAAATCTCTCAGAATGTTGCCTCAATTGTTGGCTTCAAATTATTTGGTAGAGTAAACTTTGTTTGTTCCTCCAGAAAAAAGAAAGAAAGAAAGAAGAGAGAGGGAGAGAAAGAAAGAAAGAAAGAGATAAAAAATGTCATGAACTTTCTAAAGAGAGAGTCCACATTCTACTAAAATTTCAGAAGTATTTAAAATTTGACATGAGCTGTAAATAGTAGAGAGTGGATATCTTCAAATTTCTCTTTTAAAAAAAGATTGTGCACATCTGTGTGTATGTATATTTACACAAACACATATATATATATATACACACACATATATGTATGCATATATCTCCTTTATATACTGATCATTAATAAGCACTTTCACATTTATGTAGTTTTAAAATATATATATATTAAGATACAACTTAACCTGTTGTTCTCACTGTGAATGACTAAGCTCTCATTTAAAAAGATGAGAAAGGTGGATAGAAAGGAAAGAGAAGGGGAAGGATCAAATGGGAGAGATCAGGATCTCTAAGAACCTGGCCTGGGTCGATTTTGAGAACCAGAGGAAGGCCAAACATTGACATGACACAAAAGAATGTGTTTATCATCATTTGACAATTGCTCTACATCTATCTGATGACACCATTCTCACCTCTGAGCTTCTCTGACCCCCTTGGTGTCTGCACTCATTCAAGCTCTTCCGACAGTACTGCCCTCAACAAAGACCTCTCTCTCCCATCGTATTACCTGGAGATGGGCTTACTCAGAATAACAAAGTGCAGATGCTGGTCCCCTTGAGATCGTCAGTCAACAAACATAATTTGGAGCCTGGGATGGGTAGGGGGTCCTAAGATTCACACTTTCTCACCTTTAGGTTATAAGCACAGGGGGAAACTGACACAAGGAGCTGGTGGCCAAAAAGAATCAAGGACCATAGGCTCCCCACTTGGGCCAAGGCTTCCCCCTAAAACAGGATGAGAGAACACAGCTTGGGCTGAGGCTGCAGTGGAGCTTTTCCTTTCCTGATTCTAGACCTTGAGACTTGTCCAGAGCACTGCAGGACCATAGGCCTAGCCCAGACGCCTATCACTGCTTGGAGAGAGTGCAAGGGTGGGAGAGAAGGCACCTCCTCCTGGGAAGCCCTGAGCAGTAGGTTTACTGATTGGAAATGAGAAGTGGGAGAGCTGATGCCAGCCACCTCGCCAGGGCCAGAGAACTTTCCAGACTCAAGTAGAGCCCTTGAACCCTGGTCCCACCCAATGGCACATGCCTGGACAGTGGCTATTCAGCTCTTATCCTGGGCATACGGCCAGGAGCCCATCAGCAGGGAGAAGGAACTCACACTACTCTCTTGAACATCCAAGATCTTTCTAGAAACTCACACAAGGAAAAAAGGTCCCCTTTATGTACTCCATCAGTACAAACACATATAACCTGTACCCTGAAGGATTCTATATTAAAAAGGACCATAATAAGGTCATTGAGGCTTGATCTGAATCTTAATTTATAGAACCATAGGCCCTGCTCTTTGTTAGGCCTCCAGTGGTGTGACAGTTGGCTTCTCTGCCTATAAATACTCCCCAAACCCTTCCAATCTGCATTGCTGGGCTACCCCCATTCTGAAGGGGGGCCATGAGGTGGCATCATTTGACCTACACAGCTCTACCCTAATTGGCAAGAAAACAATTCTTTTGATATCTTTCATTTGGAGATGACCAGATGGATGGATTGGGGTTACTTCTCAAGAATTGTGTTTCTCTAGGCTTGGCACCTAAGGTAAGTACTAAGAAGTTGGGTTTTTACTGTAAGCACCCAGAGGGCAGGCTCTGTGCTCAGTTTTGTAGAACACACAATGGTATTTGAATGCTACATTTAATGAAATGCTATTGTGAAGTCAAGAAATGTTGATAGAGTCTCTGTCATCAAACAATCTGATGTTTGACTTACCTGATATTCTTTACATTTTATCCCTTTTCAAGTTAGCAGGTGCTCTTTGCCCTACATGCCTATTTTTTCTACCACCAAATAATGCCTTTCCTTTTGGGGGTCGCTTCAGATCCCATATTTGAGACTCATTCTTCTCACTCTAAATAATTCAACTTCGTTCCTGGGTCTCATGGAATTCACATAGAGTATCTAAAAAACATGACAGGTAGGAGTTGTTAACTTTCTCTGGACAACCTTAAGGGAAGACTTAATGGATGACAATTAATTGGAGCTAATACTTTATTGATGAATTGGGGTGATAAACAAGAATAAAACAAGAGCACAGCCCAGAAGTCCATGCCAAGAAAAACCTAAAACTATTGATAAAACAGATAGAAATTGTAAATATTTTTAATCAATACTGACTTTGGCATATGAATAAATGTTTGGCTAATGCATCTTACTACTTATAATTCAGTTTTAAACTGCCATAAGATGTCCTAAGACCATCTGAGAGGAAATTGAGGTAAAATGCCTAAATCAAAAAAATCATCATCTTTATGGCATTTGTACTGGAATTATTTCTAGAATAATGCAGCTTCACAGCTATAATTCAAACTAAGTTTTAGTCTATTGGTTTAACTGCAGCATATCTGAAATTTAGAAGTTTTTATAGCCCTCAATCCCACATAATGGTGGTTAAAAACCTTAGAGAAAATTCAATTATAGTAGAAGAGAGTTTTGTTCCTTTTTTTTTTCTTAAAAATAGACTTCATTGGGAGACATGCTAAATATAAAGCAGCTTCAAAATTTCCAACCCAATGTCTATAAAAATGGAGTGGATTACAAATCCAGAAATGCTATAGAGGGACACCTAGATTGTTAAATATGGCATAAGAACATTAAAAGAGAATTTAACTGAACATTTATGCTTATTAGCATTGTGTCAAGAGCCTCGATTTATTTCAAAACCATGAAGATTCCATTTCTCTAAGCAAATTTTGGAGATTTTCTTAAAGAGAATCATTTGTTTGCTATTCTATTGAATGATGCTTTATCTCCTTTGTGTGTGTGTGTGTGTGTGTGTGTGTGTGTGTGTGTGTGTGTGTGTGTTTCAGTCTTATAGCTTCTCATCCCCTTTATTTATTTTTATTAGTTTCATATGTATTCAAAGAGATTTGCAGAGTAAGTCAAATCCATTTGTATTTTTAAGGATGCTGTATTTTTTCAGAATTAATGTATTTTTTAATGAATTTTTAAAACATACACTAGAAATTGTATTAACATTTTAAAGGGGAGAGTAATAATAACAAATTTGTTTGCATTCCATTTATTTATTTATTTTTCGGTACACGGGCCTCTCACTGTCGTGGCCTCTCCCATTGCGGAGCACAGGCTCCGGACGCGCAGGCTCAGCGGCCACGGCTCACGGGCCCAGCCGCTCCGCGGCACGTGGGATCTTCCCGGACCGGGGCACGAACCCGAGTCCCCTGCATCGGCAGGCGGATTCTCAACCACTGCGCCACCAGGGAAGCCCGGGACCGTGCTTTTTTAAATTGCAAACAGCATTCTTTCTCCTTGGTCAGAAAATTTTGTCCAAGACGGGTCAGTGCCTCAAGCCCTCCCCCTTTTTATGTCCTTGGTTAGCACTGATTCCCAGTTACTGGGATCAGGGCATTGAGGAGTTAGCTCTATCAAATTACTGGTTATAAAATACATGGGAATCGGGCAATAGCTGCTAGTCATCCTAGGAGGACAGAATTTCATAAAGACGATATTAGGCATCCGACTTTTCCTTCTGTTTTTGACTCCTACTCAGAGAAGGCTAAAATTTTGCTTTGGACACAGTTCATGATGAAGTGAATTAATGACACAAGCTACACATTTTTAGTAAGCATCTTCTGAGTGCTAGCAATTCTCTGAAGGCCTGATCTGAAATGATTAGGAATAGCATGTGTCATCATGAAGTAGTATTGATGTCTGCTAAGTATTTGTTGAGAAGATTTCCAAAATATTCCAAAATAGAATCTGTATCTTTTATGGTGAAGGCCCTGTGCCTTTAGGAGTTTTTCTAGTAAAAAACACTTTCTCGATCTTGAGTGGCTGCCCTCTCCCTGATTCTTTCTCTCATCTTCCCTGTCAGAGGATTGAGGAAGAGAAGACCACCTCAGCATCCTTGAGGAAAACAGTTCTGAGAATGAGTTGACTGGGACAGGTTGTAATTTCCTACCATTGCTAAGGAGTTGCTAAGCAAATATTTATAAAACAAACAGAAAGGGGGATACATTCCTTTCACATCCAACAAAGGAAAACAAAAAGTTAGCTCCCTGGATACGAGAAATAAAGGAAAGGGGGGCAGTTGTCCTCTCCATGTTTGTTTTCTAAATAGGATTGGAGCCTCATTTGCCTTTTTTGGTTTGGTTTGGTTTGGTTTTTGCTTCAGATGAGAAAAAAAATGGGAGGTGTGGTCAAGAAGAAAGGCATGGAACACACCAAGTCGCTGTCCTCTGTTAACTCTCCAGGGCAGAGGTGGAGGTGGAGGCTTAAGGCAGCCTCTTATAGGTGAGAAGGAAGCCACAGTGGCCTGGACCTCACACAAAGCCAGAGCAAAGGACCCTCCCTGGTTTCATAGTGAGAAAAAGAAGTCAGGTTTCTCTCTGAACAGTAGTACAAGATGAAAGATCACCTGCCATGTCACTGAGATACCACATGTACTGTGAAAGACACAAAGAAGTAACAGATCTGGCTGCTAACTGGGGGAATCGATCATCTCCTCTGGTACACACACGAGCTATTCCCCACAGGGAAGCAAGGCAAGGACAAAGCTAGAATATACGCCAACTTTGCCATGAGTGGTTCTTAACACAGGCAGTGTAGGATGCCTTTCTCTCTCATATCCTTGGCTATAGCTCAGGTTTCCTAAATTTTTATCCCCATCCTTGATCTCTCCACTGGACTCTTGATTTGTATATTTAACTGCTTATTTGACATCTCCACTTGTATATAAATAAGAATACCAAACTTTTCTTCCTAGACCTCTTCCTCCCGTCATCCTCCCCATTTTAGCACTGATTTTTTTTCCCCTTACATAGCATCTTGAGTCAAAAGCCTGGGAATCATCTCTGATGTCTTTTTTTTTTTTTTTTTTTTTTCCACACTGCAGATCCAGTCCATCAGACCCTCCTGGCTCTACCTCCAAAGCTTAACCTGAATCCATCCATCTCTCACCATGGCCACATCACCACTATCTCTGGCTTTTACAACTGCAAAGGCCTCCTTCACTCACTCCTGTCCCTCTATGATCTGTTATCCTCCTTAATGTAGCCAGAGGTCGCTTCCCATCCCCTCTCAGGACATTTGCAGGAATATTTCTTGGCCAAGAATGTACTTCTCTCAGACCTACCCCTGCTGGCATCATCCTCATCCTTCAGGGGCCCTCGACTCCGAGTGGTCCAGCCTGATCTCCTCGTCTGAGGAGCACGCGGTCATTCTCTCTCCCTCCACCCAGTTTTATTGAGGAACTTTATTACAAATGGCTATGTTATTTCTTGTTTGTGTTGACTGCCTGGCTTCCCCTTAATCCCGAGGATTAAGCTCCGGAGAGGAAAGACTGGGTCCTTCTATTCAGTTGCTATGTATGTAGGAACAAGAATAATGCCTGGCACAGAGTAAGTACTTAATAAACGGTGACTGAGTAAGTAACCTGGTAAATAAATGAATGTCCCAATCCGCTACATTGAAGCCAACCAACACAGCAACGTGAAGGCAATGAAAACCCCCAAAGGTGTCTGTAGTGAGGCCCTCCTTGCCCTCCCACAGTTCACATATGCTCTCTCATCGCAGGCTCTATCTCTCATTTACGAACCTGCTCCTGCCCCTTGGGTGGTGTTGTCACGAGGCCCCACTAACTCCCACCTCTGCTTATTCTAGAATGGGGAGCACACACGTGGGACGGCCCAGGGGCTGTCCTGCAGCAGGCGAGACCCTCTGGAACCCACAGCCCACCCTCCAGTCCCCACGCTTGTACGGATGCCTCTGCTCTCCCCCAGGGGGCTTCAGAGAAAGTCACAAGATAGCACCACAGCTATCACCCCTTCTATAGCCTTGACGAAAACAGTTCTGAGAATTCGTTGACTGGGACAGGCTGGGAAAGCTTCCTGGAGAAGTCTGGATGTGAGCTGGGCCTCAAAACGTGGTGAAGAAAATCACCTCGCTTAACATAGATGAGTGTTTCTCAACTTTTTTTCATCATCATCCCTCCCCCACAAAGAGCCTTTCAGACTTTTCCTAATCGCCCCTTCCTACGAAATCTAAATGGCACCAACACACTGTATATCTGTCTATGCCCTATGACATTTTAGAGGTCCACAAATCATTGTAATATCTAAGATTTTTCTCACCCATGCCCCCCACCTCTGAGAACCAATTTTTGAGTACTTGGGGGAAGCATCACTCTGTAGAGAATGCATGTCACACATATGTGTTTCTCTTGTATAAATGATGATGTTCCTCTGATATCTGATTCTACTGTTGGTGGACAAATTTCTCCTTTAAGAAAGATCTTTTCCAGTGTGGGTTACTTAAGAAAATGTTTAGATCCTCTTGGGGAAAAAAAAATTGAACCCCTCTAAAAATGAGCCTATGTTGGCAGAAGAGGAGACACTTCATCTCTCCTGTGGCTTTGCTCTTGGCTCTAGACTTCAAGGAGTTCAGATATTTTAGAAGGGTGAGGGTGGCTCCTGAGTCATGTCAAGCTGGACATGGGGAAGGCTGCCTTTCTTGGAGCAGATATTACCTAGAAATTAGAAAGAATGTTTGGTGAGCTAGATTATTTTTTCATGTTATTCTATGCTTATACACATTTGCTATGTCTGTGACTTCATGAGTCAGCAAGAGTAGGAAAGAAAAATGGGAAGTAAGATGGGAAAGTGGACATGCTATGGGTCACTTAGTGGGATCAGTGAGGGCCATGGACCCCTTTTCCTGAAGATGTAAGGACAGCTTCATAAAAGAGATGAAAACCAATCATTGCCCATGTCTCAGTTTTGCATAGAACTAACAAATGCTTGTAGCCTTGAACTTAACTGGACGAAACCGGCCTGCCTCCTTCCTTCCTTCACTCATTCTTTCAACAAATATTTGAGTGTCAAGCATTTGTGAATAATATAAAAAAGCAAAGGTCAAGATCAATTGACTTTTCCCCCAAAGAGCATACAGCCCATGGGGAAATCACACAGATGATGAGATTCATGGAGTGACTGTGACGTTCCCCAGCGTATTGGCTCCAGGCTCCATACTGAGACCCACCAAGGACATTCACTGTTTGCTGTTTTTCAAGGATGAACTCACCCTTTGAGAACTTAACGTTGCTTGTACTTCCGAATTCAATGCTTTTGAAGAGCATCATCAAGTGGCATAACGTCAAGCTGCTACCTAAATTAAGGTCTCTTCTCTCATTTCCCTCTCCCCACAAAATCAGTGATTACAATCAAAGAAACAATTACCTTTGTTTAACAATTAAAACATAGGTTTGAATTAGCCTATGTTTGTTCTCCATTGAAAATACCTCTACTAAGAGTACGTCTAATGAGTCTTCTGCTCTGGTGCCTGGAAGAATAGACGGGCGATAAGCCAATGGCCTGATGCTCCACAGCTGCTTCACTCTTAAGACCTTAAATCTCAAGGAAATCAAGTCTGTACACGGGATCCCAGGAGCTGGGGCTTGCTCCAGACAGCTTCTGAGCACACAATTGTCCAGAGAACAAGACAGAGGAGGCTGGCCCTGAAAGATGGAAGACCGAGACTTTTTACCTGGCTATTTCTTAAAGGAATTCTGTCAGTTTCAGAAGGTGTTGTAATGACATGCTCCTCATCTGTTGACTTTTCACATCCTTAGGACCAACCCGGGTCTGTAGATCTCCTTGACCACCAGCCAGTTCTCACAGCCAACTGCAGCCAGGCAGCTGCTGTGCAGGAGCCTGCTGAATCTCTTGGTTCTGTTCAGAAGTTGCAGAGGCCAATACGGCGGCTAGCCTGCTGAATGAGTCCTCAAGCAACCCAATTCTAAAAGTGCACTTCTTATCCTATGTGAGCTTACCTGCTGAGCCTGCTATGCAGTTAACCCTTCCCTCTAGCAGGAGACCTGTGTCCTAACACGTTGTGCTAAAGCTCCCACTTCACAGCCTCCTCTAAGTGGCCATCACCATGTCTCAATCCTCTGTTGTAGAATTCTTACAAAACTCCTTATCTTGTCCATAGAAGAGCAGAAGTGTGTAGGGCAGGGAGACTGGGTTGCAAGCATGTTTCAGTAGTATGGTTCTCAGGTCTGAGATGCCTGTGCTTCCATATTGTAGGCAACTATGGCGGGGAAATGACCTTGAAGACTCACTGTGAACTGTCCTTTATCCTTAGTTGATCTAACACTGTCTATCAAGCTGACCTTTAACACTGGAGATCAAATTGATCTCCAAGCAGGAAGAGAAAATTCCTTTTGAATTCTTACCTTGGGCTTCCCAGGTCAGCTGCTAAGTTTCAGAAGAACTTGAGGAGTTTGAGGCTGCTACACACCTTCAAAGTCCTCCTGGCCACTGCCTCTCCACCTTCCGGCCACTTGACGCTTTTCTCCACTGCATTCACAAGTAGGCCACTGCCATGGTATAGAAAATAACCAACTAAAAAATATCTTCCATTAGTCCCTTTCAGAAAGTTCCAGAATCCCGTCAGATTCCCAAATTCCATCAGTTCAAACAAACAAAAAAAACATGTATCGACACATAAATGAATCACCTCTCAAAAACACAATACAGATTGACTGCTTTTCTCTGATAAATTTCCCCGTCATCTTCGATTTTCCAAAGATGAGTAAAAAGCCTGCATTACCAGGGACATATATACACTACCAAATGTAAATTAGATAGCTAGTGGGAAGCTGCCGCATAGCACAGGAAGTTCACCTCTGTGCTTTGTGACCACCTAGAGGGGTGGGATAAGGAGGGTGGGAGGGAGGGTGACGCAAGAGGGAAGAGACATGGGAACATATGTATATGTATAACTGATTCACTTTGTTGTAGAGCAGAAACTAACACACTATTGTAAAACAGTTATACTCAAAAAAAGATGTTAAAAAAAAAAAAGCCTGTATTACATTTCTCTCTTGCTTCATTTAATTTGAGCTCAAATTTAAATGCAGTGTTTCCTTTAGAAACAATTGCAGCCTGAATCTTTTATGGCCAGTTTCTAGCTACAATCTCAAGCTTATTTATGAACATAAGTTTTAAAATAATATTGAAATAGAACTTAAAAACTGAGGTTCCAGTGGGGTTTTTTAAGAAGAACTTAGTAAAGAAATGAAAAAGATAAGGAAATAAAGTTTGGTGTATGAAACTGAGTAGGCTGTTTCATAAAAGCCATACCTCTGAAATGCATTACGTGAATAGCTAAAACTGCTGATGGCTTTTGAAATTTGCTGAGAATAAATTTGAAATCATATTTCCATGGAAGTAATTGCTTATCCTCTAGAACAATGGTTCCTAACTTTTTCAAAGATCCTTTTTGAGTCCCAAGAAATTTAGTGAGAACTGTCTCGTGGTTGGAAAACGTAGAACACATGCAGAGAGAGACTCACAGGTCTTTGTATTAATTCCACAACCCCTCAGGAATCTGGGTCCCACTGTCTGGCTTCCACTGATTCTGTGCTGGGAGAGCCCTAAAATTATCCAGAAATGACGGTCCCTATGCAGCCATCCTAGAACACGTTCACTGTTGGCCTTAAAACTTCAGATTACTGTGTGTCCACCAGATTTGCCTATGTCAGAAAACAAATATCTTCCATTTTTTCTTTTAGTCTTAATACATAGGCTACTATGGATGCTTTATAGCCTCTCAATTTACCTTTCTAGTACTCTCTAATTAAATCTAAAAACTGTTCACCTTCTTCTCAAGCATAAGGTTGAATTGTGAGAACCCAGAGAATTCATGAAAGACCTTTCTATATGCAAATAATAAATGTGATAACTTATCATTCCCACCACTGGGATGATTATCCACATAAATCTTAACTGTGCTATTGAGAGCCGCATTAAATCATTCCACTAGTCCATTGCATTATGGGTGATAAGCCAGTATTTTTACATATTTAACCTGATGACACTTTCACAGGAAATTCACACCCCAGCCTGTCTGCAAGAATCTCTGAAAGAAATTCGGGCCAAAAATGACCCATGCCAACCCTTGCCTACTTCATGGGCATAAGAACACAAGGTACTGCTTCTCAATACTTTATGCCTCTACAATGAATATTTTGCCATTTTGAGAGGGATTTTCTCATTTCCACCCTCTCTAGAAGACCTTCCCATGGACAGATCAGGAATATTGCAGCTCTTGTTTAGACATTCTTCTTTCCCAGCCTCTGGCATGCCTCCCAACCTGTATATCATTATGCATCTGCCTTTGGGTAATAGAATCATAGACATTATTGGGGTTGCATGAATTAGGGAATCTATAAACTTGGATGGGAAAAAAATTACATCTTTATTTTCACTAACCTCTAACTGAAATTTAGCATTTCCTTCAAATGTGAATGCAGGCAGCAAACCACAGTAGTTTCGGGAACTTTATCACCAAGAGAAATCACAGGTATTTTCACATCACATTAAGGTTGTGCAGATGTCTGAAAATGTTTACTCTCATCACTATTTCAAACTTTAGGTAGCTCTTAGACCTACCATGAGTAGGAGCTTGCTGGAGCTGGAGCTTGCTATTTAATATGGTAATAAAGAAGTCCATATATTACTAAATCACCAAATATATATATATATATATATATATATATATATATATATATATATATGTATATATATATGGGGGGGTGTATAGATATATATGTATATTTGGTAATTATATTTTACCACAATTGGTTTTCTTTGTAATCCTATGTAGTTCATGTATTTAAAAACATTATTTGGAAAAAGGGTACATGGGGCCTCATCAGATGGCCAAAGGGGTCCAGGGAACAAAGAAAGGTAAGAATTCTTGCCTTGAAGGTGTGTGTCTTTGAATCATCACTGCTTCTGCCACATCCTTGAAGACCCTGCGCTTGGTTCCATTGCTCTTAGTACCCCACTTCAAGGAGCCCTGGTTTACCATCTGTGAGCCCAGGCTTCCTTGGATGGAGCTAGTTCTGCCTCCACAAGCAAAAGACATTCTGGGCAGAAGGCCTGTCCAGGTGGGCTGATCTCATTAGACACCCTTTGTGGCTTTTCACCCTTTGTGGAAATGCCAAGGACCTCAGGCAGAGCAGAAACATGCCCTGGCCCCTCATTCATTCCGACGAATGCTTAAGAGGGCCTTGGAGAACATTTCCTCTGCCTCCTAATTTCACAGTCAAATCAATAGAATCAAAGAGCAAAATGCCCTGCCTCAAAATCCACAGTTAGCTAATGGCCCTGACTCCCAGGAAAGCTCTCTTCTATATACTACACATGGACACAGAGCAACAGCCATTTACATTGACACTGTGCTCATTATATACTATTGTAGGGCCTCAACTATACTTACACCCCTACTTCCCTATCGATACTTTTGAGCTTTAAGCTTTTTCGCTGGCAATAAGATAATGGAATGTCCCCGCCCTGGGCAGAAACCGCTCCGAGCAAACAAGTATGGCGGGTGATAAGAATGATTAAGCCAGAGTTTAAAGGTCGCCCTAGCCAACCATAACTCATGTGACTCAACCCCCACTCCGGTAAATGTAAAGTAGGCATCCAACAGCTAACCAATCAAGGAACTAGAGCCAAGACCCCCACTCCGGTAAATGTAAAGCAGGCATCCAACAGCTAACCAATCAAGGAACTAGAGCCAAGTCCCCACTCCGGTCCAGGAACAAACAAACCAATGAGGAAAAAACCCTTGATATATCCACACTTTGCATAATGAAAACTATAAAATGTATGTAATTCCGCTTGGGGGGGTTCCTCTTCGGCCTCCTGCGTGAGGACCAAGGAACCCCGGTGCACCGGCTCCTAATAAACCTCTTGCGTGTTGCAGCGACTCTCGACTCTTGGCGGTTCTTGGGCGAGCTGGGACCCCTCAGAGACCGTTCAGGTCTAACAGATTGGGGGCTCGTCCGGGATCCCCACTCGCCCCGGGTCGCCGGAACCTCGGGAGTTGGAGGTATCAGGTAGGCCTAATTGTCTGTCTGTTCGTCTTCTGTCCTCTGTAAGCCGCCATCAGAAAGAAGCCGCGCGAACCGGTTCTCTGTGAAATCTGTATTGGACTCCTGGCTAGGCAGACGTGCCAATAGCTGGTGTCCACGGACCCTGGGGGACGCCCTGGTGGTCCATCTGGAAGGAGAGACAAATTTTGTCTCCCCTTCATCGGTCCTGGCAGGATATACAAACTGCCATCTGAATCTGAGTTGGTTGCGGTTTTAAAACGAGCTCGCGGCGGCAATATTAATGTGTGTCTTCTGAAATTTTATTGTTCTCCTGTGCTCTATCTTTCTCCTGACGGACGATAATGGGACAAACTATGACGACGTCTCTCTCTCTCACTCTAAGTCACTGGACCGAAGTTAAGTCTAGGGCCCAGCCCGTGGACGATGTGAGGCCGGTAGCGGCCCCCGGCGCGCCGGGCCCGGGTCTTCCCGGAGTCGGGTTGCTTGGGAATGCAGCCCAAAGCGGGTGGTAAACTCCATCTAAGGCTAAATACCGGCACGAGACCGATAGTCAACAAGTACCGTAAGGGAAAGTTGAAAAGAACTTTGAAGAGAGTTCAAGAGGGCGTGAAACCGTTAAGAGGTAAACGGATGGGGTCCGCGCAGTCCGCCCGGAGGATTCAACCCGGCGGCGGGTCCGGCCGTGCCGGCGGCCCGGCGGATCTTTCCCGCTCCCCGTTCCTCCCAACCCCTCCTCCCGCCCTCCCTCCGCCCCTCGCCTCTCCCCCCCCCCCCCGCGTCTCCGCGGGCGGATGGGGGCGGGAGGGTCGCGGGGGCAGGCGGGCGGGGCCGGGGGTGGGGCCGGCGGGGGACCGCCCCCCGGCCGGCGACCGGCCGCCGCCGGGCGCATTTCCACCGCGGCGGTGCGCCGCGACCGGCTCCGGGACGGCTGGGAAGGCCGGTGGGGAAGGTGGCTCGGGGGGGCCCCGTCGTCGTCGTCGCGGTCGTCATCGTCTCGGCGGCTGGCCAGCGGCGGCGACGCCGGCGTCGGCGGCGTCGGCGTCGGCGGCGGCGGGCCCACCCCTCCCCGAGTGTTACAGCCCCCCGGCAGCAGGGCTCGCCGAATCCCGGGGCCGAGGGAACCAGACCCGTCGCCGCGCTCTAACACGTGCGCTCATGCTCCACCTCCCCGGCGCCGCTCGTGGGGGGGCCCAAGTCCTTCTGATCGAGGCCCCTCCAATACTGGCCCTTTTCCTCTGCAGATCTTTGTAACTGGGAGATGCATAACCCTACTTTCTCTGAAAATCCACAGGCTCTCACTGCTTTAATAGAGTCTCTTGTCTTCTCCCACCAACCCACCTGGGACGATTGTCAACAGCTCCTCCAGACTCTCCTCACAACTGAGGAAAGGCAACGGGTTCTCTTGGAGGCTAGAAAGAATGTGTTAGGCGCCAATGGGCAACCTGCCCAGTTGCCTAACGAGATTGATGCCGGTTTTCCACTCGTCAGGCCGATTTGGGACTTCAATACCCCAGAAGGTAAGGAGCACCTAAAGATGTATCGCCAGGCTCTGGTGGCGGGTCTCCATGGAGCGGCCAGGCGCCCCACGAATTTGGCCAAGGTAAGAGAGGTAACTCAGGGGCCCCAGGAGTCACCAACCGTGTTCCTAGAACGCTTAATGGAGGCTTTTAGACGGTTCACTCCTTATGATCCAACTTCTGAGGAACATAAGGCCACCATAGCAATGGCCTTTATTGACCAGGCGGCCCCTGACATTAGAAAGAAGTTACAAAGGCTGGATGGCCTACAAGGTTTCTCAATTCAGGACTTAGTAAAAGAGGCAGATAAAGTATGTAATAAGAGGGAAACAGAAGAGGAAAGGGAAGAAAGGAAGCAGAGGGAGCAAGAGGCCCGTGAATTAAGGCGGGACAAGCGGCAAGAGAGGAATTTGAGTAAGATACTGGCCACTGTAGTCAGAGGAGGAAATATTAGAGACAGGAATAGACAGGAAGGGCGGACAGGAAGGCGACCATTAGACAAGGATCAATGTGCTTACTGTAAAGAAAAAGGTCACTGGGTAAGAGAATGCCCTAAAAAGAAGAATGGGGGAAAACCAACCAGAGACAAAATTTTACCCCTGGAAGAGGAAGATTAGGGAAGTCAGGGCTCGGACCCTCTCCCCGAGCCCAGGGTAACCCTGAAAGTTGAGGGGGAACCAGTTCAGTTTTTGGTGGATACTGGAGCTCAGCACTCAGTCCTCCTGCAACCAAGAGGGCCTCTCTCAGACAAGCGGTCATGGGTCCAAGGGGCTACAGGAAATAAACAATATTCTTGGACCACCCGCCGGACTGTAGATCTTGGAATGGGGCAAGTGACCCACTCATTTCTGGTCATTCCAGAATGCCCCTATCCGCTGTTGGGGAGAGACCTACTCTCCAAAGTCGGGGCACAGATTCACTTCCAGCCCGAGGGACCCACCATAACGGATAGCCAGGAAAGGCTCCTCCAGATTTTAACTATGAAATTAGACGATGAACACAGGATCTATGAGAAACCCTCACCTCCACAAACTGATATGCAGGACTGGATGACTAGGTTCCCTCAGGCCTGGGCTGAGACTGCTGGGATGGGGATGGCAAAATACCGCCCCCCGGTGGTAATGGAACTTAAGGCTACCGCCACACCAGTAACAATCCGCCAATACCCTATGAGCAAAGAGGCTCGGGACGGCATCCGTCCGCATATACAGAGACTGCTGGAATTAGGAATCCTGGTGAGATGCCAATCAGCATGGAACACACCTCTCCTGCCTGTTAAGAAGCCAGGGACTAATGATTACAGGCCAGTACAGGATCTACGAGAGGTAAACAAGCAGGTAACAGACTTACACCCCACTGTGCCAAATCCTTATAACCTCTTGAGTACTCTCCCACCTCAACATACTTGGTACACTGTCTTGGATCTTAAGGATGCTTTCTTTTGTTTGAGACTTTCCTCCCTCAGCCAGCCCTACTTTGCTTTCGAGTGGAAGGACCCTGCCTCAGGAATAGCAGGCCAGCTGACTTGGACACGCCTGCCTCAAGGATTTAAAAATTCTCCTACCATCTTCGATGAAGCGCTGCATCAGGACCTGGCATCGTACAGAGAATCTAACCCCCAGGTAACTCTGCTTCAATATGTTGATGATATTCTTTTATCGGCAGAGACCCAAGAAGACTGCGTCAGGGGGAACTGAAAGGCTATTAACGGAACTTGAGACACTGGGATATCGGGCTTCAGCAAAGAAAGCACAAATCTGTCAGCGACAGGTCAGTTACCTGGGGTATTTACTAAAAGAAGGACAGAGATGGCTCTCAGAAAGCAGAAAAGACACTGTGGCCCGAATACCTGCCCCTAAGAGTCCCAAACAGGTCAGAGAATTCTTGGGGACGGCTGGATTCTGCAGACTATGGATTCCGGGGTTTGCTGAACTGGCAGCCCCTCTGTACCCCCTAACCAAGAGCGGCACCCCATTCACATGGGGTGACAAGGAACAACGGGCTTTTGACCAAATTAAGAGAGCCTTGCTATCAGCCCCGGCCCTAGGGCTACCCGATGTAACTAAACCTTTTCATCTATATGTGGCAGAAAACAAAGGTATTGCAAAGGGAGTACTGACTCAAAAGCTGGGCCCTTGGAATCGCCCTGTTGCATACCTATCAAAGAAATTAGACCCTGTGGCAGCTGGCTGGCCTGCCTGTCTGAAAATAATTGCTGCCGTGGCCACACTGGTAAAAGATGCAGATAAACTGACTTTGGGACAAAATCTGACAATAACTGCACCTCATGCACTAGAAAGTGTAATTCGCCAACCGCCTGATAGATGGCTCACCAACGCCAGAATGACACATTATCAGACTCTGCTCCTGAATTCGGACCGCATTAAGTTTACTTCAGCCACGGGGCTGAACCCAGCTACTTTGCTGCCTGACCCTGACCTAGAAGGCACCACAATTATCCATGATTGTCAGGAGGTACTAGCGGCAGCCCATGGAACAAGGCCCGACCTGATGGACCAGCCCCTCTCTGACGCCGCCTTCACTTGGTTCACGGATGGAAGCAGTTTTCTGGATGAAGGTAAGCGGCGGGCGGGAGCTGCGGTGGTAGACGGAAAAGAAGTCATATGGGCGGCTGCATTGCCACAAGGAACATCCGCTCAACGGGCTGAACTGATAGCCATAACAAAGGCCTTAGAGTTAGCAGAGAATAAAAAGGTTAACATTTATACGGACAGCAGGTATGCTTTTGCCACTGCACATGTCCACGGTGCCATTTACCAGCAGAGGGGCTTATTGACCTCGGCAGGAAAAGAAATCAAAAATAAGGAAGAAATTGTAGCCCTGCTGGCAGCCCTGATGCTCCCTACAAAAGTTAGCATCATCCATTGTCCCGGACACCAAAGAGGGAATTCACCAATAATAACTGGCAATAATATGGCTGATCGAGTGGCACGAGAAGTAGCTCTGGGGGAAATCATCCTAGAATTAACAGGCTCAGAAACACCAAAGGGTAAAGAGGTAACACCCCCAGCCATAACTAAAGAAACTTTGTCCCCCCAGCAAGCCAAATCTATGCTACAGCAAATTCATAGATGGACTCATTTGGGAACTAAGAAAATGGTATCTCTGATGCAGAAAACAGGATATGATGTCCCGGGACTAACTAAATTAGCCGAGCACATTGCTCGGGAATGTATTCCATGCCAGCAGGTGAACACAAACAAAGGAAATGTGGCCAGCGGTAAGAGGCTCCGAGGAGACCGACCTGGAGCTTACTGGGAAGTCGACTTCACTGAAATCCGTCCAGGAAGATACGGTAACAGATATCTCTTAGTTTTCATAGACACTTTTTCAGGATGGATAGAAGCTTTCCCAACGAAAAAGGAGACAGCTACTATGGTGACCAAGAAGATCTTAGAAGAAATTTTCCCGCGGTTCGGGGCACCAAAGGTAATAAGATCCAATAATGGTCCCGCCTTCGTTGCCCAGGTAAGTCAGGGTGTGGCCAAATACCTGGGGACTGATTGGAAATTACATTGTGCCTATAGACCCCAAAGTTCAGGACAGGTAGAAAGGATGAATAGGACTCTAAAAGAGACCTTGACTAAATTGTCCATAGAGACTGGCGGTACTGATTGGACGGTGCTCCTTCCCCTGGCCCTGTTTCGGGCCAGAAACACTCCTTCTCGCTATCACCTCACTCCTTTCGAAATTCTGTACGGGGCACCTCCCCCTCTGCTCACACTGGGGGAAGGTATCAGCCCCGACTGTCAAAATAACACTGATCTGTATGCCAGGCTGTTGGGGCTCCAGCTGGTTCAGAAGGAAGTGTGGTCTCAGTTGGCAGAGGCATACCGGCCGGGGACCCCTGCAGAAGCCCATCCCTTCCAAGTCGGAGACTCTGTGTACGTCCGCCGGCATCGGACCCAGACGCTGGAACCCCGCTGGAAGGGCCCCTACATCATACTGCTCACCACTCCAACTGCAGTCAAGGTAGACGGCATAGCTGCCTGGATCCACGCCTCGCACGTTAAGGCGGCCCCAACATCCACCGGAGGCTTGACCCCATTCCCAACTTCAGCAACACCAGAATGGAAAGTCCAGAAAACCAGCAACCCGCTCAAGCTCAAGCTCCTGCGATCATCCGGCTCATAATCCTGACTCTGCTGCCTCAGCTAATCGTGAGTGACTTTAGCCCTCACATGCCCCAGCGGCTGACCTGGCAAGTCATCTCCCAGACTGGAGATGTGATCTGGTCGGTTAGTCACACCGCACCCCCTTGGACTTGGTGGCCTGATCTGTTTCCTGATGTATGTAAGTTGGCAATTGGGATGTCAGCATGGGGCATGTCTGATCATTATGACCTAGCTAACACCCCACATGATAACTCGGATAAAATTTTCCTCAAATTTGGGCCGGAACCTGTGACTCTTACCCTGGCTGTGCTTTTAGGGTTGGGAATGGCGGCTGGAATAGGGACAGGTGCAACAGCCCTTATCCAGCAACCTCACTATTATGATAGCCTGAGACAGGCTGTGGATGTTGAACTCCGGGCATTAGAAAGCTCTATAACTCAGTTAAAGGAGTCACTTACTTCACTCTCTGAGGTAGTGATGCAAAACCGGAGGGGATTAGATCTACTATTTCTTAAAGAAGGAGGACTCTGTGCCGCATTAAAAGAGGAATGTTGTTTTTATATTGATCATTCTGGGGCTATCACCGAAACTATGGACAGGCTTAGGGAGCGCCTGGACAAAAGGCAACAAGAAAGGGAAAATCAAAAAGGATGGTTCCAATCATGGTTTGACAAATCACCCTGGCTTACTACTTTAATTTCCACCTTGTTAGGACCCCTCATTATTTTGTTGCTGCTCTTAACTTTTGGACCATGCATTTTAAATCGCTTGATAGCCTTTATCAGACAACGTGTCAGTGCAGTACAAGTGTTAATGCTAAGACAACAATATCAAAGCTTGCAGAGAGAGACTGAAATTTCATGATTGAAATTAGTTGCAAAAAGAAAAGGGGGGAATGTAGGGCCTCAACTATACTTACACCCCTACTTCCCTATCGATACTTTTGAGCTTTAAGCTTTTTCGCTGGCAATAAGATAATGGAATGTCCCCGCCCTGGGCAGAAACCGCTCCGAGCAAACAAGTATGGCGGGTGATAAGAATGATTAAGCCAGAGTTTAAAGGTCGCCCTAGCCAACCATAACTCATGTGACTCAACCCCCACTCCGGTAAATGTAAAGTAGGCATCCAACAGCTAACCAATCAAGGAACTAGAGCCAAGACCCCCACTCCGGTAAATGTAAAGCAGGCATCCAACAGCTAACCAATCAAGGAACTAGAGCCAAGTCCCCACTCCGGTCCAGGAACAAACAAACCAATGAGGAAAAAACCCTTGATATATCCACACTTTGCATAATGAAAACTATAAAATGTATGTAATTCCGCTTGGGGGGGTTCCTCTTCGGCCTCCTGCGTGAGGACCAAGGAACCCCGGTGCACCGGCTCCTAATAAACCTCTTGCGTGTTGCAGCGACTCTCGACTCTTGGCGGTTCTTGGGCGAGCTGGGACCCCTCAGAGACTGTTCAGGTCTAACACTATGTACTGTTTCAAGTGCTCTTCGTGTGTAATTTCTTTAATTATCACAATGACCTTGTTGGTAAGTTCTGTGACGATCCTCATCTTACAGATGGGGAAACAGACCAAGAGCAGTTAAGGAACTTATGAGGTTACACAACCAGTAGATGATGGAGCCAAGATCCCAATCGGGAAGGCAGACTCCTCTCAGACCTTTGACCATCCTGCCTCTCCAGCCAGGCAGCTGTGGAAGCTGATGACAAAACCCCAAGTCAAACTGAGCAGAAGTAATCTCACAAAGCTCCAGTTTCCTCACCTTGTCAATTAGGGATAGAAAGCCCCACCTTGCAGGGCTGCTCTGAAAATTAATTTAAACATATATAGCAAGTGCTAAGTGTGTCTGCTACATAAGCTCCTAAAAATGGTAGTTATTACCATTTTTTGCTATTACTTTTACCAAGCTGGGCACAAAAGATTGCAGACAAAGATGAAGCAGATGGTGAAACCCAAAACTTTGAGACTAAGGGCATGAGCAGAAAACCATGGCCCCCAAGTGGAACCGAGGTCAAGCAATCCAGCCCACATTTGCATTAACCTATTGAAACTGAGAAGGGCCCTTTGGGGCTCTTGGGCACAAAAGCCTGTCTGTGTCCCCCATTTCTTTGATTACAGGAAATAGGCTTCATTCAGCCTCCATGACCTCCCCTAAGTTCCAGCAGGCATATTCAAGCTGTTGTTAATTAAGGAAGGGAGGGGATGTGAGACAAGGAAGAAACAGTCAAGAGAAACAATAGTGCAGCCTTGGGGCAAGGTCATGGCTCCCCATCAAGGGATACACACAACAATATATTTGAGCTGTTCTGCAGATACTGAAACCCCCACCAGGTGGGAGAAGTTAATGCTTAACAAGGGTGTGCGGCCCACAAGCACATAGACCCCAGACCGGTTAAAACCAAAAGGTTGATGATGCTGATTCCCAATTACCTCACCACCAACCAATCAGAAGAATGTTCACAAGTTGATCCCATCCTCTTTGAACCATTACTATAAAACTTCTCCCTACCCTTTTCGAGTTGGGACAGAGTTTTGAGGGCATTAGCCAGCCCTCTGTGGCCCTTTACCTGGCAAAGCAATAAAGCTATTATTTTTTACTTCACCCAAAACTCTGTCTCCAAGATTTAATTCGGTGTTGGGATACAGAGGCCAGTTTCAGCTTCACTGAGATTCCTCCAAACCCATAAGTTTAAAACTCTACTCATTGTCTCTCTTTTCCCCAGAATTTGTTCATGTATTCCCTTACTTGGAGAATGTTGCTATATTCAACTTCCTTCACCTTCTTTCTTGCCTCTCTCTTCCTATCCCATCCACAACCCTGCCAACCTGCCGCAGAAATATCTCCTATGGTTCATAATATGATTCAAGCACTAAATTTAATCGCTTCTCAAAATTAGCATCAGGTGACAAGAAAATCTATATCAATGCTGGAAAATTGGTAAAGCTGAAAACGACACTCAAATGATACTCAAGAGTTTTCCACGCAATATAGTGAAGTGAGGCCAGCCAGGGAACAGGCTACTCTGGCCCACAACTGCCAAATGCAAGGGGAAACCCACATGGGAAACAAGAGACAACAAGGGCAGGGAGCCCTGGCTAAGCCACACCAGCAGCTCCTGGCTTGTGGAGCATAAGAAATGAATGTTTGTTTACCTACCTTAACTTTTCCTTTGGAAGAGCTATCCTACCCTACTGTGTCCCCAACCACAAGACCTGCCACACCCTAACCCCAGAGTTGAGTGTGTGACCACGCTAGGTCAAACAGACTTTTCTTCCTGGGGGTTCAAGGGAGACACACAGGAGAAAAGGCATTTGGAGTTGAATCATAGGATTGATAGCCACAAGCTAGAGACATGATCCAGAAGCCCTTGTTTCTAAGAATCCAGAACTATAGCACGTCCTGTCCTCCCGAGGCCCAGAGGTTCCTTCTTCTTTTGATTCTATAAGGTATTCCAGTATCCTGAGTGTTTACCATATTACTATGCTTCACAATATACACGTACACTACATAGTTCTTCTACATGGATCAATATTTCATAATCGAGGTTAAAGAATAAAACAGAAAAATAAAAAGAATTTCTAAGAAATTAAAGATGATACAAATAGATGGAGAGATATACCATGTTCTTGGACTGGAAGAGTCAACATTGTGAAAATGACTCTACTACCCAAAGCATTCTACAGATTCAATGCAATCCCTATCAAACTACCACTGTCATTTTTCACAGAACTAGAACCAAAAATTTCACAATTTGTATGGAAACACAAAGAGCCAAAGCAATCTTGAGAACGAAAAATGGAGCTGGAGGAATCAGGCTCCCTAATTTCAGACTATACTACCAAGCTACAGTAATCAAGATAGTATGGTACTGGCACAAAAACAGAAATATAGATCAATGGAACAGGATAGAAAGCCCAGAGATAAACCCACACACATATGGTCACCTTATCTTTGATAAAGGAGGCAAGAATATACAGTGGAGAAAAGACAGCCTCTTCAATAAGTGGTACTGGGAAAACTGGACAGGTACCTGTAAAAGTATGAAATTAGAACACTCCCTAACACCATACACAAAAATAAACTCAAAATGGGTTAAAGACCTAAATGTAAGGCCAGACACTATCAAATTCTTAGAGGAAAACATAGGCAGAACACTTTATGACATAAATCACAGCAAGATCCTTTTTGACCCACCTCCTAGAGAAATGGAAATAAAAACAAAAATAAACAAACGGGACCTAACGAAACTTAAAAGCTTTTGCACAGCAAAGGATACCATAAACAAGACCAAGAGACAACCCTCAGAATGGGAGAAAATATTTGCAAATGAAGCAACTGACAAAGGATTAATCTCCAAAATTTATAAGCAACTCATGCAGCTCAATAACAAAAAAAACAAACAACCCAATCCAAAAATGGGCAGAAGGCCTAAATAGACATTTCTCCAAAGAAGATATACAGATTGCCAATAAACACATGAAAGAATGCTCAACATCATTAATCATTAGAGAAATGCAAATCAAAACTACAATGAGAGAACATCTCACACCAGTCAGAATCGCCATCATCAAAAACTCTAGAAACAGGGCTCCCCTGGTGGAGCAGTGGTTGAGAATCCGCCTGCCGATTCAGGGGACACGGGTTCGTGCCCCGGTCCAGGAGGATCCCACATGCCACGGAGCGGCTGGACCCGTGAGCCATGGCCGCTGAGCCTGCGCGTCCGGAGCCTGTGCTCCACAACGGGAGAGGCCACAACAGTGAGAGGCCCACGTACCACAAAAAAAAAAAAAAAAAAAAAAAAAAAAAACCACCAAAAAAACTCTAGAAACAATAAATGCTGGAGAGTGTGTGGAGAAAAGGGAACACTCTTGCACTGCTGGTGGGAATGTAAATTGATACAGCCACTATGGAGAACAGTATGGAGGTTCCTTAAAAAACTACAAATAGAACTACCATACGACCCCACAATCCCAATACTGGACATATACCCTGAGAAAACCATAATTCAAAAAGAGTCATGGGGGCTTCCCTGGTGGCACAGTGGTTGAGAGTCCACCTGCTGATGCAGGGGACGCAGGTTCATGCACCAGTCCTGGAAGATCCCACATGCCATGGAGCGGCTGGGCCCGTGAGCCATGGCCACTAAGCCTGAGTGTCCGGAGCCTGTGTTCTGCAGCGGGAGAGGCCACAGCAGTGAGAGGCCTGCATACCGCAAAAAAAAAGAAAAAAAAAAAAGAAAAAGAGTCATGTACCAAAATGCTCATTGCAGCTCTATTTACAATAGCCAGGAGATGGAAGCAACCTAAGTGTCCATCAACAGATGAATGGATAAAGAAGATGTGGCACATATATACAATAGAATATTACTCAGCCATAAAAAGAAATGAAACTGAGTTATTTATAATGAGGTGGATGGACCTAGAGTCTGTCATACAGAGTGAAGTAAGTCAGAAGGAGAAAAACAAATACCGTATGCTAACACATATATATGGAATCTAAGGGAAAAAAATGTCATGAAGAGACTAGGGGTAGGACGGGAATAAAGACACAGACCTACTAGAGCATGGACTTGAGGATATGGGGAGGGGGAAGTGTAAGCTGTGACAAAGTGAGAGAGTGGCATAGACATATATACACTACCAAACATAGAGTGGATAACTAGTGGGAAGCAGCCACATGGCACAGGGAGATCAGCTAGATGGTTTGTGACCACCTAGGGGGTGGGATAGGGAGGGTGGGAGGGAGGGAGATGCAAGAAGGAAGAGATATGGGAACACATGTATATGTATAACTGATTCACTTTGTTGTAAAGCAGAAACTAACACACCATTGTAAAGCAATTATACTCCAATAAATATGTTTTAAAAAATAAATAAAGAGAATTTCTAGAAGAGATTCACTTCAAGGCAGTGGGGTGGGACTCACTTTGGATGCAAATAAGAGGAAAGAATTATGTGCTAATTCTGTGAAGGAAAATGGAAACCATTAAAATTATTTTAGAGAGCTAAAGAAATGTAAAATCTAACCAAGTAGGGGATGAAGTTAGGAGATCTCAGTGAGACTGAGGGCTTCATTCAACTCACAGTTAATTCGGTAACTGGTGAGAGTTGACTTCAACCCAGAGGACATGGGCTGCAAGGCCATCGCATTTGAAGGGCGTGGTCTAGGAGTCCCTATAGTTTCCCTACGGATGATTATTAAAAGACTCCACATATCCATCTGAAGCACAAGAAGACCTGGGCATACAGTGCATGCATCCCAGACAAAATTCTGTTAAAGAGAAGTGACATCCTTCTGCTCAGGATGAGAACCCCCATATTCCTGGAATGGTGTATCAGTCAGTTCAGGCTCTCTTAACAAAACACCACAGACTCAATGGACTCAAAAAACAGAAACTTATTTCTCATAGTTCTGGAGGATAAAAGTCCAAGATGAAGGTGCCCACATGGTCAGGTACTGGCGACAACACTCTTCCTGGCTTGCAGGTGATGCTTTTGCCCTCACATGGAGATGAGAGGGGGAGGGAGGAAGCTCTCTGCTATCTCTCCTTATAAAGACACTAATCCCATCTTGAGGGGCCCATCCTCATGACCTCACCTAAACCTAATTACCTCCCAGAGGCCTCACCTCCCAATGCCATTGCATTGGAGATTCATAGGGCTTCAGCATATGAATTTGAGGGGTGGGGGGCTGACAAAATTCAGTCCCTAACAAACTCTAAAACTTCCAAGGGCATCATTTACTCTTGGAAGGTGTTAAGATGTGTATAATCTATCTTAAAATACTTTGCATACGCAGTGCTATATATCAGTTTAAGTTATACTTTAGGTATAGTCAGTGGCCTTACGAAGAACCCCAGCCTGTGGTTGACATTCTCACCAACAAGCCTACTGTAACCAAGAAGGCTACACCAAGAGCTTCAGCCACCCAAATCTCCATCAACACCCAAGGTTTTTCTAAGTAATATAGAAAGAGTCTGAAAAGGGTTTTTGTTAGTAAAATTAGTAGTATGCAAGTTATGTGATTAAGTAAAATAAAACACTTCATGAACAGGATAGAAGAACACAGTAAATGATGTCACCAACATTTGATGTCTTAAAACTCCCATGTCTAGCCATCAAATTGGGAGACGTCTGGCCTGTGGATAATCTCATATCTTCCTCAGATGAACCTTCCTGCATTGCAGTCAGACCGCCGACAAGACACAGAAATGGGACTTCACTGAGCTCACACACTTAATAATAAGAGTTTGTTTAAAAACTATCCATGTGGAAGGCAAAGTTTGGTTTGAGATCTGCTCCTCTCACCTGGTTGGACCGTCACCATCTGCCTAAAAGAACCTGAGAGCTTCTGACAATCGGAGAACTAGCCAGCTCCCAAGAGAAGGTTAGAATATAAATGCTTGTATGTTACAATGTGTATGTTTGGTATTTAAAGTGTTTGGGGATAATCTGCTCTATCAGAACCAATGAATTTGCTTGGTGATTCCATTAAAATGTGCATTTTATTTTAGGCTTGAGATTTTAAGCTGAAAGGTTTAAGAGAATTTCACTAGGTTTGTAAACAATGCTGGAATGCTTAAGAGAAGTTGAGATTTACTATATCCATAAATTTAATTTATTATATCAACTACAGAGGAGAAATCAAATACATTATTTTATAAATGCAGTAAAAATGTTTAAAGGAATTTAATTAACCAAGTTTTAAAAGGGGCTGATTATTTAAGATAGTTTTGTCTGTTCACTGGAACACTAATAAAAGCACCCTTGAATAGGATTGTTAAAATCCACTGGATTTATAAAAAGAACAATAAGACTTACAAGTGGAATTTACAGGCTTAAGGAAAACAAAACTTGGATGTTTTTTAATTTGAATAAATTGAATGTTAATCTAAAACCCCCCAAAAATGTAAGTCATCCCTTTTATGGGGAAAAAGCCACCCTAATGACCAAAAAACTCATATCAACAAATGAGAACTTATGAGTTATTATTAATTGAGATATTGGCATTTTTTTCCCACAAAAAGAATCAGCTTTCAAGGTCGGTGGTTAGCCAACTTTTTGATTATGCACCCCTAATAGTAGAACACTCTGGAGAATGTATCTCTACTACGTGTATATTTACTGATGCACCATGGTGGGCACTGCAAGGCAGTGCCAGGAGCCCCCTTAGATGAAAGATGTGATGCCCAGCTACTCAGAGTGCTGGGGGCAGACAGCCCTCAGTGGCCAGTCCTTTCAGGGATACCTCTGCTGCAGAGAACCACCTGGCTGACCTCATGTGCCCTCTCCACATAGCCCCCATCCAGAGAGTCTGCTGAGCAGGTGCATAAAGGCCTGGCCAGCCAGGTCCAGCTCTGGACAATTCTGTAGACTCATCTAGCATCAAGCTCCACGCAGGGTCATTGAGGCCACCATGGCTAGACCTCTCCCTCTGCCCCATGCTGCTTCCTTCTGATTCTCCCACAGAGGCCGATGCCTGGGACACCCCCAAATAAACATCCTGCAGGCTCTACTCCTTCTGGGACACCCAAACTGTGCCACAAACCTCTCAATGGCTTTGTTAAACATTTGCCAAGTTTAATATCCTTCTGCTATTAAATACCTTCAAACTGGCAAACAGAAGTGAGGAGACCAGAATTCTGGTGAGCTTTAAAGTATGGATAATTGAGAGATTACCTGCTGTATGGTCTGTAACTTACAGGAAAATACTCATCACAGGCTACATTATATATGGTATTGCATTCCAAGACTTTTTTCATCTATTTACTGTGGTCCCCCTTATCCATGAAGGATATGTTCCAAGGCCCCCAGTTGATGCCTAAAGTAGCAGATTTCAAACCAAAATCCATACATATCATGTTTTTTCCTATACTAGCAGGTAGTTAGTGTATACAACATGGATACACTGGACAAAGTGATGATTCACATCCTGGGCAGGATAGAGCAGGTCAGCAAGAGATTTCATCATGCTCCTCAGAAGAGCACACAATTTAAGACTTATGAATTGTTTATTTCTGGAATTTTCCATTTAATATTTTCAGACCACAATTAACTGTACCTGAAACCACAGAGAGCAAAACCACAGATAAGGGGGGACTACTGTATACAACATTGTCAAAATGACAAAATTTTAGAAATGGAGAACAGATTAGTGGATGTGAGAGATCAAGGAGAGGATGGAGGTGGGAGGGAAGTGGGTGTGGCTATAGAAGTTCAACAGGAAGGATTCTGATAGTGATGGAAATTTTCTGTGTCTTGACTGTATCTGTGTCCCTATCTGGGTTTTGATGTTGTACCATCGTTTTGCAAGATGCTACCATTGGGGGAAACTGAGTAAAGGGGCACAGGGTCTTTCTATATTATTGCCCACAACTGCATGTGAATCTACATTGTCTTAAAATAAAAGGTCTAATTGGAAAAAAAAAAAAAAAAAACCTTTCAGGTTGGATGTTAGCAATTTAGAAGAAAATCCTGTAGATGAAGTAAAATACTTTTTAACCCCTAGGAGTCAAATTGTTGTAGGGAGGGGTTGGAGAATGGTGAAATCACATGCGTTTTGGGATTTTCCCATAGATGGCATCAAAATTAAGTTAGTTCTCAGAGGTGGATTTACCACAAAACTAATAAAATTTAAGCTTCTGGTAGGGTCACTTGCACAGGACCCTACCAAGGCCCTGAGATGCACCCTAACAGTGTAATTGCATGAGTTAAACCCACAGAGATAAGATATTCAACCAGTACTGGTGAGGACCATGGTCTCCTTCTACTCTGAACTGTCCCCACCTCCATTCTCCTCAGGTTGAGGAGGGACCTTGTTAAGGGGAAGTTGAACAGGAGAAACAGGTCATTTGGTTGGTAGCTGAGGTTCAATGAGGTTTACATGGCTCACAGACACTTGGAAGTTTAACTAAGTCATTGCTAGTCATCTCATTATAAGAATGCTTCCAGCTTTGCCCCACCACCCACTATGTCACCTCACCCAGCAACCTGGCACAAAGGTGTAGGCCCAGAAGTGTCCCCCTACTCCCGCCCCAAATTCATAGATTGAAGCCCTACCCCCAATGTGACTATACTTGGAGATGGGACCTTTAAGGAGGTGATTAGGTTAAATGAGGTCATAAGGATGGGACCCTAATCCAATAGGACTTGTGTTCTTATAAGAAAGGGAAGAGACTCCAGGGATACCCATGCAAAAAGAAAAGGCCCTGTGAGGATGCAGTGAGAAGGCAGTGGTCTATGAGCCAAGGAGAGAGGCCACAGGAGAAACCAAACCTGCAGACACCTTGACCTTGGACTTCCTGTCTCCAGAACTGTGAGAAAACACATTTCTGTTGTTTCAGCTGCCCTGTCTGTGGTGTTTTGTTATGGCAGCCAAAGCAGATGAATACAGCTCTAACACCTCAAGCATGGGGGTAGTGAAGGGAAAATAAGGTTCGAAATGTACAGATCCAAAAGCTAGCCTATGCAAATTTCTTCCAGTCATCAAATGTGTAACACTGTAAGCAGAGGGCTCAGTTATCAACCCAAATCCACGTGGAAGTGCTCTTCCGTAGAGAAACTCAACAATGACATGTTTACTACTGGAAACAAACCATACTTTTTAATGAAAATCACACAATTTATTAGAAGTCCTCTGTTTTAAGAAGACAAACATGGAACTGTGCCTCAAACTGCAAGTACTACAGACATCTCCGTGGGTGAAGTTTCATACATTCCAACACATGAGATGGCTTTTTTTAGTGTAACTATAGCATCTTGTCCTGATGGAATCTGGCAGTCTCATATGAAATGGCATGAAAAATCAAATCGAAGTGGTGAAATGGTCTGAAGAATTGAGTGTTCCAATGACAAAAACTGCTTCTCATATTAAGGTCAATTTGATAACTATTACAGAGCTCAATATGACGCAGCAATCACTGAGTTTGCAGCCAAAAAACATGTAGGAAAAAGAGCATTGTCGAGGCAGGCCAAGTAGTCAGTTAATGAAATAATTTTTTTTTTTTTTTTTTGCTATTTTGGACTGTTTGTGGTATTTGACAACTCCTGATTGCAAAATTTGACTTCACAAATTTATTTCACTTCACTATTTTGTAATATTTGTTTTTCTCATTCTGAATAAATAATCATGATCATACCTAATTTTGTATCTGTGATTTTGTGTTCTTTTTTTGAAAGCCTCCCTCCCCAAATTTTATAAACTTCGGTCCCCACACCACCTAGCTCCATCCCTGCAGCATCTATATGAGGACAGAGCCACGTAAGAGCAAGCACCAAGGGCTTTAGTTATTCTAAGAAAAGCTGCATGCATCATCACAGTCTTTAATAACACAAAGAAGAGCACTGGGTTTAAAAAAAAAAAAAAAAAAAGACTTTCTTAGTCAAGAAAGTGATTGAAAAAAGTCAACCTTGGGCTTCCCTGGTGGCCCAGTGGTTGAGAGTCCGCCTGCTGAAGCAGGGGACACGGGTTTGTGCCCCGGTCCGGGAAGATCCCATGTGCCGCGGAGCGGCTGGGCCCGTGAGCCATGGCCGCTGAGCCTGCGTGTCCGGAGCCTGTGCTCCGCAACGGGAGAGGCCACGACAGTGAGAGGCCCACGTACCACAAAAAAAAAAAAAAAAAAAAAAAGTCAACCTTGGAATAGAAAGATTTTGTTAGGAAAACCATAAGCAATTCTTCATATTTTTTTTCTTCTTAATCTATGAACATGCTCAACATACAGTAAAAGTTTAAGTCTAATCTAAAAGTTTCTTTCAAAAAATACAAAATGAAAAAATTTCAGTGATTAAGAAGGATTGTATCAGTTTTATTGACAGCATTTTTTTCTTAGTGATATATAAAATCGTGACATGTCTTACAAGTGATGACATCTTAGATTCAGTAACATACCCAAGTGTGTGTGAAGCAGTTTTCATCTACAACCCAGGAGTGGTTCACAAACATTTTAAATACCCCAATCTGGAATCTACACTCCAGGGGCAGTTGCTTCATATTTGAAAGACCCCTTTCAGAAGCCCACGATGCAGAGTCTTCAACGATATCACTCTGACTAGCAGAGGGTTTGTTAATTAGCACAAAGGGTAGTAGAAAGAATTTTTTGTCGGTAAAATGAGTGGTGTTCAAGGTCTGTGAATTAGGAGCTAGAAATATTTTCCAGGCACCTCTGCCCTGGTATGAGCAAGGTCCAAGAATCTAGCTAGCAGACTGACACTACATCTACAACCCTATGAAGTCTTGGATTCCAAGAAATTGTTACGGATTCTGCTGCATGGTCTGACCTTCAGAGAGGCTAAGGACAGACAGCTGAGCCTCCCCTGAGCTTCCAAGGACAGGTTTCATTCTCTTTGCTCAACAAAGCTTGTTTGGTGGCTGAATGCATTCTGAGACCTGCTTTCATTTGTCAACACTTGGTAGTGAGGTTATAGAGAACAAAAAGTAGAACCTTCACCCATCTCTGCTCTTGGGAGGTAACCCGTATCCACAAAAAGCCTCAGACAACTGTGAAGACCCAGCTGACCATCTACAGATGGGAAGCCCTGCAGTTCCCCACCTCCCTTCACCATAACCACCCTCCCAGACCAAAGCCACTTCTCCAAGCCACTGAGTGTGTAACTGATTCGAGAGCCACAACCCAAGTCATGAACCCTCATCATCACGAAAATCTCTCTCTTGGCACAATTATGTGAATAAAATGACATTGGCATAGGTTCAGCTTTTGGAAATTCGTTTAATTTTGCCTCAGGCAATTACCCTATTTGTTCTCCCAGCATGACCCAAAACTTATCAATTTGGAGTCTCTGTTACTAACAGACATATAGTGGTTGCTTAGCAACACCATGCATTGTTATTTCTTCATCTAATTTGAAATTCTCAATTCACCATAAAGGTCTTCAGAGAGAAGTTATTGTTCAGGGTGGGCCAAATACCATTTTTCACTGTAGCCCATTCAATTTAGAAAAGAAATTTCAGTGTACTGTTTAATCAACATAAAATGATTTGTTCAAGACATTTAACATCTTCTTGAAATGTAGCTGTCTTCTTTCACTAATCATATCTACTTAATTTATTCTGAACTTTCCCGGGGAGATTTCCTTTCTCCTTCCATCCTTGCTCAGTCTTCGCATCCAACTTCCAAGGTGATTTATGGATTCCCTTTAGATGGGAAGTGGCAGATCTGGGAAGGAAGTTTGGAAATATAAGATACACTTTTATTGTCCTGCAATTAGTCATGGAAAGGAGCCTCAAGTAGTCATTCCAATGAGTCACTTACCCCAAATTCCAACTTCATTAGAATATACATTTAACATCAAAGTTTTCTGATAAGAATGCTGCAGAATGAATCAATTGTTTGCTCTAATAATAGTCTGGCTTACCTTCAAGTACTCGGGGAGAGTGTCGTTGAGGTGCCCTCCCACAGGACAGCACTGTCATATTTTTTTATTCACCAAACAATATTCCTTGACGTTAAGATGAACTTCTTGCCAGAACTCATTGGAAAGGACTCATTTTCATAAAGCAGGCAAAGGCATTTCTGCAGGGACCCTTTCATTATGTGTTGAGTGTATTGAAACAGCAAGTGAATCAAAATGGATTTAAAAAGACTCGATTATCATGATTGCTTGGAATCTGGAACAATCTGGAATAAAAACTTACAAATTTAGGCTAATGGGGGAAAAGAACCATAAGAGTGAATAAATGGGCAAAAATAAATGGAATGTTTTGAAGGAAGTGCAATTTTGTTCCTATAACGATATGGAGAAAATCTGATGTTCGTAGCAGTAAAATCTCTCCAAGGACAGACAAGATTGATTTTTGTTGGCTTAAAACCTCATTACCCCTCTCAGTTTGTGTGTGTGTGGTGGGACGAGACTCCCCAGAGAGGATGCTTAAGTTACAGTAAAATAAATGGTCACTAGGGTGACCCCAGTGATAAGTCACTGGGGTGGGGGTCAGGTTATTCTTGGCTTTGGGATTTGTTTTCATAATGGAGACTGTGATCTTAGGGGCTAAGTGGAGGGGCAGCTAGCAACACCAGAAAAGAAACTTGGGAAGATGAGTCCAGCCATCCAACAGAGGGGCTTTACTGAAGGTTTGCTGTAGGTGTGGAGCCAGTACTCTCCTCCCTAGAGAGGCAGTGGAGGGCGCTGCTCAAGGGCTCACGTTGAACCAAGAATACCTATGTTCCAATCTCAGCTGTGCTGTGTTTTAATCCTGTGACGTTAGACTGATCACACTAACCCATCTGGACCTCGGCATTCTCATCTGTAAAATGGGGGCAGTAATTCCTCAAAATGTTGTTATGAGCATTAAAGAGTGAATACACAACAGAGGAGGCTTCATGGGCTTGTGACATGAGCAGACACACAGGGCCCTCCCCATCACCCTCCCCCATGCATAGAAGGGTCCCTATGCTTGGTTTAGTGATCTGCTGTCACTGTCTTGAAATTCCGAATCATTATTGAAGAAGAGCCCGGTATTTTCATTTTGACCTGAGCCACACAAATTCTGTATCAGTGCCCTAAACACATTACATTAAGTATTTAGAACAAGTCCTTGCCCATAGTCAATGCTGACCGTTATCTTTATTCCCCTTCTCCCAACACAAAATTTTTAGGAAAATTCCCAAGATAGCAGTGAAGCTAGAAGTTGGGTGGGAAAGAACTGGGAGTTGACAGAGGAGCCAGCCTTGGTGCCTAATATACTAATTCCTGCAATATCCCACCAACAGAGCAGGATGAGAACAGAGCCGCACAAGGGCATCCAGTCTGTTTTATTTTACTTTCAAGTCTGGATAGAAACTATACAGGCTGATGAAACCTGCATGGACAGAGAGGTCCTCAAGAACCAAATTTAGTGCCTAGCTACTGGCACTTGTGATGAACACACCGATGTTTACACGCAAACCAGAACTTTAAAGGCACGAAAGATCATCTGAAGATCCTTCATCCTTTTACGGATGTTGAATACGAGCACCCACCCCTGACATCATTCTCAGGCCCAAAGGCCAAAATACAGTGGCGGCCCATGTGCCTTATGTCTAAATATGAACAAGTAATTCATCAAGCCAACAAACTTTTAAATACGTTATTTTCTATTCTACTACCTTGTCAAATACACCTTCAAGTGACCTGGAAGGCCAAGTTCCAATTTAAAATTCCTTTCACTTCTTAAAGTTGTTCGTGTGTATGTGTGTAGACACCCCTGCCCTCACAACCAGGCTCCACCCCTTATTCCTGAAACCATTCAAGCTTCAGCCACTCGTGGGACCTTGGGACAGATACTCCAGTGGGTGGGCTGCTCCCCATAGGACAAACCTGAGGAGGACACCAGCACAGAATCAGAATCTTGGATCCACTAGCAGGTTTCAAGACCCACAGCCCAATGACAGCATCTGTGACATCCAGTTACAATTATGAAAAAGAACATCTGATTGGTCACTCCTAAGCCAATGGGGTTACCACTCTTTGGGCCAATCCACAATGTCCAGCGGTAGAGGGTCACTGGATGAAAAAAAGGCTACCTAGGCACACTTTCTGTGAAGGTGGCATAGACTCATTTGGTAATCTGAACAGGACTGTCAAACATTTACACACATACCCCAAACTAGGTAGTTCCCTGGGCAGGATTCTCTGGCAAACCAGTGGTGTGGTGGATAAGCCAGTCAGTATTACAGTACAGAGGGAGGGTTATCTAAACACTAACTGATGCTGAAGTGTGCAGGTCACTCACTGATGCTCTCTACATCCATCCCTGGTGGACAACACTAGCCATCACCAATATCCCATTCTCTTTCTGTTCTGGCCAATGGAAGACTGTACATCTCAGGCCTGTGCATTTGGGAGCTGATGGACCATAAGACTAGCTTCTGGCCAATGGGTTAACTGAGGTAGCAAAGGGTGTCTCACTTCCCCTGCTGCTACCATCTAGAAGTCCATGTGTTCCAGACAGCACAGCCAAAAGATGGTGGAGCCTCCATCAGCCAGGGCCCCGATGACTGGGTGGGCCCAGCCATCTACCCGCTGTGTTGGACATGAAGTACAAGTGAGAAGAAACTCTTGTGTTACTCCATTGAGCTGTTGGTGTTGTTTCTTACTGCAGCAAAACCCAGCCTGTTCCAACTAATACACTGAATCCACTCAATTAAGTTCCAGATGAATCAAACTCAGACATAAAGCCAAAAAAAAAAAGGCTTACAGATGACCTTTGATATTTAGAGCCACCTTTTATAATTAGCAGGATTTCTGGTTCTTTTATAAGTGGGAAAGAGAAAGTACCATGAACTTTAAAATTATGGAAATCGAATTCAAAGGGAGTTGAATGTACAAAGGCACTTAAGACCCTGACAATTAATTCAGGGCTGGATGAACCAACCATGGCTGATCAGAGCACACCAGACCACTGCTTCGAACCTTCATGAGAAACATCGTCACTGTCAGAGCAGTGGTTTGTGCAATTCAATAACTTGTCTCAATGACACAAAATTGTGCCTCCGCCTTTCTGCCTTCAACTGCACATGGTTTTAACCTAATTTCCTATCAGCTCGTTTCTCGCCACTTTTTACCCTCAAACAACCTTTCATTGTGATAATTAGGAGCATTAGAGCAGACAGAAGTTTGTAAGGGGAAATGAGATCCATTCAGGGTCTTGCCCTACCCAGGTAAGGTAATTATCTTAAAATTCCAATGCCAAGACCAGAATTCAGAGCATCCTACTCACGGCCAAGTCACACCCAGTCACGTCCATTGCGTTGCCCGTTACTAACAATTGCCATCACAGATACAAACTCACTGCTTCATCAGACAAGGCAGGAGAAAGTCCAGGGCTCTCTTTAATTCACATCCACACAGACGTGATGACCAGGTCGCCTTAAAACCCAGCAGTGGTCTTGGTCAGTCTCTCTGCTATACTTGACCTTGATGACTCTCCTCGAAACTCTCTATTCCACTGTCCCAATAACAAGGCTGGCTCATGGCCCCCCTCTTACCCCTGTGACCACTCCTTAGTGGACCCTGACTCTTCTCCCTCCCCTAAATTGCTGGCATTCCTCAAGGATTCACTCCTAGTCACTGCTTTCCTCGTGGCCCATGCTCTCCTTGAAAGAGCTTAGCTATTCTCATCTACCCAATGTAGACAATGATACCCAAGCCCACCTCCTCAACTCCCAATTCATATCCTTTTTGCACATCTCCACCTGGACATCCCACAGACACTTCAACATGCCCCAAACTAAAACTTGCCACTTTCCCCCCAACTCCTTCCTCTTTGGTGTTCTCTATTTTGTTCAGATGATACAGTGAGTTGAATGGTGTGCCCCAGCAAAGAGACGTCTATCTTGACCTCAGTATGTAACCTTATTTGGAATAAGCATCTTTGAAGATGTAATTAAGTTAGGGACCTCAAGATGAGATTATCTTGAATTCAGGGTGGACCCTAAATCCAATGACTGATGTTCTTCTAAGAGAAAGACAGAGGGAGAGTTGAGGCAAACACACACAGTGGGAAGGCCACATGAAAACAGAGGCAGAGACTGGAAGGATGCCTCTACCAGCCCAGGAACACCAAGGACTGCCCGCAACACCAGAATTGAAGAAAGAAAACGCCATGGAAGGGATTCTCCATCAGAGCCTCCAGAGGAACCAATCCTGTTGACACTCTGATTGTGGACTTCTGGCCTCCAGAATTTTCGCACAGTAAGTTTATGTTGCTTTAAGCCACCAAGTCTGTAGTCATTTGTTACCCAGCCCCAGGACACCAATACAGATGGCATACCTCCCACCTTCTGAAACCTGGCAGTGACCTTGGACTCCGCCCTCCTCTTTCTCTTCCCATTCCCAGACAGTTGCCAAATGCTGTTGCCTCTTCCTCCAAAATATCTCCCAGATCTGCCTCGACCTTGCCTTTCTCAAATCCAGCCATTGTATGTCTAGACCACATTTTGTTTATCTTTTCATCTGTCAATGGACATTTGGGTTGCTCCCACCTTTTGGCTCTTATGAATAATGAAAAATGCTGCTGTGAACATTGGTGTACAGACATCTGTTCAAGTTCCTTATTTCAATTCTTTTAGGGGTTTTCTTGGTGAAACTAGTGGCATTTAAGATTACTGGTTGGTGGAACTTTCCTGGCAGTCCAGTGGTTAAGACTCCACTCTTCCAGTGCGGGGTGCAGGTTCAATCCCTGGTCAGGGAACTAAGATCCCACATGCTGCACGGTGCAGCCAAAAAAGAAAAAAGCTTAGTGGTTTGTGGGACACACGCAGGAAGGGGACATAGGGATCTAGCAGGGCCAGCAGCCTGTACCCGGGGAAAAGGCCATTGGTCCCGAGCCCCGTGGGCTCATGGCCATGTGCTGAGCTGCTACAAGAAGGCAAGTCCTGCCCCCCATGGCCCCAGTGAGAGCCTTACCTGCAAGGCAAGGCTTGCAGCCTGAGGAAAGAAAAAGGGGCAATGCCTTCCTCCCTCCCTGGTTACCTGCTGCAAACCTCCAGGGCCTCCCCATATTTACCCAGATTAGCTCAGGCCAGCTCACAACGCAGGGAGACCCTGGTATCAGCACAAGGCAGGTTAAACAAGATGGTGAGTGAATACACACACAGCACCTGGAATGTGCCAGGTTCTCAGCTGAGTGCTCGCCAGTGTGAGCTAGGATGAGCTCGTGCAGTGGGGAGTGGCAGGTTTGATCCAGGCAGGTGGTCAGAGTGGGCAGGTACAGAAGATGCTGGGCCAGGGAGCTGGGCAGTGAGGAAAAGTGTATGAGCTTCCTATTGCTGCTGTAACAAGTTATCATGAACGGAGTGGCTTAAAACAATACAGATTTACTCTTACAATTGTAATTTACAATTAACTTCATATAATTGCAATTTACAGTTACCCATTTACTCACAATTCTGAAGGTCATAAGTCTAGAGTGGGTCTCCCTGGGCCAAAATCAAGGTGTCGGCAGGGCTGCATTCCTTTCTGGAGGCTCTAAGGAGAAAGCCGATTCCTCACCTCCTCCAGCCTTGAGGCCGCCTGCATTCCTGGACCTGTAGCCCCTTCCTCTAACCTCAAAGCCAGCAAGCAACGGCAGGCCCAGAATCTCAAGTAGTATCCCTCTGTCTTCCTCTTCCACCTCCTTTCCCACTTTTAAGGACCCTTGTGATAACATTAGGCCCACCCAGGGAATCCCAGATCAGCTCCTCATCTGCTGATCAGCAACCTTAAGTCCATCTGCAACCAGAATTCCCCTTCACCATGTGACCGGACCTATTTACAGGTCCCAAGGATTCGGACATGGACACCTTTGGGGGAGGCTGTGGTTATGCTGTTCACCACACATGATCTGGGGAAGGCAGTATGAGGAGATAGAGGGGAAATCAGAATCAGGGAGGAGGGGTAGTTGGTAGCAGCACTTCACAGACCAGGGAGAAGTTTAAGAATCTAGAATGGCTTTCCAAGAGCAAAGCAGGGTGTCAGACTCGGGAGACGGGGTTAACGGGTGTGTTATCATAGTAAAACTGGAGGTCTAGCGAACAAAGCCAGGGCTGGTGGGTGAGACTGGGGTACCGGTGGGGACTTGGCCTCAAGAACAAGGTGGAAGTACATTCACAGTCACTGGGGCAGGATCCGAGCAGCCCTGCCAGAAAGGCTTATGGAACGCGGAGTCGTCTGAGAATTTAACCAGCTCTCAGGGGATTCGCAAGTCCCCTGACTTTGTAGCAAGCCAGATCACATCCTGAAGTTAGAAAGCGGGTGTTGGCAGGAAACAGCCAGGGCATCCGGGTTCTAACCCACATTCAAAAATGCTGAATGGGAGGAGGAGTCCCTCCACTCGGGACACAGACTCAGCCAAACAAGGAGATGAATGCAGACGCCAGGGGCGAGCCGAGCAGCAAGAACAGATGGCATCGCTCAGGTCCCCTGCGCCAGCTTTGCTGACTGAGCCGGCAGGCTGACAGCCAAAGCCAAAACGGACCCAGAAGATAGAAGGGAACTTTCGAGGGTGCGCTTGGATTGCAAGGCAAAGAAGAATGTTGACAAGGATCAGAGCTGTCCATCGGGAATTGGATTCCATTTCAGCTGGGCAGTGGTGATGGGTCTTCGCCATTACTGCAGAAAATAGGAAGCCAAGCATCCCTTTCTCATTAATGTACAGTCAAATCAGTTGTGTTTGGGGGACGCTTAGAAACACCAAGTCCCGCCAAGTCCCTCCTCGAGGTGCCTTGGGCATGAACGTAGCTGCCCCACAGGTCCTGTGTCACCAAAGGAAGACAATTATGAGGAATCCATCAGTCTTGCAGTAGAATTCTCACTTCAGATGTCAAATAAGCACAGGGCACAGAAAGGACCTCTCCCCATGTTGATTTCTCCCTTTGCTCTTAGATTCTATTTGATTTCCTAGGGGACCTCAGGGCATTGCTTTGTTTAAGATGCTGAAAGCCCAGCCATCTCGAGCTGTAATTAGTTTTCTCCATCAGCAGAAAGCACCTTTGTCTTATTTCTCAAAAGTCAAAGCCAATCAATACACACTACATTTTTATACCTCCCCTGGCTAATCAGAAGGGCAACTGACAAGAAACTCTCCACCCTGGGCACAGCAGAAATCCTTAGGACTACAAAAAGAGCAAAATTCACAGTCTCCCCCTGCCTTACTCTGAGAAGTTATCAAAGGTGAATCCAAGGGTGCTGGCCAAGCAGGGCAATAAGGTGCCAGGTTAACCTCAAAATGCAGGTGCTAGGACCCAGACAGAACCCACATGCATTTCTGAGTTAGCGCCTTTTCCTAGCCTGGGGCCCCACTATTAAAAGTGAATATATTAACTGGATCACAGCTAACACTTTTAACCAAGACTCCGATTTGCAATATGATAAACTCCTGCTACAGTGACTAGTTTATGAAAACTAGAACATTAAGACCCCATTCAACCACCTCCTCACCAGCCGTGTCAGGCTGCTTATCGATAGCATCCAGTTTTCAACGTCAAGCCTTTCATTTTGGAAAGCCTCAAGATCACACATGGTTTTCCATGCAAGAGTTTTTACTACAAAATGATGTTAAGTCTGCTTAAAAGGTACAGGCCTGGTTAGGTCCAAAATGGAATATGATTTTCATATTACTGCTTCCAGAGGGAAGTCTCAGCACCCAGGCATTTCCCATCAGATAAAACAATAGCCCAACCCAAGTGATTTAAAAGTAGAGCAGGGCTTCCCTGGTGGTGCAGTGGTTAAGAATCCGCCTGCCAATGCAGAGGACACAGGTTCGAGCCCCGGTCCAGGAAGATCCCACATGCCCGCAGAGCAACGGGGCCCATGCGCCACAACTACTGAGCCTGCGCTCTAGAGCCCGCAAGCCACAACTACTGAGCCCGCGCTCCTAGAGCCTGTGCTCCGCAACAAGAGAAGCCACTTCAATGAGAAGCCCGCGCACCGCAACGAAGAGTAGCCCCCGCTCGCCTCAACTAGGGAAAGCCCGCACACAACAGAGCCATAAATAAATAAATACATTTTTTTTAAAAAAAGTAGAGCAGGGCGTTGGGTGGCTGTCAGGGAGCTTTCGAGGAAACTTCTCTTTCTGCCAGCTTTGTGCAATCACTAGGAAAAAAGAAGAACCGTAGATAAGGAAGAAGCGGGTCACACCCAGGCATTAATTTCAGGAAATCGAACACAGGCTTTAGTCTCCATCCAGCTGCCACTTATCTCCGGTTAGAGGAGAACAGGTCAAGGTCCAGAATAAATGGGGGCGCACAGACTTCCCGAGCAAATTCTAAGGGCTTGGAGCTGCTTGGTGGCAAACCCATCCCTGTGGAATCACTCCCATAGTGCCTGGGCGGTTTCATATCCCTCCCCAACTGTTACCCCGAAACGGAATAAAGCAAGACTGACCCACCTCCCCACTGCGTTGTTTGGAACCCCCGTTAATCAAGGCCAACAGGTTCGGCAGGCGGGAATTTGTGCTAACAGTTCTCAGGTGACTGACCATGGCAGGGCTGATACGACTTAATAGTATGGATGAATGAACACCTTCCATCTTGTCCAGAAGTCCTTCACCTGACTTTCAAGGTTCTGCATGAGCTGGTCCAGGCCTACTTAGCGACCTTTACTTCTAGTAAACATCAATCTTCCAGCTGTCCTCTGCAAACTTCCTCTTTCTTCTCCCCTCTCCTAGAGCCCATCTCTCTTGTGTTCGCCATGGTTCTCAGACCCCAGGGCATCCCAGGACTGAGGCCTGGGGAAGCTGCATTGTTACAGACTCTTCGGGAGTCATGGCTCAAGGCTCCAAATCCAACTGTCCTCCAAGCCTCCCCCTCATTATCTACCCCTGCGTGTCCCAAGCTGCAGGATGTGGCCCCCAGCGCAGAGGCTGAAGTCAATTTAGGGGGTTCAGGGTGAGACAAGCATTTTTTTATGAATCAGAATAGAATCTGAAAAAGAATATACATACATATAAATATATATATGTATACATATCTGAATCACTCTCCTGTACACCTGAAACTAGCACGACATTGTCAATCAACTTACTCCAATTAAAAACCATTTTTTTTTAAAAAAAGTCACAACACCACAAGGTGAAAAGTGCTGAAACACCAAAGACAGCACAAGGTAGCTGTAGAGGAGAGGGCGTATCAGTGTTCCCGCAAGAGGCAGGGAGGAGTCACCAAGACCGTGGAGGCTGGGTGGCAGAGGCTGGGTACGAAGAGGAGGACTGACGCTCTGGACAAAACGAGCCCACACGATTGGCTCTTCCTGCCCTTTGCCATCACCTGGGCGCTTGTTTAAAATTCCCCAAACTCCTCCTCCCAGAGTCCAACTCGGTAGCTCTGGGGCAGGGAGGGCCCAGCTTTTGCACAGGGCTTCCATCCCTTCTCTTCTGTGCTCCTGCAACAGGAGGGCAAAGGGCTGTCCAGTGGACCTGCAGCATTAACTACACATGGATTAAAAAATCCACGATTCTCAGTGTATGAGGCTAGTGTATGTACATATAGGAGCCAGCAAGGCACTCATGCAAACTTCTTTTTTACATTGACATAGTTCAGCCTTGCACCACTTACACTCAATGGGAAAAGGCTTCATACTCCCAAACGCTGTTCAGCCAGATATCCTTTGTAGAAATTGCTTGCTAACTGTTTCTCCATCTACCAGCCATGATGCCTCCTCTCTCCTCCTTTTGGGAAACCACGTCTCACACATTCTGGGGTTCTCACTCTGGCTCCAGGATGGAGGATATGACCAAGCGTAAGGGAATCATCAGCAACCCTCAAGCTACTGCAATTGATTTTGGGGGTAGAAATCCACACAGAAAATGAGAACTATGGGGTTATAAGGAAACCTTGGCTGGGATTGTTCTTGGAGAGACACATACTCTTTCCCTCTCCATCCCCACCTGAACCTAGGACGAAGTGATGCTCCGGCTGCAGCAGGCAGCTAACCACCATGGGATGGGGGAGGGGCCATTCTGATAAAGAATTCACACAAAGAAAGTAGAGCTTATACCTAGAGAGAGAAGCCAAGTTCTGGTAACAATGTGGGAGCCCTGGAGCCTGGTCCACCTTTTCCATTATATAAACAAAAAACCTCCCCATTTTTGTTTAGGCCAGTTAGAGTAGCATTTTTTATTACTTGCAACCGCAAGGGTCCAACTGATACATCTTCTACCTCCTAGACACACTGTAAGGTGATTAGAGGCTCCCAGCTCCTTGAGCTTCTACACACAAGGTGGGCACTTGGTAAAATTTTTATTAACTATATGAACAGACAGTTCTTTTCCACAAACAAGCTACAACAGAAAATTTCATTTTTCCAAAGAGCAATTTTGGACATGACTATTGTACATCCTCCATGATCATATATCAAAATAAAGCCACTTTCTTAAACATCTAAAAGAGAAACTATAAAACGTATATGGCCAAAATTCATTTGACCTGTATTATGCAATATGCATGATACACTGTGGCTAAAAGATGTTCCCCTGATCCTTAATAATCTGATTCTGTAATTTCCTAAGATTCTCTTCCAAAACCCAAATGTAAAATTAAGATTAAAGGTTCATTACAACTGAGTTAAGTTCAATTAAACATGCATCCATTCAGCAGTAAATCAGTTAACAGTTAACATGCCTTTATGTACCACCAGATGTGAGATGCCTTATAAGCTATGATGAAACTGGGCTTGATAACTAGAGGGAAAGAGTGAAGTATACCAAGTGGTTTTCAGGCATTTTGTAGAAAGGAATTCTGTCCTATCTGCAAGATTAGCTTTTGGATCCTCTAAGAAACTCTAATTACTATTAAAAATGTTTCTACTCTTTATTTTGTAAGTTTTGTACGACTGGAGAAAATTATAACTAAAAGGATTAAAAGTTAGAAACCCCTGACTTGTCTAGGAGCAAACATATTGTATTAGGATTCTTTGTTTGGCAATTGTCAGACACCCAATTAGAAAAGTGGGGGCAAAACCTGGAGATCCATTGGCTCACATTAAACATGTTGTCCTTGCCAAAGGTGGGGAGAGATGGAACCTAAAACTCAAGTGGTTTTGGGACTTTGTTTCTATCTCATTCTCCAGAAAGAGACTTATTATCTTAGACAAGTTTAGTCCTGGGGTTGAAAGCAGAACTGCCAGCTACTCTTCACTTACATCTTCACAGTTTTCGGGCCAGAAAGAGAAAGACTTCATTTCTAGTCCAAATCTCCCAGGTCCAAATCTCCCAGGGAAGAATTCTGATTGGCCAGTTTCGGTTAAATGTTGGATGACCATCTGCCCCAGTTCGTCTGAGACTGAAGAGGTTCCCCGGACATGGGACTTTCAATTTTGAAATTGGGGAAGTCTGAGAAAGTATAACTTTAGTAATGGTACCCTCAGACCAATTATTGTAGCTATCGAGGTGAGTTACCAATACTCGAATTTAGGTCAAATGTCTGCCCTTTAATGGATCAGAGTTGGGACCCATACAGGACCCAAGCAGACCTCAAAGTGGGACAAGGGGAAAGAGCCAACAAGAAGGGTGGCTTAGAAATGACCACCAAAAGATGACTGTAAGGTGGGCACCTGCCCCAATCTGTTTCTATCATACATACCTAATAATCTGGTTAACTGATTCCTGGAATCACTCCAGTAAAAGAAACTTACCTGGGAATTTAAATTCTCTAAACTCCCTAGAATGAGTCTTAGTCCATTATTGCTTCAATTTGACAAATGCTACCCTGGTGAACCAAAATAGACAATGCATGCCTTTAACCACTTCCATATCCAAGAAAACTAATTCATTTCTTAGAAACTATCCCACTAAGTACTACATTCATTAATCACTTGTCTTCAAAACTACTGTGCTCTGTCAAAACACATCCTACAGTTTGATGTTAAACAATCTGAAGCATTTATAACAATATAAAGTATGCACACTGTCAAATTGCATATTTCACCTTCTAGCAATTTTCTTTTCTTGAGAGCTTAGTTTCTCCTTCATGTGCTTTAGGATTGCTTGAATTCTTTGGCTCATTGTTTCAGGAAACGGAATTAATATTTAGAAACAGTAACAGTGTTATTTCAAGACTGTCTCAGTAATAACCAGAGTTCCCATAACATAAATTATTTTCTCCTTTTAATAGTCTTATTTCCTTTACCAAGTCACACAATCAAGACAAGCCAGGGGGGAAAAAATGTTTGAATTATAGTACATCTCCCAGGAAGACTTAAGTTTGCACTACCAAGATGTACAGTCAACAAAGACACACAGACATTCTGGGTGGCCTTCGGTTGCTTATGCTTTTAAGAAAATAGATTAAGTACCATGTGTGCAAAATAGCAGCATGTAAGGAAACATCCTGGGTTATAAAAGCACAAAAAGTCACAACAATGCTGTCCCACTGTCAGCATTGCTTCTCACTACCTTTGACCCCATTGCCAACAGACTATTTGAGTTTTCCAGATAGACGGTGGTCCACCTGGGACCACGTATGGTCTCTAGGGACATCCTGACAGCTACAGCATGAAGGATCTCTTTTTCCTTGATTCAGCTGGTCTAAATTGGATATTTCCCCAAAGGATATTTAATAGAAAAATAAGGACAAATAAAGCAGTAGAAAATACCAAAGGACAGGCGTGCATATGTTTGCAGAGCAAAGGTGCTTTGTTCTGAGGTTACTGAAATAAGATAGGTCTTGTTCCTCCCTCCTTCACAAAAGCAGGGCTTCCTGGTCCTCAGCTCTAGATGACCCGGAAAGTAAGCAAAGTACTCACATCCTAGTAGGAGACCCAAGTTCCAAGTGTTCCCTAATCCCACTTCATCTCACTCTCAGCACCTTTGCAAAAATTGCACAATGTTAGGTATAGAGGGAGCCGGAACAAAGACTGGGGGGAAAGTATTTCCTGGAGACTGGACAGGAAAGTTCAGAAAGAAGGGGAAAGTGCTGGAAAGGAAGGAAAGGGGACGTATCTGTATAAAAGAGAGTAGAACAAAGATGTCTTGGTGAGCACCTTGATGTGGAGACCAAAGGAGCCCCACAGCCATGCGGAGGTGGACACCCACTGAGTCCAGGACGGAGAGGTTCTGTCTCATATCCCAGGCCCAGCTGCCCTCAACAAGACTTTGCTGAGGTCAGTTCCCAATTTAGGAACTGGTGAAAGACACCTTGAGTCATGAACTATATCCCCTAATTTTAAAATGACTACTTTTGTTGGAATCCTTGAAATTGAAGGCAAACTGAGACAAACGAACTTAAACACGGAGAAAGGATTTTTCTCAAGTAAGTTTGCAACACAGCACTTTGAATTCACCTTAGCATTAAACCTTAGAATTAAAGGTTCAATTCTACGGACCAAAAAAATTGACATATTAAAGTTAAACTTCACGTAGTACTTTTATTTTAGTAATAATATGTGCACGGATATCTTACAGCTCCTCACTTTGCATTGTGTGATCAAGTTATAAGTAACTATACATGAACGATTTCTGTAGGTTGAAATAATGACACTCCAAGAGAGAACTGCAACTTAATCCCTGGAACCTGTGAATATCACCTTAAAAGGGAAAAAAGTATTTTGCAGAGATGATATTTTAGTATATGTGCTGCCGAAGCGAGCACTGCAGAGATGATAGAGTTAAGGATCTTGAGAAGAGGAGACTAGCCTGTGTTATGCAGGTGGCCCCTAAATGCCATCACATGTGTCCTTATAAGAGCGAGGCAGAGGGAGATTTGACACAGACACAAAGAGGAGAGGGTGATGCAGTCACAGAAGCAGAGACTGGAGTGAAGCAGCCCTGCGCCAGGAAGGCTGCAGCCACCCAACGCTGTGGAGCAGGAACAGACGCTCCTCTAGAACCCCCTGTGGAGGCGCAGCTCTGCTGACACCTGGGTTTCAGTCCAACAATAACGATTTTGGACCTCTGGCTTCCAGAACTGCAAGAGAATGAATTTCTATTGTTTTATGTTACCAAGTTGTGGTAATTTGTTCTCGCAGCCACAGGAAACTCATACCAGGATGTTAGGAATCCATATTTCTAGGATAAGAGGAAAGATGTACCATTATGAAAATCACAGAAACTAAGTGTACTTACTATTATTAACGTAAGTTGAAGCTATCAGTACGAACTCATGGGTTTTTTCATTAACACAACATTATATCGGTTTCAGGTATATAACAGAATGAATTGTTATTTGCATACATTGAAAAATGATCACCACAATAGATCTAGTGAACATCCATCGTCATACATAGATACATAAATTTTTTCTTGTGATGAAAACTTATAAGATCTGCTTTCTTAGCAACTTTCAAATACTGTATTTCAGTATTATTAACTATAGTCACATATGCTATATGTTTTAAAATAGAATATCGCATTGAATCTAAGATTCACCATTTCTGTTACATTTTAACGTCTCTGAAATCAGGAGTTATCTTACAATTAATGACAATTTATACGAAAATTGGTTGTGAACTATTTTTTCAATGTTACCTAAAATAATGCTGCAACATACAATGAACAAAACCTTGGTTTTGATGAAATGTAGAATATACTTCCTAGTTTTAAGCATTGACATGGCCTAGAAGCTTCCACGTCCAAATCTGTGACAATTTGAGAAGCAAAAAGAATCTCAGTTATAGTGGATTGAAACACAATGAATCAGTGAAAATAGGTGAGTCCACAATGATACTAAAAAAGAGAGAGATTAGGAAAAATTTCTTATGTCACAATATGCTGCAAATTACTTTGAAAGTTGGTAATTAAAATGAAATAATTAAGCATTTATCAAGCCTTTGCAGTAAAAATAGCATTTCAGAGAAATCAATTATCTGGTTGATGAAGGAAAGCTCTGCTTTACAGACGAATGCCAGATAATAGTGAGAAGAAATAATGGAATTCAAAAATCAGCATTCTGCAAACTTTTATGAAGCCATTGGCCCAGACAAAGATAGTCAGATGATGTTAAAACTATTGGGTATGAGTGGATATATGTATACTTATAAGTGATTCACTTTGCTGTACAGCAGAAGCTAACACAACATTGTAAATCAACTATATTCCAATAAAAATTAATTTAAAAATAAAAAGTGGGTAAAAAATTTAAATAAAAAAAATTTTAAACTATTGGGTATGACTGATGGAAATTGGATATTCATATTGTGCACAAGTAGCAATACACAGATTATTTTCTTATGTCAAGGAGAAAAATCAATAATTTTACCATGGAGGAATCAAGCCACTATCATCGTAATCTAGTGGCCAAACTCACTAACGGTGTCCTAAGATATGATGTGTCCCAATGCAAAATGAGGTCACAACATCACTTACAATGGTTTCTAATCAAAACTGTGTGAATTGGATCCATTAATCTTATAAAACTAACTCCTAGTTCATAGGAAATAGAGGGGAGAAAGCTCAAGACCAGTGGCACCATGAGAGACAAAACTGACAAATGCAGAAAGTGGACAGCTTGCAGGAAAGATGCCTGGCCAGCTCAACAAGTCGAGGTCATGGAAACAAAGAGGGAAGTTGTGTCTGAGTAGAGAAGACGTGGGGATTCGACAACCAGATTCGGTGAGGGCTCCTGGGTTGGGGTTGAGGGTGAACAAATCAACCGAACTGGACATTTGGGCACAGTTGGAAAAACCGGAATAGGGACAGTGTATAGGATAAAATAAAAATGTATGGACATGCAAAGGTGGATGTTACTAACTGGAAAAGCACCTTACTACTTAGCATGAGTAGTATGATACTGTGTTGGCTTTTAAAAGCATACAAAGATATATATCATGTCACACACACACACACACACACACACACACACACACGTGGAACAATATACCCTAAGGTATTAAAAGTGATCATCTGTGAGTGACAGGAATAAGGTGTTTTTATTTGGTTATTCCTATTTCCCTGTATTTTCTAACTTCCTAGAATATTCATTTATTGCATTTCACATAATGAAAATTATAGTTTAAATAGAAAATAAATCCATTCAGGACTTCCATTTCAGTCAGTATAAAAGACTAGATACCCTGGTTGACTGTCTCACTGACACAACTAAAAATCCTGTATAAATAGAAAAACATCTTTTAAATCTATTAATGAAATGAAAAAAGAGTAAAGACTTTTCCAAAGCCAAAAAAAAGGAAAAGAAGGAGCCAGAAAATTAAGTTCATTGTGCAAATTAAAATTTCAAAGATAGACACTAAAAGAATTGAGGAAGAGTATAGAGCTTCGAAATTATTAGTGAGAATATGGTGAAAGAAGACAGAAAAAGGGAGAAACAAATAGCAAGAATAAAAGCTTATGGTAAATATTATCCTCAATATATGTTATGACATTAATGTAAATGGATTAAATGTTTCAGTTTAAAGACAAAGATGTTCAGATTGGACTAAAACACCCAACTGCATATAGTTTACAAAAGGCAAATATATAATGAAAGGACACATGAAGGTTCAAAGAAAAAGGTTATGAGAAGATAGACCAAGAAAATAGTAACAAAAGAGAGTTGGTGTCACTCTGCTAGGTATTCTATAGATATGTAGATAGATAGATACAGTAGATATAAAGAAATAGGTAAATGATTGATAGATGGATGGATAGATAAATAGATGGAGATAGATAGATAGATAGGTAGATAATGACAGATAAGATATAAAGAAATAGGTGGATGATGGATAGATAGAGTGACACATATATAGATACATACATATAGATACACACACACATGAATTTATATTATTAGATATATAAGCCTTAAGGAAAAAAGCATTTCTTAACATGAAGTTAAAATAACAATTTTAATTTACTAGGAAGATATAATAATTTGTAACCTGTACACAACTCATAAAATAGACTCCAAAGAGAAAAAGCCAAACTGACAGAATTATGGAAGAAAATTCAAATCAATAATAATATGGGAAATTTTCACATACCCCTTTTAGCAATTGATAGGTCAAATTAATTTGCTTAATTAGACAAATGATTAGCCTAATTAAGGCTATAATATAATTAAGACCATAACAGACTTGACTATAATCACTAAGATTTATTTAAGGCACTATAAAGTTAAGACTGCATCCAAAAAATAGAAAATACAAATTCTACTCAAGCACATACAAAACATTTACAAAAATCGAACATATATTGGGCTACAAAGCAAGTCTGAACACATTTTAAAGGATTTGAATTGTACAGACCACTATGCAATTATTAGAAATCAGTAACAGAGATAAGAAAAATATTTTATTTGTATAACCATCGAGTTACAATAAATTTGGTTACAGCAGATTTACAAAACAATACAATACAGTAATTTTGGTTATAGCAAAATAAAGTGCCTGACAGGTAAGCTGGCTTTACCAATTCTCTTTAGGATTCTAACAGAAGAATATGAATGAATAACCACCATTCATCCAGGGATGAAATTAATGTTTGCATCTGTACGTAAGGGGTTAATTTGGACTTAATGGCAACTTTTCTTTTTGGAAGGTGGGAAATCACTTGCATCTAAGCAATACACCGTGTTTTCTGTTTCAGCCCTTGTGCTTTTCCAAGCCAAATCTTCCTTCCTGCTGTCCAGCAAGATAAAGGATTTAGGACAGTTGGATTTTACTAACACCCTTGTGAGTTGGGTCTTTATTAGGATAAACACCCCCCAAAAGTCACTACATTTAGTTCTTCTTTCATATTTTATATACTTGGGATCGAGTTCTAAGTACTAGCACCAGAAAACACAAATTGGGCACATGGACGTTGCATATTTAATTCATGCTAAAAAGAGGAAAGTTGTTAGAGAAACTGCAATCGAACTTCTTGATAAAGGCCAAAGAAGCGCTGTGTGGTCATTTTATGTTTGATGTGATCTGTGGTTCCCTCTGCTTTTATTTGGAAGATATTCTGGAGCTCAGAAAAGATGAGTGTGAATTTAATTAACAGTAATGGGAAAATTCCAGAATGCTGTTAGAACGCTCGGCAGACCCTTCCAGTTGTAACTAGAACCTTGAATCATCATTCTGGGTACAATGGGGTTTTCAGGTCTGTTTCTAGTCTATGTATATAGCATATATAGAATAAACATGTATGTGTATATTCTTTATGTGTATGTCCTAGGCACTACACTCTAGAAGAAATTGTGAACTCAGAGATCTAGTCTACCTTGGACAGCTTCATCTCCCCGTGAAAACAGATCAGAATCCCAGGCAATTGTTAAAAGACTTCACAGTAAAGTATGGAAGAAAAGGAAGATGTGCATCAAAGAAGTGATCACAGGAGGACAAAGAAGGAGGGAAAGGGAGTGAATTTCAAAGTGATAGCACTGCAGCTGTGTGTACGTGGCTCATTGCCACATACGAGCAGACTACAACGTATCCAAGGGATAATTAAGACCCTGAAATGTCTTTTTGTTTCTGGTCTAATCTGCTCCCTCCTGCCTCCAGCCTCCAGCCTCCCTTGCCGGGTCTCCCTGCTTCCACTCTCACCCCCTCTCTTCCCCAACAATCAATTTTCAGCACAGGGGTACAAGCCACCCTTTGAAGACCAACTGAAATCACATCCCCTTTTCTCACTCTCTATTGATGTCCCATCTCACCCAAAGCAAAGGTCAAAGTCCATCCAATGCCCAACAAGGCGTCGCCTGGTCTGGTTCTCCAGGTACCAGTCCAGCCTCACAGCCCATTCCTTGCTTTTCCTCATACCCTGCATGGTCCCCACTCAGAGTTTTAGTACCTGTTGCTCCCTCTGCTATGAACATTCACCCCCAAATAGCCACGTGGCTGCTTCCCCCGTCTCCCTCAGGTCCCATCCTCTCGTGGAGGCCTTCCCTGACCTTTCCACGCGGAGCCATGGCACTCCTCCCCACCCTGGCTGCTGGGCCCCAGCCTTCTCTGTAGCCCTGAGAACAGGGCTGCGACGTGGCAGTCCCGCGGTGAATACTTGCTGTACCGGTGAAGAAATGATGCTTCTCTGCGCCCACGACCTCCGGCTCAGACCCAGAGGAACAGCTCTCCATCCGTCCCATGAGGCCAACACTGGGTAGTCTCACACTGGGTAGTAGCGTCTGCCCGAGAGGTGGGGAATCTCGGCCAGGAAAGAAAGAGAACGGTAGCTTGGGCCATCCTAATCTACTAAAGGCCAGGACAGTGTGGTTTAATGAGAAATGTCAAGGAGTTTGATAAGATAGCCAAACAAGAAGAAAAAAAGAGAAAGAGAATCACCCATGAAACTACCCGTGACAAAGAAAAAGAAAAATAGGATCAGAGAAGAAAACCTATATGCGGAAAGATAGGTTTGAATGTGTGGGGTTCGTAGAGACACCAGGTTCCTAAAATATATTTTGGACCCATTATTTAAAAAAAAAAAAAAAAAAAAAGAGCTGTGGTACTATTGTTATAACTTCCCAAAAAAGCATAATGTCTCTATCATTCATATGATTATTTCATCGTATTGAGGAAGAGAGAAAGAACAGGGGATTTGCAAAATAATTAACAGGCAATTGGAAAAAAGAAACAGAAGAAAGAGAAAAAAGCCAATAAACATTGTGTTTTTTGAAAAAGTGTGTTTAACCTCACAAGTCATCAAAGAAGCACTCGTTAGAACAATCACAAAAAAATTTTCCTATATGCTGGGTAGGATTATTAAATGAGAAATCTGATGAATTTCAGAACAAGCATGGTGGGAGCATAAAACGGGCATAACCCTTCGAAAGGAAACGTTGGCATTACATAAGTCAAAAGGTTTTTTAAATTCATATTTTATGAATTTTATTTTATTTATTTTATTTTATGAATTTTCTTTTCTTTTTTTTTTTTTTTGCGGTAAGCGGGGCTCTCACTGTTGTGGCTTCTCCCGTTGCGGAGCACAGGCTCCGGACGCGCAGGCGCAGCGGCCATGGCTCACGGGCCCAGCCGCTCCGCGGCACGTGGGATCTTCCCGGACCGGGGCACGAACCCGCGTCCCCTGCATCGGCAGGCGGACTCTCAACCACTGCGCCACCAGGGAAGCCCAATTTTATGAATTTTCTACTCCAATTCACCCACATTGCATTTTTGAAGTACAATGCTTTCTGTACTTAAAAAAAACTATTGCTCCCGGGAAGTGCCAGAGGTGGGATTGGAGCTGAAGTCTCTTCTAGCTCCAAAGCTCAGGAACCTACCAGGCTTTCAACCTCCCACAGAAAGGAAAGTGGGTCCACAGAACTAGAAACAGAGAACTTATATGCAGAGCTACTTTCAGTCTATCAGCAAACGGGATGGAAAATGTTTAAGTAGTTCTAAGTCATACTTTGACCTGCAGAACATCTAAACCCTGATCATGCCCAGCCAAGTGAGACAGTACACTGAGCATTTAAAAACCCGAGCACAGATGACTTCTGACTATAGGAACACATTACCAGTTCACATCACCATGATATACTTAAGAAGGTTATCTTAACAAGCGATTTCCTGACACTCACATGAATAAATGCATGTACACATCTGAATAGATTTAAGATGCTCGCTCTAGAACGCTTTGCTAAAAAGAGGTTTAACTTGAGACACAAAACACCGGTTACTTTGCAGGCTCGTGCTTAACCAATTTAGCATGATTTTGAACGCCCTTGTCATAAACGCAAACGAAAGGCAAGGGGAGCTCTGCAGCATCTCAGGCTCTCCCTCCAGTCAGCCCACCTCTGTGGGATTTTACAAGGTTAGCTGCAAACGTGAACGAGACAACTCCAAACTAGCCGTTCTCTCAGTGTGAATACATTTTGAAGTGGAGAGGCACACAAGTGGCAATGCTAATCAAGCAAGTGACAGCATTAATCTCCTTTGGCTCAGCTCGAAATAGGCTTTGCCACAGGTGACCCTGAGTCCTTCCCTCCCCTTCTCAAGCCATTAGCCAAACATCGTATCTCTTTCTGCTGCCAGTGCTGGCGCCACCAGCAGCACGATTCAAATGGAAGAAAAGAACACACATGATGAGAACAGCTCTTAACTCCGTCTGGGATTTTCTATGCTCACTTATGGCCGGTTCTAAGGAATCCTTCTGATTTGCCAAAAGTAATGAGAAGATAGCTCACAACCAATTATCTTCTCCATGGTACAGGAGGATGAACAACGAAGAACTTTAGGATTTAAATTTAAATGGAGTGTTATAATGACCAAAGAGAGGCTTATGCCACAGGCAACTTCAGGACATGATTTCAGTACGAATGAATTCTCAGAAAAATAGAGGTGTTCCTCTTCCATTGCAGGATCTCAACCATGACCACCAGGGGCCACGAATGAACTAGACCTGAAGTATGACAAGGTACTTTATCGCCTGAAACCTGGACTGGCTCTGCCCAGAAGGGACGGTTTAAAGAACAAACCGGATAAGAATGTATCAATCATTCTCCATAAACAACGGTTCTATAAAGAACCTAGCAAACTAAAACAGAGTCCTGTAATCGTCTACACAAATGAGAAATGCCCTCAACTCTAATTTCCACCCCTTAAAATTCCAAATGCCCCTGAATTTAAAGGCCAAATGGCTGGCAATTTCTCTTTTAAATGTTCTTTACTATTTTATGTAGATGCCCCCGTGCCCTTCTCTCCAGGTTTATTGGAATCCAGAATTCTGTCCCTGTGGCCTTTCCTCTGATCTCCTTAACAGACAACCAGAGGCTGGTGCAGAAGGGCATCAGCTCTGCTTCCTTTGCCAGCTTTCAACTCTTGTCAAGCACAGAACCTGAATTTTTCGCTGCTGATTTCCAGACCTGAAATGCATCCTTATTTGTCTTCTCCTTTCTGGAGCACGTGTTCTTCAGGATGATGCAGTGTCCTTCCCTACTGAATTGCAGATGCTAGCAAAAGTGTCGGGATCTATTCCCTTTGGAGAAGGCAGTTAGGGAAGAAATTACCTTGAACGTACTTTCCAGCATCCCTCCGCTGTGAATGACTCGATCAGCCCAGTGAGGACCTGGCCCAAGGACAGCCAGTCAGCAGGCTGGCAAGTGACAGAAGCTCAGTGGTAGGGGACTTGGGGAGGATGTGCGGTTTGATAAAGGATAGTAAGATGCAATTTAGAGTTCGGACTGTACGGCCGAGAAAAGTAACACCTGCTGCTTTCATAATACACTCTATAGAACATAACGTTTGACAAGATTTTCTGGGCCTGCGGAGGAACACAGGAGCTAATGACGCGAGATTTCAAAGGTGGAAGGAATATTGAATAAGCCCCAAAGAGAGTGAGGACGGCCCAGTGAGTGGAGGAAAGAGGAAAGGACCGGCAGGGTCACTGTCAGGGTAGGGTGGTCTCTTCGAGGCTCCAGGGTCCATGTGTCCTGCAGGAAAATCCTAAATACTTAAAGTAACACAGTGGGTCACTCTTCTGTTAAATGGCATTGAAATTAACACCTAAAGAGTTAAAGGGGTCTTGGAATTAACCTATGACTGAAACATCATTACAAAATTATTTGTCCATCAGTAACTTAAACTACTTTCCCTTAAAAAAATTCCATTTCTAAGAATGATGATTATGGTTTATATATAGTGGTATCTATTCCTTTAACATGCAATTTCAGGCATGGGACTCATTTCCACTGTTTGCCAACCAGCTTATATACTGTATGTGCATTTCTGCGGATGGTATTTCCCTGAAGATAGATCTAAAATGGTTTGATGAGAAAAGGAAAGATATTATGCTCAACTGCATTTTAATGAAGTTAATTGACACAACTGGTGCTCACGATTGCTTTCGAGAGACTGAATATACAAACGGGCAGTGGCCAGATTATATATGGAAACAGAGCTCTGACCCACAACCTGCAACCACCAGCCCAGGAAACCAGCCCCTTCTCTACAGTAACCAGCTCAGGAAGCCAGCCTGCTCTTTAAGTCAGACTTGCAGGAAGTCAGACCACGTCTCTAGTGACTGATCCCAGAAGCCAACCAGTAGCCCCTGTAACTATTGGCCCCAAAAGGCCAGGACTTGGTTAATAACTGATAGCTTCCCTAATTTTTGTCTCCACCTCCAATCTAGGACCAACCAGAGAAAGCCAAATGTGCACCCCTAACCAATCACAGAGGACGCCCTGCTTCTAGTGAGCCCACCTCCAGCTTCCCCATAGCAACAGCCTCCAATCAGAGCCTACCTGAAGCCCTCCGGGTTTTGCCCCTGTAAAGCTTCCCCAATCCCCTGCCTGCCTTTGGGTGTCTGCCAAAACACAGCAAAGGTGGTTGACTCCCTTGCTAGGGTGAGTAAAGAATAAATAGCCTGTGCTTCTTCTCATTTGGTTGGTCTTCAGCAATTTCTACATTTTTATGGACATTTCTAAAAAGAATTCTTTGTCTTTAATTAATTGTTTTGTGTGTTTATTTATTTATGGCCGCATCGAGTCTTCGTTGCTGCGTGCAGGCTTTCTCTAGCTGCTGCGAGGGGGGCCTGCTCTTTGTAGCAGTGCGCAGGCTTCTCATTACGGTGGCTTCTCTTGTTGCGGAGCACGGGCTCTAGGCGCACGGGCTTCAGTAGTTGTGGCACACGGGCTCAGTAGTTGTGGCTTGCGGGCTCTGGAGCGCGGGCTCAGTAGTTGTGGCCCACGGGCTTCGTTGCTCCGCGGCGTGTGGGATCTTCCCGGACCAGGGCTCGAACCCATGTCCCCTGCATTGGCAGGTGGATTCTTAACCACTGCGCCACCAGGGAAGTCCCAAGAATTCTTATATCGATAAAGACAAGCAAGACAGTAAAGCAAGGAAGGTAAAGGTGAAGTGACCTGTCATTATAGCACCTGGGCACAAGAATCTTGAGTGCTGTCTTTTGTGCCACCTTGTCTGAAACAATGACCTGAGTCCAAATCCATCCTGCACATGGATACATTTATGAGTCCATTTCTGTAAAGCATTGTTTCCGCAGTATGTACACTTCACAGTCAAAACAAGAGTACTTTTTCGGCGGGCTTCCAAAAGATACAATGAAAAGATTTATAAAAGAAAGCTGGGCCAATAGAGAGTTCCCAAGTCATCACAAAAATTAGAAATTGAAGAGTACGGAAGACATCCTTAATTTTTTAAGAGTCTATTAAGAAATATGAAACCAACGATCTGATGAAAGAGGTAAAAAGAAAAACCAAAAGCCAGATGTCAACAACTCTCCATTTCTCACAGAAACTCAAGCCATGTGTCTTAAGGCCTCCACTGTGGGGTTTAAAGTTCGCCCCCCAGTAGATGCCACGAGGTAACAGCACTCCCAGAAATGGGGGACTAGTGATGGATGAGAGCGAGGGAGGGAAAGTTCTAAAGTATCAAAAGCAAAACAATTTCCTCCCAGCAATTGTGACTCATGGAAGGGATGATTCCATGTACTTGACTACACAGAAACTCAGACTCAGAAATTAGTGAAACAAACAAAAAGCCCCACAAGCGGGAAATGAGGAAGAAGCAAGCTCACTGCCGACCTTGGTGCCGCGTGAACTAGTTAACCAGGGAACGGCCGGCGTTAAAACCCAAGCACGCTACCCACCAACATTCTGTGGGATCTGGTTCTGCTGAGAACCGTACTTTCACAGTAGGCCTCAAACCTGTCTGCAATAATTACCCGAGGAGCAGAAAGGTAGCATTTTAAATTTTAGTGACATATTAGTGAACGAGGTAGTATTCTTGACAGATGCAGAGAAAGATTCACCCCACGAAGCTAAGCAACGGCTCCTCAGATCAAAACACAAGCCAGGGGCTTCCCTGGTGGTGCAGTGGTTGAGAATCCACCTGCCGATGCAGGGGACGCGGGTTCGTGCCCCGGTCCGGGAAGATCCCACGTGCCGCGGAGCGGCTGGGCCCGTGAGCCATGGCCGCTGAGCCTGCGCGTCCGGATCCTGTGCTCCGCACCCGGAGAGGCCACGATAGTGAGAGGCCCACGCACCGTGATGAAGAGTGGCCCCCGCTGTCCACAGCTAGAGAAAGACCGCGCACAGAAACGAAGACCCAACACAGCCAAAAATAAATAAAAAAATAAAATTTGAAAAACCACAAGCCAAGTAGCTGGCCTAGGTAGTCCCGTTGCACATCAGAGCTGCCCCTCGGGTTACTGTGTCCCCTTCAGACACCTGGCAGCTACTGACAGATCTTCTGCTCTTATTGTCCCTGAAAGCCTTTGGCAGATATCTCATCTCAGAAGATTCGAGCCTCTGTCTTGGAGTCAGGGGTTAACGGGACCCCTCAACTGCAGCATCAGTTATAACAAGGTCCTGCCTTTTCTAAAGCAATGCTTCTTCAAGCTTAGGCGTTGATCTTCCACTCGGAGACGGTATCATCTCAAAGCTCAGCAATTCAAAGGACAATGCTGGGACACGAAGAGAAGTGGACTCTCCACATAGTAGGATACTTTATGGTCACGCACGTGTAGCCAGATACATTCTGTGGCACCTTTGGCCAATCACCAGAGCCAGTGAGGAAAGGGGTGGGTGTCACAGCTCCTGGGTGGCTCTCCTGAGGCCCCTGAAGGCTCCTCATGGTGGTGGGTCTCCTGCAGACAGTTGGAACAAGAACTAAGCTCAGGGTCACTGTCGGGGGTTGAAATGTGCCCCTCAAATATCCATGTGTTGAAGTCCTAGCCCCCAGGCCCTATGCCTCCGAATGTGACCTTATTTGGAAATAGGATCATTGCAGATGTAAATAGTTACGGTGAGGTCCTTAGGGTGGATGCTAATCCAATAGGACTGGTGTCCTTATAAAAAGGGGAATTTGGACACTAAGATTGTCGCTCACAGCCTCAGAAGGGACACCTTGCCCTCAGACTTCTGGCCTCCAGAACTGTGAGACAGACAGTACCTTTCCATTGCTTAAGCCACCCAGTTTGTAGTACTTTGTTAGGGCAGCTCCAGGAAACAGTCACCCTTTGTCATTCTTGTAATGATCATCTCAACTTCCAATAACCAGCTGCATCACCATTGGTAGAAACCCTTGATCTGGAGTGAAAACTGGGACTTTTCCTAAATTCCCGGCACATTTTTCTTTGATTTACTCTTCAACCCACCAGCTCTTCTTATATTCTGAAACTGCCCATTTCATATTCTAAAACATGCACTTACCTTCCAGCTAAGGTACTATAGTCATTGGAATGTCAAGAATTGAATGGCCTGGACTATCACATTTTCTTGACTTAAGGCCATAGGTTTGTAAAGCCTCTAATAAAGGGATCAAAAGGAAGAACTACCGAGAACAAGGAAGGGGGAGGAAATGTAAGGGAATTCTAAACGGTTGCTCTCTTCACCAATCTAATCCTCATTAAAGTGGAAAATTGAGCTGCCATCTGTTGATGGTTCTAAAATCCAAGATGGTGGCCCTCAAAGTGTTCTCCCCATCAAGTAGCATGAACAGCACATCTCTGCCCCCTCCCAACCCCCTGCCAGGGCTATTAAATCAGAGGGAGTGGGATCCAGTTCCTGCGTTGGAACAAGTCTTTCAGGGGTTTCTGATGCCCACTCAAGTGTAAGAACCACTCTTACTACATTCAAAGCCAGGGGGCAAGTTGGTTCCACCTGACTGCAAATTCAGTAGGGAGTGACTGTGCAAGAGCACTGTGTTCAGAAGGATTCTGAAGCACACTCTGAGCTCTGATTTTAAAATGGAGAATCTCCTGGGAAGAAGAAGAAGGGGACGGCAGCTAGTAAGCCACTTAACGACCACCCCATGAGTTTCAGACTCAGGCCGTCACCACTATATCTTTCTTCATATCAATGTTTCTCATCTAAAAAGGTCCCAAATTTCTGAAGTGATTTGGACCCTAAATATACTGACATAAAAATGAAAAGAAGAAATGAAAACCTTTTTCTCAGTTCTGAGACAAAACTCAGAATAAGTGCTTGATGGCATTGCTCTGTCTTCTACTAAATACTTATTTCCGCCTTTTCTCTCCACACCATGCTTCTCTTTCAGGACGGCATTACTTTGGTGGTGGGACAAAAGAAATGAGGTTGTACTTCACTTAATTCAGGAAAACAAGAGATACACAAAATTTAAACTTATAATTGAATTTCAAAGTTACCGTTTTCACTGCACTTACATGATGACGGATTCACTTCATTTTTAAAAGGACTTACAAAAGAGTTCTTTAGAAGATTGTTTTCCTCTGAGGCATTTCATATCTGATTTGATTTATCTTAAAAATCACCTACTGCTTCCTGTTGCCTTCAAATCTGAACTCCTGGGGATGAAGGGCTACAGCCTGAGTGCAGCTCCCCTGGCAACCTTCTCTTCCATCCTGCTCCTCCCTGGGTCAGATGGAGCCACACTAGCGTCTCCCAAAGTGCTTTCCTTTGTCCGGCTGCCTCTCCTGTTGCCATGGATACCACGCCCTCATGGATACCACACCCAGGTAACATCCTCCCTTCCTCTGGACCCCTGTTCTGCCCCTTTTTGCCTCCCCACAGCCTTCCCTGGCCAACCCAGACTTGGGTGCCTCTTCTCTGCCTAAGGTCACATACTTTGTGCCATAGTTCCTGCATAGTCCACCCTGCCCCAACCATTCCCCGAGGGAAGCCATTTCCATCCTATCTCTCAGAGCAGCGATACAGTGATGGAATAGACTCATTGCATGCATAGATTCCTTGCTGGGAGATTGCCTATGACAGGCTCTAAATGGAAAGACTGGCTTTCTTGCCTGGCAAGGGTTGTTCCCAGCCTCTAGGAAGCATTCAGAGCGGTCTAGTTACCAGATCGTGAACAGTTGGGGAGATTGTGTGACATACCTAGACTGGAAAACCAGGAAATCGGATACTTTCACTCAGCGTCCCCTAATGAAGTGTGTGGCCTGGGCATTGTCTCTGGCCCACGCTTTGGCTGTAGGATCTCTCTTGTCCCTTCTTAGGAGTAATTCACTTGAGGATCAGCTAAAATGGCTTAAAGCATCAACCGACCTCTGCATAACCTGCACGGTATTATGAATCATTTGTCTGACCTCCTAAGATATTCCTTTAATCCTTACATTTTCTAGTACAAATGACAGGAGGCATCTTTATCTAATTTATAGCTTTAAATAAATTGGTATGAGCATCTACCAAACATATTTATTTTATTTCCCAAGAAATATACCCCCAGAAAATGTCAAGGAAATGATCTTTTGAACAATGCACATCCGAATGCAGTATAAAATATTTAAGGGAATGCCCGTGCTCGTGGTTTCCATTTTCTGTTAGATTATTCTACCGGCCCCTATAAAAGGCAAGTCTGTGCTTTTTAAGGTGGAAAACGGCCACGAGTTAAGAAAAACCTTCAAAGCCCCGGGGTTCTCCTTGATTTCGCTTTTACTTTCAGCACTTTGCCTTGAAGGAACCACCTCAGATAACTTAGATATTCAAAAATTGTTGGACAGTACTCAGCAAAGTAAAACTCAAATAAAGATGGTAAGAACTGAGCCAGCCACCAATGGCTTAAAAATTCCCAACTGCGTCTGGTGTTTCCTCATGAGGCATCTCTTCACACGACACTTTCAGCGGGTTCTCCCCCATCCATCCACCTTCCCTCAAAATCCTCCACTATTAAGGAACATTTCCCACATTCACCTGCGGTGTCAAAGTAGCAAATCAGGTTCTCAAGAAAAAAAAGGATTCTAGAAAAGAAGACTATTATTTAAATCTTAACCATAAAGCCATTCAACTGAGTTGGCTGGGGAGCAAATCCTCACATAGATTAACTCGTTTAATCCTCCCAAAACCCCGTGAGGCACGTACCATTTTATCCCCATTCTAAGAGGAAGAAACTGAAGCACAGAGATGTCAAATCAATTTTTCGACAGCTGCACGGCCAGGAAGTGGCCAAGCCAGAGCATGACCATGCTACATGCCCCGACCGATACAATCATTCCATGTGTGCTGACATTAGTCTCATAAATGACGCATTCAATGAAAATTGTTAATGAACTTAAGTTCATCGAATTCATCGGTAAATTGCATTGGTACAAACGGCTGTTTCAGAGGAGGAAGGTGAAGCCTATAACAAATGAAGACTTCCTCAGGATCCATGAGAGTGACCCCGGGAGGATGAGAACCCCCAAGAGGACTTGCCAAGATCAGCTGCTATGGTCCAGGCAGGCAAGGAAGAGACCAGCACGCAGTGTAGCTCCCTGCCCACACCTCCTGGATGGCCGGCCCGTGGCGGGGCTCATCTGGGGGGAAGAGCTAGAGGACAAACCTGCACCAGAGCTTGGGGCAGCTGCAAGGTGACCTAAATCCAACCCTCCCCGACCCAGCTGCAAGGTGACCTAAATCCAACCCTCCCCTACCCACCTGTACAGACGCCCTCTAGATACCTGGGTGGCGGAGGCTCCTTTATCAACACGTTCTGCACTGGCCTCTTATCACTGGGACCAGCAGTCTAATGTCGTCTAGTCTTCACCCTCAGGACACCCTCAGCCAGTTCCTGAAATCTGCCGTGCCGGCCGCAGCTCTCACTGGCTGATCGGCCATTTGCTTTGGGTCCAACCCAGTAGGCAACAGAGGTGTTCTGAGCTCAGGCGCTGGGGTCAATATCTCTGCACTTACTAGCCAGCGACCTTGGGAAAACTTAGAAGTTCTTGGAGCCTCAGTGCCCTTACCTGGAAGATGGGGATAATAAGACCACGCTGCCGGGTTACCGTGAGGGTGACACGAGACGATGAACATAAGACATAGGGAAGAGTGAGGTGCCCAACACATCAGCTGCTACTCTTACTTTTGGTGTCACCTATAATGGCAAAGGGAGTTGGAGGCACAGGCTCAGCCCCCCCGATGGCATCTGTTGACCATCTCCATGTCTGGACTTCCCTTTCAAATACTCCAGACGTACCACACGACGTGAAGTGTGCTGCCAGTATCCTTGACAAGACAGCGGAGCTCAGGGTGGACCTCTGGTGGTCTGCTCAGGAAGCCCAGACACAGGGCAGCTACTGCCAGCACTTCTGTTGTCATCGAACAAGGCTTGACAGAATATCAAAAATGGTTCCTATAAGTGCAATTAGTGTCCTATCAATTGTCATGATGGCCGCTAGAAATGAGCTCTCTGTGGCGACATTAAAGATATTCAAGATACGTGGGGTGGCTGAAATGTTTAAGAAAATATCCCCCCTCTTGCAGGAAGAGAGTGCATGAATCCGGTGATGCCTGGACCCCTTCTCGTGGGAAGAGGTATAACACCAGCCCTCAGCGCCACGGCCACGGCACCTGAAACTTGGAGCTCGTGGCTTCCTGATGCCGGCTACCGGGGTGACATCCTTTGCCTCTGCAGTCTTGGCGTGGGCCTCCAGGCTCTCTCTGCCCCGGGGCGGTCAGAGCATCCAAGGGGCAAGGAGCTGGCACTTCACTAAGCTCACAGAACCGGCTGATGAGCACTTGGGACCCGCCAGCACATTAACGTCTCTTCAGTAAATGTCTTGGGTGCAGCTGAGCCGCTTTCAGAGTGTCTGTCACAAACACCCAGGAGCAAAATGTCAAAGGACAGACCGGCCCTCACCTGCCTCAGACTTCTATGGCTGCTGCCCAAATGGACCAAAAAGAGCCCGCGAGATGCACATGACCACACCGGCTTAGGTCTCTTTTCACGGTACTTGTGTCTGTAGGCTTCACGGGGGAAGATCTAGGGTGAGTTTCCACAGCTCCGATGAAGCCACTCAAGCTAAGGACGGCTACAGCCACCTCCATGGAGTCAACGGGGGAAGCCCGGCAAAGCCAGGAGATCATGTCCAAGGTCACACACGAGGAGATGAGCTGGACAAGAAAGCAGTTTCAGTCAGGAACTGCTTCTCCCTGGTTGTTCCTATACATGAAGCAGGCAACCCTAAATAAAACTCTTTTCCTCTCCCCCAAGGTAAGTATAACCCAGAATCCCTGGGAGAGGCAAATAGTAGTCTTGGAATTTGGGGTCCCCAAGTTGGGGAAGAGAAGAGTGGGTATTCATCCAGCCGAGCCTCAGGACCTCCTGCCCTTTAAGGATGTCTGTCCCCTGGGCAGACCATTTATATCAAAGAACCCGCCTCAAGCTCCATAGTGAGCTGCTTTCGCTCTACGGAGAAACGTGTATATAAAAAAGGCAAATGGCAAATGAGGGGCTCAGAGGAGACACAAGCTGCTCTTCCACTGAGCTTCTATAAAGCGCCCAGCACGACCACAGGTGCTGAAGGCCGTGTCACAGGGGACACAGGCGAGGACATCATGGTCAGGCAGGCAGAGATCCAAACCCTGAGCTGCAGGGTGGAGCTGAAGGCGTGAATCAGACGATCACAGAGAAATGCACTTGCCCCGTTTAGATCCCCCCAAAAGAGACCTTGAAAGTGAGGAGCTTGGTGCTAAGCAACGCCACGCTTTGGAAGACCCAGACTTTCTGGGGTAGCTTAACCCACCCCACGAGGATGTTTTCCTCGTGGGTCTGGTGCGAGTCGGCCATCAGAACACGCATCCAGCAAGGCGGCCGACGCCAGGGAGGGTCACACGGGATGGCTCGACTGCCTCTGCCCACGGCCCCCGCCAGTCGCGCGGCCACCGTGCCTGCAGGGAAGCCTGGATAAGTGGGGCCAGCCTCTGCCCTGGGGAGGAAGCGCTCTGGACGTGACATGCGTGCGGGAGTCGTCACACCGCCTAGGCCCCCAAGCCCTCCCCCGACCCCCATCCCCACTCGCACACTTGAACCCCCAGCGATTCCTTCTTTGCAGGATTACAGACGCTTTGGAATTCATGACGCCCCTTCTGGACTATGCATACCATTCGGAAGGGATGAAACAAGGTTTTCTCATGAATGCCCTTTCGAGGCACTGACATGTGAGAAGCAAGTATCAAAGTCTAGATATCGTTCCTAGCCAAGGTCAGGGTCCAGGAGGTACAGGTGGGTGACAGCAGCCAAGAAGGGGTAGAATGACACTGGGACATGAACATGAGCCCAAGTGGGGGTCAAGACAGAATATGAGCTGCTACCCCCACAGCAGGGGCCGGACTCAAGAGGCCCTGTGAGGCTGGGGTGAGGGTGGGGTATTGGGGAGTCGATGAAGCAGCAGCGGAAGGGGCTGGAGGTGCAGGGAACACAGGGGTGCCTGCTCTCTGAGCCCAGGTCTTTGAGCAACCTATTAAGGACCCGATGCAGGGCGGAGGGGGTTACTCGTGCCTCTAACTCGAAATCCAGGGACCTCGGTGATGTGAGCTCAGCTCTAACTACTCTGACCCCCAGCATCCCGAGCTCTGCCACCAGACCCGCCCCTGTGCCTGCCCCGCCTCCCCGCCTGAACTGGCCTCCAGGAATTTGGCCCTTTGTTTGCCCAAAAGGAAAGAAATCATCTGCCAGCACCTTTCCTCTTAGCTGCTTCCTGGGTCCCTAGTTCTGTCCTGGTCGCCCTGTTCTGGTGTCATCCACCACCTGACATGAGAGCGAGATTTATCTTTTTTTTTTTTTTAATTGCTTAAAGTATGGGTCTTAAACTTGCCCTTTCAAAAGAGTTCCTTTTCCTCAGCCTGAGATCTTGAATTTTTCTTCAGCCACTTCAAGAAAGTGTTCTGCGTCCTGTTCCGCCTGCGCTGTCAGAGAAAACCTTGATTCTCAGCGTGAGAACATTTATCTCAATGGATCACTTTTTGGAAAAGATTAAAGCAATTGAAAGAAGCCTTTTCCTTGATATCAAAGCCATAGACTTGGGTAATTTTTTTAGGCCAAAAGAAACCCGCTATAAAAAATAAAATAAAAATAGGCATTTCCTAAAAAGAAAAATGCCTGCTGCTTTTTCTTAGCCCAGAAAATTATTAGTTCACAAGGTGAATCTCCCCATGAATAAACTCAATATGGATGGGGAAATAAATCATTTGACTGTCTACCTTTTTTTGACAGTCATCTTGTTGAAAAAGGCCATTACTTTTTTGTGCTAATGGAAGTGTCTTGCTAGCTAAGACTTATAGGTCATCTAAAATATATAGTAAGCTTCATCTTTTCAGTGCACTTTATTCCCTATAGCTTATCATTTTCTGTGGAAGTGCTACAAATTAAGTTGCAGATGTAAATATCTGCATTTCAGAGATGTGACTATTGAGAAACCTTACGTGAGGTCACGTTCAAATGACCTTGACGTTACCTTGGACTCTTACCCCTTCCTGCGCTGTACCAAATGAATCAATGAATGGCCATCCCCTCGAGGGTAGGGCCATTCTTTAACAACCACACGCTCCAGAATTTCCATCTTTTTTTGCCAGACTGTATGTCCAAACAAGCTATCCCACCTTTTTATTTGGAAAGTATGTCCAATCAGAACTACAGTCAGGTCTGAGATCAGTCAGAATGTTTCGGTTCTATACCAGCCTGCAGCTATTCTGATGGGTCAGCACATGTGCTACACCAGTTGTTAAGTAGCTTGAATAGACCCTGGGCTACAGCTCATCTATCTCCCATTTCCGTAGATGCTCTCTGCTCCTTTCTCCTTGATCCATGCAACCTAACTTCCTCCTGCGAGGCTCCAGTTGGACTGCTCTTTCAAGATCACCAGGGGCCTGCATGTTCCCAAAGGCATGGATGGTTTGAGCAACAGTTAGCAGCAGTACAGCACAGATTACTCCTTTCTCCGGGTTACTTTGTTTTCTTTTCTCCACCACCACCCTCCTCTGGTTTTGCTTCCACCATCCTGATCCCTTTTGGGAAGCCCATGCAAGCTCCTCATCTTCCACTCATTCTTAAATGTGGCCACGTCTCAGAGCACTTTTCTGTCCTTGCTGCACAAAGTCTCATCAACTATTTGACTCTAAATGATGAGCTCCAGCCCAGATTTCTCTAGGCCGATTGGCATATCTAGTAGAACATCACTCAGGAACTCAAACTCTACATATCCACAACTGGACTCCACATCATTCCACGATTCCAATGATTCCCATTATTTCAACTACTACCGAAGGAGAAGTCACTCACTCCAGTGCACCCTGGAAATGGCACCTCAAAACACGTGCTCGCCCCCATCAGAAACCTGGATATCTTCCTTAAGTCCTCCCTCTCACTTTCCATCAAGTGCCCTTTCTTCTACCTCCTCAACAGCCCTCCAATCTGTCAATCTGTGTGCTTTTGACATTCCCATTGTCGCCATCCTCTGAGCCAACATCCTTTCTTGCCCATCCCAGCCCATCAGTCTTGATGGCATCCTTGTACCATCTTGCTCTCCTCCACTCTCACCTCCACACTGCAACCAGAGTGAACTTTCCAAAACTTAAATCTCATCCCATCACTCCATTGCTTTAAGACTTTAAAACTCTTAAATATTTTCCATTGGCTTTAGGATGACACCTGAACTCTCGGTATGAATCAAGGTTCTCCTAGACACAGGTACTGCTGCATCTCTAGCTTCATCTGCTGCTCTTCTCTTTGCATCTTCGACATGCAGAACCACTTATATGCCACCTTCTCACTCACCTGCAAACATCTGAACAAGCAGCTCTGCCTGTGCCTCCAAGAGCACTCCCTCCCTACACTCCAACTCCTGATACATACCCACTCACACCTTATTCATGGGTCAACTCCCACCTTAACCCTTCTCATTGTATTTTAAAGGATACTTCTCTTTGGCAGGAGTTTCCTGGCCTTCTAACTAAGATGTGTCTCTTTGTGGTGGGTTCCCTTAGCACCCTGTATTCCCCATCACAATAATTATTATACATGATTTTCATTTTTTTCTAAATCTTTTTTCCCTTTAAACTGTAAGACCTATACCCACAGAACGACTTTGGTCATTCCTTATCATATTCTCCATGACAAAACTGGTACTGGAAAATAGTAGGCACTAAATAAATATTGAACAAACTTGAGAATGAATGAAAGAAAAAGTAAATTAAATGTCACCTCCTCCATAAAGCCTATACCAGGGTTTCTCCAACTTAGAGCTATTGTTATTTTGAGCCAGACAATCTTTTTACGGAGGGTTGTCTTGTGCTCTGTAGAATGTTTAACAGCATGCTTAAATACCTTAAATAGCACCCTGCCCATTTGCGACAATCAGAAATGTCTTCAGACACTGAGACGTGCAATGTGAGAACCACAGACCCACATTGGCCTCTGTCCCTTCTCATAACTTCTTTACTACTGCTTGTTATCACCTAATTGTTCTTCACCCCAAAAGAACTGAAAACTCCTTGGAATCAGGGCCCTGTCCCCTAGTGTCCTCACAGCATCTTATCCTGGACTGAATGTAACAAATGGAATCCACATATGTGTCCATAAGTGGAAAGGCGTGGAAAGCCAAGATCTCCATTCTCATTGGCAGGTAGAATTCTGACTCTCCATCCTAACACTATCCTACCTGCCCAAACCTTTCAATCTTGGAAAATTCAGCATTATCAGAAAGCCTTTAATGAACTATTAATTTTATTCAGTGCTAGTGATAGTTACTTTTATGTGTCAACTTGACTGGACCACAGGCTAACCAGACCTTTGTCAAACATTGTTCTGGATGTGTCTGGAAGGGTGTTACTGAATGAGATTAACATTGGAATTGGTAGACTGACTAAAGCAGACTGCTCTCCCTAATGTGGGTGGGTCTCATCCAATCAGTTGAAGGTCTGAATAGAGCAAAAAAGGTGAACTTCCCTAAAATAAGGGAAACTCTTCCTGCCTGATTGCCTTCAAGCTGTGACGTCAGTCCTTCTCTACCTTCAGACTTGGGGGCTGAAACAGCTGCTCTCTTTGGGTCTCCAGCGTGCCAGCCTTCAGACCAGAACAACACTAGCAACTCTCCTGTGTCTCCAGCTTGCTGACTGCAGCTCTTGGAACCTGTTAGCTTTCAAAATCGTGTGAGCCAATTCCTTATATTAAATCTCTTTCTGTATATACATACATCCTATTAATTCTGTTTCTCCAAAGAATGAACCCAAATACAGTGCTGGTCTACATGCTCTGTAAAGATTTAAAACATTGCAGAACTAATCATCTCCCCATCTGGAATTCATTAAACTCTCATTTTCTCAAAATTCAGCAAAGTTAACTGAACCATGGACAGCTTGCTATGGATTCACTGGTCACTCCCTTGGAACGCTTCTTTCTCTGGATAACTCAGCTCTACCTACCTTCTGGCACGTTTGGGCCATAATCCAAGGGAATGGAACCAGCTTGCCCTTGACCTTCTATAATGACATTTGACTTCTCCTAAACTATCCTTGATGTCTCTAATGCTCTTTAAATAAATAATGATGATAATTAATATCAGCCAAAAAATATGGTAAAAAATAACCATTTATATTAAATATTTAGCAAATGTTTATGTATTATTTTATCATTGTAGTAGTCCTGCTGAAAAAAGAACCCCAACATGCCATTTCCTAAGATTAGAAAAACACTGTTCTATCTAGGAAGCCATCTCAATCACTACATGTACATGTAGTAAAAAGAGACAGTAAAAATATTGCATCTTTCCTCTATTATGTGCTCATGCTCAAACACACAGTAAACAGGCAGGTCAAACCAAAGCCTCTTCTGTGAGTGCGGCCATGTGGTACAGTGGGAAGAACCGTTCTTAAGTCATCCCCCCATGTTCTGAGCCACGTTCTACCACCAGTCACCCCGTGAGCGTGGGAGCATTCCCTGTACATCTCTTTGGCCCTCAGTTTACTCATCTGTAAAATGCGGAGAAAGATTCCATTCAACAGCCAAGTCCCTTCTAGAGCTAAAATTTCCGTTTTGAGTATGTCTGTGACACAATTCTTCAATCTGAAAATGATTTTTCTACTCCTTTTTCAATTGGCAAATGACAAAAGTAAAATTGGTTTAAAAAAAAAAAAAAAAAAAGCATTTGCACTGCCCTGGAATGAAATGGCACAAAAGAAAAAGCTCCCCTGCCAGAATATGGGAGGGTCAGAAGCAGTAGAGAATAAGGAGTGGGAGGGCAGGATAAGAAGAAGACTCAGAACTCAAGCTGCACATGGCACACTTGTGCTATGACACAGTCCTACCTCCACGACATACGCTTATAACCATGGTGAGTATTACCAGAGTAGTGGTGGCAACACAAGATCACATAGAAATGGACAAGTAGAATTATGGGTCCCAAGAACCAAATGCTCATGGCCATGGTTGGTACTAAAGAACTTTGACCAGTAAAAGAACTCATTCCTCAAATGCAACATGGAAACCCCCAAGTCCAGAAGCCAACAACATTGCCACAGCTGCCCCGTGACTTCCCTGTGTAAAGAGCCATCCCATCCCAGGGCCCTCAACCCAAGATCTGAGTGTCACAGATGTGCTTCCCATTAGTCATTTCTCCCAGCCTGGTCTACCTCCAATAAAGTTCAGCTTCACTTTTAAGTCAAAATTTCCAAATATTTTCTTATGTCCGTTAGCTATAACTGGAATGCTTGTCCACAGGTAAAATCCTGTGAACTCAGGATGCTTTGGTGCCAAAGACTTGGCCCAAATCCCCAGAAACATTCCCCTGGAGTGGAAATCCTAATGGGTTTAGAGTGAGTGAAAAGCATTTGACAACAACCTGAAACTTGACTATATAGAGATAGCTCCATCCTTGACAACAAGGGACACAGAGACAGACAAGGGGGATTCATCTTGAGTGGCATGTGTCAAAGATTGTGCACAGCCTCAAATTTCTCCTACAGCCGCATGTGCTAGAAGCCATAAAGGGGGACGAACAGCAAGCAGCCAAATCACTTTTAGTTTGTTTTTCAAAATAAGCAGATAAAAGGCCCAATGGGCATTGATGTCAGGAAAGAATAAAGATACAAAGGAGTCTAATGCAGTCCATCTTACATAAAGCCTCCTATATTTTTACCCTTTTGCAAATTTTGGGTGGATATGTAAATTATTTAAAGTCATTTCTGTCTTTTCTCTCTAAATTTCCAATTATAACACCTGCGGTACCAAATAGAGGGGGAACTGTAATCAATTTCTTAAATAAATTCATGTAAAATAAATTTAGTGGACCTAGAGTCTGTCATACAGAGTGAAGTAAGTCAGAAAGAGAAAAACAAATACCATATGCTAACACATATATATGGAATCTAAGAAAAAAAAAAAGGTCATGAAGTATCTACAGGTAAGATGGAAATAAAGACACAGACATAATAGAGTATGGACTTGAGGATATGGGGAGGGGGAAGGGTAAGCTGAGACAAAGTGAGAGAGTGGCATGGACATATATACACTACCAAACATAAAATAGATAGCTAGTGGGAAGCAGCTGCATAGCACAGGGAGATCAGCTAAGTGGTTTGTGACCATTAGAGGGGTGGGATAGGGAGGGTGGGAGGGAGGGAGAAGCAAGAGGGAAGAAATATGGGAACATATGTATATGTATAACTGATTCACTTTGTTATACAGCAGAAACTAACACAACATTGTAAAGCAATTATACTCCAATAAAGATGTTAAAAATAATAATAATAAATAAATAAATAAATAAATTTAGACCCAAAGGATTTGAACAACAAAGCCAATTCATTCAACCAGGAAATCAGATTTTGACAGCCAGGCTTTTTAAAAAATTGAATTTATTTTCCAGAGAACTTATTCAAGTGCTCACTGCCACCAGGCACTGTAACAGAAACATAAACAACACATTGTTCCAATATGGGCCCTATTTGTAATTTAAGGACACATTAGATAGATGGGTGACATGGATTTTACCCCATCTTGACCACCAAGGAGCTGTAGACCCTGAGGAAATCACTTCCTCTCACCCTTGTTTCAGTATTTGTAAAATGGGGCACAGTAGTTGATGCACTAATGGCCCAATTCTTCACCCCTTTTTTATCTTCACCCTTTGCCAAGTGAGTTGGTAATACTCTCCCAGTCTGACTCTAGATTTGGCCATTGACATTGGTCATAGAATATAATAGAAATAAAAGTGCATCAGTTCTGGCCATCCCTGGTGGTGCAGTGGTTAAGAATCCGCCTGTCAGAACTAGAACAAAAAAATTTCACAATTTGTATGGAAACACAAAAGACCCCAAATAGCCAAAGCAATCTTGAGAATGAAAAATGGAGCTGGAGGAATCAGACTCCCTGACTTCAGACTATACTACAAGGCTACAGTAATCAAGACAGTATGCTACTGGCACAAAAACAGAAATATAGATCAATGGAACAGGATAGAAAGCCCAGAGATAAACCCACACACATATGGTCACCTTATCTTTGATAAAGGAGGCAAGAATATACAGTGGAGAAAAGACAGCCTCTTCAATAAGTGGTGCTGGGTAAACTGGACAGGTACATGTAAAATTATGAAATTAGAACAGTCCCTAACACCACACACAAAAATAAACTCAAAATGGGTTAAAGACCTAAATGTAAGGCCAGACACTATCAAACTCTTAGAGGAAAACATAGGCAGAACACTTTATGACATAAATCACAGCAAGATCCTTTTTGACCCATCTCCTAGAGAAATGGAAATAAAAACAAAAATAAGCAAATGGGACCTAACGAAACTTAAAAGCTTTTGCACAGCAAAGGATACCATAAACAAGACCAAAAGACAACTCTCAGAATGGGAGAAAATATTTGCAAACGAAGCAACTGACAAAGGATTAATCTCCAAAATTTATAAGCAACTCATGCAGCTCAATAACAAAAAAACAAACAACCCAATCCAAAAATGGGCAGAAGAACTAAACAGACATTTCTCCAAAGAAAATATACAGATTGCCAACAAACACATGAAAGAATGCTCAACATCATTAATCATTAGAGAAATGCATCAAAACTACAATGAGATATCATCTCACACCAGTCAGAATGGCCATCATCAAAAAATCTAGAAACAATAAATGCTGGAGAGGGTGTGGAGAAAAGGGAACCCTCTTGCACTGCTGGTGGGAATGTAAATTGATACAGCCACTATGGAGAACAGTATGGAGGTTCCTTAAAAAACTACAAATAGAACTACCACATGAGCCCGCAATCCCACTACTGGGCATATACCCTGAGAAAACCATAATTCAAAAAGAGTCAAAATGAACCAAAATGTTCATTGCAGCTCTATTTACAATAGCCAGGACATGGAAGCAACCTAAGTGTCCAACAGATGAATGGATAAAGAAGATGTGGCACATATATACAATGGAATATTACTCAGCCATAAAGAGAAATGAAGCTGAGTTATTTGTAATGAGGTGGATAGACCTGGAGTCTGTCATACAGAGTGAAGTAAGTCAGAAGGAGAAAAACAAATACAGTATGCTAACACATATATATGGAATCTAAGAAAAAAAAGTGTCATGAAGAGCCTAGGGGTAGTACGGGAATAAAGACAGAGACCTACTAGAGCATGGACTTGAGGATATGGGGAGGGGGAAGGGTAAGCTGTGACGAAGTGAGAGAGTGGCATGGACATATATACTCTACCAAATGTAAATTAGATAGCTAGTGGGAAGCAGCCGCATAGCACAGGGAGATCAGCTCGGTGCTTTGTGACCACCTAGAGTGGTGGGATAGGGAGGGTGGGAGGGAGGGTGATGCAAGAGGGAAGAGATATGGGAACATATGTATATGTATAACTGATTCACTTTGTTGTAAAGCAGAAACTAACACACCATTGTAAAACAGTTATACTCCAATAAAGGTGTTAAAAAAAAAAAAAAGAATCCGCCTGCCAATGCAGGGGACACGGGTTCGAACCCTGGACCAGGAAGATCCCACATGCCACAGAGCAACTAAGCCCATGAGCCACAGCTATTGAGCCTGTGCTATAGAGCCCGTGAGCTACAACTACTGAGCCCACATGCCACAGTTATTGAAGCCCACGTTTCTAGAGCCCGTGCTCCACAACAACAGAAGCCACAGCAATGAGAAGCCCTCACACCGCAACAAAGACCCAACACAGCCAAAAATAAATAAAAGAAATAAATTTATTTTTAAAAAGAGTGCATCTGTTCCAAGCCTAGGCCAAGAGGCCTTGCATATTTCCACCTGCTTTCTTGAGCTTCTGCCATCACCATGGGAAGGACATGCTGGGACTCTAGCCCCCTGAAGAGGGTGGGAGAAGAGTGGAGCAGGGCCAGGTGTGCCCTGCCACGTCTCTCCTGCCAAGTCAAGCTGACGCCCATTCCACAGCAGCAAATGTAACTGAGATGAGCAAAGCCATCCATGAGAATAAATAACTCAGAGTGGATGTTACACAGCCAAAGCTAACTAGTACAGAGACAACACCACCTGCCCCAACTACCTCACTGGCATGTTGGGAAGGTCAATTGAAATCATGTATGTAAGAGCACTTGAAATGCTGTAAAGCTGCCTCCCACCCATGGGTAGGACCACATGCTCTGTAGCCCATTATGTTCTATTCTGCACCTTGGGCAGATTCTCCAGGTGGACGTTCCATTCTGAACTTGGTTTTCCTAGCCTGGTGACACAGTTTCTATGCCACGTTTCATGCATATCTTCTGCCTTTCTATCCAATCCCTTTGGATTCTGGTGGACAGCGTGCTCACTCATTACTCTAATTCCCATCCTCCATCCCCCAAATAGAAAGTTTCCTCTAAAATCTCCATACGTTCCATGTTCTGCAGAATCCAGGGCCAGCCCTTCCCCCTCCCTTTGACCTACCCTGTTTCCCGTACCCCTATCTGATATTCCCTAGTCATGACTTAATCTGAAAGGGTGCTCAAACATATGATATATCATTACTACAAGGCATCATGGCAAAATTAACTTTGTCCCTGAGCAACTGTGTGCGCTACTAATTGTCACTTGAAAGGCTTGTTGAATGTTGGGTAGGTGGGTAGACAAACCCTTTCCCAAGGCTACTTAAACGTATGTTTCTTCTCGTTTTTTGTGCCAGAGTGAATGTTACCATACTTAGAATAAATTCTCTCAGGGTGGGCTAAGAACATTCTTGGAATGTTACCTTCCCCATCACCCAGCTTGGAGACAGGCAAGGGAAGGTCACTGGCCATCCTAGGGCAAACTCTGCATTTCATCAGTAAATTGTGGGAGGCCATGCCGTGTCTAGTGAGGGTTGCCTGAAGAAAATTGTGTGCCCAAGATCATAGTCACTAGGATGAGGCCACCAAGGCTATTGTGAGACGAGGAGGAGTGAAGAGGGCAGCAATTCTTATCACAGTTAGTGACCAAAGCCAACTGATGCATGGAAGAAAGGCGATGTCCAAACAGAACCATACACAGCTCACCACTGGACTCGGCCCATCAGCAGGACACCAGAGACAGACAGAGCTGTGGTCAGTAGGCAGCCTGAAGAAGAGGTGCTCTCTGTCCTGGCACCCCAGTGTTGGCTGCTACATCCGACTGTGGACCACTCCCAAGACGGGTGCTCAAGCCCATGTAAAAGAAGGCCAGTGATGCCTGTGAGAAGTCTGGGTGCCATGAGACGATACGGAGACCGAGATATGGACCTTGAAGCAAGAAGGAATCCAAAGGAAACAGTTGAGAAACTTATGACCAAAGACCCAGCACCCACAAGAAAGGCAGAGTTTCTTTGAGCAAAGAAAAGTGCTTTTAGTCATTAGACTAGCTACCCTTTAGCGTTTAGCATCTGCTAAGAGCCTGTTACGGGCCCGTTACAGTGAAATGAAGGATAAAAGGAAAATCGAGATGTATCACCTGCCCGCAGAGGATTGTAAAACTGGTTTAGAATTCATTGCTAAAACATAAGAAACAATAGTCAAGAGTAACACAACAAAATATAATGAAGTGCAAACACGTTACACACCAGTTGTTCTCAAATTCCAGTGTACTTCAGGATCACCTAGGAAGTTCGTTTAAAAAGATAGAAGTCCTAGCCCACCCCAAATACATCAGGATCCACAGGAGAGGGCCCAGGCAGTGGCGATGCACACCTGATTGGAGACAGGGGACACACACGAGAGCTCTGAGAGCTCAGAGGAGGCGGGATCAGAGGCATCCCGGACCACAGGAAACAGAGCGGCCCTTGACCCAGAGGAGCCTGACCCCCAAATCAGGCAAAGAAATGTGGGATCGTGGGCCTGGCACACTCGGTGTTACTTTTTAAGATACTGTTAAAAATACCTAGCTCCTGTTTTTATCAGATTGGCCTTGAGCCTTTCTGAATATGATGTTTGCTCAATTCAACCATGACTTAAACCACCAAGAAGGAAGTGATCTGAAAACTCCTTATCGGCCCTGAAAGAGCTACATGCCTTAAAAGTATCCAAGCATTTCAAACAATGGTTAAGACAGGTCAGTGGCCTTTGTGTTATCAAGTTCCCATCCACCTCAAATAGAAAGCTTCCCCAGATCTATTTCTATTTTAGCAAATTATGATCAATAGGAGAGACCGGAGCCGATTGATGTCTCTCTGCCTTGGTACAGTCGCTGTAAGGAAATGCAAATTAAACAAAGGATGCAGGTTTATATGGGATGATACATTGAATCCTCTGTGAGTCGGCTTGGGCTGACATGACAAAATACCACAGATTGGGGGGTTTACACATTAGAAATTTATTTTCGCACAGTTCTGGAGGCTGGAAGTCCAAGGACAAGGCGACGTCAGGGTTAGTGTCTGGTGAGGACTCTCTTCCTGGCTTGCAAATGGCCCCCTTCTCGCCGTGTCCTCACCTGGTCTCTCCTATGTGCACGTGTGCAGAGAGTAAGAGAGAGATCTCTGGGTGTCTCTTCCTCTTCTTATAAAGACACCAGCCCTGTTGGATTAGGGCCTCGCCCTTACAACATCATTTAACCTTAATGACCTCTCCCCAAAGGCTCTATCTCCAAACACAGTCACATTGAGAATCAGGGCTTTAGCATATTAATTGGGGGAGAAGGAAGGAGGGACACAATTCAGTCCAAAACAGATCCCAAAGGAGTACTCAGACAATGCAGTTATACACTGGCAAGTCCATACCTTCCTGCCCTAGAGGAGGCAAGTCCCTCGGTTTTAATGGATTTTTGAAAACATGCTTTTATTTACCAAACCCATACAAAGTGTCCATCTCTGGCAAGCTTTGTACACGGTGCAGGGGACGCAATAGTGGGAAAACGAGATGTGGTCCCTGCCTCTCAGATCTTACAGTCTAGTAGAATGAACTCTGCTCATCGCCCAAGTACAGAATGAGGATAGAGGGGTGAAAGTGGATGTGACGATAATCCCACAGAGCTAGATCTTTCCAAGCCAGAACGCAGTCACCACTTCACTCTGTCTGTGCCCATTTCACTTACTCCTTCCAAATTAATCTACCAAATAGCTGTGCCCGTCTACACACTCTCACCAGCAGGATACAAAGGGTTGCCCATGTGCAAGTCAATGCTTGATATTTTCCAACTCTATAGCTTTTGACAGTTGGATGGATATCTTGATTTAATTTGCATTTCTTTGATTACTAATGAGATTTCTTACAAGCCATTAGCTTTTTCCTCTCTGAATTGCCTCTTCTTGCCCTTTGCCATGTTTCTATTTATTTCCTGACTTTTTCTTGTTGATTTACAGGTGTTCCTTACATACACTAGAAACGAATCATTCACTGACTGTGTGTTTTAGGAATGTCTTCTCAGTCTGGCAACACTGGCTATGACGTCAGGGTAGACATGTGTTGCCCTTCCCTGAGGGAGGATTACACACGCCTGACCCATCGATAACAAGCTTGGCCATATGACTTCCTCTGGCGAAAAAATGTGAACGGAGGTGACGTGATCTTTTCAAGCCAAAGATTTAAGATTCATGGCATGAAACTGCCATGTACTTTGCTCTCAGAGAGGGGCCACGCCTTTGGCCTGGATCCTGGAACAAAGGGGACACATGGAGTAGACCCCCAGCCAGCCCATAGTCACCTCTGCAGACAGAAACTTTTGCTATTATAAGCTATAGGTTTGGTTGTCTGGTTTTGGTGTTGATTGTCTTGGCAGAAGAGCTGAACTGATACCAGAAGTAAAGTGCTGCTATAATAAACACAAAATGTGTGCATGGGCCTTGGAGTCAGTGGCAGGTGACAAAAAAAAAAAAAAAAAAACCCTGATATTAAAGGCTTTTTATGCAGTGCCGAAGCATTTGATAAAACTATCACCTGCGATAATCTGGAAGGCAGAGTGTCACTAATGAACTCGTGGTTTTGGGGAGAATGCAGAGTGTTGGTAACACTGGATATTTGCTAATGGTTGTTTTTGACAATGCACAATAAAAAAGAAATAAGCTCATAGAAGAAATGGCCATTTTGCAAGCAGAATTGAAAGATAGTTTTGAGAGGCCATAAATTCCAGGATTTGCAGGTTAAAAAATAGTGCTGTTTCTCATCTCCAACCCATAAAGGATAAAACTAAGAAGGCCTTGAGCTACAAAACCCAATTAAGGCTCACCCCTGGGGCAAAGATGAAATCAAGTAGCCTGGGTAGCTCACTGTTCAAACTCTAATGGGGTAGAAATGGTGGGAGGGGATCAAGCCTTGTAAGTGACCTACTCTTCACCCATCAGAGAACAAAGTGATACAGGATGCCCAAAATGAACGATTCCATAAATGGCAACAAAAGCCCTTTTGTTTAGAAATACAGAGGTGTAATTGCTTTCTATCTCTGTGTAAAAAGTGCCACAAACCCTGTTGCTTGAAACGAGTTACTATCTCACAGTTTCCATGGGTCAAGAGTCAGTGTGGGTTAGCGAGGTACTGCACTCAGCCTCACATCAGGTTAAACTAAGGTTTCAGCCAGGGCTGTGGTCTCATCTGAGGCTGGGGGTGCTTCTCCAAACTCACTGGTTATTGTCAGAATTCAGTTACTTGTGGTTAAATGACTGAGACCCTCAGCTCTCAGACACTATCTACCACGAAGTTCAGGTGCATTCATCACCAAAAAAAAGAAAAAAAGGGAAGTTAACTTTCATGAGGAGATGACAGGTTAATTAGCTTGACTGTAGTTTTTATTTCACTATGTGTATATATATAGCAAATCATCATGTTGTACAGCTTAGCTATACATAAAAATATATAATTTTAAAAGGAAGCAAAACAGACAATATGGTTAAAATAGAATACATGCGTAGATTTATCATTGGACAAAGAGGGTCATTATATGTTAAAGGAAGGCAAAATTCACAGGGAACATGTTCGTCTTTGCTATGTGGCCAGCCATGCCAGAATTGAGTGGCCTGAAGCAACGATTTTTTATTTATCTCACTATTCTGTGAGTTGGTGATCTCGGCTGGGCTCAGCTAGGCATTTCTTCTGATGGTGTCTGCTGGGTTCAGCCTGCATTTGTGGTCAGCTGCCATGGTCAGCAGCTGGGGTTGGCTCACTGTCTACAGGCCCACAGGAGCAACGCTGAGGATGGGGCCATGTGTATCTCCGCACCCAGCAGGCTAGCCGGGGATGGTCACAGGGCCATGGTGGCAGAAGTCCCCAGAGCAGCAAAAGAGCAAAAGCTCCAGCGGGCCAGTGCTTTTCGGTCTGTGCTTCTGCCATGTTTGCACCTATGCATGTTTATAAATAACTTAGCATCTAAATAAGCCAAACTAGAGCTCTCAGAAATATAAGAAGAATCAGAAAAACCACAGCCATAGCTTTATCTTGAGTTCTCAATCTTTATACAGACAAAACAATTAGGATTCAAATAGTATAATGAATAAGGTCACCAAATATCAAAGTCTGTTTTCTATAGAGAATATGCATCCTTTTTTCAATGTCTTTGGAACATTTGCAAAATTTGGCCATACGTTGAGGTGATAAAAGAAATCTCAGTAAATCAAAAATAAAGAAAAGAAAACAGAAGACACTGTGTAGGCAATATTCTCTGACCAAATGCAATAAAACTAGAAATTAACAAAACTATAAACAAGAAAATTCAAACCACATGGAAATTAAAACACTTTCCTAGATAACTTGTTGGGTCTATAATTATAGACTACTAAGAAAAAAGTGATAAAAACTATATATCAACAACTATGGAATGCTTTATATTAGGGGACAGCAAACTTTTTCTGTAAAGGGCCACAAACAGTAAATATTTTAGGTTTTGTGGGCCATAGGTCTTTCTGTAATTACTTAATTCTGGCACAGTAGTGTGAAGCAGCCATACACAACACACAAATGAATGGGTGTGGATGTGTCCCAGTACAACTTTATTTACAGGAACAGGCAGCAAGCTGGACTTGGCCCATAACCTTGGTTTAACAACTCCTGCTTTATATTAATTAAATGTTAAGCACTTAGAGAGAAATTCCTAACTTTACATGTTTTTATTGCTAAAAAGAAAGAATAGAAATCAATGAAATAAGTAATGTACTCTAGAAGCTAGAAAAATATCAACAACAGCAAAACAGAAAAAGCAAGAATAAAAATATAACACTAAAAACAGAAATTAATGAAAGAGAAGACAGAAAAACAATACCATTGGTAAATAAATCCAATATTAGAGAATACCAATAAAATATACAAACCCCAAACAAAGCTAATCAAGAAAAATGAGGGGAAAAGCACAAACACATATTATTAAGAATTAGAAAGGAACCACAACCACAGATGTAGAAAATGCTTTTTAAAATCATAAGCAAATACTATGAATGACCATATGGTGATAAATATTTAACTCTCAATGAAATGGTTAATTGTCTAGAAATAGTCTATTTACTAAAATTGACTCTTTAAAGGGGAGCAAGTCTGAACAGATCAAGAATAAGAAAACAGCTAACAGGCTTCCCTGGTGGCACAGTGGTTAAGAACCCACCTGCTAATGCAGGGGACACAGGTCCAAGCCCTGGTCCAGGAAGATCCTACATGCCACGGAACAACTAAGCCCGTGAGCCACAACTACTGAACCTGCGCTCTAGAGCCCGCAAGCCACAACTGCTGAGCCCATGTGCCTAGAGCCCGTGCTCTGCAACAAGAGAAGCCACTGCAATGAGAAGCCCGCACACCACAACGAAGAGTAGCCCCTGCTCCCTGCAACTAGGGAAAGCCCACGTGCAGCAATGAAGACCCAATACAGCCAAAGATATATAAATTTATTTTTTAAAAAGATGTTTAGGAGAGACCTTCAAGATGTTGGATGATTAAGACGTGGAGATCACCATCCTCCCCACAAATACATCTACATGTGGAACAACTCTTACAGAACACCTACTGAATGCTGGCAGAAGACCTCAGACATTCCAAAAGGCAAGAAACTCCCCACGTACCTGGGTAGGGCAAAACAAAAAAGGAAAAATACAGACAAAAGAATAGAGCCGGGACCCACACCAGTGGGAGGGAGCTGTGAAATAGGAAAGGTTTCCACACACTAGAAGCCCCTTCACTGGCGGAGACAGGGGGTGGGCAGGGGGGAAGCTTCGGAGCCGCGGAGGAGAGCGCAGTAACAGGGGTGCGGAGGGCAAAGCGGAGAGATTCCCACAGAGGATCGGTGCCGACCGGCACTCACCTGCCCGAGAGGACTGTCTGCTCACCCGCCGGGGCGGGCGGGGCTGGGAGCTGAGGCTCGGGCTTCAGTCGGATCCCAGGGAGAGGACTGGGGTTGGCGGCGTGAACACAGCCTGAAGGGGCTAGTGCGCCACGGCTGGCCGGGAGGGAGTCCGGGAAAATGTCTGGACCTGCCTAAGAGCCAAGAGACCATTGTTTCAGGTGCGCAAGCAGAGGGGATTCAGAGCGCCGCCTAAAGGAGCTCCAGAGACGGGCGCGAGCCGCGACTATCAGCGCGGACCCCAGAGACGGGCATGAGACGCGAAGGCCGCTGCTGCCGCCGCCAAAAAGCCTGTGTGCGAGCACAGGTCACTCTCCACACCTCCCTCCCGGGAACCTGTGCAGCCCGCCACTGCCGGGGTCCCGTGATCCAGGGACAGCTTCCCCGGGAGAACGCACAGCGCGCCTCGGGCTGGAGCAACGTCATGTTGGCCTCTGCCGCTGCGGGCTCGCCCCGCATCCGTGCCCCTCCCTCCCCCCCAGCCTGAGTGAGCCAGAGCCCCGGAATCAACTGCTCCTTTAACCCCATCCTGTCTGAGCGAAGGGCAGACGCCCTCGGACGACCTACGCGCAGAGGCAGGGCCAAGTCCTAAGCTGAACCCCAGGAGCTGTGCGAACAAAGAGGAGAGGGGGAGGTCTCTCCCAGCAGCCTCAGAAGCAGTGGATTAAAGCTCCACAATCAACTTGGTGTACCTGCATCTGTGGAAAACCTTAATAGACAGCGAATCATCCCAAATTGAGGAAGTGGACTTTGGGAACAACTGTAGACTTGGGGTTTGCTTTCTGCATCTAATTTGTTTCTGGTTTTATGTTTATTTTAGTTTAGTATTTAAAGTTTATCATTGGTAGATTTGTTTATTGATTAGGTTGCTCTCTCCTCCCCCCCCCTTTTTTAAATATATATATTTTTTTTTTCCCATTTTTTCTTTTTGTGAGTTGTGTATGTGTATGTTTCTTTGTGTGACTTTGTCGGTATAGCTTTGCTTTTACCGTTTGTCCTACAGTTCTGTCCATTTTTTTACTTTTTTATTTTTAATAATTTTTTAAATTTTAATAACTTTTTATTTTATTTTTTTTCCTCCCTTTTCTTCTAAGCCATGTGGCTGACAGGGTCTTGGTGCTCTGACCAGGTGTCAGGCCTGTGCCTCTGAGGTGGGAGAGCTGAGTTCAGGACATTGGTCCACCAGAGATATCCCAGCTCCACATAATATCAAATGGCAAAAGCTCTCCCAGAGATCTCCATCTCAATGCTAAGACCCAGCTCCACTCAACGACCAGCAAGCTATAGTGCTGGATACCCTATACCAAACAACTAGCCAGACAGAAACACAACCCCACGCATGAACAGAGAGGCTGCCTAAAATCAAAATCATAATAAGGTCACAGACACCCCAAAACACACCACCAGACACAGTCCAGCCCACAAGAGAAACAAGACCCAGCCTCATCCACCAGAAAACAGGCACCACTCACTTACACCAGGAAGCCTACACAACCCACTCAACCAATATTACCCACTGGGGGCAGACACCAAAAACAATGGGAACTATGAACCTACAGCCTGTGCAAAGGAGACCCCAAACACAGTAGGTTAAGCAAAATGAGAAGACAGAGAAACACACAGCAGATGAAGGAGCAAGGCAAAAACCCACCAGACCAAATAAAGGAAGAGGAAATAGGCAGTCTACCTGAAAAAGAATTCAGAATAATGATAGTAAAGATGATCCAAAATCTTGGAAAGAGAAGGGAGAAAATACAAGAAACTTATAACAAGGACCTACAAGAACTAAAGAGCAAACAAACAATGATGAACAACACAATAAATGAAATTTAAAATTCTCTAGAAGGAATCAATAGCAGAAAATCTGAGGCAGAAGAACGGATAAGTGACCTGGAAGATAAAATAGTGGAAATAAATACCACAGAGCAGAATAAAGAAAAAAGAATGAAAAGAATGGAGGACAGTCTCAGAGACCTCTGGGACAACATTAAAAGCGCCAACATTCAAATTGTAGGCATCCCAGAAGAAGAGAAAAAGGACTGACAAAATATTTGAAGAGATTATAGTTGAAAACTTCCCTAAAATGGGAAAGGAAATAGTTGATCAAGTCCAGGAAGTGCAGAGAGTTCCATACAGGATAAATCCAAGGAGAAACACACCAAGACACATATTAATCAAACTATCAAAAATTAAATACAAAGAAAACATATTAAAAGCCGCAAGGGAAAAACAACAAATAACACACAAGGGAATCCCCATAAGGTTAACAGCTGATCTTTCAGCAGAAACTCTGCAAGCCAGAAGGGAGTGGCAGGACATATTTACAGTGATGGGGCTTCCCTGGTGGCGCAGTGGTTGAGAGTCTGCCAGCCGATGCAGGGGACGCGGGTTCATGCCCCGGTCCGGGAAGATCCCACATGCCGTGGAGCGGCTGGACCCATGAGCCATGGCCGCTGAGCCTGCGCGTCTGGAGCCTGTGCTCCGCAACGGGAGAGGCCACAACAGTGAGAGGCCCGCATACCACACACACACACACACAAAAATGGACAGAAGACCTAAATAGACATTTCTCCAAAGAAAATATACAGATTGCCAACAAACACATGAAAGAATGCTCAACATCATTAATCATTAGAGAAATGCAGATCAAAACTACAATGAGATATCATCTCACACCAGTCAGAATGGCCATCATCAAAAAATTTAGAAACAATACATGCTGGAGGGCTTCCCTGGTGGCGCAGTGGTTGAGAGTCCGCCTGCCGATGCAGGGGATACGGGTTCGTGCCCCGGTCCGGGAGGATCCCGCGTGCCGCGGAGCGGCTGGGCCCGTGAGCCATGGCCGCTGAGCCTGCGCGTCCGGAGCCTGTGCCCCGCAACGGGAGAGGCCACAGCAGTGAGAGGCCCGCATACCACAAAAAATAAATAAATAAATAAATGCTGGAGAGGGTGTGGAGAAAAGGGAACCCTCTTGCACTGCTGGTGGGAATGTAAATTGATACAGCCACTACGAAGAACAGTATGGAGGTTCCTTAAAAAACTACAAATAGAACTACCATATGACCCCGCAATCCCACTACTGGGCATATACCCTGAGAAAACCATAATTCAAAAAGAGTCATGTACCACAATGTTCATTGCAGCTCTATTTACAATAGCCAGGACATGGAAGCAACCTAAGTGTCCATCAACAGATGAATGGATATAGAAGATGTGGCACATATATACAATGGAATATTACTCAGCCATAAAAAGAAACTAAATTGAGTTATTTGTAGTGAGGCGGATGGACCTGGAGTCTGTCATACAGAGTGAAGTAAGTCAGAAGGAGGAAAACAAATACCGTATGCTAACACATATATATGGAATCTAAGAAAAAAATGTCATGAAGAGCCTAGGGGTAGGATGAGAATAAAACACAGACCTACTAGAGCATTGACTTGAGGATATGGGGAGGGGGAGGGGTAAGCTGTGATGAAGTGAGAGAGCGGCATGGACATATATACACTATCAAATGTAAATTAGAAAGCTAGTGGGAAGCTGCCGCATAGCACAGGGAGATCACCTCTGTGCTTTGTGACCACCTAGAGGGGTGGGATAGGGAGGGTGGGAGGGAGGGTGACAAAAGAGGGAAGAGTTATGGGAACATATGTGTATGTATAGCTGATTCACTTTGTTGTAAAGGAGAAACTAACACACTATTGTAAAACAGTTATACTCAAATAAAGATGTTAAAAAAAATTTTTAATTTAAATTTAAAAAAAAAATGTAAAACAGATAGCTAGTGGGAAGCAGCCGCATAGCACAGGGAGATCAGCTTGGTGCTTGTGACCACCTAGAGGGGTGGGATAGGGAGGGTGGGAGGGAGGGAGACACAAGAGGGAAGAGACATGGGGACATATGTATATGTGTAACCGATTCACTTTGTTGTAAAGCAGAAACTAACACACCATTGTAAAGCAGTTATACTCCAATAAAGATGTTAAAAAAAAAAAAAAGAACTCTAAACAACAACAAAAATTATTGAGGCACCTGGCCCTGAGCATACCAGTCAAATGGTAACAGCTACACCACGGTCCCCACACAGGACCCAGCCCCACGGAATTCAAGTCTGTCTTTCCACAGCTCTGCACTGACTGCAGAATCTTTGCCGAGTCTGATTTCTGCACAATACCACAACGTATATGCATATGACACTACTACACTCCTTGTCACGTCTGAGTGGCTCATGGATGTAGGAAATCTGTCCTCAGAGAGAGCACTGGAAAGGAAATGGACAAGGAAAAACAAACCAGGATCCGTACTTCCACACAGAGGATCTCGTGCTTGTGTTCAAAAAAAAAAAAAAAGTGAAACTTATTTGTCGTCAGATATTCAGAGAAAGGCCAGTGGAAAGCTTTGCAGCAAGAAGATCCTGCCAGGCTGGCGGGATCGTGGAACCCACCATTTATCATTTCTGGATAATTTACATTTCTAGCCTGCTTTACCATCATTTATGTGCCACTTGAAACTGGACACAACAGTCAGTGATTTATTATTTTTAGGAAGGAAACGAAGGCACAAAAAGGTCAGCGTGACTTGCTGAAACCACAGACCAAGAATTAGAACTCGGAACCCCGAGTGGCAAGGTTCTGGGCTCCGTGTGCCTTTCAGCAGCCAGGACCGTGTTGTTGGGGAGATTTTCCAAACCTGGCTCAGCTCTGTCACAGCACAGAGGTTGGGGACATCAGCGGTCCACAGGGATTTCTTTCTCCTTGTCTCCTTGTCCCCCTCATCTGACCCATCCCACAAACTGAAGCTAAGACAATTCTTCAATACCTCTTCTTGCAAGTCAGACACCCACAAGACTCCCCATCCCTCCACTCTCTAACCCATCCTGGCCTCCCTTAGCCGATGGTACTTCCCCTCCTCCTAACATGGAGAGTCCCTGCTCACCTCTACCTCCCGTACCTTTGCTCTGTGCCCTTTGCACATCTCTACGCACCCAAATCCTCCTCCTCCCAAAAGCAGGAAACCAGCCCTCACGGCCCCAGACATGGAGCCAAGAACTTCGTTAAATACTTGAGTAGCTGCTTCTCTTACATGATTGAGAAAACATTCGAGTCAGCTCCAGTGAGCCCTCAGACAAAAGAAAGACAAAATAACCCACCATCTCTGAAATGAATCTGAGTTCAGCGGCCTCAGTCCTCAAACCAGCCTGTGATCTGCAACACGACTCACCTGTGGGTGCAAACAGGGCCAAGCTGAGACATACACGCACGCACACACCAGACCACCCAAGAAGAAAAAGAAATTTCTGATCCTTTAAACTATCCCCAAACACCTCTTCTAGGAGGATGTATTAGTTTCCTAGGGCTGCCAAAAAAATGACTACCAACTAAGTGGCTGGAAACAACAGACAATTTTTTCTCTCACAGCCCTGGAGGCCAGAAGTCCAAAATGAAGGTGTCGGCAGGGTCTTGAGCTCGCTAGAGGTTCTGGAGAGAATCCTTCTTGCCTCTTCCTGGCATCTGATGCTGCTACCGAGAGCCCTTAGCATTCCTTGGCTTATAAATGCATCACCCCAATCTCTGCCCTGTCATCACATGGCCTGCTCCCTGCCTGTCTGCTTTCTCTTCTTATAAGAACACCAGTGTCCTTACTGCAGCCCCGCTCCAGTATAACCTCATCGTAACTAATTACATCTGCAAAGACTCTATTTCCAAATAAGGTCACCTTCTGAGGCTCCAGGTAGACATGAGCCGGGGTGGGTGGGAGCAGGAAGGGGAGGAAACCTATTCAATCCAATACAGAGGAGAAGGTGAGGTAAAGGAAAAGAAGGCTTGGAATTAGGATTGACAGAAGGGCGATTCCAGGTTTTTAAAATTATTATTATCATTATTTTTTGGCTGTGCCGCACAACTTGCAGGATCTTAGTTCCCTGACCAGGGATCGAACCCATGCCTCCTGCAGTGGAAAAACAGAGTCCTAACCAGTGGACCGCCAGGGAAGTCCCTGATTCCAGTTTCTACAACTTCATCTCCTCAGCCGATAAGAGCCCCCAAGGAGGACCGCCCTGAAATCCCGAGTGACACCTCGGCCTTGGCTGGATTGTCCTTTTGTTCTTTGCTGTGCACGGATGAGTGGCTGCCTTGGGTTGGTGGCTTCCTTCTCCATCCCGAAGGAATTCCCCAGCCCCTGCCTTCCTCACCTCGGTGTTCGGTTTGCAGGGATGGGTGTTAAATCAGATTTTCACCTGGTTCGTTACATTCTGATGATTCTGAGCCAGTGGGATTTTCGGTTTGAAAGACAATACTTGGATGCAGCAATGCCCACAGGACAGCTCTAGGATGAGGACACTTGGAGCATTCTGGGGAGCTGTGGGGTGTGAGTCTGTGTACAGACTCATCACCTAAAACCCGCTGGTTGACTTGCTAGTTGGCCCGTGGGGAGGTGTAGTTGTGTGGAAGAGTTTTCATCAGAATTCTGGTATAAAATGAAAAGCCTCCAAGGAAAGAAAGCCTTTCAAAATCTGTGTTGCATCCCTCTGATTCGGTGCAGCTTGTTTTCATGCAAAGTTTACTAAGAGAGAAGAGGCAACCCAGTGGTGTCGTGTGCAAATCATAGGATTTACCAACGTGACTCAAGGTGGGAGTTTTGACTGAGCTGGCCCGTGCTGTTTCAGAAGCTCCAGCTCTTTTTTTCACTAATTGTTATTAATAGGACAGGCCACTGCATCTTTCAGTCTAAGGACTGTTCTGGAGCAGACCCTCACCACTGCTGATATGATGTTGTAGCTGCACTCACACCTTTTCCCTAGTCCTCCATCCTCTCTATGCCTGATGCTGTCCTGAGTCTGATTCTTGTCTCTTACAGCCCTTAACAGAGTTCCTGCCATGGTGCCTTACCGCCAGCAGGGGTTTAGCAAATGGGGTGCAATGAACAGAAGGAATATGACGTGCTGGTGGGATTGTATTCATAAACAGAAAGCAACATTTGGCATACGCTGTATTCACAAATAGTAACAAGTGATGGATGTCAGGCAGCAGAGAGGCTGCTAAGAAAAATGAGATGCCATTGAGATGCAGGCTTCATTTTTCTCTCCTGACTCTGGCCACCAGCTGAGCTCTGCAGCCCTCAGCTCTTTCTCAGCCTGCAGGGCCTCTTTACCAGTGGTTCTGGGGGTGACTACCAGAAGTGAATGCCTGGTGAGAGCCAGGAGAACAAGCCCCAAGCCAAGCTGCCAATGAGAGCAGAGCTAGATGAAAAAGAAGCTAAGATATGCAGCCCAAAGAGATGGAGCCCAGACACAGGGCTCAAAGCAGGTGGGAGGTAAGCCTGCAAAAACTCGGGAGTTGCTCCAGAGAACATAGACCCCTGCTGTTATAGGTGGAATTGTGTCCACCCCCTTCTAATTCGTATGTTAGAGTTCCAAGCCCCAGTACCTCAGAATGTGACCTTATTTGGAGATAGGGTCTTTACAGAGCTAATCAAGTTAAAGTGACTTCATTAGGGTGGCACTAATCCAATATGACTGGTGTCCCCATAAGAAGGGGAAATTTGGACACAGAAACACACAGAGGGGAAACGATGTGAATAGACAGGGAGAAGACAGCCTACTACAAGCCCAGGAGAAAGGCCTGGAACAGATCCTTCCCTCACAGCCTCAGAAGAAACCAACCCTGCAGATACCTGGGTCTCGGAGTTTGGCCTCCAAAACTGTGGAACAATAAATTTCTGTTGTTTAAGCCGCCCAGTCTGTGGTAGTTTGTTACAGCAGCTAATACACCTATGATGACTCTTCCTGTGATTCCTGCCCTACTTATAAGGCAATGGGGCGTTTAAAGGGCCTTTGAAAATGGGATCCATGCCCAACAAGCCTGCGCCACGCCCCTCTGGTGGTGGTATTGTCAGTCTCCATAAGTGATGTTCATTTCAATCACTTTCTATCTTGAGATATGGTGCAGCAAAAATGGCCTGGCAATTTGGCAATATCAACCCAATTTTTTTAATGTGACTATTTTTGATCCAGCAATGCCATGTCCAAGAATGTAGAGTATTTCCCCCAAAACTGTTGATACAAGGGCTCAAAGACATGTATAAGGATGTTTCCTGCAGCCTTTTTCTGTCCCTTGCTCATTTTTTCTTATTTTTTATTTGCAAATAATTCAAACTTACTGATTGGCAAGAATGAAAATAGTACATAGAATGCTCATGCACCATTTACCCCAAATCTCTTACTGTTAACATTTTGCTTCATTTGTTTTATCATCTTTAACTGCCTCTCTGTCAGCCTCTCTCAACCCTTTGAACAAAGACTACTTACATCATAGCCCTTTAATCCTAACTACTTCAGTGTGTGTTTCCTAAATGTAAAGATAATGTCTTACATAATCACAACAGTTATCAACCTCTGGAAATTTATCATGGAAACACTATTTTTATCCAATCTGCCTTCCTTATTCCAGTTTTATCGACTGACTCAAAAATGTCCTCTGAGAATTTTTTTCTTCCATTATAAAATCCTACCCAGCTCAGGTATTGTACTTAGTTACCATGATTCTTTAATATCTGTCAGTCTGTAACATTTCCCACAGCCTTTCTTTGTCTTTTATGACATTGACACTGTTATGGAAGGAATGTTTGTGTCCTCCCAAAATTCTTATGTTGAAATCCTAACCCCCAAGGTGATGGTATTAGGGAGGGCATTAGGTCATGAAGGTGGAGTCCTCGTGAATGGGATTAGTGCCCTGATAAAGAGACCCCAGAGAGCTCTCTCACTCTCTTTCCAACATGTGAGGAGGACACAATGAGAAGTCTGCAGTCTGAAACTTGGAAAAGGGTTCCCACCAGAACCCAGACAAGCTGACACCCTGGTCTCAGACTTCCAGCCTCCAGAGCTGTGGGAAATAAATGTCTGTTGTTTAAGCCACCCAGGTTATGGCATTTTGTTATAGAAGTCCAGATAGACTAAGACACACTATTAAAGAATACAATTTATTTTTAATAGACTCTTTCTCATTTGGGGTTTGTTCCATGGTCCCTCATAGCCAGATTCAAGTTATGCTCTTCCAGGACAGAAAATGCCATGAGTGATGTCTATCCTTCTCAGGGCATCATATCTGGAGGCCCTGGATAGTCATCTACTCCTCACAGGTTAATTTTTACCTCCTGGTTAAATTAGTGTCCAATTTCTCCACTGTGTAGTTGCTATTTTTCCCCTTGTAAGCAGCAAGCAGTCTGTGGGGAGATGCTGTGAAACCATACCAAGATCTTCCTCCTCTTCAAAGTGTCCTTCTTGGTTTAGCAGCCCTTGAGGACTTTTGCCTGAGCCAATCTTTAATGGTCCTAAGATGATAGTTTTCCAGCTCCGGCGCGCCCTCCACATTTATCTTGGCACTCAGCAAGCCTCAGTCTGCACGAGTGTGCCATGAGGTAGAGATAAACCTGGGAGAATTCAGGAGCCTGGCATATCAAGGAAGCTTCTAGGGCTTCGGTGGTCAGGATACCTCCTCTGCCATGAGAGACAAGCTACTGCCCTTGCACTGATAACCACGAAGAAAGAGGCACAATCTTTATAGGTTTCTTTGGATTGGGGAGGTAAGACAAACCATGTCTGAAAATGCTTCTCTAGCCATATCGCCCATAAAGTAACCCTGTCAACCTGGATGGTGCCAGTCTCAAGCAGAGTCTGGAGCAAGGCAAGGCTCCACGGAGAGCTGAGACTGCAGTGAACACTGCCCTGGACTTTGACTTTGGGGCCATCTGACCCAATGATACTGGAAGTGTCTGCAGCAGGGGGATGCTGCATGGAGCCTCTGAGAGGCTCCAAAGGAGTTCACAGCACAGACCCTGAAGGTGCAGGAGTGGGTCACTGCCTCCCTCTGCCAAGGACCTTCTCCATTGCGCAAGCAGCTCCCTTCTTACCCGACCTGGTAGAAGAAGAAAGACTAACCACGAGGCACAGGCACAAGGTGAGCTGAACTGCCCGTCGAGAACTGGATGTCTGGTCTACCAAACCACCATGAAGAACAACTGAATGTGCACAAAAGCAGTCCATTGTAAAATGGAAACGGTACGTGGAGATCTGGTCCAAGCAGGTGTAGGCAACATAACTGACCTGCAAAAGGAGGTGGTTTCAGCCTCCAAGATGCCTCCTTAGAGTGTCTCGTTTCACCCCTCTGTCATCCTGCACTATGGCCTCATGGGGATTCCCTATGGCCAGTTAATGAAGGAGGAAAGAGTACAAGCTTGACTCATGGATTAATTGAGTGGTCACCTGAACACCCTGGAAGAGGGTGCCTGCTGTACTCAGGACCATTTCTGAAAGACAATGGATAGGAAATCATCCCCCAAGATAGAACTTCAGGAGGCACATCTGATTTTCACGTGAAGGATAAATGGTTGAAGATGTGAATATACCCTGAGTGATCAGCGGGCGTCAATGAGTTGACCAACTAGTCAGGGCCTTTGAGAAAACAAAATTGAAAAACTGGTAGTAAGGAGGTTGGGGGAGAGCTGTGTGGAAGGACTTCTGAGAATGTGCACACATTTGTGTTCAAGCAAATGCCCACCAGAGGGCAGGCGCAGTGGAAGAGGCGCTCTATATCAGGTGGACAAGAAGACCCGGGCATGGGGTCAGGATGGATGCCACACATGGACTCAACAGCCTACCTGCATGGCTGCCTTCGCCAAGATATATGTGGCCACCATTGCTGCTGAGCGCCCACACTTCCAACAACGGAGGAATATACTGAGCCTCCACTCTGGAACCATCCCTGGGAGGACCAGCTGGTTACCTGGTGGCGGGTGAATTACATTGGACCCCTCGCTTTATAGAGGAGACACGTCTTTGTCCTCGTAGGGTAGCACAAATTCCAAGTGTGAGTTTTCTTTTCCTGCCCTCAGCACTCCTGCCAGTCTCACCATTAATGCATTTACAGAATGCCAGAATCCCTGAACAAGCACCCTGGTGTCCCACATAACATCAACTAGGGGACATTTAAAGGAAGTGACTCCGTGGGATCATGCCTATAGAATCCCCTGGGTTTACCTACTGCCCAGAATCAGCTGGCTCGAGAGCTGATGGGATGGTCTGCTCAAAGCCCAATTACAGTACCAGCTGGAAGCAAACATCCTATAAGGTTGTAGGGTAGAATGTCTGCCTTGAAGTTTAAGGATTAAACCAATGATCAACATATAGTGCAATCTTCCCCCACAGCCAAGAGCACAGGCCAAAGAAACAAGGGGTGGAGGTACAAGTGTTTACTGTTCTAGCTCTTAACACACCAGAAGTTTTACTTCCCATGCCCATGACCTTGGGTTTAGTAGATTTGGAGGCCCACGACCAGAGCAGAAAACAATCATGTTTCTGATCAACTGGAAGCTGAGACACCTTCCCCTGTCCCCCCTCCACCTCCCAGTGAACCAACAGCCAGAGGAAGGGTCCAGTGGAAAAGAGGATATCAAGTATTTACAGCCTACAGGATTTGTTGGGGTACTTCTTTGTTCTCCCTTGCCCCACATTTCTGGCCAAGAAAAAAAAAAAATAACTGCAGAAAAGTCACCAAGATCTCACACCCTGCAAGAATGAAAGTGGGGGTCCTCTCACCAGTGAAGAATCCATCCAGCATCCAGCATGGGCTTGCACATGGCAGGGAGACTCAAGTATGGGTGGTGGGAAAAGATGTCTCTCTAGGCCCTGTGACCTACCAAGCTGGGCATCACGGCAACTGCGGTGATAAACCTCTCGCTGATCCCTGCCCCATGTCTATTTCCTTAAATGAAGGACACAGGCTTGGCTGACAATTGAGATTTCACATGGAAACATGACCAAATTAATGTCACTTTGCAGTGAGAGTAGCTGGTGGGACTTCACACATTCCCTCTGTTGGAGACATGAGCTCTTCATGCAAAGGACAGAAACGGATGCTGAGGGCAAAGGGGTCGCCTGTCCCAGATCCTTCCATTTGCTTTTCTGGGTCAGTCTCCACCCTTCTCCACCCTGGTGCCTGCCCCAGGACTCTGGACTGATTAAACTCTACAAGAGGCTCCCAAAGAAGTTGGCTTCCAGTTGGGTTCAGCTAGCGAGAGCCCCAGCAGGAGAGGGAGAGAGGGAGGAGAGTAAATCAGGGTATTTATTCTCTGGTTCCTCCATGGAGGTCACATCGGTCTGGTAAGTCTGTCCACAGACTGTCACTGTTCCTCTCAAGGTGGCTTGTTCCAGCCACTCTCTCCTCTTCTGGGTTTCAGTAACCTGTCCCTTCCCTCTTCCTAGGATGGCAACTGCTCCACCATTGCTAGCCCTGGTTCCCGTGCTATGCCATGGTTTCCCAATACCTGCCATACCTTTGCAATGAGTTCCTTTAAAAATAAAACCTCCTCAATTTATCCTAACAGAACATGCCATCTGTTACCCCTGGGGACTCTAATAAACACAAAAGTTTAAATACCACGCCCAGGATCATGGATCTGGGAGATGGTAGGAAGGGGCAGTGTCTTGAGAGTAGACTCTGTACAGCCTTGCGGGAAGTGCACTTGGATCGTGTCCGGTCCCCTCACTCCTCCAGAACTGTGAGATAATAAATGCTGAGCAAGTGGTCATCTGTTATGGCAGCAAACAAGTACATAGGATGATGCAAATTTCTCTCCCATGCACCCTTTCTTAGAAAACTACCCAAGGATGTGCTCCAGCAAAATTAGAGAGTAAACAAAGAAAGGGGGAGGATAGACTCCAGGAAATAGCGTCTTCCACCAAGGACAGCAGAGAGGGAAAGACCCTGGGGACCATTGGTGGCACACCTGGAGAGGAAGGCATGGTTGGAGCCTCCAGGAGGGCAACGGGCAAGGGAGGCTGAGCTCCTTGCCCAGGAGGGAACCATCAGCCATGAGCCTCTGGCAGCCATAAGCGCAGAACACGCCCAAAGCTGGGAGTGTCTGGAGAGGGGCCCTGAAAGTGGAAAGAAATAAGGCCCCAAAATACCAAGCTGGGCGGAAAACCCCAGGAAAGCAGAGGCTGCCTTCCTATTACAGCTGGTGGCCAGGGGCACCTCCACTGTAAATCTCAGTGGAAGGAGTGACACTTGGTAGGGGTCCTTGTAGAGGAGTTTGTACATAGACAGTTTTGACCTTCCTTTTGAATCCAGATAATGAAACATCGGTGTGGGGAGAGAAAGAGAGAGAAAGGGAGGGAGAGACGGTGTGTGGTTTTCTCAAGCTGAAGTAACAAGAATTAGATGTTTAAATATATTATTTAGAGTTACACAGTTAAACAAAGGTGCAATGAAATAAGTGATGTAGCTATTGGGATAGGGAAGAAAGGAGGGGTTGAGGGGCCGAAGCCTCATCTCTCTCAGCAGGAAGCCAGTAGATGGTGTTTGGAGTTGATAAATCAGGAGAGAGCCGGGTAAGAGCTTTAGCTTAGAGACATGGAGGAGCGGCCAGGAGATTGAAACACAGAAACCCTTCAAAGCAGGTCTGTCTGAAGCCCTCAGCTGGGCTGAGGGCGCAGAGTAAAGCGCTGTCCCTTTTCATTATATGGCCCCCTGTACTATTTGGTTTCCTAATCCTGTGCTTGAAACATTTTTTATACACCAGAGCAGATGGGGGGAGAGGGGCTGGGGAAGGAGGGAGTCATAGAAGGAAAGGAGGAGGGAAAGACGGAGGAAGGGAAGAAGGGAGGGATGGAGGCTGGAGCGGGTGGGGGAAGGCCCCCTGGACCTGCAGTCACTAAAGCCGGAACCCGCAGCTTCTACTCCAGGCCGTCGCACTGCTGCACCGCCAGGCACACAGGAGAGGCTCAGGGACAGGAAAGCCCGGGTCACGCTGGCCGGACGGTACAGTGGGAAGCGTTGAGCTGAGCTCACGCAGGGCGAACCATCATCTCGGGGACAGCTTGAACAGGTGAGTCAAGGAAGGAAAACTGGACAAATGACTGGACAGCCCCTGCTCCTCCTACCCGGTGTCCTAAGGGAGGTAAGATCGAGTCTGACCCCGGGCAGAGCAAGAAGTCCTCCGCTCTCAAGGGCCCATGTGAGCAGATCGGGTCCACCCGGATAATCCGGGTCGAACCCCACCTCAAGTTCTGTGACTTTAACTCCACCGGCGAAGTCCCTTTTGCCATGTAAGGTCCATGTTCCCAGGTTCCAAGAGTCAGAGCGTAGACGTCTCTGGAGATCCTTACTCCGCCGACCCCATTCTGCAGGTCTGAAAAGACGTTGTTGTTTCTCTCCCCTGAGAGAGGTGAGAATTCAGAGGTGAGAATCATTTCCTCTCCATCTTTGAAGGCTGCTCCCTGATCCTTAAGTGCTCAGGTTTCAGGGAGGCCACAGGCGCAGAGGCTGCTGCAGGCACAGAGATGCTGCAGGCACGGAGGATGTTGCAGGCAAGGAGGATGCTGCAGGCACGGAGATGCTGCAGGCATGGAGGACGCTGCAGGCACGGAGATGCTGCAGGCACGGAGGATGCTGCAGGCACGGAGATGCTGCAGGCACGGAGATGTTGCAGGCACGGAGGATGCTGCAGGCACGGAGATGCTGCAGGCACGGAGATGTTGCAGGCACGGAGGATGCTGCAGGCACGGAGGATGCTGCAGGCATGGAGATGCTGCAGGCACGGAGGATGCTGCAGGCACTGAGGATGCTGCAGTCATGGAGATGCTGCAGGCACGGAGATGCTGCAGGCACGGAGATGCTGCAGGCGCGGAGGATGCTGCAGGCACGGAGATGCTGCAGGCGCGGAGATGCTGCAGGTGCGGAGGATGCTGCAGGCATGGAGATGCTGCAGGCGCGGAGCATGCTGCAGGCGCGGAGGATGCTGCAGGCGTGGAGATGCTGCAGGCATGGAGGACGCTGCAGGCATGGAGGATGCTGCAGGCCATGGTGCCCATGTCAGCTGGGGTCTCCTCAGAAGCTCAGACAAGGGTTTGGGTATGAGGGGTTATTGGGAGGTGACCCAGGGACAGGGAGGGGTGAGGAGGGGAGGGGGAGTGGGGAAGTTGGTGAAGGGTGTGTCCATGGGCAGGTCACCCCCAGGGCAGCTGGAGCTGGGGCCCACTGGAGTGTCTGGGGGACTGCCCAGTGTCACCTGTTCCCATCCCTGTTGGGTGAGGGTGGGGGGGATTGTCCCCCGTGCAGCATCTCCCTGCCCTAGGCTCAGGGTAAGCTCTCCAGCCGCCGGAGAGAGGCCTAGGCAGAGGACGTGGGGCTGGAGGCAGCAGGCGTGGGCCTGTGTGGGACTGTCCTCCAAGCTGCAGGAGCCTCCTGGGCCTGATGCGAGGCAGCGGTGGGAACCCAGTGCACTCCCTGCAGGGCTGTACACAGCCTGACCGCATGTCACTGCCTGTTCCGAGATCCACAATCCTGGGCACGGCGTTTAAGCTCTGCCTGTTGGTCAGGCTGCATCCAGGTTCCAGCAGCGCCAGCAGGCCTCCCTGTGTGTCCCCCCCCCACCCCAACGCATGCTTTGCCCTCTTGCTGGTGGTCATCTTCCCCGGGCAGCCTCTGGAAGCTCCAGGCAAATATCCCACTAGCCTTCCACCTGGTAGAAAGAGCAGGGCACGGAGAAGCGTCGGGGTGGGATATCGTGGACTGACTCGGGTCACCAGCCCACCTTGATTCAAACACTGAGTCACGGGATGGAGACGCCCTGGGAGCTGCGCTGGGGCTCAGGCCCTTCTCACTAAACTCAGGACCTGAGAGTGGGGAGCCCGTGTGGTTCCCAAAGGAAAACCGAGATGCTATTTCCAAAGAACAGAGAAGCTCTCTGTCCGCCCAGGGTGTCACAGGACGGCACCTCCACCAGCTGGGGCCCAGCTGATTTCCAAGCACCACCAGCACACGCCAGCTACCAGGACACGCTCGGTCACAGACACTGACACAGACACTCGAACAGACCAGTCCCACGTTTGATGAGACGTGTGGTTGTGACACTCAGACACTCAGCCAAGAGGATGTTGCGACAAGAACCAATTTTGTCATGAATATAATCCAAATGCTTGTGGGCTGGGTGACCCAGGAGCTCACTTTTCCTTTAATACATAAATAGAATGGTTTAAGCCTCTTTACCCCAAAGTGGACAGCCCCCCACCCTCCCTGTATGTTTGGGGGTTCTCTGGGGCCCATAGGTCCTCCAGTCCCCTTTTCCTCTTTCTTCCTTCACAGGTTCCATAATCTCCATGCAGATACCCTGGACTTGAATCTTTTGGCTCCCCTTGCTATAAACCACCCACAAAATGCACATCTTTTCCTTTATTTCTCCAAAGACAGCTCCCTCAAGGTAGCAGACTTTTACTAAAGATTCAGGGTGATGGTGAGGAGTTATATCACAGAAGATAAATTAAATAGCAGACATTTCTGGTTTTAAAAGGAGAGCCATCATTTGAGAAACTAACTTGAGGGCTTCCCTGGTGGCGCAGTGGTTGAGAGTCCGCCTGCCGATGCAGAGGACATGGGTTCGTGCCCCGGTCCGGGAAGATCCCACGTGCCGCGGAGCGGCTGGGCCCGTGAGCCATGGCCGCTGAGCCTGCGCGTCCGGAGCCTGTGCGTCCGGAGCCTGTGCTCCGCAACGGGAGAGGACACAACAGTGAGAGTCCCGCGTAAAGCAAAAAAAAATAAAAATAAAAAAATAATAATAATAAAAAAGAAACTAACCTGAAAGCCAAATTTCTTCCCAGATCCCCCAGACCTCCCACTGCAATTCTGTCCCTGTCTCTTTTGAGGCCTTTTCCTGTTACTATTGCTATGCAACTATCCACCTCAAACTAAAAAGTGAAAAACATTTTCCACGACGCACCTACTAGAAAGGCCGAAATCCAGAACACTGAGAACACTAAATGCTGGTGAGGGTGTGGATCGACAGGCCCCCTCATTCACTGCTGCTGGGAACGCAAAACGGTACAGCCACTTGGGAAGACAGTCTGATGGGTTCTCACAGAATTCAGTGTAATCTTACTGCACCATTCAGCAATCACGCTCCTTGGTGTTTACCCAGAGGAGCTGAAAACCCACGTCCACACAAAAACCTGCACACGGACGTTTATGGAAGCCTTATTCATAATTGCCAAAACTTGGAAGCAGCCAAGATGTTCTTCAGTAGCTGACTCCATAGATATATCATGGTGCATCCAGACAATGCAGTATCATTCAGCACTAAAAAGAAATGAGCTAACAAGCCATGAAAAGACACAGGGGAATCTTAAATGCATATGACGAAGTGAAAGAAGCTAATCTGAAAAGGCTAAATACCGTATGATTCCAACTATATAACATTCTGAAAAAATCCAGTAAAAAGTGGTTGCCAGGGATTAGGTGGGGGTGAGAGGGGTCGGAAGGGATGAGTAGGTAGACCACAGAGGATTTTTCAGGCAGTGAAAATCTCTTTACCCTCCTATCAATTTTTTTTTTTTTTTTTTTTGGCTGCAGTGTGCTGCATTGCATGCAGGATCTTAGTTCCCCAACCAGGAATCGAACCCATGCCCCCTGCATGGGGAGCTCAGAGTCTTAACCACTGGATCACCAGGGAAGTCCCTACCTTCCTCTCAATTTTGCCATGAACCTAGAACCGTTCTTCAAATCTTTAAAAATATTTTTAATGTATTATGCTGACACATTCTAGGGATCAGGAATCAAACAGGGCACAAATGGAACAACTTCCTTGTCATGATTTCTGGGACCTCCTCTGGGAGGACTCCAAGGCTGAGTGTGATTGAATAGCTGGGGGCTGAAATCTTCTTCTCTCCTATGTCTGGTGGTTAAGGCCAATTGTTGGCTGAGAACTTCAGCGGACTGCGGACCATAATATCTACACATGTGGTCTCTCCACCTGGGCTCTCTTGGGCTTCCTCACAACATGGCTGCCTGGCTCCAAGAGCAAGCATCCCAGGAGAACAGGGTGGAAGTTCATGGCACTTTTACGACCTAGGCTTGGAAGTCATATGGTGCAACTTCTGCTGTATTCCATTGATTGACGCAATCACAAAGGCCTACCCAGGGTCCAGGGGAAGAGGACATGGCTTCCACCTCTTGATGGAAGAGCCTGTGGGGTGGGAGATGTTTCCATCTTTGGAAAACACAATCTCCCACAAAGCCTCTTCACATTTCTGATATCCTCTCTTCCATACTCCTCAGCTTCTCAGAAACCTCAAAATCCCTCTAACTTGATTACACAAAGCAATTCATTGCTCCCTTTCTCTCTCCTGGCTACGACCTGGGAAACTTCCCCTTTCACACCAGAGTATTTTCCTAAATGCCAGAGTATTTTCCTAAACAGTCAGCACTATTTAACAGCATGCAGGTGCCCAGATTTAGGTATTATCATGAAATACCTAGCCAAAAAGAATATCTTCCATAAGATCGATTGTGCGTTACTCAGGCATAGAAATACTGTTTCACCATAATGTATGGAAGCCACATCTGCAAAGCTGTATTAATATAGTTTACCCATAGTAGGGGGGCAAAAATATTTAGTAAGTGAGTAGATAAATAAATGAATGAATCAAATATGAACTATCGGCCAAGACATGGAAATAACCTCATTACTTGGAATTGAGTGTTTTAATGTCATTCATTAAAATAGACACTGTCTATATTTGTGATACATGTGTGCTTAAAATTCATGGAGAGAATAAGCATTTTAATTACAAAATGCCAAAATCATTAACAATTTAAAGATCATCAAGTAAGCAAGTCTGCTACGCCCTTATAGACAAACCAGACAAGTGCAAGGGCACAGCTAAAGCAGGTGCAAGAGGAGGGAGGAAGGGGCAGGGCCATTTGCCCCCTTACTCATGGACCCAGAAGAATTTAACCCAACCTACCAAAATGTAAGTGGCCCAGGGATGCTGTGGGAGAAGGGGAAGGACCAGGGGTTGCATGGGGGCTAGGACCCCCTGGGGGATCTCAGCCTCTGCGGAGAGACCAGGGCCACATCCACCCCTCCCCCACTGTGACCCCCAGTCTAGACAGCCTCCCACGTCCCACTGCCGAAGGCAGCCCGCCTTCTCCACCTTGATTCCCTCGTCCGCTTTCCCTCCACTTCCAGGAAGGCGCCTCTCCTCAGTTCCTATCAGCTAAATCAAGCCCACCCTTTAGCACCCAGTCAAATGCCACAGTCCCCAAGAAGCAAAAACATCCCCATCACCCAGCCCAGCACTGATTTCATACCCTGTGTGCCCCCCTGTTCGCTGTGTTCTCTGCTACTGTAGTTCCCTTACACGAAGGTAAGTCTTGTCTCTAAGGAAGCATGAAGGCCCAGCATTCAGGCTGCACTTACTTGACGAGCTGACTCCGTTGGCTCCATTTCATCCACTCAGCAGCCCCAGGAAGCACTGTGACTGATTGCCCTCAGTTTATGGAACTGAGGTCAGAGAGTAAGTCACTTGTTCAAGGCCACATGACCAGTTTGAAATACAGGTGAACCCTGGGGTGCCTACTGGGTCCATGTGATGGCCAGTCTCAAAGTCTCCTGGAGTGAGGGGAGGGGGGTGGACACGCTGAGGAGTTCACGGTGGAGCCCTCACGTCAGGGTTCCTGTTCAGGGTCTGGCGGTACAATGCGGTCACATCTGCCTAGTTAGAGACCTGCAGATTACACTCCTTGTAAGAGCAGACTGTGCAATGAAATAAGGAACCACAAGCATCTCTTATTACCTCACAAAGATTTATTAGTGAAGGCAAAGTGCTTATAACAGTTGTCAAATACAAAGAGGTTAGTTGCAGCAAAAAAATAAGTTTTCCCAGTTGTTGACTTTTGTTTAAGACAACTAGTAAGTATTCAGCTATCATAAAAATACTTTTGAAAAAACAGACACACTCCATCTGTCCCTTCCAAGTAAAAGCAACATTTTAAATTGAGTATGAAAGAAAGAGTAACGTTATGCAGAGAGCTTCTGAATACAGATATATGGAAATGTTTTCATTATTATATGACTTTGCCGGAGAAAACAAGACAATACATCATCCACTAAGCTCTCTTGTCTGCACACTTCAAACAGAATTTTCTAAGCTGTTTAAAAGGTTTCCAAATGAATATTTTGAATGGATTTTGATTCCATATGTTTTAAATTGCATAACTGGTGGCTGTGATTTTTTTAAATGAGTTTCATCGAAGACGTGAGCTCAATTTCCAGAATTTATTGTAAAATGAGATTTTTATGAATCTTTACCAAACTTATCCATTAACACTTTAATCATGACTTTTCCATATTCACGTGATTAAATGATAAGGGGGTATTCTTCAACTACAAATGAAAATGGATGAACAAAGCTGCCTATATTGGGAATTGCATATAAATGCGACAAGATCCGATTTTGCAAATGTCATTGACAAATCTGCAGAAGTTACAGCTTAAGAACAGAAAATTTAATGATACTATTTGCCACTGCAAAAAAAAAAAAAAAACTAGTAGGTAAATACAAGCTTTTTTCTCTTTTTCCTAGAAGTATATTAATGGAATTTTTAAATATGAATCTATAACTTTTTCCTTTTTATTGTAATTTTTTATTTTTCATTTTTTAAAAAAAGGTCCTGGCATGATTATATAGACAAAATTTAATAAAGGAAAAATTTCACTGTCAAGAAAAAAAAATGAATTTCATGGTTTAGTAAGCACAGCCATTTGAATCTCCATATATTTGCAAAGTCTCACTCTCAGTTAAGATGATATTAAAACCCATATCAAAGGAAACTGAACTTAAAATCTAGCCTTCAGATCACTGCATCACAATAAACAAGATTTTTTAATAATGCATATTTGATTATATTACTATTATTAAAAGTGCTTAATGTACCCTAAAGAGAACAGAAAGAAATGGTATAGAAAATGTCAGTACCATTAATAAACAGGAATAAGTTATTCTTTAAATATTACATATTTTAGTTCATTTTAAAATTCTATTTCATATATTTTATCTATGTGTATTGTCCATGCCCCCCAGCCAAAGCCACCAGAAGTCCACTTGCGAACTTCTGGTGAACAAGTTGCAGTTTTATTACTCATTGTGAAGAGAGAGACCACGCACCATGGGACACTTCGGCGGGGGGGTCAGCAACATGGTGTTAGATAGAACCAACTATTGGATTTGGGCTTTGATTTGGTGGTTTGGATGAGGATCTAAGGGAGGGGTTCTCTCTAGATTGGATGCTATCAGAGAGAGGAGGCAAGCGTATGAGGGGGCATCTCAGTGCATCTTGTTGTTTTTTTTTTTTAATAGAGACGGGGTCTCGCTATGTTGCCCAGGCTGGAATGCAGTGGCTATTCACAGGCGCGATCCCACTACTGATCAGCACGGGAGTTTTGACCTGCTCCGTTTCCGACCTGGGCCGGTTCACCCTTCCTTAGGCAACCTGGTGGTCCCCCGCTCCCGGGAGGTCACCATATGGATGCGGAACTTAGTGCGGACACCCGATCGGCATAGCGCACTACAGCCCAGAACTCCTGGGCTCGAGCGATCCTCCTGCCTCAGCCTCCCGAGTAGCTGGGACTACAGGCGCGCGCCACCGCGCCCGGCCTCAGTGCATCTTATCCCTGGGGACAGCCGACTAGAGCAAAGATGAAGCTGTAACTGGTGAAACAGGGATCACTCGTGTTGGCCAGGGGGGGCGTGTTAGGTGTTCTGTGGGTGGCACGGTGGTCTGGTTTTCATCTGTGCTTAGACAAATTGATGAAGGGGCTTTGCTTCGTCTCACTTTATCATGGGCTCAGGGTAACCTTATCTGAGGTACGTGTTCTGTGAGATTGTCTCCATCCAACAGGAGATGCACGTGCCTGGCTGTGAAGGCCCGGCCACTGCTGGATGTCGGGACTGCTCTCTCCACTTTCCGGGCATAGCATTACAAAACGACAGACACACCTCGCAGATATGGCAGGATCGGTTCCAGACCACCGCAACTAAGTGAATATCGCCATAAATCGAGTCACACGAATTTTTTGGTCTCCCAAGGCAGATAAAAGTTATGTTTACACTATGCTGTAGCCAGTTAAGTGTGCAAGAGCATTACATCTAAAAAAGCAATGTACATATACCTTAATTAAGAAATACTTTGTTGCTAAAAAATGTTAGCCATCATCTGACAATGCAGGGTTGCCACAAACCTCCCATTTGTAAAGAAAAAAGCAATACCTGTGAAGCTCAATAAAACAAAGTGCTATAAAACAAGGTATGCCTGTACACTGTACAGTACTCTTGTAGTTCACATGTCATCACCCCGAAAAGAACCTGTACCCCAGTCGCAATCACTCCACATCCCTTCTCTCCCCAGCCCACGGCAACAACTCAAAATTTGCCAATTCTGGACGTTTCGTATAAGAGGCTGTGACAGTTAATTTTATATGTCAGCTTGGGTAGGTCATGGTACCCAGATATTTGGTCAAATATTATTCTAGATGTTTCTGTGAAGGTATTTTTAGATGAGATTAACATTTAAATCAGTAGACTTTGAATAAAACGGATCGCCCTCCATAATGTGGGTGGGACTCATCCAATCAGTTGAAGCCCTTAATGGAAAAAGACCAACCTCTTCAAACAAGAAGGAATTCTCCCAGCAGATTGCCTTTGGACTCAAAGTGCAACTCTCTCCCGGCTCACCAGCCTACCAGGACAATTTTGGACTAGTCAAGACTCTATAATCATGTGCACCAAATCCATGAAATAAATAAATTTATATGTATACAGTTGACCCTTGAACAACACAAGGGTTAAGGGTGCTGACCCTTTCCACAGTCCAAAATCCAAATATAGCCTATAGTTGGCCCTTTGTATATACTCATTTCTTCCATGTCCTCCACTCTGCATCTGTGGATTCAGCCAAACTTGGACACAGACCCATACAGTACTGTGGTATTTACTATTGAAAAACATGCATGTATAAGTGGACCTGCACAGTTCAAACCTTTGTTATTCAAGGGTCAGCTGTATACACACACACACACACACACACACACACACACTCACGTCCCATTGGTTTTGTCCCTCTGGAGAACCCTTACACAATGGTATTATAGAATATGTGAGACTTGCTGACTGACTCCTTTCACTCAGTATATTTATATGAGCTCTCATTTAATCCTCAAACCCTATCATGTGAGAAGCATCTACATCAGCGGTAAAGTGGAGTGGATCCTTCTAGCCAGAATGATTACAGCAGGAATAATGGGCACACGATTCTGGCTTCACGGTGACCATCTTAACACTCAGAATGCACCATTCTGATGTGTGAGAAGCCCTCCTGCAAACTCAGTGGAGAGGCCCCCTCTTCCAGGAAGCCTTCCTGGATCTGTCCTCCACTCCAGGCCAGCATCTCTCCATCACATCCCTCTGCTCTACTTGTCAGATTATATTCTAATGGCCTGTGAACTCAAATGGCTTCTTGCTAAGACTGAAAACCTTGAATGCTAAGGGCTGTGTCTATCCACCGCCAAACTCCCGTCCCCCATCTCATTCTAGTTCCCAGAATGTTCCATACAGACCTGTAGAAAGGCCTGAGGAAGCCTCACCCCAGAGCCACCTCTCCTCTGTCCCCAAGGGAAGGTTCTGCTCCTAGTCCTTCAGCCCCACCAGAAACTCTGGCCTGGTTGAACCCATGGACTGCAACCCAATGGGCCTCGTCCGCAACCAGCAGCCAGGCCTGACACTGACCCTCAGCAACTTATTTTCTGTCAAATAAAATGAGTTTTAAGTACACAGGCTTCTGTTGTGTCCAGCTTCCAACTGACAGGCCCGCCCACCAGGAGCTCCTGCCTCCTGGCTTCCCTCAGCATGAAGTGGGGCAAGCAAGCCCTTCCAGAATTTTCCCTCCAGCAGCTTGCTTGCCTTTTGGCTACATGCTTCTCTTTCTGCTCTGTGACAAGGACCACCTTCCCCACCCCCAAACCTTCCCCACCCACACACATCCAGAGACTAGCTTTAGCTCTGAGTGTTTTTTAATAAAACCTTCTGAATTCCTGTACAGTAAACTGGCAACTCCCTTTTGAACCAAAATCCATTATCTACCAGGAACATGGTCCCAGCAGCCCACAAATAATGGGAATTTGTCAGTATTACCCCCAGAGTGACCCAATCTTCTTTCACTTTTGGACATTATTATCCAAGGGTGAGGGACCCTTTCAGTAGCAGAGAATGAGGCAAAAGACAGCATTCTTTTATCGAGGGCCTGACTTTGAGCTCGTCCCTTGGGCAGTTTGCAAGAAGTTTCCTGGTACCTCAACAGAGCACTGGCCCATCTGTTCAGTCTTCAACAGCTCCGTGGAGAGCAGTCCACGGTACGAGCCAGAGCCCGGCTGCAGAAGACAGTGGCACACGATACGCTGAAGCCCCCAGCCCACCAGGGAGCAGGCTGCAGCCGTGATAGCTGAGCTTTGTCATGCTGTCTGGAAAGAGCGAGTCTTCCCAAATCAGAGAAGTCACTCATAATCTGAAGAATCCATACTGCTGTGTTGAATTGCGTCCTCCAAGAGAGATACATTCAAGTCCTGTACCTGTGAATGAGACCTTATATGAAAGTAGGGTCCGGGACTTCCCTGGTGGCACAGTGGGTTAGAATCCGGGTTCGAGCCCTGGTCCGGGAAGATCCCACATGCCGCGGAGCAACTAAGCCTGCGCGCCACAACTACTAAGCCTGCGCTCTAGAGCCCGCGAGCCACAACTACTGAGCCCACGTGCCACAACTACTGAAGCCCGTGCGCCTAGAGCTCATGCTCTGCAACAAGAGAAGCCACCGCAATGAGAAGCCCGCGCACCGCAACAAACAGTAGCCCCGCTTGCAGCAACTAGAGAAAGCCCGTGCGCAGCAACAAAGACCCAACGCAGAAAAAAAAAAAAAAAAAAAATTAAATTAAATCTAAAAAAAAAAATTTAGCCAAACTTTCCATTAAAAAAAAGAAAGACGGAAAGAAAATAGGGTCCTTGCAGGTGATCAAGTTAAGATGAGGTCATTAGGGTCCTAATGACCGGGTCCTTATCTAAAGTGGAAATTTGACCACAGACATGTCACAGGCAGAGAGAAGACGATGTGAAGAAGGCCAGGTGATGACAGAGGCAGAGGTTGAAGTGATGGAGCTACAAGCCAGGGACACCAAGGACTGTTGGCCCCGCCAGCAGCTGGAAGAGGCCAGGAAGGGTTCTCCCCAGTGTCAGAGGGAGACGGCCTGGCTGACACCCTGATTCCCGACTTCCAGCCTCCAGAACCGTGAGACAGTAACTACCTGTTGTTTTCACTGCTCAGTATGCGGTGCTTTGTCACAACAAAACGGGGAAACCAACACACTTCCCTCCAAGCAGAAGCGCTGTGTCTATTCGTTATTGGGTTAGCCATTGCTAGGTACTTTCTACACATCAAGGAGACTTTTCTAAACACCAAGTCATATGCAGGAGATAGATAATGAACAGACAAATATATAAGAAAATGTTAACGCTACACAGAGAATTAGTAGGGAAAGTATCCAGTGGCTGCACTGGGTGGTCAGAGGCTGGTCCCTGAGGAAGGGAGGCTGAGAGGTGAACAGCTTAGCAAAGCCCTGAAGTGGAAACGGCGGTGGCATTGCTGAGGAGCAGAGGGGACAAGTCAGGGTCAGAGAGAGGGGGCAGGACTGGAACCAGAGTGTCCTGATTCTAAAAGTCTTGTGTGCAGGGACATCTCCAAACACTGCCTGTATCAGTTCCCTGTGGCTTCAGTAAAAAAGACCACGTACTAAGTCCCCGAATACAGGGAAATTTATTCCCGCAGTTCAAGAGGCCAGATGTCCCAAATCTAGGTGTTTAAGCCGGGTTGGTTCCTTTTAGAGACTCGAAGGAGGGTCTGTTCCTTGCTTCTTCTGCCTTCTGGTGGTGGTTGGCTCTCCTTGACGCCCCTCACCTTGCAGATGCAGGACTCCAATCTCTGTCTCCATCTTCATCTGTGTCCAGATTTCCTTCTTACAAGAACACCAGTCATCAGATTGAGGCCTCCCCCCGTCCCAGTATGACCTCAACTTAACTCGATTACATCTGCAAAGACCCTGTTTCCAAACAAGGTCCCGGGTACCTGGGGTTAGGACTTGAACTTGTCTCTGGGGGCACAACCCAACCCATACCAGTACCAAAGGTTTACTGTCTCCGGCAGGGGATGGGAACAGCCGGACGCCCTGACACATGGCAAAGGGTAGCCCAGTTTTGGCCCAGACACAGTGCCAACATGGCCCAGATGGCCTACAGATATAAAGATACTTCATGTGCAGGGAGAAGAGTGAAACTAGACACACAGCAGCCGGCAGTGAAGACCTGGCAAGAGGAAGGATGCTCGAGTGGGTGCCAGGAGGAAGATGGCTGATAATTTATCCCCCATCCAGCGCCCCCCCCCCAACACACACACACATGCACACACATCCATGGTGCCTCAGCACAACGCATGTCCCCTGGAACTGACACACAGCCCCAGAGAAAGGGCAGGAAGACCCCAAACCTACTGAAATCACATGCCTGGCACCTGGCAGAGGGAGGACCTGGAACAGACACCAGAGGCGGCCCCGCTCTGCACACCTGGCCTTGAGGGAGGTTTTGGTCCACGTCACAGGAAACCTTCTGCGGCCACCAGGCCCAGGCTGCGGCCCTCTAGGAGTAAGGCTTGTGCAGGCTGTCCAGTGCTGGGGTGGACACTCCTGTGTGGTACTCCTCCTTAGGGACCGGAGGGCCAAGCAGACAAGCCTGGTCCAGCGATACAGCCCAGCATAGCAGCCCCATCCCGGATTGCACCAGGTCTCAGATCCCCAAGGCATGATGGAGGAGAGGCCTGGGGGGGAGGACAGAGCTCTGCTATTAAAACCTGTGGGGGGGCTTCCCTGGTGGCGCAGTGGTTGAGAATCCGCCTGCCGATGCAGGAGACACGGGTTCGTGCCCCGGTCCGGGAGGATCCCACATGCCGCGGAGCAACTAAGCCCGTGAGCCATGGCCGCTAGGCCTGCGCGTCCGGAGCCTGTGCTCCGCAACGGGAGAGGCCACAACAGTGAGAGGCCCGCGTACCACAAAAAAATAAATAAATAAATAAAACCTGTGGGGGACACAGAGGCAGGAGCAGCACGGCCCTGCTCCCTGTGACCAAGGGGAGGCAGGGGAGAGAGGCTTTCTCCCGACCTGGGACCTCAGGAGCACAGAGCCCTGCGGGCACCCCAAGAGCTCTGGCATTTGCGTGGCAGTGAGGCCCCCGGGGGTGGCAGTGCCTAAGGGGTGGTGATGCTGCAGCAGCATCAGCCCTGAGGACCCTCCACACGGTCAGTGCATGAAGTCGGCAGCTCCGGGGGCTCCAGCAGGACGGGGGGAGTGGGCCACAGGGAAAATGACGGGACCACGTCATGAGGACCCATGAGACCAGCCCTGGGGACTCCCAGCACCAGAGGGCCCCTCAGAGCCCTCTGGCACAGCAGGAGGGGACGTGGCCAGAAAGCAGCAGTCTTCACTGTGAAGACACAGCCTGGGGAAGCTCTTGTTCTCAAAGCATAGGGTGGCCCATGGGAGTTTGTCTGCTTTTAGGATGGTGAAGCGGCCAATTTCCAAACCCCTACCTACCTGTTCTGTGATTCCCAACAGCATCACGACCAATGAAACAATCTTCAGCCACCTGGCTGTCATTCTGTGCTGACGAGGATGCCGACAAGGTCTGTGGTTAGAAACTGAGATTCATATGTTGAAGCCCTAACTCCCAGTGTGGCTGTATTTGAATATAGGCTCTCTGAGCAAGTAATTAAGGGTAAATGAGGTCATAAGGGTGGGTCCCTGACCCAAAAGGATTCGTGTCCTTATAAGAGAAAACTCCAGAGAGCTCATTCTCTCTCTCCCTTCCCACGCACACACTGAGAATAGCCATGTGAGGACACAGCAGGAAGGTGGCTGTCTACAAGCTGGGAAGAGGGCCCCGAATGAACTTCTTGGCCAACCCAATAGTTCAGCTCTCTTTTTATTTAGGTTATCTTTTATATTCTACTATGAACTTTTATAGATTTTTTTTTTTTTTTTTTTAGATTTCTTCATTTAGGTTTTAACATTTCTTTGTTAGGTTTTGCATCAGTTAAAGATGTGTTCACTTGTGAGCTAGAGAAAATCTAAACAGCAGTGACTGTACCGAGTAAGGTTCACCCCCCCTTCCTCCCTCTTCCTCCCTCTCTCGCCTCCCCTTGCCTCCCCTTCCTCCTTTTCCCCTCTCTCCAAGAAGCCCAAGGTAAGGCAGTCCAGGGCCAGAGATCATCTGGGAACAGAGCATCTTCTAGTCGTTTCTTCCACCATCCCCAGCAGGAAGCTTTCACGCTGTGATCACAAGAAGACTGCTATACCTCCTGCCATCTTGTCTGTATCCTAGGCAGGAAGAAGGTGACGTTCTCTTCTTATCTGGTGAGGAATGCCCTCCCATGGAATTCTGCCTATGTTTCCTGAAGCAAGTGACCTTCATCACATGGCCAACCATAGCTGCAAAGGATGCTGGGAGATCATGTATTTTTAGGTAAGTATATTGCCAACACAAACAAAATTTCAGGGTTTTTTAGTAAAGGAGAAAAGAGAGTGGCTATGCTCCTGGCATGGTGGCCCCAGGTCTGTTCTCAGGTACCTAACAGATTTTGTTGCTGTTATGAAGGGGATTGTTTTTTTTCTATTGCAATGTCTAATTAGTTATTGGTAGCTAAAGAAAAACTAAAGATCTTTCTATGTTCAACTTACATTCAGCACTCCTGCTAAACTAATTTATTGGTTCTAGTCATTCATCAGGTGATTCCTTTGGTTTTTCAAACTAAACAACTAAAACATCTGAACATAATCACAGTTTTATTTCTTCCTTTAAATATTTTATTTCTTTTCTTGAAATGTGGCTAAGATGTATAATATAGGAGCAGTGACTAGACTTTAATTTTGTTACATCATTAAGTAAGTCGGCCCCTATGGTTTTCTGGTATATATCCTTTATTACTTCAAGGAGCTTCCTTCTATTCCATTTTCTCCATGTTTATGTGGTGAATGAACATCTACTGTGGGTTGGGGGAGGGAGGTTAGCATCTATTATGAAAACCATGGAGGTTTAGGGTTTGTTTTTTTTTTTCATTTAATTTCAGGCAGTTAACCACACCGATAAATATTCTTTGTTGAAGCAACCCTAACGGGCTCAAGATGTACTACCCTATTAGTAAACTGTAAAATACAATTTGCTAATATTTTTTATGGTTTTTGCATGCACATTCATAATGAGCCCTTGGAGTTTTTTTATTCTGTCCTTGTGTGGTTTTGAAAATATGTTTTCTACTAACTTCATAAAATGGGTTGGTTACCATTCCATCTTTTTCTACGCTCTAGAACAGTCTCCCCAAATCTAAGTTATCTTCTTGACTATTTGGTAGAACTCATTATTAAACTGTATGGCATTGGTGGCACTTGCTTATTGATCTTTGTCTATCATTTCCATTTATTATTTTATGATTGTTTCTCTACTTGTTCTTGGGTCTATCTTGATTATTTGTACCTTAGGAACTTTTCAATATCAGCTACTTTCTTAATATATTAGTATAAAGATATTTAATTCTTAAAAAATTTTTAAAGGTCAAATATATCTATAGCTATGGATCCTTTTTTGTTTCCTCATGATATTTATTTATGCTTTCTTTTTTTTTTATTGATTATATTGGGTTGGCCCAAAAGTTCATTTGGGGTTTCCTCAATGAACTTTTTGGCCAACCCAATACCTACACAAAGCTTGCCAATTTTATTTGTCACTTTAAAGAACTTGTTTCTGGTTTTGTTGATTAACTCTACTGGAATTTCTGGCTTTCTATTTCATTATTTTCTGCTCTAATCTTTATTATTTCCTTCTTTCCACTTTCTTCAGGTTTGTTTTGTTGTCCTTTTTTTAAGTTTTTTTTTTACAGCTAAGAAAACTTAGCTCATTTCTTTTCAATCTTTCTTGTTTTCTAATAAACGCATTTCTGACTCTAAATTCTCCTTTGAGTAACACTGTGGCTTCATCTCACAACTTTATATGCACAACTTTTAGAGTCATTTGGTTTTAAGTAGTATAACTTCCATTTTGATTTTCTTGTTAAAACATGAATTTTTTAGAAGGTATTTTTTAATCTCCCAATGCATACAGGGGGTATTCTGTCTATCTTTTTGCTGGTGGTTGCTGTTTTCATTGCACCGCCTCCAAAGAATAAGGACTCAGTGACTTCAATCTTGGGAAATTGCACATTTTCTTTGTGGCCTAGGACATGGTTAATTTTAATAACTTTTCCTATATATTTTTTAAATGAGCACACTCAGTTGGGTGTAGAGTTAATTTTTTCAAATCCTTGATAGTCTTATTAATTATTCTTTTACTTGATCAATCCATTTTTGAGAATTATTATTTGTTTCCTGTGGCTGCCATAACAAATTGCTGCAAACTTAGTGGCCTAAAAACAACAGAAATTTATTTTCTCACAGTTCTGGAGACCAGAAATCCGAAATCAAGGTGTCAGCTGGGCCGTGCTCCCTCCTGAGACCCTAAGAGATAATCCATTGTCTGCCTCTTCTAGCTTCCGGGGGCCGCCCACACTCCTTGACTGGAGGCCACCTCACTCCAATCTCTCCCTCCGTCTTCCTAAGTCTCCACCTCTGCGTGTGTCTAATTGCCCTCTGCTTCTCTCTTATAAGGACACTTGTGATGGCATTTAGAGCCCACCTGGGTAATCCAGGATGATCTCATCTCAAGATTCTTAACTAATTACGTTTGCAAAGACTCTTTACAAGCAAGGTAGTATTTAGAAGTTCTAGGGATTAGTATGTAAACATATCTTAGGGCCACGATTCAGCCCAGTGCAAGAGGGGTGTGTTAAAATCTCTTCAATTCTAAGTTGGTCAATATCTCCTTACGATTCAAAGAAATTTAGCTGTAAATATTTCAAAGATGTGGTATTAGGTATAAATAATGTCAAAACTGTTGTATCACCTCGATGCATTTTCACTTTTATTAATATGAAATGTCTGTCTCTGTGCTTCTTAAACTTCTCATTTCGAGTTCTAATTTATCTGTATGAATATTGCTACATTTTCTTTTTTAGTTAATTCTAAAACTTTCAGAGTCATTTTGTTTCAGCCTGATTTTTATTTCATCTTTATATCATCACATCTGATAAATGTGGGCTTATCTCTGCCATTGCAGCATATTTTTTCCCTTTACCCTGCTTTCTCTAGGCTCCTTTTGACCCTATGCTCCCAAATCTGACTTCTATTTACCCCTCTGCACACCTGAAACCTTAGCCTCAGCTGTTTTCAAGTTCCATTACAACTTCCGGGGTAGGTTTAGGTTCTATGAAGAATGCCGTAACTGCCCCCAAAGTGCACAGGTCACACTTCTTTCAGGCACAAGTTCTGAGAACTGTGTGAGTGACCAGTTACTTTTCCACTTTGCCAGAACTCCACCATTATTTCCATGCTCCCAGCAAAGAAACCTCTCGCTCGATATTTCAAGTGCACTCGCTATTTTAAAATGCATCCGGTCACACTGTTCTTTAGTTGAGAAATAATGCGTTTCAAAGCATCCTGTAGACACAGCCAAAGCACACACTTTGAGAGTTACTTAGGAAAGGGGCTCCGTTTTAAGGGCAGCTAATGAAAGGTGAACAAACCCCGTCATTTGTCATTCACTGACTTTTTTTTAAGCAAGCTCCGGCAGAGTTGATTCTGAAAAGGACAGAGTTACATAAGGGCACCAGTGTGCCAGGGAGAGCAGGGCCACGGGGGCACAGTGAGTGCACCCAGAGCAAACATTCTTGGCTCAATTGAGCTGCAGCTGCTGAGCTAGTAAAATCCCAGAAAAGAAGGAACACAGTGAAATCAGGAGACAGAAGTGAAAGAAGAAAGCGCAGCCAAGAGCATCTGCAGATAAGGCAGAGGCATTAGAGAGAAAAGGAGTTTATAACCCAGAGAATACACTTAGCTGAGGCTTCTCACGTTTCTACTATCTGTGTTAGAATCATCTGGGTTCAAGTAAAAGAATGCTCTGTCCCAGTCACCATTTATGTTTCTTTTAAAGGCACAAATTCCAGCACAGGCAATTTCAATGGGAACTGAACTATTTATTTACTGGAGTCTTACTTATGACTGCTGCATTCAGGCAAGAGAAAAGATCTGGCTCACACAGAAAGCGGGACTGGCTTCCTCTCTCCTACGACTCCAGAGGGGGCTCTGTCTGACCCAGAACGAGAGCCAGTTATAAAATCTCGGCAAGGCCAAGGGCAGCTCCGCTCAGCGAGGGAAGCCATAAACCAGATGGAAAGACATCCTCGCCCCGTACTTTCCCAGAACGGATCCTCAGGTCTGGGGTTTAAATCACTCTATGAACCAGTTTCCACGTCTGTAAACAGGTGACCGGGCATCCACAAATTCAGAACTGCCAGGAGGAAAAATCGGTAAGGTGATTAGACAAACTGGCCACAGGAAGTGCTGGGTAGGAACCTAGCGGCCTGCACACAGAGACCAGGTGTCTCTGCCAGGGATGAGAAGGGCCTCGGGGAGAGGATGGGGCCTGGGAGAACTCTGGTCCCCACCTGTCACCCCAGCTCCCTGAACGGCCCGGGCAGGACCTTTCTCGGGACCGTATCCCCGGCTGTGAGACCAAGGGGCTGCCCACCTGTGTCATCAGGCCACGGGGAGCAGAGCAAGTGCTTCTTGCAAATGGACTGTCCACCTCACCCTGGAAGCTCTCAGCAAGGGGCAGAAGGGGAGCCAGGTAAGGGCTTCTAGCCACCTCCACCTTCAAGGAGCTGGGAGCTAAAGCCGCTGCTCCCTCCGGAGCACTAGGTCCTTCCCGCACGTTCTCCAAACCTCTGTGGGAGGTGAGGCTGTCTCCGGGGTCTCCTATTCCTTCTACATGTCCACACCCTCCTCCTCCCTAACCCCAGCCAGGCAGTCAGGCCCCAGGTGTGGTCACCTGCTGCCCGAGTAGCCCTCTGGCTCTGCCTCTCCGGGGAAGCCAGGCCCTCCCCCGACCCCAGGAATTTACCATCTACCTCCTTCCACCGGGACTCACGTCCAGGGACCCTGGAAGGGACACGTGGCCTTGGAACCAACATAAGCAGTCATCCCCTTTCCAACAGAACCCAGGTCTGCTTCCGAGGAAGGGCTTCTCCCACCCCAGCCTCACCGTGTGCGGTACTGGTGGGACAGCAAACACAGGTGCTGGCAGGTCCCTGGCACCTCCTCCAGGAGGGCACTCCCCCAGGGCCCTGGGGACCCTGGGAAGGGCAAGCGGCCTCGTTCTGGCCAGCCATGCGGGAGCTAAGAGGCCCTTCTCCTTCCTTTTGCCCTCCCGTCCCCCGTCTGGATGCAAATGCAGCCGAGCCCTTGGACCCCACCAAGGGAGGAGCCCGGGCTCCTGAATCGCCCCGGGGAGCTCGCCCAGCAGCCAGGACACCCTCACTGGACTTTTACAAGAAAGCAGCTTCCACGGGGCTCAGTCACTGAAATGTGAGGTCTTATTTGACACGTGAGCTACAGCCTCCCTGAGGACCCAGGTAAACGGCAAAGACGCCGAAACACGGCGCAGGGAAGGGCGGACGGTTCCAAAAGACAAGACTGTCTGACATCATGTTCTGCTTCGCTCTGCGTGTCCACACTGATCCGTCTCCCAGCCCTGAACCTGAAACCCAGTCCTAGGTTTTTTTTTGTTTGTTTGTTTTTGGTTTTTTTTTTTTTTTTTTTTTGCGGTACGCGGGCCTCTCGCCTATGCGGCCTCTCCCGCTGCGGAGCACAGGCTCCGGACGCGCAGGCTCAGCGGCCACGGCTCACGGGCCCAGCCGCTCCGCGGCACGTGGGATCCTCCCGGACCGGGGCACGAACCCGCGTCCCCTGCATCGGCAGGCGGACTCTCAACCACTGCGCCACCAGGGAAGCCCCCTAGTTTTATCTGAAGTCACAAACCCCCTACGACTGGGTCCCGCAGTCCTGGACCACGGTCTCCAGGACTCAAGCCTCGCCCTCGGGCTTCCCTTCCTGCTGGCCCTCGTCCCGCCTCCTCCCAGGCTTCAGGCTTCGTGACACCTGCACTGACCTTTTCTCAAAAGGGCTTGGGGTGGGGTGGGGGGACCTTGGGGAAGTTCGGGGAGGAACTCTACGGGGAGGCGCCCAGACAGCTGGGCGGGCTGATTCGCTGCAGGGAATCATCAGGGGCGGAAGCGTCACCCACCGCCCCCGGAGCCGGCAGGACTGGCTGGCTGGCTGCTTCCCTCCAGGTTTCCTGACGCTTAAAAGTCTAGCATTGCTCAGGCCCGTTTCCTTGCGAACATTGCTTGCGTTGCGGGAAGTGCGTGCTTTCCCCCGCGAGCTCGGAGGCTCGGTGCTACCCTTCAGCTCAGCTAAGCCTCTCTCCCGGCTCCTCCAGGTGAGCGGGCAGCACGGCCTCCCTGCCCCCCGGCCGCGTGGCAAGGCTACCCCCTGCCCTCCCTCTCCAGCTGGCCCTGCGGCCCGTCTCTTCTCCGGGGGACTCCTCCGGCCCCGGATCCATGCAGACCAAGAGGCGGGATGTGTGGCGCCTCCAGAAACCTCCCTGCTCTCCACGGCAGATCTGCCCGGGTTCTGCCATCCCCCTCCCCCAGTCTCACCGTTCTCAGCACGTCCTCCACGCTCACAGGACCCGATACCCGCTCACAGGCGGCGGGCACGCCACTGGAAGGGAGATCTGTTTGTCCAGTGGCCCTTCAGTCCACATTCACTGAGCGCCTGCTGTGAGCCCGGCAGAGAGCAGGGACCCAGCCTCAAGGATGGGGAAGCAGGCCCCGCCCTGCCCTGGGGGAGCCACTGTCACCAAGGTGGCAGTCACGGCAGGAGGCAGCCGGGGTTTCACTTCACAGAGCCTCACGTGGGGTGGGAAAGGGCTGGAAGGGGTCGGCTGTAGTGGGGAGGGAACCCAAGACTCCCACACACACAGCCAGTCCCTCCTCGAGTCCAGGCTGCCCTGGGCTGGCCAGCTGTCAGCCTTCTGCCCTGCTTTGCAAGGTGGATTCAGTCCAGCAATACACCACCGGATGTGACGCAACCCTTGGCTGGGCCAGGGTCTGTGGAGGAGGCCTCTAGGTCCTTTCCAAACTCAGCCACCTCAGGTCCCCAGGCTGCAGACCCTTCCACCTCCTGGGCTGCCCAAGGGGCTGCGTCTCCCCGGGGCCCTCATTTTCTGGGGCTCCCTGAGGTAAGCAATGCCTTCTGATGTAGGAGAGGGTCTTGCCCAGGCCAAAGTCTCTCAAACCCTCTGTGGGCAAAGGCCAGGTTTTTGTTTCAAGTCTGCCGCCCAGGGACACTTGTGCAAAATTAACAGTAAGAAGTTCCTAGAGAAGTGGAAGGAAAAGAAGGACATACAAAATATACACCTAAATTTTTCATAATTAGCCTCAACAGACATAAAATTACTCTATGAAATGGCCATGAAAGTTTGAAAACACTCTCCATTCTATCCTCCTCTCACTGCAGAGGGTAACACACACGGGTGGTCTGGCACGACCTGCAAAGCACCCTGGAGCGGTGCTGCCCCAGACCAGGGGTGAGCACACGACCCCCCAGACCAGGGGTGAGCACACGACCCCCCGGGGCGGCCGAACCATCTCAGCATCTACGTGGCATCTGTGACCGCCCTCACGCTCGGGAAGCAGAGCTGAGTAACTGAGAGGAGCGTTGCCTACCTGGCCTCTTACAGAGAAATGTTTGCCGACCCCGCCCTAGACCATTTCGGGGGACGCCGGCCATCCATCCATCTCAGCACCGCTGGTCGGCTCGAATCTATGGCTACTCACTCACCTTCTCTCTTCTTATCTTCCATGAGAAAATTACGTCGGTAATAACGATGAGACAATATTCACTGAGGATATCAGTCTCCTAGGGCTGCTGTAACTAATTACCACAAACTGGGTGGCTTAAAAGCACAAGAATGGATTCCCTCCCAGTCCCGAAAGCTGGAAGTCTGAAATCAAGGTGCCTCCAGGGCCAGGCTCCCTCCAGAGGCCCTAGGAGAGGATCCTTCCTTGCCTCCTCCAGCCTCCTCCAGCCTCTCGGGGCTGCCGGCGTTCCTGGGCTTCTGGCTACATCACTCCAGTCTCCGTCTCCTCAAGGCTTTCTTCCTATGCATCTACCTTTTCCTTTTCTGCCTTTTTCAAGGGCATCTGTCACTGGGCTTAGGGACTATCCACATACCCCGGATGATCTTGTCTCAAGACCTGCAACTTAATGACATCTGCCGTGACGCTTTTTCCAAATAAGCTCACAGTCACCGGCCCCTGGGGTTACAACCTGGATTATCTTTACCTTTCGGGGAGGCCACCATTCAGCCCACTACACCCAGTCTGTGCCAGGTGGTTCTCAATTGAGTATCATCCTCCCCACCAGTTTATGCCGTAGGGACTGTTGTCCCATTTAATAAATGAGTAGATCACATCCCCAAGGGAGCACAGAAGGGGCCGACCCAGGATTCAGGTCCGAGCAGCCTGGTCTGGAGCCCACACCCGTAACCACTGAGAACACCCCGGCCCCGGCGCCACGGCGGCCGTTCACTGCGGGCCCTCTGTTCCCCGCGCTGTGTGTGTGTCGCGCCCTTTATTCTTCACAACGACCACGGAGGGGGCGGTGATTATTATTTGCACTTTTTAGGTGAGGAAATAGACTTTGGGGTTGAAGACGAAAGCCGCACGCTTAATGAGCGCTGACGTTAAGGCTCGAACCCAAGTCTCTGTGACAAGGAAGCCGTGCTCACATCGACCGCGCGCACCAGGACTTAGTATGACCGCAGGCCAAGCCCCGCGGCTGGGCCTCCCCCAGGCCTCCGAGGCTCGGGCTTCTGCCCCAGATGGGAAGTGAGGTGGAAGCAGCACGCACCTCCCAACGCGTGGCCTGGAGGGGCGCTTCCTGTTCGCGGCCCGCTGGCCAGCGCCGGACGCGCCCAAGGGGGCCTGGGCCACCTCCCCACATGTAGCGAAACTATTTACAAAACGTTCAAAATTCTCAGGGTTTCGGCACACAGTTAGCACTGAGTAAATGTCAATGAGTAAATGAATGTATGAATGAATGAACGAACGAATGAAGTTAACCAGGGGAAACGAAGGCGCCTCCACAGCTTGTCCAGCAGAGGCAGTGGGCAGGCGCCCCCTGGATACGGCACCACTGTGCAATGCACAACCTGCACAACTGTACAGAGCCGCTCTGAGTGTTCATGGTGAGACCAGATGAGCAGCAGCGGCCAGGCCAGTCAGCAAAGTGGAGTCCAAAGGTGTGAGGGTGAGGGGCTCTCAGGAAGGACCTAATACTGCTGGTATTGGCCCCTCATATATATATATATATATATATATTTTTTTTTTTTTTTTGAGGTACGCGGGCCTCTCACTGTTGTGGCCTCTCCCGTTGCGGAGCACAGGCTCCGGACGCGCAGGCTCAGCGACCACGGCTCACGGGCCCAGCCGCTCCGCGGCACGTGGGATCTTCCCGGACCGGGGCACGAACCCGCGTCCCCTGCATCAGCAGGCGGACCCTCAACCACTGCGCCACCAGGGAAGCCCAGGCCCCTCATATTTTAACTGCTGGTGGAGAAACGATATGGGGAGTGAAGCACAGGCTTCTTGCACCACCAGAGGGCAAATGTGTCTAATTTACAGACCCCGTGGTCTGGAAATGGGTCAACCAGATGCCCCAAGGAGCAATCAGACTCATGCCCGTGGGGCTGTCTTGAGCCCTGGATGGGCTCTGGTTTTGGAAGGACAGCCTGGCCAGTGGATGACTCCAGCCGACGGCAGTGTCACATTGCTTTCAAAGGTCTGTGTGACACCAGGCTGCCAGAATGGCGCCGACATGCTGATTTGGGAGATTCTCACTGGTGTCGGACGCAGGACAATTTCAGGGTTCTGAGCTCCTGAAAAGTCACTGCTGAGCCGTGGACCTGAGCCAAGTGTGCAGGTCTGTGGACCGGCTCCTGCGCCTCAGCGTTCCACCCACAGTGCTGCTTCTGGTCTCCAGCACCCAGGGACAGCTGGGGTGTTAGCAGGTGTCCTTTACCCTGGCAGGCAGGGGGTCACCCCCACTCTCCTGCAGTCTCCACGCCACATGGCAGGTGGTCCTAAGGCGGCTGCACCCATCTCCTCTTAAGACTTCCCAGACCACTGCCTCACAACACCACGGGTCTCCTCTTCCAGCTCCAATCAACATGGCGACATCACACTCTCCAGGCCAGCCTTTTTTTTCTTGTTTTTTTCCTGTTAAACAGGGTGTGGTTTTTTTTTTAGCAGTTTTAGGTTCACAGCAAAATTGAGCTAAAAGTACAGAGCATTCCCACATACTCCCTGCCCCCCCCACAGCCTCCCTCACCATCAACATCCTTTCGAAAATTTTTATGTCTATTATTATATTTTTTTCACAAAGGAAAAATAAAATCAACATCAAGGCACACTTCACAAATGGGTGCAGAAACTTATGAGAACCACTGAGCACGTATACTAGTTCACACGCACACACACGATGGCCGGGACATACAGAAAGCTATTTTTACAAACGCTTCAGCTCTTGGATAATTCAGGACTTGTCAGGCTTCCCGGTTATCTGAGAGCACCTCGTGGACTGTCTCTGGGATAACTCAAGAGACTGTCTGCAAACCTTCAGGTTGACATTTTTACAGAAATAACAGTAAATCTAGTGGGACTGCTCTGTGGTTGTACTGCCCTAGGTACAGGATGAGGGAGGAATACTCCCAGCATCAACGGGCCACTCCTCTCACCCCGCCCTCTACCCCTGGGTTGTGCAGTGTAAGCTGTGATCAACACTGACGGAGAGCACATCCTAAGAATGCAGTGATGAGCATCTAAAGGGTTAAAAGACGCAGCTGGAAGATGTGCTGTTCTACCTTTGATGCTATAAAATTAGTATATTTAACATGACCACGAAGACGTTATCATCCAAGTGTCACTGCATCCTCTGGGGCGGGGCTGCATCCGTAATCATCACTGGCAAAGCACAGTAACACCCTAGAGATTGTCCCTGGAAGCCAGTGTTCCTGGACGGCTCGGGGGACGGTGTACATCGTGAATAATATAGTGTAACCCGCCCCCAGTAAGTGGTCCGGGGAGCTGCACAGGCAAGACGAGCTGTGTTGTTTCAACACAAACAGGTTCCAAAGAGCCACGTGTTGTCAGTGACCACAAGGTGAAGGATGTGGAATAATCAGGGACGGATGCCTTTGGCCATAAACACAACGAAGAGAGGGTGCCTAGACCTGAGCAGAAAGAGAGGGTGCCTGAAGCGGAGGAGGCACCTTCACACGCACTGGTCGGAGAACAAGTAAGTACGTAAGTATCTCTTCTCTGCCGTGATTCCAAATCTTCGCTGATAAATCAATACACCTCAGTGGGTCCAAGCACTTTTTTTTTTTTTTTTTTTTTTGCGGTATGCGGGCCTCTCACTGTTGTGGCCCCTCCCGTTGCGGAGCGCAGGCTCCGGACGCGCAGGCTCAGCGGCCACTGCTCACGGGCTTAGTTGCTCCGAGGCATGTGGGATCTTCCCGGACCGGGGCACGAACCCGTGTCTCCTGCATCGGCAGGCGGACTCTCAACCACTGCGCCACCAGGGAAGCCCCCAAGCACTTTTAACACGTTTCAGTCAAACTGTTAAGAGGGCCAGAGGCCCCAGGAAAGAATATCTGCCCAGGATCCCACCCAACCTACGGGAGGCCCTGGCAAACACCACAGTAAACACTGCTCGATGGGCCTCAGGAAAAGGAACTAATGGGCTCGCCGATGAGAGCTGGGAGAAGCCAAGAGGACATCAGAGGAAGATGGAGAATGCGATAATAGGAAGGAGATTCTTAACAATAATTAATAGCAATAAAGGACTGACAGTATGGTTTGCATTTAAGAACAGTTATGTTGTCCCTATGTCTGATACTTTGGACAGAAGAGAAGAAAATCAGCTCTACACCTTGTCAGGAAATAAATACATTGAGATTTAGAAAGTATACACGCGACCGGGACATTTTCTTCTCCAATAATATATCACTAACCTAGCCAACAGAACCAACAGAGACGTTAATATAGGTTTAAACAAGTATATCTCCTAGGCAGATCCTTAAATTCGTTTAATTTTACATTAGGGTGTAAAATCGCTCATTCTAATGGGTTACTAAATGCAGAGTCCTTCAGAAACCCCACGGACAAAAGCACAACATAGGCAGAGGGGAAGATACTGTTATTTCTGCTCTGGCTGTATTTCCATTTCCTAATAGCAACAATGAACTTGAAGCATTGCATTTGCATACAGATGGGCCTAGATTCCTCTGTCGCTGCGGCTGTACAGTTAAGCACGTCACTGATGTGTACTTCCCAGCCTCGCAACACGATTTAAAGGCCATTTTATGAAGAGCCAAATTACAGCAATGGACTTAAAGCATTTGGGCTGAGGCTCTTCCCAAAATCGTTGCCAACAGTGCAAGGTTCTATGGCACGTAAAAGTCAATCACAGAGTTTTGGGCTGTTACAGCTCATGGATCCCAGCTGTTCTCTACATTTCTTAATGCCCACCCCCCACCCACGGTACACTGCCACCCATTCCATCTCCCAAGCCTCGCCGCTGTCCCTTCCTCCATCCCCCTCCTTGCTCGGTGACCACTGGGGCCACGCACAGCACTGCGCACCTGTGCAAACCCAGTAACGCACAGGACGCGCCCTCCGGCAGCGCAGAGGCCACTTAGGCCACGTGGGAGGCGGCAGGTGCAACACAATGTGTCACCGTGAAAACACAGAGAAAAGAACGTCTGCCAGGGCCCCTTTGAACCCAGCCTCGGTGAACATGAGTTCAACAAGCAAACGAAGGGACGCGGGGGTGAGAAATGGCATCCCCAGCAAGTGTAAAAGCACAAAGGTAGGTTTAAAAACAAAACAAACTCACAAATGCACGGCTTTCTCAGGAAACAAGAGGCACAGTGGCAGGTGGTGAGGCTGAATTGTAACACAGGGGAAGGGGTTGGAGAGTCAGGGCCAAATGAGGAACATCCTTTACTGCGAATGCAGTTCACCCTACCGGCAACTGAGGGCCACCAAGGAGGTTTTATGTGTTTTGCTGGTTGCCTGCTTGCTGCTGCTATTGTCTCCTTGCATAGGAAGAAGAGATGGTAAGTGTTCTACAGAGCAGCAGTCTGGAGCATGACTGTGATGGCGGTAGAAAAGAGGAAGAACAGAGGCAAGGAGACCAGCTACAGGCCATCCCTGTACTTGGGCCCCAACCCAAGTTCTGAGTGGAACTGATGGACAGAGATCCGGGGCTGTGATTTTTTTTTTTTTTTTTTTGCGGTACGCGGGCCTCTCACTGTTGTGGCCTCTCCCGTTGCGGAGCACAGGCTCCGGACGCGCAGGCTCAGCGGCCACGGCTCACGGGCCCAGTCGCTCCGCGGCATGTGGGATCTTCCCGGACCGGGGCACGAACCCGCGTCCCCTGCATCGGCAGGCGGACTCTCAACCACTGCGCCACCAGGGAAGCCCCTGTGAGTGATATTTCAGAAGAGGATTCACCTTGGGCTTGGTGTCCAAAAAGAAGAGAAGGAAAAATGGCCACAAGTTTCTACCTTGAGTAAACAGACAAAAGCTGATGCCATTTTAAAAAATTCAACAACGTCAAGAAAAAACAGATTTGAGGGGTCAGTAATTTTGACTTTGGCCGTGACTTTTGGCTATCCACATGGAGAGATCCAAAGGTCAAACTGAGGCAATTTGCAGGTGTGGAATTTGCATGAGTCCCAAGGGAGGGGTGAGGAGGACACAAGAATGGGGCAGTGGTCTTGCCAAAGGAAGCCAAAGCTGAGACCCTTCCCCCGCACTGGTTTAAAGACCTTAAGAAAGGAAAAAACTACACTGAAGAAGAGGATCGGTTTCTGATCTGTATGCTTCACAAGCTTGGATTTGACAAAGAAAATGTTTATGATGAATTGCAACAGTGTATTCGCAACTCTCCTCAGTTCAGATTTGACTGGTTTCTAAAGTCCAGAACTGCAATGGAGCTCCAGAGGAGGTGTAACACTTTAATTACCTTGATTGAAAGAGAAAACATGGAACTAGAAGAAAAGGAGAAGGCAGAGAAAAAGAAAAGAGGACCAAAACCTTCAACCCAGAAACGTAAAATGGATGGAGCACCTGATGGCCGAGGAAGAAAGAAGAAGCTGAAACTATGAATACATATTTGTTTCATAATCACTAACTTTAAACCAGTAGTTCTTTAATTTACGGGTCTTCATAAGATGTACTGTACAATGCTCAATTGTTATGTCATTCAAAGACATCAGGTTCATCTGTTTACCAAGCTAGAAACATAGTATGTAGTTTTTACTTTTTTAAATGCAACAGCTGTGCTGAAATTTTTTTATCATTAACACTTGAAGTAATAAAATAGGCTTCATTTATTAAAAAAAAAAAAAAAAAGACCTTAAGGAACACCTAGAGATAAAGTCTATACAAGTCAAGTGCTGTTGGCCAAGGTCTGAACCCAGGAGAAAGCATCAGGGGTCACAGGCCTTGGAGGAACTGGACTTTCTGCCGGGTCACAGAGCAGGGTCATAAGTGAAGGGCGGAGGTGCTGGGGGCTGTCACAGCCCCCAGGGGAGGAAGGGCCAGGGGTTGGATATCTCAAGTCGGGTGTGGGTGTGACGAGTTCAGCTGAAGATGCTTCACCAAGAGGGACCCGTAAAGGGCAAATGGAAACGCAGGTCTAGAATTCAGGAGAAAAGTCAGAGATGCAGGGACGGCTCCAGTAGTTCACACAGTAACTGAAGAAAACTCACCATGTGCAGCTGGGCCCCCAGGAAGGCCTGGGGGTGGCATTTACCCTGGTGAATTCTCTGCGGTCCGGGGCTGGCCTCCAGCCGGGCCACCCAGAAGCTTGATCTGTGCAGAGTGTCAGAGGGTGAGGGGCTGGGGTGCCGACGCACACTAACGAAGCAGTGGCATGTGCAACTACCCCCAGACTCACCAGTTCACAATGTGAACTACAACTGTCGAGTGGCCTCAAGCCCCCGTTTGGTGTAGCCATTGCGTTCTCTGTGAGTAACCTGGAGAGAAGACCTATGTGGGGTCACTTGGTGAGCAGGGAGTCAGACCCGGTGAGCCACGTGGTCTCCCATGTGGTGGGAACGGCCTGGTGGCCTGACATGCCAGCGGCCCCCAGGGGCCCCTACCTGGGGGTGTCTGACAGGCACAGTGCGCATTAATCCCGCCCTTGTCTCCTTTCTCTTTGTTTCCCTCCAGACAAGGTCTCTGTTGTGTCTCCATCAAATCACTCCCTAAATCCTACCCTATCGCTCCAGCCTCACCGTGATTCCCTAGTACCAAAGAATGGAGCCCAAACGCTGTCCCAAGGCTGCCCAGGGTCGGGCCACATCCCGCCTTTCCGGACTCACCTCCTCCAATATGATCGCACACGTCTATTCACTACAGCAGGCAGGTAGTTTCTGCACCCCTGTCTCCTGCTCGCTCCGTGAGCCCCGAGTCCTCATTTCGGTGGTACTAGTGATGATCCTCCACATCAGCTGAGCCTCCTCTCTGCTCCAGGCACTGTGCGAAGGGCTGCTCAATACCTCTGGGTCCATCTGGCCCTCCACCCTGGGACATTATACAAGCCTTTGACCCCAGCCCTGAGCCTGGAGTCTACACTCACAAAGATTCCACCACACGTAACTTACGTGTCTGCACGGCACTTATGTGGTCCGCACGGCATGATGCTTGTTTAATCAACAAGCGGGGCTTCCCTGGTGGCGCAGTGGTTGAGAGTCCGCCTGCCGATGCGGGGGACACGGGTTCGTGCCCTGGTCCGGGAAGATCCCACGTGCCGCGGAGCAGCTGGGCCCCTGAGCCATGGCCGCTGCGCCTGCGCGTCCGGAGCCTGTGCTCCGCAATGGGAGAGGCCGCAACAGTGAGAGCCCCGCGTACCACAAAACAAACAAACAAACAAACAAAAACAAGCGAATCGTTTAGATTTGTACTACGAGAAACCATGGATTAGAATCACAAAAGTAAGACACTTAAAATTAAATGCTTTATTAAAAACCAAATAATTTTCCTTTACAATAAAATAAGATCGTCAAGACTGCTTCCCTCATTTTATTTATTTATTGAATTTTTTGGCCATGCCGCGCAGCTTGCGGGATCTTAGTTCCCCAACCAGGGATTGAACCTGGGCCCACAGTAGTGAAAGAGCTGAGTCCTAACCACTGGACCACCAGGGAACTCCCTGTTTGCCTGATTTTAAAACCCATATTAATTTATTCTGTACACATCTCCTTGGAGGTGTAAGATTGCATTTCTTTTCAAACATTCTGTCATTCAGACAGCTCCTCCCCCAGATCTCCAAAGTAGTCTGAAGTGACGAGGTTCTACTGTGTGAAGTGATCTCGTGCTTTCATGAGGCATTGTATAGGGGTTAAGCGTCTTGACTTGAGGCTTTGCCTTCTTGAGTGTAAAAGTTGGCTCTACCACAAAATTGCTGGGTGATCTTAGGCAAGTTAATTAACCTCTCTGACCTACATTTCTGCATCAGTCAAATGGGGGTGATCATCATGACCCATCCACCCCTCACTGGTGAGGTCGGCAGATAACCTGGGTATGGGATGGCATAGAGTAACCACTCAATAATCACCAGCAGTTGCTATTCTACACTATGTTCTAAAGACCTTGTTGAGTATTCTATTTGTATTTTAAAATGGGATGAAAAGCTGTCTTTGCTCAATTCTATTCAGGAAACTCTTGGGAAAATTGTATAAATAAATATAAAATTAAATTAGGGGGTGGTGGTGGCGTGATGATTGGGAGATTGGGATTGACATATCTGCACTAATATGTGCAAAGTAGATAACTAATAAGAACCTGCTGTATAAAAAATAAATAAATAGGGCTTCCCTGGTGGCGCAGTGTTTGAGAGTCCGCCTGCCAATGCAGGGGACACGGGTTCGTGCCCCGGTCCGGGAGGATCCCACATGCGGCGGAGCGGCTGGGCCCGTGAGCCGTGGCCGCTGAGCCTGCGCGTCCGGAGCCTGTGCTCCGCAACGGGAGAGGCCACAACAGTGAGAGGCCCGCGTACCGCAAAAAAAAAATAATAATAATAAAATAAAATAAAATTAAATAAATAAAATATAACTATAAAAAGTTCATTGTAAAATTACTTGGTGATTATAGGCTGTGCACTACACCATTTTTCAACTTTTCTTTAGGTTACACCATTTTATCAAAAAAATGTTAAAAATATTAAAGTGTGTTAAAAAGCAAAAAAAAAAAAAAAAGTAAAGTAAAGTAAAAATAAAATGGCCAATCTCTTTGTTTTCTCCTGCGTGGCTCCGTTGCAAGAGGGAACACCGGGCATCTGTGCCATAATCAGCAGCACTGACTCATTGCTAAAGGAGAGGAAAGCTCAGGACTCTAAATTCTCAGTCTTTCAGTCAGTCTCACCATTTTCTAAACATTGCACCAACATCATGAAATACTTTAAAATCAATAAAAATAGATCTGGCTGCAGAAGGCAATTATTCGTACATTATCTGAAAACAATAAGGTAAAATATACTTTCCACTGAACTTTCAGGATTATATGTATTACAGGTGAGTTTTTATTTGAGCTAACTTTCCCCTCTCTTTCTTTGCTTTTTGCTCCAGTTGTTAGTCTCACAGGGTCAGAGAGAGTTCAGTTGTAGAGAGAAAGTACTAAGTGCTGAACAGCTCTGTCAGGCTCCTGTATTTAAGGAGACAGAATTGCATATTACAAGAAAATGATTGTTCAGCTACCTTTTCATTAACAATTTGTCTAAAAGGAGACAGACTTAACTGCTTCTACTGAAGTTGGGAAGGAACAAATTGAATGTGTTCCATAAGGATTACGTCATACTTCAAACAGATGGTGAGCTACAAACACCAAGACAGCGCATTTGGAAATAGTGGTGTGTTCCAGGTTGTTTGGTGGCTGCTTAACTGAATAGCCATAAATTCTTCCAAAGAAAAAAAAGGAACTTATCATTATCTGCACAATCTCAAGTGAAATACTTTAATGATTTTCTTTTTCATATATATTTTTGGTCCCTGGCACGTCACAGAAAAATTTCTTTGGGGGACCTATACTGAAGTTTACTAAGGAAACATTAGCTACAAAATACATCCCAGGTCAGTGCTTGTAACGGGTTTCCACATTAGATCACAGAGGAGACCACCAAAGGTGAGGCGGGGAAAACTTCGGAATAAGCCCAGGGTTAATGCATAAAAGGCTTCACGAAGTACACCTCGAGACTGAGGTCCTGGGGCAAACAGTCCAACCAAGTTGCTTCCACATCTGTCTATAGAACAGGATGTCCATTTATTCCCCATCCTTACCCCATAATGTCCTGAATGAAATACTCTACCTTTCAACACTCCCAATGATAACAGTAACTTACATTGTCATAACTTATATGGCCAACAAGTATACAGCAGGTGAAAACCCCAGAACCCCAACTGCGGTTTATTCTGTTGTGTCTCTGAGACATGTTTCCACCAGGAAATCCATGCTTGGTCAGTCATGGAAACATTACTCATTAAAGTTGTATGTAAGTTCAAGCGCTCCGTGCCAAAACAGCAATTCTGGTTCCCTACTTAATAGAAAGAGATCACTAATTACTGCTGAGAGGGAAAAAACATACTGAAAAATGCCTAATTCTGCACAGAACAAAGGAGAACCACAGAGGCCACACTGGACAAAGCTGGTGCCAAGGGTCAGCTATGGGAAAAGAAGAGCATCATTAGAGAGGAGGAAGGGAGAGTTGTTTTCTAACGAATTTTCAAAGATACTGTGGTAGGTTAACAAGACTGTTGTCTTGTCATGCAGAAAAACACTAGAGCAGCTGTCCTCAAACCCTTTTGATAGCAAGCATTTTTTAACTACCCATTTACTATCTTAAAATAGAATACATATAAAATATAGTCTATGAAAATACTCATTAAGGTAGCTCCTATCAAAAAATAAGACCAGAAAATATTAAGTGCTGGCGAGGGTGTGGAGAAATTGGAACCCTTGTGCACTGTTGGTGGGAATGTAAAATGGTACAGCCACTATGAAAGACAGTATGGAGGTTCCTCAAAAAATTTAAGTAGAATTACCATATGATCCAGCAGTCCCACCCTGGGTATACATCCAAAGGAAATGAAAGCAGGAGCTCGTCTTCAGAGCAGCGTTATTTACAATAGGCAAGAGGTGGAAATAACCCAAACGTCCATTGATGATGAATGGAAAAACAAAATGTGGTCTGTACACACTGCGGAATATTATTCTGCCTTAAAAAGGAAGGACGTCCTGTCACATGTTACAACACAGATGACCCTTGAGGATGCTAAGTGAAATAAAAAACTCACAAAAAGACAAATTCTGCATGATTCCACTTATAGGAGGTAAGGTACATAAAGTAGTCAAATTCATAGAAACAGAAAGCAGAAGGGTGGTTAACAGGAGGTGTTTTTTAATGGGTATAGAGTTTCAGTTTTGCAAGGTGAAAAAGTTCCAAAGATGATATAAAATATATATAATATATATACACATCCGAACGCAAACATAATTTTAAAAATAATCATCACAGTGCCCTAAAACTGTAATAAAAAGGGGAAAATAAATTTGCAGTAAAATGTAGATATATTTCAACACAGAAAATCTCAGAGAATGCAATACTGGAGGATGTAATGCAGTAGTCAGATGCTTGCTCCTGTCCTTAGAAACTTCATGAACACGAAAGGCACAGAGGTGAGTGGACAAGGTGACTACACCGGTAAGCCAAACCCCACCAGTGACTTTCCAGCTCTAACTGTCAAGTTCCAAGCAAAAGGATTTATATGAGGGCTTCCCTGGTGGCGCAGTGGTTGAGAATCCGCCTGCCGATGCAGGGGACGCGGGTTCGTGCCCTGCTCTGGGAGGATCCCACATGCCGCGGAGCGGCTGGGCCCGTGAGCCATGGCCGCTGAGCCTGCGTGTCCGGACCCTGTGCTCCGCAACGGGAGAGGCCACAACAGTGAGAGGCCCGTGTACCGCAAAAAAAAAAAAAAAAAAAAAGGATTTATATGGTGGCTGCCTTCAGAAAATTTCGAGTAGGTCACACCTGCGCACGTGGAAAACAGAGTATTTTCACCCGTATGAAAGTCCCATGGCAGGAAACAACACGAGACTACGAACGTGCATCGCTCACCAGCTCTGAGTGTCGACATGGCATGTGTGATACATTCAATAATTATTTTGTTTCATTTTATTTTTGTAAACGAAAGAAAAGGAATCTGGGATTTCTACTCTCTGTTTCCTTGCTTTTCATAATCCCAACTCTATGCAAAGGAAAATCCTTCCAAATGTAAAAGACAAGATGTGATCTTTGTCCTTCTTACATAGCTTCTTAGAGACTGTCATTGAAGACACAGGCGGGCATGGAGAAATTCCTCGGCCATGAATGGCACGCTAAATGCTGTGGTTTAACCCAAAGTATCATGGGCTGGAATTCTCTCCCTGGGGATGACACGTTCGAAGGATGGTGACGACAGAAAGGATATTAGGAAGCTCTTTCTGCAGAACATATGGCCTAATCTTGCCACATTCTTTCCCCTTGAACAGGGCAATGGTGTCCTTGGTCAGTAACTCTGTGTGTTTCCTTACGCAGTGCTGGGCATGGCCTTTGTCAATGTTCACTGGTAGAAACTATGTAATATGTGGTTGTAAGTATTATAAACACAAACTTCTATTGAATTATTTTTGTTGTTTTTAGGCCATTCTTCCCAAGATTTCAAGGCTTATGTACATTTCGAGATGAAACCTTACATTTCCTGCGTGTAAATTTCGAGATGAACCCTTTCATTTCCTGCGTGTAAATTTTGAAATTCTGGAGATTGCTTGGGTTGCGGGCGGAGTCTACTTGGCTGTACACTTTCAAAGGCACCAGTGAAAAGACCCCAGGAGCACCAAACACAATTAGAAACCTGATCTTTGCTCAAAAAGGAAAGAAATAGTAGCAGTAACTTAAATATTCAGGGTAATCACCTTTTAGTAAATAAATATTTAATTTTAAAAATTAAAACAAACAAAAGAGAAAGTCCCATGGGACATTTGAAAGTCTGGCGGGACCCAGGGCAATCCATCCATGGGCAGTACTACGTCATGCACTGCAGGATGCAGGGTCCCTAGGCCATGCTCACTGAATGCCAGCAGAGCCCCCCAAACCTTGTCACAAGCAAAAATGCCCCCTCCAGCTTCCATAATGTAGCACCCCCCAGGGAAAACCACCCCAACAGAAAGCAGTGAGAATTGCCTGACTAAACCATGAGACCCAGAGAGAAAATCAAGGGGGGGGCCCCTTACCCCAGATTCTGTATGCCGCCAATCAAACAGCTCAGGCCCCCCACACAAGCCTCAGAATGCAAGCACACCGTCCTCTCTGCAAAGCCATCTCAGGACGAAATTCAGATTTCGTGTTTTAATTTCTTTGACCCACAGTTTATGCCCTCCCCACACAAGTCCCTGACATGGAGTTTTGTTTTACTTAAGACTCTTGGAAAAAAAAAAAAGGGTTTCAGCCTCAAAGGAGCAAAGCACTAATGGTGAAAACCCATGTGCTGATAGACCACTGAGGGAACCATCCTTGATCTTCCTGATGGTCCCCAAATACTCCCCTGCTTGGAGATACCCCATCTGCCAGCAACCGGCACTGATTCTGGATGGAACCTGAGTGCCCTTGCATTTTCACTTTGTGATTGGCATCTTCTCTCCGGCTCTATGAAATTGTGTGGCCGCCTGGAGACTGAACAGAACTGGCACGGCTGCAATAGCACGACCAGCCTCTGCAGCCTCCTGTAGCCCCAGCATCTACCGGTGTTTAGAGGAAACAGAGACAAAGGGCGTAATGAGGAGTTGCGTCAGGGAGAAAACTAGACTCAACGTCAATCAGACACAAGTTAGCATCTTACCCACGTGCCGAACGCAGGAGGAGAGGGGCATTGGGCTTCCTTCCGGGGCTAAGTCCACATGAGAAGGATCTTTAGAGGTTCTAATGCCAGCCAGTTCTCCCTGCCCTCGTGCATTTAACATACATTTATCGCACAATGGTGTGTGCTGCTACCAATAATACTAAACACTTATTGCAAAAATGAGACCCAGTCCCTACACCCAAGCAGTTCCAGCTGAGGGTGTTGATACTGTAACAGAGATAAACACAGCATCCCCGAGAATACTGCAGGGTAGGGCAGGGATAGGAATTGGCAGTAGAAAGTGATTAACTTCCCCCTCAGTGAAATGCCTGAGATCCTGAAATGATTGGGGCAAATGGGTTTCACATGCCTGGATGACTGGAGAACATTAAAACCTGGAAGCAAGCTTTGTGTCTACACAGAGCTGAGTCCAGGAACCTATTTGATATGCAATTTTCTACTTAGCAGAGCAGGTACACAGAATTCAATTTGGGGGTGACCTGTATTCTATTCAGTTTCCACAATATCATTCAAATGTAGGCAGGGACCGGGAATTTATCTTCCTGCAAATTCACTCCCTAGGGGTCCGCTGGCTCACAGCACGTTTCAGTGCAAGCTAGGTGGGAGGCAGAACAGACAACAGCAAGAAATTACAGCCAAAAATCGCCCTGCGGGAGCCTCGGCGCTAAAACCACTGGCTTCTGCCTGCTCCTATAATTGCAGACCAAAAACCACTGCCAGAAAAGGGGTAACTAACCTGAAAAAAAAAGAAGCCTCTCCAGCTACCCAAGGAGCTGGTCTTGCTCGAGTCTGGAGCAGAAACATATTCTTTGCTAACATATTTCCTTGAGCTAAAATATTACCATTTTATCACGTTTTATCATTTCTAAAATTTGGAATGTGTTTTGCATTCAAACTGCACGTTTTAAACAGTAGTATTTTGTTCTCCTCCCCAACACACCAAAAATACTGCTATTAAATTGATAATGTATTTTACAATCAGTGATACCTTAGAATCTAGGAAATTCAGTAATTACCATGATTTAAGAATTATAGAGTAACTAGAAACATAATCCTGAGAGGCTAAGCATTGCTTTCCACACATATCCATTTCATCAAATGTTTTTTGTTTGCATCCCAGCAACCCAGAGGTTCAACTTTTGGAATTTCCAGAGAGATGTTAGACCTACCTCACACCTAAGGCCTTGCAAGGTGGAAACCTCCTGACCAAGCTCTCCCTGGGCAGGAGCCGCCCACCTCTCACCAGTCTGAGGGTACACCAAGCCGAGCCAGAGGGGTGGATTAAACCTCTGAGCTCAGCCCAACGTCAAGTCCTCAATTTTAAGAAAGGAGTGCCCCTGGCCACCACTGCCTTCTGCGTCTGGTGGGGCCCGTGTGCGTAGTGAGTCAAGTCTGCAATGGCCGGTGTTTGTCCGAGTCCCTGCGCTGCTGCAGAAAGCTCAGGCGCCTCTTCATTCAGCAGTCAAGCTTTGTGAATGACCAGGCAAAATGGTACACTTCTTGGAAGCACGTGACTAAAAATGACAGTCTTGGAGAAAAGGTATCCAGAGAATAAGCATGACGCTGACACAGTCCTGGGATAAAGCTAATTGGCAGGGAATAAATAGCTCACTACATAGTGGGGTTACCTTTAACCTTTCATCCTCTTGTTCATTCATCCTCCCTGGCTATCAAATCTCCAGCCCCTCATCTTGGGCGCCAGAGTAACTCACTAAGAAAGAATCAAAAATGATACACTATAGACATTTCCTTTCAAATTCTTGATCCCAGGACTAGGGAGAAATTTTTTTTTTTTCCCTAATGAGTCTAGGGTTTTCATAAGAAACAGCTAAATGTGGAACAAGGTTCAGAGAGCTTTAGGAAGGGCTAGAAATATCCCCACCTGTGGCTGACAAACTTGAAAAGGCCAGTGGTGACTTGAAAGCTGACTGTGGTGAATCCATTTAAGGAGCTGTTAATAGCCTGAACAGTAACACAGAAGAGCCAAGAAATATCCATTCTCCATGGGAGCCTGTTTGAGCCAGGCATCTGTCAAAACACCTACAGAAGCAACCCTTGAGGTGGGAAATGAGAGGGGGAGCAATGCAAAAAAAAATCCCAGACATTGTCAAGAAATGCAGTTTTGCTGAAAAAAAAGCTAAAGGGAAATATGAGGCTAATATTTGAGAGTGAGAAAAATATATGGCTTCTCTACTATTGTTTGGAAATTAAAAACTGGGAGGCAAAAAAAGCCTACATTAAGGTTTACAAACTTTGTTTTTAAAATGCTGGTAATGGCATAGTTTACCAAGACAATACGAAAATATAAAAGTCACCAAATGCGAGTGTATGTGTGACACTGTATATTCATGGGAAAAGATGGGATTCCAGAATAACGAAAAGACCTGAGTTTGGGTGGAAGCCAGCTGGATGCTGAGTGCTCCAAGGTCCCAGAGAATAGCAGAACCACAAGACAGAAGGAGCCAGGGGAGGACTTCCCTGGTGGCCCAGTGGGTAAGACTCTGCACTCCCAATACAGGGGGCCCAGGTTGGATCCCTGGTTGGGGAACTAAATCTCGCATGCATGCCACAACTAAGAAGCCTACATGCCGCAGCTAAGAGTCCGTATGCTGCAACTAAGACCCGGCACGTCCTAAATAAATAAATGAATATTAAAAAAAAAAAAAAAAAAAAAAAAAGAAGGAGCCAGGGGACAAAAGCCACCCACCACCTGGGAACCCCCAGTTGGGCTATCCCATGAGTAAGAAACAAATGTCTGAAATTTAGAGGTTTGCTTGTTCAGTCACTGGTGTGACCCTAACAAGCGCACAGCTCTATCTCTACTGATGCACGATCTTGACGTTTCCCAAGTTCTCCATGTCCACGTCTGTAAAACGGAAATATTAACAGCCCTTTACAGGTTTGTTGTGGTAATTAAGTTGGGAAGGGGATGGAAATCTGAACCTGGAACATTATAAATCTCCAGTACAAGCTTGGATTTGTTTTTTTCCAAGGAATACAGACAAAGAATGACCAGGAACTGCAATGAGGTAAATAAAATTTAACATCATCACTAACAATAAGAAATAACTAATTAGAAACAGATATAAGGGGGAAATGAAAAATTTAAAATATGGCCTTGTTCCATGTGTTATGCTGCAATGGCTTTTCATCTTCGAGTTCTTCCCTTTTGAGTAGTTCCTAACGTTGGGACAATTTGGAATTGTAAAGTGTAGGAGGTGAGGTAGAAAACTACTGCTTAAGACCTATTCTTCCTCTGCCTTTGATTCACATGCTGATCTTCCCCATTAAATTAAGTGTGTCCTCATAGGGCAGGTAGGAACTTTCCGGAAGAAAGGAATGTGAGCAGAAGTGATGACAGCTATTTCCAAGCCTGGTTCCTGTATTCCACCCCAACCCCCAGCCCCCACCAACATTCTTTCCCCTCTTCCTGCTGGCTGGAGTGCCAAGGATGAGGGTGACCTTGAAAGCCATGTGTGGAAAACTGCAAAGCCCAGCATCAGCCAAAGTCCCTGAATGAGCATAGCCACCTGCCAACCTGCAGGGCGCCCCTCAGAACTCTCACAAATGGCTGATACATTCGGCTTCTCTGATTTGAGGTCTTGTGTTACAGCAGCTCATGTTACCCCAATTAATAGAGACTTTCCCTTCTCTGTATCTCCAGGCTTACAGCAGAGCATGGCTCAGCTATTAATTAAATAACCCAAATGCAACATCTATACCTGTGAGCAGAGCTATCCACAATTGCTCCCAGGTCTCAGACAAACAAAATAAGACTTATACTTCCCAACACCCATCCTTCTCAAACTCTTCCAAAATATAGCAGAGGGAGGAACACTCGCAAACTCATTCTACGAGGCCACTGTCACCGTGATACCAAAACCAGACAAAGATGTCACAAACAAAGAAAGCTACAGGCCAATATCACTGATGAACATAGATGCAAAAATCCTCAACAAAATACTAGCAAACAGAATCCAACAGCACATTAAAAGGATCATACACCATGATCAAGTGGGGTTTATCCCAGGAATGCAAGGATTCTTCAATACACGCAAATCAATCAATGTGATACATCATGTTAAAAAACTGAAGGAGAAAAACCATAAGATAATCTCAATAGATGCAGAAAAAGCTTCTGACAAAATTCAATACCCATTTATGATAAAAATCCTCCAGAGGGCTTCCCTGGTGGCGCAGTGGTTGGGAGTCCGCCTGCCGATGCAGGGGACACGGGTTCGTGCCCCGGTCTGGGAGGATCCCACGTGCCGCGGAGCGACTGGGCCCGTGAGCCATCACCGCTGAGCCTGCGCGTCCGGAGCCTGTGCTCCACAACGGGAGAGGCCACAACAGTGAGAAGCCCGCGTACCGCAAAAAAAAAAAAAAAAAAAAAAAAATCCTCCAGAAAGGAGGCATACCTCAACATTATAAAGGCCATATATGAAAAAATCCCACAGCCAACATCATTCTCAATGGTGAAAAACTGAAACCATTTCCACTAAGATCAGGAACAAGACAAGGTTGTCCACTCTCATCACTATTATTTAACATAGTTTTGGAAGTTTTAGCCACAGCAATCAGAGAAGAAAAAGAAATAAAAGGAATGCAAATTGGAAAAGAAGAAGTAAAACTGTCACTGTTTGCAGATGACATGATACTATACACAGAGAATCCTAAAGATGCTACCAGAAAACTACTAGAGCAAATCAATGAATTTAGTAAAGTAGCAGGGTACAAAATTAATGCACAGAAATCTCATGCATTCCTATACACTAATGATGAAAAATATGAAAGGGAAATTAAGGAAACACTCGCATTTACCATTGCAACCAAAAGAATAAAATACCTAGGAATAAACCTACCTAAGGAGACAAAAGACCTGTATGCAGAAAACTGTAAAAGACTGATGAAAGAAATTAAAGATGATACAAACAGATGAAGAGATATATCATGTTCTTGGATTGGAAGAATCAACATTGTGAAAATGACTATACTACCCAAAGCAATCTACAGATTCAGTGCAATCCCCATCAAACTACCAATGGCATTTTTCACAGAACTAGAACAAAAAATTTCATAATTTGTATGGAAACACAAAGGACCCTGAATAGCCAAAGCAATTTTCAGAAAGAAAAACGGAGCTGGAGGAATCAGGCTCCCTGACTTCAGACTATACTACAAAGCTACAGTAATCAAGACGCTATGGTACTGGCACAAAACCAGAAATATAGATCAATGGAACAGGATAGAAAGCTCAGAGATAAACTCACACACATATGGTCACCTTATTTCTGATAAAGGAGGCAAGAATATACAATGGAGAAAAGACAGCCTCTTTAATAAGTAGTGCTGGGAAAACTGGACAGCTACATGTAAAACAATGAAATTAGAACACTTCCTAACACCATGAACATAAATAAACTCAAAATGGATTAAATGTAAGGGCAGACACTATAAAACTCTTAGAGGAAAACATAGGCACAACACTCTATGACATAAATCACAGCAAGATCCTTTTTGACCCACCTCCTAGAGAAATGGATATAAAAACAAAAATAAACAAATGGGACCTAATGAAACTTAAAAGTTTTTGCACAGCAAAGGAAAACATAAACAAGGCGAAAAGACAACCCTCAAAATGGGAGAAAATATTTTCAAATGAAGCAACTGACAAAAGATTAATCTCCAAAATTTACAAGCAGCTCATGAAGCTCCATATCAAAAAAACAAACAACCCAATCCAAAAATGGGCAGAAGTCCTAAATAGGCATTTCTCCAAAGAAGATATACAGATTGTCAACAACACATGAAAGGATGCTCAACATCACTAATCATTAGAGAAATGCAAATCAAAACTACAGTGAGGTATCACCTTACACCAGTCAGAATGGCCATCATCAAAAAATCTACGAACAATAAATGCTGGAGAGGGTGTGGAGAAAAGGGAACCCTCTTGCACTGTTGGTGGGAATGTAAATGGATACAGCCACTATGGAGAACAGTATGGAGGTTCCTTAAAAAAACTAAAAATAGAACTACCATACAACCCAGCAATACCACTACTGGGCATATACCCTGAGAAAACCATAATTTAAAAAGAGTCACGTACCACAATGTTCACTGCAGCTCGCTTTACAATAGCCAGGACATGGAAGCAACCTAAGTGTCCATCGTCAGATGAATGGATAAAGAAGATGTGGCACGTATATACAATGGTATTTTACTCAGCCATAAAAAGAAACAAAATTGAGTTATCTGTAGTGAGGTGGATGGACCTGGAGACTGTCATACCGAGTTAAGTAAAGAGAAAAACAAAAACCATATGCTAACACATATATATGGAATCTAAAAAAAAAAAAAAAAAAAAAAAAGTGGTTCTGAAGAACCTAGGGGCAAGACGGGAATAAAGATGCAGACGTAAAGAATGGACTTGAGGATACGGGGAGGGGGAAGGGTAAGCTGGGACGAAGTGAGAGAGTGGCAAGGACATATATACACTACCAAATGTAAAATAGCTAGCTAGTGGGAAGCAACCGCATAGCACAGGGAGATCAGCTCGGTGCTCTGTGACCACCTAGAGGGGTGGGTTGGGGAGGTTGGGAGGGAGATGCAAGAGGGAAGAGATATGGGGATATATGTATACGTATAGCTGATTCACTTTGTTATAAAGCAGAAACTAACACAGCATTGTAAAGCAATTATACTCCAATAAAGATGTTTTTTTTAAAAAAAAAAAGAACATGGAGCTACAGCAGCATAAAATAAAGGAGAAATGTTATTTGCCTGGAAAAAAAAAAAAGACTTATACTTCCCACTATGAAGAAAAAGGTCATCAAGAAATGAAAACACTGAAACCTGCGAGTATCTGGTCAGGCCATCTAAAGGGTACATACAATCTAGAAAACACCCATCAATGAAGTAGCCATCCGCTACTTCCTCCAGCATTACCTCCCTTTATTCAAGGCATAGAGTTCCAAATGTCTTTACAAACCTCCCACACCACTCAGCTCTGTGGTTGAGAGACTGACTCCACCGTCCCCGCCCCACCCCATGCAAGGTTCGAGCCAGGTGGGCTAAAATCAAATAGATTCTTCCATCCCCCAGCCATGGAGACTGATTCGGGCACGGTTTTGGGAGTCGGGCCAGACCACAGAGTCTAAAACAGACTGGAATTAAAAGCGTGAATTCAGTCCCCTTCAGTATGCCACTGAGTAGCAAACAGTGCAAAAGATATTCCTGAGGTAAGGTTAAACGTAAGAGAACAAAACACCCGTGGCTTTCCTATATGCTCAAAGAGGCAGGTCCAAAATTTAATAGTCAGTGCAGCCTCCATGGAGGAGTAATCCACCAGGTCAGAGAAGCTCAGAGCCGAGAATTCGTCATTTTATACTGTGAGGATGGGCTGGGGGCACATCGGCAGACAAGGGTCTAAGCAGTACCGTGTAAGGAAACTACAACTAAGTGACATGTTCCATGTTCCACGTCTCATGTCCTAGGAGTCACTGAGCCTGCAGTAGTTCCGGCCATGACCCACCACAATCCGGCCCCTTGTGGGGATATCAGTGGGCAACTGTCGCACCCCACCAGGTCTAGTTACCCTCAGTGACACAACGAGTGTTCCCAGGACACAGCAGGGCATTACAATAACAACAATAATAACCCAACACTAAACTGGCATGTCCTATTAGCCGTAGTGTAAACCTCCACTTTGAGCAGGTAAAATATGCAAATCCATCAGTTGAGCATTTCTACTCCTGTGCCTGTTGGAGTGTGTGAGGTTGCAGCTATGTGGCTTGACTTGCAAAACTGTTCTTTGAGCTTTCCGAGTCATATTTCTCTCGGGAGGACCCACTTTCCAAAGCGTTCTTTGGGGGCTGCGCTTCCAAGATGAAGAAGCCTGGGGTCAGCAATGCATCTGGAGCACTGGGCTCACGTGCGTTTGGCTGGACCAGCCCCTCCATCCCGACAGCCTCTGCTTTCTGAGGACACAGTTGGTGCAACTCACTACCCCCATGACAAAAGGCTACCACGAGAACTCTACTTCATGATCCTGCCTTCTCTCTGCCATCCAGAATGCAGTGGGGTGGCGGTGCCCCTCAAAACTCATGTCTACTCCAAAACTCAGAATGTGACCTTATTTGGAAATAGGGACTTTGCCGATGTAGTCAGATAAGGATCTCAGGATGAGCTCATCCTGGATTGGGGGCAATCCTTAAATCCAATGACTGGTGTCCTTATGTGAAGAGAAGAGGACACAGAGAAACACAAGGAAAAGACCATGTGAAGATGGAGGCAGAGGGCTTCCCTGGTGGCACAGTGGTTAAGAATCCGCCTGCCAATGCACGGGATGCAGGTTTGAGCCCTGGTCCGGGAAGATCCCACGGGCCGCGGAGCAACTAAGACCGCGAGCCACAACTATTGAAGGCCACATGGCTAGAGCCCGTGCTCCGCAACAAGAGAAGCCGCCGCAATGAGAAGTCCGTGTATCACAACGAAGAGTAGCCCCCCACCCCGCTCGCCGCAACTAGAGAAAGCCCGCGCGCAGCAGCGAAGACCCAACGCAGCCAAAAATAAATAAATACATTTACTTTTTAAAAAGAAACAAAGAAGGAGGCAGAGATTGGAGTGATGCGGCCACAGGCCAGCCACCCCCTGAAGGACAGGAGTGACTCCTGAATGCTGTGGTGTCACTGGCCTGGGTGTTCGTCTGAGCGAGAGATGGAGCATATGGTACCTTCCGCGTGGTGACAAGTGACGCTGCTTCTGGTCCCAGAAGACAGATCTCACTGTCCAGGGGTGAGGGGCGGTCCTAAGACCCACCACTTCCAGGAAGTCTCTTCTTCCTCTATTGAAAGAGTGCACAAAGCCATGGGAGCATACACCGCGATGCCCGAGGGCCCAGCTTGGAACTGGGAAACAAGAGCCTGCACTGGACACTGAGGATCTGATGGAGGGAGGGTCTCAGGGAGACAGCACAGTGCCCCGCAGGCAGGCAGGGGCTCACTCCAGAAGCCTCGCGCCCTCCCCTGTGTTGACATAGCGGCAGGCTCCAGCTAGGTGTCCAAATCTAGCCACCATTAGTTGACCCCATGAATATAAACAATCTTCTAGAAAATACACTCTATACATTTTTTTTTCTTAATTTCATGCCACATGTAACGGAGCCTGGAGCCCAGTGTGTGCTGGAGAGAGGACGGAATGTTTGGATTCCAGCACCAACTCCATCTCTGATTAGGTATAACTTTGGTCAAGTTGCCTAACGTCTGTTCTGAGGTTTCCTCACTTGTAAAGTGGGAATAAAATCCTTCTCCCCGAGAGTCTTTATTAAAACAAAAGCAAAAATACACTTTTTGAAACACAGGAGAAAAAAATAGAATAAAACCACGTGTAAGGCTGAGGAGATGCTCAGTAAATTGTAGCTACTTCCAAGATGAAAGCACTTCCAGGGAAACCAGGCACAGGGGTGCAGGGGCCACAGATCCTCCAGGGGAGGCAGCCACGCAAGAAGGGAGGCACCTAGTGGCCTGAGGTGAGGGTGGCCCTCCAGAGCTGGCCAGCCCCGGGTTCACGTCCCCTCCCTACAGCCCAGCCACTTCCCAGCTGTGCAACCCTCAGCCAGCGGCTGAGCCTCTCCAAGCCTCGGGTCCCCATCTGTAAAAGGAATATTGACAGTACCTACCCCCCACGGTACCTACGGCAATTATATCAGGCCATGCATTTCAGTGGCTAAGAACAATTAGCAAAAGGTTGATAATGACTGGAGCTGTGTGATATGCACGTGGAGAATCATTTTAATGCTTTCCCTACTTTTGTACATTTGCAATTACCCATAATAATTTTTTAACCGAGTGCTCAGGACAGTTTTTGCACATAATCATACACATTGTTATTAATACTGTGCTTAATACCCATTAGCCCTTTCGTAATAGCCAAAATCATTTCTAAAATAGTCTCCGGTAAAAGAGAGAAGTTGTTACACTCCGTTCTTAGCACTTGGAAGATAATGGACCCCTTTAAGAACGCGACGAAAGATGTAGACCCACTTCCCATAAATACGCACATAACCCACGCCCTGCACTCTGTCCACAAAGCCAGCCCAGGGAACCCCGGAGACTCCAGGGATCCCAGGTCAGGAGCTGCTGTCCTTCAGTTATGGGGAAGGAGCAGAACTTCAGTGATTCTCTGCCATCCTACACATAGTTTCCTGACTCCCCTTGGGTGACAGTGTACTGTGGGAAATCACTGAAGGAAGACTCAAATGATGGAAGAGCTCTCAGCAGGAGAGCAGCCAATCTAACACAGATAACAAGCAAGACTTGTTTCATCTGTATGGCTGGTATTTCTTTTTCTACCTCGGGACATTTATCTGAACATATTTTCCTTTTCATTTCCAATCAGCATATGAAAGTTTCAGCGTCATAATTTTAGAGGTTTGACAATTTGGTATAACTGTATTAGCCATCATACTCTTGGGTTGACTCTTCTCCATAGCAATAAATCTCAGAAAACAATAAAAGTAAGGTGATGCAGTACATCATTTCTGATTCCAATACTATTCCTGGTTTAACATATGGCTTTCATGCCTTTGTTAACATTTTTATCCAGCTTTGTGCAAACAGATGGAAAAATATTTAACATGGTACAAAATGTAACCGTGAAATAAAAGCTCTAGGTAAAGCCATAAGCAAGAATAATCAGCTACAAAAATACCTCTCAAGTTGAATAAAATAAAGTTTCAACTGAACTATCAATTTTGAATACAATTACAGCCCAGCAGTTAGCAAATCATTCAGAAACAGATATTTTAGTGTTCTACTTTTCAAATTACAATGTGGAACTTCAAGCAATAAAGGGCAGTTTGAAGAAGTGAAAAGTCATAAAATGGGAAATGTAACATATCTAGCACGAGCAAGGGGAATCAGTGTAAAATTCTAGGAATAGTAACACCACTGATCTGAAAGTCCCAAGAGAGTGTATAATAAGGAAGGCTAGATGAGTTATGTTTTTTAAAAAACAGAGTAAGTACTCTGAAATAAACGCTGAGGAAAAATATAGACAATATCCGCTAAAATTAAAATCGATGTTGTTAAATGGAATTACCAATAGTAAATTGCTATGGCAACAAATGCAACTCCAGGATTAATTGCATTACCCTGAAACGTGATTAAATACTCCAGAAAACTTCATTAATGTGATTATTTCTCTACAACTGGTAAATTTCCTGTCTAAATGGTACTCACTATACTCCAAGGGGGAAAAAAAAAAAAGGCAAAGCTGGGCTCAAAACATCTCCCGCAACAAACAGGAAAAAAATCTCAACGCACTAAGAAGAGCTGAAGACCCTGAGGAGAGGCTCCCTCAGCTCCCAAGGCTCTAAGCAAGCCTACCCCTTGCTCCGGAAGGAGACATCATCTCCACCTTCCGAGGCTGTTTGCTCTACAAACATCCTTCAAGAGATAGTCCGGAACAAACGCTGTCAGTGCCTCCTTTACAAGACGGTCAGAAACACAAACGGCGATTCCAGTGACACAGACTTCAACAGCATTAGATGTTGGAAGACAATGGAATAATATCATTGAGGTGATGACAAAAATAATAGTCTAGAATTTCATCCTCTCAAGAGGAAGGGCAAAATAAAAAGACTCTCAGATAAATATAATCATGAGGATGAACTTTCCAAAGTCTGGGATATAATCATAAAGCAACGGAAACTTATTAACATCCACTTTTGACTCATTTTCCCTTTAAAACTGCTAATGGACAAGTTCTTCTACTTCTGGATAAAAACTCACCCTCATGAATTTTCTGGTCACTGTTAAATTTAAAACTTTAAAAAGACCTAAATCATGAAACAAAAGTTCGATTCCACATTTTAACTATCCAGTCCCACAGAAGCATTCAAAATTCAAACCTTGATCCGAAGTTCATATTTCTTTCCTTCCCCAGGTCAGGCTTTTGCACTTAGGAGGGGAGCTGCCTCTTCTCTTTTCCCTAGCTTGTGTTTCTGCTCCTGTTTGCTAAATCCAGCTCTGACCCCTCCAGGTCAGGGAGGAAGCGGGAGGCAAGGAGATCAGGAAAGCTCTTACTGACAAGTACGAGAGGTAAGCCAGCATCAGTGCTCTGCGAGTTCAGCAATATCCACATCTGACTCTTTATCTCATGATGTGTTATGGACTGAATGTCTGTGTTCCCCCCAAAATTCATAGGTTGAAATCCTAACCCCCAAGCGATGGTATTAGGAGGTGGGGCCTTTGGTAGTTGATTTAGTCCTGAGGGTGGAGCCCTCATGAATGGGATTAGCATCCTTATAAGAAGAGACACAACAGCTATCTCACTCTCTCTCTGCCATATGAAGATATGCTAGGAAGATGTCCACCAGACTGCTGGAAGTAAGATGTATGAACTCCAGTCATGTGACAAGGACATCCCAGGAAGAGTGGTGGCACAATAGCAAGATGTGCAGACACTGACATTTGGAGGCTCCCCGTCAAACATCTATGTCCCCTCATAGTCACTATATAATCCACAAGCCCTATCTACACACACAGGGTCTTGGGCCCATCTTCAGTGCTCTATTCTTAAAAGTGAGCCATCAGCCAAGAACCTCTAGACCTATGAGGAAAGCCTCTTTATCACTCAGCTATTGCTATAATAATCCTGCATGGAAAATAACCACAAAATCTCAAGACTGACAATTAGGCAAGAAAAAAGAAATAAAATATATCCAAATCAGGAAAGAAAGAGTAAAATTGTCTCTATTTTCAGATGATATGATCTTATATATAGATAATCCTAAAGACCACCAAAAAACTATTAGGATTAATAAACAAATTCAGTAAAGTCGCAGGATACAAAATGAACAAATCAGTAATCAGTTGCATTTCTATATACTAACAACAAAATATCTGAAAAAGAATCAACAAAACAATATTATTTATAATAACATCAAAAACAATAAAACCATTAGGAATTAACTTAGCCAAGAAGGTGTACACTGAAAACTACAAGACTTTAATGAAAGAAACTGAAGGAGACACAAATAGAAAGATACCCTGTGTTCATGGATTGGAATAATTAATATTGTTAAAATAGCCATACTACGTAAAGCAATCTACAGATTCAATTCAATCCCTATCAAAACTCCAATGATATTTTTCACAGAAATAGAAAAAGCAATCCTAAAATTCATATGGAACCATGAAAGACCCCAAATAGCCAAAGCAATCTTGAAAAAGAAGAGCAAAGCTGGAGGCTTCACACGTCCTAATTTCAAACTTTATTACAAAGCCATAGTAATCAAAACAGTATGATGGTGGCACAAAAATACACACATATTTGGAACAGAATCAAGAGCCCAGAAATAAACCTGTACATATACAGTCAGCTAATATTTGACAAGGGAGACCAGAACACTCAATGAGGAAAGGATAGCCTCTCCAATAAATGGTATTGGGAAAACTGGATAATCCCATGCAGAAGAGTGAAACTGGACTCCTATCTTTCACCACTCACAAAAATTAACTCAAACTGGATTAAAGATTTAAACATAAAACTGAAACTGTAAGACTCCTAGAAGAGTGTTGGCGAGGGGGTGGAGGAAATTGGAACCCTCGTGCACTACCGGTAGTACTGTAAGTTGGTACAGCCATTATGTAAAACAGTATGGAGATTCTTAATTAAAAACAGAACTACCAAGACTTCCCTGGTGGCTCAGTGGTTAAGACTCCGTGCTCCCAATGCAGGGGGCCCGGGTTTGATCCCTGGTCAGGGAGCTAGATCCCATATGCATGCCGCAACTAAGAGTGTGCACGCCACAACTAGGGAGCCCACGAGCCGCAATAATAAATAAATAAATAAATAAATATTTTTAAAAATAGAACTACCATATGATTCAGCAATCCTACTTCTCAGTGTATATACATAGAAAATGAAATCAATATATATATATATATATTTTTGGCCATGCCATGCAGCTTGCCGGATCCCAATTCCCCGACCAGGGATCAAACCCGGGCCCCAGCAGTGACAGCGCCAAGTCCTAACCACTGGACTGCCAGGGAATTCCCTAAATCAGTATTTTGATGGGATATCTGCACCCCCACGTTCACTGCAGTATTATTCACAATAGCCAAGATACGGAAACAACCTAAGTGTCCATCTATGGATGAATAAAGAAGATGTGAGACAGGTATATACACACACAATGGAATGTTATTCATCCGTTAAAAAAAAGGAAAAAATTCCGCCTTTTGCTACAAAATTAATGGATGGGTGGATGGATGGACCTTGAGGGCATTATGAGAAATGAAATAAGTCAGAGAGAGAGAGACAAATACTGTATGATCTCTTATGTGGAATCTAAAAAAAAAGCAGAACTCACAAACACAGAGAGTAGAACGGTGGTTGCCAGGGGGTGGGGTGAGAGAAATGAGGAGATGTTGATCAAAGGGTACAAACTTCCAGTTATAAGATGAGTAAAGTTCTGGGGACCTAATGTACAGCATGATGACTATAGTCAGATAGTTTATATTATATACTTGAAATTTGATAAGAAAGGCGATCTTAAACATTCTCACCACCAAAACAAATGGCAATTACGTGAGGTGATAGAGGTATTAATGAACCCTCTTGTGGGAATCATTTTGCAACATATAAGTGTATCAAATCATCATATTGTGCACCTTAAACTTACACAATGTGATATGTCAATTGTAACTCAATAAAGTTGGGGGAAAAAAACATAAAATCTCAGTAGCTTATCCAAACAAATATCTGAGAAGTTATCTGAGAGGTTTGTTGGGAAAAAAAACTGGTTGAGAATGTGAAAAGATAATGTCAGAAAGAGATAAGAAGAAGGACAGGAAGGGGCGAAGAAGAAAACAATTCCCAATAGAAGGAACCAGAAAAAATGCACAGGAAATGAAATATAATCACTAAGATATAATTTGTCTCATTTGAAAGCAAGATTTACACAGATAAAATAACAAAAACACTAGATATATAAACCCACCCACCCCTGAATGTGGAGAACAGGGAATTACACACACACACACACACACACAATATTTGTTCAGCCTTTTAAGGGGAGATCTGAGAAAGGGAAATATCTTTTGTGTGAGGGTTATGTAATCATGAAACACAGCCTAATCCTGATTTTTCATAATATAAATTCAACAGTAATAAAACTGTAATCTAAAACTAAAAGTCAAGAAATGGCAGTAAAAGCATCATACTTAGAGTTATGGAGAGAAATACATGAGAAAACAACGAAAAGGGGTGGAAAGTGTTTGCTGACGGCAGTGGGGAAGGATGGGGAAAGGACTGCAAATTTCATTACAGCCTGTGATGGTTGGTTTCATGTTATCGACCTGACTGGGCTAAGGGATGCCCAGAGAGCCAGGAAAACATTATTTCTGATGTGTCTGTGAGGGTGTCTCCAGAACAGAGTAGCATTTGAATCAGTAGACAGAGTAAAGATCGCCCTGGCCACAGCGGGCGGGGTTCATCCGAGCCACTGAGATCCTGAAAGAAACAAAAAGGTGGAGGAGAGGTGAAGTCACTCTCTCTGCTTGAGCTGAGACATCAGTCTTCTCCTGCCCTTGGACAATGGCTCTCCTGGTGCTTGGGTTTTTGTACTCAGACTGAATTACACCATCAGCTTTCCTGGTTTTCCAGTTTGCAGAGGCAGACTGTGGGATTTCTTAATATACATATATATATATACATATATATACCCTATTGGTTCTATTTCTCTGGAGAACCCTGACTGATAGAGCAAGCAAAAGAGTCTCACATTTTCTACATCCCATTGGTCAAAGCAAGTCACATGGTCAAGCCCAGCTTCAGAGTTGGGGGAGTTTAAAAGCTAGGGGGCTGGGGGTAGAGCCATTCACATGATCAACCTACCCCACTACCCTGCTTTCTGGGGTTGTTAGGAGAACTGAATGAAGCAGTACAATGACAAGACTGAAAAAGTAGATACTCAAGAAGAATTGAGGAATCTATAGTGGGCGTCTAAGCTGCAATGTCCAAGGACAGAGCCAGCCTGCTCTGGACTCTTCTCTCTATTTCCTTTGTTCAGCTGAACGGTGCCCTTGAACTATTTTAATATTCGGCAATACATTTTACCATAGAGAATTTTTCACTCTTCTTGTAATTTTTGTGTTCTGAGCTGGAATGCTTCAGATTGAAGTAAGCTTAGATGTTTGACAAACATTGGTAGGACCATACATGGATCTAGGCCAGGAGTTTGTAAACTTTTCTCCATAGCACTCTAGAGGTAAGAGGGAAGGTAGGTATGAGGAAGGAGATGCAGCAGTTGAGGCATCTCTGCTTCAACAAGCACAAGTCTATGTCGTATCTCCTGGACTTCTGTAAATGATTTAACATGAACCAGATTCAAAACCCACTCCCCTAGGTGCTCTCTTTGGTGCCAGGCTGCCAGGCGAAACAGGATCCACCTGGAAATGCTCCCAGTATTAATGGACAGGTACTATATGTTACAAGGTACAAAAGGCCCCAGGCAGACAGGCTCACAGAATTCTCGGAGGATAAACAACTGAGAGTTTGGAGCAAAGGTCCCAGTTGCAAGCTGAGTTCTCCCATTTCTCTCAATAACAGCTCTGCTGCTTTAATTATGGGTTGTGGATTGTTACAGCAAGGAAGAGGGCAGAAAGGTTGCAGAGGTGCCTATAGAAAGACGCTGAGTGGCATATCCTACATAAAACCTTACCTCATTTGCTCCTTGCACCTGGGTCTCCCACATTGTAGCACCTACCCTTAAGATGCAGGACGTCACTGGAGGTCAATAAAGTATTCTATCCCAAGTTTCTACAGGTGCCCCTAACCACATTATTTCAGGCAGGAACGTGTCCATATTTGCAGGACCCAGTGCAAAAAGAAAATGCAAGGTTCCTTGTGCAAAAACTATTAAGAATTTTAAGACAGTGACCATGGCGCATTAAACAAAACACAGAGCCCTTCTAAGCAGGCGACGCTGCCCCCGTAGCCAGCCGTGATTTCCGGACCACAGGAAGCCCACTGCTGGTGAAAGGGAGAGTCACAGTCTGCTGAGAAAGTGCTTAGAGACTGTTTGTTCCCTCCCTTTCACAGAAACACGGTCAGTCCTATAACTTTGGTTTTCTTATCAAATAATTACACAAAAACAGCGAGTGAATGTGAAGGATAAACATTACTTTAAAAGCCACCTTTTCTCCTCCCTTATTCTAGAAAAAAATAATTAAATCTCTGCCTCAGGTGCCCTGCAGAGAACGTGAAGGGCACAGAGGAACAGAGGGCAGCCCAGCCTTTAGCTTAAACCTTATCTCTCGGGAGAGCCCTTGTCTCCCTCTGAGGGACACCAGGCATCTGTGAGAAGCTGGGACAAGAAATTTGGGACGAAGGGGATGTCTTCCCCAACGAAGTTCTTAAAATCTATGTAAGCATTTACCTGATCACACTAGAATGTATGTCAACAATTCAGAATTACTTTCTTGTACATCCCAATGTGTAGGTACATTTTTAATTACAATGGAAGAGTTTATCTACGTACATGAATCTTTGCCCTTTGCTCATAACCAAAAGCAGAGAAAAGTTTTGCTGACCCTGAGTCCCAGAGGTAACTTCAGAGCAATTAAGAGCTCAGTTCTGGAGTCAGAGAGACTCTTCTCAGGACCCGCGCCACCATTTTCAATCCCTGTGACCTTGAGTGAGTGAAGCCTCAGTTTCCCCATCTATAAAATGGGGATGGTAGCAGGTGAGGATTAAATGAGATGGTAGGTATAGAGCTCACCTACACCCTGGCACAGTGCAAACGCCTCACCAGATCTATTAACTCCCATTATTGAGCCGTGGATCCCACAAGGACGCTTGGTCTGACGTGAAGTTCTCCGGGGCCGAGCCAGGGGCAAACGCAGAATCCCGGGACTCCAGGCCCCCCGGGGACGCTCCGATCTGACTCCAGGGATGCCCCTGAGAGTCCTGGTTGAAAACCTGCCCCTTGTCTGTAGGCACTTCCTCTGTCTCAGCCACCCACCCAGCCCTGGGGAAGGAGCCCTGAGTGGGCTCAGCCTGGGGCTGGGACAGCACATCCACTCAGGTTCCCCTGCTGTGTCATCTGCCCTCCCCCCCACCGATCCTCGGCCCGGCCGGATGTCCCAAAACGCGGTGACTGCAGCTCTCTACTCACAGTTCTGTTCCTCACCACCTTGGCCTGATACTGCGGCGCATCCATAGCATGGCCCCTCCGGGTGGACCCATCTTCTCTCTTCCGCGTCACAGCACCAGCCCATCCTAGGCCAGTCTCATTCCCAGCTGTGAACGTGCCCAGCTCACGTCTGCCGCCAGCTTTGTCCCAGCCCGAAGTCTTTCCCAGTCTTCTGCCTGCCCCACCTGACCTGGGGCTGCTCAAGCCTACAGGTGGAATGCCTGCAATTTATAACTTCTAGAGAGAATACAGTTTAATCTAGAACTTTCCGCTTTCCTTTGATTCATGCGGAAGGTGTCAGGTTGGAACGCTATGACACCCGTCCAAAATAAACCACAAATGGGTCAAACATTTAAATTTTTAAAAATCCATAAATATTGTTGGAGAAAATAAGGGCAAATTCCCTGATGTTCTCAAAGTAGGGAAGGACTTTCATGTATGATACAAAATCCAAAAGCTATAAATAGAAGATTTTTAAAATCTGAGTGAAGAACATTAAAATTTTATGCATGGCAAAAAAAAAAAAGACCAGAACTGGTATGTTTGTAGCACTATGACAAATGGCTCCTATAAATCAATAAGAAAAAGTGCAGCAACATCATATAAAAATGGACAAAGGACATGAACAGACTAGTCACGGCGGGGGGCCGGAGGGGCAGGGAAATGGCTTTTAAAACTGAAAAACACTCAGTCTCATCATTTAAAACTACAAATTAGAAACTACAATAGAATATTATTTTCCATTATTGGTTTTGCAAAGTTAAAAATTTTTTATAATCCATTGTGTTGACAAGAGTGTAAGGAAAGAGATATTCTTAAACTCTTTTACACTCTTGGCTGGAGATATAAACTGGTACAGCCTCTCTGAGCAGCAATTAGGAAGTATCAATTACAATTTAAAGTTTACATACCCATCAACCCAGCACTTCTCTACACATTGCTTGCACTGGATTGTCTGCTGTCAACCCTTCATCACTACCCACCCCTTCTAAAGTCTCTGAATCAGAAAAGGAAAGGGAGGAGCTATATTCCCCAGAAGCCGGTCGCAGGTTTGTTCTGAGTTAGTCCTCCAATGAGAAGCCCTTGCAGATGAGAGACAGGGGAGGAGCCACCACTGTTTTGCATATAGAGGTGGAGCTAGGCATGGAAGCCGGGAGTCTGATGCTTGCTCCTGGTAAGCTCTTGAGAGCCACGACTTTGCACTGCACAGTGAGGTCCTTGGTGAGAGCTTCCTGGGAGCTACAGCAATTTCGCAGTGAGCTTCTAAGGACCCCCGACTCAGAGGCTTCGACCTGAGATTGCCGTTTGCATCTTCCCTAACCTTTGCTGACCTGGATCTGACAAGGATGTGTAAGCCCTCACTCCCTTTATTCAAATCTTTAACACCAGAACTACATGGATTGGCTTCTGTTTTCCTGACTGACCCCCGTCTGACACATTTATCCTTGGGGAATGTATCCTACAGGTATACTCGCACCTGTATGAAATCATGTATATGCACACAAAAAAAATCATTATTTCTAATAGCAAAGGGTTGTAAACGACCTAAAAGTATATGAATGGCAGACGATTAAAAATATCATGAACATAGAGATTGTCATACTGAGTGAAGTCAGGGATATGATTGCAATATGATTGCTTCAATTTGGAATCGAGAAAGAAATGATACAAATGAACTTACTTACAAAAGAGAAACAGACTCACAGATTTAGAGAAGGAACTTATGGTTACCAGGGGGGAAGGGTGGGGAGAAGGGATAGTTAGGGAATTTGGGTTGACATGTACACACTGCTATATTTAAAATGGATGACCAACAAGGACCTAGTGTACAGCACAGGGAACTCTGCTCAATATTATGTAAGAACCTAAACGGGAAAAGAATTTGAAGAAGAACAGATACATGTATCTATATAACTGAATCACTCTGCCGGACCCCTGAAACTATCACAGCATTGTTAATCATCTATACCCCAATATAACGTAAAAAGTTTAAAAAAATTTTTAAAATTAATGTAATTCATCAGACAAATATAGCTGGTATTTTAACTCCTCCAGGAAACCTTTTCTATCTGTTTCAGTAAAAAGCCTTCTTCTTTCTTTAGACCCCTGTAATGTTATGTATAGTTTAAGTAATTATTGTAGTGTCATATTTAGTTTAAAAATTGGCCATTCAATAATGTATTCAAATACAGCTGGGTACTCATTTTTAAAATATTATTATTGGTATTATTAATTTTTAGACATAATAACAAGATATTCCCTGGCTCTTTTTGATATTCCACGTAAAAGAACAACAGTTATGCTTTATTCTGCTTTATATATAACATCTCCTCTCTTCTCAGTTACATGTGTCAGTAATTCCACCTCCCTTTATTTTTACTTAAGCAGTTTTGAGCTGGATTTCTGTCTTCCAAAGGCAAGAGTCCCATCAGCTCTAACCCTGGCTGTCCTCTCCTGAGCCAATAGTATATGCAGCCTCACACACCTCTCCTTTGAGTCATTCAATTAGTTCAGCTCCTAATCCAGTATCCTCTCCCAACACCGATGAATACTTCTATAACTCTCTTCAGTGCTCCTTCTCTCACACCCACTCTGTCTTCAGGGCCTCAAGCTCTGCCTCAGGTGCCCTCCCCGCAAATCCAAGTGAAACTGCAAGAGACAGAGATCATTTCCAGGAAGCTTAAGGGAAGAGATACATACAAGGTGTTATGGTTCGAATTATGTCCTCTGCGGAAGATGTGTTCAAGTTTTAACCCCAGCACATATAAACGTGACCTTATTTGGAAATAGGGTCTTGGCAGGTGTGATCAAGTTAAGATGAGGTCATTACAGTGGCCCTCATCCAGTATGACTGGTGTCCTTACAAAAAGAGGAGAAGAGACATAGAGACAGACACAGAGAGAAGACAGTGCAAAGAGAGATAGAGAGCACGCATGTAACAGCAGAGGCACAGACTGGAGTACCACATCTCCACATCAGGGAATGCCAGGAACAGCCACCCATCCCCAGGAGCAAGCAGAGGGCTCTGGACAGTTTCCCTCCCTCAGAGCCCTTGAAGGGAGCCAGCCAGGCCAACACCTTGACCTTGGTCTTCTGGCCTCCAGAACTTTGAAAGAATACATTTCTGTTATTTTAAGCCCACCTAGGTTGTGGGAATTTGTTACAGCAGCCATAGGAAACGAATACATAAGGACACTGGGTTGTCTTGTGCTAGTCAAGGATAGGACCAGGGCTTCCCTGGTGGCGCAGTGGTTGAGAATCCGCCTGCCGGTGCAGGAGACACGGGTTCGTGCCCTGGTCCGGGAGGATCCCACATGCCGCGGAGCAACTAGGCCCGTGAGCCATGGCCGCTGGGCCTGCGCGTCCGGAGCCTGTGCTCCGCAACGGGAGAGGCCACAACAGTGAGAGGCCCGCATACAGAAAAAAAAAAAAAAAAGGATAGGACCAGATGAAGCCAGGCCCTGGAACGCTGACAGCTTGGTCTCCAGCCATCCCCTCTACAACCTGCCTTATTCCTCCCTCTCTCACCACAGGCCTTCTAGAGGGGCAAGACCACTCTGTCAGCTTCATCTCTTGTGACTTCTGTCACTACAGCGACTCTAGGCTCTTGGTCAAAAAGCCCAGGGAAGGGCCCACTTTGGGTCAAGAGGCCCCTCGGGCACATAGTTGTGGGCAGGGGACGAGGGACCACACTGCACGGATGACTGCTTGAGCAAATGTGGCAGAAGAAAGTGTCTGGAAGACAGGGACGATGCTTTGACTGGAGACTAAAATTCTACCTTCTCCCTCATACGCAGTCTTTCCCAAAAGTTTACTCTTCAAGTTTCCTCCCTTTGTGTGTGTGTCTCTCTCTCTCTCTCTCTCTCTCTCTCTCTCTCACACACACACACACACACACACACGAGATTCTCTGCTTTCTGAAGCACTGTTAGAGAGTAAACAACCAACCACACAACAGACAACCACGCATTCTACTCCATAGAACGTCTTCAGCTTCTCTTAACTCCCTATTATAACAACGCACCAGTCTACACTCTTAGAATTTTATCGATGAGTTAGTGGTATTGCACACGGTGAAACTTTCTTGCAAACTCATTATTCACAAAGGTGTACAACAGTTGTTCCTCAGGTCACTATGCCTTGATCTTACAGATGTCTGCAATCTGTGGGTGGCCATTCCTCGTGCCTGGTTTGTGGTTCATGTTTCAGCTAGACCATGACCTGAAGATTCCCTGGTGACTCTGCCTTGTTGCTGTCAACTGTTCGTGCCCATTTATCGCAGCGCAAAGTGTATGGCGCTGACGTGGCGGGCTTGAGGCCCCGCCTGGCTCTGACTGATGATTACATATAACCCTCGCCTTCCTAGAGGCAGCTGAGTGGAGAAGAGTGAATGGTTTTAAGAGAATCCATCACCACTACTGACAAACTAACTTAAAACATGTTCTTCCCACAGTGATTCAATAGCGTCGCCTCTGAAGACAAAGGACAGCGCAGTGACTGATGAGTATCTTCCCATATCGGCTCTACTTCGTTAGCTAACGAAGGACAAACTCCAATATACAGAATTAATCGTACTACACAATCAAATTTTCTATAAGAATTTTGGAAATTTTCCCAACCCGTATTATTGATTAGACCCGTCGAGGTAGACTAGCTTATGCCACATTTATAAACACTCCCCCAAATCTCAATGGCTGTAAACATTATTTCTCACCCTACTCAATAGACTGGCTGGGACTGCTCCATGTAATCTGCATTCAGGGACACAGGCTGACAGACACTCTACCACCTGGAACATCACAAATGCTGTGGCAGAGGGGAGGGGAGATGACAAACGGTGCATTAGCTCTTTAGGGATTCTGCCTAGACAAACACGTGTCACTTCTGCTCACATCTCATTGGCCGAGGGAGTCACGTGACCATGCCGCTCTTCAAGGGGTCATGGAAATATAACGTTAATAGCTGAAGAGTCCTAATGATAACCGGAATCCACCGCAATGCAACTCTCTAGTGGCGAGTCAGCTCAGTTTTCTTCCTTTAAACAAAATTCACTTACTCCCTCCCCAGTCATTGATGCAGCACCTCTGGGTAATGTATGTCTGTCCGTTCATCCACAGGGGTATTAGTCTCCTCAGGCTGGTGTAACGAATTCCAAAGACCGCAGGACTTAAACAACAGAAGTTTATTTCACGCGGTTCTGGAGGCTGGGAGTCTAAGATCAAGGTGTCGGCAAGGTTGGTTTCCCCTGAGACCTATCTTTTTGGCTTAGGACCTCATGTGATGACCTCACTTAACCCTAATTTCCTCTTGAAAGTTCCTGTCTCCAAGTGTTGTCTCCTTGGAGGTTAAGCCTTCAGTATTTGATCTGAGGGGACACAATTCAGCCCATGAAAGGAGGTGACACACAGCGACTAAACTGGTCCTGGATGCGCCTCTTCTTGTTCTGGAGACTTAACAGAATAAGAAGACAAGTTATCTACCCCCCACACACCCAATTTATGAAGATGAAATAGGGAAGAGGAAACGCCAACAAACATTTCTATTTGGAAAGAAGGAAAATGGGAGGTATATAACAGACAGTGGCCTTCAGCAATTCTACAATCCCCTGGGCAAATACTCTGAGGTCTATGCTGGAGGGGGGGAAGATATTAGTCCCTGAACATGCTCCCTGCAAGAAGCCTCGTACCCATCATCCTCCACAGGCCCTGGCCTCCTGTCACATGACGCTCCTTGACACATCCTGAAGTCGGCATCAGGCTGTATGCTCTGCTCAGGGCCTGCACAGCTTGCTCAGCCTACTTCCTGACCTAGATGTTTGGGGCCCAAGGGTCACTTTAGGTCTTTACTAGTTAGAGTCTCCTTTAGTCCAACCCGGTGATTCTTTTGGAAGTGTACCCCTTGCAACAGTTTAGTCTTTTATCTATCTGATTCCAGAAAACTCCATCTGCCAACAGGCACAACCACAGTTACCTTCAAGACATGTCTTATTTGGAGATCTTTACTCTGATACACCTTAGTCCCTGCAGAGGTTTTAATAATGGTGTGATAGCCAAGGAAATATAATCATTTGAATGGTTTATAACAGTAGGCACAGAGGTCATGCCCTGTGCAGCAAGACTCAGATTTAATGCTTTTTACTACTAAAAGTTTCTCTCAATTTTATCTTCTGCTGTTTGGAATCTAAAATCAGTCAGCCTTTCCAATATTGCAAAGCCTCAAATCTCCCATGACCTCCTGCTTGGAATCCAGCTAATTCTTTTTTGACCTTGTCTCGTGCAATACTTTGTCAAGTACAGCCAACGGAAACCAACATGTTACTAATACAGGTGATTCTTGAACATGAATTTGAACTGTGCAGGTCCACTTATACTTGGATTTTTTTTCCATAGTAAATACTATGGTACAACGTGATTCATGGTTGTTCAAGAGTCAACTCTATTGTTTTCCTGCCTCTTTCTCTAGAACTGCAAATTCATTAGGCATATAATCTGCCTTCCAAATAACTGTGAACAACAGCTTCACCAAAACTTTTGCACCTACACAACAAGGATTCTCACCTTTCCGGGCTTTATCACAGTCTCTTCACTGCCTATGACTTGTCCTTCGAGCCAACAACAAATTATAACTTTCTTGCTATGCTAAGCATCTGACTCCTGGTAGCAATTTCTGTATCAGTCAGGATAAACTAAACTATGCTGCAGTAAGTAACAGCCCTACAACTCTCATGGCTAGAAAAAATAAATTATTATTTCTCTCTCATGTTACCTGTTCATTATGCATCAGCCATAAGGGGGCACAGAGCGGGGCTCTGCTCCCTGTCATCTTCACTGAGGGACAGAGCCTGACAAAGACTCCACCATCTGGAACTGTTATGGCAGGAAGAAGCGAGTGCACTAAGTGATGCACTAAATCGTAAAGACTCTGTGCACATCTCATTGACCACACTAAGTCACATGGCCATGCCTATTTCAAGGAGTTGAGGAATTCCAGTCCTACCAGGTGTGTGGAAAGCAGACTACCGAAATAATAATCAACAGTCCTTATGGTCACCACACTCACTTTTCTAGATCAAGATACCTGAGAATAAGCTCCAATAAATTTTCCAAAAGACTGCACACAAAAAGAAGACACCAATCTTCAACTGCGCTTCTGTACGCAGGAGAATATTTTAGGCCACCTCCCAGACTGATCTTTAAAATGTAAGTTCCACTGCCTCTTGCACCGTTGGTGGGAATGTAAATTGGTGCAGCCACTACGGAGAACAGTATGAAGCTTCCTCAAAAAACTAAAAATAGAGTTAGCATATGATCCAGCAATCCCACTCCTGGGCATATATCCAGACAAAACTCTAATTCAAAAAAGATTCATGCACCCCAGTGTTCACAGCAGCACTATTTCCAATACATGGAAACAACCTAAATGTCCATTGACAGATGAATGGACAAAGAAGATGCGATACACACACACACACACACACACACACACACACACACACACACACACAATGGAATACTACTCAGCCATAAAAAAGAATGAAATGATGCCATTTGCAGCAACATGGATGCAACTAGAGATTATCATACTAAGTGAAGTAAGTCAGAAAGAGAAAGACGAATACCATATGATATCACATACATGTGGAATCTCAAATATGACACAAATGAACTTATCTACAAAACTGAAACAGACTCACAGACATAGAGAACAGACTTGTGGAAACCAAGGGGGAGTAGGGTGAGGGAGGGAAGGATTGGAAGTTTGGGATTAGCAGACACAAACTATTATATATAGGATGGATGAAACAACAGGTCCTACTGTAGAGCACAGGGAACTACATTCAATATCCTGTAATAAACCATAATAGAAAAGAATATGAAAAAAATCTCCAAAAACATAAACCACAAAATCGAGGACAGCTGAAAAAAGTTAAAGTCCATGTTGAAAATTAAAAAAAAAAAAATGCAGGTTCCACTGGATCTTAAGAGATGCTACATGAAAAAAGAATTGTGTGTTCCAATAAAGTTGAAAAAAATGGATAAAACATTTAACGGGTTTCCTCACTGCAGAACTTCTCAGGAGCATCCCATGGAACGAGGGGACCTTAAAATACATTTGGGTGGGAGACTGGTTTTCATTTCTAAGAATATAATTCAATAAGTGAATTATCTGGGTTGTGTTTAAGTTTTGTTTCTCAGGTGAATTAATTCTAGGCTTGGTTATTTTCAAGGATATAAGCGAAGGAATCCAAAAAATTACCTGTAACCAGGAAAGGGTGTCTGTGTGTTATGGAACCAGCTCTAGCATTCCATAGTTTCATATTCTGTGCTTCCATGATTTCAGGAAGCTTCCACTAGGTAGCATGGAGAGATGTTTTCATATAGATCATTCTCCTATCACAGATTCTCTCTGCTCTCTATTTCTGACCATTAATCAGGCAAGGGGATGGGGTGGGTCCTCTTCTCAAGTTGCCCTATTTTAGGGGTTCCCTTCCCATAAAGACTACCTTGTCATTCATATTCATGCAGTTTTACACTTAATGGTAGAAGAAAGCTTTACCTAGATTCCATAAGCTTCATGGCCCTGACCCAAACCCACATGTGCAGCTTCATTGATTCCAACCTATTCCATACATCTTACCCAACTATCACTGGACATTACTTTTGACCACAGTGTAATTTTCCATGCCCTGGTTTTCTATTTGCAGTACTAGGAGGCTGTGTACCTGTTTCTATCGTTACCACTGCGTTTACTACTTTAGCAATGCAAGACTGATTTATCGGGACTTCCCTCATGGCGCAGTGGTTAAGAATCCGTCTTCCAATGCAGGGGACATGGGTTCAAGCCCTGCTCCAGGAAGATCCTACATGCCGCAGAGTTAACTAAGCCCATGCGCCACAACTACCGAAGCCAGTGCGCCTAGAGCCTGTGCTCTGCAACAAGAGAAGCCACCGCAATGAGAAGCCCACACGCGACAATGAAGAGTAGCCCCCGCGCGCAGCAACGATGATCCGATGCAGCCATAAATAAATAAATTTATGATTTTTAAAAAAAAAGACTGATTTATCTCCTGACACTAAACTTCATTATGAACAATGTAATGTTTGATACACTCTCAAGAATGAGTTGCTCTCTTGCTATTCTCTTGCCTTATTTTCTTCAAGAAGAACATTGGGAGCCTGCTCAAGGATGATGATGCTCCGTGGTTATGTCTTCTCTGGGAGTTGCAAACAAGACGCCATCCGCCTGCCAAGCATATGCAGGGGTGTTCCAATGTGAAACAGAAGCTTTGCTGATCAGTGAACAGAACAAACCACAGCTGCTAGTTTAGCTCTGGCTACAATCAAAGTTTCGACTTATCCCATCTCCAAGGGCTGCTTAAAGCTCTGATTCATGCATGAACTACCCAGCCCATATGGGGTGGGCCACTCAGCTCCAGCTGAAACTTTCTATTGGAATTTTATAGAGTTCAGGAAAACAGTGCTTCTGATACCAATCCATTGCTATTTTCCGATCATAACGTGAATAATGCCATTTAAAGTCACACACTTTTCATCTCTGATGATACAATCTGACTTGCTCATAGGTAAAATTTGTGGAGAGCTGCTAAGAGTGATCCTCCTAACCAAGACGCCATCTCCATCTCTTTAAATGAAGGCATTCGTCTCCGGAAGCCCCCCCCCCCCGACTCCTGGCATTACTACACCCTCGAGAATAACTCCTCAAACCACTGCTTCTTAAACTTTCCCACTAAGGTACCCCTAAAGGAAGATAATGAAGGTGTCTGGAAGGGAATGCCGGAGGCATTTCTGAAGAGGTGTCAAATTCCTTTGAAGAAGTTCCTGTTTTGTCTTTTTTTTTTTTTTTTTTTTTTGGCTGCGTTGGGTCTTAGTTGCTGCACGCGGGATCTTCCTTGAGGTACGTGGGCTTCTCTCTAGTTGTGGCATGCGGGTTTTCTTTCTCTAGTTGTAGCACGTGGGCTCTGCAGTTTGCGGCACGCAGGCTCTCTCGTTGAGGTGTGCAAACTCAATAGTTGTGGCACACGGGCTTGGCCTGTAGCACGTGGGATCTTAGTTCCCCAACCAGGGATCAAACCCGCGTCCCCTGCATTGGAAGGTGCACTCTTTACCACTGAACTACCAGGTAAGTCCCTGTTTTGTCTTTTAAATGTAATTAAGTTCTGTGCTCTACTCCATAGATATTTATGATTATTTTAATATAATTGTAAATACGGATTGAAGTGCTTCTATCGGTCAGAGTCTGGTCGGGAAACAAACCACGCCCACAATTTTAACTGAGAATTTAACATATAAAGTGGATAACCAAGCATTGGTGACCTATAAAATGGAAATAGGGGACCCCAAGGTTCACAGAGGTTGTAATGCAGAAAGCAACCAGTTCCCCAGTGCTGGGAAACAAAAGGAAGCAGTTGGGATCCTTAAACCCTAGAAGCAGAGAGGCGGAGTCCCACAGGGGATGGAGCTCTCTGCGGGAGGAAACGTAAACAGCAGTGCGGGTGTTTCTAAGGGGACCAATGAGATGCGTTCTGTACGTGCGGGGGGCGGAGCGGAGTGCAGCCATTGCTACTGGAACATTGGATGCTGCGGGGTAAGAAACTGTCACTGGGCAGTCAGTCCCTGGGTGGTCACTCACAGGAAACAAACAGGAAGAAGGAGGTCCCTTCTTCCCCCTCCAGCCTAGCAGCCACCCTTTAGCGCCCCTTTAGACAGCGCCCAAAAAGGAGCGGCTCCAAAGTAGAACCGCGTTTGCACAGTCTCAGCCCAACACCACGACACAGAACACGGAAAGGCAGGGGAAGCTGAAAGACAACAGCTTAACACAGTCTTTCCTTTTTTTCCCCAATATCAGTTCTAGCTGAATTGATGCTCCAGGAAGATGTACCATACCGATTCATCCAGTGGCGCTGTATACTTCTGAAAAAACACTTCAGAGACTTGACAGTGCGCCAGCATTGGCTATTACCAGCCTGGTGCGAATTAACTCATCAGGCATTTAGGAAGGCCCAAAGACATGGGGTTCCCATTCCAGTCCAGCCACTTCTGTGTGACGGGGCGCACACCGCTTTCTCAGTTACCTCTCGGTTACCTTTACTTCTTAAAGTCCATTCCAATTTTATAATTACTGGAGATTATTATGGGAAAGCTCATAAGCATGGGTTTTGTGCACGGGGAGTTGAGAACAGTGAGATTTCTAAGACTGCTGGGCACTGTGGACAAAGAATGTGGCCGGCCATTCCAGGAAACAACAAATGTTGCGGCCACCACCACCTTGTGCCCTGAGGGGATTCAGGGTGGAGAAAAACAGGATACTGGTCCTAGATAGTTAAGGTGCGTGTCTAGAGAATAATTTCAATGAGCCCAGACTCTTGCATCTTCCCATACATAGGAAAGCACTAAAATCATTAACTTGAGATGTCTGGTTTTTGTGGTCAGCAGTAATCTTTTGATGTTCAACTACCTGTTTTGTTTTGTTTTGTTTTCAGCAAAAACTCCTTTGTATCCTGGCCCCTCCCTTACCTCTTTGGAGCAGTTCCTCCGAGCTATCTGAGAGGCTGCCTCCTGGGCTATAGTCCTCAGAAAGTTCCCCAAATAAAACTTAACTGGCTACGCGGCTGCTTCCCACTAGCTAGCTATTTTAAGTTTGGTAGCGTATACATGTCCATGCCACTCTCTCACTTTGTCACAGCCGCACGGCACAGGGAGATCAGCTAGGTGGTTTGTGGCCACCTAGTGGGGTGAGATAGGGAGGGTGGGAGGGAGGGAGATGCAAGAGGGAAGAGATATGGGAACATATGTATAGGTATAACTGATTCACTTTGTTATAAAGCAGAAACTAACACACCATTGTAAAGCAATTATACTCCAATAAAGATGTTAAAAAAAAAAGTCAATGGAACAATGCAAAAATATATATATGGATAAGGATCTGGAGAGGAAGAATTATGATAAAAATAAGTACACATTTAATTGTTTCTTTGATAAAGTTGTTTAGGTAGAAATTTGTGATTTTCAGTTTATAGATCTAATAACAGTAAATGAGTTCTCAAATCTACCATAGTGAATAAAAATGTTAATATTGCTTCTTCTCTCACTGCCAAAAGTTCTGGTTTTGGTTTAAAACACACTTTAAGTGGATGTTATTTTAATTTGACACTAGCTGACATTAAAGGTGCTAGATGTTACCTAATGCACTGGAGCTATATTATAATTAGACTCTTTTAGGATTGAAATTTGTAATCTGTTTAAATCTATTGGTAAATATAGTACCATAAAATCTTCCAATCTTCAGTATATTTCTTTTTTATTAATGCCAATTGACCCTCTCATTTGGAATTCTGTCAAAATCAGAGAAATGACTTTGGATGTTGGAGGAAGAGGCGGGGACATGGGAGATTTCTTTCTTATGGGGGATATGAGACGCAGGATGTCTTTTAGGTACTTCTGAACTTAACATTTATTTTAGCACTTTTCCTTCATCTATAAAATGATTTATTTTTTATAATACATAATAAGTGGCATAGACAAACATTGAGTGCTTCAACTTTAGGGAGAGGGTTTTACACCATTAATTGTTTTTAATACTTACCACAGTATATATTAATTATCCTTGGAATCAGAGTTGAGAGAAAACCTAATTAGATAACTTTTTATATGCTTATCAAAAGACTTAAAAATTCTCTCCTTATTTAAAAGAAGTAAAGAGAATAATAAATATATGTTTTAATCATGACACAAATTTAAAGTATATTCCAGACTGCCATGAATTCATGGGGAATCAAGTGTGATTAATACATCATATGACCAAAAACAAATCAGAGCTAAGGGAAAGTAGCTCAGTTAACTACAGACTCCAAAATTTGTCTTGTGTGTAAAGATTCTGATTAAACCCAGAACATCCATAACCTACTCTCTGAAAGTAATAAAAGACCAATATCTGACAAATTTTCTACTATTTCAATAATTTTTTCTCTGTAAAATCTCATAGGTGGCATTTTCTCCTCTTACTCTCTTGTCAACCTTTTTCAGATTCCTTCAAGCTTGGTCATTTAATTCCAGATATTTATCACCATAATTACATGATGACCTGAAATATACAACTTTGAAATTTAGGATGGATTTCCATTCATTAGTTTACTAAGAAATGCTATCTGATGATATTTATTCTACCCCATAAATCACAAGCTATGTCTGTTATTCCATTTATTTTAAAAAACATAAGTCAATTTTTATGATAAACATGTAAGTTACTGTATTTAACTCTCATCTTTCGTTATTAGTAATGTGAAAATTTTTTGACTACTGTAAAGAGAACGATAGTATATAAGAATATTACTAGTTTCAGTAATATTCAAAAAGCAATTGTTAGCTCTGTCTTTTTTGTGTGTCTCTTATTTCTGGGCTAGGACATTAAAAAATTTAACAGTAAAAAAAAAAAAAAAAAAAAAAAAAACTTAACTGGCAACTTTTAGGCTGTGAATTTTTCTTCAGTCGACAGCACCCAGAAGTAATTTAAGGGTACTGTGAGAAGGAGAGCCTTGAAGAAAGGAGACGAGGGAGAAGGAAGCGAAACAGGAGTGGAAGATGCTGAAGAGAAATCCGTGAAGGATGTTAAGCAGACACTCCGAGCAGGAGAGAGCACCTGGCACCTCTGAGACCCTGATGACCTGAATTTTGCGTGATGGCTCATCTCAGGCTTGCTGGTTGGTTGTGAAATGTAATCGTTGTGTGCTCTACAATCCTGTGTGGAAACGAGATAGAATGAGGGCCAAGTCCCCTTAGGGGAAAGCCAGCCTTTCTTCTGCAGTAAGGAATTCGAGTCCAAGGTTGGACACTGAATCCTCTCTTCCCTTCACCACTGTAAAAATGGAGGGGGGAGACCTGTACGTATTGCCATCCGCCACAAAGCATTTCGTGACATCAAACTCCCTTCATAGAGATGAAATACTTTGTCCTTCTTGGCAGAATGCTGTTATTTCAACGCACTGTATGTGTAACTCACTGCCTTGCGGAGGAAAGAATTGCTTCTAACTGGTTCACAGAAAAGACAGGGGAGTACCAAAGGACAGACCACGTTTGTGGCTAGACTTTGTGTGTGTGTTGTTGATGTCAAGATGCTTACAATTCCCCCGATAACTTTCCCATGAATCTGGTTACAAATCACTTGGTAATTAAATACCCTCTTCAAGATATCATGGATGATTTAATGAGGGCCAAACCCATCATAACAGATCGTTAATCTGAGCTGGTGAGGGTTTTTTTCCCTTTGTTTCATTTTCAAAGATTTTTATTACGGTCAAGTATTTGGTAATATTCTTTATTAGGCTGATAAGTTTTGAATTGCTTTTCATTTTATTATCACATTAGTTCCTTCTTAATGGTTTTACTAGAACTCAGAAGTCTCCCGAGTTTTAATAACCTCTCTTTTTTCAGTACTTATAGTCATGGAATTAATTATATAAAATCATGACCCTTCACTGAATGTGTCACTGAGCCAAAATAAGAAAATTCAATAGGAAGAATTAGACCTTGAAGAGTGATTGACGATTCATCTCACTACAGATTTTTCACTTTGAAACTTTCATTTGCTTTGCTGTAGCACAATTTCCTTTTTTTCCACCTCTAAGAATATCCTTCAGACAGAGGAATGCTTTGGAATTCTCTGAACTCCGGTAACTAAAGGTAAACTTTTTAGACACCAGTTGATTTTTTTAAGTATAGGAAAGGACATGTTTTTATTCACCTAAGAATATTTTCTTTGTAGCTGGCTTTGTTTAAAGGAGAGACAATGATAAGGTGAACTATAAGAAATTATCAAATTAGCAATTAGCAAGTTTACTTAGGATCTTATTTTCATGTTCATCTTCCTTGATTAATGCTGGTAGCAAATCTCTTAAAAACAAATGTCTGTTAGTTAATGTCCTGAGGTCAAATCACCCTTGTTAAATCATAATTAATTACTTAAAGAACAAAATGTCAGATATAACAGACTTGAAGAGAACAGAAATTTTAAATTGTTTTATCTTAGACCTTGGCAAACAATGAGGCCATCGAGTGGAAATCAGCGACCAAGTTTTCAAAAAGGAATAAATAATTAAATGCCCAATAATGAGATTAAGAGTTGGGCAACTTAACTACGGAAAACAGTATGGAGGTTCCTTAAAAAACTACAAACAGAACTACCATATGACCCAGCAATCCCACCACTGGGCATATACCCTGAGAAAACCAATTCAAAAAGAGTCATGGACCAAAATGTTCATTGCAGCTCTATTTACAATAGCCAGGACATGGAAGCAACCTAAGTGTCCATTGACAGATGAATGGATAAAGAAGATGTGCCACATATATACAACGGAATGTTATCCATAAAAAGAAACGAAATTGAGTTATTTGTAGTGAGGTGGATGGACCTAGAGACTGTCATACAAAGTGAAGTAAGTCAGGGAAAAACAAATACCGTATGCTAACACATATATATGGAATCTAAAAAAAATAATAAATGGTTCTGAAGTACCTAGGGCCAAAACAGGAATAAAGACGCAGATGTAGAGAATGGACTTGAGGACACGGGGAGGGGGAAGGGTAAGCTGGGACAAAGTGAGAGAGTGACATGGACATATATACACTACCAAATATAAAATAGATAGCTAGTGGGAAGCAGCCACATAGCACAGGGAGATCAGCTAGGTGGTTTGTGACCACCTAGAGGGGTGGGATAGGGAGGGTGGGAGGGAGAGGCAAGAGGGAGGAGATATGGGGATATATGTATATGTATAGCTGATTCACTTTGTTATAAAGCAGAAACTAACACACCATTGTAAAGTAATTATACTCCAATAATGATGTTAAAAAAATAACATAAAATAAAATTTTTAAGCAAAGAAAAAAACCAGTTCCATTTACAATAGCATAGAAAAGAATAAAATATTTAGGAATACTCTTAACAAAAGTAGTGCAAGATTTGAACATGGAAAACTATAAAACATTGTTGAAAGAAATTAAAGATCTAAAGAAATAGAATGCCATCCCAATTTCATGGAGGATAACTTAATATTGTTAAGCCGGTAATATTCCACAAATTGGTATTCATATTCAATGAGACATCTATCAAAATCCCAACTGACTTTTTTAACAGAAATTGACAAGCTGATCCTAAAATTCATGTGGAAATGCAAGGGACCCTGAATTGCCAAGACAGTCTTGAAAAAGAAGAAAGTTGGAAGACTCACACTTCTCCATTTCAGAACTTACTACAAAGCTACAGCAATCAAGACTATGCAGTACTGGCATAAGAATAGACTTACAGGTCAATGAAATAGACTTGAGAGCCCCCAAATTAAACCACTTATGTATGGTCAATTGAGTTTTGACAAAGGTGCATGACAATTCAACAGAGAAAGAATAAGTCTTTTCAACAGAGACTGGGACAACTGGATATCCACATACAAAGGAATGAAGCTGTAACTCTACCTCACACCATATACAAAAATTAACTCCAAATGAATCAAAGACTCAAACGTAAGAGCTAAAACTATTAAACTGCTAGAAGAAAACATAAATGTAAATATTCATGACCCTGAGTTAGGCAATTATTTCTTAGATAACACCAAATGCACAAGACAATGAAAGATAAATTAGACTTCATCAAAACTAAAAATGTTTGTGCTTCAAACGACACTATCAAGAAAGTGAAAAGACAACCCATAGAATGGGAGAAAATACTTACAAATCATACATCTGGTAAAAGTCTAGTGTCCAGAAAATTAAAGAACTCTTACAACTCACCAATAAAAAAGATAAATAATTTAATTTATTAAATGGGCAAACGATTTGAATGGACATTTCTCCAAAGAACATATATGTGGCCAATATACACATGAAAAGACACTCAACATCTTTCATCATTAGAGAAATGCAAATCAAAGCCACAATGAGATACCACTTCATACTCATTAGGATGGCTATAATAAAAAAGATGGACAATAACAAGTGTTGGTGGGGATGCAGAGAAACTGGAACCCTCATACGTCATTGGTAAGAATGTAAAGTGGTACAGCCACTTTGGAATGTAATTTGGCAGTTCCTCAAAGAGTTAAACATAGAATTACCATAAGACCCAGCAAGAGAATTGAAAACGAACGTTCTCACAAAAACTCGTATAGAAATGTTCATAACAACATTATTCTTTATAGCCAAAAAGTGGAAACAATCCAGATGTCCATCAACTGATGAATGGATAATAAAATCTGGCCTATCCATACAGTGGAATATTATTCAGCCATGAAAAGTAATGAAGTACCGTTTACACGCTACAACATGGATGAACAATGAAAACATAATGTTAAGTGAAAGAAGGCAGGCACAAGAGGCCACATATATAGTATGATTCCATTTAGGTGAAATTTCCAGAGCAGACAAATTCATAGAAACAGAAAACAAATGAATGGTTTCCAAGGGCTGGGGAAGTAGAGGATGGGGGTTACTGCTAGTTGGTACAGGGTTTATTTCTGGGGTGTAGAAAATGTGCTGACGTTAGATGGTGGCAATGACTGCACAATTTGTGAATATACTAAAAACCACTGAATTGTACACTTAAAAAAATCAGTGCCCTAACAATAAAGTACTAGTTCCTTTTTTTAAAGAAAAAAAAAAAAGCATCAGACAAAATACTGATATTTGAAAATCTGATTATGTCCCCCAAATTATATAAAGTTATTACAATTAAGATGAAAATGAAAACACTAAAAATCATAATATTTTTAGGCATCTATTTTCCTTAAATAGAATTTTGCCATTACTTTTATATATCATAGAGTGTGGATGTAAAAATGTGTCATCAAAGCTACATTTGTATAGGATAATGGCTAATAAAATGACAAAAAAAATCACTCCTTCCTTCTTTTATTAGGATAATCATCATAAAATATTCTGCAATGATTATTTTTCAGTAGGAGGCAAATCACATCTATTCATTGATTATGCTCCACTTCCTCCCTTTCCTCAATATGCTTACCATTTTACAAAAAAAGTGATCAATGAAGTTTAATAAAATACAGCCATAGTTAAGGCAGGTATTTGCAACTATTGAAGTGTATTCTCCAGTTTTTGCACTTTGCACTGACTATACATTGACTCATCAAAAATTTCACCATTGCTCCTTTTGAAATACGGTGTGTGTATACCTGTTTTTAATTTTGGAAAAGAAATGGCAACCAGTCCAAGGAAACTAACTATACTCTAATGTTCATTAAAACAAGGATCACTCTTAAAAGATAATTATAAAAATGACAATTATCTCATAACCTCAGATGATATAAATTGACCTACAGCTCTAAAGCTAAATCTGTTATGCTTTAGAAAATGGCAATGTAAAAAACTAGAGAAGCTCCTGAAGGTTTAAAACACTGGAGGATAAAATTTCCATTATGTTTAACATCATTCCAGCACTGTTACTGTGGCTATACAATAGATTTTAGAGGGCACTGATCATATTGGATTTGAATTATAATTATCACATGTATCAACTGCTATCTTAATAGATTTCTTAACTAAAATACACTACAATTATAATGCTTATGACACCTTTCTTATGCGAAGCTTGCTTTTCAGAATTCTCACTAATCCATGAAAAAGGAGGGAGAAATCAGAAATTAATATCCCTACTTCATTTTTTAATAAGAGAAAGTGAGAAATGAAATGCAATCAATAAGATTCTGTACATTAAAAATCCCATTGAGGACACAGGGAGGGGGAAGGGTAAGCTGGGACGAAGAGAGAGAGTGGCATGGACTTATATACACTACCAAATGTAAAATAGATAGCTAGTGGGAAGCGGCCGCGTAGCACAAGGGAGATCAGCTCGGTGCTTTGTGACCATCTAGAGGGGTGGGATAGGGCAGTTGGAAGGGAGACGCAAGAGGGAGGAGATATGAGGATATACGTATATGTATAGCTGATTCACTTTGTTATAGCGCAGAAACTAACACACCATTGTAAGGCAATTATACTCCAATAAAGATATTTTTAAAAATCCCCAAAAACCTACAAAGGAGCTACAAGGACTAATAACTGGGTCCTGATCAACATATAAAAAGCAGTTGCACGTTTAGGTACCAGCAATAAAAAATTGGAAATTGACTTTTTTAAACCACTATTTACAATAGAACCCCAAAACATGAACTACTGAGGTACAAATCCAATAAATATGTTCAAGATCTGTATGCTAAAAACTACCAAATGCTGGAGAAAAAAATTTAAATACTTAAGGAAACGAGATATACTGTGTTCATGGATTGGAAGACTCAATATTGTTAAGATGTCACTTCTCCCAAATTAATTTATAGATTTAATGCAAATTCCTTCAAAATCCCAGTAGACATTTTTGTAGGAATTGGCAAGCTTATTTTAAAATTTTCATGTAGAGGCAAAGGAACTGCAATAGCCAAAACACTTTTTACAAAGAACAAAGCTGAAATTCACCATGAAGCGGTAATACTTAACACTGTAAGGAACTAAAGAGACAGACACATAGACAGTAGAGCAAAACACACAGTCCAGAAGTAGACTCACATATATTTTGTCAACTGATTTTCAACCCAAATGCAATGACAATTCAAAGAGAAAGAAAAGTTTTTTCAACAAATGTTGCTAGAATAATTGGATGGCCACATGCAAAGAAATAAACCTTAATTCATACCTTATTCCACAACATTTTACCCAAAATGGATCATAGACCTTAATGTAAAACCTAAAACTGTAACTATAAACTTAACTACAAAGGTAAACATAGGAGAAAAATTTTGTGACTTGGCGAAATTTCTTAGATATGATAGGAAAGTACAACTCATAAAAGACTGATTAAATTGGACTTCATCAAAATTAAAAACTTCTGCTTTGCGACATAGAGAACAGCCTTGTGGTTGCCAAGGGCGGTGGAGGGAGGGGTGGACTGGGAGTTTGGGGTCAGCAGACGCAAACTATTATTTATAGAATGGACAAGCAACAAGGTCCTGCTGTAGAGCACAGGGAACATATTCAATCTCCTGTGATAAACCATAATGGGAAAGAATATGAAAATGAATGTGTATATATGTATAACTGAATCACTTTGCTGTACAGCAGAAATTAACACAACACTGTAAGTCAACTATACTTGAATACAATAATTTTTTTAAAAAACTTCGGCTTTGCAAAATACACTGCTAAACGAAGGAAAAAGTGAAGCCACAGACTGGCAGAAAATGTTGGCAAAACATATATCTGATAAAACACATGTCTGATATATGTTTGGATCCTAAATTTATAAAGAACTATCAAAACTTAATAATAAGTAAACAAACAACCCAATTTTAAAAACAGGCGAAAGATCTGGACACCTCATTAAAGAACTGATTTGCTATGGGTAGCAAATAAGATTATGAAAAGATGCTCCCCGTTACATCATTAGGAAAATGCAAAATGATGCCCTAACAAGAAACCAGAACAAACCTGTTAGAAAGAGAGGAGGAAACTCAGAAAACCAAGTGCTGATGAAGATGTCGAGCAGGCGGAACTGCCCTGCACTGCCGGCAGGAGTGTGGATAATACAGCCGCAACCTGGCGATTTCTTATAACACAACGAACACCCCAGCAATTCTGGTTCTAGGGATTTACCCAACTTCAACAAACACTCGTGTTCACAAAAAAGTAAAAATAAAAAGTAAAATCAACACTATTCAAATGTTTGTAGTGACTTTATTCATAATCATCAAGAATTGCAGGGCTTCCCTGGTGGCGCAGTGGTTGAGAGTCCGCCTGCCGATGCAGGAGACACGGGTTCGTGCCCCGGTCCGGGAGGATCCCACGTGCCGCGGAGCGACTGGGCCCGTGAGCCATGGCCGCTGCGCCTGCGCGTCCGGAGCCTGTGCTCCGCAATGGGAGAGGCCACGGCAGTGAGAGGCCTGCGTACCGCAAAAAAAAAAAAAAAAAAAAAATTGCAGAAAAAAATCCAATTTTTTCTACTGGTGAATGATAAAGTCGGGTATATCCATACAGTGGACCCCTACTCATCAATAAAGATGAATAAACAGGAAACAATCTCGAATGCATTATGCTAAGTGAAAGCAGCCAGACTCAAAGGTTTACATTCTCTCTGATTCCATCCACACAATATTCTGGAAAATAGAGGGAGAAGAGACAGATGAGTGGCTGCCAGGCAGTGAGGGTGGGGAGAGGGTCTGACCACACAGGGCACAGGGGAATTTTGTGGGTAACAGGATTGTTCTATATCTCGATTGTGTAGTAGTTACGCGACGGTACGCATCTGCCTTTCTGTATGTAAATTATACCTCAATGTTTGAAAGCATATAGCTTCCATCTTTTACCATTAACACCTTAAAACATTAGGTTAAAACACTCTAAACGGTATTTTTATATGGTATCATTATTGGCCAACACTTGGAAGACATTTCCATGGATATTTCCTTAGGCCAGAATATTGGTTTTTCTGAACAAAGGACTGACAACTGAAAGAAAAAACAAAACATATCAAACCCACTCTGAAACTCTGAAGCTTTCTCCCGCTGTGGGAGAAAATCTGTAAATAGCAAATCCCTGTCCTTCGTCATTTCCCTCCACATACAAATGGAGCAGTAAGACCCTCGTTCTTGTTTTAACTCCAGCAACGGTTCATTTGATTCTGGGACAAAATTCATCATAATCAGTCTGGATTATTTTCACGTTTGCTAACAGTTTGCAGGATTTGACCAACAGTCATACGGATAATTTGAAATATTTGTTCCTATCACGCTAAACATAATCCATTGCATTCTGTAGCAAAGTAATTCTTTATGCCTGAAAAAAAAAAAAAAATCAGAACCTTCTGTTTTAATGGAAACTCTTTTTATATAGGATCAAAATCCATGTCTTAAAAAGCATCAAGTAAAAATCTTAACAAATAATCACCAAACTACAGAAGATACAAAACACCAATCTGTGAACCAAACAGTGAAACAGAATAAAATGTAAATCCATCATGTACTTTCCTCAGAGAACTGCTGAGCACTCAAGCTTCTTTTCTTCCCTTTGCCTAACTCCTAAGTGGGCGGAAATGTTTTCCTTTCATTTACTGGAAACAAAAGTGATGCTGCATCAGCAGACAGGCTACGAAATAAAATAAAATCAAAAAAAAGACAAGATGATGCCTAGTTAAATGTGAACAGAAAATGTCAAGAGGCTTCGTTAGGGTGTGAATTTTTGCGATCAAAAACTGTATTTGGGGGCTTCCCTGGTGGCGCAGTGGTTGAGAGTCCGCCTGCCGATGCGGGGGACACGGGTTCGTGCCCCGGTCCGGGAAGATCCCACATGCCTCGGAGCGGCTGGGCCCGTGAGCCGTGGCCTCTGAGCCTGCGCGTCCGGAGCCTGTGCTCTGCAAAGGGAGAGGCCACAACAGTGAGAGGCCTGCCTACCACAAAAAAAAAAAAAAAAAAAAAAACTGTATTTGGAAAAACTAAAATGTGGAAGGAAAACACCTAACACCTCCTCAAGAACAGAAAGAGGACACAGCACATGCCAGGTCCCAAAATGCAAGAGAGACAGGATGGAAAATAAGATGAAGATGAGTCTGAGAGAAGAGGAGAAAAGTCGGATGAGCTGAACCGATGGACAGTGGAAAGTGATTTGTAAATTGTAAATACAAGCAGAAACACATGGTGAGTGTGAAATCCATTGTTCTATTTTGGAACCCACCACACAAAATACTTAAGACTTTGAACTGAGATATTATAAATGAAAGCTTGTCAGTAGGGAGAAATGTTATCTCAATTAGTGATTATGCTATGAAAAACTTCATTAGAAATTGCAAGTTTAGGGACTTCCCTGGCTGTCCAGTGGTTAGACTCTGTGCTTCCACTGCCAGGGGTGCAGTTTGGATCCCTGGTCAGGGAATTAAGATCCCACGTGCTGAGCAGTGTGGCCAGAAAAAAAAAAAAAGAAAGAAATTTCACATTTAGACTCATTTACTCAGGAAGAAACCACCACTGCGAGAATTTCATAGTCATCCAAAGGGAAAGAAAGTTTTAAAAAACACAATGGATAGCAAAATGTATTCCAAGTAGGGCTTTTTTAATCTACAGAGAGACAGCTGGGTCAGTTAACTGTTCTTAATGAATCCATGTTAGAATAAAATATTGTCCAGAAATAAGATTATTACTGGGGATGTTGAAGAAATCATGTACCACAGGAGAGGTGTGGAGATCTCTTAGCAGTGCAAACATGAGTCCTGAAAAGGGGAGGAAGGTCAATTCTGGAAACTCCAGACTGACAAGACCTGGACCTCAGGAAAGAGGCTGAGAAGGTTTATGCACACCAGCAAAAATGAAGCAGAGACTCCTACTGTTTGTGACAACACGGACGCACCCAGAGGACACCATGCTGAGTGAAATAAGCCCCCACAGGAGGACACATACTGCATGAGTCCACTTCCACAAGGGATCTAAAATAGTCAAACTCGGGCTTCCCTGGTGGCGCAGTGGTTGAGAGTCCGCCTGCCAATGCAGGGGACACGGGTTCGTGCCCCGGTCCGGGAGGATCCCACATGCCGCGGAGCGGCTGGGCCCGTGAGCTATGGCCGCTGCGCGTCCGGAGCCTGTGCTCCGCAACGGGAGAGGCCACGACAGTGAGAGGCCCGCGTACCGCAAAAAAATAAAATAAAATAAAAATAAAAATAAAATAAAATAAAATAGTCAAACTCACAGAAGCAGAGAGTAGAATGAGGGTTGCCAAGGGCTCGGTAGAGGGATAAAGAGGACTTGTGTTCAGTGGGTATAAAGTCTCAGTTATACTGGATGAATCAATTCTAGAACTCTAGGCCTCCCCTGGTGGAGCAGTGGGTAAGAATCTGCCTGCCAATACAGGGGACACGGGTTCGAGCCCTGGTCCGGAAAGATCCCACGTGCCACGGAGCAACGAAGTCCATGCGCCACAACTACCGAGCCCGCGTGCCACAACTACTGAGGCCCACGGGCCTAGAGCCCGTGCTCCGCAACCAGGGAAGCCACGGCAATGAGAAGCCTGCGCACCGCAATGAAGAGTAGCCCCCGCTCGCCACAACTAGAGAAAGCCCGTGTGCAGCAGCGAAGACCCAACGCAGCCAAAAATAAATAATTAATTTAAATAAATATATATATATATGTATATAATGGAAGTCTACTGCTCAATACAGCGCCTACAGTGAAGAATTCAATACTGTACACTTCACAATCTGTCAGGAGGGCAGACCTCATGGTAAGTATTCTTGCCACCAAGACAAGAACAACTACAAAACACAAAAGAGCAGGAGGAAACTCTTGGAGGGGATGGATACGTTCATACCTTGGCTGTGGTGACGGTTTCACAGGTGTGTGCGTATGTCCACTCATCAAACTGTATACATTAAGTACATCCAGGATTTTGCTGGGGGGTTTTTTGTGTATCAATTAGACTTCAATAAACCTGTTTTGTTTTTTTAAGAAAAATGTGAGACAGCAAATAAAAAAATAATAATGAGTCAAAAAACCCCGTAGGGACTACAGAAGACAGTTTGGATGGCTAGGAATGAATCATGGTAGGGTAGCGGGTTTTGTTTTTTTTTTTTTTTTTTTGCGGTACGCGGGCCTCTCACTGCTGTGGCCTCTCCCGTTGCGGAGCACAGGCTCCGGACGCGCAGGCTCAGCGGCCACGGCTCACGGGCCCAGCCGCTCCGCGGCACGTGGGATCTTCCCGGACCGGGGCACGAACCCGTGTCCCCTGCATCGGCAGGCGGACCCTCAACCACTGTGCCACCAGGGAAGCCCTGGGTTTTCTTTTTTAACTAGGAAGCCAACACCACTGGGTGTGGGGTAAAGGAAAACAGTGTAGCTGGACTTCAATAAGACACATGAACAACTCTCCCCTGACACCCTTCATTCGCCCATTTATTCAACAAATACTATGGACCAACCGCCCAAGACATGCAGGCACTGTCCTCCGAGCTGGGACACAGTGATGAATTCCACGTGGAGGTGACATTCTGGCTACATACGCTCGTCTACACATCCTCGTGGTCAGGACAGAAGGACACGAGCCGTAAGAGAGCATCACTGAGTAGAGTATGAACTCGGTGAAGAGCAGCCTCCCGGGAGTGCGGCCAGAAGAGCAAAGGTACAGGTTACAGGTGGGGGGTCTCAGGGCTCTGCCTCGTTCTGTGGCTGCTTCCTTCACACGACGTGGATGAGAAGACTGATGGCACGGTTGTTACCGCTGCGGGTGGCACAGGGGCAACCAGGTGACTGGATGATGAAATTAGGATCCAGCAGCCTCCTCAAAACCCCTGGCAGTCAGGCAAGTCAAACACAATAAAATTTCAAAAGGAATATATTTAAGATTCTTTATTTGCTTCAAAAAAATAAAACCCACTTGGGTCAAAAAAAAAAAAAAAAACTCCACGAATGTGGTTTATATACGATTATTATATGGGACAGATGATGACTGAGAAGCGTAACTAAAAATTCCATGTGAGTGAGAGTGTCATGTGTCGTCTAAATTGAAGATGAGGAAGGGGGGTCATCCATCTCCTCTGTGCTGGTCAGGCCACATCTGGGGCCATGTCTGGGTCCAGGAGCCACACTTTAGAAAGATCATCATACAAACTCTAGCTTCTGTTAAGAGAAGAGCTACCTGACTAAGGAGGTTAGTTTATATGAAGAACTTGGAGAACAGAAGATTCACCGGGGACAAGAGACAGTCCCTCAACTCTCTGAAATTCTAGCCCATGGAAGAAGAATTAGATTCCTTCAGGGTGATCCCAGGGGGTAAAATTAGACCAGTGGGTGGGAAGTGCCAGGGAGCCTGGCTTCAGTCACATTTACGGAAGGCATTTCCAACAGGGGTGCCCAAGGTAAACGGGCTGCCTGAGGGGCTGGGAGCAAACTGCCAGTCCGGGAAGCACTCACTCAGGGCTCCTTAGCCACAAAAGAAACATTTCAGACAGGAGTTATGCTTATTTAGAGTCAATAACCTAAAGGTTCCATTCAGCATTGTTCGTGCACGTCACTTGCTAATCTACGCAGGATGTCCTTTTTCAGGCAGTACAACAAGCGAAAGAGAACGCATTTTGGCTTTTAACTTGCTGTCAAAATTGGGTGTTGGGCGTGACCCGTTCTAAACGTTAGTGGCAATCTCCCAGAGGAGGAGGAGGAGGGAAAGGACACCGAGGGAGAAGGCGAGGGGGAGGGGCTGGACGTGACCTACGGCGGCTGGGAAGGAGGGAAGGAGGGGGGCGGAGGGGAAGGTCTGGCCCAGGGAAGGGAAGCTCTGCTCAGGGCTGCCCGCTCCGCTCCTCACCCACTGAATCCACCTCCTCGCTCCACCCACCTCCTGTCTTCCAGTCTCTAACTTTGGGGACGGCTGACCTAAATCACACAAATCACGTGTCTCTCTGTTCCATTTGATGATAAAGACATATATCAGGGGAGAAAGAGGGAAAGACCTGAAGATGAAAAGAAAGGACTTCCCTGGCGGTCCAGTGGTTAAGACTCCACACTCCCAAAGCAGGGGGCACAGGTTCGATCCCTGGTTGGGGAACTAAGATCCCGCATACCGCACGGCAAGGCCAAAAAGAAAGAAAAATAGATGAAAAAGAAATCACAAACAATATGGAACCAGCACGATGAAAAAGAAATCACAAACAACACGTAACCAACACAAACCACTGAAATTCAGCTCTCCATCTTCACAAAAGCGTGGCTCTGACGGCCGGTGGATGTGCCCTGAAATACCCAACTCTCCAACTTTCCACTCATTTACCAACATACATGGTCACAACAGCCCAGCTTTCAGCCCCACAGCATTGCTGAGCAGATCTCTCTCTGATGTGCTTTATTTTTTTATTATTATTATTTTTAACATCTTTATTGGAGTATAATTGCTTTACAGTGGTGTTAGTTTCTGCTTTATAACAAAGTGAATCAGTTATACATATACATGTGTCCCCATATCTCTTCCCTCTTGCATCTCCCTCCCTCCCAACCTCCCTATCCCACCCCTCTAGGTGGTCACAAAGCACTGAGCTGATCTCTCTGTGCTATGCGGCTGCCTCCCACTAGCGATCTGTTTTACGTTTGGTAGTGTATCTATGTCCCTGCCACTCTCTCACTTCGTCTCAGCTTCCCCTTCCCCCTCCCCATGTCCTCAAGTCCATGCTCCAGTAGGCCTGTGTCTCTACTCCTGTCTTGCCCTTAGGTTCTTCATGACCATTTTTTTTTTTTTTTTAGATTCCATATATATGTGTTAGCATACGGTATTTGTTTTTCTCTGACTTACTTCACTCTGTATGACAGACTCTAGGTCCATCCACCTCACTACAAATAACTCAGTTTCATTCCTTTTGATGGCGAGTAATATTCCATTGTATATATGTGTCACATCTTCTTTATCCATTCATCTGTTGAGGGACACTTAGGTTGCTTCCATGTCCTGGCTATTGTAAATAGAGCTGCAATGAACATTGTGGTACATGACTCTTTTTGAATTATGGTTTTCTCAGGGTATATGCCCAGTAGTGGGATTGCTGGGTCGTATGGTAGTTCTATTTGTAGTTTTTTAAGGAACCTCCATACTGTTCTCCATAGTGGCTGTATCAATTTACATTCCCACCAACAGTGCAAGAGGGTTCCCTTTTCTCCACACCCTCTCCAGCATTTATTGTTTGTAGGTTTTTTGATGATGGCCATTCTGACCAGTGTGAGATGATATCTCATTGTAGTTTTGATTTGCATTTCTCTAATGATTAGTGATGTTGAGCATTCTTTCATGTGTCTGTTGGCAATCTGTATATCTTCTTTGGAGAAATGTCTATTTAGGACTTCTGCCCATTTTTGGATTGGGTTTTGTTTTTTTAATATTGAGCTGCATGAGCTGCTTGTAAATTTTGGAGATTAATCCTTTGTCACATTATTATTATTATTTTGGCTATGTTGAGTCTTCATTGCTGCGCACAGGCTTCAGTGGTTGCAGCACGTGGGCTCAGTAGTTGTGGCTCGTAGGCTCTAGAGCACAGGCTCAGTAGTTGTGGCGCACAGGCTTAGTTGCTCCGCAGCATGTGGGATCTTCCCGGACCAGGGCTCGAACCCGTGTCCCCTGCATTGGCAGGCAGATTCTTAACCACTACGCCTCCAGCGAAGTCCCTCAGATGTGCTTTAAAAAGTGGCATCTCATATGTGAACTGGAGCTAACCTTCTATCTGAACTTGTAAAAATTAACTTTTCATTGAAAAGTCATATGTATGGTAAAAATGCAAAAAATAATTTTTAAAATATGTAACGAAAGACTTCTTCCTCTTATCTCAAGTCCCGAACACCACCCACCCTCCTGAGACGCAAAAGATATTACTAGTTTCTCCTATATTCATAGATGACTTCGGGCAGGATGTGTATATGTGTGTGTGTGTGTGTGTGTGTGTGTGTGTGTGTGTGTGTGTTAGAAACAGAACACATGTGTGAGCATGTGAATGCCCTGTGATGACATAAACAGATGCAAATATCACTGTTCTGCCTCTTGTTCGTTATACCTGACAACATCCCACGCTGCAGCAACACCTATTGTTATAACACCAATTAGCTCGCAGACCACTGGTGCAGAGAGGAGAGAATAACCTGGAAGTCATATTGGTTCATGTGTGATTTTCCTGCAAGGGGAGCTTAGCTGTGAATGATGAGAGCCAAATTGGAAGCTTCGGCTGGAAGGGAAGTGGCTTTCAACCTGGGGGCCCTTTCCACTGTACTTTAAAAAACTGTAAAAGGAGGGTCTGCATCGCCCAAGGGCTTGCACAGTCGCGGGCTTGCAGCAAGTGGAAGCCCTAGGAGACTCACCGTTGCTGTGCTGCTCCCCCAAACCAGCATTCCCACGCTATGTGTATAAATTATTATCCCCTGGGGCAGTCTTCAGCACCACTGAGCTGTCCATCTGGACAGCCCAGGTAATCTCCCCAGGTACCAGTGATTCTTTCTGTTAATGCTCTGATTTCAAGGTTGCACCCATTTTGAATAGTCTCCCATTAACCCAACTTTTCCATAAGGCAGGTGACATTTAATGTGCATTGTTGAAGAACACGGGTCACAGCACAGGAACCTCTCTCCGGAAATCACACGTGCATTGGTACGTGTCATGCTGCTGTAGTTTTTTTCACAGCTTCTCCAGCCACACAGACCAGAAGGTACTAACTAGTCTCCAAACGACGCGCCTTTAGGCTAGATCCAATTATTTACTTACAAAAATGATGCCGTAATTACCTTGGTCAGATGTTCTTATGGACTGATTTATGTCCTCCCAAAATTCATGTGTTAAAGCCCTAACTTCCAGGACCTCAGAGACAGGGCCTCTAACGAGGTGATTAAGTTAACGTGAGCCTATCAGGGTGGGGCCCTAATCTGGCAGGACTGACGCCCTTACAGGAAGAGGAAGAGACACCAGGGATGCACGTGCGCAGGGGAAAGGCCACGTGAGGACGCAGTGAGAAGGCGGCCGCCTGCAAGCCCAGGAGAGAGACCAACCCTACTGGCACCTTGATCTTAGATGTCCAGCCTCCAGACTGTGACACAAAAACTTCTGTGGTTGAAACCACCCATTTTGTGACATTTTGTTATGGCAACCCGAGCAAACTAACACAGTTGTGTACTGTTCACCAGCCGTTTATGTTCCAGCGTAGGTGGTATGTCTGCACTAACCCAACTGTAGGTGGGGTAGACCTATCGGGCAGGTAGATGGGAATTCAGTTCTGCTTCGAAGGTATTATTACTCAAGGACCACCCTGTGCTCGCTACTGTGTGAGAGAAAGTCAGGGAACCCAGGCGTCAGAGTTTCTCAAGTGTTGCTGATACCTAAGCTAACTGGACAGACGGGATTGATTCCCGAGCAACAGAACGTCCCCTGCGTCCTGCCCAGGCAGTGAAATGGGGGAGATCGCAGTTTTAATATCAGAGGGCCTGGGTTTGAATATCAGCTCCACTACTTGCCTATTAGCGCCTGGGCCTTAGCAAACGAATCTCTCTGAACGCCTCCGTTTACCCCACTAAGAAATACCATGTCTACACTGCAGAGCTAACATGAGAATTAAAAAGAAAGTATGTAAAAGGCTGATCACATGGTAGACAGTCATTCCACGAGCACTAGCCTTACTATCATTGCTTCTGGACTACGAATTTCCATTCATAATGAACATTTTCAAGTCAAGAGAAACTCCCGGCAACCACAGTTTGCCCTTCCGAGCTGTCAGGGATGTACCAGTTGAGTAGTTTAGGCTGGGGTAAGGGCGGGTGGAAGCAAGGAATCTTGACGCTTCTCCATTACAAATTCATCCCTTTCGGTCTTGCTAAAACTCCAATTCATATTAACACACTCCTTAACGAAATGCGAACGCCTTTGAAAATGTAACGCTTCAAAGCAGAGGTGTGGAAAAGGGGCTACGAGATGGGCGGAGGGGTAAATTAGGAGTTTGGGATTAACAGATGCACACTGCTGTATACAAAATAAACAAGAAGCACCTACTGTCGAGCACAGGGAACTACACTCAATATTTTGTAATAACCTATAAAGGAAAAGAATCTAAAAAAATACACATACGTACAACTGAATCACTTTGCTGTACCCCCGAAACTAAAACATTGTAAATCAACTATACTTCAATAAAATTTTTTTAAAACTGTTAAAGTGTGAAAAAATGTGCAAAAAACAAAAAGGTGAAGGGGTAAAGGGTAAGAGCCTGGGACAAGGTCAGTGCAGGGGGAGGCAAAGGGAAGATCACTGGAACAGCAGCAGCTTCGTGAACTTGCCTTAGGATTTTGCTGACTACTAGCTCTGCGGTGCGGGCATTCACCTAATGTCTGTGACACGCCGCCCCTTCTTCAGCCGTCACGTTCCCCACGGACAATACCGCAAAGCTATATTTATAGCCAACCGTACAAGGCCTCGCCAAACGAATCTATCCACCGAGTTTGGGATACAGAGGGAGTTTTGTGAAATTATTCTGACACAGCTGGCCAATTGTTCTTCCTACAATATTACGGAGAAGAAAACCCTCTTGATTCCTCCCTTGAATCCTTGAATTAAACCTAGTGATCGATGAGCTGCTGTTTTATCCATCCTTCCGGGGAACGTTCACACCATAGTATTCAATGAGAAAGAGTAAGACATCGAACCTCCCTCACGTGGAAAAGGCATATGGTTTTTGTCGTTCATGTTCCATGTGCATCAGTCCGCTGGGTCACGGGTGCACCAACTCCAATACAACCGTACACGTCCTTATTACAGGAACACTTCTCTCCGAAGGGAGGAGTCCTGCCCGAGAGGGTCCTGGACGGCTAGTTTTCTATCTGAGCGAAAAACTTTATTGTGTTATTTAGATGCAGATTTTCTTACATTTATAAAAATATCTAATTTTTTCCATTTTAAGTATACGACCTGCACCATCTTTGGGGAGAAAGAGCTCCTCCTGTTTAAGACCTGCTTTGACGAGTAATATTTTCATTTGTGCAAAATAACCTAGTTCCTAAATGGAGCTCTTAAAGGAAGAGGACACTCCAGGGACAGCGACGGCTCCTCCTGCTGCCCGGTGGGTGGGGGCAGGCACCTGGCAGGGAGTCCCACCCTCCCTGCCCCCGGCACCATGGCCTGGCCCCTGCACGGAGCCCTTGACCCAGACAGAAACCTGGCTCTCGTCTCGCACACCCTCCAAGCTCCTCTGGCCTCAACTTCATAACCTTAACTTCCACTAAGCTTCTCCCAGGTCTGCTGTTCCCCAGTTAAAATTCTCAACACGGAATCCCGCCGCTCAGCTCGCGTCTACCAGCCAGCAGCACCAGATGTGCAAACCTGGGCCGACAAACTGGAGAAGGCTGCTCCGGGGACAAGGTTATGGCTGAGGCAGTGTCAGTGACCTATTTCCACCAGAGTCTTCAAAAGGAGTCCCCTGGTTTAATCAGGACCCAGGGAACACAACGGTGTGCTCTCCAGCTGAGCCCTTGCGGGGGTTATAGATCCCAACTTCTTTCTCTGGTCCTACTCATTTCTCAGCTGGAGTCCTGATGTGCTTCTCTTCACTCGTCTGCACCCCAGTACTTCAACTACCTTGTTAGCAAATCACAGCCTCCTCACGTTTGGGGATGCGGAGTTCTGCAGCTGCGTGACTCGCCTTCACCGCTGAAGGCTGCTGGGATGCCTCCCAGAGCCCCGGAGGTTGGCGGCCCCGCCAAGACGGGAAAACTCATCACCATTTCAAGTCCTAGGACTCAGGCTGCTGTGGAAGGATCCCTTCGGCAACATCCCCACCAAGTGGCTGTCCAGCCTCTGCTCCAGCATCTCCAGTGCCAAGGGACTCACAGGTCCAGAGGCAACACATTTTGACTGTAAATGACTTTATTAGGACTGTACTTCATCCTGAGCGTGAACGTCACGCCCCTCTGGCGCGCACCCAATGACCCCAGTTCACACCCCAGAGCCACAGAACAGGTCGAATTGCAGGGAAGCAGCCAAGTGTAGTTAAGACCCTGCGCCTCCGGGTCAGGCTGTAACTGAGCAAGTTAACGGTGACACACCACCCCCCCCCCTTGGTTAAAAAAGGAAAAGTAAGTAAAGACGGTGCACCGCCCCGAGGGTGAGAACGGCACGGCTCCAGTGCATGCAACCCCAGGCACACAGCCGTGTTAGCACTTTCCTTTCTGCTGCCGCTTGGCAGCCCTTCAACATCTGAAGGCTCCTTCCTCCGACCGCCTCTCACCCGGGGTAAACGTCACAACCACCCCGTGCCTCTTGGGATGTCTTTTCAAGACACTTTAGCAACTAGAAGTCCCTCCGTTTATCAATGCGGTTTCTTCTGCTCCTTTTTCTAATTCTAGTTTTTTATATCACCCATGTTAGTTTAGGGACAAACTGCCCAAAGCTTCCCCCGTGTGAGCCTGGAGGGGAGACCTGGAGAGGAGACCCCTCCCGGGGAGGCCTCCTTGGCGAGCATGGTCCAACCACACCCTCCAACGGCCCGGTAGAACTTCTGGAGCCTCTTCAGTCCTGACCATCAGGTCGGCGGGATGCTTTCCTGCCCTTCGCAGCCGGCACACGGGAGAGTCCTCCTGAAGCTTGGCTCCCTCTGACTTCCTGCCCTGGTCAGAGCTAAGGGGACGCCGGCTAGGGTCCAGACAAGTCTGCGCAGGGCCGAGCGTGGCTTCTCCCAAGTCCCGGCTTGTCTGCGCCCGGGCTGCTCTAACTGGGCAGCTTCAACACCGAGCATTCACCTCTCCCGGTTCTGGAGGCTGGGGAGTCCAGGATCAAAGCGCTGGCTGACCCAGTCCGGTGGGGGCCTGCTTCCTCGTTCACAGACGGCCCTCTTCTGGCTGTGTCCTCACGTGGTGGAAGGGGTGAGGGAGCTCTCGGGGGGTCTCTTTCATCAGGGTCCTAATCCCGTTGATGAGGGCCCCACCCTCACGACCGAAAGCAAAGGCCCCACCTCCTGACACCATCCCACTTGCGGGGGTGGTTAGGAGTTCAACACAGGAATCTGGGGGGACTCAAACGTGCAGTGCCTAACACAGCTCCTCTACTTGGCAACCCTACCTGTCAAGAAAGGCAGTCCAAGGTGATTTCTTCCTTCTTCTAATTCCGTTCCCAGCCTGAGAAATTCTCTCTCCCCCTGCAGAACTCCCTGGGGGCAGGGACACAGCTGAGGCTCTGCTATTACTCATCCCTGCCCGTGTCCCCACGCACAGGATGCCCTGCTGGGATGTCACTGTGAAGGCCACGTCCAAGTTCACAGCCCCCCTGACTTGGTACAGTTCCCAAATACCACTCTGGGAGCGGGCTTCCCTGCCCTGGGAGCTCGCTGTCTCTCTGGGACACTCCAGACACACCTTCCAACCTCGCCGGCGAGTGCTGCCTCCCCCGGTGCCCTCCAGACGGGGGGAGTGGGCTCACTCACGCTGCCGGGAACCCCCCGCCCCGACGCGGCCTCAACCCTCCCGTCTCCGTCAGGCAGCTGAGGGTGCAAACAACACAGCACCCACGTAAAAACAGCTTAAGAACAACGTGGGTTTATCACTTCACTGCACAAGATGTCTTGAACAGTCAGGGGCTCCAGGTCGGTCGAGCCACTCCGTGTGTCCTCAAAGGAAGACCCGGAGTCTTTCCTTCTTTCTGCTCCTCCAGCCTCAGCCTCTTGGGTTTCATCTTCATTTCTCCCCCAGGGGCTGCAAAATGGCTGCTCAAACTTCAGGTGTTACTGCCGCAAAACCCTTCCCCAAGTTCCCAGCGGACGGACCCTCCACCCTCACCGGGGGGGAGAACTGGATTACTTGCCCACAGCCCGTCCTGACGCCCCGGGGATGGGACCAGACAACGGGCGGGGTCCCCGTTCCCTGAACTCACCGATGCCTGACACCTGGATAACTGGTGCCTGTCACCAAGGAGAGGGGAGACGGCTGTCGGGCAGGAGGGAGCAGAGTCCGCTCGCCTCCTCGGCCGCCCTACGGGCGCGCCCCGCCGCCCGGGCCAGCAGACTGCGCTGCCCAGGCCGGGTGAGGAGGACTCCACCGTGGCCCACACGGCTCCAACGTCTTAACAGAGGGCTGGCCTCACCAGGGCCGCAGCGGGCCGCAGGCCACACCACAGAACCAAGGGGCGTGCTTCCTGTCTGTCAAGGCTTAAGGCGACTCCTGTCATGTGCTCTGCAGTGGCTTCGAGGTCCTTCCTGGAATGCGCTCGGCCAGGGCTAAGCTAGGAAATACACATACTAGCACAAGCTTAGAAGACTCCTGGACTTGAGGACACTGAGTTCTTCACAGCAGCTCTTCGATAATTTTGGCCATCAGGGAAAGTACTTTGGCAGTGGGGTGGTATCCAGTTGCGTGGTTTAAGTATCAGGAATCTTGCATTCTTTCTCTTCTGGCCATCACCTGTCCTGGTGTATGCCGTCTCCCAGCAATGGCGACCAATGGATGTGGAAGGGTCTCATTTCCTACATCTCCTAAACTTGGTTTCACGTGCAGTTGCTGGAGCTAAGCATTTCGAGGAGTCTGAATGCCAGAGTTGGCTGACGGTCTGATGAGGTGCCCGCCTGGCACCCCTGGGGAACACAAGCGCTGCGACCCCGGGGCCGTGCTTCCAGAGAGAGGTGCGTTCAGGTGGGAATGCGCTCAAGTCTTGGGGCTCCTGAGTGTTACTGGAACCTCCAGGTCTGTTCACAAAGGCTCCTGGTTAGGCTACATGACCCCTAAGCTGTATTTCTACTGTTTTTTTTTTTAACTTTTAATTTTATCAAGTTAGCACCTGCCTCTGATTTCAATCTGTATAGACATTTTTTGAATCCTATTTTTGACATCAAATATAGCAGCTCTCATTCTTCCCTGCCTCATGTTGTTTGCAAATTTGATCAATATCCTTAACCTAGGAACTAAAAATCAATTAAAGACCCTGCAGATGCCACGAATCACAGAACTTCTATGAAGTGGTCCGTTTTTCTCTAAGGTTGCAGGAACAAGCATCATCTAATTCTCAGGAAGCTAAAGGAGGAACCCCCCAAACAGCCAAGTTGTACATGACTCCGCAGACAGCCTGATGCCTCTACAAGTCCGGCAGGAATATGTCTAGGAAATTATGGAATACCTCCAAAGTTCCACAAAACCCAGCCTCTGCCCACCCCACCCTCCCGGCAGGGAGCTGAGAGAGGTCCCTCTCCAGATGCACCCAGCCAAGTTACAGGTCTGGCTGGAATGGAAGGTGGCAGCAAGGGGCAGACACCAAAACTACACACAGTGGGAAAGAATTTGTCCTTCATAAGGAACTCGGGGACCACTGGGAAACGGATGGGCGGTGACAGCTAAAAACCTGACAAGTGTCCCCAGCATCCCAGCCCCTCACCCCAGATACACAGTTTCTCTCTACACCACCCACTGTTTACCTCTTCCAGAGAATTCACACACAGTAACATTCACTGTTTGTCTCTCTTCTAGAACACAAATCCCGTAAGATTCAGGAACTTGCATGTCATTCACCATTGAATTGGAAAAGCTTATTACACAGCAGACACTCAATAACCATTTGCTGAATGAATGAGTCCATAGTTGCTTCTCACTAAAGTGAAGATTATCAAATTGATCATATTTTTATCAGTTTAAAGATGCAAACCATCTCACTTTATATCAAATCTCTCTTAAAACGGTTTGGTATTTAGGTTTCAGGTATATAATAGGGAGTTTAATTATTTTCTGTGATACACAAGGATTATTCAACCACCATTCAATATTAATTTTTCAGACACGTGAAGTCTGTCTACACACATTCAGAGGTTTTCCTTGTCTTTATCTAAATCAGTCAAGTCTCTTCTCACAAATGAGAAATATTAAATAAATGGCTGCTTTCATAAAATAAAGAAGTGACTAGCAGAAATAATCTGCAACTTCTGTGAACAAGCTTTTCTTTAGTGTCTAAAATAATAAACACCACTTACAGGCCACGGACTCCGTGCCGTGAGTTTTACAGATCGGTCCCCAGCCCCCTATTCAGCGTATCATTATCCCAACGACACGGATGCTCAGGAAACCAAGGGAGAGCCTCTTGTCCAAGGTCCCTGATGATGAGGAAGCAGGATCTGAACCCAGGTCTGGCTTACACCAAAGCTCAGGATTGTTTATTTTACTATTAAATCCATACCAACTACTCCACTATACCTTGTGTCTTCTCTGACTACCACAGTTCATCATATCTGAGATTCTGTCTATGGTGGGTGACATACAACTACATCATGAAGTACAGCACTGCCAATTACAGTGATAAGACACCATCAACTGGAAGGTACATCGCAATTTCAGACATGTTAAAATGTGTATTTACACACACACATTTACACACACATACCCAGCTTAGATTCAACAAAATACAGTAATCCACTAACTCTGGAACAAATTATTCCTAATAAGTGTTATAAAATATAAATACTGGGCTTCTCTGGTGGAGCAGTGGTTAAGAATCCACCTGCCAATGCAGGGGACATGGGTTTGATCCCTGGTCCGGGAAGATCCCACATGCCACGGGGCAACTAAGCCCCTGAGCTGCAACTACTGAGCCTGTGCTCTAGAGCCCGCGAGCCACAACTACTGAGCCTGCCTGCTGCAACTACTGAAGCCCGCGTGCCTAGAGCCCATGCTCCACAACAAGAAAAGCCACCGCAATGAGAAGCCCACGCATCACAACGAAGAGTAGCCCCCGCTCGCCACAACTAGAGAAAAGCCTGTGTGCAGCAATGAAGACCCAACACAGACAAAAATTAATAAATAACTTAATTAAATTTTTAAAAAATTTATATATATATATAAAAATACCTCTCTAAATCCTTTAGAAAATTAATTTTGACCTAAATACAGAAAAAAAGAGATAAATCTCAAGTGTGAATAAAGTTACAGGAAATTGCAAACATTTACAAATGCATTCCCTCTTTTTAAATTGTTTCTTCTCATCTGTGGCATTAAAGCATGCTCTTTATAATGTGAAGAGCTGCTGACATCTCTCCCATCCATCAACATGACCACAGCTCATCCATATTTTCACTCACCTGAGTGCATGAAAAGCAGTAAGCACATTTGTTTTGAACACACCATGAAAGGGGCTTTAAATCTACCTGCTGTCCTCAACGTGTTTATTTTCTCCAAAAGTTAAGGAAAGCAATAATAATTTCTCATTCCATAACAAGGAAAAATATACTCTTTGCTGAAGACACAGCCTTAAGTCTCCATAAAATCAAAGACCCCCAACACTTCAGAAAACTCTCTGGATAAAGTTTATATTTGAATGACCAACTGGAAATGCGTGGATCTTCAGGGCCTTTTCTTACTTCTCCTGAGAGAACTGGCATCATAAGCCCACACGGTGTCTATCCCCTCCCCAGTGACCCGGGCCGGGGTCCAGTGTGGGAAGGGGAACCGGCAAGCAATGACTCTAGCCTCGTCCTCAAGTTCAAGCTCAAGCTTCTTCTCCAACTGCAGCATCTGTGGAGAACAACAGCCATCATTTCAGTGAGCGGGTAGTTGGAGGAAATGATTTCTCAGTGTCCTTTTGTATCTGCATCCCTGAAAAAAACCTGTGCAAAACTGCCGACTGTAAAAAGATCACTCCTGGGCATAAATACATCATCAAATAATCCATTAAAATACAGAAGTCACATGAACAACAGTTACAAGAATATTCTAGTATCAATTATAAAATTTCCCATTTATAGCAGATGTGTATCACAGAGTTCCACTTTCCTGACTAAAATCATGATGCGGCAGTAATTAATGTGAGAAGTGGCCTTAAATTATTTACCTACCTAAACATTTCAATCTACCCTGTCTCAATTACTTATCTTTTTCCACATTTTTAACATGTCTGAAATCAGGATACATCTTACAATTGATATTGTCTTAGAATTATAATTGGCAACATTTTTTTTCTTTCCCAACAGCAACAGTACATCTTAAAATCAACAGCACCTAAAATCAACAAAAAATGGTATAATTAGACCATGAAAAAATACACACATTCTTGAAATATGATGAAATATTTCATAGTTTTTAAAAATGCATCAATACACTGACGGTTAATTTCCTGATCATCAACATAACTTATAAAAAATAAAATCCTCATCACTTTTGCGTAATTTTATTACTAATCTATCTGTGAAGGAGGAGTTTTACTGCTTTCTAAGAGTACTGACATTGTAATTATGTCAGCAAATTAACAGCTGCTTAAAATTTTATCTTCAGGTCCTAAAATTATATTACCACCTTCACCTCCTAAAGACAGCTTTTCTACTTTATTCCTTTAATTTGTTATTCTGGAATAATTTCAAATTTATAGAAAAGTTGCAAGAATAGAGCAAAGAACTCCTGTATTCCTTTACCCAGGTTCACCAATTTTTAAGTTTGTCTTATTGCTCTCTTCCCCTCTCTCTGAACATTTTTTCTAAACCACTTGAGAACAGGTTGCATACAACATGGCCCTTTACTCGTTGGTACTTCGGTGAGACCCAGCGCAATTATCAAATTCAGGAGATTTAAGATCGCATTCCAGTAATAATAATTCCAATAGCATCCCAATTTTGTCAAATGTCCCAGTAATGTCCTTCACATTGTCCCACAGCTGGGCTCCCACACTGCATGGAGCTGCAATGGTTCCTCAGCCTCCTTTAGTCTCTCACGACAATAACCTCTTTTAAGGACACAGGCCAGTTATGAACCGGGCGTCCCTCTGACGCGCGCTCATGGTGACTTGCTGCGTGCCTCCTTGGCAACGGCCCACGAGCGGGGCTCCGCGGTCCCGAGGCCACGGGGTCCTCCTGCTTTGAGGGTGACATACCACTCGGTCAAGGAACCTTCTGGTGTCTCCAGTGTGGTTACTACTGCTCCTTTACAATGGGTAAGCAATTGCGGGAAGATGCGTATGTCCTGTTACTCGTCCAGATGCCCCCACTCAATGCAGGATTCCTGATGATTCTGCCTGAGTCAAGTTTTACTGTAAGGATTGCAAGTGGCAATTTGCTAATTCCATCCTTCCTCCCAGATCGACAGTCAAAACGTCCAGGAATAGCTTTCCCCTCTATCTCTCCATCACTGTAAGTGTGAACTCCTGGATTCTCACTTCATTCAATGGGCTACAACCCGCCATCGTCCTTGTTTATTCTAGCACACAAACTGTCCCAGCTTGGCCACTGGGAACTCCCTCAAGCTGGCTTCTCTCTCCTGTGGATGTGCCCCATCAAACGTTCGGAGCACCTCCTGCTACTTGGGCCCAACAAAATGTTCCAGGCTTCTGTATCTTCCCCTCCTCAGCCCTGGGATCAGCCATTTCTCAAACATTCCTGGTTCCTCTGAGTGAGAAATGATATTTAGAAACCAAGATCTGAGCAAAACCTACTCCCTTTAAAAGTAATCAATTAAATCAAGATGAACAAATCAATAGGGCTTCTAGGAAGATTTTATTCCTCACCTATATATCTTTAAAGAAAGGTTTGGAAAAACTCCTCTACATGACCTATGGCTGCAGTCAGCCAGAATTATGATTCTTCATTAGAATCAATACCAAGATAACAAAGAATAAATTCCATTAAGGATGGAATATTTCCATTCTTTTAACAGCTAGTAAAAGATTGCTTTTTTAAAAAATAAAAGAAGGAAAAGTTTTGTTCCTTGAAGAAAAAAATTAAATAAGCAAAGAAAAGGACAATACTTTTTTTTCCCAAATATCAGACGTTTCTTATGGTAATTTTATTCACAGAAAGGATGATTATAAATTTATTCACATTACCATTCTTCTTCTCTCTTTTACAGATCTTTTATTTCCAAATGACTGTCATGTGCTAAGTCAAGATAAACCTACAAATGAAAGGCACTATTTCAATCACAAGAAATTAACTGACTAAATTACACATAAATATGCAACAAACCTTCGATATCATACACAAAGAGAAGCCGGGATGTGCCATGTCCGCCTAATGAAATTCAAAATTATTCATACAATTACACGTTTCAAAGTGACACGAACTCATCGTATTCTAATTACATCTTCAAAACTTTAAACATAAGCTAAAACCAGCTCAAAGGCGTAAGATACATTAGCGAAATGCACCCGCAGCTCCAAGCAGCTTGGTCACTCTTCCCTGGGACGGGCTTCTCTCGGCTTCTGGAGTAACCCACACACACACCCGCTCTCCCCCTCCCCTCCCCGCCCCTCCCCTCCCCCTCCACCGCCTTCTCCTCTGGAGTCCTTTGCTGGGGGCCAGGGCTCAGGCCTTACACGGCTCTGGCCCCCCTCCCCAGGTGACCTCGGCCACTCCTCACTTCAACTCCTGGCACTAATGCCCCACGAGCGCTTCCTCCCGCGCCCCAGACTCCTGGCGTCCACTGCCGCCCACCTGACCTACCCACACGCATCCCAGACTGCACAGGCCACGTGGAATTCCTGGTCTCCCCTCTCACCCCTGAGCACTCTGCCTGCACCTTTCCGGGCTCAGCAAACTCCAGCAGCTCAGGCCAAACACCTCGGGGCACCCCGGGCTCCTCCCTCCCTCATGCCCCCAACTGGATCTGCCTGCTCACCCTGTCCGTTCTCTCCTCACGAGGCATTACGACGCGTCCGGAATTGGAGCACCTCTCACCAGCTGCTCCATGGACGACCGGATACCTGCCAGAGCTCAGACCCCATCCCCTGCCCACCCCCCCGCCGTCTGCTCCCCATGGCAGCCTGTGTCCTTCCCGTCCAACCCCCGTCTCCTCTCGGACCTCACCTCTCCCCGCCCACCTCCCCGCTGCTCCTGGCACCTGCAGGCACACACCCCTCGGCGCCTTTGCCTTCGCAGTGGCTGTTCCTCTGCCTGGACCGCTCTTCCCGACCACCCGGCCACACGGCTCCCCCCTCGCCTCCACGGGTCCCCTTTTCAGGACAGTCTCTGCCCCGTCCCTCTCTCGCTTCAGTTAGCCCCACGACACTGACCCCCTTTTATTGTCAGTACACAGACATCTCACTGAATATCTGCTCTCCCCACTAGCACATAAATACCTTGGGGCGGGGATGTTTTTCTTTTTCATCCACTGAAGTATTCCAAGGGAGCAGAACAGGGTCTGATGCTTAGTGGGCCCTGAATAAACACTTGCTGGATGAATGATAAATGATTCGGTCATGAATCATGTTTCTTGATCAGAACATGATGATAGTATTTTCATTCATCAAGTCATAACAGGATTCGTAACTAAAATTAAAGGAGTCATCCTTTGAAGTTATGAAACTTAACAGCCCACTGGAAGAGCGTACTTAATGGGTATGTTTATACGATATTCATCCTTTCGTTTGACACACGTTTCCTGGGCCATCACTGGGCCGGGTGCTGCGGAGCCGGAGGTCTGGCGGCGAGGACGACAGGCCCGCCCTGCTCCTGCGCAGTGCCCGTGGCCGACAGCACCAAAGCCATGGCACAAGGAGGCGTGCGGCCATGTGTCCTCAGAGAGAGGAGAGGGCTCTGGAAGTCGGGGGTGTTGGGGCTTGTCTCACAGGGCGATCAGGGACGGCTCCTCGAAGGAAAAGGCATCCGACCTGCGAGTGCTGAGCAGACGCTCCCTAACCAGGCCCAGACCTGGGGGCACTGAAGTCAGAGGGAAGGACACAGCCCCACACAGTGCGGTTTAAGGGCCAAGAGAAGGATGGAGCTGGTGCGCAGAGGGCTGGCGGGAGCAGGACCACTCGGGCCACGTGGAGGGCCAGGCCTTACCCTCACTGCTTCCAAGTAGCAAGAAGTCACAGACGGGTTTTCAACAGGGACACAAGCCATCTGCCCCACAACCCGGAAAGACACTCTCGGGGAACGAGCTTGTGTTCGGTGCGGCTCTTTACCGTCCTAGCGCTGGCCTGACAGGTCCCCTGGCGCCCTCACTCCTGCCACGCCGGACGCACATACCCAGGGTGAAAGGTCAGGGCCGCTCTCATCCGAGCCACCACTGCACAGAGCTGCTGGGAAGCACCAGCCCGGTACCAGGAGCAGACTGCGGCTGTGTTAACACCAGGGGCCCCACCTCTGAAGCTCCCTCAGCGTCCTCCGGCTTCTCACGGACTACGTGTGCTTCAGTTGCCATCGGAAACCTTTCCTGCCGTGCTGGCTTTGTCCAGCCACCGAGCCCCTGCCAGGAAACTGGCCAGGGAAATGCATTCTATTAACAGAAAATGGCATGATGGGGCCCAGACGGGTTGAAGAACTTTCCAGCGCTCACACGACCCGCAGAGGGCCGAGCCGGCCCCGAGTCCCCGGGGAGCACTCCCCGCCGCTCGCTGCCTCCTCGTAGGCAAAGCGTGACAAGGGGGAAAGCAGGGCCCTCCACCCGGAAACCGGGGCCCCCAGACCCACAGAAGCCATCTGGGCCCTGCACCCCGATCGATCCCCCTGCACGGAAGACTCCAAGTTGGCCGAACCCCTCTCATCCCAGGGAAAGTGGGTGCTCCATGTATTTCACCTGCTCCCTTTTTCTGGGAACAGTGAAATGCTGCGAGTTCCTTGTTTAAGATTTCTCTGTGTACAGAAGAACGGACAATGATCGTTAACAGTATTCATCAAAATAACAGACTCTTATTTCCCCTGAGTGAACAGTTCCCAAAACTGACTACAAACGTGGTTAGAAGCACAAGGAACTAGAGCCCAGCAAAGGTCACTGCTGCCCCCACCGGGACACAGCTGCTGCAGCCACCATGGGGCCTCTCGAGACAGGGAGGAATAAATATCAGCTTTCTATTTTTAGAAAGTACAGATACCAAATTAAAGTTATTTGCCCCAAAATGCTAACTGTTCCAAAAGAATGCCCAAACTTCACAATAAGTAGGAAATAACCATCAAATTCCATAGCAATTCTATGATCCTAAATAGTTTTTTTCTTTTCTTTTTCTTTTTTTAATAACCAGGGATCATGCCTTTCTACCTCTTTTCATTTCTATAATGGAAGTGTAGATGCGGAGGTTTCATCGTAATTTTAGGCTTGCTAAGAATTACGAACATATAAACTCCTGTCAATTTCAAGAATATCTAACAAAAGCACTTCTAAATAGACTTTTTAAAGAAAATGGCATTGCACTGAAAGTCCGAATAGTAAGACAAAACTTCTCCAGCGTTGAGACATCTTAAACAAAAATTAAGGTATGAATAAGAAGGCAGAACAACAAAAAAAGTAAATTTCTTTTTTTTAAATTAAAAACCATATCAGTCATACAGTGGCATTTCATCAAACATCCAATTTTAGCAAGATTATTATGGCTACAATTATATATTTTGAAAAGTGAAGGGGGATTTCTTACTATGGTCTGTAAACCAACAATTACAATGAAAGCATCCCATTCTGGTCACCTTTCCAAAGGCTAAATTTAGGGTCACTTTCAGTCTGATGCTGCAGCATTTTCACTTGTGAAGTACAGAGTCAGAGTTCAATACAAATCAGTCAACTGAGGTCAACCGAAACTAGTCAACGCTCATCCATCCTGAAAATCATCTCACTGCAAAATCCAAGGAACGATCAACTCAAAGGGAACATCCCCTTAACTTTCCCAAGTGATTTCAGCAGAATGTAAGTGAGCGAACGTGAAAATATCCACCCATATTAGACACCAGGAGCTCATAAAGCAGTTTTCGGACTGGAATTTTCAGGGCTTAGGTAGATCATTGAGACCTTTATCTGAAGCAAAAGTTTTAAACTACAAGACTGGATCTTTTATGATTAATCTTCTAGGGCCCTGAAGTACTTTGTTAAACCAATGATCTAAAAGCCGATGTTCCCTCAGAATCTCGGGAGGCTGTCATTTTGCACATGGGGGAGCAGGCCAGAGAGAGGTGGTCTGTTCGCGTTGGAAGCCCCCTCACAACCTAGAACCAAACGCGCAGGGGGCAGGAGGGTGCATACTCACCATCTGGGGCACACCGAAGATGACAACATTTGAGTACTGCGAAAAAGTGACCTGAAGGGGAGGGAGAAAACAATTCTCAGATTAATGTTTGAAAGCCAAACATGAGCTTAAGTTTTATTTCAAAATGAGTAGCAATTTCCCATTTCACCCAACAGTGGGTTTTCACAAAGAGTGGCCCTTTATAAGATTTTCCACGTTCACACTTTCGCCTGTGTTAGTTCACCTGTTACAGTTCTCCCAAAGTTTCCCGTAAGTTATCTCATCTCATCTTCACAGCCACTCCATGCAGGGCCGCCCAGGGCCAAGGGTCAGAAAGGCAGTGACTCACCCAGTGACCTCCGGTGCTCAAGCAGGTAGCCCGGGCCCTCTGCACCCCTGGCCCACTTTCTACTCCACTCTCTACCAAACGAGCTTAGCAAGAGCTCAAGGGATTCCAGAACCACCTGTTTTTCCTGTTGAGCCATCCTTAGAATTCTAGTCCCCCTCCTCTTCTCTAAAATACTAAGTAAAAAATGCAATGAAATGGTCTTTAGTTGGAAACCTGGGGGGGAAAAGTGCTTCGCCGGTCAAAATTCTTAGTGCCCAATAAAAGTTTTATTTACTCTATGGAGAGATCATTTACGTATATACAGAATAAAAACAATGCAAGCAAAATTCGAGTGAATTTTTATAAGCTACTGATGACAATATTACAATGGGAAATTCTTATTTAAGAAAAGCATTTTATGGAGCATCCCTAAGGAAAATTACAGGGCACTTTTTAGAGAAAAAGTAAACTTGGAAATATCTTGTGCTTTATGAAGACATGAAGGAACCATGACAGCATGGTTGGTGGATCCCTTCTTTTCTCCTGCACCATCTGTCTTTCTCTAGGTATGTATACACATACACACACTCACACACATACACACACTCAACACACATACACTCACACACACCTACACACACTCTCACACACATAAACCACACACGTATACCACACATATACACACATATACAAACACACATGTACACAACTCACACATAAATATACATTCACAGACACAGTCACACACATACACGCACATAGTCTCACACACATACACAAACACACACTCACACATAAACACAGACACATACACACAAACACACATTCACACACACATACATACACATATACACATAAACACACACTCACACACCCCTACTATTTACCAAGAATGACATTAACAAGTTAATGCCTATATTACGATGTATAAGACTTCCAAAAGGGATCAAAATCTTATCACTGCATAATAAATAGAAATGAGAACTTTTTAATTGAGTAAATAAAATGTTAAGTATTCACATGACCTATAAGTTATAAACCTGAAGTTTCGACTCTAAAGTAGGGTTGATTTGTAAAATGTATCCATTTAAAAGCTGTTCACACTTCATTATGCTGAAATATATACTCATATTTCTTCTTCTTTTAACATATCTTCAGTTTTCAGTCATACTAATCACAAATTACAAAGTTTGGGGGTGGAGTTTCCTAGCACCATCCTCTGCCTTACTTACCTTCCACAAGTCGGAGATGTAAAATTTGGCCGACGCCTGCACCCCTTCCCGCCGAGCGCAGTATCTGGAGTACCAGACGAGCCAGGGGTTTAATTCATAACCCACAGCTGTGAATCCTTCCTTTGCAGCTGCTATTACCTGTGGGGAGAGGCCATGTTCAAAATAAGAAAAACATCAACTCACATGGTCAAATGATATGAAAACTTCCTATTTATGGTCTATAATCATAAAACATCCAACCGAAAGGTGTTTGTTCAAGACACCATTTAAAGGTGGAGCCCTGAAGTTACAATAGCCTGGTGGACAACGTAATGCCCGTCCATTTAAACTCAGTTTTCTTATTTCTCTGTCAAAGACTTCACCTTGAGCATGGGAACAGCCAGGCTTGCTTTGGACAGCTGCCTAATTCATTCTGGGCTGGCGCAGCCCGGGGGGCTGACAACAGGTTTCTGAAAACCGGCCTTGTCCTTCCCACGCTGACGCCACAGCGGCCGGCGAACTGAGCGAGCCTGGAGACCGTTTTGTGAACTGGCCGTAACATGCAATGAGAGCGGCCGGTCAGTGAGGAACCTGCCATTAATTACCCACTTCCTCGGTATTTAAAGATGGTTCGCTCAACATCAGCAACAGGTAAAAAGCAAAATGGAACGAGTCAGAATAAAGTCAAGTGCCGAATGCCCCCGGCCTCCAAAGGTGAGAGGGACGGTGGGCTGGGCTGGGGTCTCTGCTCACCCTGTTTTGCCACCACTGTTCAAGGGAGCAGCCCTGAAGGAACTGTCCCATCTACGGCAATTTCCCAAGTAACTACAGCGTCGCCCCTTTGCCATTTTCTTAGAAACCAGAAAGAGACCATCCAGAGATGTCAAGCGTTCATATCTGGATTTTTTTTTTTTTTTTTTTTTTTGCGGTATGCGGGCCTCTCACTGTTGTGGCCTCTCCCGTTGCGGAGCACAGGCTCCGGACGCACAGGGCCAGCGGCCATGGCTCACGGGCTTAGTTGCTCCGCGGCATGTGGGATCTTCCCGGACCAGGGCACGAACCCGTGTCTCCTGCATCGGCAGGCGGATTCTCAACCACTGCGCCACCAGGGAAGCCCCATATCTGGATTTTAAAATGTCCTCCTAGTTAATACATACATCTCCTGATTTCTTCCAAACAAGTCACTCTTGCTGATCACACCAGGTCGCTACCATGAAACTGCAGGGTCCACGTCTGCAGGGGCAGTGAAAGGTGCTGTACCCTGCAGGTTTCCACAGTAAATGTTTCCAGAACACGAGCCTATACTTCTGCTATCCTCACTTTCTGCTCATCATCCGGGTGGAGGCCTAAAGATGGTGCCACCCTGCCCAGCGAGGGACACCCTTGGCCAGTCAGTGGCTTTGAGTCTTTATTTACAGGTTCCCAGCTGGGGTCACAATGAGCTGAAGTCACTGAAAGTCTGATTTTTGGATAAGTGGGGCTCAACACATTGGCTCTTCCCTATTTAACTCAATATTACCACACAGGAATTATGACACTTGTATAAATACAGGTCAATGGAGAAGCATTTATGATGCAAAAACTGTCAAACAAACTACATGACTTAACACGTTTCTTCTGGTTATGCCACCTCTAGTGCCTAAGTTTTTTAATGGACAATTTCATAATTACAAATTAATTGTTCCTTTTTACCTGGCAGATCTACAGTGCACTTTCGCCTTTAAGAAAAATTAAATCTGAGAAAAATAAATTCCAAAATCCCGCTGGAGGGCTTAGAAGTTCAGCCAAACAAACACAAAATTAATTGACTACTTCATTAAGCTGTCAATTTAGCAAGTCTTTGCATAAGCCTCACAAGAAATGTGAAACAGAAATTTTAAACCTGAAAACCTAAAGAAACATAAACCTTAAAACATCTTTGCATAACTCACGATACGTCCGTCGCCGCTACCAATGTCTACCAGGGGTCCTCTCCTGCATCGCAACATTTTCACAACATTTTCAATCTGCTTTGCAGTCGCAGGTACAAAAGGCAAACAGATTCTTCGGAGAGCTGGTGTTATAAACGGTGTGGCCACGGCGTACACGGCCACCAGCGTCCCCCCAACAAGGCCAGTAAATAAGAACCCCCAACTGCTTTTCTTCAAACTGTTGCCCTCAAGACTTGCAGGTGGAACACATCCTGACTGCCTTTCTTCTTTAAGTGTTTCTGGGGGTGTCCCTGGATTGAGAGCAAGCAGAAAAGATATATGCAGCACCAAGTTGGAAATCCAAGGTAGTGTATTTTTTTTGCAATTCTTACGGACAAAATAAACTCATGCTTTTTAAAGGCTAATTTTGCTCAATACAATTTAAATTACAAATGTAGAATTCCACGACGAGTTCTAGAGCCCAGCAACTAAAGCGTTTTACAGAAAATTATTCAATCCTCGTGGAAGACTACAACCTTTTCTTTCCAACGTATTGATTTTTTTTCTAGGCATCACCCTTAGAAAACAATGTGTTCCCATCTACTTGGTATTTTATCAATCAGTATCCATTAATTCAAATATTAACTATGTACTCCATATTTTTATGGTTCAGAACAAAGTCCCATAAAGAAAAAAGCATGAAAATGTCTGATTATTACCCTATTTCAAATAGGATGAAAGTATTCTACCTCAAAATTGGTCAGGCATCAATAATGCAGTTGTACAAATTCAATTCTGAAGTAACAGGGGAGACAAAATTCAGGTTTTACTAAATATGGTAATAAGGAGATTTTTAGAGCGGATCCACAAAGAACAAAACAAAATAAGCATTTCAATGCTATCACAATCACAGAATAAGGCAAACTCTAGTCACTGATTACAGAGGAAACAAACGGTAACTTACATATCCTCCTCCTGTCTTTTATCCTTTAGAACTTATTCCTAATAGGATCTCAATTTTTTTAAGTTGAAACTGACTTGAAATTAATTTCTGAATGGCTTAATGAGGAGCACAGCGCACAGGCGAAGGGCCCTGCGGCAGAGGCCGCCAAGGTCAGGACCCTGGCCCCGCCCCTCACTAAGAGCTGTGACCCTTCACCTCTCTGAACCTCAGTCTCCTCCTCTGTAAGGTGAGGATCATGGGATCCTTGTGAGGATGAAACAAAGGGAAGCAGGAAGAGCACTCGGAACAGCGCCCAGCACGTGGACCCCACAGGGAACAAGACCATCGCGGCCCTGAACCAGCTGTCGATCTCGCCGAGGCGCTAAGACCAAAACCACAGGAATCTGTAGGAGGAGGGAGAGTGAGAGGAGGGGCGACAACAAAGTCTTATCCATCGAAGACATTAGTGCTCATAGTTTTGGCGTTAATAAGCCGTACAAAAGGCCCACTGGGTTAGTCTCCTGCTGCTGCTGTAAGAAATTACCACAAGTTGGTGGGTTAAAACAACACGCATGGCTGATGAGGATGATTATAATTTTTGTGACTTTCTGTTTGAATTAAAAAAAAAACCCCACAAGGACCTAGAGGCAAAAAATATACAAATCCATTTTCACTGCAGAGTAAAGGAGCTGTGACAGTGGAGGATAACTGGACTGAATGTCAATGTTATGACGTAATAGGAGTGTGTTTCGTGTTTGGTAACTGCAGTCATCGTTGCTTTTGTTGTGGTCATCCGTTTACAATGCTTGGTGTCAGTCTATTTATCTCCTGTAAAAATAAAATATAGTGTGTGTGTTTGTGTGTGTGTGTGTAAAAATAAATAAACAAAAACACGCATTTATTAACGTACAGTTCTGGAGGTCAGATGTCTGAAACAGGCTGGCTGTGCTGTGTTCCTTCTGGAAGCTCTAGGGTATGACGGGCCACCCGCATTCCTCAGCCACTGGTCCCAGATCGCTCAGCCTCTGCTTCCATCGAGACACCTCCTCTGACAGCCCTGCCCCCCTTTCCTTTATAGGAAAGGGATCCTCCCCTTGTGAGCACACTGGCCCACCCAGACAAGCCAGGATAATTCCCCCACGTCAAGGTCATTAACTTAACCACATCTGCCAACTGGCTCCCCAGGTAGTGGCCTCGCAGGGTCCGGGGATTCAAACATGGACCTATTTCCGCCTACCATACCCATAAGATGTGGTAACGTCACAGCCGTGGTGAGGTCCAAACGTGAACACAGGACACACCAGAAGCCGGCCCACGGCTGTGAGTCACTGCTTGGGGGGTGCGGGGAGGAGCCGACCCACCTCAGCATCTCCCGCTCGGTGAAGCTTTGTTGTTGATGCCCGAGGTCCCCTAAAGTGAGTTTTACAACTAGTGTCACAGAGGAAAACCAGTTCAGACACAACAACAAAAGTCTACTGCTGATGCAGGCGATGGACGTAAAGTAAAAGTAAAGTTTAGGACAGTGATTGTGTTTGACAGAAAGCCAGAGTTTTAAATACATTCTCATTTATACTTTTCCGCACTGTATGGAGGAATGCTAATAGAAGTGCATTTGATTTTTTTTTTTTTTTTTTTAAGTCAAGGCACATCTGTCACGCCTTGTGTAAAATCCTCCTGCAGGCATTCCAATTGTAGAGGACAGTGTTAGGGAGATTCCAGCCACACTGGAGTCTCAGAACTGGACGGGTTGTGTGGCACGAGTTAAGCTGTGGCTAAGGCTCAGTTTCCTTGCCTGTAAGATTCTAAAATAATACCATCCTTACAGAGTTACTGGGTCAGTTAAATAAACAATGCATATAAAGCCCTCAGCACAGCCCCAGAGAGAAAGTGATGGCTACTCGCCTCTATTATTATTACTCTCAATACGATCACGGGGAGCTCAATAATGTTTAACAGCTTTATTGAGATATAATTCATATATCATACAACTTGCCCATTTGATGTGTACAATTCAAAGGTTCTTAATAGACTGAGATATGTGTAACCATCACCATAGTTAAATTCAGAACTTTTTCATTACTTCCGGAAGGAACCCCTAATGCTTTAGCCATCAACCCCCATCCTCCCCCTCACCCTCTGGCCCTGAGCAGCCACAAATCTGCCTTCTGTCTCTAAAGAAAGCAGACTTTCATGAATGAAATCATACAGTATGTGCTTTTTGTGAGTGACTTTTCACCTAGCATGTTCTCAAAATTCATCCATGCTGTACCATGTATCAGCACTTTATTCCTTCTTATGGCCAAATATTTAATATTCCACTGTATGCATAGCCCACATTTTGTTGATCCATTTGTCTGTTGATGGACTGTTTCTCTAGTCAGCATAGGCCGATAGGGAGTTGATTAGACCAACACGACTCAGATGCCCCAAACTGTTTCACCTGTGTACACACGGGCCCTTCAACGTAATCAGCAAAAGATGTGACGAAGCACTCCTGCTCTTCAGGGCCCCCATTAGCCTGAGTGAGTGGCGAGGGCCCAGTGGAGACAGGTACAAGGCAGGTTGTGAGAGATGCTCTAACGTGTACCAAACGTCATGGGAATACGACAGGAGGTGGAGGAAAGACTGATCCCAACGATGGAGCCGGGAAGGTGTCGGCAGAAACAGAATCTGAGCGGGGCGTGAGGGTACAGGTTTCCCCCACTGTCCAAAAGCAGAGTGTTTCCATGAAATCTTTCATAAGCCAAACGGCTTAGAGCAAAAGAAATCTAGATGAAGCACGGACGCTCCCAGACACAGCTCAGGGCTGTGGCGGCTGGATGCTGAGTGCGGTTCCTGGGGAAGGAGTCTGGCGGCGCTGCTCCCGCTGCCGGGGTGCACACCGCCTCCGGGACAGCTCCCTGCAAACTAACTCGGCACGCTGCGTTCCCTTTTCCCCTTTTGTCATGAAAGCAAAAACCTTCTTTCACTTTGGGAAAACAGGGGCTAATATAGGTTTTTCACAAAAGCAAAGTGGTGTAAAGTTCATTTTCAAAAAGCAAAGGATGCCTGTATTAGAAAAGGGACATTCTCAAAAGAAGGACGGACGCCTTGGAACCAAGGCATGGAAGGCGGGAGATCAGTCTGATGAGCACAGGGTGGGAGATAAAACAGGAAGGACGGGGGAGCCCTTGAACGCCAGATTAAACATGTACTTTATTCTTATGCACTGGGATGAAACTTCTTGAGCAAAAGCACTACAGCATTTGTGTTTTTAAAAAAGTCAACACTGGCAGCAGTGTAACCCTTGATGAAATCACTCAATCTTCTGCGGCAAGTTTTTAGACCTGCAAAAGTCTTTCAACTTCACAAAAATTTGCATAAGCTTTTGAAAAAGTTACTATGTAAATCCAATGTATATATCCAAAATATTGCTATGTCCGTTCGGTAAAAAATGTATTGATTTTTATCAGAGAAAAACAATCCTTAAAGATTCAAAACTAAAATCAAGACTGCTTCTACAAATGTCTAATCCTCGGGATGGAACATGTTAGATTCAGTCTACTTACTGTCATATAAGTGACATAAGATTTCTGTCACATGTGCTCTCTTGAACATGGCAGCATTCCTTTACATGAGAGCTCTGGGGACCACTGGCTATTTCTGAGCACTTGGAGGGAGCCAGTTTTTGAAAGTAAATGACCCAAAAGAGTGAACTTCTGTTGTCTCCAGGCTTGCCTAGTTACTGACTTCTGATAATGGCTGAAAATCTCAATTTTCAGTGACAGATTTGGGTCAGCCAAAGCTAGAGGCAGTGACAGAGGCACAAAAAGGTACAGGGTTCTTATCCAAGTTCAAGCCAAAGGAAAAAGGCCAGGAAGAAAGGACAGGCCTTTGGGGGACTGGGACCTGCCGTTTGTTTAAAGCGGGGTTTATATTTGAACGTCACAATATTTTAGGGCTGTTCACCATGTACTTGCATATACATACAGGCTGAAAAACGACAGCATATATTTTATATCCCTTTAACGTATATTATTTTGTCCCTTAAGAAGCCTTTCTTGTCCTGGTCTAACGTCATTTTTGTCTTTTTGAAATACAGAATGTATTGACATCAGAAAAAAAACTTTTTTTCCATGTTTTAACAGGAAATAAACTGAATAGGGGACATCATTAGACATTTCCTATACTTCAGGGCAATCTAATGAACCAAACGGATTACAGGATTCATCACTGTGAATGAGGAAACACTGAACTGGCCAAGCCAAAGTGAATTGAGACCAAAATCCAAAATGTCCTCGGAGCATCACTGAAGTGGGCCAAGCATCAGGAGAGGTTAAATGATCCCCACCAACCATCCAGTGAGAAAGCCAGTTCTTAACTTTCAGGCCACGGTTAAATGTTATAACCCACGCACTCATTTCAACATCTGAGCAGCCGATAAAGGCTAGGAATAATACAGCAGGGTAAGTCCCTATTCTACAGCAGCTGGAGTGCAGGGAGACTGGAAACCCATAACAAATTAGTCTAAGCCTAGAAAGTATTACGTCGTGATCAGCACTCCGAAGAAAAAGCAGAAGAGGAGATTCAGAAGACCTGGTATTACTTAGATAGGGTTTCCAGGACAAGAGCTTCCAGAGGCAGCAAACGCGCGGCTTCAGAGTGGGACTCTTAGCGCAAGGCCAGACCATTTTGCTTCTTACTAGCTGGTTAACTCTGGGCAAGTTACTGGAGTATTCGTGCAAAACGGTTATCTCTTTAACAAATACAAACAAATCTCTTTAACAAACACATAATACAAACAAAGAGAGCTTGCTAGGGACCAAGCACTGTTCTCCCTGAATCCGTAAAGCTGCTGGAAACAGACATGCTACTGTTATTATTGCCATTTTTGCAGACCAGTCCCTTCTCCAAAGACACAGCTAGTAAGTGGCAGAGCTGTGATCCCCACCCGGACAGTGTGACTCTAGTGCCCACTTCTCAGAAGATCGTTCTGGATTAAGTGAGTTATTCGCTCGGAAGCGCTGAGAACAGTTCCTGGTGGCCAGATACCAGGACCAGCACAGGCACGCGCCGCAGGCACAAGCACTGAGCACCGAACCCCAGACCTCGAGACCGAGCAGCGGCCCTGCGGCTCCCCGTTCCGCCGCGCCGACACGGACCTGCTGCATCGCTGACATCCCGGCTGACTAACCACCAGGCCCGGGAGGCCCACGCCGCGCCCAGGCCCACGCCGCGCCCGCGCCCCGAACACACCACCGCGCCCGGCCGCACTCACCTCCTCCCTCCATCGCGAAATCTCCGGTAGTTTTAAAAAAAGGAAGTGGGCTCTACCATCATCTTGGAGCCGGGGTGGGAAGGAGGGAGAAAATAATGCTCTAGGTAAGCGAGCTCCTCGTTGGGAACCACTGTCAAGAAATAGTCCATTTTATAGCTTTAATAAATGTTGAACTTCTATCTACTCCTGGCTTGTGGGTTCTCAAGTCCCCGTCCGTGTCTTCCAACTTGCCCCCGCAGCTTCCTGTATGATAGAAGTTTCCGAAGGCCGCTGATTCCAGAAGGTACTGTCCGGCGTTAAACTGGTCTCTAGTGAGAAATAAGTCTCAGGCGTCCTGTACTGCGCATGCGCGAGCTTTTGCGCCCTCCCGCGAGAGCAGAGTGTGTTCTTGTTTCCGCGGTGGTTTCCGCCGGTTGTGGGAGAGTAACTGCTGTGGCTGCATCATGGCGTCGGTGGGGACCCTCGCCTTCGATGAATATGGCCGCCCTTTCCTCATCATCAAGGATCAGGACCGCAAGTCTCGTCTTATGGGACTTGAGGCCCTCAAGGTAACGGGACGGGGACGCACTGGCGGTGGGATGAGGGGACGCGGCCGAAGCCAGTGGCTCTGCGCCTGCGCCACTTCACAGTGGTTCTGCCACGTGCTCCCGGGGAAAGTTCGAGGGAGCCCTTCTGGTCTCCAGTCCTGCAGCCCACGCCTCGGGCCCGGGAAAGGCCAGCGTATAAGCCATTAGTCCCATTTGGGGGTTAAAGTGGCCCGCAGGCGCCCTTCAGAGTTGGGTGGGGCGGCTTGAATTCACAGGCGTTGAAGGCGCGTCCCCGCTGGTTTCTCCAGCCTGCAGTCCTTCCGAGCAGCGTTTTCAGCAGTAAGATGCAGCGGAGGTGTTCTCAGGTCACCTGGCCGGTTAGGACTCTGATTCGTAGCCTTCAGGCGGTGTCCCTACAACAGCCCCACAGGAAATGAGGTTCATTTCCTTTGTCGCTTCCTAAAGGCTTAGTCTTTTACAGCGTATTTCATTTTTGAGTCCCTTTATGCATGGCGTATTCCTGGACGTGGAGTCGTTAAAATTTAAAAACGACCTGCAGGAGTGAAAAGTTGTCACCAATAACCATAATACAGCAGGGATGAAAAGTTGTCACCAGTAATCATAATACAAGACTGTGTGCGACCAGAATCACCAATTTTGGGAAGGGTGGCAGGTTAAAAGTTGGAGGGTGTCCTTCAGGCGTTGGAGAGAGGATTGATAGGCTTTTGATCAGGGGTGGAGTTATGTTTTGAACGGGAGAGAGCTCGCTTCTAGGAAGAGGAAACAGCGAACGCAAGGACCAGGGCAGGAGAACGCATGGCATGTTGTAGAAGACAGCACTTCAGTGTTAACAGCGCAGTCTACTTTAGGTTACAATGGCTCCGAAAAGTGGAAGTTCTTGCATGCCTCGCAATCGAAATGTTATCCTGAGGGAAGGGAGGGGAGCCATTGAAGGGGATTTGAACAGAATCGCAATTTAATTAGAACTAAACTTGGGGAGGTAGCATTTGGGATGGAATCCATGACGTTGCTGTGTATGGACCGTGTCACCAGGTCTGAGGTGTCCCTGTTTGCTTAGTTTCTTGGGGTTTTACTTAAATTAAGAAGCAGTACAGTTCTACTCCGGGCTGTTTGTTTGACTTAGGGCAAGTTACACAACCCAGTGGGGGCAGTACACCCCCGTCGAGCTGAGGAGCAGAGGTAAACGGGGTAACGTAAGGAGTGGCCGCCCGGTCTTTGGTCTGTGGTAGATGCTCACACCACTTGTGTTACGTATCCTGTTCCATTTTTCACTTCAGAGAAAGTAACAGCCAGTACATGCACCCAGAATAACAGAAGGCCCAGGTTATTTTGCATCTGCCACATTTCGCATAGTTCCTGCACTCTGAGACAGGTACTATTTTATGGAATCGGAAACGATCCCAGAGCAATTAAGGGACTGCTTGAGGTCCCAGCGCTAGTAAAGAACAGGACCACGGTTCAAGCCCACCTCTGTCTGACTCCGCAGCCAGTGGTCGGTCTAAAGCCCACTTCTCAGCCTCCGCGCTGTTGATACTCGGGGCTGAATCCTCCTCGGTTGTGGGGTTTGTCCTGTTGAGGATGTTTGGCAGCATCCGTGGACTCTACCTACTGTGGTCCCCTCCCTGATTCTGGTAGCCAGCGGTGTCTCCAGGCATGGCCACACATCTCCTGGGGGGCAGTATCACCCCTGGTTAAGAATATATATACCACCTCCCTGTGGTTATTATCCTGTAAAAATTCCATTGTGCAGACCTATCGGTCAAGGTGTATTTTGAGATTACCAGTATTTTCACAAACCTGGTGGACTTTGTGTGTTTTGTTACCTGTTAGATGGGTAGGCTTCGCAGCACGTGTGCGCTTGAACTGCTTGGAGACTCGGTCAGGATTCTGATGGGCGGGGGGTTTTCTGCGCACCGGGGCTTCGGGGATCCGAGGGCCTGTTGAGGAGCAGGCACGGGCTGTCCTCACTGCAGGGGAGCGGGCTCAGGCTGCGGAGGGCTTTGAAGAACCGCTGGAGCTTTTGCGCCTGAGAGTTGAGGTACTGGGGAGTCATCTCAGGGCTGGGGACTGGAAAGTAACATGTTGGAGAGAAATGGATGGCGTAGCTGGATGGAGGACGAATTTCTTGGTGGTGAGCTAAGAGACCAGGAAATCGGTAAGGTGCGATGGATCAGGGTTAGGTTGGTGAGGGCAAGAATAGGAAGACAGGGCACCAGACAAAGGCGTGGAATCGTGTGGAAGGAGGAAAGGATGCATTCAGGCTTCTGTTATTTTCAGCATTGACCACCTTGTGGGTTGTGTACTGGCTGGACCACCTGAGAGAGGAGTGTGCAGGAAACCCTAGTGTGACAGTTCAAGGTGCTGTGTGTTGACGGCCAGACTCTTCACGTGACCTTAGCGTTGCACAGTGGTCTTGCAAGGCCTGTCAGGTCAGACTGTCTATGCTCTGGGCTGTAAAATGGGTCCGTAGAACCTGCCTCATAGATGTGTTGAGGATTAAAGAGAGAACACAGCACTTAGTTCTGTTCTTTTACATAAAAATTGTCTTCTAACACTAGCAGTTGGGAAGTGGTCACAGTTAGATATGGCCCTGTCTGCTGCTACTTCTGGAGAATGGAAAATATGTCATAAGTGATTTTTATAACCATCAGCCATATGTTCTTACCTCTTAAAATTATATGTAACTTGAATATTGGCTTTTTCTGTTTCATTTAGTCTCATATAATGGCAGCAAAGGCTGTAGCAAATACAATGAAAACATCACTTGGACCAAATGGTAAGAGACTAACATTCTCTGTTTTTTAACAAAAGTCATAAATCATAAATAGTCAATACGTTATCTTTGCCGAAAGTTAGGAAATGAAGGGAGGCATCCTCCCCCCTCATATGGCCAAACGTTTTGGTGTATTCCAGACCATAAACACGATTACAGCCATAATGCACATACAATTTTAGATTAGATGTTTTATCCACTTAACATAATTACCATTAGCATTTTCTAAATCATAGCTGTTGTCTTTTGTGACATTATATTTTGTGATGACTGTTACATTTTGTGATGCTCCATAATTTTTTAGCCATTTTAAATTGTTTCCAGTGTTTTGCTTTAGATTAGCCAATCTAGAAAGGTCTTCATGGAGATATTCCTTTATGTATGTTGAATTATTTATTTATAATAAATTCCTAGATAGGAACTGGGTCAAGAGGGCAAAGCCATTTTAAACATTGGTGTCTTTTAGGGCTCGATAAGATGATGGTGGATAAGGATGGCGACGTGACCGTAACTAATGACGGTGCCACCATCTTAAGCATGATGGATGTCGATCATCAGATCGCCAAGCTGATGGTCGAACTGTCCAAATCACAGGATGATGAAATTGGAGATGGAACCACAGGAGTGGTTGGTAAGAAAAGGCAAAATTTCCTTTCTCATTTAAGAGGTGTTATTTAATATTACAGGCCTAACACGCCTGCTGAGAATGTTTATTCTGAATTAAATCATGAGGAGACAGTCGGACAAATCCAAACGGACACGGTACAAGACAAGTGGCCCAGACTCTTCAAGACTGTTGCTGTCATAGAAGAACAAGAAGGGGGTGGGGGGTAGAGTTAGGCAATTATTCTAGATAAAAGGAGCTAAAGAGAAATGACAGGCAGCTGTAATGTGTAAAACTTGGTTGGATGCCTGGTGTTTTTTGTTTTTTTTTTTTCTTCCTAGCTGTGAAGAATGTTTGGGACATATGGGGTCGTTTGTGAGTCATGAATTAGAGTAGTATCTTATTGATGTTAAGGTTCCCGAGTACGACAGTTGTGTTACAGTGATGCAGGAGAATGGCCTTTTCCTTAGGAGCTGTGTTGAAGTATTTAGGGGTGGCATGTCTGATTTCTGCAACTAATTTTCACATAGTTGAAAAGAAAAGGCACACATCTGTAGAGAAAACAAATGCGACAAAATGTTATTGAGTAAACTAGTGTTCGCTTTACTGTCTTGAAATTTTTTCTGAAGATTTGAATTTTTTAAAAGTTTGGGAGGATCTTTAATGTTACTTTTTCTGTATTTGAAATTTGAATTAATTTATTCAGCAAATATTTCAAATATTCATTGGGTAGCAAGCAGTGTTCTGGATGTGCTTGGAACGCAGCAGCATTAAAACAAACTCCTCATGTTTGTGATGCTGAAATGGGAGGGGAAGGCAGGGTTGCAGGGGAGGATAATAAACAAATTTTGTAATCCTTTTATCGCCAACGTAAATGTCCCTGAACAGAAGTCCCTGGTCCAGGACACATAGGAAGTTTCTTTCCCTTTGTAAAAATGTTTGCGACTTACTTTCTTTACATTCTGTATATCACCAAGAATTGAACATTCATCTGTAAGAGATACCTGTTAGGACTTCGTTAGAACCGAAGCAGAATTCGATTCGATGGCCTCAGCCTCTAAGACGCTTCCAGCGTAATTCTGGAACCGTCATATTTCCAGCAGCAGCATCTAATTTGTTTTGAGTTTTAGCAGTTTCCTGAGCCAGGTGTGTGCTGTCTCGTCCGCAGTCCTGGCTGGTGCCCTGTTGGAAGAGGCCGAGCAGCTGCTGGACCGCGGCATTCACCCCATCAGGATCGCCGATGGCTACGAGCAGGCCGCCCGCATCGCTATCGAGTACCTGGACAGGATCAGCGATAGTGTCCTCGTCGACATGAAGGACACCGAGCCCCTGATCCAGACCGCGAAGACCACGCTGGGCTCCAAAGTGTGCGTGTGCAGCGCTGCCGGGCGCGTTCGCGGGGTGGGCAGAGTCTGTGTGCTTGTTCAGAAAGGCAACTGGGAGTTACCATTGATGGTTTCCTGTTGACTTAATGAGCCGCTTTCGGTGTGGGTTGTTATTTTGGTTTACTCTGTCTTTACTGCAAATGTAGACGGGCATTTTGTGTTTTAGTTGGAAGCTGAATTTCCAGGTTTGGTTATTAAGGCCTCTTGACAGTATTTGGAAACTATAGAGTTCTTTAATTTGGCAGGATAGGATGGGTTAGCAAAAGGTTCCACTAGTGGGATGTATTAATTTTTCATAACACTTCTTTCTACCATTTCTTTGCTAGGAAGCCTTTTAGTGGGGAGGTTCTGCTTTTAGTCATTCAACAAGCAAGTTAATGATCCAGAGTTTTGATTTAGTATGAAGGGCAGTCTTGAAGTTTGACTTAAGCTGAAAGTGACTTACATTTGTAACATTTACATAGTACTGACTGTTTGCCAGGCCTGCTGCCAAGTAAGTCTTGGGGACGCAAGACACAGTCGTTGCCCCAGAGACTCAAAGCAGCGTCAGCCCCAGCACACACTTAACTTTGAGCAGTGGTAGAGACTCATGGGCTCTTTTAAAAATGTAGCCTAAAAATCCAGTGTAAGGTGCCTTATTTTGTTGTTTTTCTTATCTATATCAGTTTGAGAAATTTTTTAATTTGTGCCAAGAAGGAAGACATGGTCTCAACTTAGAGGTCAGGGGAAGTACTACAAAAATGTCTACTGCCTTCTGCCTTGGGGGAAAGGCATCCACTGCAGCACTGTGTTAAAGCAAAGAAGTCTTCGTTGGCGCCAGCTGTCCCCTTGTTGCAGGTCTGAGCTGAGACAGCTCCGGGGCAAGGGTGACTTCCCAGGCTGGCTTCTGTCACAAGTACAGCATTGTTTTTCTCCTGGAAAGCAGGCATTACCCTTTCTTGAAGTGCACAAATCATGTGTTATTATTGCTTTCTAAGTTGACCCTGCTTTATTTGCAGGTCTTTATAAAACCCCAGTATGTGTAGGTCTTTACTATAGAAAATGTCCAAATGTATTAACGAGGGCCAGATATCCTCAACATAAAGCAAAACGTTGTATATCAGTTACTTAGGTCACACGGTATTTTTAGTTTCATGGTTATCTGTTCTAGGTGACCTAAGATTTCAGGCACTGTATTTCAAGTACTAGAGTTCCCTTGTGGTTTCTCCAGAATCAAATTAAAATTACTGAGCAGTCTTTTCCGATGTTTCAAAACTTTCCAAAAAGATAACGTCCCCCCTCTGTAACTGATATGGTCAGGCCTTTCTCATTAAGTGCTGCACCTCCTGTGGATGAGACTGGCTTCTCCTTGGTGGTTTCATCGCTTTCCCATTCTGTTTTGGACTTCAGAGTGTTAATAGTATTAAAAAGTGGCAGTCTTGGTAAATTTCTGGTTCTTGCCGTACTTCACTGGTCTCTTACGCATATTCATAATGGAAGGAAATAGTAAATTTCAGTTATTGTTAGTGAAAATAAAGATGGAATTTTTTCCCATCCCAGTTTTTGATTCCCTTTGGGGTCCCTGCTCCGGATGGTTGAAGGTGAAGGTCGTGGCGCATTCTTTCTGTGCAGCATCTGCGGGTCGCAGTATGTTGTGTCATACGAGTTACCACACCGCGCGTCGTGCTCTGGTTGCAGTCACTGCTCAGTGAACGCGAAAGGTTCGTCTCTTGTGTCTCAGGGTTAACAGCTGTCACCGACAAATGGCCGAGATTGCCGTGAACGCTGTCCTCACTGTGGCCGACATGCAGCGCAGAGACGTGGACTTCGAGCTCATCAAAGTAGAAGGCAAGGTGGGCGGGAGGCTGGAGGACACCAAGCTGATCAAGGGCGTGATCGTGGACAAGGATTTCAGTCACCCGCAGATGCCCAAAGTGAGTCAGCGCCTTCTGCAGCGTCAGGCTTTTCCCTCCTTAGCCCACTGGTTGGTTCTTACGTTTCTGTCTCTCACCGTAGCAAGTGGAAGATGCTAAGATTGCCATCCTAACGTGTCCATTTGAACCGCCGAAACCAAAGACGAAGCATAAGCTGGATGTGACATCTGTAGAAGATTTTAAAGCCCTCCAGAAATATGAAAAGGAGAAGTTTGAGGAGATGATTCGGCAGGTAAGTTTTACCGTGGCTCTTGGTGAAATTTAAAACTCTGAAAGGAAGCAGTTAGTTAGCTCCAGGTAGTAAATACATGTGGTGCTGATCTGTATTAATCTTGATATATGTGGCTACAAATAGGGTATTAAAAGTATAGACTTTTTTCCTTTATTTTTTTTTTAAACCTTATTTTTTGTATATATAAACTTATTTATCTTTGGCCGCGTTGGGTCTTCGTTCCTGTGCGCGGGCTTTTCTCTAGTTGCGGCGAGCGGGGGCTTCTCTTGTTGCGGAGCACGGGCTCTAGGCGCGCGGGCTTCAGTAGTTGTGGCACGTGGGCTCAGTAGTTGTGGCGCATGGGCTTAGTGGCTCCGCGGCATGTGGGATCTTCCTGGACCAGGGCTCGAACCCGTGTCCCCTGCATTGGCAGGCGGATTCTTAACCACTGTGCCACGAGGGAAGCCCCTCCTTTACTTTTAAATTATCAAATGGATAAACATTCACGGTGAGAAAAAAGTCAAATGGCACAGAACGGCTAAGGGGGCAAGTCTTAAAATGGTAACGCGTCGGGGGCGCGTGAACGACTCGGCCTGGGGATGTGGAGCTGCACTTCGGATTTTACGTGCTTGTTCTCCTGGACGCATCTGAGCGAGTGTGTGCCAGGCTTGAACAATTGTAGCGCAGCTCACCGCGTGTTTGGGACTTCCAGGTGTAACTTTTAGACAAAAGAGTTGCTGAGCAACCGAAGTCAGACCAGAATGCACTCGTAGTCCTCCCAGTTCATTGCTTACACAAGTCAAGAGTATGATTTGATAAATTCTTAACTTTTTCTCTGGCTATTGACGTTTTACACGTGCCTGCTCTCCGACGAAACGGTTCCTCTTTGGGGGACTCTGTCCTTGGGAGTTTAAAACACCAGCACTCAGGATACATGAACATGGGTCTCTATTAAAACATTATCATAGCCAACAAACTAGAAGCTGCTCCAGTGTTTTTGAGGGGAGGGGGGAACGGTTGAGTTCCTTTATGCTTTCATGGTATATCTCTCTGCTTAACGTATCAGACACCATTGTGGGCACTGGATATACAGCAGTAAACAAAGCAGAGCGCTTGCTCTTGGGGTGCAGAATAAGGGGAAAGCGGGTCAGGGGACTGTTACAGACATTGGTCAGAGGGCCTCTAAGGGCGTGGCATGTGGGCAGAGACCTCAGAGAAGTGAGAGCAGCATGTCTGGGTGAGGAGCTTCCAGGCTGCGGCAAGGTGGGAGTGGGCAGCATGTACAAAGGTCCTGAGGCTGGGAGCAGCAGGCTGAGGGGTTGGGTATGCTGGCACAGGGTTGTCAGTGAAAGCTTGTTATCTGGGCTCTGTCTAGGGTAGCCATGGGAGTGCTGGCTGAGGTGCCCTGCAGGAAAAGAGGACAGGAACCAAGATGCCAAGGCGGTCAGGTGGACTGTGTTGATAGGTGTAGGGGTTGCCAGGAATGCTAACAGGAGTGGTGATGGGGCTGGATGCCAACACTCAGGAATGAGACTGTGACCCAAAGAGGGACGCTGTGGGTGGCCGGGAGAGGCAAGGGCCCCTCCTGCTTGGAGCATGTGGGAGGGAAAATAGCCATTTGAGGAGGAGGCACGGGCACGTTGGTTTTTCAGGGGACAACCAGCGTTCGTTCACAGCAAGAATGGAAAGGAAACATTGCCAAGAAGGAGTTTGGCGATGTGCTGAATCCAGAGGGCCACTGGAAGGTTCCAGAGGGTCGGGGAAGTGGGGGAGGAGGTGGAGAGCCAGGTGGATGGGTGGAGACAGGAGTGCGATGGCAGCTGTGGGACCCGGCATAGTCCTTGCTGCCTGGGGAGGGGTTGACGGTACCGATCACTGCCGCCGTCCCGGGACAAGCCACTTAGCTATTTGTGGGATTGGGGGCCGGGGAAAGTCGTACTAGAATCAGGGTCACCTCTGTCGGCCTGTAAATTAGCCTGTATCTTGTTCCACAGAGGGTAGCCCACTCAAGTGCGAAAAGCAAGCTACAGAAAATTGTATCACAAGATTCAATTTTTGTTAAACACACACACGGATAAACTGCTTCATAGGTGTTTGTGACAACACAGAGCTGTGGACCTAGGTTTCCCGGGGGCGGGGTTTTGGCCTTGCTGACGTGCCTTGTGTTGCTTCACTTGTAACAGTGGTGTTCACGTGAATTGCTAACGTTTAATGCTTTGTTTAAAAATGAGGTGATTCCCGTTGATACGTGTTTAGTATTTAGAGTTTAGAGCTGACAAAAGGTAGACGTTTGGATATCTCTTCTTCTCTTTTCTGTGCATTATTTTAATGCACCCACCTACACACCGAGCTATGTTTCTCACCTTTTTTCAAACAGAAGAGCTCAAGGAGTACTTACTTTTTATTAACATGATTGCGGCATTTCTTTCCCCAGATTAAAGAAACTGGCGCTAACCTAGCCATTTGCCAGTGGGGCTTTGACGACGAAGCAAATCATTTACTTCTTCAGAATAACCTGCCTGCAGTTCGTTGGGTCGGAGGCCCTGAAATCGAGGTAGGAGGCTCCCTGTGAAGAGACTGTGAACGCGGGTTGAGCTTACGGTGCGTTTCTGTACGTGATGCTGCAGTGACCTCGCTCGCCTGCGCTCAGCACACTGTGCCCTGCAGGGCTCCACAGATAGGAGGGGGGTGCGCTGGGGGAGAGGAGAGCGCTAGAGTGTTCGTCACCATTTTTACATGTGTTTCTGACGTTTCACGGCACTTGGAAACGCTTTCCCCTCTCCCTGGCTGTCTCGTAGGCGCTCTGAGGCAGGAGCGTAAGCTGCCCACTTCGCCGTCGGCCCCATCAGTGCCGAGAGCCACTGCACGCGTGGCCTCGTGGCTGCTCGTGGCGGGGACGGGTGGGGAGCTGAGGGCTGCACGCAGGGTCGTGGCGCCGGGCCGCCCTGCAGCCTGACCAGGACGCCCAGCTCTTCAGAAGCTTGTTCAGTGAGGCAGGCTTTCGGGGCGGACTTTGAAACCTGGGCCAGGCTGGGGCAGAGGTTCTGCTGGACACAGTGCTCGTGGGTCACGCGTGGCTCCTCCGTGGTCCGGTTTTGAGAGTCCCCGCTCACCAGCCTGGTCCCCTCCCCCCCGGTCAGCTGATCGCCATCGCCACGGGCGGCCGCATCGTCCCGAGGTTCTCGGAGCTCACGGCCGAGAAGCTGGGCTTTGCGGGCCTCGTGAAGGAGATTTCATTCGGGACCACTAAAGACAAGATGCTGGTCATCGAGCAGTGCAAGAACTCCAGAGCCGTCACCATTTTCATCAGAGGAGGAAATAAGATGGTGAGAACGCAGTTGTGTGTCCTACATTTTTTCAGAATTTGGAGTGTGATTTGGCTTTTCCCATAATGTACTTAACTGAGACATGGTTACCTTAAGAAAGATGACAGCATCTTTCTTAGAGATAGGAATTCCCTGGCGGTCCAGTGGTTGGGACTCAACGCGTTCACTGCCAGGGCCTGGGTTCAGTCCCCGGTCAGGGAACTAAGATCCTGCAAGCCTTGTGCTGCGGCCGGGGAAAAAAAAGACATGTCACAACGTAAGATGCCGAAGACCGTGTTCCACTGTTGGGTCTGCGAGGCCACTTGCCTTTCCTCTGTCTCATAGGTAATAAGTGGGGAACCCGAGTGGTAACCGTGGGCATATGCTCTCCATTCACCAGGAATAGGTTTTTAGTGCATCAAGATGAGTAAGACTCGCTGTAAGGGTGTTTCTTTGTCGTTTTTGTTTGACCCCCTTCACTTGGGCATAGGTCCTGGAATGGGTCCCTGGCTGCCCTGTGTTTTGGTTTTTTTAAACTACATTATAGGGAGGAAAAGTAGAATAGATAGAAACCATCTGGCAAAGAGCCTTCTGGCGCCGGTCTGTAACCAAGGATATTACTGGGGACGGGGTAGGGATATTTCCAGGACCCGCAAGCACTTAGATTAAACCCCAGGTGCACAGTACTCGGCTCTAAAGTGATTAGGTGTGATCACGTTAACTTAGGCAGAATTGTTTTCTCCAGATCATCGAGGAAGCCAAACGATCCCTTCACGATGCTCTGTGTGTCATCCGGAACCTCATCCGTGACAACCGCGTGGTGTACGGCGGAGGCGCTGCCGAAGTAGCCTGTGCTCTGGCCGTCAGCCAGGAGGCCGACAAGGTGAGGGAGGCCGGTCACGGACTGTGCAGCGTGTGCAGTGGGGATGCTAGACCCCAGGCGTGCGATCTGCGTCGATTCTCGTGCCCGTGTACTCGAGTGCGGGTGACCACGAACCAGCGTGTCTCAGCCTTTTTCAGACCTCACAGCCTCAACAGCAAATCTCTGCACTCTTGATGTTACTTGAAATTCAGAATTAATCAGACATCGTACCTGCAGGCACAGCAGGAAGGGCTGACCTGTTCCGACTTCTCACACATGTACCTTCTCGATCCTTATCCTGTCCTGTAGTGGCGTTTTCTCAGGACGGCCTGTCCTTAGAATGCTTTATGAGTTAGCTTTTCAAAGTACGCGATTTGATTATGTCTCCAAGTAGCTGCCGGGGGGCATTGGCCAAGTACGCTGACCGTAACCCTGTGCCCTTCCAGTGCCCGACCTTGGAGCAGTACGCCATGCGAGCCTTCGCCGACGCTCTGGAGGTTATCCCCATGGCCCTTGCCGAAAACAGCGGCATGAACCCCATCCAGACTATGACCGAAGTCCGGGCCAAACAGGTGAAGGAGATGAACCCTGCCCTCGGGATCGACTGCATGCACCGGGGAACAAACGGTGAGGCGCTGGGGCTGCGGCTCGACTTCACTTGAAGCGTTACGTGCTGCGTGTTATCCTGTCGTTTAAAATACTTACACGTACTTCAGGTATTCGGGTCCTGAATTCTAGAACATTTGATTTAATTACCTTGGGAATTGTGAGACTGCTGGGCTTAGCAACCGACAACTAATTTTAATGACAAAAAGCTGCAGTGCGGTGTTTATTCCAAAGGTGACTTCCATTTCAGAAAATAATTCCCATCTTACCTTTTTTACACGAATGTCTGTCAGTGTGCGTTCTGTATGACCTATAAAAATAACTTCCATCTTACCTTTTTTATACAAATGTCTGTCGGCGTGGGTTCTGCACGACCTATAAGACAGCTCTGAAATTGACTTCGGTTTACAGCTGATTCTGTGGTCGTGTCCCATAAATTCCGGGGTGTTTTATAAATGGGATGTACTATAACTTCTGTAGCGCTTGCATAGTTCATCTGCTGAAGAGGTAGCGCAGCTTTAGCGTGTTGGAACGGTGGTCCTGGTGATTCCGGGTGACTCCTGTACGGATGGGGCCGTCTCGGGTTCTGCAGTCAGTGCTGAGCACAGAGCCTCCAGCAGTTGGTGCTGTGCTTTGTTTTGTTCTGTGTTTACTTAGAACTGTAGGTATATTCTGGGTTTTAGGTTAACGGCCCAAGGACTTGAGAAACAGCAGCAACTCCTTGTCAGACACACATTTCCGTTCCTTTAGCTTGAATGCCCAGGTCTCCGTTGGAGTCACTTTACATTCGGGCACGGTCACGTCGGGCTCACTATCAGTAAGTGACGGCATTGGTTGCGCTGTGGGATGAGGTGTCACTGAGCGAGTGCCCCTTGAGCAGGTCACTGAGAAACTCAGCCTGTGGTTGAGGAGGCCCTGTCCCCACAGCTCTCTGGTAACCAGGCTCACATTCCAGAATGTCCTGGGAAGTATATTCTTCTGAAAATAGAACCAGGACGCGTGGCTTCCAAATTTGTGTTTCTTAAGTTTTACTCTGATTCCATAAATTGGAGCAAGGTATTAGTAATAAATATGTATGCTGTTTTATAGTAATTTATCTGTGTTTTTCAGATATGAAGCAACAACACGTCATAGAAACCTTGATTGGCAAAAAGCAACAGATCTCTCTTGCAACACAAATGGTTAGAATGATTTTGAAGATTGATGACATCCGTAAGCCTGGAGAATCTGAAGAATAAAAAAAGAATTTAGAATAAAATGTAGAAGTAAGATCCACTACTATGATTAAATAAATGGGTGTCTTGTGATGCATCTAGGTTATTTATTCCTATGTCCTTTATTAGACACTGTAGGTGCTGTAACAACAGTAGCTGTTTGGTAGCAATAGTTTCACTTGTTCAGAGACGTGAAATTGTAGAGATGTGACCTCACAGGTTTTTGTATTTGTTATTAAAGGGAACTCTTTAAACAGCCTTTATATTCTGCTCTTCAAGTTAAGAAACATTCACTGTAACATTCATCAAATACCTTAATTGAAGGGGTTTGAGTTGATTTTTTTTTTCTTCTTTTTAATAAGCCGTAGGACCTGTATTGAACAGCTTTAAATGTTCAGTTCTCAGGATTTATTTTAACATTGAGGAATTATGGGCTGGGTCCTATTTATTTAAATGCTGCATCTGTGTAAATGGGTGGATCTTTGACTGTAGAGACCCATCAGAGGTTAGTATCCACAGAGCGATTGTGGGATGTCTTAACGTGCTTTGGGGTTACACCGACGTGTGCTAGGGCATCGTTACCGTGCTAGTGAGACTGCGTTAACAGCGAAACCGTCACGGAGTCCCCTCGGCGTTATCCTGCCCTGGCTCCACCCTAAGCACAGGCCAGCGTGTGTACAGAGAAGGCCAGAGTGGGCACGGACTCCTGCATCACCTGCAGGTGCTCAGAAGGGCGATTCAGAACCCTGTTGGGGTTTTCTTATCAGAGGAACAGAACGAGTGGCGGTTACAGTGAAATGTGGAAAAATGGGTTAAGTGGGAGGAAATACCTCGCAATGACCGTGTATGAGTAGGCTGGTATCGAAGTAATTCTGCTCATTAAAATAACGCTGGCTAACAGAGACATAGCCCTCACCAAAGGCCAGGGTGTGTTCTGAGAACTTCACCTGTTCTCACCACCTTGTAAAGGAGACAGGTTTCTTGTTACTCACATCCTACAGGTGAGTTCTGATCACCTGCCAGCCTCTTCTGGCCAGTACGTGGTAGAGTCTAGTCAAACCCTGGCAATCTGACTCGAGAGTTCCCCTCTCCGCTGTGCTATTTTGCCCCCATTGGCTTGAGTTTGGTTCTCTAAAAGGATGTTTCTTAGAGAATCACGATGATAAAGTTCACTCTTGTGCCACCAGGGGGAGAGGATTTGGACCAGTCAGGTTCCATAGAATTAGGAAACGATCCAGGGTTCCTTCTCCTGGGGACCTGGGTGCTGACCAGTCCTAACTATTGGGTCGTTGTGTTTTCTCTACGTTAATGCATTGGTGGTTTCACTAGGAAGCGTAGTAGTAAGCGCCAGTGTCATTCATCCTGATGAACATACAACCTGATACATATTCCATCATGAAATGGATTGCGAAGTGGCACTGCTATCACTGAACACTACTACTTTCTGGGTGCAGCGTCAGAATGCGTCAAGTTTGGGATCGAGTCAGAGTTAGACCCACTTAGATAAATATCTTGAGCTAGTGGTTCAGATAAGTTGATTTACAAGGGTGGATTCTAGCCTATAAAGAACACAGCAACTTGCTTTGGACCAGTCTTACAAGAAGGGGTTTGTGGTTGAGTGAAAAGAGCTACCAGACCACTCCTCCGAAGAGTGGACCTCACAGATGTTTCTGCTGGTTTCGGTTGAGAGAAACTATGTGGCTTAGCAACAAACTCGTAGACGTGTTGTTGATTTTTTCCGGTAAAAGCACCTCTTCAGGGTACCATGTTACCTTTTATCTTCCAGTTCCAAATGGCTTGTCGAGTTTATATCCCTTGTATTGTAGCCGACCCCGTGTGTATCAAGAGCAGTGAAGGCACTTGACCGTGAAGTCGGATTCCCACGCGGGGCCCAACATGGTCCTGTTGGTTCCCGCTTCCTGCACTTGCGGCTTTATTCAGTGTCTTTGTTTGTTTGTTCGTCCTTTGTTTTGTTTTTTGGCTGCACCGTGCAGCTTACAGGATCTTAGTTCCTGACCGGGGATCGAGCCTGGGCCCCAGCAATGAGGGCGCCAAGTCCTAGCACTGGGCCGCCAGGGAATTCACTATTCGATGTTTGTTAGGTGGCCTGGTCTTTAATTATAAACAACCACTCAAAAATACAAATGTGGGCTTCCCTGGTGGCACAGTGGTTGAGGGTCCACCTGCCGATGCAGGGGACACGGGTTCGTGCCCCGGTCCGGGAAGGATCCCACATGCCACAGAGCGGCTGGGCCCGTGAACCATGGCCGCTGAGCCTGTGCGTCCGGAGCCTGTGCTCCGCAACGGGAAAGGCCACAAAAAAAAAAAAAAAAAAAAAAATTACAAATGCTTCTGCAGGGGCTGAGAGGCTAGTGGGTTATATGTGACTGAATGTCTTTAATCCTTCCTTTCTCTGTTCGTGGTGAAACAGCTCCACTAAAGGGTGGGGGGGAATGGGAGTAACGAAGTAACAAATAATGGAACTCCTACTAGGCGTGGAGAAGTGTTTCTGCATTTCAGGTGCTTCTTGGGGGTAGCCGGGCAGATGGGGGTCATCTGAAGGGCCAGGAAAGAGGGCACCAAAGACAGGTGGCTCCTTGGGGAGCGTTGAAGGTCAGGGAGGGGGAACGCAGTGGCAGCAGCGAGGGTACCTGGAACGTGCTGGGTCCTGAGTGCTGTTGTAACGTCTTACGTAGGTGATAACAGCTGTTTTCAAGGGGCTGTGAGGTCAACAGTAGTTTCTCACTAAGAGCTGATTTGCCTTGTTCACCGTGTTGACAGTTGCACTGATGGTGCACAAGCAGTGACGGGTAAAACTCGTGAGCAGGGATCAGGTGGTGGAGCTAGAAGCTGTATTCCTCACCACCACCCGCCTAGAAAGCCGCTGTCACTGAAGGGTGACCTCAAAGCAGTGCCAGCCACCGAGTCATTAGATCTCAGCCCCTGAGCGCACGGCGCCTCGGTGCTTGCTCGACACGGCAAGTGTGGGAAGCACCTCACGTAACAGGCATGGCGGCCGCCTCAGCTGGACCGGCCCCTCCCCGTGGACACTGTCTTTACCTGAATGTGACCGACAGCCGGTTGGTCACACGTGTGCGTGACAGACGGCTGCTCAGAGATGAATTGTGACCCTGTCACTTCAGTGGAACTCCTACAACAAACGTACCGTAGTCCGGGTGGCTTCGACAACACGGTTCTGGAGGCTGGCAGTCCAAGATCAAGGTGCCGACGGGCCCGGTGTCTGGTGAGAGCGCTTGTAGGCGGCAGCCACCTGCTCACTGTGTCCTCAGTGGCTCCGGGAGGGTCTCTGGAGTCTCCCTCTGGAGTCTCCCTCCTTCAGTCGCCCCGCCCACCCACCCCCCCAGCAATGACTAATGGTATTTGTGCACGGCTCAGTAAGCTCGTGTATTTTCTAATCATCAGTATATTACGGCTCGTGCTTGTGTCGGTGGACCAACGTGACAGAATTAAAAGTTGATTGAAACTACCACTTGTTCTGTTTGGGAAGAGACTAAAACAGAGTATGCACTGTTTTCCAACTACTGAACATACCGACGTGGCCAGGCTACATTGCACTGGATTGAATGTGTTAGAAGCAGGTGTGAGAACCCACTGTCCTCTGTTAAGAGAGACACTGAGATCTGCAGAGTGGAAAACAGTGCCACTCTTCTTTTTTTGTTTTGGAAAATACAAAAAGTGTATATTAACGTGTGTTCATTATTGTTTTAAAATAAATATTTGCCTTAATTTTTTAGTTTTACTTTCTAACACTAAATGCCAACAGGTGTAACTGACAAAAACATAAGCTCTTGGGAGGAGGGGGGAGGGTCCTCAATAAGTTTTTAAGCGCGTACAGGGATCTTGAGATCGAACCGTTTGAGAATTACTGCATTAGCACCTTAAATCCTCGTTTAACGCCGGCCATTGCCAAGAGAGGCTGCACAGTTCGCACCGTTCACTCACTGAAACCAACTCAAGTTTATACAGCGCTGAAGATCGGCACTTACCAAGACTTACCGTATGATCTTGACTCGTTTCAAGGGTGGCTGAGGCTGGCAGTGGGAACTTCCGGCTTCTGCGCCCCCACAGACGCTCATCTTGGCAGCCCCTCCGTCCCCCTCCCGGTGGCAGGCAGGATTCCAAACCAGGGTTCAGCCTGGCTATGCAGTCACCCGGTCAGGTGCTGAGCTAGGTGCTGCTGCGAAGGGACTTTGCAAACGGCATGGCCGTGAACCTTAGGCGGGAGGTGATGCGGGTGAGCCCGTGTCATCACAGGAGCCCTTCACGGTCACGGAAGGGAGGTGCAGGTGGGAAGAACTGGGTGCCCCCCTGCTGGCCCTGAGATGCACGGACCATGTGCAGGCCCTGGAGACAGGCCTGGAGGGGCCTCGGTCCCGAACTGCAGGGACAGCTGTGGCAGAAACTGCGATGCACACTTGGCCCTTGAACAACACGGGTTAGGGCGCCGCCCACCCGTGCAGGTGAAGACCCCTGAGGGACTTACAGCCGGCCCTCTGGCCCTCCGTACACTCGGTTCCACATCCAAGGATTCAACCGGCTGCAAATCGTGTAGCGCCGCAGTGCTGACTGCTGGGAAACATCCGCCTGCAAGTGGAGGCACACAGTCCGGGCCTGTTGCTCAAGGGTCAGCTGTATTTGCAAGTGGATCCTTCCCAGACCTCCCGAAGGGAGCCTAACCAGCCAACAGCGGGACTTCGGCCTTGTGAGACCCAGAGCAGAGAAAACAGCCGAGCCGACGGCATGAAACATTTGTCTTTAAGCCACAAAGTTTGTGATCGTGTGTCACGGCAGCGGTAGGAAACTCATAACACTCCTGTCTTGCGGGGGGCGCGTTACCCTGGATTCCGTCTCCTCTCAAGCTTGCTTCCTCAGTTCCCCGTCTCGGGTGGTCACGAGTGAGCCCCGCCAACACGTGGCCCTTTCCGGGCACCCGACAGGATCGCGCTTCCAGGTTCTGACCAGCGGGGCCGTGTGAGCGGCTCAGGCCAGTGCGGGGAGAGGAGCGTCACTTCCGGGCCGGAGCGTCGGCTAGCCGTGCAGGGCCCTCCAGGGCGCTCTCCTCTCGGCACAGCCAGGCGCGTTCTTCCAGGCGGCCACTGCAGCCTGGCGCCATGGAGGGACGGCGATGAGCGCCCCCTCCGGCAGCCGTGGGCACGGAGCGGCCGTGAGTCGGGGCTCGTGGACAGGTTCACCCCGAGAGCTGCGGCCCCCCTGCCTGACAGGACCTCTCCACTGCACCTTCGGCCCCCTCACACCTTCCACCAAGTAGCTCCCCTTGAAAAGCAGAACAGGTCAGGCCCCTCCGGGTCCTGAGGCCTGGGCTCTCCCCGCGCGCCTCTCGTTTTCTCCACGGCCAGCCTGGTTCCGCGCGCCCTCTCACCTCCTCTCCACTCCGCACCCACCGCCGCCCGGCCTCTGGCCCAGCCCGGGAAGAGCAGTCAGCCCGCACCCCCTCCCGGGGCCTCTAAAGGCCCAGCGGCCACGGAAGATGAGGGGCGGCTCCCTGCGGCTGCCCGGATCTCCCTGCCCCCCGGCTTCCAGACGAGAAATTTCCCCCATTTCCCTGCCGGAGCCCCAGCCCTGACAAGAAACGGCCCCCAGTCAGCCACGCACGTTGGGCTGAAAGCCCGCCCTCCACCCGGGGCCCAAGCCGGCCCCCTGCCCGCAGCCCCACCCGGTGAGGGCCTCCTGCAGGGCCGGCCCGGCGGGGGGAAAAGGTGGCCCTGCAGCGTCTGCAGCGCCCGCGGGCCGGCGGGAGGGACGGCTGCCTGCGCTAGTCGTGAGCACTCGGCCAGGTAGAGGGCTCCTCCGGGCGGGCGGGGACCGAGAAGGACGACCGCTGCGCCGTCACGTGGCGGATGGCGGGGTTGACAAGCATCGGCGGAATGCAGCGGCGGCACGTGACCAGCGCGGACAAGCACGCCCCACGCGGTTCCCACCCGCCACCCACGGTGACTGAGGGCTTGGCCGGTGAGGGCTACTGAGGAGCCGGGGCTTCGATGTGGTTTGATTTTCATTCATTTAAATGTAAAAACGGAAACTTGACCCTTCACACCACCCTCCTGGTTGAACACAGGAGAGACGTGTGATGCCACCCCAGCCCCAGGGACCCGAAAACGTCGCTGCCTAGCAGAGAGCTGAACGGCGACTCTCGGCCATCGTTTTTTATTAGCTTTTAGAAAAAGCCACAAATTCAAAAACTCAAAAATTAAGGCTTTAGCTTGATATGATTAGGTCAGTCATTAAAACCCTATTTCAATCCCCAAATTTCTCATAGTGCAATATATGAACATGACGAATTCATCTGTATTAAGACAGAGATAAAAGTCCAGTTAAGGTGGGCTTTACCCGAGTTTACATTTCAGGCTCTTCACGGTTTTGCCAAATTATTCGTTTTAGAGGATGTGTGTGCTCAGTTCAAGGCCGGAAGGCCATACCCGAGCTGTGAGCTGGTCCCTGGATAGCTCTAGGTTTTTTTACTAATAGTTAGGACATTACTCTACCATCCAAATTCTTCAGGTCCTGACCTGTTGTTAAAATTTTTATTCATGCACATGTTAAAGGTTAAAGTATTTCATACATTAACTTTTCCTACTGAATTTGTGTTTCAGATGAATTTCAGGATTCTTTGATTCATCTTCTGTAAAGTGAAAATGAAATCAAATGATCTAAGCATCTCTAAGCAAATTTCTGGATGCGAGCTCTTTTGAGCAAGTTTCCCCTTGGCCTTGGCTACACGTACTTGTTCAGCCACTCGAGCAAGCTCCTTCTCGCCTCATCAATATAGGGCTTGTCTTCAGGAGAACAGTCTTCTCTCTTGCGGTGCACGAACCCGTGCGTTTGCCCAGAAAACGTTTTAATTTGATATTCCACTTTGCAGTTTTCTTTCAGCTTCTGAGTCAGCCAAGAGACCTGGTTGGCAAAAGATTTCACGATGATAGGACTTCCACCCTCTAGCAATATTTTCCCTTCTCCAAATCCCTGAATGCTCATCAAAGAGCTGTAACATCTGTGCTTTAAATTAAGTCCCATAGCTATCATGCATTTTTCGCTTTTAATTTTACAACCGGCACAGTCCTCACCTCTGGCAAAGGAGAGAATTCAGAGCCATATAAAAATGATACATCAGGGGACTTCCCTGGTGGTGCGGTGGTTAAGACTCCGTGCTCCCAATGCAGGGGGCCCGGGTTCGATCCCTGGTCAGGGAACTAGATCTCACGTGCATGCCGCAACTAAGGAGCCCACATGCCGCAACTAAGACCCGGTGCAACCAAATAAATAAAAATAAAATAACTACTTTTTTAAAAGATACATCATCAATTATTTGAAATTGTATTAACATATTTATATATTATTCAATATATACTTCAATCTGTTTGCATATACCATAGTCAATGTATTCAACAGATTCAAATATAAGTTGTTTAAAACATATCAATAAAATGTATCAGTTATGAATAACAACAGTAATTTCTAAACAACTGCTTTTGAACCACAGTTTCCGTCTGCTTTTTCCTAATCAACACACTGGGTTTAACATAGCTGTGTCTTCGCTACTATATATAAAATAGGTAACCAACAAGGACCTACTGTAGAGCACAGGGAACTCTACTCCATATTTTGTAATAACCTATAAGGGAAAAGAATCTGAAAAAGAATAGATATATACATATACATATATATGTGTATATATATATATTTTATGTATAACCGAATCACTGTGCTGTACACCTGAAACTAACACGACATGGTAAATCAACTAAAAATTTTTTAAATTAAAAAAAACAAAAACAGAGCTGTGTCTTTAAGGACAGAGATGTTACGATAACTCATGGGTTCCACGCGGAGGGGGCACGGGCAGGGAAGTAAGCAGCCATCCAGCCATGGCAGCAGCACTTAGGGGGTTACAGTCCCCCGCAAAGTCCCCGATAAAACACACCTTTAAAACTTTAATGTTGAAACATATTTGGAGTAACAAATGAATCCTTCGGGATGTTTTCTCCAAAATGTCAGGTCCTGCTATTAAACACAGAGACGAGAAGAGTTAAGATGCCAACTTACCTGCTCAAGAGGAATCACAGCATCGTTTTCAGCAAAAATGAACAACGTGGGGTTCTTTAAATTGTACACGTCTTCAGAGTCTTTGATGATGCCTGGAGAATGGGGGCGGGACAGGGACACAGGGTATGACTCCCGTACATGTGCCACAGAAAACGACGTGAGTTAGATTTTTCAAAGGAAAACATGTGCTTTGGGGGTTTTGTGTCTCTTCTTTTTAGCAATTCCACAAAAGTGGCCCGGTCTATAAAACTGGGCTCAAAGAGAAGGTTACTGAGTCTGAGCTCCCTTCTCTCTACCTCACTCACCAGGAATCAGGCCATTAAATGATGGCTGTAGACCTGGCCGCCTACTTGGCAGGTAAAGATACGGAGCAGCCTGAAAAATGCTCCCTCTTGGGATGTGCCTTCATTTACCAAGAGGTGATAACTTTCTAATCTGGACCATCTGACCACCGCTGTTCTGGAAGTTTCTCACGGTTTACTCAAGCCCCGAGGTTCTGACGTCAGTGTTTGACGGGCTATTTGTGCTCAGAGGAGACCACGTGTGTGAAGTCCCTGGGCACGGCAGCGGGTCCCAGAAGGTCATTCCTAATCATTAGTTTCCATCCTTCTAAAGTGCCTTCAGAATTTCAGAGGTCATTTAGTCAAAAGCATGTTGGACTTTGGGGATTCAGACAACTTTGAGTGCGCCCACTCCTACAGGAAAATAAGTAAAAGTTTCAAACTCCACTGCCATTCTGAGATGAGAGGAGTTCTAAAGAGAAGAATATTCTGGGCTTCCCTGGCGGCGCAGGGGTTGGGAGTCCGCCTGCCAATACAGGGGACACGGGTTCGCTCCCTGGTCCGGGAAGATCTCACATGCCGTGGAGCTGCTAGGCCTGTGAGCCACAACTACTGAGCCTGCGCTCTAGAGCCCACATGCCACAACTACTGAGCCCGCGTGCCACAACTACTGAGCCCTCAGGCTACAACTACTGAGCCCGTGTGCCACAACTACTGAAGCCGGCGCGCCTAGAGTCCATGCTGCGCAGCAAGAGAAGCCACCGCAACGAGAAGCCCGCGCACCGCAATGAAGAGTAGCCCCCTCTCGCCGCAACTAGAGAAAGCCTGCAGGCAGCAACGAAGCCCCAACGCAGCCAAAAGTAAATAAATAAATTTATTTTAAAAAAGAAAAGATTATTCTGGCACTTGTCAAAGACGGTAAGGAAGATTTTACTCGAGGAGACCACGGCAATGAGGGTTTGCAGTGAGGGAGGGACGCCAGACTCAACCCCAAATGCGAGGACAAGTAGGATTTACCACCAAGGAGCAGGATGGGGGCCGGTGGATGGAAAATTACTAAGGAATCATCGGGCTACGGGGATTCTGGCCAGACAATATTTGACAAAGCCTTTGCTGAATGCAGGCCAGGGTGACAAGGCATTGGTGGGGGGGGCGGGGGGACATGAGGAACTTGATCACATATCAAGGGTGGGGAGTTCTCGCTAAACTGACCCAGTGGGCCAAGGAGAGAGCCCAAGGTCGGGACCTGCTCAGAAACAGGACTCACAGCTGAGCCTGACGCAAGGGTGGTCACAGAGAATCCCAGTCAGTACGGAGGAGAAAAAATTGTTTTCCATTTCCTGTGGGCAGTACAGCAAAGCCAAGTAACCCGGAGAGCCTCCCCTTAGCTGTGACTCCTCTGTAGAATGCAGGGAGCCACGGGCAAGAGGGCCACGCTGTCCGCCCTATTCCGTGAAGGCCACGGTAGGTGGCTGCACAGCGCTTTGAGGCCCCTGGGCTCCAAGTCCCGCCCGGCTCCGCAGTCGCGCACTGCGCAGCGGCGGCCACGAGGGGGCGCCAGCGAGCAGTCCACTCCGGAGCGCCTTGTGCTAATTCACACAAAGGCGCCGCGAGGGCTGCCAGCCCCATCGTGCACAGCGGCAACTGGCAGCTTGCTACTGCCTTTAAGTATAAACAGGTAAAGGGTTTTTTTAATGCTAAAAGTAAGTGAAAATACCGCAGTGAGGAACCACTAAGCCAAATAAGAATCATTCGTCTAACTGTTGGATGCACTGTCATGAAAGAAAGCCAAGGTCGGATGTTTCCATAGCCTCACTTGGAAACCATTTCTATACACAGATGTAATGTTCTTATGTCATGGGTGTGATACATTTGGTTTGTTTGGATGAGATGTTTATGTTGCTATTTACATTTTAGAGTGGGTTTTCCCTTTCCCTCTTTTCATATATATATATACACATATATGGGGCTTCCCTGGTGGCGCAGTGGTTGAGAATCCGCCTGCCGATGCAGGGGACGCGGGTTCGTGCCCCGGTCCGGGAAGATCCCACGTGCCGCGGAGCGGCTGGGCCCGTGAGCCATGGCCGCTGAGCCTGGGCGTCCGGAGCCTGTGCTCCGCAATGGGAGAGGCCACAACAGTGAGAGGTCCGCAAAATAAATAAATAAATAAATAAATATACACATATATGCATGTGTCTATATATAGTGTGTGTGTGTGTGTGTGTGTGTGTGTGCGTGTGTGTGTGTGTGTGTGTGCGTGTGTGTGTGTGTGTGTGTGTGTGCAGGATTGCATGCATGCATGAGTAGTTGAGAATTAGTCATATCTTGGAAAAATCTTTTCACAGCTATTGCTCATAAAAATATTGCTTGATATTAACCATTATCACAGAAAGAAAGTTATCTCCTTCACCCTGGGTTAAGAAATTGAGACCTCGGATTAGGGGATTTTCCCAAAGGCACAGACAGGACCCGGGTTCCCTCTGGTTAGATATTACATACTTCCGCCTCTAGACCTTCGATTTTTAAAACCAATTCCTTAAGCTAGGCCATCTCTGCTCCACCAGGGTTTGTGTTACACCAGGACCCTCAGTTTGGGAAGAGGCTCGTGGCCTTTGTCACTCAACCCCTCCTCCAGTTCTCATGGTGTAAAAATGCACAAGGCAGATTTACCGTAGCTGGACACCCCGGCCCTGAATTCTGGGTATTTCATCATCATGTGATGGACAGCAACTCCGCCCCAGCAGAATCCCACGACGCCAATTCGCTTGGCATGAGAATGTTGTTTCAGATACTTCAAGACCGCGTCCACTTCTCTAGAATGAAAGACAAGTTATTCAAGGGGAATTCCCCGGTGGTCCAGTGGTTAGGACTCTGCACTTTCACTGCCGGAGCCCGGGTTCAATCCCTGGTGGGGGAACTGAGATCCAGCAAGCTTCTGCACAGACCAAAAAAAAAAAAAGAGGTATTTTGTGGCCCCTTGAAAGTACACTGAGCAGCAAACACCAGTGGTAACAGGGCTTTCTCAGCAGCTGTTCCTTGAGGTTCTGAGATTCCTACTTTCAGAGCTCCGTCCTCACCACCTCCTGCCCGGGTGACGAGTAACAAGTGACATGTCTCCCCGGCAAGTCTCCCTGCCAAGCCCAGCCTGGTCCAACCACCTGACGGGGGGGGCACAGATCAGACCATCTTAAGCGACAGACTTCCACAGCCTCAGGATAGATCAAGGCCCAAGGCCACAGCACGGCTCTAGGGCTTGATCCCAAGATCCGGCCCCAGGGAGCTCCTCCATCTCCGCTCTCTCAACAGGGCCCAGCCTCAGCCAGGAGGCAGCTCCCCAGCTCTGTCTGACTCGGCACATTCCATCCCCCTCCCGGACACCCTAACTCTGCATCGCTTCCTCCCAGGCCCAAAGCGCACAGCAGTATTTGGAAAGCCAGGAGGAAGAGGAAAGCCCGAGGGGACGGGAACAGTGGCTCTGGCCTTGCAAGTGGTACGTTTGCAGATTGGTTGTCTGGAACTCATACCGCTTCTGCAACTAGAAGCACAATGCCAAAATGGAGGTAGTGCTGCAAGGCCGGCCCGGAAAGTTCTGCTGGATCGGATAAGGAAGACACGCTGTCTGTTTGCAATTAAGAAAAAAAAAAAAAAAAAAAAAAGGAGAAAGCAATTCTACTGCACGTTCTTTTTCTTTTAATCGTAAGATACCTTTGAACACATTTAAACATATGTATCATACCATTCTGTGTGCAAGTAGTTACTTTCATAATGTTAGAAGAGCTGTAATTAAGTAATTCTGCAAAATACAATGGAATAAGGAACAGTTTTTGTCATTTTGGTTTTCCAGTTTTTCTCGAATGCTTTGATCTTAAGAATAACTGCCTTAACTGGAGAGGACAAGAAGGAAGAGGGCATTTCTATAGACGTTTTTTAACTGACTCGAGGGAACCTATCTTGGCTTTTGTCGCTGAGTATATTCCCCACTTTCCTGGGAACACCAGAACTTAGCTTTGGATGAACCCCCCCTTCCCCATGCTCGGTCCATATACTTTGGGGGGCTCAGTTCCAGGAGGGGAGTATGTGGCTCTGGCCTGGCCAGTCACAGCATAGCAATCTCTAGCCACAACGATTGGTTCAAGGATGGACTTGTGACCCAGTCATAACCATCAGGACAAAACGAGAATTTTGCTGGGTTGCTGGGAAAGGAGCCAATGGGAGGCTGGAGCTGCTGCAGCCATCTTGCCACCCAGAGGCAAACGCTGCCTGACAATGAAGCCGGCACCAGACAAGGGTGCTGCGGGATGTTGGGAGGTCGAATCCTGGGGATACCTTCTGAGCTATAGACCAACCTCTGCTTGAAGCCAGAAAGTACCTATTTTCAGTAATATAAGCCAATAAATTTCATGACTGCTTAAGCAGTAAGCATCCAAGATGGGTTTTCTTTCAAACAAAAGATACTTGACTAGACACAAGAACTTCAGTCTAATTTCCAAGTTAGTGTCTCCATTTCATGTCTCGTTTTGATTTAAAATGTGTGGCTCTCCTTATCCCCTGTGGAGAGGTACCTCTGGGCTGCTCTAAGGCCCGCCAGAAAGGATCACCCTGATTTGCGCTCACAAATAGAAGGCGGCCCCACAAGGCTTTTCCTCAAAATGTCCTAACTATTCCCCTCCACGCAAAGCTGAATTTCATATTCACATCACAGTCTCTCTGGTTCTCTTGTGTTTCTACTTGTATTTTACTCGCAACTTCCTGCTTCCTTTTGTTTTTCCTGGGCTTGCAGCCTGAGTCCCTGGGAGGGAGGCCTGGAAATGGATAAAGGTGTGGGAAGTCGGGTCCCCAGTAATCTCAGAGCCCACCCTGGGGAAGCGAAGGGAGGAAGCAGGGCAGAGAGAGAAGCTGGGCTGTGGTGTGGTCTCCACAAAAGCCTCAACCGGGGGACTTGGGGCTGGGGCGGCGCCCGACTGGGGGTGAATGAGCCGGGCCTCCACACCCCTGCAGCGAGACTCCCCAGGGTGGGACTTAAGACAAGGCGCTTGGTACCTCCCGCCGCCAGCAAGACCCCGAGGTTCGGGAGCCTCCAGGGCAGCCTGCAGCGCCTCCCTGGTCTGACGGACTGTGCAGAGACCCGAGGGAGACCCTGGCCTGAGCCGCGGAGCACCGCTGCCGCGCACAGGCCTGCGGAGAGAGGGCGGCCAGGGCGCGGGAGAGTCTGGCCCGGGGACTATGCGGAGGGAGGTGGGGCCCAGGAGCCCCACTCGGCGGCGGCAGAGCCCCCTGCGGGCCGCGGACACAGGTCTGCCCGGGGTCCGCCAGCGCAGGAGCTGGAGGGGCCGGCGGCCCTGGCGTCAGCTCTGGAGGAGCAGAGAGCTCCAGGGACCAAGTGGCCACAGGCAGAGGGCTGTATTATCAGCAGCTGCCCCAACCTGGGCTTGGGGGACAGCTCATCAGACACGAGGCTCACGTGCGTGACGGGAGGACGTCCGACGACGGGAGAGGGCAGCGCTCGGGAGGGTGCCTGGTCACGGTGAGTCGGGGGCTACGGCTGGGGGACCCCTCCGCCCTGGGCTCAGGTTTTCTTGTTCAGGAGGAACTCGGCACTACAGAACATCCTTGCCTCTTTCCCTGCGCCACCCTTATTCCTCCAGACAAAGAAGAGGGGATCTGAGTGCCAGCTGAGCCCTCTGGCCCTTGTTCCTGGACGGGCTGGACCCAATTTAATAAAAGGCTGCAATCCTGGGGGATCCCCGCCTTTACTTCCCACAGTTCCCTGGACCCTGGCAAGACCGCAGTCCTGGCCTGGTGGGTCTGGTCTAAAGACCCAGTTTCCCCGAGGCAGTGGGTGGGAGGGTGGCGTTTTTTGGGGGGGGAGGGGATGGCACTTGGGGCCTCGGTTTCCAATCAGCGGAGTGGAAGTGGGGCTGACGTGTTCTCTAGTCTCTCTTCTCTGCCTGTTGTTTCAACTGGCTCTGCAAGCAGAGGGGAAGGAGGGAGTGTTGATCTGTGGACCCCTGTGGCCCAACTGTCAAGGAAAACGGGACCCCCAGGTACTTCAAGGAAGCTCTCTCAGCATCGGTGCCACGAAGCATTTCCCAGAGAGGAAAGCAAGTGAACTTACTGGCCGGCAGGGTACTTGTTGGTTTCTAGCCAACCCTCCGCTGCAAAGACTGTGCTGAACGAAATCGGTTTCCTTTACGCCTCAGGAAGGGCTCTGCGAGCCGTGGCCTCTGAGGTCGTACACGGCGGGAGGACGGGCAGGTGGGTGGGTGACCGAGGAAGCCGGACCCTCCTCTCCCTCCTGCCTCTTGTTGCCGGGGCCCTGGGGCGCCACCAAGACAGCCGCGCCGGCTGGTAACGTACTTGGGACTTACTTATCGATCTTTCTGGCATCTCTTGTCTTCAGCCACTCCGGGAAGGTGGACCAGTGCCCTGAGGGGTGCCACGGCTCCTGCCCCACGAAGAAGTCTGGAACCATGGTTCTGTAAAATAGGGACACTCATCCTGCTCAGTTTCAGAGCTGCCGGGACTCCATGTTTGCTTCTGCTCATTAAGAGCTTGTCACGTTGGCGCTTCTGGACCACAGGAGAAGAAAGGTAGTGGTCACAAGGGCCGGCTGTGATCGCAGCAAAGAGGCCAACTGGCTCCAGGCCAGAGGATCTCGGATTTCACAACCGAAGGTGCAGGGCCTCTGGCAGCCGGCCGAGAGCCCAGCGCATCTGAAATGCCGAGGCCTCGGGCGTGCACACTCCCCGCTAGCTGTGACGCCCGGGACAAGGGTTCCCGGGCGGCCAGGGCCGGGGCGGGCGGACACAGGCTCCCCTCCCGCCCCGAGGAGTCGCACCTCTCAGCGGGCCTTTCGCGTGAGCCTCGGGGTCAGAGGGCACACCTGGTGAGCGGCCCAGTCACCATGACCAAGCAGTTTCCCAACCTCCGCCCAGGACGCCAACAGGGCACAAACTCCCGCCCGGAGGGTTTGCTCTCATGCAGGCTCTAAAAGGGGCCGCAGGGCTTCCCTGGTGGCGCAGTGGTTGAGAGTCCGCCTGCTGATGCAGGGGACATGGGTTCGTGCCCCAGTCCGGGAAGATCCCACATGTCGTGGAGCGGCTGGGCCCGTGAGCCGTGGCCGCTGAGCCTGCGTGTCCAGAGCCTGTGCTTCACAACGGGAGAGGCCACAACAGTGAGAGGCCCGCGTACCGCAAAAAGAAAAAAAAAAAAAAAAAAAAAAAAAACACCAAAAAATAAAAAAATAAAAAGGGCCGCGGAGCACACAAGCCAGCGTGCGGGGTCCACGTCGACCTTCCTTCCGCATCAAGCCCAGGGTGGGGCAACGCGGCCCCCGCCAGAGAGCCAGTTCCTGAAGTACAGGTCACGGCCACGGATGGAGGAACACAACCTCTCCTGCAGGGGCGTGAAGAACCTGACGTCTGGGTCAGAAGAATCTAAGTTCAGGTCCCAGTACCGCCCCGTTCTGCCCTGAAACCTTAACAGGTCACTTCGTCACTTTTAGCCTCTTTTTCTTGATGATCTAACAGAGCCGTGCACCCTCAGAGGATTATTCTGAAGGCAAAACACTTAGATAAGGGTGAGAGGCTTTGGAAGTCACAGGCATCTTCACTCACTTTCATGTTCTGTCTCCAGCTAATGGACCCACCCAAGACAACAGAAGCCACCGTCCCATCCAGTCTCCTCGCTGCAGCAGGTGACCTGGGGCAACTGAGACCTCTGCCTTCATGCCCCGGTTTCCCAGCCATCAAAATGGGAACAGCGACAGCCCCACCTTGCCGGGGTTGTTGGAAGGATGAAAGGCAATTACTCCAGGAACGCCCTGGTGCTGGGTCTGGCGGAGCCGGGAAGCAATCGGGGCTGGTTATTGTTTTTTATTACTGGTATTGCCTCTGGAAAGTTAAGTTGCCTCATCCACAAGAAGAAACGTGAGGGCATGAAAAAGGGAAAAACCAAGTGGACGTCCTCCTTCCAAGCCAACAGGAAATTGCATCACACGGCAGTGGGTGTGCTTCCTTTAAATGCGTTTCTCTTTGTAGGACAACGAGATAGGTGCAGGCTTTGGTTTTCAGGTTCTCTTTTTAAGAAAACAAAGGGAACTGGGGTGCACCACACTCGGGGCTCGCTGAGTGTTCTGCTTCGTGAGGCTGGACTGGCAGGAACGGCCCCCCCTCTCTCTCCTCCATGCTTTACTGAAGCTGCTACCCACGCCACCACGGCGAGGAGAAAACAGGAGACTGCAGTCACCAAAGGTGGCCGTGGTCACACAATGTGACAAAGAGACAGCCTTTGGGAGCTGAGTGAGGTCGCACTCTGCCAGTTCTGGAAGCCAGGCTAATCCAGATCAGGCCATGACAGTCTGTGTTCAGACCAGGATAACTGCGTGTGCCCTGTGTGTGAAAGCTGACCCCAGGCAGAGACGCTTCGAGGGCCAAGTAATGGATCCATTTCAGAGCTGGCGAGCTCTGCCCCAGGTGTCCTGTACCAGTGTCTGCGCAGGGCCTCCCGTCGGGAAATAACTCTCTCAACGCCCAACGAGTCTACAGGGCTAGCCATCCTAGGGGGACCTGAAGCCCGGACATTGGGTTGGGAGCAGTTGGCTTCCACTAGACACTGACTGTCGTATGTGACAGTCTCCATTTACCTGCATCCCAGTGAGATAAGAAAATAGATAATGTACATCAGAATATACTCAGGGTTTTTTGGTTTCATTTCCTTTGAAGGGAACAAAATACAGAAATCTACATGAATTTAAGCAAAAAAAAAAAAAAAGAAGAATAATTTTATACGTACGTGTATCCATTTCCTGCAATCATGTCCGCCATATACCTGGTATTGGGCAACTGCCAGCCGAATATATCTTGAACGACAATCACAGCTTTGCCAGTGTCAACAGGGGATTTGGTGAGATAAGCCTTGATGTGCTCGACTGGAACTTCACGCCCCAACCCTCCGTACTCTATTCTATGGCCAATGTCACACGGACAAGGGTGGGCTTCGTTAGCCATTGGAGATGTTTAAGTCGGGCTACAGAGGGAGACACATGCATTATACTCTGAGTGGTGCAGGTCCAAAGATGATAAACAATGAGTAAACTAAAATCAAGAGTACAGGAAAACATTAATTTTAACTATACTTACAGTGTATTCATGCAAGAAATCAATGATAATTTCCGGTTCTGGGTAATCAGACTAAGCTAATAAGAAGCCATTCCCATTACAAACAGTAGAAATACCAGAGTGAATGCAACCAACAAATAAAAGTTAACACAGGGCTTCCCTGGTGGCGCAGTGGTTGAGAGTCCGCCTGCCGATGCAGGGGACACGGGTTCGTGCCCCGGTCCGGGAGGATCCCACATGCCGTGGAGCGGCTGGGCCCGTGAGCCATGGCCGCTGAGCCTGCGTGTCCGGAGCCTGTGCTCCGCAACGGGAGAGGCCGCAACAGTGAGGCCCGCGTACCGCAAAAAAAAAAAAAAAAAGTTAACACAGTGGAGCTCAGAGGGAAAAGGAAGCAACCCCCACCCCCGGGTGAGAGAGGAAACTGGAGGTCAGGGTCAGGATGGCAGGAGCAGATGTGAAGGAGCCAGGATGCTGGGGACAGGGCCAGACCCAGAGACAGGCCCTCACCGAACCAGTGCTTAGGACTCTGTGTCCAGTGAGGCCTCGGGACCCCATGAGGCAGGGATTTGTAAGGGATTTGTAACTGAGACTTTCCCACACAAGGTCTGAGCCCTCAAAGGTTCATATTTAGTGGAGAAAATTAAAAACAAACAACAAAAGAAAGAAGAAAAACTCTGTCAACCAAGCCTAGGAATATGGTAAGGAAGCCCAGGAAAGGAAAAAAGAAACCATAAAAAATAAAATAGAACTGGAAAATAAATGAATGTAAAGTCTTCAGCAACAACAACACAAAAACCAATCCCCCAAATTTGTACCATCCTTTGGAGGTAGGAATACCTAGGCTGAGAAGCTGACGGAACAGTGGGCCCTGGGCAGTGAAATCCCTGGGCACCTGGCAGAAACAAATGCGAGACTTTCACAATCCAGGCAGAAAAATGCTTCCCACTGAAGAGATGCTTACTACAAATAGCTTCACAGGAGGAAGTGCTCCAAATAAACACTCATCAGGAAGACTGATGGTGAGAATGGGAGTAGAAATGAGGAAGAGACCCAAACACACTTGACCAAACAAACAGCAGGAAAGGAGAAGAAAAAGAACAGTAAACCTGGTGGCACAGTGGTTAAGAATCCGCCTGCTAATGCAGGGGACACGGGTTCGAGCCCTGGTCCAGGAAGATCCCACATGCCACAGAGCAACTAAGCCCATGTGCTACAACTACTGAAGTCCGCGCACCTAGAGCCTGTGCTCTGCAACAAGAGAAGCCACCACAGTGAGAAGCCAGCACACTACAACGAAGACACAACACAGCCATAAATAAATAAATTTAAAAAAAAAAAAAAAAAAGAACAGTAAACCTATCAACCATAAAGCAAAAAATAATGTGGGGCTTCCCTGGTGGCGCAGTGGTTGGGAGTCCGCCTGCCGATGCAGGGGACACGGGTTCGTGCCCCGGTCCGGGAGGATCCCACGTGCCGCGGAGCGGCTGGGTCCGTGAGCCATGGCCGCTGAGCCTGCGTGTCCGGAGCCTGTGTTCTGCAACGGGAGAGGCCACAACAGTGAGAGGCCCGCATACCGCAAAAAAAAAAAAAAAAAAAAAAAAAAAAAAAAAAAAAATGTGGACTGAAATAAATCCAAACCAATGTAAATATATTAAATTCACTGTTTGAGACAGATTCTCTAATTAAATTATTGTTTTTAATTCAAAGAGGTTTCCTTGGAAAGGAAAAACGAGGAAGCCTGGACCCAAAGATAGAGATCTCTTCCTTAGCAATTAGAGAATATACAGTCTTTTCAAGGACATGTGAACAGCTACCAAACTGCCCACATATTAACCCACAACACATGTCAACAAGAATGTTGTATAAAACGTGTTATATTAGCACAATGAAGAAATGATAATAAACATTCAAAAGGTTTAGAACCGAATCACAATGAATACACTCCGTAGCAAAAAGTTGAAACAATACACAGGTACTCAGAGAAATATTGATACCCTAGATTGCAGTCAGAGAGAAAAACACTTTCCCCTACCCTCTTAGGTTCAGCAACTGAGGACCCATGAATCTAACTGACAAAAGTCAGATTAACAGGAGAAAAAGCATACACGTTATTAATATTTTTAATTTTTAGCACACAGGGGTTTTGCAGAAAAGAAGTGAAAAACCCAAGAAGCAGTTAGACACATGGTTTATACAGCATTTTGACAAAGGGTGATAAATTGTGGAGACACGACTGGGAAATATATGGGGAATTTGGTGATAAGAGTTGCTCCCCTCATGGGGGAGAGGGAATTTATGCCCTAATTTTAGGCAGAAAGGGGGAGGGAGAAAAACTCTTTTTGCATCTGCTGTTTGCTAATTGCCTTCAGCTCAAAATAATCAATATGCCAAAGTGCCATATTTGAGGATGGCATCCTTTGATCCCCTTCAATTGCATGTATTAGACAAAAGGGAAGAACGGAAATAAGTTAAGCATTCAATTCAAGAAGGGAGGGGAAAAATTAGAATAAACCCAAAAGGAGAAAATAATGAGATGAAAATAAACAATGGAGAAACAGAAAGCGATTAAAATCTGATTTTTGAAGTTATAAAATAGGTATATCTCCAGCAAACCCGATCAATAAGGAAAGAATGATAAAGACACATAACAACAACAACGACAGCATAACGATATGTGGAATGAAAAAGGTGACGTAAGTACAGATTTTTCCCTTTAAAAAAATCACCAAAAAATTAGTATAAACAACTTTACGCTAATAAATTTAGAAACAGAAAAAACTGACCAATATGAAGAATGAGAGGAGAAAACTCCTAACTTCAAAAATCAATATAAAAGAAAAAAAAGGTGATGAGACAGCTTGAGATGAAAAGAGATTAAAGAGAAATGAAATCAAATGCACCATGTGAATCTTGACTACATCCTGGTTCCAAGTTAAGAACCGCTGTACAAGACACTTGGGGAACAAGTGAGGAAGTGAATATGGATGATAGTGGACATTATGAATTAATATTAATTTTCTAGGGCTTCCCTGGTGGCGCAGTGGTTGAGAATCCGCCTGCCGATGCAGGGGTCACGGGTTCGTGCCCCGGTCTGGGAAGATCCCACATGCCATGGAGCAGCTGGGCCCGTGAGCCATGGCCGCTGAGCCTGCACATCCGGAGCCTGTGCTCCGCAACGGGAGAGGCCACGACAGTGAGAGGCCCGCGTACCACAAAAAAAAAAAAAAAAAAAATATTAATTTTCTACACTGTGGTAATAGAACTTATGTAGGAGAATGCTCTTATTTTTAAAATATGTGTGCTCAAGTAGGGGATGAAGTATCAACATCTGCAATTTACCCTCAAATCATTATAAAACACACATGCACAGACATACATACAGAAACACAAAGCAATTATGGCAAATTGCAAACAACTGTTGAATCTAGGTGATCACTAGTGTTCACTTTCTTCCGGGTTTTGAGGAACAAGGAACAGTGTAGCTGGAACAGAAATATCAGGGAGAGAGCACGGAGGGGAACACTGCTTTTCCCAGAATCCTCCAGCGGCTTCCATCTCACACTGAGAAAGCCAAATTCTCGCCACGAGAATGGTAACGGTGAAAAGAGAGAGCAAGGTCAGGGTCTAGATAGATTTTTCAGGTGCAGCCAATTGGTTCTGCTGACAGATGTCATGCACAGGATATTTAACAGAAAGGAGTCAGTGGTGACTAGGTCTTTTGCTTGAGCAACTGGCAAAGGATGGAATGTCTAAATGAAAAGGGGGGAGTGCCGAAAGAGCACATTTGAGGGGACCAGGACTCCAGGCTGTGGCATAAGCAGTTTGAAATGTCTATGAGACGTTCACATTCACGTCCAGCGGCCAGCTGGATAACAACACCCAAGTTCAGGGCAGGGGTCCAAGCTGAGGATCTGCATCTCAGAGTGGTCAGCATACACAGTCGAACCTCATTATTTGCAGATCCTGTATTCATGAATTTGCCTACTTGCTACATTTATTCGTAACTCCAAAATCAATTCCTGCCGGGCTTTTGCATCATCCACAAATCTGTGCAGAGCCACAAAAAATCTGAGTCACTGAGATGCATGTTCCCAGTCAAGGTCGAACCAGGCTGTGCTCTGCCTTCCTGTTTCAGCTCTCACGCTGTAAACAAGTATCCTTCTCGTGGTCTATTTAGTGCCACACGTTTGGTAATTTTGTGCTTTTTATTGGTGATTTCATGGGCAGCGCTAAAGTGCCGTCTAGCGATCTAAGTGCAAGCAGGCTGTGATATGCCGTATGGAGAAGATACGCGTTAGACAAGCTTTGTTCAGGTGTGAGTCACACTGCTGTAGGCTATGAGTCAATGTGAATGAGTCAACAATACCTAGTAAATATACGCTGTGTTTCTTCATACAGAAACACAAACAAAACAAGGTTAAGTATTGATGAGTTGATGGAAACGTGAACAGAGGCTCGCAGGAACCGACTACATTTCCCTGTGGTCCACTAGCAGCTAGTTCAGCGTTCACAGCAACTTTACCGAACATAACTTCTGTGAATAATGAGAATCAGCTGAACACAGTATCTACAAGCTTGAGAGTGAATCACATCGTTCAGGGGATAACAATAAAGAAGAATGCAGAAGATGGAGCCCTGGGGTCCTTCAGTACTTAAGACATCCTTTGGGGAGGGAAAAAAAGGGACTAGTGACTGTGTCTGAGAAGGATGGGCCAGTGAGAGAGGAGGAAACCCCAGGAGTGGTGTCCAGGAGCCAAGCCAAGGAAGGGCTTCAAGAATGGGAGAGTGGGGCTTCCCTGGTGGCGCAGTGGTTGAGAGTCCGCCTGCCGATGCAGCGGACGCGGGTTCGTGCCCCGGTCCGGGAAGATCCCACGTGCCGCGGAGCGGCTGGGCCCGTGAGCCGTGGCCGCTGAGCCTGCGCGTCCGGAGCCTGTGCTCCGCAACGGGAGAGGCCACAACAGTGAGAGGACCGCGTACCGCAAAAAAAAAAAAAAAAAAAAAAAAAGAATGGGAGAGTGTAAGCATAACGGAATCGCTTTGCTGTACACCTGAAACTAACACAACATTGTAAATCCACTATACTTTAAAAAAGAAAAAACGTGTATGCACCAAAAATAATTAATTAATTTTTATAAGAAAGAAAGAGAGAGTGTAGACCATGCAACATTCTGCAGGAAGACCCGAGGGTGCAGACAGGGTTGCCCACCAGGCTCTGCATGGTGGAAGTCAGGCTGAGGGCGTCCAGAACAGGTTTGCAGGAGCGGGGAGGGTGGGACTGCCGGGGGCTGAGACAGAAGAGAGACGGGGAGACAGGAAATACAGAAAGCTCTCTCTAGACTGTCACTAGTCCTAAAAAAGAGAGTGAGCAAAAGATGGAGGGAAGATGTGGAAACAAGTCTTTTGTTTTCTTTTTCTTCATGGAAGAAATGTCAGCATATTGGCTTGTGGATGAGAATGTACCACGGAGAGGGAACCAACGGTCTCTGGAGAGAGGGGTGAGGCCAGCACAGCTGAGGAGGCACTGGGCAGGTCCTCCCACAGCCCTGGGAGAGAAGGCAGAGGGTGAGGACACAGACACAGGTGGGTGGGTGACGCCAGGAGGGAGGTTGTGGATGCTCCCACCTGCATCTGTTTGCTCAGAGAACTAAGAAGCAGAGTCAACAGATCAGGGTAGAAGAAGGAGGAGGTTGGAGGGGAGAATAGAAGTGGAAAATGAGGGCCTGGGACATAGGCAGGGTCAGCGAGGCCGTGTCCCCCAGCCGGGTCCAGCTGCAGGGTGCAGGCAGGGAGAGGCCAGCAGAACAGACGGGGCTCTGCCGGGTCATGACAGGGGCAGGAGGGCTCTGTGGCTCCTCGGGAGGTGGGATGGACACCAAGCAACCCAGGTGAGAAAACAAATCCCTGCGAGTCACTGCCTACCACCCACAGCGATCCTGTCAGCCTCCTTTAAAGGCACGAATCCCATTTTGGGGGCCCCACCCTCATGACCTCATCTAAACCTAATTGCCTCCCAAAGGCCCCGCCTCCCAATACCATCTTCAACATGTAAATCTGGGGGACACAATTCAGTCCATAGCAGTAGCCAACTGTAAAAAACACTTATAAGAAAATTGGGGAAAATTGAACTGACTGGATATTTGATGATACTGAGAATCATTTTAATGGGGGAGGCAGGGAAGGAGGAATAATGTTATAACAGTGATGGTTTTTTTAACGAGTCCTTATCTTTTATAGCTACGTGCTGATGTATGTACTGGAACTTTCCCAGTAGGCTGTGGAGATTGCGGGAGAGTGTCTAAGTACTGACAGTGCTGGAATTCGGTGGTTCAGGAGCGTCCACTGTACCAATCTCTCAACTTTCTTTTTCTTTTTAAATTTATTTATTTTATTTATTTATTTTTGGCTGTGTTGGGTCTTCATTGCTGCACACGGGCTTTCTCCAGTTGCGGCGAACGGGGGCTATTCTTCATTGCGGTGCATGGCTTCTTACTGTGGTGGCTTCTCTTGCTGTGGAGCATGGGCTCTAGGTGCATGGGCTTCAGTAGTTGCAGCACGCAGGCTCAGTAGTTGTGGCTCGCGGGCTCTAGAGCACAGGCTCAGTAGTTGTGGCACACGGGCTTAGCTGCTCCGCGGCATGTGGGATCTTCCCGGACCAGGGATTGAACCCGTGTCCCCTGCGTTGGCAGGTGGATTCTCAACCACTGTGCCACCAGGGAAGCCCCTCTCGACTTTCATACATGCTTGAGATTTCCCACAAGAAAAAGCTTTCAAACTTTTATTAAATTTTAAACACTGTAAGATTAAAGTCTCCGTAAAAAAGTGAGAAAACGAGATACAGACTAAAAGAAGAAATCAGTTCCAAAGCAGAGGCTGTAGTATCCAGATATAAAATATATGAAGAATTCTTAGAAATTAACCAAAAAAAGACGGCCCCAATAGAAAATGCTCCAAAGATATGAGGCAATTCACAAAAGGATACACCTGAATGGCCCGTAAACATGTGAAAAGATACTCAACCTCACTGGTATTTAAGGAAGTTATAACGAGAACAACAACAAGATACCATTTTACCTCTTGCAGATTGGCAATAAGTCTATTAATACCAAGAGACGGTGCCCAAGTAGGGAAACGGAAGGGAGTGTAAAGTGATACACACTCTGGGAAGCAGTTCAACCAAGGCCATGATGAACACACCCTGCAACCCAGAAATGCCCCCACTGGTGTATTCCCTAGAGAATTTCACATTCTCTGTGTGTGTGTGTGTGTGTGTGTGTGTGTGTGTGTACACACAGACACATGCAGTGGCTATGCAAGGCTGTTCTTGCCACCAAAATGTGGCAACAATTGCAAGCAATATAATGACCCCCAGGAGAATGAGATACGTTGCCATTTACTCATTGTCGTGGGTTGTACTGTGTCCCCCAGAAAAGGTACTGTTCCAAGTCCTAACCCACAGAACCTGTGAATGTGACCTTATTTGGAAATAGGGACCTTGCAGAGGAATCAGGTTAAGACAAGGCCATCCTGATGAAGGTAGGTGCTAATCTAATTAATGGCTGGTGTCCTTAGAAGAAGAGAGGGAAATTTGGATACAGACACAGACGCACATGGAGAGACAGCCATGGAAGACACAGTCAGAGTTTGGAGGGGATGCATCTACAAACCAAGGAGCACCAAGGATTGCCAGCAACCACCAGAAGCCAGGAGAGAGACAAGGAAAAACTCTCCTCTCCAGGTTTCAGGAAGGGCACGGCCCTGCCAACATCTTCATTTCGGATTTCTGGCCTCCAGACAGTGAGAGAATAAATTTCTGCTGTCTTAAGTCACCCAGTTTGCGGTAATTTGTTACAGCTAATACATTCCTAAAAAGAACATTACATAGCAGTTCAATGAGCAAATTCCATATATATTTATCAATGCAGTAAATCTCAAAAACATAATGCTATATAAAGAGACAATGAAAGAAATGAGATTGAGTTATTTGTAGTGAGGTGGATGGACCTAGAGTCTGTCATAGAGAGTGAAGTAAGTCAGAAAGAGAAAAACAAATACCGTATGCTAACACATATATATGGAATCTTAAAAAGTGGTTCTGGGCTTCCCTGGTGGCGCAGTGGTTGAGAGTCCGCCTGCTGATGCAGGGGACACGGCTTCGTGCCCCGGTCCGGGAAGATCCCACGTGCCGCGGAGCGGCTGGGCCCGTGAGCCATGGCCGCTGAGCCTGGGCGTCCGGAGCCTGTGCTCCGCAACGGGAGAGGCCACAACAGTGAGAGGCCCGCGTACCGCAAAAAAAAAAAAAAAAAAAAAAAAAAAGTGGTTCTGATGAACCTAGGGGCAGGACAGGAATAAAGATGCAGATGTAAAGAATGGACTTGAGGATATGGGGAGGGGGAAGGGTAAGCTGTGACGAAGTGAGAAAGTGGCATGGACATATATACACTACCAAAGGTAAAATAGATAGCTAGTGGGAAGCGGCCGCATAGCACAGGGAGATCAGCTCGGTGCTTTGTGACCACCTAGAGGGGTGGGATAGGGAGGGTGGGAGGGAGGGAGATGCAAGAGGGAGGGGATATGGGAACATATGTATATGTATAGCTGATTCACTTTGTTATACAGCAGAAACTAACACAACAATGTAAAGCAATTATACTCCAATAAACATGTTAAAAAAAAGAGACAATGGTTTTTTAATGCTAAGTAAATACTAAAACCCCCGAATAATACATATTTTTTAATTAATTTATTTATTTATTTTATTTATTTTTGGCTGTGTTGGGTCTTTGTTGCTGTAGGCCAGCTTTCTCTAGTTGCAGCGAGCAGGGGCTGCTCTTCGTTGCGGTGCACGGGCTTCTCATTGTGGTGGCTTCTCTTGTTGTGGAGCATGGGCTCTAGGCGCATGGGCTTCATTAGCTGTGGCACACAGGCTTCAGTAGTTGTGGCACACAGGCTCAGCAGTTGTGGCTCACGGACTCTAGAGCACAGGCTCAGTAGTTGTGGTGCACAGGCTTAGTTGCTCCGCGGCATGTGGGATCTTCTCGGACCAGGGCTCGAACCCATGTCCCCTGCATTGGCAGGTGGATTTTTTTTTTTTTTTTTTTTTTTTTTTGCGGTATGCGGGACTCTCACTGTTGTGGCCTCTCCCATTGCGGAGCACAGGCTCCGGATGCGCAGGCTCAGCGGCCATGGCTCATGGGTCCAGCCGCTCTGTGGCATGTGGGATCTTCCCAGACCAGGGCACGAACCCGTGTCCCCTGCATCGGCAGGCGGACTCTCAACCACTGTGCCACCAGGGAAGCCCAGGACAAAATGTTAATATCTTTTTAAAAAAATAAATCTGCGTCATGCGACTATAGGTGGCTATTACATTATATCCTGTACTTTCCAGAATGTTCTAAATGTTCATAACTAGAAATAACTAAGTTTTAAGAAAAGAGAAATTGAGAGCTAGTCATTTGATCAAAGAAAAATTTGACGGTATTTTTCATAGTTTTGTTTCCATAAACTACATTACAGAACTATTATAAGAGAAGTCAGAACAATCCAGTATCAATAGCACTAAACTTTATGTCCCACTGCACATTACTTGTTGAGAACCTATTCCTCAGGCTGCTTTCTTACCTGGGCTGTCCTATGAGGATGCAAGACCACAGAAAATAAGCAGCCTTGAATCCGAATCTTTTTACTTACCTTCGATTGCTATCCACTTTCCAAAAGGAATGTTTACAGCCAAGACAGCCACTCTCTGAACTGATCCTGAAAGGCTTTTCTCCCAAAGAAAGGCGTGCTGGCTGGGAGGCCTGGATGTGCCACACATGAAGGCTGGACTCCTGCCAGACACTTCACGGGGCACAGCAGCCAAGCCCAGCCAGTGTGTCCCGGGCCAAGGCCACAGTGGGCAGGGCAGACAGTCTCTCTGTGGGCAAGAGCCTTGGGAAACATACCCTTGACACTCTACTGATTGTACTATACGTAAACTTTCTGTGTATATATTTCAAGATTTGGGCTCTTTTCCCTCTCAAATGACACATTTGTTAAAACACAGTTTTCAGAAAAAAAGTAAAACTATGACTCCTATACAGTTACCAAAATGAATTCACATTAAGGATTGTATTTTACTCATATGATAGGAGGAAATAAGGCAGATGTTACAACTGGTTCTAAGGAAAAAAGAAAAGAGCACTAATTTATATGGAGTAGAGGGATGTTGACATGAGTTGTAAATGGAGACAAAACCAATTTTTCCACAGTAGGGGAGGAAGCCAATTAATTCTCCACCAGACAGGACAGAATTTACAAACCTATCAGTTACCCCCAACTTTCACAGAGCTGCAGAACAGCTCAAATACAATGAACAGGGCTAGAATCAGACAGCCCGGAAGGGGGGGCTATAGTCGATGGGTACTTTTCCATTGAAACACAGAGTTTCTTCTATGACATTATAAGGTCACGGTGAGGGATAAGGTTTCCTCCTGTAAGGGGATGGGACTGTGGGTCTGGCATGTATGCTGGGGTCCTCATAAAATGTACCAAGAAGGGCTTTTCTGTATCATGTCAGGCGGACTTGGAAACACACTCCAGCCACCCTGAGATCAGATCTATGGTTTCCACCAGTAACGCCCCCAGAAGTCAGGGTTCTCTTTATGACACGAGGGATGGCCAGGACATGCTCCAGCAGAGGAGACCCTGATGGGCACATTCTTTGTCACCGCCACCCCGGATGCAGCACGAAAGTACATGATTCCCCCATAACACCCATGCAAGATCCCACATAATTGTGAATGATTGTGAGATCCATCCCCTACAACTGGTGCCTTGACAAAGATTCTCTCCTTGACCGAACTCTAGGCAGGATCCTCTGAACTCTCTTCTCAACTAGGCCCTGACTTTTGGGCTTGGTCCAGTTTTAGTAAGAATCCTGCTAAGTCGGTTTAGCAGAATCCCCAGCCTCCTATCTGATTCACTTCCCCATCCTCCACCATCCCCCAGGTGATGTCCCATCACCCTGGCTTGTCTTCTGCAAGAATCCTGTTAGGTCAGCTTAGCTGGAATCCCTTTATTTCCATCCATTGACCCCCTACTCTGACCTTGGCTAGAAACTCCCACTTTTCCTTATATTCAGAGTTGAGCCCAGTGTCTCTCTCCTACTGCAAGATCCCCCTGGAGTGGTCTCTACCCCTATCACGATGGTCCTGAATAAGATCTGCCTTGCCTTTTTTTTTTTTTTTTTTTTTTTTTTTTTTTGCGGTACGCGGGCCTCTTACTGTTGTGGCCTCTCCCGTTGCGGAGCACAGGCTGCGGACGCGCAGGCTCAGCGGCCACGGCTCACAGGCCCAGCCGCTCCTCGGCATGTGGGATTCTCCCGGACCGGGACACAAACCCGTGTTCCCTGCATTGGCAGGCGGTTTCTCAACCACTGAGCCACCAGGGAAGCCCTGCCTTGCCGTTTTTTAACAAGTGTCACGAATGAATAATATTTTCTTTGACACCCTCCATTCCTCCTTCACACAGCAAATGCCTCCACAAAATTGTAAGTCAAGACCTATGGGGATCGCTGGTGCATGTTTGATCTGCAAATTCCAAGGGTCTGCTGTGCCCTCCCCCCTTTCCTAAGATGTACCATCCAGAGGCATTCTTTTACTCCAAACAAATTTGTGCTTCTTGACTTCTTTTTCTGAACCAGTTATAAGATCTACCTGGTTCCCTCTTTAATGAATAAAATAGAATCTTTAACACACGCTCATTTTTCTATCTGTATCAGTCATGATTTTGCCTTTTGCTGAAAATTATCTTTTAACTGTGTAATTGAACATTCCCCTTCTCTCACTGAAGGGCAGAAGGTGAGAAATGGGTGGTAAAGAGTGGTTGAGCTAGTGTGGTTTCCTGCATTCATACCCCCAAGGATTTAAGTAAGTCAGAAGTCACACTTCCCAAAGCAATGAAGATCTCCAAAAGAAATAGGGAAGCAGATTTTGATAAGTGAAGGGGATTGGTGTTGATGGGAATGCAACAAGCAAAGCAGTCTAGGAATAAAATGCTGGCAGCCTCAGAGATTTAGAAATGGAAACACCTGAAGGGGTATCGAAACCAACACTAAGAAATAATAATACAGGACCTCGAAGGTGGCTGCAGGGGAAGGCTGGGGGTTTCCTTTACTGGGTAAACACTGTAACTTGCATGGCAATTGACCTTCCATCTTGCAGCAGGGAAGGCAGGGCCCTCCTTATCCTTAGATGGTTCTGTGAACATCAACTCCTCCGATTATTTTTATTTTTCAGTGATCATGGTTGTGTTTTCCAAAGGGTACACGGTCTTGACAGCATTAATTAGAAAACTAGATAGGATGAAGCTACATTGGCCTGTGAACTGCCAATCACGTGGCTGCCTCTGGCCCCTTCTTGGACTGTTGTGAGGTCTGGATGGCATTCCCCCAGATACCCATAGGGCTCACTTCTGACCACCTTACTTTAAATGGGCTCTGAAAACGACAGGTGGCATTTCCATCAGCAAGTAACTCTAAAGCGCAGTGCCCAGCGTCAGCAAGGCCTGGGAGAGGCCACCGCTTCACCTCCTGACCCACATGGCCGAGTGGGAACAGTAGTCTCTCCTGGCAACACGGACGCAGCATCCGGGACGCTACACGCCTAGACCAGACCCTCCTCTCTTTACACCCATCCTTAATAAAGGCTGCAAAATGTGGAGAATGAGCTGGACTCAGATACGCTCATTTTTTTCCCCCATACTTTTATATCAGTAGTAAGAACTATACGACCAAAATGTTCAACTGTAGGAAAACGGTTACAAAGAGTATTTAATGGCACCGAGGAAAGGATCATGACATAGTGTTAAATGGAAAAAAACGAATACAAGTTTATATGCAGTATGATTTCAACTGTCTATTCAAAATGTATGGCTAAACAATACAGGAAAATATGCCAAAGTAGGATGGCAGGGTTGCTTTTCTGCAGTGACAATGTACTGCTTTCATAAAAGCAGGTGTTGAAAACGGACTTTAATAGGTTCATGACCTGTGCACACAGCAAAGACCTCCTTTGCCTCAAGCAAACGCACGCGAGAGTTAGAGCAGAGCGGACCTGCAGCGCGTTCCTGGGCTCGCGAAGCGCACGTACCTCGTCCAACTGCCTGAAGGACGCTGTCCTTACGCACGGAGGACGCCGGACCGGAGCGGGCAACGCCGCAGCGCCGCGGGACACAGGGGAGAAGGTCGGGCGCAAGCCGAGGGGGAGGCGCCTCCTTCGGGGACGGAAGTCGACGCGGTGACGGAGGGCGGTGGGACCCCGGCGGACCAGTGGCTGTCCTGGATTCCCGGCCTCCGGAGAAGGCTGGAGCCGGAGGGAGGGGCAGGGAGGGAGGGAGGGAGGGAGGGAGAAAGAAGGAGGGGGGAGGGGAGGGAGGGGGGAGGAGAGGGGGAGGGGGGAGGAGAGGGGGAGGGAAACCGGGAGGAGGAAGACAGGCCGCCTATGAAATTTACATGTGCACCTGGCTGCTGAGACCTGTGACTTATTTACTGTAAATCAAAATTAGGCTATTTTAAACAGTAGATGAGTACATATTCATACTTGACCTCCCTCCCTCCGCCGCCACTCCATATTTTGTCTGGTCACCTAAGGTTGTGATAACCAATTCAGTTGGCTACAGAGGAGGGTTAAGGAAGAAAACCGGAAGAAATGTTGATTAGGGAAATACGTGACAGGGGGAAAAGTAGCAGCAGCTTCTTGACGCCACAAGAATTTCACCAAAAATCTCATGACCCGTGAGATAGAGCCTTACTAGTTAAGACGCTTCCAGTTGGAAAAGGTGTGAATTCTGGGCTTCCCTGGTGGCGCAGTGGTTGAGAGTCCGCCTGGCGAAGCGGGGGACACGGGTTCGTGCCCCGGTCCGGGAAGATCCCACGTGCCGCGGAGCGGCTGGGCCCGTGAGCCGTGGCCGCTGCGCCTGCGCGTCCGGAGCCTCTGCTCCGCAACGGGAGAGGCCACAGCAGTGAGAGGCCCCAAAAAAGACCTGTGTTGAAAACTTTACAGTACTCATTAATTAATGAGAAACCCAGGCAGATGTTAAAACTAGTTCAAAAGAAAGTTTTTTAAAAGTGCACACATATGGAGTAAAGGAATGGTGAAAGGAAAATGCAGGCAGAGGCAAACTGGCTTTTTTTCCACAGGATGGGGAAGGAGGTCAATTTGCTTGTCTATCATGTACCTACAACTTACAGAATTGTAAAACAGCTATCAGACACTGGAAGACAAGAATCAGACAGCCTGGAGGGTGACCTCTAGACAAGCATAGGTTTCCACTGAAACACAAACTTGTTTCTATTAGACTGTTTCTAAGCATCTTCCAGCATCTTGGAAGTACTAGTCACATGGAAAGACTAGATGTGACTGATTACACATCATTTTTCTCTGTTTGCTAAATTTAGCTCTCCAAGCATCATTCCTGACATTAACACTTCTTAACATGAGGGATTTCATATTCGCAACTCTATGCCTTGCCAAAATTTGCCAACTCAGCATTAAACTTACGCACGTACTTAAAAGTAATTTTTTTTAAAGTTGCCTCCAAATCAGTCTCAATTGGCAATGTTGTGCAGTGGATTCCACTATTACCAGACAGTGCTATATTATAAAGTACACCTCTGCTACAACATTCAAAAACAATTTATATCTACTGTTTTCCCACCTATTTTCCTAAACCTGTCTCCCAGATACCTCGCACAGTGCTCTCTCTATCTTAAATTGCACCTTTTCCCCCTGAACCTGGCTGGAATCTTCCTTGTCCTGCCTCTTCCTCCCTGTGGTTTTCCCACTTTGGGGAGAGGGCCGCCCTCTCTCTTTCCATTTATGCAAATCCATCCCAGCTTTCCGAATTCTTCTTCACGAAGCTTGCTTAAGTGCTGCAACTCTTGATTTTCCTTGCTCTGCCCTCCTAAAAAAATAATGATTCCTTTGGCATTTTGTACTACAGACTGGGTCACTGGATCATGTAACATCTTCGAGTTGCTGAAAACCTTGCTCTCACAAGTGTAGGGACCTGAGGTTTCTCAAGACAGGCTGTGAGTGCTCTCCGCTCAAAACACCTGAGTGCAAGGAGAGGATGCCTCCTATGTCCATCTCCTTGCGTTAAACCACAGACGTGTCCCTTCTCCTTAGACTTGTTTTCCTTAACTATGAAATGAGGGATTAGACTAGATTTGGTTCTCAAACTTTAGCACGCATCAGAATCCCCTGGAGGGTTTATCAAACCACAGAGTGCTGGGCCGCAAACAGAGCCTCTGATTCAGGAGGTCCGGGGGGGACCTCAGGAATTTGTGGGTCCAACAAGGTTCTGGGCGATGATGCTGGTGCTTCTGGTCCAAGGACCATACTTTGAGAATCACAGTGACTAGCAAACCCACTTGGCTGACCATCAAAAACCATCTAGGGAACTTGTAAAATTCAGATGTCCTGGGCTCAGACCTACTGAACCAGAATCTTACAGGCTGGGGAAACTGTATTTCAAAAAAACTCCCCAGATGACTCTTATGATGGAACAACTTTAGGACCCAAGTGAACTAGATAATCTGTATAGGCCCTGTCGGTGTCAACCTTCCATGATTTTATGTTATAGGTTCAGCAAGGAAAGCCTGGCTGGAGGAAGGCAGGTGCAACTCTCGGGATAAAATAAATCTTATAGCTCCATCAGACTAGAAACAGACAAGAAAAGGGAATCCTGGGAAACACAGATCAGCTTAGCCCAGTGGGCACGTTGACAGAGCTGGGCGCCCTTCCAGTCCTCCCCAAGGCAAAGGTGTTATCCTGCTAGAGATACACTGGTTTACCATTAAACAGAACCTTTCACGTGCCAGTGTGAAACATCTGCAACTGAATTACTTCACTGCCTTGGGGTTTCTCCAAAATAATGTGTAGATAATTTTTAGATATCTGAATAAGTCAAAGAAGTCACCAAAGTGTTATCACCCAGAACCAATTGAGGGCGGGCCGTAAACATAAATTCTTGCTTCTATCTTAAAATGAACAAACTGCTTTGCGACACCCCAAATGGCATTTTTTTTCACCTTCACCAGTTTTAGTTCCAAACTCCTCTGGAAAATTCATCACAAGTTAATATTTAACTCTCAAAAAAAATGTTTTAAAGCTCTTTTCTTATAGAAACTCTTAGCATAAGTGAACACTGGGATTTCACAGAGTTCCTTAATAAAGCGCTGTGACTCAGCAGTCACAGCTGGTTAGCCCTCCAAAGTTATTTTATTTATTATTATGAAATAGGGAACTAAATCCAGGAACTGAGTGAACCCAAGCTGAATTAACAAACCGGGCAAAGTTAAACAAGACCACAGACTCTGCTAAAGCCCCAGGATGAACACTGACCTTGAAGGCAAGGTCAGGCAAAGTATTCCATGGAACTGCTCCTCTAAAGAAATTTTGGAACAGAATCAGAAGAAGTGCTGGTGTGTTTGAGAACATCTCCCAGGAATATCTGGGGAGGAGTGTGTTGCAGTTCATCTGTTCCCATTTCTGGGGCCGTGTTGCTGACTCAGCCCCACCCCTTGAGTGCAGCTGCAGGTAGCCAGCTGGGAAAGCACCGAGTCCTGTGTGCAGGGCAGGCGTTGCTGCTGAAGGCAGGTCGGAAGGCTGGGTAGAAAAGAAAGCTGCTTTCTAGACGATTCTTGAGCCATTAAGCCATCTTGTCACCCCCAGACAGAAAGCCTAAATTCGCTTTTTTTTCACTTTTTACTATGAAACTGTACAAATATGCAGAAAAGTAGAAAGAAAAGCTCAGTAAAGTCCCACATTCCCCTGATTTAGATAAAATTATTGTGACTATTTTTGCAGTTTACTTCATTTCTTTTTTTTTTTTTTTTTTTTTTTTTGCTGAAGTATGTAAGTTATAGACAACGTGACATTTCGCCCCTGAATAACTGTGTGGTTGTCAGCCTGCAAGACGACCCCAAATGCTCCAGCCTCTGGGACTTCACACCGTCCTACAGTCTCCTCCCACTTGCTCTGGGGGAATTCAGCTGCCATGTCGCTAGTAGCCCCATGGAGAGGCCCATGTGGCAAGGAAAGCCTCATGGACACAGATCCTCAAGCCCCAGTCAAGTGTCAGATGACTGCAAACCCCGTCACATCTAGATGGGAGCCTCCTGAGAGACCCTGCGTCGGAACCACCGGCTAAGCCAGTCCCAGATTCCTGACCCTCAGAAACTGTGCAAGATCATCATTTCTATTGCTTTAAGCCGCTAAATTTGGGGCTCAATTGGTAGTACAGATAGAACACATTTGGATACATTTGCAGGCGGGGTACTGTGACAGAAACCCAAATGTGGGAGTGCGTTTGGCACCAAGCGCTGGGCTTTGTTGAGGGCATTGGTAAATGCCCGCAGCGCCTTGAGAAAGCTGTGAATACAAGAGTCGAGGTCGTTAAAGATTCAGGTCAGAGCTCGCAGGAGAGGGAAGGAAATGCTGTCAGAAACTGGAGGAAGGGATCCTGGTGATGCTGTTGCCTGAAGTCACGTGGACAGAGGAAAACGCACTCAATGAACTCGTGACCTAGTCAAGGAGATTTGGAGCCAAAGCGTCACCAGTGCTGCCTGCTTTCTGCTAGTTGCTTATGGTAAGATGCCAGAGGAGAGAGAGAAATGAACGGGAGGGTCCTTAAGCAGAAAGGAGCTGGGACTGGAAGGTTTGCAGCCGGGCCAGATGACAAATTATGCTAGAATCAAGGAATGGCTTCCAAGCAAAAGTCCAAATTCAGGGCCCTGCCAGAAAACCCGTGGTCCAGAGATAGACCCTAGGCTGTGCCTGTAAACAATTTTTAAAAGATTTCAGAAAGATATAAAGCCATACCCCATAGTACTTTTTTTTTTTTTTTTTTTTTTTTTTTGCGGTACGCGGCCCTCTCACTGTTGTGGCCTCTCCCGTTGCGGAGCACAGGCTCCGGACGCGCAGGCTCAGCGGCCATGGCTCACGGGCTTAGTTGCTCCGCGGCACGTGGGATCTTCCCGGACCAGGGCACGAACCCGCGTCCCCTGCATCGGCAGGCGGACTCTCAACCACTGCGCCACCAGGGAAGCCCCCCCATAGTACTTTTGTCAGACAAAAGGCCCTGTAAGGAGTGTAAAGGTGTGCCTCGCTGCTGTGGCCCGAATGCTTGTGAGATTAAAGGTGTACCTCACATGTGAGGTCACAAGAAGTCGGCCACCTGGAGGAGGGCCCTCCGCGGAACCCAACCATGCTGGCACCCTGGTCTCAGAATTCCAGCCTCCAGAACTGTGAGAAATAGGTTTCTGTTGTTTATAAATTACCCAGTCTGTGGTGTTCTGTTACAGCAGCCCCAATGGACTAAGACACTCACAGACCCTCTCAATCAAAGGGCAGTGCTCCTTAGGACTTGCCTGGCGGTCCAGTGGTTAGGACTCCACGCTTCCACTGCAGGGGGCATGGGTTCGATCCCCGGTCAGGGAACTAAGATCCTGCACGCAAGCGGTGCAGCCAAGGAAAAAAACAGTGCTCCTAGAAGCTTCGGATCATTGCTCCTCAGCTGTCTGCAGAAGCCCTATCTATGTGGAGAAGGTCTCATCTCAAAGCGATTTGGGGGTGTTGACTTTGCCTAATGGAGTAGATCCCGTGGAGATTCGCAGGAAATCCATAAAGTTTTTATGAGAATTATATGTACAGAATCATTACCAACTTGGACTGAAAGGGACAGAGCCAGTACAAAATAAAAAGAGGTCTTTGGACCCTCAAAGTTCTACTGGCAGGAAGCAGGCTGAGACTATTCCTCAGCTGCTAACACATGACACCTTTCCTGTCATGAAAAAGGAAGGGTGACTCACAGGGAAAAGCCAAGAGCCCAGAGGGCAGTCCAAAGCCTTGGAGTACGGTTCCCAAGACTTGAGACATAATTAAGGATCTTAGGACGTTTGCTTGGCTTGGAATCTATACGGACCAGCAACTTCTTCACGCTCTCATCTTCTCCCTTTTTGAGCAAGACTTTCTAGAGTGGTTATTCTGTCTGTCCCCTTGTATGTTCAGTAGGAGAGGGTTTAGGAACTGAATATTCGTGTCCCCTTAAAGTTCATGTTGAAGCCCTAACCCCCAATGTGACGGTATTTGGGGGTGGAGATTTTGGAGGTAATTAGGTTTAGATGAGGCCATGGGGGTGGGGTCCTCGTGATGGGATTAGTACCCTTGTAAAGAGACCAGAGAGCTAGTTCTGTCTCTCTCTCTCTCTCTCTTCCATGTGAGGATACAGTAAGAAGTCAGCCAGCTCCAAGCCAGGAAGAGAGTCCTCACCAGAACTCAACCATGTGGGTACCCTGATCTTGGACTTCCAGCCTCCAGGGATAGGAGAAAGAAATGTCTGGTGTTTAAGCCCCCCAGGCTGTGGTATTTTGTTATAGCAGCCTGAGCTGACTAATACAGAGGGGGTGGGGTGGAGCAGATAACTTGTCAAGAAGAACTGTACTGGAGACACTGGATTTAAGGAACTATAATGACACCTGGACCTGACTTACATTATGAGATTCTGGACATTGCGCAGATGCTATAAGAGGATGAGATTTCTGGGGACTCTGGAAGGGGTTGGCTGTACTCTGCATGTGGGAAGGGTATGAACTTTTGGTGGACAGTGGTGGCCTGCAAACTGGCCCACGGTGAACCCCGCCTCCTGGCATTCATACTCTGTGCAGCCCTTTTCCCCACAATGGACCGTCGTTAGTCCGTCTGACCAACAGCATACGGCAGAAGTGAGGGTATGTCATTTCTGATTCTTATTTATGTTTATAAGTGTAGCTTAACTCTCTCACTCACTGTCAGATCACTTGCTCTGGGAGAAGCCAGCCGCCTTCTGAAGAGGCCCACTTGGTGAGGAGCTGAGGCTGCTGGCCAAAGTCAGCAAGGAACTCTCTTCCAACAGAGAGAAAACGAGATGCCTGGACCATCTCGGACGCAGAGCCTCTGGCTCCAGTCAAGTTTCAGATGACCGCGGTCTGGCCAGCAACGGGATGGTTACCTCCTGAGAGACCCTGAGCCAGAGCCACCCAGCAAAGCCACTCCCAGATTCCTGACTCTCAGAAACTGTATGAAATACTAAATTTTTAAACGTTGCTATGCGTATTAACCATGTGTTTTTGATGTTTTGATCTCTGGGGCCTGGAAAGACTGTCCCTCCCAGGGCTAGCCAGTTCCCAGGGATAGAACGTGCCTTTCACAGGCACACATGAAAAGATGCTCAACATTGCTAATCATCAGGGAAATGCACATCAAAACCACAATGAGAGATCACCTGACACCTGTCAGAACAGCTATCATCAAAAAGACCACAAATATCAGCAATGATGGGGAGAAAAGGGAACCCTTGTACACTGTTGATGGGAATGTAAATTGGTGCAGCCACTGTGGAAAACAGTATGGAGTTTCTGAAAAAACTAAAAATAGAGTTACCATATGACCCGTATGACCCAGCAATTCCATTCCTGGATATACATCCAAAAAAAGCAAAAACACTAATTCAAAAAGATACATGCACTCCAGTGTTCATAGCAGCATTATTTACAATTGCCAAGATATGGAAGCAACCTAAGTATCCATCAACAGACAAATGGATAAAGAAGATGTGGTATACATACAATGGAATACTACTCAGCCATAAAATTTTGCCATTTGCAGTAACATGGATGGATTTGGAGGGCATTGTGCTAAATCAAATAAGTCAGACAGAGAAAGACAAATACTATATGATATTATTTATACGTGGAATCTAAATAATACAACAAATGAGTGAATATAATAAAAGGAAGCAGACTCACAGATATAGAGAACAAACTAGTGGTTACCAGTAGGGAAGGGAGGAAGGGCAATATAGGAATGGAGGAGTGGGAGATGCAAACTACTGGGTGTAAAACAGGCTACAAGGATGTATTGTGCAACATAGGGAAGATAGTCAGTATTTTGTAATAACTGTAAATGGAGTTTAACCTTTAAAAATTGTATAAAACATTAAAAATTTAAAAAGAGAACATAGCTTTCATAAGCAAACCAGCTAATCCAGAGCCCACACCCCAACCACCTCCTCCATCAGGCTGTCACACTCTGGGCCACTATCTACATGCACCAGTGACCGCATAGCCAGAGACCAGACAACTAGAGATAGCCCCCGTGCCCCAGAGCCCACTGAAATTTTTCAGACTAGACAATCCTAAGCCTACTTTCCCTGCCTTGCCTGTTCCTTCCCATAGAAACCACAACAGTCTCATGCCCACATGTTCCCCTCAGTCCCTCTGCCTCCAGACTGATCCAGGTGCTTCCCCATGTAGCTCACCTGTGGTGTGGTGTGGTGTGCTCCCTTCTCTTGGGATGTAGGAGTATAGAAAACTATATTTTCAATGGCACTCATATTCTGATCTATTGGCCTTGCCACACATAAATAATAATAAAACTTATATTTTAAAATAGCATAATTTGGGGTAATTTGTTACACAGCTCTAGATAACTCATACACTTAAATATATAGATAGATAGATAGATAGATATAATCTTTTCCTTCATACCACAATGCCTTCTTTACACCTAACAAAATTATCACTTATTCCTTAATATCATCTAATGCTTAGACCATCTTGTAAATGTCCTCCATCTCCCTAAAAATGTCTTTACAGCTGGTTTGTTAGAGAACAGGATCTAAACAAGGTCCCCCTATTGCATTTGGTGTTATGTTTTTTCAAGTCTCTTTTCAACGTAGAATTTTTAAAAAGGCAAAACCTGAGTCTCCTATAAACATAAAGGAACCAGGTATTAAATATTTAATTAACTCAGTAATAAGGGAAGCAGCAAGATGATTAAGTTGGTTAAAAGAAACTTTGAGAAACTGAGGCATCAGAAAATGATTGCTAAGTTAGATTTTTCTTTGTAAAACTGGTTAACAACCTCCAAGAAAATAAAAATTAAAATCAAAATCTTTTTGATGACCTTTGCTACCAAACAGAAATCATTTGCATCTCTACCAGACAAAATTAATCCCAGCTGCTATCAGATAAGAATCATCTGCATCACTCTGTTTTATACATGTTATCATCTTTACTCACAGAACTGTGAAATACCTTCATTAATCTTAAATAGCCTGAAATGAAGGTGCACACCCCTAGCAAGTTGGGCAAGGCCCCAGAGTGACATTGAAAAAACAGGACACTAAATCATCACTTTTCTATTTCCAAGTTTTGAGATTTTCTTTTTTCTTAACATTCTTTTATCTAGAATAGTCTCCCCATTGGGTTGTTATCCTGTAGAACAGGGGTCCCCAACCCCTGGGCCACAGACCGGCACTGGTCCGTGGCCTGTTAGGAGCCGGGACACACAGCAGGAGGTGAGCGGCGGTGAGCAAGCGAAGCTTCATCTGCGGCTCCCCACAGCTCCCCGTTGCTCACGTTACAGCCTGAACCCTCCCCCCATCGCTTGTATTACTGCCTGAACTACCCCCCTCCCCCCCATCCATGGAAAAATTGTCTTCCACGAAACTGGCCCCTGGTGCCAAAATGTTGGGGACTGCTGCTGTAGAAGGTCCCAAATTCTGACTTTATCTACTTGCTTCTAATGTACTTCAATAAAATGTGATTTTTAGATCAATATCTAGTTGCTAAAAATAATACCACACGTTATTAAATGGATGAAACGTTTTGGTGTCAATTAGAGTTATTAAACCATTATGGGATGTTGAAATCATGTTTTATTAACTTCTTTTACTATTAACCTCAAATTCTATATGTAGGATTCCCTTTGAGTATTCTAAAGTAGGGCATGTAGGCTTCTCTTGAAGATGTTACCCGAAAACCCGGTTCGCCTCTTGAAGAATGCCAAGCCCCAAAACACAACCAAGCCAAAGAACAGAGAAACATAGGATTTATTACTTGCATCAAGTAAGGAAAACATGAAGGATATTTCCCAATGCGGTGTCTCCCCAAGAGCAAAACTGGGGAAGTTTTAAGCCAAGGGTATGTGCATAGTCACAAGGGAGCTTGGGCAGAGGAGAATTCCGCCTAGAATTGGGGAAAAGATTGACAGAGTCCAGGTTCTAGTTGATTGAAGTCTCGAGGGTCAGCAGAGGTCAGCATCCTCGTTCCCTAGGCTCCAGTTAGTCTGGTGGTTGAGTGCTCAAGGGGGTTTGAATCCTGCAAGATGGCTCAAGAGTGAGCTTCAGGCTAATCCTTACCTTCAAACAGAACTGGGAGTCCTTATAACTGATTTATTGTCTCTGATATGATTAAGTTATTTCCATGGCCTGGTCAAAGCCAGGCATTGTAGACAGGCTCAGATCACAAAATGGCCTCCTCAACCTTTTTGGCACCAGGGACTGGTTTCGTGGAAGACAGCTTTTCCCCGGACTGGGGAGGGGGGCGTTGGTTTCGGGATGATTCAAGCGCATTACATTTATTGTGCACTTTATGTCTATTATTATTACATTGTAATATACAGTGAAATAATTATGCAACTCACCATCATGCTGCATCAGTGGGAGCCCTGAGCTTGTTTTCACCTGCCCCTCACTGATAGGGTGTTGATATGAGGCTGTAAGGAACTGATTTACGATGGTCTCTGTGCAGTCAAGCCTCTCTGCTAAGGAGAATCTGTATTTGCAGCCGCTCCCCGGCGCCGGCATCACCGCCTCAGCTCCACCTCAGATCATCAGGCATTAGATCCTCATAAGGAGCGCGCAGCCTGGATCCCTCACTTGCGCAGTTCACGGTAGCGTTCACGCTCCTTTGAGAATCTAAGCCACCGCTGATCTGACAGGAGGCGGAGCTCAGGCGGGAATGCGAGCGATGGGGAGCGGCTGTAAATACAGATGAAGCTTTGCTCACTCACCCGCCGCTCACCTCCTGCTGTGCAGACTGGTACCCGTCCGTCCGTAGCCCAGGGGTTGGGGACCCCTGTGTTAGAACGTATGTCTGGTTCTCTTCTTACGGAGACGCCCATCCTACAGAGGCATGAACCTGAGACCTTCGTTTGTTGACCTCAAACATAATTCTCCCCTCCTTTTCTTCCAGAGTCTCTCAGTGTCTAACAGAGGCTCCTTGGTGGTTTTCTTTGAAATCCTGGGCTGGAAGTTTGAGCGGGCTCTCCTTCCCCACCTCCTTACTTCCTCCACTCTTCCTTCTCAGACTTTCACGGAAGGCCCTGGAACTTCGGCTTTTTGTAAAGTACACAGGCTTTTCTCCTTGACATCAATTTCTGCTTGGCTCTGCTTCTCCTGTGTGTCTTTAATGTCTTCAAAGTGGTTTTGTTGCATGGTTATGCAGACGGAGCCCCACATATACACCAGGGATTTCTTCCTGTGTCTCTTACAGGAAGAGAGTTCCTTGAAGCTAATGTGGTACCCACTTGCCAGGAATATTAGACAAAAGAACAGCATTTACTAAAAGCAGAGGGTCTCCTTTTCCTTCTGGCAAACCAAGGATGATAACCTAATTCCTCAGTCTTGAATTTGAGAAACTCACACCTAATTTGACAACAAACTATCCTAATATATTTACCTATTTTTATTTTGAACAATTTTGAAAGTATGAAAAAGTCAAAAATCAGTACAATGAATAATTTGTACTCTCTACTGAGATTCAAGTGTTAATACTTTGTCTCATTTGCTTTATCTCTCTTTTTTTCTGATCTGTTTAAAAACAGGTTGCAGACTTTATGATATTTCATTGCTAAATACTTCTGTGTGCTTCTCTAAGAATAAAAATCTTCTTCCACATCACCACAATGCCACTGTCATATCTATGAAAATTATTAACAATTCCTTAATTCATCTAATATTTGTTTCATATTCAAGTTTTCCAGTTGTTCTCAAAATGACTTTTACACCTTTTTTCTTTTTCTTTTTGCAATCTATAAATGTTTGTTAGATCAAACTGGTCAATAATGCTATCGAAATCTTCTATACATTTACTAATTTTTGTTTACTTTTTTTTCCAGCAGATAAGCATCCTGAGAGAGGGATGTTTGTCTCAATCTCACTGTGGATTTGTTTATTTCTCCTGTCAATATGTTTGACAGTATGTCAAACATACTGTCAATGTTTACTTTGTGTATTTAGAGCTCTTTTTATTAGATGCACACACATTTAGGATTTTTGTTTTTCTATTGACAATCTTTTGATCATAATAAAATAGTTCTCTTTATCTCAGACAAAACTCTTTGTCTTGAAGTACTTGAGTAATATTAATATAGTAATACCAGTTTTTTAAGCTTATATGAGCAAGATGCATATATTCCTTCCCATTACTTTCAACCATCTTAGTGTTTTTATATCTAAAGTGAGTCTTTTGTAGACAACATATCATTGCGTCTTACTTTTTTTTAATTGAGGTAAAGTTGATTTACAATATTACTTAAGTTTCAGGTGTACAACGTAGTGACTGACAATTTTTAAAGATTATACTCCATTTATACTTATTATAAAATACTGGTTATATTCCCTGTGCTGTACAGTGTATCCTTGTAGCTTATTTATTTTATACATAGTAGTTTTTACCTCTTAATCCCATTCCTCTATCTTGCCCCTCCCCCTTCTCTCTCCCCACTGGTAACCACTAGTTTGTTCTCTATATCTGCAAGTCTGTTTCTTTTTTGTTATATTCACTAGTTTGTTTTATTTTTTTAGATTCCACATATAAGTGATAGCATGCAGTATTTATCTTTTTCTGTCTGACTTGTTTCACTAAGCATGATTGTCCTCAAAATGACTTTTATGACTTTTTAAAAAATCCAGGACCCAATCAGGATTCACACATTTCTTCTGGTTTCTTTATCTTTTTTAAACTAAAATAACCCCTGGGGTGATTTTAAAATATGTTCACAAATTCTTTGATTCTCCTGATTCAAAAGATGGAACTTCCCCTTGAGTGTGGGCTGTCCTTATTGACTCATTTTTAATAAATGGAATATGGCAGAAGTGACAGCTTGTCCCTTCTGAGACTAGTTCGTATGAGGCATTGGGGCTTTCTCCTTGCCTTCTCTTGGACCACTGTGTGAGATACTGTTCATTGTTGTTTAAGTAGCTTAGGTCTGGGGTAATTAGTTACTCAGCAATAGCTAACTAATACAGTGTCCATTTAACTACCCTCCCCTGTATTTCCTGTGAACTGGAAGGTAAGTTTAAAGGGTTGATGTGGTTCAGGTTAAACGTTTTGGGCAAGAGTCTTCATAGGTTGTTTGAAGAACTTCATGTTCTAGGACATCAGGAGGAACATAACGTTAGGTGTCCCACTGTGAGTCATGTTAAGTTTGATCACTTGGCTCCTTTACTAAAAATCTTGTTCCACGTGGTACAATGAAGTATGGGGAAGTTTGTGTTTGATTAGAGATCACAGTATGTATCAAAAGAACTAGGGCTTGAGTCCTGATCCTACCCAAACTGTTTCAGCTTCCTGCCCTTGGTTGAGTCATTTATCAATTTGCAGACTTTTGACAGCGGGGTGGGGTGGGAGTAGTGCTGGCACCCCCAACCCCCATGTTGTTCAAGGGCCAATTGTATTGAATTATCACAAAACAGTTGTGGAAAGGGCTGTACATGACTGTCAGGCAGAGATTTCTATTCCATTCTAAATGTCTGCAGCATCAGGACTCATGTTTGTCTGAAGCCCCCCGGCCTGAGCAGCCTCAGTTAACTGGAATGGTAACCATCCTTTCCTCTGGGTAAATACCTTTTACTAGGGGAAGATTTAGAATTAAATAACAAAACTTTATGAAAGTCAAAGCCATAGCATTAACATGAAATTTGTTAGGTAGGATTTGTGCATATTTGGTATTTTGTGTCCTTGGAATATTTAATAGAATTTGACCAATTAGAAGGTCAGCCATTTATCACCAATGTAAAATGTGTAACTGAATAGTTAATTTAGATTTGTGATTCAAGGATGGAGTCTTACTAGGTTGATTCACCATACTGAAAGGATTAAGAGAACTTAAGCTTTGCTTCTTTTGTAAATTAATTTATTAGATTTCCTATAATTATGTAGTATTCAGGAATCTTTTTTGTTGTTAATTTGGGCAACAAAAATCCTTTAAAGGGAAATCAGTTACATTGCATGTATAAATGTAGTTTAAAAGAGTTGAAGATGGTTCATTAACTTAGTAAATCCAAAAACCTCTTTCAACTGATGCCTCAGATTTACTAGATGTATAATAAGAAAAATGAGATCTGTAACCTAAACTTTAATAACTAATAAGAGAATAAGGATTTAGGATTTGTAACTTTCATATGTGGGAAATTAAAATGTAAAGCTAAAATAAACATCCACACAGTTCTTTCTGTACCCAAAACTACCCTCAAGGATGCCAAAAACTTATCCACAAATCCATGCCTTCCCTTATCCATTTCTGTCTGCCAATATATTGAATACTTTCTAAGGTCCAACCAAAGTGCATCAAATTTTTAAAAATTTTAACTTCTATCTCTCCACCTTCAGATCATGTGTAAAACTGCCCTGCTTCAAACCACCCTTTTACTTTATTTGTATCCATTGTATGGACTTGATCTTTGCCTTGTCATGATTTGTGGGGACAAGTCATGATAGTTATTTAATAATCTATGTTTATGTAATAAAAGTGAATACAAGAGAAATGTTAATTTACCCCACAAATTACTAGAATAAACACTTTAAATAAAATTAAAGTGTCATAAACTACAGTTTAATATTTCTGCTGATAAAGTAGTTTTGAAATAAATAGCATTACAGTTAATGAATTTAAATAAAGAGTCATTTATAGCAGCTCTACTCATAATTGCCCCAAACTGGTAACAACCCAAATATCTTTTAATTTTATTTATTTTTATTTCTATTTTTATGTTTTGTCTGCATTGGGCCTTAGTTGTGGCACGTGGGATCTTTTGTTGCGGTGTGCGGGCTTCTCTCTAGTTGTGGCATGCAGGCTCAGTAGATGCGGCACGCAGGCTTAGTTGCCCCGTGGCATGTGGGATCTTAGCTCCCTGACTAGGGATCGAACCCATGTCCCCTGCGTTGGAAGGCGAATTCTTAACCACTGGACCACCAAGGAAGTCCCCCAAATATCTTTCAGTGAGTGAACAGATAAACAATGACATGTTTATACAATGGAATACTACTCACATAGAAAAAGGAACAAATTATTTTTACACCTTGCAAAGGGTTCCCGGACCCAATTCCAATGTGTGTGTGGTGCATGTCTGTGTATGGATGCTTCCCCATATCAACAAGCAATTCTTGGGTGCCAGTAGGGTGTCCACGAATTCAACTAAATCTACCTGGAGATGGAACCAGATTCCACAGGTAAAGGGCTCAATCTCACAAGACCGCTCTCCACTTCAGATGCCAGTGGAAGCCTGTGCTTCTGACCAACTGGCTACAAATTGGAGGTTCCAACGACCCCCTCCAATTCAAGATGCCAACCCCAAGTCCAGGTTGCATCCTGTACTTCTGAACAACTGGGTATAAATCAGGGGTTCCCAAGACCCCCTCCTTGGGTTCCATTAATTTGCTAGAGCAGCTCACAAAACTCAGGAAAACCCCTTTACTCACAGGATTACTGGCTTGTTAGGAATCAACAGTCAGATGGAGAGATACATAGGGCAAGGCATGAGGAAAGGCATGGAGCTTCCATGCTCCAGGCCCTCTCCCCAACCTCCACGTGTTCACCAACCCAAAAGCTCTCTGAATCTTGTCCTTCTGGGTTTTTATGGAGGCTTCATTACATAGGCATGATTGATTAAACCATTGGCTGTTGGCTAATGGTTGACCCTCCAGCCCCTTCTCCCCTCCCTGGAGGTTGGGGGGTGGTGGTGATGAAAGTACCAACCTTCTAATCCCTTAATTGATTCTCGTGGTATCAAGGCCGCAATCCTGGGTGGGACTCAAAAGTCACCTTCCCTGAAGAATTTCAGGAACTGAGGATAAGAGACCAATTCCCTTGCTCTTTTCTTTTCCCCCTTGCTCTTACGACTCAGGAAATTCTAAGGATTTGGGGAGCTGTAAGCCAGGAACTATGGAAGAAGCCCAAATATATACATGAGAAATTTATATTTGGTCATCTGAGTGACCAAATATATATAAATTAAAATACTGCACACTCAAAAACATGAATGGGTGAGTGAAAGAAGCCAGTTTCAAAAAGTTACATAGTACATGATTCCATTATACAACATTCTAGAAAGGCAAAACTGTAGGAAGGGAGAACAGGCCAGTGGTAGCCAGGGGCTGGGGATTGGGAGAGGGGCTGACAACAAAAGAGCATGCAAGAGAAGTTTCTGGGGTGTTGGAATTGTTCTTTATCCTGATTGTAGTGGATACACATATCTACATATACGTTAAAATGCACAGAGCTGTGTACCAAATGTGTATTTTACAGTATGTACATTTAATATAATTTAAAATATGTAAAGAGACAGATATAAAAAAGGATAAACAGTAATTCCGTACCTGGATCTTTTTCTCTAGGTATTTGTTGCCCAGTGTTCTGGTGAAAAAGGGAATAAATCCTGTTATCAAATTCCTTAATTTCAAGAGAACCCCATGAAAGGAGTCTTGTCATCATGTGTTTCTTTTTCAGTGAAAGAGCAAAGAGGTCCTTCCTGAAATTCTGAAACTGAGGGCAGGAGCCTTCACTTATATCCCTTATACTATAACTTGCTTAATGAGTAGTATTCTGTAACCTGTCTTCTCCGACTTAGCTCTTTTTAATTGTTCTTGCAAACCGCATTCCTCCCAAGCTTCATGTACCTTAGACAATATATATCACAAGTAGATGACACCTCTGACCTATGGGGCTGCTACGGTAACGGTCGCTTAAGTTGTTTTTCAGAAACTGGACAGTTCTCCAAATTCGATGAGGATAACGCTGCCATTTTCTGAACATGCATCCCATAGAAGCATGTAACTCAGATACACCTTCATAGAACACCTATTACTTCACCTTTTTCTTGGCCTTGATCCTCTTTCTCCACACCTCAGGCCACTCTGATTCTTTATTCCATAAAAATCTCAAGCCCTTCGCCTTTGGGGAGGCAGATTTGAGACTTGTTCTCCCATCTCCTTGCATGGCTGTCTCGTGAATAAACATTTTCTGTGCTGCAAGCCTCCGCATCTCAGCATTTGTGCATCTGGCACATGAACCTGGTACAGGAAGATGCATTTTAATTCAAATGCCTGCAAGTGAGAAAGGTCACGATGTCAGGGGGAGAGGCACAGTGTATCTAGTGCAGTGAGAGCTGCTGTGAAGGAGGTATCAGCAAGGAAAGAGGGCAGAAAGGGAGAGCACAATTTTGCTAATTCAGCGTCAGGTGCTAGGAGGGCAGGTTCCAACTCCTTCGAGTTGGAAGCCAACAAAGCACTGACCAGGACAAATGAGAGGCAATCGTGGAATGCATTTATCAATTTCTTTTTCTTTCTCCCTAACGAGCTCTTAGTCTGAATAATAAAACTTAATTTTTAAAAAAATGGATAAACATTATTATATTTTGGCTTTCAAGCCTAAATGCACAGAACTTCCTGAACAATCCTGAACAAAGCTACTTGCTTTCTTTTTCTTCCTTCCTTCCTTCTCCCTTTCTCCCTCTCTCCCTTTCTCCCCCCCCCCACCCCGCTCCCTTTCTCCCCCCACCTTTCTTTCTTTCTTTCTTTAAAACTCTACCAGACCATTCCGGAAAGTGAGGAAATGTCTCCTTTGTTTTTAGGAACGAGGTCAATTTTTATAGGAAAGGACTCCATTCTCCATTCTGCCACCATTTAGGATACAAGTTATATTTGTTATCTCTTGTGCGTAACAAATGTCCCTAAACTTTAGTGGCTTAAAACAACAAGGTATTGTTTCTCAACTTTCTGCTGGTCTCCCCAGGTCAGACCGCTGGTGGAGATACTGAGGCTGGAGTCAAAGGTGGCCTCATTCACATCCTGGGACCTTGTTTGGGCTGCTGGTGGGGCTTCTCTCTCCACATGGTCTCTGGCTGCTCCAGGATGTTGAAAATGAAATCTTCAACACCTCTGAAGACCTAGTCTCCGAGGTTGCACAGTGCCACTTCTGCTGCATTCTATCAGCCAAAGCAAGTCAGGAGGCCGGCCCACAGTCAAGGGGTGGAGAGACGGGTGTCACCTCTTGATTTAGGGAAGAGCAGCAAAGTCACACTGCAAGGGACTGAGGACACAGGACACCATTTGTGGGGGCCATGACTGTCAGAGCGCCCCACACTGTTGTTAATAACATTTAAAGCTCATATAAACATTAATTAAATTAGCTCTTGGCTCTGAGACAGTAACCTGGATGAAATTAGACTAAAGATCTATTTTGGATCAGAAGCTTGTATTCATTCCAGCTTTGATGCAGTTAATCCTGACTTAAAACGATCAGAAACCACTTACAGATGAGTCAGAGAAATCTGACCCTGCAGTTTTTATGGGGATTTTTAACCATCAACTAAGAGAAAAGTAATGCGAATCCATCAGCTATTTTTAAATGTCCTATTATTATCTAATTGTATGTCAACTCCCTTAGGTTTCCCGATGTCTAAACATTTCACAATGTTGTAGAATTCTGAGAAGATCCGATTGCCGAGGGGATGCGGGCAAAGCTGAACACGCACGTGAACCGGGGCTGTGATGCCGGCAGGCTCCTGCAGCAGAAGGCACAGAGAAGGCCAGGACAGCCCTTGTGCCTGCAGCGCAGCCTTGGCCCTCTTGCCACTGCAGGCTGCCACGCTCTGGCAATAAGGAGCAGCAGCTGGATGAGGACCAGGGCTGCCCTGACATCCAACCACCTCTGCGGTCTGGGCTGAGCCCAAACATTCCCTGGGAAGAAAGTGGCGCGCAGGAATATCAAAGTTGGGGGCTTCCCCGGTGGCGCAGTGGTTGAGCGTCCGCCTGCCGAGGCAGGGGACACGGGTTCGTGCCCCGGTCCGGGAGGATCCCACGTGCCGCGGGGCGGCTGGGCCCGTGCGCCACAACTACTGAGGCTGCGCTCTAGAGCCCGCGGGCCGCAACTACTGAAGCCTGCACACCTAGAGCCTGCGCTCTGCAACAAGAGAAGCCACCACAACGAGAAGCCCACGCACAGCGACAAAGACCCAACACAGCCAAAAATAAATAAATACAATAAAGAATTTAAAAAATATATACATCAAAGTCGGGAACTGCTTCCACACCTGCTCCAGTTATTCACCCTCACCAAGTTCATCATGCTTTCTTCCACTTCAAAGCCTTTGCACTAGCAGTCCTTCCTGACCTCGAACTTGACCCCACAAGGGTAAGTAATGAAGCGTGCTGTGAATTTCACCAGGATCTTCAGCATCCTGCAAGTGCTTTGGCTTGCTCCTCTGTTGCCCCCAGCCCAGATTTTCTGCCCGCACGCATCCTTGGGGAATGGTTTTTTCCTCTGATCCCGTGAGTCAGGGGCTCTTTCTGCAACCCTCAGCCTGTACCTGAGCCTTAGGGCTGGTGGGGAAGCCACAGCACCCTGGGAACGGGCCCTGCAGAGACACTGGGCAGCTGGAGTTCTGAGTTCTTACAGAAGAACAGGAGAGTAGAGAGAAGAGGCCCAGAAACAGAGAAACAAGGAAAGAAGGAAGAAAAAGAATGGCTTCTGGAGACAAGTATTTCCTTTTCACACTTCTGATGACCCTAGGGTGGCCCTTGAATACCCGTCTAGGAGGAGCCCGGAGGGGTTTGCAGAAGTGGGGCTGGGCAGGGGGTTGGGGCGCTGTGTGTACCAGGGGCGGGGGGCATGTAATGGGCAGCTCCACCCCCCTCCATGGGGATGGAGAGTGAAGGCTTTCTCCCGAACCCAAAGAAGCTGCGTCTTCATCTGAAGCCGTTTCCTTATTGGAGCTCAGTGGGAAGAAGCACACAGTAAAAGCGTTCAGCAACTGTATATGCCCCGGGCGCGGTCCAGGTCGTAGCCATTCTTTCTCCCTGGAAGCAAGGACTAAACCTTTATGACTGCGGCAGCTCTCCCTCTCCCTCACCACCTGCCGCCTTCCCGCAGTCCTGCGAGGGTTCCCATATGCCTCCTCCTCCCTTTCCCCACCCTCACGTCCAGTCTTTGCCCCGACATTTTCCTGATGTCTCTCACATGGCAGCCTCCACCCAGACCCCCAGCTTCAGGCCTCCTTCCCTCCCCTCCTCCAAAAGCTTGGCTCCGGGTCATGGCGCTGACCACCCTTCCCAGCCCCAAGTCCTGGGTGGCTCCCAGGGCCTAAAGGTTCAAGTCCAAACTCCCTAGCGTGGCATCGAAGTCAGGCTTCAGTTTACCCTCCTGGGCCTGTCGGCCCCACTCCTGTCCTCCTTTTCTCACGGCTGCAAAGTCTCCTGGAGGTGGACGCAGATGTTATCCCAGCTGTAAAGCCGCCCTCTCCCCACACCCTCACCACCCCAGACAGCCACCGCTGGGCACTCCCCTGGCTTTCTGCCCTCTCCGTGTGAAAGGGTGACTGCTGTCACTTGGGATGTCTGTCTCCGTCCCCATCACCGGGAGGAGGATGTCCTCACTGGACCGAGCCCTCCCTAGCTGGGTCTGACTCCTCGCAGCGCGGTGAGCAGTTCCTCTCGTAGGTCTCCACGGCGTAGGCTTTCTGTACGGAAGGCTCTCTGTCATCAGCCGGGAGATAGTTATCCCGTGCTGCTGCAGGCCTGTTTCGTTGCTTTCTGACCTGGCCCCACCTCCCTCTTTCCCAAATAGCTAAAATTAGGTCTTTGACGGTTCCTTGGAATGTCAGAGTCACCATATAGCCCCGCCATTCCACTCCGAGGAATATAGCCAAGAGAACTGAAAACATATGTCCACACAAAAATGTACTCATAAATGTTCACAGCAGCGTTATTCCTAAGAGCCAAAAAGTGGAAACGATCCAAATGTCTATCAACTAACGAATGGAGAAATAAAATGCTCTGGACCCACACAGTGGAATATTATTTGGTGATGAAAAGGAAGGAAGTACTGTTCCATGCCACAACATCGATGGACCTTGATAACATTATGCTACGTGACAGAAGGCAGCCACAAAAGATTACGTAGTATAATGACTTCCTTTACATGAAAGGTCCAGAATAGTCAAATCCGTAGGCACAGAAGTCGGATTAGAGGTTGCCAGGGGCTGGGGGGAGAGGAGGAATGCGGAGCCACTGCTCATGGGAATAGTTGTCTTTTTACAGAAAGGAGAATGCTGTAAAACTGTGGTACCCTGTGAACGTGTGAATCGTGGAAGAGCACACTCCGGATGAAGGCGTGGTAATGTGAGTTATACCTCGATGAAGAGCTTAAAAATAATTGTCCTTTGAGCACTGAGGATGGGTATTCTAGTCCTTCGATGGATGGATATGGTACGCCATTTCTGTTCTAAATGCACGAAGATCGCCTGGGAAACAGCCTCCTGCTCTCGGCCCCTGCCACCTTTTCTGCAAGGCTCCCTTTTCCCGTTTCCCTCTTCCCGCTCAGATGCTGTGGGATGGGGTTACAGGAAGCAGAGGGTGGGTGAGGAGTCTCCAGCTGCACCCCCAGGGGGCGCGCTGCCCTCGAGACCGGCCTGCAGGCGCGCACGTGGTGCCAGGCGGGGCCCCAGGGGGGCCCTCCACCCCTGCCCAGCCCCAGGGGCTGCGGTCCGCGGGAAAGGGTGGCGCGCCGACACTAACAAAGGTGTTCGACCCCAGGCGCAATCCCAGCCGTCCCAGGAGACCCCGAAACCAACCATAACCGCACCCCCAGCCCAGAAAGGGCTTCTCAAGGGGCGCGGGTTGCGGCGGCACCCGTGGATCCTGTCCCTCCGGGGTCGCCGCCGGGCCCGAGAGGGGCGGTGTCCTTGGGTGGGCGCAAGGTCCCGCAAGGGCCGCCGGGGACTCGAGGAGGGAGCAGAGGGCCCGCAGGGAAAGGGGCGCCGAGTCGGCGGAATCCGTCTTGACTCTCCCAGCAAGACCTGGCTCAGAATCGAAGGGACTGCAGGGGGCGGGAGGTTCGTAAAAGGGCAATATTTGTATTACGGAGAAAAGCAAATAGGAGTGTCCAGAGAAGTAGGGATTGGGGGTCGCGGAGAAAGCAGAAGAGAGGCGGCCAGGAGCTAGAGCGGAGGCGGGGCGTGGGGCGGCGGGGGGGGGGGCGGTCCGGGATCACGTGGGACCCCTGCCGGGCGGGGTGACCACAGTTCGCAGGGCAGGCTGGGCCCGGGCTAGCAAGCCGAGGGGCTGCGAGGGAAGACGGCCGTGCCGACGCTTCCTGCAGGAGATGCACGGAGACAAGCTAAACTCCACCATCATGTGATTGCAATCCAGCCACTCAGATGGAAACCGAGTCCCAGGCGCCCCACAGTGTCCTCTGAGTTTGCCCCTAAAATGCACGCCAGCCTGAGGAATCTCAGAGACCCGAAAAGAGGGGACGTCTCGCCCGGGGAGCTGGGGGTTGGAAGGAGAGCCCCTACCGAGTCCGGAGCCATTCACCTGAGCGGTGACCCTGGACCTTTGCCTTTGGGGCCAGCTTGGGCCACCTTGTCACCAGTTCCTGTCTCTGCTGCCCTCTGGCCAAAGTGGAGGGATGCTTCAGGAGCTGGAGGCAGATGCCATCAAGAGTTGCAGGGGTGAGCAAGAGGGCAGCTGTCCCTTTGGCCCTTCTTTCTTACAACGTTTTTATTACCACAGTAATTTGTGTTCATTATTTAACAATAGATAAAATACACTGAATAGAATAATGGGCCTCCAAAGATGTCTGCCCACAGCCTGTACACATGTTAAAGCCCCCCCCACACACACAAAAAAAAACTAAGAGACTTTACAGGTGTGATTAAGTTAAGGATCTTGAGAAGGTGATTATCCTGCATCATCCAGTGGGGAACAGTGCAACCACAGAGGTCCTCAGAATAGGGAAGCGGGAGAGTCAGGGTCACAGGAAATGTGAGGACAGAAGCACAGGTCAGAGCAATGCAATTGCTGGCTTTCAGGATGGAGGAAGGGGACACTAGCCTGGAATGCAAACGGCTTCTAGAAGGTGGAAAAGGCAAGGAAACAAGAGTTTCCCCTAGAGCCTCCAGAAGGAACCTAGGCCTGCAGACACCTTGATTTCAGGCCAGTGAAACCCATTCAGACTTCTGACCTCCACAACTCTAAGATCATAAATGTGTGTCGTTTTAAGCCACTAAGTTTGTGGTACTTTGTTACAGTAGCAAGGGGGTATGAATACATACATCTTTAAAATGAAGGGACTTCCCTGGCTGCCCAGTGGTTAAGACTCTGTGCTCCCAATGCAGGGGGCGCGGGTTTGATCCCTGGTCTGTGAACTAAGATCCTGCAAGCCACATGACATGGCGAGAAAAAAAAAAAAGAAGAAAATCAGTCACTTGTAATCCACCTCCCAGAACAAACACATGATTTTTCACATCTGTAGCTTAGCAGTCAACTGAGAACCAGAACTGGTGTGAGAACGCATTGGTGTAAAGGCTGAAGTGCCACATAGCTAATGCTGGCATGCCCCATTCTATCCGCTAAGAGGGTCTTGATGCTCACCCAGCGCCCAAATCTGGGCGTTCCAAATGCCATTCTCCACTAAAAGGAACCAGAGCTCCACAGAGAAATGGCCAGTTTCACGGTTCAGGTAGGAAAGATACAAGATGTGCCCAAAACATATTATTCTGCCAGACAGTGAGGAAGTGCTCAAAGAATAATAGGAACATATCAAAAGGACAAAAGATACTTAGCTTGAGCAGGCTCCCACTGGACAAATCTAAGATAATGATATTACTGAATTATAACTATTCTTACTTTATTCTATTATAATCGTAGCCTAAAGTAAGAATCCACAAGTGCATATGGATATAATTATGTAAATAAAAAAATACACAGGGAGAAGGGAAAGCTCTTCCTTATGATAGAATATAGACTAATGAATGTAGAAGGGATAATGGAATTAGAAAATACCATTTGGAGCCACCATAGTAATAATCGTGTCAGGGAGAATCATCAATGGATGCTAAAACAGTGGGTGAAAGTTTAATGAGACGCAGGATTTGTATATGGTCTCAAGCTCTTTCCCCACAGGATACTATAAAAGGGAAAACAGTAACTTCACAGTGGAGAAACCTGGCCACCATTTCAACCGAGTGATCAAAGTTAATGTGACCGCTAATGGGACAAAGTGACGACAGGTGGCCCTGATATGATGCAACACAAGGGCACAACACGCCCCAAATGCATAACCTGAATTTCATTGTGAGGAAATATCAAACAAATCAAATCGAGAGACGTTTTACAAAACAACTGGCCTGCACCCTACAAAAATGTCCACATCGTGAACAACAAAGAAAGACTAAGGCATTGTTCCTTATTAAAGGGGACTAAAGAGGCATGACATCTGAATGCAATATGGTTTCTGGATTGGATCCTGCCCAGGAAGAAACATTTTTTCCTTTTTTCCTTATAAAGGACATTAGTCATGCTACGGCATGGATTAACCTTGAGGACATTATGCTTAGTGAAATAATCCAGTCAAAAAAAGACAAATATTGTGTGATTCCACTTTTATGAAGTACTTAGAATGGTCAAATTCATACAGACAGGATAGTGGTTACCAGGGGCTGGGTGGCAGGGCGGATGGGGAGTTATTATTGTTCAATGAGTACAGAGTGTCAGTTCGGGATGATGAGTAAGTACTAGAAATGGATAGTGGTTGCTATAGACTGTTGTGTCCCCCCAAATTCACATATTAAAGCCTAATCCCCAATTTGATGGTATTGGGAGATGGGGCCTTTGAGAAGAGATTAGGTTATGAGAGGGATTAGTGTTCTTATAAGGGACCCCAGAGAGCTCCCTTGCTTCTTCTGTCCTGTGAGGACACGGTGAGAAGATGGCGGTCTGTGAAACAGGAAGCAGGTTCTCACCAGACACCCAATCTGCCAGCTCCCTGATCATGAACTTCCAGCCTCTAGATCTGTGAGAAGTAATTTCTGTTTCTAGCCACCCAACCAGCCTATGGTATTTTTATTGTAGCATCTCAAACAGACTAAGACAGTGGTGATGGTTGCATAATGTTGTGAATGTACTTAATGTACTTAATGTTATATATATTTTACCACAATAAAAATAATTTAAAAAAACGGCAACTTAAAAAAAGAACATTTGTAAATGATTGGCAAAATGTGCGTAACGTCTGTACATTATATACCGATGGTGTGCCAATGTTAATGTTTTCATTTTGATAAATGTTCTGTGGTTATGTAAGAAAGTGTCCCTTTTTCCAAAGAAAAAGAAATACATGGTGAAGTATTTAGGGGCAAAGAGGCAACATGTTTACAATCTACTCTCAAACGGTTTAGAAACATTAACATATACAAATTACCCATGTCTGGATAGAGAGAATGGCAAAGCAGATGTTAACATTTGGGGAATGTGGGTGTAATGTGTATGAGAATTTGTACTATTATTGCAACTTTTCTGTAAGTCTAAAATTATTTCGGAATAAGCAGTTTTTAAAATTAGAAGAGGAAACTAATTGGAAAGAAGTGAAATACTGTCTGGGGGAAACAGAATTCTAATGCCTGAGGCTGAGATGCAGGGACTGTCTGGGCCTCCCGGCTCTGGGATGCCCTAACTCTCAGGCTTGGGATCAAGGGGTACAGGGTTTTGGTGGCACTGACTGGTGAGGAAGAAATAAGGCAGACGGAGAAGGACAAATACTGTATGATTTCATTCATATGTGGAATCTTAAAAAAAAACACAACCAAACAAACTGAACAAAAACAAGCCCATAGATACAGAATCAGATTAGTGGTAACCAGAGCGGAAGTGGGTCGGGGGTGGGAGAAATGGGTGACGGGGGGTCAACTGTATGGTGGTGGATGGTAACCAGACTCGTAGTGGTGACCACCTCGTAGTGTGTACAAGTTATAAAATGTCGAACGGAAACGCTGTGCACCTGAAACATGAAGAAGAAGAAAGAAAAGAAAGAAGACGACGATGACGACGACGACAACAGGCAGAACAAATCGATGGTGACGGTAATCACACGCAGGTACGGGGCAGTGGGTCTTGATTATCGGGAGGGCAGGAGGGAATGCTCTGCGGTCCTGAAAATATTCTGTCTTGATCTGCGTGCTAGTTACAGGTTTCCAAGACGTGCACTTAAGCTCTGTGCCCTTTTTGCTGTATGTGTTAATCCTCCACTTTAAAACGGTTAGACCGTCTCCACCCCCAGGTTGACGCTGCGCACTGAGACTGCGTCCATGCAAACGAGGCGTTCACTGAGACTCGAGGGCGACTCGATTTACGTTGTTTGTTCTTTCGTTGCTAAGCAACACAGGCCAAGCGGCACAACCAAGCGACGCCAACCTTTGACAGCCAACCCAGGGGACGTGCTAAGCCCAGGCTCCAAGAGGGATCCACACGGACAGTCCCCACTCCCAGCCCTTTTGTGTTCGGGGGTGGGGGCGGGGAGGAGGTGAGAAGGGGAGTTGAGCAGCTCAGACGCCGCGGAAGGCCCGGCCTCTCCCGGCGTGGGCTGGCTGCACTGAGCCACTCTCCCGCCCGCCCGCCCGCTGCATCTATCTCTATGGCAACTGCTTCCTCAGGTCTGGGGCTAAAATGAGGCTCTGTGGGTGTCAATCCGTGCTTGAGGTCTCACCTGCCACGGAATCGTGTGGCCCGATGAGGAAATCGATGAGTCACTGCAGGAAAAGCATTCGTGCAGAAATGGGGCCGATTCGAGGCTGGGGGACAGGCCTCAGAGAGAGGGAGGAGTGAAGGTTATCTGAAGGGCAGAGGTGGTCAGGGCATCAAGAGAAAGAGGTAAGAGCCAGTTAAAACTACAGAGAGGTGGAAATAAGCAAAGGTCACCCAAATGAGAAAAACAAAAGCTGTTTACGCAGAGCTTGCCGTTCAAAGAGTCAGCCGCCCTCCTGCATTTGGCAGAAACTCAAAGACGGGGGAGGCGTAGGGAAGCTCCTAACAGAAAAAGGGAAGGCTGCAGGTGTGCACTGATCCGAGGCTGTCGTCCTGGGGAAGCTGGAGGCGCGCGGGGGGCGGGGTCGTCCTGTGCGATTGGCGAGGGTGGCTTATTTGGCTTTCTCTGATTGGTCCTGAATTGGAAGCAGGGCCAAAACTTAGGGAAGCTGACAGTTATTAAGTGCTGACCGTTCCAGGTTGCTTGCTGCAGTGGTTGTGGTTTGGTTTCCTGGGCTGGCTGCAGCAGATTGTGGGTCAGAGTTCTGTTGTCATATATGGCCTGGCTGTTGTCCATTCGTATATTCAGTCTCTCAATGAATACCCAGAAGTTAAACAGTCAAGGGAGTAGTCCTCAGGTCCTATTAGAAAGGAAGTGAGGCACTGAGCCGTGTAGAGAGGCAGCTGTGAGGACCACCCCAGGAGAGGTGGGCCGTGGAGCATGTGCGTCAAGTTCACTGGACTGTGCCCAGCACTTGGCAAGTGCTTGGTCAATGTTAGATATTATTTTGCTTCAGAATAATTGGTCAAAAACTGAAATTAAATATATTGTTAGGATTGATGTCAAATTGTGTTAATGTAACTGTCAGCTGAAGTGTCGGAAACCTGGCCTCAGAATAGGGTAGAAAAGGGTGGTGAGTGGATTGAAGGGGCCAGTAGTAGAACCACATCGTTCGTGGGCACCATGTGGTCCAGCCTAGACTGCATGCCCTTCCCAGGGATGGAGGAGCAAGAGAGGCACAGGCCAGTGGAAAGCCTGGCAGGTCCCCTAAAATCCTGTGTTTGGAGTGAGGGAGGATCCATTCTCTGAAAGAGAGGCAGATCTTGTTGCCAGGAGAAGCGGGGATGGAGAGGTTTACAAACAGAAATAACAAGTATGTGTAGTCATATGCTTAAAGTTTGTGCACAAATAAGACTTCAACCTAATAAATCTCGAAATTCTAGTTAGGCTCCAGAGTTACATCTAAATGTAATTACATCTAATGTAACTGGTTACATTAGTCAGAATGCTAATCATTACATGGGTTCTCCAAGTGAGGTTGTAAAAAAGATTCTTTCCCAATAAAACTAGATATTCATCCCTAATTCAGTGGTAACCTTTGAAGACAGGAATCAGGTCTTAGACATACCTGACCTGCTTATCTTTGGGGTCTAACAGCATATTCCACAAAATAAGTGCTCAGCAACTGTTTAAAGATAATGAAGGCATACAAGAAGGTAACAAAAGAAATTCAGCTTCAGAGCTTAATGGTTTCCATAGGTACAGGAGTGAGGGGTGCCAGATAATCCCTAAAGGTTCCTCGGGGTTCCACAAGATAAAATTTCTAGGAAGAACTTCGCTTTAGGGCAACTACACAATTTCAGGTTAGAATCCGAAATATCGGATGAACATGTTTATTTCAACAGACTCCTCGGTTAAAGAGATCCTCCCTTGGGGCCCTGGGAGCTGCCTCTGGACACTGCATGTAACCATGTGTGGCAGAGGGGGTTGACACTTGCTGCCTCTATAGCCTCTGGAGCCAGCAAATCAATATTGAGGTTCAGATTGGTGGGGAAGCATGAGTATTAGATTGACTGCTGTAACAAATTGCCACAGACTGGGTGGCTTAAAACAACAGAAATTTCTCTCACACAGTTCTGGAGTCGAGAAGCCTAAAATCAAGGTGTTAGCAGGGCAACATTTCCTATAGGGGGCTCTGAGGAAAATCCATTCCTTGCTTCTTTCAACTTCTACTGGTTGCTGGCGTTCCTTGACCTGTGACTGCATCACTCCAATATTTGCTTTCATCTTCACACGGTCTTCTCCTCTGTGTGTCTCAAATCTCCCTCTGCCTCACTCTTATAAGGACACCTGTCATTGGATTTATGGTCCACCTGGATAATCCAAGATGACCTCATCACAAAATCCTTAATTTAATTACATCTGTAAGGACTGTTTTTCTAAATACGGTAACATTCACAGGTTCCAGGCATTAGGGCGTGGATGTGTTTTGGAGGGCCACCATTTGGCCCCTGACACTCATCTCCCAAGGCAAGAACATTAAAAACTTCATAGTTCACTACTGAAAATGCTTGTTGACTGCCATGGAGCTCCCAAGACATTCTGGAGCTGAGCCAATGAGCTCACGTGGAACAGCCCATCATCCATCCACCCTTGGAGGTGGCATTTATTGCCAGCCTGCAACAATCGGACATAGCTGGGATATCCAACAGAGGTTCAAGAAATTCCTGGGCTAAAGGATCCTCTTCATGTGGAAGTTTTCATGGCCAACGGAGATGCTTTTCTACTTGCAAGGGTGGACATCTTGGTCCATTTATCCTCGGGGTCCTTGGGGCTTGTATAGTTTAGCATTTTTCAGAGTGCATGCCCAGGCACTCCAGCTGTGTGAGATGGCCTCTGAGAAAAGAGTTCAATGACCAAGGACATGCGAACAACACTGGGGACCATATTCCCTCTTGAGGATGCTCAACACATTTTAGTAGATTAAAGGCACCCAGAAATCGTATGGTAGAAAAGCCCAGTATTTCCCAACTTGCCTGCAACTCTTTACCACTCATAAATCATACTTGGCTTTGGAAGGGAAAATCTATTGGAAAGGAAACATATGAGCGTGTGTTTGCACTGTGTCTTCTGTGTTGGCAGAATGAGGGAATGTCAGATTATGCCTCCTTTCTGACCTTATTTGCAATCTGAGCTTGTGCCAACATCTGACTCTAATGGGCTCTGGTCTCTGCTCCACACCAGCTCCCCTGCTGACACATTGCTTCATCCCAGGATTCAGCTGTGTTTGCCCAGGACTTACTGACTTGCTTGATGTTACAGCAGAGAGCACAGAGCTCTCTGTTATGCCAAGTCCTCTGAGGCCCTCCTCACATTCTGCTCCTTTACCATAGTTGAGGGACATGTGAGTGAGCTTTGTGTGCACGGCACCAAATAAAGCATCTTCTTTATCTGCTTCATTGAGTAATAAGTTTAGACGTGGCAACTCAATCTAAATTTGTGTGGCTTAAGCCCAACTTCTCTTTTTCTTCCTTTGGTCTCTTCAGAAGGAGCTCTCAAGGCCCAGTTACATCACATGGACAGTCAGGACGCTGTCACTGGGAAGAACTGCAGGCATCAACCGTGACTTGCCTCTTTCTCCTTTCTTTCCTTCCTTCCTCCCTCTCTCCCTCTTCTTTTCACTCCTTCCCTCCCTTTCTTCCTTCCTTTCTCTCTCTTCTTTCCTTCTTTTTCTTTCCTCTTTCTCTTTTCTTTCCTTCCTTCCTCCCTCCCTCCTTCTTTGCTTCCCTCCCTTTCTTCCTTCCTTCCTTCTTTTCTTTTTCTCCTCTTTCTTTCCTTTTCTTTCCTCTCTTTCTTTCTTTCCAAGAATTAGGAGATTGACACAAACAGAACAAGGTTTTATTTCATTGGAAAAATTACAGGAGACTTTTTTTTCCTTAATGGCCATACCACACGACTTGTGGGATCTTAGTTCCCCGACCAGGGATCAAACCTGCACTCCCTGCATTGGAAGCGTGGAGTCTTAACCACTGGACTGCCAGGGAAGTCCAAAAATTACAGGAGAAGTTTTTAATAAAGAGCTTAGAAGGTTTTGTAAAATACACTTGTCATTACAAATATCAACAAGAATGTTTTTAATGATAGCATGCACTTTCAAATTTAAGAATAATTTAAAATTTTGGCTGTCCTACTTCGTGAAAAAGATATAAATGAAAGAATATGAGGGACTGTGGCTTTCATGTTTTACTCCACAGATTTCTTTTTTTTACTTAAAAAAATGGTTTTTCTTTGGCCATGCCACAGGGATGTGTGATCTTAGTTCCCTGACCAGGGATCGAACCCAGGCCCCCTGCATTGGCAGCATGGAGTCTTAACCAATGGACCCCCAGGAAAGTCTCTACGCCATGTGTGATTAATGAATGGTGAGACTCAGTAGCCAACACTTTAACCAAGTGATCAAACTCGGCATCAGTAATCATGGTCCAACCTGACATTTTGGCCTCCTGATTTGCTACCATATGAAAAACACATCATCTATGAAATATTCTTGCTAAAAAATGTTTAACTTTAGTCATATCAAACCTCTAGGCTAACTTCCAGTTTATAGGAAATACAGGGGCTAAAGGAACAGTTAAATGACACCAGGACAAGTCAATCAGACAAATGTAGAATGAAGGATATTGTATAAAAAACAACTGTCCTGTGATTTTCCAACAGGGATTGTCAACGAAAAATGAAAGGTACAAGGACTGTTTTAGATTAAGGGAGACTATGTAGGCTTAAACCAGTGGCAATGCATGAAGGTCAACTGAAGGCTTGTTCAAAAAAAAAAAAAATTCAAAACAAAACTGTAAAAGACATTCTTGGGACAATTATAGAAACTTTAGATTCTAGATATTGTTATGTTTTGGCAATGGGTTTAAAGGACATTATTCTAACTGTAGGAGATACATGCTAAAATGCTTAGGGGGAAAGTTGTTCAGACACATACTTTCAAATGACACAGGAAAAAAAAAACTATAGTTAAAATACATATGGCTAGGGCTTCCCTGGTGGCGCAGTGGTTGAGAGTCCGCCTGCCGATGCAGGAGACACGGGTTCGTGCCCTGATCCGGGAAGATCCCACATGCCGCGGAGCAACTAAGCCCGTGAGCCATGGCTGCTAGGCCTGTGCGTCCGGAGCCTGTGCCCCGCAACGGGAGAGGCCACAACAGTGAGAGGCCCGCATACCGCAAAAAAAAAAAAAAAAAAAAAAACAAACAAAAAAAAAACATATGGCTAAATCTTAATAATTGTTGAATCTAGGTTGAGGGCATATAGGTGTTCATTGTACTATTCCTTCAACTTTTCTGTATATTTAAAAATGTTCATAATAAAATGTGCAGAAAAAACTGGTCTTGAAGGCCTTCATCTCAGTAACATTTTGGCTTAAACTGCAAGTAATTTTTATTTGAATACTGTATCTGAATTATGTTAGGGATAAGAAACACTTGGTACTTTGTTTTGATGATTTGATTTGACTCAATGTAGTTCCTTGTTGAGACTATCTGCCTGAAGCATTGAAATTGAATTCATTATAACTGAGAAGTGCAGATGTAGAAGTACAGACACCCCAAACCTTATATATCACTGTTGCTCAACTGATATTTCAGCTACCTTATGAATGTGTCTCTTGCTAAGAAAGGCATTCATACACGTTGCTATTTCAGCAAAAAGTATCTCCTGGAAAATTATGCTTTGTTTATTCAGCCAGTATTTATTGACTTACTACTACATGTCCAGACCTCTGTTGGCCTAAGGGAAACATCAGTAAATGAACGGGGGCCATGGCCGTTGAAGATCCACAGCCACTGACTTCCAAGTGCACAAGGACAGATGTAGCCTCACTCATGCTAATGCAGAATTCTCTAAAGATTTTGCTTGTGTACACCCTAAAAAATTATTACCTTCATTTCCTGATAAAAATTTTTCACTGTATGTTTAAATGGCAGCAAAGATGTAATTCTGGCAAAAAAAATGATATTTTAAAATTGTTTCATCACTTTTTTTAAAAAAAGGTCCTAGTAAGTATAATTTCTTTACAATCTTTGTCTGGTAATCCCATATCTGAAGTCTCTGTAGGATGGTTTCTGTTATCTGTAAGTTCTTGTTTATATACATATATATATATATATATATATATATATATACCAGATATGGGACTAGTATATTGTATCTGCCAGGTACTTAGGGGTCCCAGTAGTTCAGGATCATTCTGAACTAAATTTATTGCTTGAGATTTGGTTACTGGTGTGTCATGAGTTTGAGGTACAATCCATGCCAGGGTTGGTTCATGGGTATAATTTAATAAGGCTCAGCAAAACCAAATTTTCCTAAAAGTTTCAGAGAGGGGTCTACTTTTGGTTCACTACTCCTCCTGAGATCGCAGTTCTGGAGGCCCTGGGGGAGAATCCTGGTAGAAGGTCTCTTAACAGATGTTTCACCGTGGGCAGACTCTGGGCTTTGATCATTGTTATTCTTGCCCCTGGAAGCTGTCAAAATTCAGGTTCAAAGTTTGCCTGTAATCAGCAGAGCAAAAGCAACTGCCATGTTCCATTTATATCCTGTCCTTAGATTCTGGCCTGCTAGTTGCTTTACCATTTTTGTCAACTCTTCAGTGGTTTTACAAATATGTTTTTAATATTTTATCAAGTATTTTCAACTGTTGGTCTAAGTAACCTAGCCTGCTATATTCTTGGAAAGGGAAGTAAACATCATAATTTTTCTCAGTACTTTAAATAAGAAGCTCTTCTAACCTGAGGTTTCTGCCTGGACTTGAAGGCAACCATGAACTCCTGGAAATTGTATGCAACGTTTTGTGTTTACGCAGTTTTTCTAGGAAAAAAGCCCACAGATTTTATCAGATAGTCAAAGGTGCTAATGACTGAGACCCCCCAGATCTGAGAACCACTGCTGTATAGTTCCATTAGCACACAGCAATTTTAATTTTAAAAAATGATTTCAGAATAATTTCAGACTCACAGAAGAGTTGCAAGTACAGTCCAAAAAAACTCCGATATTGCCTTCACCCAGATTCACCAACTTTTAACATCTCTCTCTTTCTCTCTCTCTCTGTCTCTGTCTCTCTGTCTCTCTCACACACACACAGAGTCTTTTTCTGAACCATTTCACTACAAGCTTCAGACCTGATTCTACATCACCCCTAAATACTCATATGTGTATTTCCCTAAACAAGGACCTCTCTAGAAGTCAGAAAATCAACACCAATACACCACGACCATTCAAAGAACCTATTCAAATGTTAATTTTGCCAACTGTCCGGCAAATGTCTTTCTTGGTTTTCAGGTCTAGGATTCCTTCATACATTGCATTCAGTTGTCATGTCCCTTTGGCCTCCTCCAATCCAGAAGAGTTCCTCAGTCATTCTGTCTATCATGTCCTTGAGAGTTTAAGAGAATACAGCCCTTATATTCCGTAGGCTGGTGCTCAACTTGATTCCACTGGATGTTGCCTCATGCCCAGACTCAGGCATGCATTCCTGACAAACTTCAATTTTCTCGTTATGTCAGTCTTTCCCATCACTGGTGATGTTGACCTTGATCAGCTACTCATGTTGATGTCTTCACTGTAAAACTACTATTTTTCTTTTTAACTGTTGGAAAATGTTTCAGTAATATGCTAAAATCCTGTTCCTCACTGAAACTTCACCCATTCTTGGCCTCCACTGACAACTCCAGTCTGAACCACTAACAGGTTGGTAAGTGATTTTCTGTTCATATCATTCCTTTCACATTTCTTGGTTGGCATTGTACTGCAGAGGAAGAGCTCTTTTCTCTCCCCACTGAATCATATCATGATGGGCTCATGGATTCCTATTTTACTTAATAGGTTATAATCTGTTACTGTAATATTTATTTTCATGCTCAAATGGTCCTCAGCATGGCCAACGGGAGCCTCTTTGAGCCAGTTTCTTTATCCTTTTAGCATGGCCCTATCAGTTTTTGAGGCTTTCCTTAATTTCTGCACAAGATGTTCTAGGCTTATCTTGTAGTTTTCCTGCTTCAGCCCTAAAATCTGACATTTCTTCAGAGTCTTGGTTCCTCTTTTATTCCCATATATATATTTTTTGAAAATTTTGAACTTTATTTTTTTTTAAGAGCAGTTTAAGGTTCACAGCAAAAGTGAGAGGGAGGTACAGAGATTTCCATATACCCCTACAGAGGCTCCCCCATTATTAACATCCCCCACGATATATTTGCTACAATTGATAGAATTGACACATCATAATCACCCAAAGTCCACAGTTTGCATTACAGTTCACTCTTGGTCTTGTACATTCTATGGGTTTCGACAAATGTCTGATGACATGTGTCTATCATTATGGATCATACAGTCTTGGTTCCTTTTAGTGGAGCATGGTATTAGAAACCAAAATCTGTATATGCAGTGTGCTCATAGCTACTGAGACATCACTGCATGTCTATCCTCTTAGAGGACAGAACTAGGAAATGTATATAACGTACACATAATATTAAATATTATATATTTCCTAACGTATATATTTAATATCTGATATATATTATATATGATATTTATAGACATACATATATAGTTGAGCCTTGAATAACACTGGTTTGAACTGCATGGGTCCACTATACTCAGATTTTTTTTCAATAAATACGTACTACAGTACTACACCATCTGAGGTTGGTTGAATCCAAGGATGTGGAACCACAGATATGAGGGCTGACTATAAAGTTATACTCAGCTTTTCAACTAAGCAGTGGGTCAGTGCCTCTAATACCCACATTTTTCAAGGGTCAACTATATATATTTCTATATTTGTTTACATTTAAAAAAATGAGTTCCTAATGATACCTATATTTCCAATCCAACACCTCAGGGTTCTTTCTAGCCTTCCCCTTTTCCATGTTAGTATTTTCTCCAACAGTGGGAAATCTGGTCATCATTTTTCAACATAATCAATTGTCCAACCACACCAGTCTTCTCTCTCTGCCACCTGCATGCCTCTCCCTTCAGCATCCATGTTCTTGCCCACATTACTGTTGTGTCTCATAGCAGGAAGGGAGGAGAAATGGAATAGAAAAATGGAAGGGAAGGGAAGATGAGATGAGAGGGAAAGGAAGATAGGAAGGAAGGAAAGAGTTTAATGTTAAGTAATGCCATAAACTGCCTTCAATAATTTACAGACGTTAATGTTATGCTTATAGTAAGGCACTTTACTTAATTATCATACGTATACTCGGTCAGCAGCAATTCTGTGCAACTTCTGTGCAACTGTTGCAAAGTCTTGGGCTTCTATCTAAACATGGGCTCATGGTAAAAAGTTGAGAGTTTAGTGGCAGTGTTAAGAGTGTGGCTGCAAATGACAAACAGGTGAGGTTTAAAAATTAGAGGTCTGAAGTTAAAGACAGACCTGTGCTTTAATTTTGGTTCCTCTTCTACATATGGCCAAAAGCAAGTTACTTATCAGCTGTCTCAGATTCCTCATCTGTGAAATGGCTACAATATTTGCTTTGCACAATTGCTATTAACGTTCATTGGACATAATAGGGAGTTAGGTTAATTATTGTTATTGTTAGTTTGAGTTAGTGCTCAAAAAATTATACTGTTGTCTTCCCACACATCCCCTGTTGCTCCTTTGATTGCTATATGGAAACCCAGAATTACTAAGCTATAGTATCCTCATGGCACAGTGAGCGCAAACACACACACACACACACACACACACACACACACACACACACACACAGAGGCTGGAACCACGTGTATGCTATACCTTTAAGTGTCTCTTTTGATCAAAATAACTTTTTCTCAGGTTGAAATTCTATATGAATTCTAACTGATTTCCTTGGATAAAAGTGTGGCAAATAAAAATATTTCTATATAATCTTGGTGTCCTTGTTTGAAAACAACGAGAATTCTAATTATAATGCATATCTATTGTTTTGTCTTCCCTTTTCTTGTGGGAAGTGTTCTTTCTGCACTTCAGTAATGTAGTTCAATGGCGGTGTCCACGTTATGTTCTTACAAACCCTCATTATTTGGTTCAGGCATGGGCACCTAGCTGGACCAATGAACTGTCCTTCCCTAGCAATTGCTGAGACCAGAGATCGTCGCCCTCAGCCTGTCTAATGGTGAGGTTGAAGATATGACCTTGAGAGCTATCAGGGGCCTTGTCCCCAGCCATGTGGAGGAAGCTGGTGTGACAAGAAGCTGATGTGCAGAGAGAAGCAGAGCAGAGGGATGGGGGCAGAGAGGGGACTCTGGTTCCAGCAATTCCTGAGGCCCACTGGACCACTACCCTTGTCACAGTGTGTTCATGTCGACAGTCCATTCCTCCCTTTTGTCTACTAGCTTAGCTGGTAACCAAGAGAGGTCTGACTGCCTTATGTATCTCAAAGGGTTTGTTGTGAGGACCAATGCCTGACACATAGTAGGGACTCAACAAATATTGGTTGATTACTCTTAGGTTTAACCTCCAAATGAAAAATGAAAAAAGGTTGGGGCAATTCTCAACTCTAGAAGTAACCTTCCTTTAAGCATCACAAAGGAAGACACAGAAAGACAAAAGGAGGGAGCCCTCCACCCACACCGCGTACACCCACATCCCTCCAACCCTAACCCAGGTCTACGGCCTGGAGGTTCACGTACCTGCCCGGAAAGACCATCAGCACTTCCTTCGGTAAATCTCGAAGTCTACCTCTCAGAATCCTTCCCGCTTTTGCTGTACAACCCCTGAGGCTGGGTCTGCTGGTCCTGAACTGTGACCCTGGTCTGAGTTGAGTGGTCTGCCACACGCCTTACAGGGGATGTGAGTGCTCGTCCTGTTGCGCGGAAGGGGTGGGGACTGGCGTATGAGCCTCCTTCAGATTCCACTTCTTGGGAAATAATAGAAACATGTTTAAGAAAAAGCTTAAATATGCTCAGTTCTCAAGGTCAGCCCTTGAAATCAGCGGGCCTCCATTATTGTGTCAAGACTTTGAATTCTCTCCTACCTCGGGTAACATGAGTGACACTGGTCAAATCGGTGACATCAGTCTTCAAGGGCTGCTCTCTCTACAGAGGATTCCACTTCGTTATTTTTATTCTAAGTCTCATTCTGATTGATGAGGTTTGGGGGAGGGCGTCTTCCCAACTCCTTCACTCACACAGACGGAAAAGAGATTGCTAGCATTCCTGAGTGTATCATATATCTAATCTATATGCAAGTCATCTGCATATTCTTTAAACTAGATTTCCTTGGGATTTGAGACACCTTTAGTTCTACTCAGGCGATTCTAAAAGTGGTGAACTTTCTAACTTGTTATTTTCTACATAGTTCTTCATTTAGACAAAAAGCCAGGGATTACAGTTAGGAAAGGCGCTGTACTGATGGAAGCAGAGCTCAGTCCGAAGCAATTTAGCTCCGGCCAGATAACGTCCGACAGGCAGTGTTATCAAGCCCTGTCCGTATCTGAACCGATTTCCCTTAGAGGAGGGTGTTGCAGCCTCCAGCCTAAGCAGGTTATTGAAGCAGTCCTTCCAGTCAAATGAAGAAGTTTCCCTGGGAGGGAGTGTGGTAGAGTTAGAGCTTGCCTCTTTAATTTCAGTGATATTTCAGTACTTCCTCAAAACGTGTATCTGAAGTGCCCGCGTGCGGAACAAAAATGCATATCCCTGGGCCGACTCCAAACACGCGGCACCAGAATCCCGGGGCGGGAGGGAGGGGGGCGCCGAACGTGTATTTTCACAGGCGCCCAGGTACCTCTTCAGCCCTGAGACCGCCTTTGTCTGCACCGCGCCCGGCCAGCGCTGCCTCCGGCTGCTCTCCTCTCTCAGCTCTGCGCCTTCTTTGTCGCCTCCCTCGGGGTCATTAGAACTCAGCCCCTTCTAAGGTTTCAGCCCCATTACCCCGCACAGCCCGCGGGACAAAGCCCGTGCGGCCCGCCCCCCACGAGAGTAGCCACCCGCTGTCAGCGAGGTGCTCCGCAACGCCCCCGCGGCCGCCACCCATCTAGCCAGGGCACCGCGGCCGTCGCCGGAAGTGACGGCACCTGTCGTTGACTCGCCCCGCCCCTTCCGCCTCCGCGCCCCGCCCAGGCCTCTCCCCTCCGCCCTCCCTGCCCCTTCCCCTCCCCTCTCTCGCCCGCTTTCTGTCAGCTTTTTTCCCTCTCCCTGTCCCCGTCTCTCCTTCCTCTAGCTTCCTCTTTCGCACCTGAGCAACGCGCCTGCCCGGGCCCGGCTCCGCTCCCTCCTCCCTCCTTCCTTTCCCCCGCCCCGGCCGGAAGGCTCCGGCCTCCGCCGCGGGAGCTTGGCGGCTGCGTCACCGCCGCCCCCCCCGCCGCCCCAGACAAGATGGACACCGCCGAGGAAGGTAAGTCGGCGGCGCCCGCGCCCTTGCTCTGGCGCCCGGGTTCGGGCCGGGCCCACCCCCGGTCCGCGGCGCTCGAGGCAGGCGGCGAGGCCCGGGCGGAGCGGCGGGGGCGCCTCGGCTCGGGGCGGGGGCGCGCGGGCGGGATCGTGGCGGGGCCGGCGCCCGGGCCGTTTGCCCGCCGAGTGGCGGGCTCGAGGGGCGGCAGGGAGCAGGAGGTGAGCCCTCGGTGCCCCCCGCTGTTTCTCGCCCGCGCGCGCGAAGGGCAGGACCCCTGCCCGGGCCTGAGGCGTCGGGCTGCGGTGGCCGCGGCCGGCGTGGCTCCCCGTCCCCTCTGTCCCGCCAGTCCCGGGGCGGGGGGACGGCGCCGTGGTCGCTGCACGAAGTCTGGGGGCGTTTTCCACGCCCTTCCCCCACTCGGTTTTGTCTTTCTTTATGTCGCTTTGCCCCTCGCTCTCCGGGCCTGAGCCTTTCACGATAAAACTTCTCTGTTGACTGAAACTTCGCGAAAAATACCCCGCCAGGTGACGGCCTGGTGGAGTGAACTGACCTCGTATTTAAAAACCTTGCTCTCTGCTTGCGTGGCCCGTAGTAGTTTGTTTACTAAGCGAGGCAGAGGCAGGGCCACCGAGGTTATTCGAAGCAGGAAGGCTCTTTGTTTCGGTGTAGTTTATTTTGCGCTTAGTCTCTGGCACCAATAAGCAGAGTTTTGTGTGTGTGTTTTGCTTTGTGAGTGCGTGTGTTTTGGATGTGGCTGTTCTGGAACAAGCTGACTCTTGTGAACTGAATACAAAAGTGAAGACATGACTGAACATTTGTGACTAGTGAAACGCATTTGCGGATCCGGCGAAGGTAGTTAGGTTGTTTTTAAGCAGTTTTATCTTTTTAGATAAATTCACGAATAATTTCGTGAGTCTATAGAGGAAATTCCTGATCGCTTTCCTGTTGTTGCGGTTATCGGTGAAGATACATTTATGCTTTGGGTTTATTATGTGGGGATAAGCGTCTTGCAACCTTACGGGTTGCGATTTTGATGAAGATCGTTGGCGACTGTCGTGGTGTGCAATAATGCGTGATGAAAAGTTTGATGTCTGTATATGTGATGCGTGGAGGGGATCAATTTATCAATTTTTTAAAGAAGTTTTTCCTTCGATAGGAAGAACCTCAACTGTAATGATATTTGCATGTTATACTTGACACTTTACAAAGCATAGTTACATGCCTTCACTTGCTCTAAGATTCCTATGGAGTAGGTAGGTATTATCTTTTATAGGTGTGGAAGTTAGTTAATTTAGTTATTTTAATAGTTTGTCCAAGTTTCACACTCTAGTAAGAGAAAGATTTGAACCTAGGTGTCCTGATTACACAGTTTTCCTTTCATTATGGCTCAGTTGTTTTTACTATATGCCGTGAGTGAAAGGTAATCACCACAGGAGACTCCTTTGGAAAAAAATAGTAAAGTGAAACTGCTGAGGAGGTTCGGAATTACTTGCTTTTGACAGGTGGTCCTAGTGTGTAAATTTACATCTACATCCACACATCCTTTTGGATTCAAATTTTAATGACTCAGTCTAGTAATGCATGTGTTTATTGATTTATCAATTAATATATATTGGCATGTTTTATTAAATTCCCATTCTTTGAGCTTAGGCGCTTAGTACTTGCATACACTTATGGTATGATAGTGGTGATTCAGGAATTGCAGAATTGCAAAGCTGGAATCATGAAAGAAATATTTTCTTAGTGCTTCTAGTGCACTGCCCACCCCCTTCAGTCAGGATGAGGTACAAATGATATTTATTTACTGACTTGAACACTATCCTCTATTGAAATAACTGACATTTACTGAGGACTTGATGGATGGCATGTACTTCACTAAACATTTTATACACATCTCATTTAACTCTCCTAAGACTTTTAGGTAGGCACCATTCCCTTTTTACAGATGAGGAAACTGAGGGTTAGTATGATTAAGTAACTTGCCCAAGGTCATACAGGTAACAGATGTCAAAGGTAAGATTCCAACTCAGGTCTGTCAAGACTCAGTGGTTAGATTTATAAGTGGATACCCAGTGTCCAGTGTTGAGATGACTGTATTTTTGTCACTCCCTTAATAAGATGAATCATCTACATAATTTGACAAAGCTTTATTTTGCATTTGTTTTATGACACTGTTAGTCATGAAATGAAAATGAATTTTAATACTGCTCATGCCTAATTTGGCAAAATTCCAAATTGGAAGTCTTCTGAAATTTTCAAAGTTAATGTAAAATTAACTTGAAAAAATGCTGGAAGGAAAGGGAGGATTACAGAAGATTTCAGGATAAAAGTGACAAAGTGAAGACACCAAAAAGCTTGGAAACAACTTCTATCTGCTAAATGAGTTATTACAGGTTATTTCTTAAATTAAAAAAATGCAATTGAGTTTTTGATTATAAAAGAAACTTTTTTTTTGGTAGGAGACTTGGAAAATATGGCTAAACATAAAGAAAATTAAAATTCTAAAAATCTTTAAATTTTATCAACTCGTTAAAAACACTGATGATGTTGTTTACTTATCTATTTTTTAATATGTTAATCTGAACAAACAGAAATATGAAGTACCAACCTGCAAAGAGATTGTTAAGCTCTTCCATCTCTTTTAAAAATTGCATGTTGCTTTCCTCTAATGGTACCATATATGATGTTATAATGCTCAGAATGTTTCATATTTGTAGTAAACAAGAGTGAATTCTATTAGAAAATTGGTTGTTTGCCAGATGGATTTTGACCCTTCATATTATGTGTTTGCTAGGTATTAAAGATCTCTAAAGTGTTCAGTGTATTGTTTTATTTTTGTAAAATCAACCGTTTTATAATCCATTATCATAATACAGCCATACCTTGTTTTATTGTGTTCACTTTATTGAGCTTTGCAGATATTAATTTTTTTTTTTACAAATTGAGAGTTTTTGGCAACCCTGCATTGAGTAAGTCTATGGGTGCCATTTTTCCTGAAGCATTTGCCCACTTCATGTCTCTGTGTCACATCTTAGTAATTTTTAAATATTTCAAATTTTTTCATTATTATTATATTTGTTGTGGTGATTTGTGATTTACTGTTGTAATTGTTTTGGGACACCATGAACTGTGCCCACAAAGACAGTGAACTTAATAGATAAACGTGTGTATTCTCACTGCTCCACCAACTGCTGTTCCCATTTCTTTTATTCTCCTTGGGGCCTCCCTATTCCCTGAGGCCCAACAATATTGAAATTAGGCCATTTAATAACTCTGTAATGATCTCTAAGTGTTCAAGTGAAAGGAAGAGTTGCATGTCTCTCACTTTAAATCAAAAGTTAGAGATAAGTAAGATTAGTGAGGAAAGCATGTTGAAATCCGAGATAGGCTGAAAGCTAGGTCTCTAGCACCAGTTAGCCAAGTTGTGAATGTAAGGGAAAAGTTCTTGAAGAAAGTTGAAAGTGTTCCTGCAGTGAACACATGGATGATAAGAAACAGCCATATTGCTTATATAGAGAAACTTTTGTCTGGAGAGAAGATCAAACCACCCGCAACAGTCCCTAAAGCCAAAGCCTAATCCAGAGCAAGGCTCTAAGTCTCTTCAATTCTGTGAAGGCTGAGAAAGTTGAGGAAGCTGTAGAAGAAAACTTTAAAGCTAGCAGAGCTTGGTTCATGAGGTTTAAGGAAAGAAGTTGTCTCCATAACACCAAAGTGCAAAGTGAAGCAGCAAGTACTGATGTAGAAGCTGCAGCAAGTTATCCAGAAGATCCAGCTGAGATAATTCTTTAAGGTGGTCACACTGAAAAACAGATTTTCAGTGTAGATGAAACAGCCTTATATTTGAAGCAGGTGCCACCTAGGACTTTCATAGCTAGAGAGGAGACGTCAATGCCTGGCTTCAGAGCTTCAAAGGACAGGCTGATTCTTGCTGGGGCTAACGTAGCTAGTGACTTGAAGCTGAAGCCATTGCTCATTTACCATTCCAAAAACCCTAGGGCACTTAAGAATTATGCTTTATCTACTCTGCCTGTGTTCTGTAGGTGGAACAACAAAGCTTAGATGACAGCACATCTGTTTACAACATGGTATACTGAATATCTTAAATCCACTGTTGAGACCTACTGCTCAGAAAAAAAGAAGGTTCCTTTCAAAATATTATTGCTTATTGACAATGTACCTGGTCACCCAAGAGCTCTGATGGAGATGTACAACAACAAGATGAGTGTTGTTTTCATGACTGCAAACACAATACCCATTCTGTAGCCCATGGATCAAGAAGTAATTTCAACTTTCAAGTCTTATTATTTAGGAGATACATTTCATAAGGCTGTAGCTGCCATAGATAATGATTCCTCTGATGGATCTGGACAAAGTAAATTGAAAACATTCTGGAAAGGATTCACCATGCTAGATGCCATTAAGAACATTTGTGATTCTAACACAACATTGTAAATCAACTATACTTCAATAAAAACAAATAAAATTTTAAAAAAGAACATTTGTGATTCATGGGAAGAGGGAAAAATATCAACATTAATAGGGGTTTGGAAGTTGATTCAACCATCATGGATGATTTTGAGGGGTTCAGGACTTCAGTGGAGGAAGTAACTGCAGATGTGGTACAAATAGCAAGAAAAATAGAATTAGAAGTGGAGCCTGGAGGTGTGACTGAATTCTGTAATTTCATGATAAAATTTTAACAGGTGAGGAGTTGCTTTTTATGGATGAACAAAGAAAGTGGTTTCTTGAGACAGAATCTACTCCTAGTGAAGATGAAATGAAAAGTTGTTGAAATGACAACAAAGCATTTAGAATATTATGTAAACTTAGTTGGTGAGGCAGGGGCAGGGTGTAAGAGGATTGACTCCGATTTTGAAAGAAGTTCTGTTAGGTAAATTGCTTTCTGTCATCAAATATTTGAACTTCAGAGCTTGAGGAGATCTTAGATCTTCCTCATTTTATCGATTAGGAGTCTGATCCTGCACAGCACTGATATATATATTTTTAAAGAGACTCAGCCACTGAATGGGGCATATATGGTCAGGGACTGGCTACGCAGGACACTGTTGGAATGATTGGCAAACTGAGTAAGGTCTGTTGGTTAGCGTTAACTTTTTTTTTTTAAGGGAAATTTTATTTATTTATTTATGGCCGTGTTGGGTCTTCGTTTCTGTGCGAGGGCTTTCTCTAGTTGTGGCAAGCAGGGGAACTCTTCATTGCGGTGTGCGGGCCTCTCACTATCGCAGCCTCTCGTTGCGGAACACAGGCTCCAGTCGTGCAGGCTCAGTAGTTGTGGCTCACAGGCCTAGTCGCTCCGCGGCATGTGGGATCCTCCCAGACCAGGGCTCGAACCCGTGTCCCTTGCATTAGCAGGCAGATTCTCAACCACTGCGCCACCAGGGAAGCCTGCACTGATAATTTTCAGTGTCAAAAAAAAAAAAAAAAATCTGTTCTTTGCTCGAGGATACACATTTTTTAAAAGTAAAAGCACTGCAACATTGGAATAAATGTTGCAAGTATTGATGTATGAAACTCTCATTAAGATATTAAACGTTTTGGGCTTCCCTGGTGGCGCAGTGGTTGAGAGTCCGCCTGTCGATGCAGGGGACACGGGTTCGTGCCCCGGTCCGGGAGGATCCCACATGCTGTGGAGCTGCTGGGCCTGTGAGCCATGGCTTTGAGTCTGCACCTCCGGAGCCTCCGGAGCCTCCAGAGCCTGTGCTCCACAACGGGAGAGGCCACAACAGTGAGAGGCCCGCGTACCGCAAAAAAAAAAAAAAAAAGATATTAAACGTTTTGCCATAGCAGTGTGCTGTCATTTCAGCCCAGTGGTATATAGAGCTGACGGTTTTCTTTTTCATTTTTCTAAATTACTGCTCATACTAGCAGAATGTAATATAAAATCTTATCAGCCTATTTTTATGGACTGCCAAAACATTTGTTCTTTATGTTTTATGAATCATATTCATTGGGAAGGGATGAAGCTGAACTTTACCATAGTTGATCATGTTCTGTATCTATTATGGTAAAACCTTGAGCTGACTTAGATTTGGAAGTAATGCGTTAAAAGGATAGGAAGTTGTCAGAACCAGCTAGTTACTGTCTTTCTAGAACCACATGGTCTTCCATCTCTGCTTCCAGTAATGTCTGCTTCATTCTTCTTGCCACAGATCAACTTTCACTGCTTTGGCATGCTTACGGGCAAGCATACATGCACTTATTTGACAAGTGTTTATTGAGCACCTGTTAACTAGCCAGGCACTATTTTATGCACTTGGGTTAGGCTGGTAACAAAATAGACAAAATCTCTTCTTTCATAGAGCCTACGTTCTTGTTTTTGGCTTGGTAGAGGAGGAGGGGAGGACAGAAAATAAACATGTAATAAATTATATGACATGACTAGATGGTTATACGTGCTGTGGAGAACAGTTAGTTGGGAGGGAACAAGATGGGTGAGAGAAGTATGAGATGAAGGTAGATTACAAAGGGGCATGAGTTAATTTTGGTGGTGATGGATATGTTCATTATCTTGATTGTGGTGACAGTTTTACCAGTGTCAAGCGTATCAAGTGATATCCTCTAAGTAAGCATATTTTATTGGATGTCTGTTATTCCTCAGTAAAACTTTTTAAAAATCCATTGTCTTTTACTCATGCATGGCTTTGTAACCTCATGTATTGATCATTTGGTAGCTGTTGGATCAAGTTATGCAAATCTTCCAAATCTTGACACATTTTCATGTGTAACATAAAAGTCACATTCATTAGCGTCATGACTTATCTCAAAAGGGCTTTAGGTATTGGAGAAGCTGTCGTTCTTGAAAGTTTTATTTTTGTCAGTGGCAGCAAATACTGTCAGTGTTTTCCTTGGTTCTTAGGCTCACTTCATTCTTTTGTGACACAGTGCCTGCCGAATACCCAAATCTGTCTGCATAACTGTTGTTTGTCATTTTGTTGTTGTTTTGTTTTTTTTTTCCATAGTAAAAATGGTGTTTCGTGCGGGGTGGGAGTGGGGAAGCAGTTAGCTCAGCTGGTAATTCCAAAGAATAATACAAGTGCTTTTTCTTGAGACAACCACTGCTGTTGAGCCTGAGTCCAGGAGTGAGTCCACACTCTCTGTATTTTTCACTTCTAAAATTTCCACTTGGTTCTTCTTTAAATCTTCTTTTTCCTTTGCACTTTGGATCCAGTGAGGAGGCAGAAAACACAGTAACTTAACTAGAGGAAGTTGAAAGAATTATTAACCTATGATAAGAGAATAATTATAAAGATGTAAGGACTACTGTAAAGTGTACCCTGGGCCTGAGGGAAAATGTCCAAGTAGGGACAGACTGGGGAGGGGTGAGGGCCCCTCCTCACAGCTGTGGTTCAGACCTCATTGGAGAAGTATGGAGTTGTCCAAGCCAGAGCTAGTCCACAGTTTCTGCGTGAGCAGGAAACAACGCTCCAAGGTGCATGCAGGAGACTCAAGGTTGATGGGTAGGCATGCAGAGTTAGGGTACCACTGTGGGCGCAAGGCCTGGAGTATGTTGAGCTGTTATCAGTAGGGCTGTGAGAAGTTGGTTACTAAAGCAAACCTACTGACAGTGCAGCGGGAGCAAGGAGTGCTCCAGTCCTCCTGTGTTGTTCCTCCAGCACCCTCTACCGACAAATTTATTTTTAAAAACTGTTTAAAAGAGTCCAGTCTCTTATCTCTGAACAGGTGGTACTGAAGGATAAATTTGGAGTTGAGAGGAAATAGTACATTGATACTTGGCACCCTCCTGCTAAAACTTGGGAGTTATTACCTGTGCTGCTGAATTTGCATTTGCCCACTGCTGGCAACATCCTCACCACGAACTCTGTAGCTAGTGCAGGAGTTCACAGTACCTGCAGTTAGCTGCCACGGCTGTTTTTAGAGCCAGAAGTAGGAAATGGCTTTACTCCTTCCCTCCATCTTATGATCCCACAGAAGAGCTTCTCATTGACAGCATGTAACTCAAGCTTAGTCAGCAAGGCAGATGTAGTTTTCAGGCTTCCAGGAGCAATAGTATAGGTGTATGTTAGTTTTGTAATGATCAGTAATCTGGAGAGATAAGAAATAATTAAGCTTTGCAATATATGGAGAATTGCGATATATGGAGAATTGGAATTTAAATGTATGCTTTCAAGGCCTAATTACCAAATCCACATTAAAAAAAAAATAGGTATACTTTCACAGTCAAAAAGGAAGTGTTTTTCACAGAATTGTAGCAGTTAAAGATTTCCTTGTGATTGTAACAGTAGCAATGAAACAGTAGAAACTTTGGGAAAACAGGGGAAGAAAATCACCCATGTTCTCATCTAACCAATATAATGGCTATCATTTTTTGTATTTTCTCTTTTAGGCTGTTTTGGGTTTTTTCCCTAGTTGTAAGAACAGTGTGTATTCATTTTTTTATTCCTGCTTTGTTTATTTAACATTATGCATATTTCCATATTGCCATATAACTGTTATATTTGCTATGTTTAAGGGGCTATAGACATTCGTGTAGTGGATGTACCACAATTTATGTAGCCACACTTCTGGTTTTAGCTATATAGGTTATCCACAGATATTTTGAATAATACTTTTTAATAATGTATTTTTAATATTTGTTTACTGTAATCGTAGCTACTAATTATAAAATTTTTGTTGATAATCAGCTATTAAAAATCCTTTGTTACTGCAACCAGGTGAATCAAGGTCAACATTAACAGTCATAAAAATCATGTTGATAATGTACCGTTCATATTCTGTGATGACATGGCACTTTACCTATGTGATTTTCCTCCCCAGAACCCATAACCCCACTCTAATCATGAGCAAAAACATCAAACCAATTCTGGGGACTTTACTGGTGGTGCAGTGGTTAAGAATATGCCTGCCAATGCAGGGGACAGGGGTTCAAGCCCTGGTCTGGAAGGATCCCACATGCTGCGGAGCAACTTAAGCCCATGCGCCACAACTACTGAGCCTGCACTCTAGAGCCTGCGAGCCACAACTACTGAGCCCACGTGCCACAACTACTGGAGCCTGCGTGCCTAGACCCCATGCTCTGCAACAAAGATAAACCACTGCAATGAGAAGCCTGCACACCGCAACAAAGAGTAACCCCTGCTCACCGCAACTAGAGAAAGCCCGCGTGCAGCAATGAAGATGCAACGCACACAAAAAATAAATTAATTTTTTAAAAAATCAAAGTCATCAAAAACAAGGAAAGTGTGAGAAACTGCCAGAGAGCTAAGAGACGCCTAAGGAGACGTGACAACTAAATGTAATGTGGATTCTGGAACAGAAAATGACATTAGGTAAAGATGAAGGAAATCTGAATAAACTGTTGACTTTAGTTAATGATAGTGTGTCAGTATGCGTTCATTAAGTGTAGTAGAACTACCATCCTAATGTAGGATGTTAATAAGAGGGAATACTGGGTACTGTGTACGGGGGAGCATTGTACTGTCTCCGCACATTTTCTGTAAATGTAATCTGTTCTAAAAAATAAAGTGTATTAAACTCTTTGTTTATTAAATTATCACTAGTTTATCACCAGAAGGAAAGTGGAAACATTTTGAAATCTTATGTGAAACAACTTTCAGGATAGACAATGGCTTAAGAGTTAAGATGTACCTAGAGCTTTAAGAGTTGTTTTGCATTTTTTCTCGTAGTAGATACTTAGAATATATTTGGTGAACTGGATTGTTGGCTAAAACAACTAATGGGATGGGCTAGCCTTGAATGGGTATTGACTTCCACAACTGGCAGCAACTTGATAACCTCTCACACTGTTTGGGTGTTGCCCTCCCTTTCATCTCATGGGCTGTCTCGGTATTCAGTCACTAAGGACTTGAAGGTTTCATTCAAAAAAACTTTACTGAGCTAGATACTGTGCTAGGAACTTCTAAAAGGTATGCTTTGTGAAGATATTAAGTATTCAAATAAAGCAACAAAAGTTGCCATAGGATTTAACAGAAGAAATTTGCCCTTGAAAACCAGGAAGAGCTTTGCTTTATTGTTCTAGGTAAGTTTGCATTCATAACCAGCAGAGTGCATTGATTTTACTTTGGCCTGAGCAAGATTTGTAATTTTACTGCATGTAAATTTGGTGGAGCCTTACTCCACCGCAGAACATTATTTCATTTTTAGTGAAGGGCCTCAGGCTGCACCTTTTGTAGACTGCACTCTCCTTTTGTACCCTTGGCCTTGTTATTCTCTTCAGGTTTTGGGTGGTGGGATTGATCCTAGTAAACAAAATAGATTATTTTTTCTTTGACTCCCCCCCCCTTTTCTCCATTGAGGCATTTTATTTGCACATTGTTATATACTCCTAGGAAAAACATTCCAGGATTTCTCTCCTATGTGTTTTTGTCTTGTTTCTTCATGGTCCTCATGCCAGCTGAGGTGGTCAGTACAGTGAAACCAAGCTAGCAGAATGGAAGTAGGTTATTTTGACATTTTTCTAGATTTTTGAGTTGCACTTCAAATCTGGGCCTGATCACTCCATGCTTGTTTAACTTGCTTGTGAGGTTCACAATAATTTTCCCAGCTCTGTGATCATAAGTGATTTGAAATTTGCCAGTGTAAGCATGCTTCATCATTACTGTTAGAAACCAGGTGATTTTGGAGCATGGCCTGACAAGAACCTGGCATTTGTCTCTCTTTTCAGCATTGTTAATGCTCTTGAGAGCATCAGCCACGTCATTCACGCACACCATTGCGGTAGGACGGAAAGATGGTGAAATGAGTTTTCTTTGACTTTCTGTGTTGGTGGTGGTTGTGCTTGTTTCAGTTTTTGTTTTGTGAAGCAGCTAAGATCCTTTATAGAACAGGATAGGCTGATTTATGTCTTAGTCACAAACTTCCCCCAAACCTGAGCAACAAAAGGTTGCTTTAAGTTTCTCACTGACATCATGTCCAGTGTGGCTGGGGAGATATTCTCCTGCTAATAATGCTGGTCACTTGGAGAACTAGGTTGGAGACCATGGCTTAGCACATGATTCCACAATCGCTGAGGCAAGAAAATGCAGTGTGATGGATTGTCTCCATTGGTGCCCAAAGACTTCTATCCAGAAGTGATGCACATCACTATAACTCATATTTCATTGACTAAAGCAAGTCACATGTTCAGGTATAATTTCAGAGGTGACAGGGAAGTGCAGTACTGCCACATACCCAGGAGTAGAATGCCAGAAATATTTGATGACCAATGCTGATGATTTCCACAGTCCCTAGCAACATTAATTCCTACCTGGTCACATGAAATAAATGTGCTCATTGGGATACATTTCAATCTACAACTTCATTAGAACACATTTTAGAGAGGGAACTAATTTTTTTTCATGTCGTTATTACCTTTTCTCATTTGTTCTTTTCTCCTACGTCTGTTTAGACACTAGTACTGTAGAAAACCTGATTTTATTAAAATTAAAGTGTATTTAAAGTTTTTCTTATTTAATGTCTGTGAGTTTTTGACAAACGCATATAGTCATGTAGCCACCACAATCAAGATACAGAATAGTTCTTTCACTCCCCAAAATAACTTCGTGTCTTTTTATGGTCACCTCCACCCCCAGACCCTGGCAACCACTGATCTGTTTTGGTCTGTATAGTTTTGTTTTTTCCAGAATGTCATAAGTGGAATTAAACAGTATGTAGCTGTTTGAGTCTGGCTTCTTTCAGCTTAACATAATGTATTTAAGATGTAGTTACATTGTTGCCTGTATCAGCAGTTTATTCCTTTTTATTGCTAAGTAGTATTCTGTTGTAGGGATGTGCCACAATTATCCATTCCCTAGTTATGGAATGCTTGGGTTGGTTGTTTCCAGTCTGGGAGAATTATGAATGAAATTCACATAGGTTTTTGTGCAAACATGAATTTTAATTTTACTAGGTTAAATACCTAGGAATAGGATTGCTGGATGTATATAAGAGTATATATGTTTTTATTTTTGTTATTTTAATAGATATGTAGTGGTAATCTTACTGTGGTTTAAACTTTGTTGTTAATGTAAAAAATACATAACAAAATTTACCATTCTAACCATTTTTAAGTGTCTAATTCATTGGCATTAAATATAAACACATTGTTGTACAGTCATCAGCATCTTAACTGTGTTTTTAATTTGCATTTCCTTAGTGAGTCAGCATTGTTTTCATTTGTAGACCTTCTTTGCTGAAGTATCTGTTCAAATCCTTTGCTGAATTTTTTGGGACTATTTTCTTATTGTTAAGACCCCAATTAGTAAGCGGGATGAAGAATTTGAATAGATAGTTCACGAAAAAAGAGAACATGGCTAAATGTGGAAATATCCAGCTTCACTAGTAATAAAACTACTTCTTACTTAGCTGTTGTACTAGTTATTTTTACCCTTATATTTCAGTAATGTGTTTCATTAGAGGGAGCAAATCTACTGTTCAGAAGGAAGAAAATTACAAATTTGGAGCAGTAGATAGTAGATATATATAGGATATAGACATTAAATTATGAAAAAATAAAACATTCAAGGAAACTTGATCACATAACCAGGGTGAGTATGATAAAGTCAAAAAGTTGTCTTTTGGAATTGGGGGTTAGGTTTTAAATCCTCATTTCCTCATTAACTTTCTTGATAATATAGTTGGGCTAGGATTAGAAATAGAGTTCGCTAATCTTAAGTCTACTCTCCACTTGTTCTTGACTGTCAGAGGTGGTGGTAGGGTCAAATTTTTTTCTTGTACTGTTTGGCTGGGGAACAGCAGCAGTTACTGTCTAAAGATTTCTGTCTTGCCGAGTTGCCCCTTCCCTGGTCCTTTGGCTAGAGAGAGCAAGCTTTGTGGGGGATTTTTTTTGGTCTGTTCTCATTGGTGTTTCTAGCTTGCCAGCTTTTCTACCTCAGCCTCTGGTCCAGGATACTTGAGGAAACACACAAATCCAGATAACTCACTGCCTTGTGGTTCCTTGGCATCCCAGCTTCTTTTGCTGATCTGCCTTCTCTTCACCTTTTAGAGTCTTCTTATGTTTGTTTTGTACATAATATCCTGGGTTTTTAGCTGTCCTTGGCAGGAGGAGTAGGCAGAAAACTCCTACTGTTTCATCTTGGTCTAGAATCTTCATTTGTCATTTAGTCTTTATTGCTGCCTTTCTCTAGAGCAAACCTTTATCCTTATTTTCTAAATGATATGTGTTTTACATGTTTTTGAGTTTTTTTACATGTGGAATTGTAGAGGAGTAGGTACTGTCTGTGTCTGGGGTTCTTTATCACTCAACATCGTTTTGTGAGATAAATCCAAATTGTCGTTTGTGGTTTTGGTTGGTTTATTCTTTTTGCCATGAAGTATTATATTAAATTATGTGAATATACCAAAATTTATTTATCCAAATTTATTTGCCATATTTAGGCAATTTGGGTAGTTTCCATTTTGGAGGCATTATGAATAGAGCTGCTATGAACATTCTTGTACATGTTTTTGAACATGAGTATATAGGAAACTATTAATTTTAAGTAAGATACTAGCAAAATACTACACAAATATATACAGTTGATCCTTGAACAACACTGGTTTGAGCTACTTCGGTCCATTAGTATGCGGATTTTTTCCAGTACTTATATGGTGTTGGCTCCTGCCCCATTTGTGGGTGTCACATCTGTAAATTCAACCAACTGCAGATCAGAAGTTTCATCTGAATTTGCTTGAATCCGTGGATGTGGACAGAACCTGCAGATGTGGAGGGCCACCTATGAGACTTGAGTGCCCAGGAGTTTTGGGATACATGGGGGCTTTTGGAAGCAATCCATCCATGGATGCCGAGGTACACCTGCCCCATAGGCAACATACACTTATAAAATAAGGAAAGAACTTCTTTCCCCCAACCTTGATCCCCCCAAAGTAGCAACTGTTAATAGTTTCTTATGTATTCTTCCAGAATAAATGTTTAACTATGACCTTTATATATCTGTGCCTTGTTTCAGATTTTCCTCCTGGAATATAGATTGGCAGGGAAGAACCTTCCATTGCTTCTACTCCATGCACACGGACTAGCTAAGGAAGTTGAGTTGGGGCTATAGAGCAATGGCAGTTGCAGCCTATCTCTTAGGTAGCTTTTCCTGGCCTCCATTTCCCTGATAAGCGGTGGATAAGCCACAGGGAACCAGGTGTGGCTAGGGGCCTGCTCAACGGCTGAGTGTTTGCCTTGAAGAGTTTTATAGCTGAGACTTACCACCATTCTGGTTGATTTATAGCAACAATCTTTGCCTTTCCATTTAGGGAAATATTTATACATAAAGTACTCGAGCAAAACTCAAGTCACAACTTCATCATGTGGGGAAAAACAAGAGTCAGTACTGCAAAAGAGATTTGTGATGATGTTTCTTGGCCCAAATTCTGTATTAGAGTCATTTAGATGAAATGGTTTTAAGTTAGAAATGGGTTGTTGGTTGCATAGCAGTAGGCTTTTAGGAATGTTGAGACAAGATTATTTAGATCTTATTTTGCTTTCTTTCCCTGATGAAGATATAGCCAGTGAAAGTTTTAACACATTTTTAAAAACATGGTCAGTGAAATAGGAAAGTTGCTAACATGAGTTTTCACATTTGTGCGTGTATGTTAAATAAATCACATGCAAAGACCTCCTGCTAAAGAACTTCACTGATAAAATTGGACTTGGTGGGCTTCCCTGGTGGCGCAGTGGTTAAGAATCCGCCTGCCAGTGCAGGGGACACGGATTAGAGCCCTAGTCTGGGAAGATCCCACATGCCGCCGAGCAAATAAGCCCATGCGCCACAACTACTGAGGCTGCGCTCTAGAGCCTGTGCTCCACAGCAAGAGAAGCCCCTGCAATGAGAAGCCCGCGCACTGCAACGGAGAGTAGCCCCCGCTCACCGCTGCTAGAGAAAGATGGCATGCAGCAACGAAGACCCAACGCAGCCAAAAATAAATAAATAAACAAACATAAATAAATAGGACTTGGTAGTGTTAGTAAAGTGAAAGTTCAGCTACGATATTTACAACTTGCATGTTAACCTTTGATTGTGTTTTTTTAGTTTCATTGTACAAAATTTCAAACTCTCACAAATAGATTAATGTAATAAACTTCTGTATAACCAGCATCTAGATTCAACAGATACAAGCATATGGTTGATAATTCTTTTATCTCAACCCTTTCCCTCTTGCCTCCCCGCACTTCTGCTGGATTGTTCTAAAGGAAATCCCAGATACGATATCTTTTCATCCATGAATATTTATGTATCCTAAGAGATAATTTTTTTAAAACAAATAACCACAATACCAGTATCATACTTATTGTCTTTATACTCCAAGTTTTAAAGTAACTATCAATATTATTACTATTAATATGATGATTATTGAATTCTCTTTAGGATTTCTTTGTAGTTCCTTGTCTTTGGATATAGCCTACTTGGGGATATATGATCATGTTTTAAACTCTAAAGTAATTATTTTCTGTGACTAAGCTTGATATACACAGATTCATTTGTTTGATTTGTTTTTGGTTTATTTTGCATTTTGATTATTATATGATTTTCACTTTTATTATTATGTAAAAGATTTCCATGGTTCTAAAACAAAGTAATTCAGAAGTCTAATGTTCCCTTCCCTTTCCTTTTCCTTTTATAATCAGTGGAGCTTGTGAAGTCCCTGATACAATAATGATAATTTTATGCATATGTGTATTTTGAGAGAGGCATAGTTATTCTCTGATTTTTTTCAGGTGTTCTGTGAGCAAAATCTATCTATCAGCATACCTAAACATACCACTATGATAGAACAGTGGTTCTCAAACTTTTTTGGTCTCAGGATCCCTGTAAATTCTTCTAAAAGATTCAGAAGAGCTTTTATTTGCCGTATAAGAGAGTAAAAAAATTTAGAAATATTTATTCACTTAACACACCCATTATGTGTTAATATAAAATTTTTTCATGAAAATAACTATATATTCCAAACCCAAAATATTGGTGAGAAGAGTGGATTTGTTTTATTATTTACATACCTCTTAAATGTCTGGTTTGATGGGAAGCAGCTGCATTCAAACAGGTGTCTCATGTAGCCTCTGGAAAACTCCACGGTACACTGGCAAGACAATGAGAGTGAAACACTCTTAGTGTTAACGGCAAAAATAGTTCTGACCTTGTAGGGCGAGGTGAGTCCAGTGCTGTACTTCAGACTGTCGAGCAGAGCTCTGGGCCTTGATTTAGATCGGATGTGTTTGCTTAGTTTTCTGGTTATTGGTTCGTCTTTCAGAAGGATGGAGTCTACTGAAGATCGGTGTCTGGTCATATTCACGTGTTTCTCTGTCCTGCTAGTGGAGGTGCTGTCTCTCCAGTCCCACCTCACCCGCCCCTCGCGGCCATGCTGTGGGAGTGTGGGGAGACGTGGTGCCTCCTGCTGTGACGTCCTTGCCGCGGCTCCCTGCGCCACACAGGGCTAGGTCACCTTGTGGGGCTGGTCCCGGTCTAGGAGGCGCCCAGCTGGCGATCAGCCGTTCACACCCGTGTTGATACTGTTTCCGGTGTTTGTCCCTGCATCCTGCTAGCCGAGGTGTGCCCACAAAGGCTGTCCCTGCCCCACCCCAGTTCATCGCCACATAACTGGTGGCTGACCAGTCACCATGTTGGTGGAGGGTGACCCTTGTTCATGTAAGCGCAGCGGTGTCTCTTGCCGCTTCCCTCTGCACTGTGTCTTGCTTACGGGACACCTCTTGCCGTGCTGTGGCGACTGCGCCCTACTTTCTACACCCGCAGCTGCCTAAGAGCTGGCCAGGGAAACAGGATGAGGTGGAAGCACTTTGCGCTGTGACTGCAGCTGCCTCCCCACGCTCGCACTCAAACCCACCCTGAGTGGTTGATCCTGCGGTAGCACGTGCCTGTCGCCAAAGTTAATCCACAGCCTCTAAGCACTTCTGGCTTAGACACTCTGATGTTGAGAATGACTTTGAGCGCTTGTTAGGCTCCTACCTGCAGAACTGTGGTAATTCTAGAACTAATCCACGCCCATGGGCGTCAGCATCTCTGCTGACCAGGATTGCACGTTCTGTGGCCCTGTTAAGGAGTCGTTTTGCGTACCATGGCAACACCGTGACTAGGAGTTCGGGTGATGGGAAATCCGGATTTGATTCCATAGAGGAGGCCTGGTAATCGACTGCTCCAACCTAGGAAGGTAGCAGATTTGCCACTTGTGAACCGAGGGTGGGGAGGCAGTGATGCAAAACAACACTGGACACTTTTGAGGTCCGGTAATTGGAATGAGTCCACTTAAAATCCTTTAAGGCAGATCCAATGTGTGGCAAATCTGGTACCGGCAGCTGAGATAATCCCCAGCTTCAGTGGCAGGGGTATTGAATTTGGTGCAGTTAAAATACTGTGTGATCCGCCACGCGGGTCTGCGGATGGGTAGCCTCCGTCCCTGTCCCTACCCCCTGCTTCTCGGTGCCCTCCTGGCTCCTAGCTGAGTGTCCGTGGACTGAAGTGTGCACTTGAAGAAATTAAAGTCCTCCAAGCAGGTGCGAGCTGCCTGCACACTGCTGCTGGAAATCCTGGAATGGGAGCGTGGTTCTCTTGTTTGTGTTGGAGGATTTTGATCGTGGAGGCTGATTAAACGGGGTGGCTGGGATGCTCGTACTGCACCGCTAGAGCTCAGAGTCTTAGATTGATGCAGGACCGACCAGAGTGAAAGCTTTTGCCATGGGTGTTTTCATTATTTAAGGATGAAGGTGAAAGGATGAAGGTGAAAATGGGAGGTTTGAAGAGATTCTGATCCCATGTTGTTCTGACTATAAACAATGCCGACTGCCCTCGTTATTTCCGGTAGCGTGCCGGCAGCTTATTGCTGGCAGCTTACAGGAAACCAAAGTCCTTCTGATGGTGGTAGCTGGAGTGTCTGGTTCCAGAGCTGAAATTTGAAAGCACAGTGGTGTGGTCTGCGCTTAATTTGACTCAAGCTGGACAACCCTATGCGAATCCATCACAGACAGGATTGGCACTTTGATAGCTCTTACGTGGGTGGTGGTGCGTGGCCTTTCTGTGTTGCTGGAGCGATTTGTCTGGCTTATTGATAACCGGGAGACTAGTGTGCTCACCGCTTAGGTACCCCCAGTGCTTGATATCCCTAACTTCGACAAATATTGCTTAGCCACCCAGGATTGAGCAATCACAAGTCTGTGATGCTCTTAAGGGGCCGTAACTGCGCCGCGCTTCTCAGCATCTGCGTATCCCAGTCTGACGGGTGCTGGGGATTCATTATTCAGTCCACCAGCGCTGGGCTCTGGGTTGCAGTTATTCCTCATTCACGAGGACCTCCCTGTAAGGGAGAAGATCAGAAGCTTGCAGTAAGTCCCCGCCCGTTGTTCCTACTGCCCGTCGCCCCTCAGATTGCCCGCTCGGTGTTGGCGTTTGCTCTTGGGCGATCTCCCAAGAAGCTGGTCTAAATGAAAATCGCAACCAGGTTTCGGTAGGTGGTCCTGCGGAAAGACCGCGTTACGGACCGAGCAAGCGAGCTTGAGGGATAGCTTTCGGCCATCTGTATGTCACCCGCCACCCCAGGCAAGACCGACAGTAGTGCCATGAGAATCACTTGGGGCAGGGGTGGAGGGAGTGAAGGAAGAGCCGCCGCCCTTTGGTGGCCGACCCGTAGCCCTGAGCGTCCGCAGTTTCTGCTTAAGGTGGCCTCTGACTCGCCTCTCTCTGGCCTTCGTGGTCTTGGGGTGCCCCCCTCCACACTCTATTGTGTGTGTGTCTGTTGCTGTCTGTCTCTCCCTCTAGGACCGTTCTGCTGTTTTGATGTGTTTTTGTGAAGTTTAAACTTAGGACCAGACTTAGGACTTTAGACTTTAAACTGTTAGGACAGGAATGGGGAAGTGATTTTGCATATTTCTATCTATAATCTGTTAGTTATGAGAAAGTACGGTTTCAAATAAAACCACGGTTTCCGTTATTTTCAATTTTGATTTATTTACAGAGCTCTCATACAAAGGAACAGTTGACCTTTTTATATGATAGAAAATTTTTAAGTTTCAGATATACTAGATTATCATCCTGATCACAATTTTTAGTTCTCCATGATGTTGATTCATGTTTTACCTAGTGATAGAGTCTTGCTTTAACATGCAGTATTTTAGTTTTTGGTGGTCTATTATTTTTTTTAAAGTTATAACCAAAGATAATTCAATTTTTCTTTTTCATTAATAGACATATGTAGAGTGTGTCGGTCAGAAGGAACACCTGAGAAACCTCTTTATCATCCTTGTGTGTGTACTGGCAGTATTAAATTTATCCATCAAGAATGGTGAGTCATCCTTTCAGAAAATTTTTATGTCTGAGCTTTACTGTCATCTATATAATGAGGGAGACTGTTTCAATGAACTTTCTCTGTAACTAGTTATTTCTTTAAAATTTGTATTGTGAAAATTTGGAAACTACCCATATTTCTTATTACCATGCCATATCATTTTGGTATATTGTCTTTCAGATGCACGTGAGTACCTATTTGTTTATTTCTACCATGGTGAGCTTATGTTCATGGGAAGTGTTATGGTGTTCTAGTTTTGCTTGGCATGATTATAGTTTACATTTAGGAAATGCTTTGTGTAAGGTGATAACTCAGTGCTTATATATATTTTAACTCATTTAATCCTTAAAACAAAACTGCAAGGTGAAGTGTGATTATGATTTTATGATTATTCAGATGAGGGGACTGAAGCATTGAAAGGTTAAGTAACTTGTTCTAGGTCACACAGCCAGCCAATTAGTGATAGACCTAGCCACCAGGTAGCAGTATTCCTTAGACCAATATTAGAACTGATGTTGATGCTTGGAGATTCTTCTATATTCAGTTATCTTTGAGAACGTTACAATTTACTTTGATTCGTTAATAGTTCAATTAATTGAAATTGCTTTTTTTTTTTTTTGCGCTGTACGCGGGCCTCTCACCGTTGTGGCCTCTCGCGCTGAGGAGCACAGGCTCAGCGGCCATGGTTCATGGGCCCAGGCCGCTCTGCGGCATGTGGGATCCTCCCGGACTGGGGCACGAACCTGTATCCCCTACATCGCAGGTGGACTCTGAACCACTATGCCACCAGGGAAGCCTGAAAATGCTTTTTAATAGAGGAAATACATGTCGTTTTTATTTTTATCTGTTATAATTCTGTACTCTTAGAGGGCATCAATGATAAAAAGTTTAGGACTTTCTAAATTTAAAACTGTACAAGTTCTGTGATATGTTAAATTTTAGTAAAGCAATATTAGTTTTCAGTGAAACCTTAAAAGTTTTTTTTGTTATAAACAGTATACTTATGAATGTATTTGTAATTGCAGCTTAGTTCAGTGGCTGAAACACAGTCGAAAAGAATACTGTGAATTATGCAAGCACAGATTTGCTTTCACACCAAGTAAGTTCTTTCGAAGTTTTCACTGCATTTCTAGGTTATAACTGGCCACATAAAGGTGTTTAAACAGTATTAAAGCAACTGTGTTCAGCTTAATTTGTCTTTTATGGTAATAGAAAGTCGTGCTATAACATTTTGGAAAATATTTTTTAAAACTACACGTCAGCTTTTAACACACCACACACACGTGATTTAATTTGTGGGATATTTCTTCTTCTTTTTTTTTTTTCTCTTTTTTTTCGTTTAGACAAGTTCAAACGTGTACAAAAGTATAATGAGCCTGTATCCATCACCCAGTTTCATCCATTTTCAACTCACAGCCTTTACATGTCATTCTCTGTGCTCTTGTTTGCACCTCTCCATCCTTATTAAAGCAAATCCCATCATTTATGATTTCATCTGTACATATTTTAGCATGTATCTCTAAAGAGTAATGGTTTTTAAAAATATATATATAGCTATAATACCATTATTTACCCCCAAATATTATCGATGCCTTGAATTTGTCAAATATCCCATCCCTGTTCAAATTTGGGACATCTTTTGAGTTTAAATTATGTTGGTTGGAATAATAAGACAAATACTTAATTCACTTTTTAAAAATAAGACTTTCTAAGCTCAGTATTTTGTAGGCTTATGGTAAATATTTTGCAGATCTTTAAAATTCTGATTATATTTATAACTCCTTTACCTATTGATTGATATTTAATATTGTTCATCTTAAATAAGTAGGGGTTTGTACTGGCAAGTTATCAATAATTTGAAGCACATTTTCATTCTGGGATCCTAGTATATTGCTCTCCCCCTCCCCCAAAGATTTTGTAATGCTGTAGTTTTGTTTGTTTTAAGCATCTTGAGCTGCTGAGTGTAAATTCTGTAAATTAGTGTTAGTTTTACTTTGTCTTTATGTGATGAGTGTATATAATTAAAATCATTACAGTTTCAGTTTTGAAGCTTTGTATTCATTATGCTCAAAAAATGTCAATTCTGTTATTTTGTAGTCTTTAATTTTCTGTAGGTCATAAAAACTGTACAGCTTAAGGTTTATTGCAACCTGCAAGACTAAATAATTGAATATCTTCATGAAGTTTGATTGATAAGAAATACTCATGTAAGCTTCTTTATTCTGAGGCCAATAAAAGCTTGTGTTTGTACCTTTTAGTTTTCATTTGACAGTCATGTGCTCTGTTTATCCTTTTCAAAAACTCTATTTACTGGTTTAATGACTTGCTCCTGTGTATCAAATATCCTGTTAAAGTACTGATCTTTGTGGGTGTGTTGTAAAAAGTTGCTGTTTGTTACTTGTTCACTCCTTTGTGTCTATAGCTGCGAACAGTTTTGTAATAGTGCTCATAAATTTCAGATCACTGATTTTAAAACTTTATTTATCATAACTCTTTGTTTTGGCCTTACTAGAGAAAGAGGCCTTTGTTCCTTCTGTATGTTCTGAGAAACCTGTGGTAGAGCAGTGGTTTTCACTGGAACCATTTACAAAGGAAATCTTTCTAAAACGTGTGTACATAGGTTCTGATACCAATTCCAATGTGTGTGGGGTGGTTTTCCCTACGCCAATGAGCAGTTCTGCAGGACACCGGATGGGCATCCTACAGTTTAACCCACTTCTCACACTGTCTGCTCCAAGACAGCATTGCATTCCACAGGTTGAGGGCTCTGTTCTTAAAGGACTGGCATCCCTCAACCCCCTGCAGATGCTAGTCGCAAACCCAGGCTGTTACTTTTGCTTTTGACTTTCTGACCAACTCACTTTTTTTTTTTTTTTTTTTTTTGCGGTACGCGGGCCTCTCACCGCTGCGGCCTCTCCCGCTGCGGTGCACAGGCTCCGGAAGCGCAGGCCCAGCCATGGCTCACGGGCCCAGCCGCTCCGCGGTATGTGGGATCCTCCCGGACCGGGGCACCAACCGCTGCGCCACTAGGGAAGCCCTGACCAACTGACTTTAAATCAGGGGTTCCCAATGACCCCTTCCTGGATTTGATTAATTTGCTAGAGTGGCTCATAGAACTCAGAGAAACATTTTACTTATTAGATCATCAGTTTATTGTAGAAGGATATAATTCAGGAACAGCCAGATTGAAGAGATGCATAAGGTAGGGTATGTGGGAAGGGAAACTGCACCATTCTCCCCAGATTCACTTGTTTTCACCAGCTGGGAAGCTCTCCGAACCTGAGGCCTTTCGGGTTTTTATGAAGGCCTCATTACATAGGCGTGATTGATTAAATCGTTGACTGTTGGCAGTTGGTTCTACCTTCAGTCCCTCGCTCCTCCCCAGAGGTCTGAAGGGTGGAGCTGAAAGTTCCAACCTTCTAATTACTTGGTTGGCTCCCTTGGAAAACCCGTGCCATACTCTTTCTCCCCACCCCCGCCCCGGACAGGTTCAAAAGTCATCTCATTAACATAACAAAAGACACATTTATGGCCTACGTTGCTTAGAAAATTCCTAGGGTTTCAGGAGCTGTGAGCCAGGAACTGTGGACGAAGACCCAAATGTATATGAGAAATATATTTTGGTCATCTGAACGACCAGATATGTATTTCTTATAAATCACAATATTACCTGTGGCAGAACCTCTTTTTCTGAGTATTGAACCACACTTTGCAGAGAAGTGGGAAGACCTTAATTTACCATTTGGAATGTTGATTATTGTACTAAAATGGGGTGGGGAGCGGCTAACAGACGTCAGTGGGCTGTTCACTCTTACAGGAAAGTGGCTCTGCTGCAGATTGTTGTGCATTTTGAGTGCTATTTCTGAGGCTGGCATGGGGGGAGCGTTCTTTCTCGATAACATCTGTCAGCTTCACCTTTTTCTCCTGTTTGCTTTATGTGATCTTTTATAATTTGAGAAACCAGATAATTACAGTGTTTGAGTGCTGAAATATGTGTAAATTAGCCTTACATAAAGTTCCTGGCTATGAGTGAGGGATGTGTACTTCTCTTGAATCTTTCTTCCTGCTCAGAGGCCTGTTTCGTTGGCTTCTACATTTCTTATGTGATTTGCTCTCATAAATGACTTCTGGGTAAATGTAGTATTTTATTGTGATTATTTGATTCATTTTTCTTATAGGAAAAAATATTTAAGTGCAGTTGCAAATGTTGAAAGTTAAGATAGTGCTACCTGCCTAGAAAATAACCTATTTGAATCTTCATGAAATTATGTGAACGTTTTCCCCCTTATAGTTTATTCCCCAGATATGCCTTCGCGGCTTCCAATCCAAGACATATTTGCTGGACTGGTTACAAGTATTGGCACTGCAATACGATATTGGTTTCATTATACACTTGTGGCCTTTGCATGGTTGGGAGTTGTTCCTCTTACAGCATGTGAGTATTCATTCTTCTGTGGCTGGAGTTGTTTAAACATTGCACAACTATTTAATATCATAAAGTAATATGGCATCATAGTTTTGTTCAAATGATATTTAATTATTTGATATTATAATGTCATGTATTAGGAAAAGCTCATTTAGGAAACATTATTCACCTGAATTTAAAACCATTTTTTAACAGGCCAGTTTCTTGAATGAATGTGGGAAAGAAAAACACAGCATACAGAGGCTAATAATGAAAGTTCATGAAAGAATTGAAAAAGCAAAATCAAACCATAATTAGAAGGAAACTGAATTTTATTCCTTGAAGTTTATTAGCACTTTCAAGGATGACAAAAGATGGGTTCTTTTGAGATTTTTTTTATCCCCTTTTAAAAGACGCATATCTAATGGTGCTGAATAATTGGGAAGCATATCTTCCAAGTATAGGAGGCTCTTTGGGAGGTTGGTTACTAACTCTTAGTTGATTCTTTTTAGGTTCTTTGTGTTCTTAAAGCCATGGAGAGGGGTCGATAGTATATGGTGCCAGAGTACATAGATAGGATTCTTTAGAGTTAACCACAAACAAGATTTTTAAATAAGTATAATAATATCCTCATGTCTCCTTAAAATAAAGTAAACTCGATCAGTTATAAAAATCAAAATCTTATGGAAGTAGCAGAATAGGTACTATTCACTTGAAGAGTGAATTAGTGAGCTAGAAGATTGAGCAAGGAGTTCGCCAGGATGTAACTCAGAGACAAGAAGTTGCAAGTATGAAGGAAAAAATTTGAGAGATGGAGGCTACATCCGATTGTTTCAGTATCTGTCTAGTAAGTAGTTCCAGAGGGTAAAAGAGATTGAAAGAGAGAGAGCTGACTGTGATAAAGGAAAAAGACAATCCTAGACACATTCTGAAGTTTTCCATTGCTGAATAGGGTGGTGTATAGATGTTATGCTTTCAGATTACCCTACAGAATCATGAAAATCAGACTGGCATCACACTTAAAGTCAGCAACATTGAATGTTAGAAGACAGCAGAATAGTCAACATATGGCAAAACTTTTGAACCCCAAATCTTATTATTCTCAGCTAGAAGGACAAAATACAGACATTTCAATAGATGCAAGGACTTGGAAAGCTTACTACCTCAAATTATTTATGAAAAAAGTGTTTGAGAATATATTTTACTAAAACGAGCAAGGAATCAAAGACAGGGAAAGGTGTGAGCTCCAGAAAAAAAGAAACAAGTGCTTCTTATAGCTAAATCATAATTGTTGTTAGTCTACAATAATTAATAATTTTTTAGGTGTCAGTTGTAAACTAAAATTCTAGATGATCTTAATGAAAGAAATTGTGAGGGGAGGATAGAATTGAGAGCTTTTTAAGTTGTCTTATTTGTGGTGAAATTATAGATGCTTTAGATAAAACAGGAAAATACAGTATAATTATGCATTAAAAATACAGCAGTAACCAAGTAGAGTGCAGAACTAGCAAAAGTGATTAACAGCAAAGGTGCCACTGCTATTCAGAGGAGGAAAGATGGTCTTTTCAATAAATGGTACAGCATCAACTGGACGGGCATGTGGAGCAAGTGACCCATACCATTACCTCCCACCTGACACAAGTTAATTTTAGATGGTCATAAACCTGAATGTGAACATTAAAACCAAAAAACTTCTAAAAGAAAGTATAGGAGAACAACCATAAAAGAAAATACTGAGAAATTTGACTTAATTAAAATTAAGAACTTTAATTCATGCTCAGATACCTTTGAGAGAGAAAGGCAAGCTACAGATGAGAGATGGTATTTGCAATACACATATCCAGCAGAGGATTTGTATCCAGTATATATAAAGAACTATATAAATCAGTAAGAAAAAGGAAGACAAGCCAATTAAAAAGTGAACAGCAGATTTGAACAGGTGTTTCTGGAAAGAAGATTAAATAACCAATAAACACGTGAAAAGATGCTCAGTATCAGTCATCAGGGAAATGCACAAGAAGATGCTGCTACGTACTCAGAAGGATGGCTGAAATTAAAAGGAAAGACAGTGCCAAATCCTTCTTAGGGTGTGGAGCATCTGCAACATGCATACATTGATAGCAAGAGTACATATAGTATAGCCACTTTGGAAAGCTGTTTGATGTTATCTATCAGTGGTAAATATTATAAATACCTTATGATCCAGTAGTTCTGTTTCTGGGAATATTGCTAACAGGAATAAGAGCCTTGTGTCCACTAAAAGACATGTGTGTAAGAGTGTCATCACTGCAGCTTTGATAATAGTAGTTTAAAACTGTAGCCAACCAAACAACTATCAACAGTAGAATGGATACAGTGTGGCTTATCCCTATAATGGAATACTACATAGTGGTGAAAAAGGAGCTGGCTGACGTGACATAGAATAACATGGATAAACTTCGCTTCTTTGAGAAAAAGAAGCCAGGCACAAAAGAGTATGGGTTGTAGGATTGCATTTATGTGAAATTTTAAAATAGGCCAAATCTATGATGATAGAGATCAGAATAGTGATAGTGGTTACCTTTTGCTGGAGATATTGACTGAAAAGGGGCTTGAAGGAGCCTTCTGGGGACCTAGAAATGTTGAGAATCTTACCTGAGTGGCAGTTACTTGGATATATACTAATATAAAAATTCACCCAGACATACTTAATATTTATAATATTTATATAAATTTTATCTTAATAAAAAAGTAACAAAACTTAAATTTAAGTAACTGTTAAGAGAATAGAAATAAGATGATGAGCTTTCATCCTAGGGAGCGGGAATAGGAAACAGTGAGTAAAAGTTTGTGAAGTCTGGCAGAAGATGGGAAAGACGAGAAGGGAGGGCTGAGCAAGGGCAGTACCAGAGAAGAAAAGATAAGATTGCAGTATCTGTGATCATAGCGTTTAGATAGAGCCGAGCCGCATAATTGTGTATGTATCAAAGTGTTCTGCTCCAAGAGATAAGTACGAAACCGCCCAGGTTAATGCTAGAGGGATGTGTTAACAAAGGCTGACAGAACGCAGGAACAGTATTCACCAGCCAGACGTTATTCAGGATGAAACACTTTAAATGAGGAACAGCATTTTATTTCCTATTAATAAAAGGCATAGTCCACTAAGAAAACTTAAGAATTTCTATGCACCAGCAAACAGGACTTAGAAAGTATGTAAAACATTCATAGTTGTAGTGGAAGAGTAACACTTCTCTGAAATCAGTAGATCAAGTAGTCAAAAATTAAGTAAGGACTTTGAGGATTTAAGTAACAGGTAACAAGCTTGATTTCTGTTGACTTGTTTACACACACTCACACACAATTAAAATTAAATTATGTCACCCACTACACATTCTGTGACTTCTTTCTTTAAGTTAGCAATGTACCCGTGACTGTCTTTTCCTGTAGGAATGTGTTGAGCTACCTTATTATTATTATTATTATTTTTGCGGTACGCGGGCCTCTCACCGTTGTGGCCTCTCCCGTTGCGGAGCACAGGCTCCGGACACGCAGGCTCAGTGGCCACGGCTCACGGGCCCAGCCGCTCCGCGGCATGTGGGATCTTCCCGGACCGGGGCACAAACCCGCGTCCCCTGCATCGGCAGGCGGACTCTCAACCACTGCACCACCGGGGAAGCCCAAGCTACCTTATTTTTAAGTATGCTAGTAAGGAGGACTTTAATTTATGAGTCTGTTTTCTTATCTACAGACAATTGGCTGTTTGTCACTTGTACTTGTTACAAGCATACTTGCTTTGAATGTTTTATATATATATGTAAGTAATTTTTGTTACAGAAAATCTTTTCCTGTCTTTCCATTTTGACTTGGCATTTGAAAACAGCCATTGAAGTCACTGTAAAGTTTTGGTACAAGGCTATATAGGAAATGCTTAAACTAATACACAAGTACTGGTTTGAAAGAAAACCTTAGCTTTTGGGCCTCATTTCCAAATCTGTTTCTGCCTTTTCTGACTAAGAGGATAAGGGGATGGCTGTGTATTTGCCCTTACTTCATCTTTTTTCTTCATGGCCAGATTTAAGATTTTGTCCTTTTGAGGACCCTTGAATCTGTTTGTCAAAAATTGGTTGTTAGTTTGCTATTCATAGCATTGAAGCATGTACTCTACTGAAAAGTCCTCTTAATGTCAAAAATGTGTACCCCCAAAACTTTATTTTCATGAGCAGACTCAATGAATTTTACAATTCTAGGTTAAAGAATGTACTCTGTATTATAATTTTGGAGATCTTTTCTTGAGATTGGTTCCCCCCCACCTTTCAAACATCTAAGCTCATTTAATAAAAACAAGTAAGTAAATCTAGAGAGAATCAAAACTTTAAACATTATTGTGTAACATTTATTCTTTACTGTCACTATTTTTAATGCTTGACTATTTTTTTTTAACTTTAGTATTATGAGGCTCAACCTTGCAAAGACTAAATGTTTATTTCAGTGGCATTCGCAGTGTTCCACTTTACCTCTGTTTAGTTGAGCGACTGTATGAGTTACGATGAGAGTTGTGACTGTGTGCCATCATGCTCTTTCTCGGTAGGCCGCATCTACAAGTGCTTGTTTACTGGCTCTGTGAGCTCCCTCCTGACACTGCCACTAGACATGCTGTCCACGTAAGTATTGAACCTCATGCTGGTGGAAGGCGGCGCATTGTGAATGGTGCTCATGTTTTCTTCTGCGTACTTGTGTTTGTTGTAATTTGAAAAGTCCTTCTATTCCAAGGACAAATAATACCTTACGTTACCTATTCTAAAGTTACAGCTACAGTGGAAGTAGCTGACATATATAAATGATGTTTTAAAACATACCCATCTTAAAGGACTGTTTGGTAACGGTGGGACAGCTAGTTAAATAAGCTGTCGTGTAGTGCAAGAAATGTATTGTTCCATATAGTGATATGCTGGGAGTTCATTTAAATGTGTTTTTAACAACACAGACATTTGAAGTCAAATTTCTTTTTTAAATGTTTGTTGTGATTGTTAGGAGATGGACTGTACAAACTTGTTCACTGTGGTGGTTTTACTGCATTTTAATTTGACATAAAGCTTTGTAATTGCAGTTTCTTGGGAAAGACATATATGTGTTTTCAAAATTATTGATGTTAGAAATGCTGTAAATGATTAACTGTATCAAGATCATTAGAATATTAAGCTTGCAAAAGATTGCACCTCTGTTTGCTAAAATCTTCTTTTGTACCCAGTTGACCTTAGGTTTCTGATCCCTATGTCAGTAAAGGCAAAGAACAATATAAGACTGACTGTCTTTTAGAACAAAAGCATGTGGAATATATTATAAAAATAAGCCAAATGGCAATAGAAGAGAGCAGGAGAGCATGTTAAATTTCTGATAGAAAAGAAATCAAGGAGGTCTTTTAAGTCTCTTGTGTCTGCATCACTATTTTGAATCATGGCTGAAAATACTTAGAAATATTAGATGTGTTTGCAACTTGGTTTTCCTACTTGCTAGTTTTACCTTTTTTGGATAGAACAGGCAAGTTATTTAATTTATGTGTTTCTTTGGCAGTATAGGGAATAGATAAGAGAAAATGTTTTGAACTCGAACTTTATTTACATTACAACAGCTTTTGATGTAATGTTTATAAGTAGACAAGGATCTTGAAAATAGGACACTAATGGCTGTGGCCCTCATAAAAAGGAGAAGCAGTAATTTGACACACTTGAGAATTTAGAAATAGTATAATAAGGTAACCCTTTGTATGAAAATACTGACCTTTATGAAGTGATTCAGTGAAACAAATAGGACAGCATTACTATATCTGGACATCAGATTTTTATATCATCCATCCAGAACACAGTCTTAGTATAGAGGCAAGAAAAATCAATCTTGGCTGAAGTGTCATTCATATGTCTCCACGTATATGATGTAGCTCACCTCCGGCTTTCATTTAGGAATCGTATACAAAATAAAGGCACATATTAGAAGTAGCGAGGGAGGTCAGAAAAAAGCAAGGGGTGACTGCTAAGAGTGATGGAAGTTATATTTTAATATCTATGAACTAATAAAAGAACCGTTTCAAACGGCAGTCTTGTTCCATTTAGTGTGAGGCTGGAGTTGTATTTATCCTTGTAATTTTTGCGAGAACAGTGTAGCAGCCAGTCAGTATCTCAGTTGTTTAGAAGAGGTGGCTTGAGGTCCCATCTGTGCTGTTCAATAAAGTGGGGGTGTGTTACTTCTTTAATGGTTTCTGTTTTAAGTGGCTAAATATGTTAATGTTTACCAAAGCTTAAATTGGTAGGCTTTGGCTTTGTGAAAAACAGGTGTTTATGGAAGCCATGTCAGTGAAAATTTAGTATTTTAGTCTCAAATAAAGCAGTATTTTACTTGCTTACCACCTTTAATTCTTGTTGGCGGAACCATTAAACATCTGGTTGTTTGGCAAGTGTGATCACTTAGGTGATGCAAAGAGGTAGCTGGTTGTAACAGAAGGAACCCTGACATTGGAATTAAAAAGTTGCTGCATCTGCAACTTTTTGGTGGCCTTGGGCAAATCACTGGACCGTTCTGAACCCCTGTTTCCTAATCTGTAAAATGAGGAGGATCATGCCTCAGGGATTTGGGTGGGCTGTTCAAAGATTAAATTCACAAATACATGTAAAAACTATATGTGAATTTTGAGCACTATGTTAATACATAGCAAAATTATCGCCAAACTCAGAGCTGTTGCTTGCCTTATGTTGGCAGGCTCTCCTTTTCTCTGTGACCTGATTGGTTAGTGGGCCACGCCTGTGTTGCCTTCATGAGCTTCCTCATTGGCATGGGAAGAATGCTGAAAGCTTGGTGGGGATAGTGGAAAGTGAGCGTGGGTTGCTGTTGTAATCTCATGCTGCCTTTTAGAATTTGAAGAATTGAGCCAGTTTTTCTGAAAGCACTTATAAGTAAATCACTTATTTTTTCTGAGTAATGTTTCATTTTCTCTGTAGAATCCATTTTCTGAAATTTTACTTAAAATTTCTTAATATCTTAGCAGCTGCTACATATTCTGTAGCTCAGTTCCTCAGCATCTCTAGGCACAGTCAGTTAACTATTGCTGCAAAGCATGCTGTCCCTAAAACTTAGTGGCTTAAAACAACAAACATTTTATTTGCTCATAATTCTGGGGGTTAGCAGTTTGGGCTGGGCTCAGCTGATCCGTTTATATGTTGGGCTCGCCTCCATTATGCATGTGTGTCAATGGAGTAGGGTGGCCTAAGATGGGGTACCTTGGCTTTTTCATATGGCCTCTCATCTTCAGAAGGCTAGTGGGGCTTCTTTACATGGTGGTCTCAGGGCAGCATTCTAAAGGGGTGAGAGTGGAAGGTCGCCCGAAAGCTATCTTCTAGGCTTTAGAACTCAGGAAATTCGCTTCTGGTCCAGACAGTTCACAAATCAGCCCAGATTCAAGGTGTGAGGGAAAAGGAAAGGATTCTACGAAGAGTTTGTCACCATTTAAAAATCTGCAATAAAATCTATAATAAACAGTTGCTGTTCTTATTGCTGATGGCAAGGAAGGAGTAGAGAAGGGGGTATTTTAGTCCCAACCTATCAAAATTTTAATGGTCTGGAGGGGTCCTTAGCAACTGGGTGATTAGTATTCCTCTTTTGATTAAGGTATATTCCAGATAACATCTGAGGGCCACATTAGTTCAGTTTGGAGCTACCAGGCTGAGTTCTCCCAAATTGACCGTTCCTTAAGTTCGCCATGGAGGGGAAAACGTCCATTATGGTAGTGAATTTTCCAAAGGCTACCAAGATTCTTGAGTTACCTTTAAATTACTCTGAAATCAGACATAGACCAGGGAAGGATATGCCCCTTCAGAGAGGAAAAGAACAAAGAGGTCTTCAGTATTATTATATTCCGTGTATTTTCATGTGAACCATACTTGTTCTGTCTGGATTTGTTGAGAAACTAATGTACTTTTGGTGTATTTGCAGTTGGCATCAAAATTTAATCTGCATTCTAAGTGAGGCATTTGTAAAATGTACCACAGGCTTCTTTGCCTCACGCCATTGTGTACTGTGTATCTCTCAGCCTTCATTTATGTTGTCTTTAGGCCTTTCTAGAGGCCCTTCTCCACGTTTTTGATTTGCTGGTTCTGTTCATTTTCATGGGTTTAAGTATCAGCTAACTAAGTTGGTTAAACTTGTGTATAAAATAAGGATAAGGCTATTCTTAGTAAGGGTTGGACAGAGTCATGTATCTTTAGGAAATTACATGTATTTAATACTTGACCTTTGTCAGGTATTTGGCTACTTTTGGTTTTTTGCCGGCTGCCTTCCTTTTTCTCAGCTATGTTCAAAAAGAGGCTGGATAGCCGATTTATGTAGTTCTGATGTTATTCTTTGCTTTCTATAATACGAACACATATAATACAAATATATAAATAAACATATTTGGCCAGCTTATAAGATAGATTAATTGCCACCATCCTCAGAAATAATTCTTTGAGAGACTGATTTTTCACCAGAAAGTTATGACTTATTTTTCTTGTTTTTTCTGAGATTTTTATGTAAAGTGAATGTCATTACCTTTGGTTTCTTAATTTTAAGTGTTCTTTGGAGTAATTCTGCGTACTTGTTTTTTTCTTTAATAGGGACAATTTGTTGGCGGATTGTTTGCAGGGTTGTTTTGTGGTGACGTGCACATTGTGTGCATTCATCAGCCTGGTGTGGCTGCGAGAGCAGATAGTCCACGGGGGAGCCCCGATCTGGCTGGAGCACGCTGCCCCGCCCTTCCACGCTGCTGGGCATCACCCAAATGAGGTAGCCTCCCTCTATCCCCAAGTTCATTTTCTTTGGGTAGGACATCAGAATCACTGTCACCCGCTAAGACCCCAACCCTTGACTCCCGCGTCCCTCGCTGCAAAGCAGGACAGTGACAACGTTTGGGAGAAGATTAAAGGAGGTGTGAAAAATCGAAAGAATGCTGTTGTTACTTTGCCTCTTAGTTTTCTAGAGAGACCGGGTACAACACTGGGGGTATACTGCATGCTCTTTCATTCCCTTTGCCCGGGTTAACAGCTAACCGCCGGCCTGGCAGTTAATACACAAACCTCCTGCATGGGCATCTGACTTGCTGCATAACATCAAGGAAGCCCCCTGACCCTCTTTGTTCATTAGTTTCTTCATGTGTAAAATGCCTCACCTTTGTTGCTTTTAGTAGAAACATTACCAAAGTAGAAAAATTGGAGTACTGTTGATAACAGTCTTATACAGTTTTACTTTTTATTTATGAGATGACATGCCTAGATACAAGAGTGTCCGCTAGAGACATTAAGAAGAGGAAGATACGATAAATGATTTTTATTATCTTGTTTACTGAGAAATTATAGGGCTGAAAATGTTTAAAAAAAATTAAAAAACCAAACTGGCTACTTACAATACAAAAACAATTTGCCCTTTATTATGAAAAAATTGACTATAAAATTAACTCAAAATAATACTTAACGATACTTAACGGCTTAATTTTTCATTTAAGGACCTTTGGCTTTTTTTAGTGTGAAGATTGATTTCATCAAATTCTGCCATACCCTTTTTCTACAGAATTAAGAGTACAACTTCGCCTTTGAAAACCACCCATATGAAAAACGGGACTATTAAATACGGGCACTGTTCTTACCTAGTGTTAACACTTTCATCATTGTACCTCATAGTTTGAAGCATTTTAATATAGTTCTTTTAGAATCTTCATTAACTCCATAGGAGTTCAGTGTTTTAATGAACTACAACTGGGTCTTTGATTTGGTAGGTAGCAGAATTCAGGAAGAGCCAGAGAAACGTGCTTGTGGAAACTGATAAAGTTCATATGGACAGGCTTACCCTCCTGAGCAGAAATGAGAAACCTTTCCTTAAGTGTGAACTGATAACTGAGAATTAAGTTATATATCAGTATGTGTGTAAACAGATACATAAATATATTTTCATCCCTGAAGTGGTCAGTAAAGACAAGAGATGCCCTATAAAGAAGGATTATGGAATGATGTATTCAAGAGAGCTGGATTTGTTAACCTGTTTTCTGTAATGCTTTGTGAAATGTTCATCTCTAAATTATATTGAATGCATGTGTACACTGTTAAATTAGTTTATGTTCTTATATACCAAGTTGATCCAAATTCAGATACATTTAGAAGAAATGCCCTTGAGAGGTGGGTTTATTTTGGAACTTTAATAGAGTTTGTGTCTGTTTGCTAGTTTTGTTTTTTTTAGAAGGGAGGGTGCTATTTGAAAATAGAGCAAAACTGAGGCAAGTTAGCCCAATTTCTGGTCTCCTCTGTCATTTTAGGCTCCAGCAGGAGGAAATGGTGCTGAAAATGTCGCCCCCGAGCAGCCTGCTAACCCAGCAGCTGAGCACGCAGTGGTGGGGGAAAACCCTGCAGCCCAGGATGACCAGGCGGAAGAGGAGGAGGAGGAGAATGAGGAGGAGGACGACGCGGGCGGGGAGGACGCCGCCGACGCCAACAACGGGGCGCAGGGTAATGGCCGCCGGCCTGTGCTCGCCCTTCCTTTGTGACCCTGAGTCCATTCCCAGCTCACCTTGGGGAGGATTGGAGTTTTCAAAATTTAATGGGTTTGAAGCTCTGTTTCTAATCTGCTTTTACTTTATTTTGGCAGACTTGCATTTATGGATATACATATGCATACTTTTTTTTTTCTATGAAGCAGGGCACATTTTGTGTTTTACAGTTGTACTTTAGGGACTCCCCTGGCGGTCCAGTGGTTAAGACTCCGAGCTTCCACTGCAGGGGGCACGGGTCCAGTCCCTCTTTGGGGAGCTAAGATCCCACAGTGCAGCATGGTGCGGCCATAAAATAAAATAAGATGAGATGAGATAGAATAAAATAAAATTCTGCTTTACACAGGACTTTTTATAGGATGGATAGGAAGAAATTATTTGTAAGTTGGAATAGATCCTGATTTTTTAAAATGGAGCTTGATACAGTTTTATTTTATTCCTTTGCCATTTTTATTGAGTCAGTGCAACTTTTATTATCAAAGAAGAATTCTTGAAGTGTACTCTGCAGGCCAGGTAGCACCCAAAGAAACCAGTTTCTCATTTTCTGGTAGTATAACTCCAGAGTGGTGAAGAACTTCTGAGACCAGCCTGCCAGTCAGCTGTCAGTAGGTCACCACCTTCTTTTCTTTCCTCTGGCCCCAGAGTTTTCCTGTCGAGTGCTGCACTGTCTCTGGGTCCACTTACCACTGCTGATACCTGAGTGTTTCTTGTGTGCCAGGCACTCAAACACCACGTCCCTGCCCTCATGGAGTTTCTGGTCTAGTGACGAAGTAGAAATATCCAAGTGAACCAGTTTGTTATTACACCTTGTGGTAAATGTGCACGTTGATCTGAGGATGCTACTGAGGAGAGACCGATTTTAAATAAGGTTCCGCAGGTAGCTCAGAGTAAGTGATATTTGAGCTGAGACGTGAAGGATGAGAAGAAGCCAGTTGTGTAATGGGAGCAGGGGGCCTTTGCAGGGAGAGGTGGGTTTATGTTCAAAGGCTCTGAGAATGCGGCTCCGGCACCCTCCTGCTGGCCCTCGTTTCCGTCTGTCTGTCTAATGCAGTAGGTCCTGCCTGGTCTTCCTTCTTCCGTGCTTGCTGCACATAGTGTTTGTACTGCGCTGCCCTAAAATCTGTCAGTGATTTCCCCATGATGTTAAAGAGCAAAAAGGCAAAATGCAGGCTTCACGTTCCTCTTGTGTGACCTGGTCTCTGTCTGTCTGTCATACTGCCTCTCTGCCACCCTCCTCCTCACCCAGAGACTTCTAGTCCCCTGGCTTCTCTACTTTTCTCAAGTCCACCATGTTCATTCTTGATTCAGAGCTGTAGAATTCCTCTGTTTCACATAACCCTGCTTATTTCTTTTCTAGCACTTACCACAATCTAGAATCATCTTATTATTTATGTTGTATTTATTTATGTTTTTTAAAAATTGCCTAACAAGCAAATACTCAGTTTGGAAAAATTTTAAGTGTGGTTTACTTTCTCAACAACAGTTATAAAACACCAAATTAAAAGAGTGTATGTATTAATAATTCAGGTTCTATCAGTAATCTCTAAACTACAATTATATTTCCAGACGACATGAACTGGAATGCTTTAGAGTGGGACCGAGCTGCAGAAGAGCTTACATGGGAAAGAGTGAGTCAGACTTCTTTCTATCAAGTGTCCTAGTGTTTAATCCTAACATATATCTTAAAGTTGGCCATATTTAGATGTATACACTAATTTTCCAGTTACATTTAATGAAAACAATTACCAGAACTTTAATTTCTAGGGAAAATTAAGTAATGTATTATTTGTGATGAAAATATTAAAAATATTATGATAGAAGCCTATTGATACCTTTTTCTATCTTCTGGCCTTTAATACAAACCTTGCTCCACTTACAAAATCTTTAACTTGAAATTGTGGACTTTTGAAAATGAAGTAACAATTTAAATTTAAATATTATTCTGATGCTTCAATTGACAAAGTAATACTGTTGTATCATGAAATCTTGACTGGCTCCATATCTAATGAGTTGAAACCCAAGATGGAAAATTTTAACTTTATAATCATATGATTTGGCTTAAAAGAAAATCCAAAATATAAAACTCCCATGAACAGAAGTTTTTCACTCTCTGAAAATGATAGGCTGTATTGGAAAGTAGTGGGTAAAAATTATGTTTAAAAATATTGAAAGGAAAATGAGCTTTTTTCAAAAATAGAATTAAAAATCCTGTTGCATCTTGAATTAATGCATATTATTTATTTTAGATGCTAGGACTTGATGGATCACTCGTTTTTCTAGTAAGTAAACCTAATCTTTTCTTTAAATTTATTTATTTTTGGCTGTGTTGGATCTTCATTGCTGTGCGTGGGCTTTCTCTAGTTGTGGCAAGCAGGGGCTGCTCTTTGTTGCGGTGCCGTGGGCTTCTCACTGCGGTGGCTTCTCTGGTTGCGGAGCATGGGCTCTAGGCATGAGGGCTTCAGTAGTTGTGGCACGCGGGCTCAGTAGTTGTGGCTCATGGGCTCTAGAGCGCAGGCTCGGTAGTTGTGGTGCATGGGCTTAGTTGCTCTGCAGCATGTGGGATCTTCCCGGACCAGGGCTCGAACCTGTGTCCCCTGCATTGGCAGGCAGATTCTTAACCACTGCGCCACCAGGGAAGTCCAAGCTAATCTTTTTTAATAACAGAATTGTGACTTAATTATTTGTCTTAGTGATTCAGTGATTTCAGATTTACAATATGTTCTGGCTTTTTATATTAAAGGTCAAAATGCCCTGTGATTTTTGATTACTTGATATGTTGAAGAAAGTCTGTTTTGTGCATTGAAAATAACTGGCAAAGCATAAAGGTAATATTATTTACAAAGGAAATTATTAAACATATTTGATTTTTAGAAAATGAAATTCAAAGTTGATGGTAGTTAAGAATACTTGGCCTTTTAAAGTCCCACCTTGTGGGACTTCCCTGGTGGCCCCGTGGGTTAAGAATCCACCTGCCATTGCAGGGGACACAGGTTCAATCCCTGGTCCAGGAAGATCCCACATGCTGTGGAGCAACTAAGCCCGTGTGCCACAACTACTGAGCCTGCGCTCTAGAGTCCATGAGCCACAACTACTGAAGCCTGCACGCCTAGAGCCCATGCTCTGCAACAAGAGAAGCCCGCACACCGCAACGAAGAGTAACCCCCGTTCGCCACAACTAGAGAAAGCCCTCACACAGCAACGAAGACCCAATGCAGCCAAAAATAAATAATAAAAATTTTTTTAAAATGATTAAAAAAAGAAAGTCCCACCTTGCAATGTTTAATGCCTGAACTGGTGAAAACAGCACAGTTTTGCACTATTCACAGAGAGAGCCCCCTGTTTGTTGCGCCTCTGCTATCTTTACCTTAATAATAAAGAGTACAACTCTTAAGGTGAAGAACAGTTCTTTAATGAACTTGTTCTTTGAGGAGAAATGATGCTCTTTTCAGGTTCTGTAATACAAAATCACTTGCCATTTGGGATTTTTAAATAGCTTTAGGTATCAAGATGACTTTGGCTGCAGGTAGCCAAACCCCAGCTGACCAAACCAGTAACACAAGAGGAAGTCCAGAGGAAGGATGGGCTTCAGATGTGCTTGATCCAGGGGCTCAGCAATGTCACTGAGGAGTCAGATAATTTCCATCTGTCTCCTCTGCTGTCCACAGTGTTGGCTTCCTCTTCAGGCTGGCTCCTCGGGCCAGAGTAGGAAGTTGAGGTTAGGAGGGTGAGGATTTTGAGGAATGTATCTGATGATAATTCACAGATTAGTAAAATGTGATATTAGTGGGCTCCTCCTAGTCAAGGCTTGAGTGTGGTCAGTATAGAAGGTATCGTTTGGCTATATACTCATTTCTGTCCTTTACTTTATCAGTCCCTCATAGATGAGTGGTAGAAGTCGTTGAGGCAGTGGTGTTAACTCAAATCCCTTCTAATTTTTAGAAAAAAACCACAGGACGACTTCATGCATTTGTTGCAAATTACTTAATTTGTACCATGTGCCAGCTGTGATAGTTACTGGATGATTCAGAAATGAATGAAATAGGGTACCTGTTCTCAAAGACTCTGTAGTTTAGTAGAGAGAAATGAACATGTAAACAAGGGACTTTAGGTAAAGACTCTGACAGACAGTGTGTATAGGACACGAGAAGCATAGAAGAGGGCTTAGTCAGGCCTTTCTTAGCAGAGGGGAGCTGTCAGCAGGGAATTTTTATAGAAGATAATTAGAGGTTGAGGCACAAAAGATGTTGAGGATAAGGACAGTTTGGGAGCCCTTAAGGCAGAGAAGCTGAAAGATTCAAGTGATATGAGCCCACATGCTAAGTAGGAATGTACGGTAGTAGTCGTCTCTTAAACAAACTTGTCATCCTCTTGGCCACTTCGATTTGTGGCAGATTGGGAACCTGATTAGAATAATCTTTCTAAGAAGAGAATCTTACCATGTTAAGATTCGTGAAAATCTTTCCATGGCCCCCTTGGAAAGATCATTTAACTTGATTGTGGGGGGAGGTAGTGGGCCTGGGCAAACGTCCTCGGGTGTCCCAATTGTCAGCATGGAGCGTGACGGAGCACATGTGGAGGAATAGATGGGTGGGCCTCATCTTGGAGGCGGTGGTACATAAGCGTGGAGTGTGTCAGTGGCCAGGTGAGAGCGCATATTCTGAGACTTGAACAAAGAAAGCCATGGGGACAGAAGGGACCAGAGAAGATCAGGTGACCTTAAAGAAGGCATGAGAACACACTGGACACTGAAAGAAGTGCTGTGCAGTTTACATGGATACGTTGTTCAGAAATAATGTGGTTTTCAAATTTTTCTTTATTTAGAATTTTTTAGTGTCATAAGACTTAAATGAAACCTGGAGATTATTTATGAGAATCTGTGTAGTTTGTGGTAGATTATTAATTTCTGAAGAGGGAATGTTTATGGATTGATTTCTTTGATTTTTCTTTCATGTGGACATTATGAACTTTGTTTCATTAGGTTTAGTTTTATGAGCTGTCTAATGAAAAATGAAAATTTACACATAATTTCTGAATAAAATCTCAATTATAGTAAAATTTTCAGTCTTATAACTAAACAAATGGATTAAACATAAATCAAATAGGAGATGAATATGTTTTATTAATGCTCTTTTCCTTTAGGAACATGTCTTCTGGGTGGTGTCTTTAAACACACTGTTCATTCTTGTTTTTGGTAAGTGGCGTTTATGTTTTTATTTATGGTATTATGGTAGGAGTTCAGTTTTCTAGGAGTCTTGTTACAGGTTTTGTTTTGTTTTTAAACTTAGGAATATATGAAACAGTTTTAGACAGTCATCTGGTATAGGAAGACCCCAAGTATACAGTTACTTTCTTTCCGAAGCAACATTGACTACAGTTATTTACCAACTTTGCTTCTGTTGCGCATTTCTGTCTCTCTTTGTAGAAGCCAATTTTAGACTGACTTGAGAATATATAATATTCCACATCTGGAGTTAATTTTGTGGTGATTATCTGTGTGTTCTTCCCTCTGGCAGAAGATCTTGTTTTCATCTGTTAAAATCCCGACCAAGGCCTTACCAGAGACCTTGGCTCGGGATCTGTCGCAGAGACGGATATAGGCTTGAGGAAAGTGTAATTCCCCTCAGAAGCAGATTCTAGCAAAGTTTACTTCCAAACACTTTAACAACTGTAGCTATGTGGATTCTGTGACAGCACTAAGAGTCCCTCCCATTGGGAGTCATGAGAGTAATGAAGGCAGGGTTGAGATGTAGCTGACAGGTTTTTCTGCTTTGGGGAAAGGTAAGGGAAACAGTTGAGTAAACCAGGGTTTTAGAATTCAGTTCCTCAAGGTGGAGTCTGATAGAATCGGGTTATTGTTAGACTGTACTGTTGCTGTCTCATAGAGAGACCTCAGGCTGCAGGTTTCGGTATAGGGAATATCTTTGAGAAATTCCTTCCCTAGTGTGTATGAATTACTCCTAAGAAGGAGGAATATTTTCCAAGTTTCTTTCACTAAATTCCAAGTTATTTGCTCTGTGTTAGGGACTAGAAAGCAGTGTTTTCATCAGGAAACACTTGTCTTCAATAGGAAGCCATATGGTCAGAAAAGACAATAAGTAGATCGAGGATGAGACAAAAAAATTGTTTTCTGAATATTATCTATAAAAGAGCAAAAGAAATTTACCTGTATCGTGTTGAAACACAGTATCTTTTAAAAGTTGCATTCATTCTTAATTTTTAGTAGATATTTAAGATGGTGCAGATTAACAGAAGCCCATTCTTTGTTGTTTTTCCCTTGCATATGGGGGTGAAAATGTGTCCGCAGATTATTCTGCATTTATTTCTCATTATATAAAATGATTGACATATAGAGTGTGAAACTCTTTTGATCTTGACCAAATTTTCTTTGGAGGAAAAAATAATCTATATAGACTTTAGTCTTTGTTCTTGCAAGAAAAGCTTAGTGCTAAATTAATGTTTAAAGGAATAAGTCACCTTTAAAGCACGAATTACAGAAATAAGAACTCTTGTTTATATAAAGCAAATCTCAACTAAGTAAATTTTTTTCTAATCCAACTTCCTAAGCTTATACTATGAAAAAAATTTTTTTTGTCTTAGTGTACACATTATACTTAGGATCTTTTGAAATGAAACAAGAAGTTTTCCTCTTTTTAGGAATATGCTTTTCCTTTTAGATGAACATAGTCATTGGGATGAAGAAGCAACACTCATGTTTCTCTCCTACTTGGGTTGCTTTACTGCAGTTTCCCCTGGCATCTCTGGACCTTTGTGGTCATGTATTATACTTTGCAGAACCAAAACTTTACAGTGCTGCTGTCTCAGTAGAAGAGAACAATCCTAAGAAATTGATCTTAATTTCAGGGTACCTATCTAGTAGTTTCTGCATAATGGGATAGAAATTGATTGTTAAAATTGGTGCTTTAGGTTAATATTTATATATATAAATAGAGTTGAAATTTGAAAGTTTCCCTTTCCCATGGGCCTGCTTGAATCGTCCTCAGAGTTGGGCGTGAGAATAAAATAGGAAAAATTCTGCATATAGTTATTTCGCATGCTTTAAAATTTTCTTGTGCTTCATAATACACATAATATATTAATAAAATAGTATATGTGTATAATTTATAAAGAAATTGAAGTGTATTGGGGATACCTGTTAAAAAAAAATTCTACTTAGGAATACTTGGTCAAAAAGGTTTGGCAGCCAGATCCCTATGGATTCACTCTGACTTTTGTCTTTATGATTGAGTCTCCCTCTCCCCTTTCCTAATAATCTATACTGTTCAATAACTTTTGCCATAAAGGTAATTAAATTTTATTACTGAGAATGAATTATAGTTATATTAACACGTTAAGAAAGACTTGAGGAAAAGAGACTATCAAAATTCTAAATATGAAAATTTTAAGGCTATTTTCTTCTTTTTTTTAAACATCTTTATTGGAGTATAATTGGTTTACATTGTTGTGTTAGTTTCTGCTTTATAACAAAGTGAATCAGCTATACGTATACATATATCCCCATATCCCCTCCCTCTTGCATCTCCCTCCCACCCTCCCTATCCCACCCCTCTAGGTGATCACAGAGCACTCAGCTGATCTCCCTGTGCCATGCGGCTGCTTCCCACTAGCTATCTGTTTTACGTTTGGTAGTGTATATATGTCCTTGCCACTCTCTCACTTCATTCCAGCTTACCCTTCCCCCTCCCCATGTCCTCAAGTCTATTCTCTACATCTGCATCTTTATTCCTGTCTTAAGGCTATTTTCTTATTTAACCAGAATGTCATCACACTTCACAAAATTACCAGAATTTAATATTCCCTAATAATAGGTCATATTAAAAATTCTAGATTGTCTCCTTAAATATCATTTTATAGTTGCTTTGTTTGAATGAGAATTCAAATAAGGTCTACCTATTACCTTTTTTTTTTCCAGTTTTGGACAAAAAAATTCATTAAATTGCACTAAAGTTCATCTGTTTTAAAAACATAGCTGAGAATAGTCAAGGAGATTTTGAAATAAGTATATTGAGGGAGGTTTACCTTACCCAGATTTTGAAATTTTTTTAAACCTACGGTAATTTAAAAAAATTTTTTTTATTGTTTTACAATTTTAAAAGGTTACTTTCCATTTACAGTTATTACAAAATATTGGCTGTATTCCCCTTGTTGTACAGTACATCCTTGAGCCTATCTTACACCTGGTAGTTTACTGTTACTTTTGGTTGTTAAATCTTAAGTTTTTCTGATCTAGAATATTTTTTATTTGCTCCCCTCATCTACCCCTACCCTATTTTGCCATTGATTTGTTGATGACACTAGGTCAGCTGTCTTCTACGTGTCTCACTTTCTACCTTCTTCCGATGACTTCCTGTTGATTCTGCTACCCTGTTCCTTTGTCTCCATATTTCCTTTAAAGTGTAAGTTAAATCTGAGGCCTGATTAGATTCAGGTTGAGTACTTCTGGGACAAAATTTTCACTGGTCATGCTTTGCCTATTACTATGACATATCAGGAGGTACATGATGTCTGTTTATCCACCTTTGTCTGTGGTTCAGGTGATAGTATCTTGAAGCCTCTATTGTTAGGTTTCATTTTTCCCTTTAAACATCAGAAAGTAATCTGTGGGAGGTGGTATTTCAGTATTATGCAAATATCTAGTGTTCCATCACCATTTCACCAAATGTTTATTATCTGTTGATACTTGCCTGAATTAATTTAGTTTTATTAAACATTACAGAATGGTGATTTTCAAATTCTTTCATTTTTATGCATTTATTGGCTGGCTTTTCTGTAAAGAAGAGCTTGATCCTATCAGCTAGGACTATTCAGTTAACCTGAATTTGTTTGTTTGGAAGAAGCAGGACAGATGTGCAGTTCTTTTCCTTTAACTATTAGTTTTCAGGGTAAGGAATTGATGTTCTAACTACTTCCCTTAGTGATAAAAGTGTTTTCTATTATGTTTTTTTTTTTTTTTTTCCTGCGGTACGCGGGCCTCTCACTGTTGCGGCCTCTCCCGTTGCGGAGCACAGGCTCCGGACGCGCAGGCTCAGCGGCCATGGCTCACGGGCCCAGCCGCTCCGCGGCACGTGGGATCTTCCCGGACTGGGGTACGAACCCACGTCCCCTGCATCGGCAGGCGGGCTCTCAACCACTGAGCCACCAGGGAAACCTGTGTTTTCTATTATGTTGCTTTTTTTCTTTTGTGGTTTTTGTTTTTGGCTTTCCCTTTTTTGAGTATTATGAACTCATGAATTTGTATGTATTCAGTGTGTTTTCATCAGTTCTGGGGGTTTTTTTTCTTTTTTTTTTTTTTGGATGCTCATATCTTCTTCTCTTCCCACAGGCCTGTGAGACTGTTTTCACAATAGTTCTTGTGTCCTTTCACCATGAGTTTATTAGGAGCTTGGTAACTTTTTTGTTCTCTGGTTGTAGAGAATGTCATAGACAGTACATTTTTGGTTCTGAGATCTTCCATTTCTCCAAGAAGGCTTTGTTCCTTTTAGTGGGGTTGGTACTAGGAGTGTTTGTTGTTTTGATTTTGAAGTTTTCATTTGAGTTTTCCCCCCCTTTTAGCATTTTGCCCTTACCACATTGGCCACTTCTCCCTTGTTGGTTTGGGATTTGAAGAACACGTGAGTATGATACTTTTGCAAACTTAATTTTATGAATTACCCTAAATTTGATAAATGTTGACTAAGTAATAATATTGAAAAGAGTTACTTCATTTCTCAGTCTGCCTTATACAAAGGAATAGTTAGTTATCCAACACCATCTCGTTCACCTCTTCTAAGCCAGAAGTGTCCTAAGACGTAGTAGGACATGTTGCCAGCTGTGGAAGACGTTCTCTGAGCCCCATGATGCACTGTCTTCTTTCCCGTTGCGCAGGCCAGAGACATACTGTGGGAAAGTTTTCTTACAGGCTGATTTTTGACCTGCTCCGTTAGCCTGTGTGCTCCTTTCTCTCCCTTTTCCCTAGTTGCCCCATAGTGAATTCAGAAAGGTAAAAATATATTAATCAATTTTTTAAAATGTTGATCTGTGTTGGAATGATGGACTGTGGTGTTTTCTAAAGAAATTTGCTTTAATTTTGACATTTTATTGCTGTTTTTCAGAATTAGATAAATATTTGGATGGACAACTACTATTATTTTGGGGGGGGTCCCCAGAAAGATTTAGTCTTTTAAGAAAAGCTGACATAGCTGGAATATTTTGGTTAATTTGTATATGTGAATCCTGAGAGATCACATTCTGAAGTTTCTGAAATGGCAAAGAGACATGTTCTGATATTTAATACAGCTCTCCAAATTCTCACTAGTTGAATGCAAGAACTTGGAAAGTTCAGATAAATGCTTTGATAAATTTTGACTTTATAAACTATCACCACGTGCTACCTGAAATTCAGGAACCAAAAGGTGATGATGGTATCTTGGGCAGTATATGTCAGTATCTAAACTCCTAACTCTTTGTAAGTTGATAATGAAACAGATTCGGTGAGCAAGGGAAACAGACATTGTGGTTAGGAGATAAGGTGGCTAAGATGTACCTTGGCCAGAGGACAGCTTGGACTCTGTGCTGCTGTTTTCAGCGCTCAGCCTTTAGCGGGTCTGCTTCAGAATGGACTGGAGTGTAGACAATTACAACTTTTTTCTTACTTTGTAAAATTTAATTCACTCTACTCGAGTAAAGTGTTATTCTTTAATTTTTCCTCATCTTTTCATAATAAATAGCAGTCCATGGGAGAATCTGGTTTGCAGAGGTGTCATCCAGAGGGGATTTTATAGTTTTTTAGTTACAAATTCCTGAGATAGTTCACATTTAGTCTTCTTGGATTGTTTAATAAACATTGTTAAACTGGGGTGTAGGCCATGTGGTGAAATTACATTTTGTTTATTTATTTTCTTATTTCTAGGTCCAGGCATCCCATTTTGAAGGCCTAATCACGACCATAGTTGGGTATATACTTCTAGCAATAACACTGATAATTTGTCATGTATCCTTTAATGAACTAGCTTAGTGTTCAGTAATGTTATTCTTACCCAAGGGTTGTTCTTATTAATGACAAAACTATTTTTCTCTCCACTTGTCCTTTTAGTAGAAGTTGTAGGTATTTGTAGTGAGGATGAGAGCAGAAAAAATATGGAATAAATAAATTCTGTCTGTAAAATAATATTAACTGTTACCTAAATAGTTACCTGTTTCACTGTTTCTTTTTTTAATTAAGAAAATTTTTTTATTGAAGTATAGTTGATTTACAATGTGTTCATTTCTGCTGTACAGCAAAGTGATTCAGTTATACATATATATATATACATTCCTTTTTTTAGTATTCTTTTCCATTATGGTTTATCATAAGACATTGAATATGTTTCTCTGTGCTATATACAGTAGGTCCTTGTTGTTTTTCTGTATCTTTCTTTAAATGTTCAGGTTTTCCTTGACTACATGCTGTAGGGCTTGGCAACGCTTGTTAAATTTCATAGGTCTCGTCGCTTGCTGGGAGTCTGCTATATCGTTGTGAAGGTAATTCCTGTTATAACTTAAGACTGGAAACGATTTCTCCCCATTTGGGTGATATTGATGACCTTTGTTTTTACTTAAGGTCTCTTTGTTAGTGGTGGTCGAAATTGGAGTGTTCCCTCTCATTTGTGGCTGGTGGCTGGATATCTGTTCCCTGGTGAGTTTATTATTCATTGTCATACAATCTAATCATTTAAAGGCTTTGTAAAAAGTGGTTTTTAGGGTGGATTCCTTTAATGTAAAGTCAATATTTGATAATAGGTTGTTTTTTTCTGAGAATGTATCATTGTAGAGTCTTAATGTTGCTAATTGTTCCTGAGTACCTGATCTTTGTGAGGCTCTGTGCACATTTCTGATGTTAGAGTAGTTTGACTGGAACCTTCCTGATAACCAGTGGGGAGTTGTCTTCCTTGTTTAACTCTTTTGAGTTTTACGGCGATGCCAAGATGTTGTGTATAAAAAGCGTAATTCGAGGGAGGTCCTGGTGGTCTACCGGTTAGGACTGGGTGCTTTCACTGCTGTGGCCTGAGTGCAGTCCTTGGTCAGGGAACTCCCACAAGCAGCACCATGCGGTGCAAAAAAAAAAAAAAAAAAACCGAAAAAGAGTAATCTGAAAAGAAGAGCCTTCGTAGTAATTAATTCAGCCTAACCATTTGTTTTAACTAAAGTGTTCAGTCTTGATTAAAATCTTGAATGACTGTCAGTGATCATAAGTTTTTTCCTTTTTTAAAAATTAATTAATTTATTTTTGGCTGCATTGGGTCTTCATTGCTGTGCGTGGGCTTTCTCTAGTTGCAGAGAGCAGTGCTACTCTTGGTTGTGGTGCACGGACTTCTCATTGCAGTGGCTTCTCTTGTTGCGCAGCACGGGCTCTAGGCCAATGGGCTTCAGTAGTTGTGGCACGCGGGCTCAGTAGTTGCAGAGCGCAAGCTCTGTCCATAGTTGTGGCACACAGGTTTAGTTACTCAGTGGCATGTGGGATCTTCCCAGACCAGGGATCGAACCCATGTCCCCTGCATTGGCAGGTGTATTCTTAACCACTGTGCCACCAGGGAAGTCCAGTTTTTACTTTTCAAAAAAATTTAAATGTAGAAAAGCTGCCTTTGGTTCTGAGATAACATTTTCTCCCATACCTTACTATTAAAACTTGTCATCAATTCAGACCTTTAACCAAGAAAGTAAAGTATTATGTTAACGAAAAATGGTTCTTTCACAGTAGCAATATTGGTAAAGTTCTTATTCACCAACTGGTTTATCAGTATTGCCTCTGTAAAATTTCTGAAGTGTCATATACATCTTTGAAATGGTATCCAACCTATATCATTTGTATTTCTGTGATACGATGAAATGCTTTAAGAGAACTGTAATTCTAGAAACATCAGAACCTACATGCATAGTGATTCATTCACTTCCTAGAATATGAAGATATTAATTCAGCAGATGTAAGCAGTACAAATCTCTCTCATGTGTACTGTTTTGATTTAGGAAATGTTTGATGCTACTCTGAAAGATCGAGAACTGAGCTTTCAGTCGGCTCCAGGTACTACCATGTTTCTGCATTGGCTGGTGGGAATGGTATATGTGTTCTACTTTGCCTCCTTCATTCTGTTACTGAGAGAGGTAAGTTTTACAGGGACGTTCCAACACTGTACATTTATGAAAAGGACTTGTGCCTTAACCACAAGTCATGCCTTAAAGGCTATGATGATTTCCTAGCTAAATCATTTTCTCTGTTATTTTATTCTAAGAGGCAATAGCTAATAGCCTAGTTTGGCTCAGTTGCTTTAAACTGTTTTTAGTAATTTGTCTCAAAAATTGACAAGTTTTATTATTTTTGTCTAATTAGTTTTGAGTTTGAAAGATGAATAGACTGAGGGATAAAAATTAAATAAAAAGACTTGTTTTACTTGGTATATATTTTAACTATCCTCAAATACATATTCTTGGAACTTTATATGATGTGAGCCTGTCTTGGACTTCATTCAGGGACATTTAATGCTGGAAATACCCAAAGGGTATGGTTTTACAGGATCAAATATGTAAAATGGGCTTGAAGCAGACACCTAAAGTATGGAATTATAGTGAGGGTCCTTTATGATTCTGGTTCACTCACCAGATGGGTACTTCTACTAATCCTGTTTTCAGAATACAGTCCTTACTGATTTGGGGGCAGTGAAAACAGGGTCAGTATTTGACTAATATACATCTCTTGCTTAGTCATCTGGTGCAAAATGAAGTATAAAACTTGAGTAGTTCTGATAAGTCTACTTTCCTCTGTGCATTCTTTCCCCAAATAGTCCTGCATGCACACTCTCTGCCAGACACTGTACTATGTGCTGGGGTAGTAGTGAGAAACAGAGACACAATCTCCATTCTCCTTGATTTTCCATCCTGGGAAGAGATACAGCCATGGAACAAGTCAGCTTGCTCTGTTGAGAGTGGTGATGGAGATGGGCAAGGCCTAAAGCAGCGGGCAGGCGACGAATCCAGTGTGCGTGGAGTACAGAAGCACAAAGGCTTAATGCAGTTCTTGGTTACTTGGCTCCTTGAGAGATTTGAGGAGTTGGGGATGAGCCTGGGGGCCAAAGTATTCTCCTGAATCATATAGAGTATAAGTTCAGTAAACTCTGTTTGCAAACAAATCTTGTATTCTTGTTTTGAAATTAGTGATTGAGACTACGTTAATAATATGTTTTTAAAATTATAATTATACCTGACCTCTAAATTGCATTGTTCAAGGGATTAAGTATTTTATACTGAATTTTTTCATTTTATCAATGTGGCGGTTTTTTGTTGATACAGAATCCTAGTATTTTAGAGTTAGATTGAACCTTAAAGGTCACATATAATAACCCCTTTGTTTGGAAGGTGGAGAAATAGAATTTGGGCAGATGAGATGCTTTTCATACAGGGTAGCTCAGTGAGTGTGAGCCGCCCAGAACTAGTCCCCAGGCCCATTCATTGCCCATCACCCATAGCCTCTAGGGTTGGTGATTCCTACTGAGCACGGGGAAAAGATGCAGATGGTAAAATGAAGATACTGAGAAACTGAAGGGTTTTTAATTAATATAACTCTTTTCAGGAAGTGTGAGGCTGAAATCACATCTTCCGTTTAGGACACTTATAAATGGTAACCTAATCCTTTCCAGATTATACAATACAGTGATCATTTTAATAAAAATACTTATTTTTCGAGACTTCCTGGCTGTCCAGTGGTTAAGACTCTGTGCTGCCACTGCAGGAGGCATAGGTTCGATCCCTGATGAGGGAACTAAGATCCTTCTTGCCACGTGGCAAGGCCAAAAACCAACCAAACAAACAAACAAAACTTATTTTTCATCTTGGAGATCTAGATTTCTTGACAAATTGTACTTAAATTTTTCCACTGAATGATTAAAAGCATCAAAGGACATAAAACACAGGATAGTTTTTATAAAGATTCTGATTTAGGAACTTCTTTTCCCAGGAAAACTATATGAATTTTCTAGGGCTCATTTTATAAGATGCCAAAATAATTTTAAGAGCTTATTTCTCTATTAATGTTTTAGCTCATATACAGAGACTGAAGACATTGGTAAGTATTTATAACATTTAAAATACATTTGCAGGTACTTCGACCTGGTGTCTTGTGGTTTCTAAGGAATTTGAATGATCCAGATTTTAATCCAGTACAAGAAATGATTCACTTGCCTATTTATAGGCATCTCCGAAGATTTATTTTGTCAGTGGTAAGCATACTTTTTTTTATTGTTTTTGAAGTATAATGGGCTACCCTTTAGATTTTTTTTGTTCTTTTGGTCGGGAGGACTGGTAGAGTGGATTGAATTAAATCTAAGCCTGTGGAAGTTGGTTATCAAATAGCTGTTTTATTGGTTACTTTGATAAAAATAAAATGTTAGTAAACAAAATTGCCTTTTGGTTCTTTAGTAGTATAATTGATTGCCAAATTATGGGTCTCTGAATTACATGTAATTTGCATTGAAGCAATGGAGACTTGTTAATAGCTTCTGAATTAAACTCTTAACAGAAGCAACTCAAAGTTTCTTCCCTGCCTGGAAGAAGAAATTACCTGGTTAAATCTAAGTTTTTCCAAGATAAAATTCTCAGAGCAATGATGTGTGTCCTTTGGAAACTTTTGTAGCCATTAGTATGGGTCATGTCGTATTGTTACAGGTGGTTTATTGATATGCAGGCAATTTTGATCCTTCATTATGAGTTTCTAGCTGTCAGTGATTCTCCTTTGTGGCTCCTGTTTGAGCCTTCATGTCCTAGAGAGAGAGGAGCAGCCGTCCCAGGTACGCAGGCTCCACACACAGTGAGCCAAGTCTAGGGTGCTGAATGAGGACACTCAGCGGCCTGGGCGCAGACAGACTTGGACTGTGTGTTGGATGAGTACGGTCGTAAGTCTGCCTGTCTCTCAGACTTACGGTGATTACAGTGGTGCCCTGCCCTTTTTCTTGCTGCAGATCGTTTTTGGCTCCATTGTACTCCTGATGCTTTGGCTACCTATACGGATAATTAAGAGTCTGCTGCCTAATTTTCTTCCGTACAATGTCATGCTCTATAGGTAAGTTGTTGAAATTCGGAAGCTTCACTAATTTAACTCTGGTAGGGATTTGATATTCAGAGTACATTTATATAAAACATTCATTTCTTACAGATATTAGAAATCATCTGATAACTAAATTTTGCCATGTTCTAAATCACATAAATGTTAGTTTAACAGTTACATGTTCCAAAGAAGGACTGACTTTTCTGCAAATGAAGTGTCCCTTTGTTTAGCATTGAAATGTTTAACATTCTTAATGAGAGATACCTAGTAGCATCATTTTTGTATGAAAAGCACATCATAAGTAATGTAGCCATAGATATACATTTAATTGTAGATTAAAATAGGCTATATGGCTTATAAATGGAAAATCTTTTTTTGATTTAAAGACTTAAGTAACCTGGAAACCTAGTCTCCACCATTCCTCCTATAATCCCTTTTTCAGTGATTTGCCTCATCCCTTCCGTCACCTAAATATGCCAGGCAAATTGGATTTCTTCCTCAAATTTACTTGTAATTAGTCTTTAAATCTTGTCAGTTCTAATTCTTTACAGTCTCTTACCTAATTCAACGTGATTTACCACTTAATACCTTAGTTTCCTTCCTGTTTTTTTCCCATTTATAATCCATCCTTAACACACCTTCCTCTTCCTCCGTAATGTACACGATAATATCTGGGTCATTTAGAATGACATCCAAGGCTCGGCATCTCACACTGCCTTTCAAGCATCTTGTCCAGCATTGTCTGACTTGAATTCTCCTCCCCAGCCACGCTCAGCCTCCATTGAGTCTCCCCATAAATGCCTAGCTGCTCCTGGTCTTTCACATCTCTGTTTGGAATGACCTTCTTCCCCATGTTTGCCTGGCATGCTTCTGCTGTCTTTCGTCAAAATCCAAATCAAGGTTTTATTCTGAGTTTTTCCCCACCTAGAGAAAGTCGGTTCTCCCTCCTTATGTATTTGGGTTGTCACAGTGAGAACCAGGAAGCACAGTTTCTGGCTTTATATATTGTTGGAGTAGACCCATTTTTTGGTAGTTCTTTATAACTAGAATTTTAGCTAAGTTTTGTAACAGTGTTTAGTCTGTTCGTCCATTCAGCAAAATTGAGGGCCCATTATATAACAGGTTCTTTTCTATGTACAAGGGATGTAACAGTGAACAAAACAGAATCAAGGAAAATCTGTGCCCTTGTGGAGCTTATATTTCAGTTGGGGAGACAGCCAATAAAATAGATAAAATACATAATATGTCAAAGGGTTGTGAGTGCTATGGGAAGAAAAGAGGCAAGGAAGTGAGTAGTGAGGACCTGAGGAGGTGACAGGTGAGGAAGGCCCTGAAGGAGGGGGGGATGAGGGAGTGAGCCGTGTAAAGCCCTGAAGGCAGAGTGTCCTGGCAGGGGAGGCGGGCACATGCAGTGGCCCCAGGTCTGTTTGAGGAGCAGCAGGGAGACCAGTTTGGCTGCAGTAGAAGGAGAGAAGTAGTTGGCTGTGAGGTCAGAGAGGCCATGGGAAGCCAGGTCCTAGAGAGCCTTGCAGGCCATTGTAAGTGAGCACTTGGGCTTTAACTTGAGTGATTTGGGGGGTTCTTGGAGAGGTTGAGCAGAGGAGTGGTCTGACAGAGGTTTCACAGGGATCACTCTGGAGGCTGTGACAGGAGGCAGGGTTGGGATGGCCAGGGCCAGAGCAGGAGGGCAGCTGGGGGTAATGCCGATCCCCAGGGGAGGCGAGGGTGGCTGAGAGGGAGAAGTGGCAGTGGAGGTCGTGAGAAGTGGTTAGATTGAGGGTATTAGGGTACAGGCAGTAGGTTTCTCTGGCTTCTTTGAACGTGGGGTGAAGAAAGGCAGTCAAGGGTCTAAGCGTCTGTCCTGAGCACCTGGAAGGTTGGAGTTGCCATTTACTAGGATGAGGAAGATTGTGGAAGAGCAGGATTTAAGGGGAAGAGTGGGAATTTGATATTGAACAGGATCAATTTAAGATGTCTCGTGTGTACTGTGAAACGTTGCGTTGGCACTTTGGATGTGTAAGTTAGGAATTAGGGAAGATGTCTGAGCAGCATATAGAAATTTACAGAAAGGTGCTATTCGAAGCCACAGGAGGTCGCATTCAGCGGTCTTGGAAAGGTGCTCATGGAGAAAGGGTTTTGAGGAGCAGTGAGCGACCAGTTGTGTAATACGCTGCTAACACAGCACACGAGGTGAGGGCCAAGACCTGACCGTCACTTTAACAACACGAAGGTCATTGGCAGCCCTTGTCGGGAGCAGTTTCGGTAATGTGTGAGGGTTGTTCGTTGTTCTTCAAGGAAGAATGGATATGAGGTGATAAAGACAGGGAGTTCATTTGACTCTTCAAGGAGTTTTGCTGTCATTCCATTAAATGTCTAATATGATAGAGTTATAAGGGAACATCGAATTCACATTGTAAATTATGGCTTTTCGTAACTCTCAGTGACGCTCCAGTGAGTGAACTGTCCCTTGAGCTGCTTCTGCTTCAAGTTGTCTTACCAGCGTTACTTGAACAGGGACACACGCGGCAGTGGCTGAAGGGACTGGTGCGAGCGTGGACTGTTACTGCTGGATACTTGCTGTAAGTACAGGCAGGTGACTCGTACGTGTGTCATTTGTGTCGGTTTAATAACCTTTCTGAAAAAGTATGCCCCCCTCAGGAAAACTGAGCTTTAATAAGAGACAATTTAGTGTTATCTGCAGGTGTATTGTTTAAAGCTTATTAAAGTTTTAATTTTTTCTTATTTTTCTAATCATTGTGTATCCTTTTTTGGAGAACCTCTCACAGAGGGTTGCTGCTGGCCCAGGTTCTTTCATTTCATTACACAGGGTAAAAATAAAATACTTTTCAGTGCATTAAAAATAAACCAAGTTACCCTTATGTTAGAAGTCCTGACCTGGTAAGTGAGCTCTTCTCAGATTTGGTTTCTCAGTCATTTAGTCAGCGTGATGCGTTTATGTTTTTTCAAGCTTCATATATTATATACTTATTTAGAAGTTTAATCTCGGTAGTTTAAACATTTTTTCAGAAAATATGTGGCATCCTCTAGATACCTTAATGTGAAATATAGGCATACTTTTATTGTGCTTCACAGATACTGTATTTTTTACAAATTGAAGGTTTGTGGCAACCTTGCATTGTCAGATAATTGTTAGCATTTTTTAGCAATAAAGTATTTTTAAATTAAGGCATATACATTGTTTTTAAAGACATAATGCTACTGCACACTTAATAGATGACACTATAGTATAAACATAACTTTTGTATGCACTCGGAAACTACATAACCTGATTGCTTTACTGCAATACTCGCTTTATTGCAGCGGTCTGGAACTAGACCCACAGTATCTCCAAGGGATGCCTATATGCATTTGGTTGTATTTGAACATTTATCCTTCTCTAACTGCTCAGTGCCCTACCGTGAGGCCCCTCTTTCCCCCCATCTCATTTGTGCCTTAACTGATTTGTGGCTTGATGTTTTAGTTGAGCTGCATGTCACAGCAGACACAGTCATCTACAGAGAAAAAAAGAAGTTGATAGTTTTTTTCCTAAAATTTTTCACATAGAGTATCTTGAGCATTGCACACTTTTTTTTTTTTCCAGTTACTGATTCTTCTCAGATACTGGCTAAAGAAAACATAAAATAGATTGAATGGGTATTCTGTATGTTAATTAACTTTATGTTTGGGAAGGTCTAATTTAGAGCACACAGCAACATTTAGAGCTGATTGAGATAATAGTAGTGCTGTGCATAGATTCTATTCGTACATTTTCTCCCCTAAGTAATAATTATCAACAAAGTAAGTCTCGCGTCTGCTGTTTTATTCTGATCTGAGGTGAGCATTTTCACTGATGCAATTTTTACACAGGGATCTTCACTCCTATTTGTTGGGAGACCAGGAAGAAAATGAGAACAGTGCAAACCAACAAGCTAACAATAACCAGCACGCTCGAAATAACAACGCCCTCCCCGTGGTGGGGGAGGGCCTGCATGCAGCCCACCAAGCCATCCTCCAGCAGGGCGGGCCTGTTGGCTTCCAGCCTTACCGCCGGCCCCCACATTTCCCGCTCAGGGTAGGTGCTGCCCCGACGTAGCAGGGGTCGAGCTTTCCAACTTTTGTTGAGGAGTTTTTCTGCTGTTATCAGCGCTTTTAGTTTATGGTCCTCTGTGTAGACGCATCTTGCAGTCTCCTGAAAAGAACCCACATTTCAGGCCTCTCATTCTGCAACACGTAATATATGTAAATGTCGGATAAGCTGATCGAGTGTTAGATGTAAGCCGTGGAGTTGGGAGTCCATGTGCTGTGGGTCCCTGCTGTTGGAAAGGAACAAGATAGAAGACCCTAGATCAAATAAGAAGTTGCCATTCCTGATTCATTTCACCTTTGTGTCAGGAACTGGAGTGGGCATTTTAGTGTTTTCCTCTCTTTAATCCTTGTAGTATTAATCCCAGTGCTGCAAGGTATGAGTAGTAATCTCTTGTTTGCATCTGATAAAACTGAAGACCAGGTTAAGGAAGTACCTGGCTCAGCAAGACTTACCCCCAAACTCCACCAAAACTGTTCCTGTCAAGGATCACTAGTGACCTTCATGGGGTTAAATTCAATGGTCAGGTGTTAGTCCTCACCTCACTTGCTATGTTAGTAGCATGTCGTATGATTGCTCACTTCTTGCTCCGCAAAACACTTTTTTGAAAGTTGTTCAGGAAGCTTCGTGGAGGAGTTGATACCTTTAAGTCTTTAAAGTTTGGGGTCAGGCAGATTAAAAAATGGCAAGTGGAAAGGGCATTCCAGGCCTGTGTCAGGACGAGAGGCAGGTTAGCCATGGTAGGTATGGAACTGCGGGGAGGTGAATGTGTGTGGGGGGGTGGGAGGTGCAGGCGAGCTGCAAGAGCTGGGGAGGGAGCTCTCAGAGATGGGGGTGGAGCTGTGAGACTTGAGGCTTTCGGATTGACAAAAGGTATTTTCTAAGCAGAAGGCACTTCTGGCCTAGATTAGAGAGAGAATCACTAAGGGGTTTCTCAGGCGGCGAAAGCCGACCAAGGCTCCAGCCCCCTCTTGGAGTGTTATTGTCAGTGCTTTCCAGTCTTCCAGCTAGAGCTCTGCCCTTTGGGCTTATTCAGGTCAAGGCAAGCAGCACTCTGTCTTTCTGTCCAGGGTAGCCACTTCCCTCTTGTCTCAGTGTATTTCCTTTTTTTTTTTTTTTTGCGGTACGTGGGCCTCTCACTTTTGTGGCCTCTCCCGCCATGGAGCACAGACTCCGGACGCGCAGGCCCAGCAGCCACGGCTCACAGGTCCAGCCGCTCTGCGGCACATGGGATCCTCCCGGACCGGGGCATGGACCCATGTCCCCTGCATCAGCAGGCAGACTCTCAACCACTGCGCCACCAGGGAAGCCCGCTGTCTATTTCTTTTTTATCTGCACTTCTCAGTATAAGAGCCACCAGCTATAGCTACAACGGCTGTTTACTTTTAAACTTAATTAAAAATAAATACAGTTTGTAAATATGTGGGGTGATGGATGTGTTAATTACCTTGATGGTGGGAATCCTTCACAGTGTATACATGTATCAGATCACATTGAACACTTTAAATATATTACAATTTTCTTTGTCATTTATACCTCAGTGAAACTGAAAAAAGAAAAGGTACATTTCTTGTAGACAACACACACACTCAAAGTAAATAGAGTTTAAAATTCCTTTACTCATTCACGGTGATGCCATGTCAAGTGCTTAGTGGCCACTTGTGCCAGTGGCTCCAGTGTCGGGCAGTGCAGGAGTAGACGTGTCCATTATCACAGAAAGTTCTAATTGGACAGCACTGTTAGGGAATAAGCTTTCCTTTCATGAGAAGCTGTTTTTGAGAATTTGATAAAAATAAGCAAATATTGTTTTAATTAATAGGGAAAATTTAAGCTGATTGTTTTATTTTTGTGCTCTCTGATTCAAAATATATTGGTACTTGCTGATGTATCTGATTATATGAAAGTGGGCACAGTTTCCTTTCGGCCAAAATTATAGTTATATTACCTAAAATGAAAATGTCCTTTTTATGTGAAATGGAAGGAATCCTGGAAATACAAATATAGGCAGATCGTTTTTACTGGGAGAATTGTGTTGATGCTTTGAGGGGTGTCATAAAATGCATTGAGCACAGATGAATCCTGTTTATGCACTGCTGTGTTTTGCCTTGCAGATATTTTTGTTGATTGTCTTCATGTGTATAACCTTACTGATCGCCAGCCTCATCTGCCTTACTCTACCAGGTATGAGGTTATCCTAGCTTTCCACTAATGACATCATGAAGAGATGCTTTGTCTTAAAAGGGTATGTCTTGCTTACATGTGATCTTTCATCACATGTCAACTTGAAGTAGTTATCCCCTCATTTTTATTCAATATGGGATACTGTTCTGTATAGGGCTCTACATTTCATTGGACTCATTTGTATTGGAGCAGAGGGGGACAGAGTCAATATCTAATTTATGATTCATTTTTGGAAGTAAAGTACTTGTGGTCACTCATTTTATATAGACATTTTCTTATTGCAGTATGGGTTCTCAAAAAGTCATCTGTTGTCTGGGATTTGCTTCAAAGCGTTCTGGGGGTGGGGAAGTAGGCAAAGCTATAGAAGATGTTAAGATTGGCTGTGAACTGATAATTTTTGAAACTGGGTGATTGAGTACAAAGGATTTTCAAAGCTATAGAAGATGTTAAGATTGGCTGTGAACTGATAATTTTTGAAACTGGGTGATTGAGTACAAAGGATTTTATTACAGGATTTTCTCTGCTTGGGTATATGTTGAAATTTTTCATGAACTTTTATTGATAAAAAATTTTTCAGCATTTTAAAATAAAAATGTATGCATTAAAAAAAGTCATCTGTGTGGCTTAAGTCATTTTTTTCAAGCCACTGTTTTGATGTTAATTATGTTTGCCTTCATTATGTAATTATGTTTCCAATCCACTGCATGCTGTTGCTAGAGACCTTTATGAAGCCAGGCTGTTTCCCTTTATCACCTGGTAATCATAAATACTAATCGCTAAATTTCAGCTAAACAGGGTTTCTTCATCTAACAAGTAAGAAGCTGCGATGAATATATAGTAGTTTGTCATCTTCTGCAGAGGTTAGGGGTAAATAGGGGAGGAGTCCAAAGCCAGTGACAAAGTGTCAGAAACAGCTTGCTGCCCGCCCCCGACCTCCTAGTTAGTGTTTATAGCAAGCCAGAATATTCTGAATCATACTGATATGTGTTAGCCACTTAAATAATCATTAAGTGGAAGATAATTTTCAGGTTTTATCATGCCTGTACATGTTATTGAGTTAGTATCTTGATTATAGCACTAACTCAGTATAACTTTATAAATCAAATTTGTATTAATTACTTGAGTTTTTGCATGAGGGCGAAGGCTGGAGAAGAGCAGCTAGTTAATTTCAAGTGAGGTTTCTTTTTTCTTTTTTCTTTTTTTTTTTTTTTTTTTTTTTTTGGCGTTAATGCGGGCCTCTTACCGTTGTGGCCTCTCCCTCTTGAGGAACACAGGCTCCGGACGCACAGGCTGAGCGGCCATGGCTCACGGGCCTAGCTGCTCCGCGGCATGTGGGATCCTGCCCTACATCGGCAGGCGGACTCTCAACCACTGCGCCACCAGGGAAGCCCCAAGTGAGGTTTCTTGAAACAAAAAAAGAATATTTTCTAATTTGTAAGAGTTGTGATTCACCTTAAACTGGTAAAAATAAAGTTGTTTTGTTTGTTTTGTTTTTCACTGTTTCTGCACAGTGATTTTTGACCGTGAGAACTTTGCTCTTAAGTTCAGTACTCAGACCTCAGCTGTTAAAAAGACGAAGTCTAGTTAACCATTGGGTGCAGTGTAGTAAACATTGTTGAGAAAACTCAAGTTTTTGAACTTCGGACAGCTTTACATTTGTGGTTTTTATGTTCCATTTTCATGTTTTTATCAGAAATATTAAAAAGTTAACAAAAGAGGAAACCTAGTTTTAGTGCTTGAATTTGGCAATACAAGATTGTATTATACAATACAAGATTGTTGAGTAAATATTTCCCTGTTAATCCAGTCCCACCATCTAGTGGAAGGAATGCAGTTATGTATAATCATAGAAATGCTTTTGTCATAGTACACATTTAAGGTGGTGAGGATGCTGTTTTCTTCATAGGTTACTCTCTTGTAGCTGCATTTTAGTTAATGTTAAGTTACTGCAAACTAGAAACTAACCCTGACCTCTCAAAAACACTTTAGAAGTATGGAATGAAAAAGCAGCCTTAAAATTTTTTTTTTCTATTTATTTTTGGCTGCGTTGTGTCTTCATTGCTGTGCACAGGCTTTTTTCTGGTTGTGGCGAGGGGGGAGCTGCTCTTCGTTGCAGTGCGCAGGCTTCTCATTGCGGTGGCCTCTCTTGTTGCGGGGCACGGGTTCCAGTAGTTGTGGCACATGGGCTCTAGAGCACAGGCTCAGTAGTTGTGGTGCACGGGCTTAGTTGCTCCACGGCATGTGGTATCTTCCTGGACCAGGGCTCGAACCCATGTCCCCTGCATTGGCAGGCAGATTCCCAACCACTGTGCCACCAGGGAAGCCCTAAAATATTTAAAACCAGCCAAAAAACAACAACAAAAAACCTTGGAGTAGAAATATGTATATATAGAATGCTAGACATTTTTACCAAATTATCAGTGGTATTTTTATATGTTTAACATGCACGTGTGTTTATTTCATGTAGGTAAATACTTACATGCATTTGTCCTCAAAAAATGAGTTATCTTCATATCCAAGTTGTCAGTGAGATTGCAAAGAAGTGTGTAACGTTATCAGCACTGTGGCTTGTACACCTGACAGTTGGGGTGGTTTAGCTTGGCTGGAGGCAGTGTGGGTCCGCGGTCAGGAGCATGAGCTGTGTCCTGTGGGCAAGCGTTCACATTCAGCCTCCGCCCTGTGTGGCCTTGCTTGGGCAGGTTCTGTGCCTGAGCCTCGGTTTCTTAGTCTTCCAAGTGGAGGTCGTTGCTGCTTGCAGGGTTGTTGGGAGGATTAGTGAGAACATGTATGGAGCATGTAGAGCACAGCCACCAGCTCCTTTTAGACACTGAAAGAGACCAGGTAAGTGCTGTATTAAGGAGAAAAGGACACTGGAAATGGGGTCTTCCTCTTTGCTCCAGCCTTACTCAGATAAGTCACCATGGAAAGAAAGTTACTATATAAAATGATCTTGCCTGATAGTTAGATTTTTGTGGGTGCATTGTGGAGCTTATTTGTAATAACTCTTTGTGTGAGGCAGTCCCTTAGACAGCTTTCACATGTTTCCTAAATTTCATTATATTTAGATCTTAATTTTTTTCCTAAGAAAAATTAGTGTGGTATTCTTTGTTAATGTGCCCACTTCTGATTAAAATAAGCTTAGTTTTCTATCTTAATGAATGACCCAGCTGAAAGAAAGTTACTCTAAATTATTTGTAATGTTCCTAAATGTTAAAAGTATTGACAGCACAAATAATAGAAAGTAAATTTTCCATTTCGGGCCTATTATGTGCATAATGATTTCATTTGATGATACAGACAATAAAAATAACACCCCCCTCAAGTCGTTTCAGTCCCCAAAGAACAAGTAATTGGTCTGGCAAGTCAGAATGCATGTCACAGGAGAGCTCATCCCCAGTGGCTTCCTGTGGTCTGGTGGTATCTTAGTCAAATAATTACATTCTTTTGAATTGGGGGGGGGGTTGTTTTTGTTTTGTTTGTTCGCTTTTAACAGACACTGATATATCAAAATGTGATGTCTTTTTAATAATCACTTAAAATGACTGAAATTTTTGAAAATACTAGTAGTACAACATTGACATCAAGATTAGAGTTCTCTTTACATGACTACATGTCTCATATATCAGCTTTTCTATTTTCAGTATTTGCTGGCCGTTGGTTAATGTCATTTTGGACGGGGACTGCCAAAATCCATGAGCTCTACACAGCTGCTTGTGGTCTTTATGTTTGCTGGCTAACCATCAGGGCGGTGACAGTGCTGGTGGCATGGATGCCACAGGGACGCAGAGTGATCTTCCAGAAGGTTAAGGAGTGGTCCCTTATGGTAGGTTTTCTAATAAAGACTGATCTTGTCTGACAGGAGTAGTGAATATTTTTCTAGTAATTTCTTTTCATCTTTTCACTTTTGTTTCTTCACTGCGTTGATAGAGTCAAGAGAGTTGATTTTTTTGAATTAGAAAGAGTGTTCCTTTAAGACAGTAGTTTTCTGGTTCATTCTGAGAAACATAGTCAGAGGTATTTGAGGATTAAAAGAAAATCATGCTATTAAATGATCCGGTAAGGCCTTTGAGTAATGAGATATTCTGTAGAATTTAAAATCAATTTGTTTAAGTAGAAATTTCCTTTAATGATATTTTTTCTAAAATCTGACTGAAAAAAAAATTTTAAATACATAAAATCTTGACTTCGGGATTAAGTCAGTGTTTTTCATATAAATGGGATTCCTTTAATTATAGTCTATTGTTATTCAAGAATGTCCTGGCTAGTGTGAAAGTGTAGTAAGTGATGGGAATTATTACTCTCAATAAAGAACTTAATTGTCACAGAGGTGAGGAAAAAATGTCCCTGTAAGATGATTGTCCAGGTGTGGTAATTTACTGATTGATCATAATGTTGGCTGTGACTGGTAAATATGTTTAGGTCACTGCTTTATGCCTTTTCATTTGTATAATCAACTCTGGTTTTGTATCTGAATTTATCTTGATTTCACTGAAAGTTTAATAGCTGTTTAATATTAGTGTTGAAAGAAAAACTTAGGAGATTCATTGTATATTAAGAATGGAGGGAGTTGATTGCTGTGTAATCCATAAGATGAGACACTTACCTATATTTAAAATACAGAAACTAGCTAGTACCACTTTTCATTTGATATTCTTCTATATCATATTGCCATGTAAAGAAGTAGGTACTGCGTCTTAATGCACACCATTTTCATCTCTTGCTGTTGAAATGGATGTGTACTCACTGAGGCTACCTTAAGAAAAAGGGACATCAAGGCCACTTTAAAAACTGATTTCTTTGTCAGGATTTCATAGTGGCTCTTGCATGTTATCTCTTCTCTTTGTGTCTACTTTATTTTCATTTTGCCACTTTGTCTAAATTCTAGAGCTCTGTTAAAAGAGTAGCCCTGTGGCTAATGGCCACCATATTGCACAGCACAGATACAGGACATTTCTGTTGTCATAGGAAGTTCTGTTGGACTGTACTGTTCCCAGGGGAGCTAATTTGATCACCTTGGTTAATTATCTTAACTGGGGTTATGCAGAGCCCTTCAACCATACCAGTCCACCTCAGGGGTCACAGGTCAGCCTGTGGGTGGACCACCGCTGGATCAGGGGCCTGGGACAACCAGTAGCTTTTCACGGACAAACAAAAGCCAACTCCTGAGACTGAGATTGAGAGAAGCAGCAAAGCCACCTGATTAATACATGGAATAAAACGAATTTCCTATAATTTTGTAGCAACAATGCATAGTAATGTCATGTTTTTGTTGTAGCTTGAGTTTTTATTATAGTTAGACATTCAAATTTCATTTAAACATGTAACATAAAATGTAAGTTGTTTAAGTTAGGCATCAGGTCAAAGAAGAAGAGTACGTTTCCACATGAGATAGCAAGCTTGGCTTAAACGTCATAGAGTCTCTGATGACACGGCTTTTCACGCCCTGATAGATAATGAAGACCGTGATAGTCGCGGTGCTGCTGGCTGGGGTCGTCCCGCTGCTTCTGGGGCTTCTGTTTGAGCTGGTTATTGTTGCCCCGCTGAGGGTTCCTTTGGATCAGACTCCTCTTTTTTACCCATGGCAGGTAAGTGTGTGTCTTTTGCTCGTGATATTTCTTTATGTATTTGGAATCAGAAAAATTCTTAATTGTTGAAAGTGATTTTAAACAGTTTGTTTTGGAGGACTCCTTAATTTTTTCTCTTGTAGGAACTCTTATAAAATCGATTAGATAATGCATTTTAGTTTTTGAAATATGCAGGTCATGCAACACCTTTAAAATACCTTGCTTTATAGGTTTAAAATGTCACTCTAGGCTTCACCAGTGTTTAAAGATACAAACTAACGAGTTGAACTTTTCACTTTTAGTTAGGGTGAGATATCTTGCTCCTTTTGGCTTGAGACTTGAATCAATAAACCTTTTGAAAAATTACAGCATTTTTTCTCACAAAGTCACAGGCTTATTAAAAAGAGCATTCTGAGGGAACCTATGCAGGTCACAGCAAAGGCCTTAAAATGCTCACATAAAAAGAAATTTAACTTTTCTGTCATACTTAGAGCCTGAAGTTAACGTCATAGACCTCAAGTTTTTAAGAGGTATTAGGGGAAAGAACTAGGTATTGACTTCAGTCACTCAAAGGCTTTTCAGCCTTGTTTTTAAAATCTCCTTTTAGTAGATTATGATGAATTTTTCAGAAATGAAAATTATCCTCTACTTTCCAGATGAAGAACCCCCATAAACTTCATCTGACGGCAAATATTTACTTGAATGCTTTCATGTACATCCAAACCCTGTACTGTATAACTGAGATGGAAATGAGGCTGATGCAGGAACTTCTCGGGGACCTCAAAGGCTGGTGGGAAAGATGATAGACTGTGCTGTGGTGGGGGCAAGCGCGAGGAGCACAGCATCCTGTGGGAGAGGTATTTACCCGGCTTAGGGGGCTTCAGGTACGGCCTTCTGTAGGAGATAATGTCTAGGACAGCATGATAGAGTGCAGAGGAGTGGGTGAGAAAGGAAGAAGTGTATTCCAGGAGGGAGGGAGTGGGCAGACCTTGAAGTGAGACAGAGCATAGATAAAGGGGACCTCCTCTCATCCGGTGTGCTCATAGATTAGAACCAGAGTGAAAGGAAGCAAGAAAGGGAAGTCGTTCGCGTATAGGACGCCTTGCGTTGCAGTGTAGTCTGATAGCATCAGTGATTGAAGTAAAGCTGTTTTTCCACAGAATAATGCCAGCAATAAAGGTAGAAGAATTAACAGAATTAATTAGGAAAGTTTTACTGTTTTGCAGTAATTAACAAAATAATTGATTCTAAGGATTCTCAGTGGATTCTGAACCCATCAGGTGAAAGATGATGGGTCTTTAGCTACTGTGCTGCGATAGCAGGTTACCTTGCAGCTCCAGCTTACTGGCATAAAACAACCGTTTATTTTGTCCACAGAATCTGTGGATCAGATATTAAGACAGGGTATATTGGCTTGTGTCTGTTTCATGTTGTCTGGGGTCTCATCTGGGAGGCTCAGTGGCTGAGCGTGATTCGACAGCCTTATTAGCTGGCATCATTTGGAGACGTCATCACTCATGTGTGAGGGTTGGTGCTATTGGTTGCACCTTATCTGGGCTATTGGCTGGAGCCCCTGGATGTACTTGAGCTTTTTTACAGCTTGGTAGCCTCAAGGCACTTGGGCTTCTTACTAACAAGGTAGACGCTGCATCGCTTTTATGACCTCTTCTCAGAAGTCCTGCAGCGTTGCTCTTCACTACATTCTGCTGGGTATGAGCAAGTCACAGGTTGGCCTGGATTTAAGGGAAGGGGATATAGACCGCTACCACTCCATGGGAGAAGGATTTGTAGTCATGTTTTGATGCCACTACAATGCAGAAGTGGTTGTTTGCATGGTGACAAAGTGTCACCTTACAGATTACTTGCTACCTCAAAGGGAAACACAACTTTATAGGGGAGGGGTCAGGCAGATGCTGCCGTAACCCAAGTGATCACTTCAGATGTGGCAAACAGATGGTACATGCCTCCTGAGCTTGTGCAGTACGCGGCACTGAAAAAGAGCAAAACAGCCCCTGAGGTCTAGGAGCTAGGCCTCCTGCTGAATGTGAACAATTGACAGAACATCAGCAACACACAAGGCCGCTCTGTGACCATGATGGATCAAGACAAACTCAAGACCCCTCCATAATCATGTCTGAACACAGGCAAAACATGAGTATTGTCCAAACCACAGAAATGCCCCAACATGCCAGTACCCTGGCTGACATGATTGGCTGCTCCTTTGTTTCCAACTACAGTTTGATTAGCCTCAGCCTGCCCCTTCTTCTGGATAAGATTTATTAAGATACCCAATTACAGATTACCTGTACTTTCTAAATAGCATCTGGAGTAGAGCAAGGCCCTGCTTCCTTAAATCCTCCCCAGATCACCTCACACAAGCCAGGAAACTGTAATAAGCCTTTTCTAACACTCTTACTAAGGGCTCCCACTTCCCCATACCGTTTGCTCTCCCTCACCGCGTCGAGTAGTGATGCGGCTTGTTCACCTACACTTGTGTTCCTGGTGGCCTTGGCAGTGCCCAATGTTGTGACCTTGGAGAATTATTTGAAATTATTCAATTCTAAGAATGCTTATATGTTACGACCCATCACTTTTCACTCTTCAGAATATCCTGCAAAGAAACATTTACATGTGTGCAGGAGACACGAACAGGGCTGTTCTGCCACTGTGTAATCGTTTACCATGTCAAAAAAGTTGGAAGCAACCCAGATGTCCATCAGTAGAGAATGATTAAATAAAATGTGATATATCTTTGCTTTTGAATCCAGTGCCGCAGTTAAAAAGAAGGAAGTAGAGCTGTGTGTTTCTTTGCCTGTTTGTATTTTTGTTTTGCTATATGTTTTGTTATAGATAGCTCTCAGACGTGTTTTTGAGTAGGGGAAAAACACAGGTTGCAAACAATGTGCAGCATGGTATCCTTAATATTCTGGATAAAATCCCAAAGTTTGAGAGAACAGCTTGCTTTTTGTCCATCCCTGACTCTAAGCTGCTTGCCTTTCCTGCATCAAGTGACTACAGACCTATGGGAGGCTGGGCTCTTTTTTAATTCTAGCAGAGGAGCTAGTGTGGTATGTCTTAAATGACTGGAAAACAGTGGATCTTAAAAGAGCTGGAACCTCAGTGATCTGTGGACCTCCTCAGGTGAACATTAACCTCACTTGGGTGCCTTCCGGACTCCCAAAGGCCAAGAGAAAGCCGAGTTGGTGGGTTGAATCTTCCCTGCTTGTGAGCCTGGAAGGATAGAGAAAAAGCAAGGAGGCTTTCTCCATGCTCTTATTTGGGAATTGTTGGCTTGCTATCCCAGAGGTCTAACAGGCTGAAAGATCCTTTTGCAGCCCTTTAGGATATTCTCAATCTGAGCCTCTGAACCACATTGAGCCAACAGAGAAAAATAACACGTTTTATGTGAGGGGGGCCCAGCAGCCACAGAAAGGAAGGCCGGGCAGAGCCATCAGAACACATGCCTGGTGACGGAGAGCTGCTTGCCGGGCCGTGAGCATCCAAATAGAAGAGTAAAAACACAGCGGTATGTGGGCATGCACGCACAACAGCAGCCATAAAACAGAGTGAAATCGTCGTGATGCTACATAGCATGGATTTCAAACAAATTCAGTAAATGAATTAGAGATGTGGTTAGTCAGATTGGAGGCCTGGAAGACTGAGGCACAGAGCAAAACTGAAGAATAGGGAATTGAGGGGAGAGGAAGAGTCTTGGGGGACACACCCAGGAGACTTCATACAGCCATAGTAAGGGCTCTGCAGTGCAAAAGTAGACATTTTTAACTGAATTGAAGAAAGAACTGATCTGTAGGTTGTAGGACCTCATCAGGTTTGGTGAGAAGAAAATTGATGAGAAAAACACATATTTGGGCACATCTTGGTAAAATTTCTGAATTAAATCACAAGCTTCAAAAAAAAAAGCATACTGGCAGTGGACTTTGTAGCACTGAAACCGTAAGGTGGAAGGGCATTTAGAGACCATTGAGATAAAAAGGACAAAACCCAACCTTTCTATACCTAGAAAAAATGTCATTCATCCCGTCTGTCAGGATGAAGAGTGATATTTGAGGTTATGCAGGAATTCAGTGCACGCATCAACCTTCTACCCTATTTGAAGATGTTTTGGAACCAGCCAACCAAACCAGAAGATCGAAAAAGAACAGTATGAGCAAAATCCATATAAAACTGATACTACATATTTCCTACGGGACATACATGTGTAGACATAGATCAGTGCATAAGGAGACAAACGTGGAAGGTACATACCAAATGTTAGCAGTGGCTATTGCTGGGGAGGGATCAGGATTTGGGCTGGTGGTCACAGAGGACTCCAGCCTTCTCTGGAAAGGTTTCAGTTTAATGTAAGAATAGATTTAAATGTTACTTGATACTTTTAAAACATACATGTATATGTATTTTTTAAGATAAACAGAACAGGTTGTGAAGGACGTTGTGTGCCGTGTTCAGGGTTGTAAGCAGGGAGGCCTCCTTAAATGATGTGACTTGCACTTTAAGAGCTCATCTGGGCAGTGGGAGTGGTGATCCCTTGGCCGCCTGGTGGGTAGTGGGGCCTGGTGGGTAGTGGGGCCTGGTGGGTAGTGAGGCCTGGTGGGTAGTGAGGCCTGGTGGGTAGTGGGGCCTGGTGGGTAGTGGGGCCTGGTGGGTAGTGAGGCCTGGTGGGTAGTGGGGCCTGGTGGGTAGTGAGGCCTGGTGGGTAGTGAGGCCTGGTGGGTAGTGGGGCCTGGTGGGTAGTGGGGCCTGGTGGGTAGTGGGGCGGGCAGGCCGGAGGCGCAGTGAGGAGCTTGGTGTGACTGTGGAGGCCCTAGTAACAGCTTAGCGGAACTGCAAATGCGCCCGGCTAGAAGCGCTCTGAGCCTTCAGGAGCCAAGACCAGTAAAGCAGCCCACGGATGGTTTGATCAAGTAAAATCAGGTCACTGTTTTATTTATTTGCTTGTTGAGATCTCCATTAAACACTTTTCTTAGTTCTCTTGGGAAAATAATGTAGAATTTTATTTTATGGTTTTTTTTTGAAAGACACAAGAATGAGTTTTGATAGAAACATTGAACTTGAGCTGTTGGAAAAAATTCCCCGGATTTTCCAGCGTATTTATTCTTCTGTAAAATTGTTACTAATCCAACAGAATTTTTGTTTTGAAGTTAATAATGCAAGAAAATTATATAGCCTCTGTGCTGGGTTTATTGCTAAAAACAAACAGAAATCTGTTAAATGATTTTTATTATCCTAGGACTGGGCACTTGGAGTCCTGCATGCCAAAATCATTGCAGCTATAACATTGATGGGTCCTCAGTGGTGGCTGAAAACTGTAATTGAGCAGGTAAGCAAGTTCAGCTCATGGGACTCTTATTTTCCACGTTCCCACTTTTCTAAGTTTTATACATTTTCTTTAATGAGCATATGTAACTTTTTTTTGTTTAAGGAGAAAGGCAGTTTTACTCATCACCATGAATTTTCATCAGCTACTCTTATCACTCTCCTTATCTGAAAGTTAACCAGTAGCTTAAAGTACCTAGAACCCTGACTAAAGTAAAGGCAAAATTTAGCATATGTGCTTTTTTTTAGAGCAGGAGTTCTGATGAAGGCTTGGTAGTCAGTTTTGTAAGCCTGTAGTAAGGAAAAGAGGTTATTGTTCAAGGCAATAAATAAAGAAAATGGCAGGAAAAAATAGATTTAAAAAAGCAGAGCTCTTTGGGAATATTTTAGCTACGTAACACCTAAGACAGTTTTGTGTTATGGAGCTATCTCATAATTTGGTCACTGAGGTGATAACCTTGAAAAAGATAGATGGTACTTCTGTACTTTGATAATAAGGCTCGGAAGTAGGATAATTCATTTTAGGAAGATTTCTTCCAAAGTACCCAACATGGTAGATGTTGGTACTTATTTCTTTTAAGTTTTAGTTACCTAAAGAATGGACTTATGGACAACCCTCTTGTCCTTAGGGCAGCATCAAATTAATAAGGTGTTACAGTTTTGTAGCACTGAAGGTGCACCTCCTTTTGATGTACCGGAAATAAAGACAGTAGTTCTCAGCCCAGTATGCACAAGAAACTCATCCAAAAATGTCTGTACCTGGAGATTTGTGAGGGTGGGGAGAGCCAGGGAATTGGTGTGTGTTTGCATGCGTCTCTCAAGTGCGGGCTGATTCTGAAGTGAGATGGGTTGAAGGCTGTGAGGCAGCATGTCCATTCACGATAGGAGTACAGACCAGTCCACTCGAGCGCTTCCAGGTGAGGCTCTGACCCTTGTGGAGAGTAAGCATCTAGTTACAGCTCGGGGCTGTGAAATGCTGTTGATCTCTATAATATTTTGCTCTCTGATGCATTCTTTCTCATACACGTGTCTAAGCTTAAGTAAAATTATTGAGAAACACCGGGATGCCTTGCTGCATTAATTTAAATACATTTGGGTTAAAAGGATTTTGGGGGTGTCAGAAGGGGACCTGTGGAGCAGTAAGCCTGTTTGTCATTCACCTTGAAATGCTCTGACCCACTTCTGAGGGACCCAGGGATCGGAGTTGCATCACACTGTGTGACTGGGCCAGGAGAGGTTGAAGTGCTGGGGGAAAAACACAAACAACGCTCTGCTGTTTTGTCCCCTTCTGTATACCATCTTTATTTTCCATTATTCCCAAGATTTCCCCACTTCCATCCATTCTTTCCTCTGCAATACTATCCCGTAGAACTTTCTAGATGAGATGAAATATTTTAGAAATTCTTGAATTAAAAAAAAAATTAACTGTAGAATTCTTTCGTACTGAATTGTTCCATAAAATACCTTTCAATTTGTTGAAATTTAATTTATACAGGCTTTTTAGAAACATGCTTCCTATTTATAATGTTTTCTTATATTCAGATAAAATGAATGCAATCTTGAGTAGTAACACAGGTCACTCTTACACAATTTATGTATGAAGTTACTTCAAGTTACGTAGTCTTCAACTGTTATTATTGGATGCCCTCTGGTATCGTATAGCACAAGGCTAGTGTAATTATTATTCTAGATTAGCATCTTATTATTTTATCTCCTAGCAGAGTTAACTGCAAAGTGTAAGGAAGTAAATGCATTTCTTTAAAAACTTGTGGACACCATACTTAACATTTGTGTTCCAGAATTTGCCTTGACTTCTGAAAAAATAACAAGTTTGAATCTTTTGGCTGGTAGATCCAGCTCTCTGTGCTTGAATTCAGCAGAGATTGCTCTGTTAACCTGGAGGAATTTGTCTTGTATCCTTACTCTCATTTTTTAATCCTGTGTTTCAGGTTTACGCAAATGGCATCCGGAACATTGACCTTCAGTATATCATTCGGAAACTGGCAGCGCCAGTGATCTCTGTGCTCTTGCTTTCCCTGTGTGTACCTTATGTCATCGCGTCTGGCGTCGTTCCTTTACTTGGTGGGTAATGCTGGCCGAAAGCTTGAGAGAGCACCTGTATTCACATCATTACATTCTTGTCACTTACGGTATCAAAGGTTGCCTGGCTCCAAATGCTTTACTGTAAATATAAATCCAGCTAAAACAATGATTTTAAAAGACTGTTTTTCTTAGATTTCACTAGTTAGGGCAAGATGAGGATCATAAAACGCTTTGGTACAGTTTTTTTCCCTAGGCAGGTGAGAAAGTATTGACATTTAAAAAGTGTCCTTTAGCGTAAAAGAAAAACCAAAGAGGAGATGCTAATTTGTGACACTTTAACATCTAGACATTATCAGTTATGTACTGAAGCATCATCACACGACCTTAAAGCCAGTGATATGTTCAAAATTATAAGCACAAAGTTTTCCCCTACAAATCTTTTGCTTCTGTTGAATTCCCTCTGTCAGTAACTAGCATTATCATCCAACAAGTTGTACAAGTCAGAAACCTTGAAGGTCATCCGTGTCACCTGAGGCTCTCTGCTCTTCATACTCAGCTGGGATCCAAGTCCCTCTGATCTGACCTCTGGAACCCATTCTCTCATCTTTGGAGCCCTTGCCCACAGCTCATGTTGAGATGAACATCAGCTCTCACCTTAACCTCAACCTCAGCAGCCTCTTGTCTGGTTTCCTTGTTTTGAACTGTCCATCGCTAATTCATTCTCCACACCGCGGCCACGATGACCTTTCAGAAGAATAAATCTTGTTGTTCACACCTTTTTGGTGAACATCCTTTGGTTGGTTCCTCTGTGCCTTTAGAACACAATCCAGCTCCGCGGGGTAGTTCACAAGGCTCCTCCTCTAGCTGGGACTGGCTCCAGCGCGACGGCACTCCTTGCCTCACTCCATTTCATACAGGATGAGTTTCAGTTACGCGCCCCTCCCCTCTTCTTAGGAAAGGGACATACTTTCATTTCACTGTCATCCTTTATACACTGAGAGGTTTTCTTTTTTGGTTTTCCAGGTGTTACTGCGGAAATGCAAAATTTGGTCCACCGGCGGATTTATCCATTTTTACTGATGGTCGTGGTGTTGATGGGAATCTTGTCCTTCCAGGTCCGCCAGTTTAAGCGCCTTTATGAACATATTAAAAATGACAAGTAAGTCTAGACTTCATTTGTCTAGCTGCTTTTTGTTAAGATGTCTCATTTCTTAATTATTGTGTCTAATGTGATAAATCACAGGAGGGAAAAGGGCTCAGATTCTGGATGTATTTTGAGGTAGAATTGACAGGATTTGCTAACAGATTGGATGTAGAATGTGAAAAGGGGGGTTATCAGGACTTGGTTGGGTCAAGCAGCTGGAAAGATGGAGTTGTCATTTACGGAGATGAAAAAGACTGGGAGAAACCGGTTTGGGGAGGAAGAGTTTTTAATGTCCATTTGAAATAATTTTCAGTCTGTTTTCAAATGTTTTGGTCTGACAGTATATTAAATAGTTTTAGATAAAAATAAGAAGCCTGCTTTAGGAATTAGCAGTGCCTGCCTAAGCCCTTCTTGCAGCCAAGGGCCTTTGGGTTGCTCTGACCATTGCTGAGAGAAGCTGTGAGGTTACTGCAGAAGCGTTGTGGCGCCCTCTGTTTTGAGGAAACTCTGCGACCTGACCTCTGAGAAATTGAGAACAGCCAAGGAAAACACCTTCTGGGGTAGCAGCCATTTGACCCTCCATGTCCTAATGGAAGGCTGAGTCCTCTCCTGCTTTAATGGCGCCTCACAGAGGAAGTAAGTTTGTAACTACCCATCCTGGTTTGCCCGGGAGAGTCCCAGTTTACACAGGCTGCCTGCGTGTCATTACTAACAGCGCCCCCTTTTACTCGTGAGTGCCGGCTTTGGGCGACATATTATACGGTCACCTCGTTTACTCTGAGGGCTCTTTAAGAGTAATATGGTTAAGAATGAAATTTAGAGAGTGTTCAGGGCTTCTCCAAAGCACTTACTGATGGTAATAAACACTAGAACGCTTAAGCAGGCAGAGTATTAAGTTCTGTCAACCACGAAAGAATGGGGAGGGGCTTTCAGCGATGAAAGTCAGTTTTCCTCACTTCGCATGTTTTGGCGGCACAGTCAGTCCGGCACCAGCTCAAAAGAGACACCCCCGCGGGAGCTGCCTGCAGCCCAGTGCACGCTATTATCTCTCCCCACGGCTGCTCCGCAGAAAACCGTCGAACTCGGGCTCGACAGAGGGCATGTCTCGTTCACCATTATACATCCACAGTGTGTCTGCCACAGGGCTTGATCCCGAGGAGGTGCCAAGTGTGCGTGTGCGTGTGCGCTGGGGGCACGAGAGGCTGCTGGGGTAATAGAACTGGCTATGGGTTCAGAGTCTCGTTTTTCTGCCCCTGAGTTACTTCTCGGTCTGGGGCAAGTTTACCTTGCTTTTCTCTCTGTGCTTGCTCTCTTGGTTTGTGATTACATGTGTGTCAGGTAGTGCTATGTGTATTATCATGTCAGATATTGCTCAGTTGTCATTGTTCAAAGCGTTTACAAAATCCTCACAAGTTGGAAAAACACCGGTTGGTTGGGGGACAGTGGGGTAAGGAGTGATTAACTTCGGGAAGAGAATCAGGAAGACAAAAAGAAAAGGGATGAAACTGAGCTCGTGATGAAGAAGCAGTAGGATTAGTGGAATGTTTTAAAAAGTGAGATGTTAAGCTACTTGGCGCAAACCGCCAGGGTACCTCGTGAGACCTGTATGTCGACAGAAAAGTGGTAGATGAAAGTCAGGGTGGAGGAAGTCACGGTGAAGAATAAAAGTTGCCACATGGAGCCCTCCGCACATGCCAGGCCTTTGTTACCGAGGCTTTTGCCTGCTTTCTGTTTCTTACAGCAATCATAGGACTATTGTTCTCATTTTATTGAAGAGCAAACTGAGCCTCAGAGACCCCAGCTCCCTGGCAGCCCTGTCACGTGCTGGCCTCGCTCTCCTCCTTTTACACAGATGTGTGAAGTCCTGCGGGCACGTCTTGGTCTGCACTGCTGCCTCCACGTGGGTCCCCGTGCCCGCTCGAAACCATCACCCACTCCGCCCCCGCCCCGCAGCTTGTTGCTGTCAGTGTTGTCACCCAGTGTCCTTCCGGTCAGCGTCCGGGCCCTTCCCGCACGGTCAGTGCGGCCCATCACTACGGCTCCCCCCGGCTCCTGCTGGCATCGTGGGGACGCCGCGGCCTGGTGGGGGGCCTCCAGCCCTGTCACCCCATCCACAGGCACTTCTGTCTCTGTTTCTGCACTCCGGCTCCCTTTGTCCTCTCACAGGTTAGGGACACTTAATACTCTTTTTGGACCGCAGCCTCCTACCTTCTGTCAGTCACTGGCATACAGTCATTTCTGTGCCATCTTCCTCTGACCTCCTTGAAATCTTTGTCCTTTGGTTTCTCCTTTCCTTTAGAACTAGAGCTTTTCAGGTTTTACTCTCCTCCCTACCCAGCTTTCTGGTGATCATATTTCCAGTCCGTTTCTGCAGACCCGCCCACTTACCTGTTTTGTAAAATATGACCCATAACACATAAATCCCCTGAAGAAGTTTACTCTACCTTACCTACCTCTGGCCTCCAAGAGTCAGTTCACGAGGGCCCCTCATCTATGGACCAGAGCCTGGACTCCACCGCACAGCATCTGAGGCCTTCTGATCTGTGCTGCTCTCGTGCCTTCCCATAAATCCATACCTTTGCTGTGAGATGCCTGCTTTTGTGCTGTTTGCTGGTGTTCATTCTAGACTCCCCTTCTACCTCCCTAACTATTGAAGGGTTTTAAGTGGGAGTGAAGTGATCTGATTTACATTTTTTAAAATGTATCACTGGCTGCTCTAAGGGAGAATGTTTTAGTAAGTAAGGTCACATAAGAGAGTAACCACCCTGTTTTTAACAACCTAGGTACCTTGTGGGCCAACGCCTCGTGAACTATGAACGGAAATCTGGCAAACAAGGCACATCTCCGCCGCCTCCACAGTCGTCCCAAGAATAAAGTGGTTGTCTCAACTACCTTGACCTTCGCCTGCCTTTACGTGTCCTTTTTTGTGGACTTCTCTCTTTGGAGATTCTCCCCAGTGATCTTTCAGCGTTGTTTTTAAGTTAAGGGTATTTGACTTGGGTTGTCAGCATTCAGCAAGCAGCAGTGTGAGGCTCTGCTGCCCTTCCTGCATCTTACGACATCATTGCTGTCTGAGGTCTGTATATGTGTAAATAGAAGTTCCTGGATACCCTAAAACCTTGGATTAAACAGAATGTGCATTGTACATCTTTAAACAAAAGGTATATTAATTTATTAAATCTAGTTGTCACTTTATTTTGGACCTGCTGTGATCTTGACAGGAAATGTGCCACAGAGCCGTAGCGCAGAGGCAAGACTTTCTAATGACGTCTTTTGGAATGCAACGTCCCGGTGTTCCTGGCAGTTCTTACTAAGTGAACTGTACATTCTTTCTTGGCTGTTCAGACCTTACCAAGAACGTAAAAGGAAACAAGTAGAAATCAACAGTGGAGTGTCTGTGGTAAGAAAACATGAACTTGTGCTTCACTGTCAGTCGTTTTTGGAAGTTATTTTGTATAACACCAAAGCTGTTGTACATTTTCTACTGCCTGATTTGTTTCCATGTGTCTTTGTTTGTAATATTGTATAGTATCTTGTGCTAGGCGAGGAAATCATTTTTAATTTTGATAATTTAATATTCCTAGTGATCAGCGCTCTGGGAGCCGGGTTTTGTGCTTGTTAGGGGCACGCCTGTGCTAGAGAGAAGAAAGGCCCCAGGAAGCGCTTCCTGAGGCCCTCCGGCCCCTCCCCACACAGCCATCTTTTCGTCAGCAGTGGCCAAAAGTCATGCAAGATCATAAATCTTATAGAATAACATCGCCAGTGATACTGCGTCTTCCTGGAGTAAGGACATACTGCAGTGTTTGTCAAATGTAGGTGGGGTTTGTGGTCTTAGATTGACAGCATTTAGGGAAGACGAGTTAGAATCCCTGGTCCTGCTGGTCAGTGCATCCTTGGGTGAGGATTAGGGGCAGTGCATTTCTCCAAAGTTTCCAAAGCTTTTTGTTTACAGAATAAAACTATAAATAAAACCAACTTGATTTTATTTGACCAGAAGGAAGCTGGCTGAGCTGGCCTTTTAACATAGGAGTACAGAATGTATTTCATTGGAAACGTGCTGTGAAATCTCAGAAAGCAGAACTCTTAGAAACTTGGTTTTCCTTTATAACCAAAGCTTCAAGTTAGAAGTTTAGAGACATAGAATGGTTGGGCACGTGATCCAAGTGTTTAACGGTGATGGTATATTGTAAGGGTAGTGTTTGTTTTTGAATGATAACTTAGTTCGCAGAGAAAATGGACAGCATAGATCTTAAGAAACCATAAAAGAATTTCCATATAGTATTAAAACCCATAGGCTTAAATCTGAGGATTTTTAAAATATGAGAGTCAGCCAAACATATGTTACCAAAATCAAAAGCAACATGTTCTGGTTGTTTTATATTTCAACAATTTTTCCTGAAGTGGTAAGTGATTACTTTAAAACATCAGTATCAAAAAAAAAAAAAAAAAAAAAGCTCGACATAGGATTCAGTGTTTCAGTTTTTGGCACTTTGTAGTAGCCCTTTCTCATATTTGAAACAAGGTCTTTGCTATCCCTACCTTTACTTAGAAATTAGTCCTACTGTAAAAATTAGGAGCATTTTAAACATAACGCCACCTGTCATGGTGTATGTCTATATCAGTTGTTCTCTTTGGGAGAAAAAGATTATCAAATTGGGCATATAACTTGATCGTGTTGATTTAAGTTTCTTTTTTATTTTTCAGAGAATTTGTAGATCTTGATATAAAGTTATTGGAACACATTTATCTGTTTTACCAGAAAGAGATCTAGGCAGATATCACAAAAGATTAAAAATTGTTACTATACAAAATTTTAAGTGAATCTTATCAGATATTTTGTAAAAAATTTTTAAAAAAACAAAAAACATATAATATACGTATGTACGTACGTGTGTGTGTGTGTGTGTGTGTGTGTGTGTGTGTGTGTGTGTATGAATGGCCAAAAAGTTGCCCTCCATTTCACTGGCAGATAACTTTATCTTGTCTTACTTAAGGATTTCCCCTGGTTTTTCAGTTGTGCTTTGTCCTGTTTTTTTCAATAAGGTGAATACTTTCATAAGGAAAGCATTTGCTGGCATACTATTTACTTGGGTAGCATCAAGATTTTATTATTAACCAATAGTCTTATAAATATTTAAAACTTCTAGTTCAGAAAGTGCTAGTATTGCTGCCCTTCTTCATGTAGAATTTAAAAAAATAATAGTGTACTTTTGTGCTTCATTTTACATTGGGCTAAGATTGTCTTCAAGGAAGTTAATTAGGAAAGAAGACCTTTTTGCTTTATTTTTACTATTTATACATTGAACACAAATCAACATTTGGGGTTAGTTTTACATGACCAGTTATCAAATGGTCATAGTATGAAGTATGCAGTTGTTCATTATTAGCAAATTCTGTTTGATTTTTAAACTATTAAGTACTAATAGTTGAGATGAAAACTGAAGAAAAATGCCAATGTGAAGTTTGTGTATAGCTAGCCTTAAAAAAGCTCCATGTTTTTAGGTGATTTTTTTTCCTGTTCTCTGGAGAAACAGTGGAGATTGGACATCTCAATTCCAGATGTAAATGAAAAGTAATTTTTATTTCAACATTTAATATAACTGTTATTACTGTGGATTCTTGTCTTGTGTTTTTTCTTTCCCTTATTCAAGTAATAGAGAAGAACTTTTCCTCAAATGATTTGATCTTAGATGATATGTCCTTTCTGTATTGGCAAAATGCTAGTATTAAAGTGTAATTCTTGAATTTAGGTTGAATTGATGACTTTTTAAAACAAAACAGTGAAGCACTGGACATTTCTACATTGTATTGCATTTGCAAACACACACACACACACACACACACACACACACACTCTCACTCACTCACTCACTCACTCACTCACTCACTCTGAAGAATGTTGCACCAGTATAAGAACACTGGCACTTTTTTAAACGTTGCAAGTGAGCTACTTACTCTCATTTTCAGGATTGAGTATTTTAAGCTCTCTACTTAACTGTGATAAGTTTTTTATATTGTAAAATTAAATGATTATGTTTAAAATACTCCTTTAGAATGTTACCTATTCAGTTGCCATCAAGAAGAAAACAAATGTCTTACCACAAAGGTATTACTGGAAGCCTCACTTGTGGAGATTCTCTAACTTCCTTGTATCTACTTAATTAACGTGCCCCTCAATCAGATGTTTTCCTTTCAGTCCATTACTGCCCTGTGTCATTTTTTTAATCAATAAAACAGCCATCACGAGTAAGGGCTTCTTTCAGGTAATCCCCAACAATATCTTGGCATTTAATACAACATAAAGATAAGACAGGATACATCTGTTTTCATTCCCATCTATTTTGTATGAGTGCCTCATTTTGTAGTCATGAAATTAATATAGTACCTTAAATGAAAATGTAATGACCGTAAGGCCTAGAAATGACTGTTGTAGAAGCTCAATGAATAGAACATTTACTTAGTTGGGATGTTAGTTTTCTATTAAACACCTTAGATACCCAGACCAACTTTATGTGTATATATTCTAAAGTGCTCCCTTTTTTATGTGGTTGTTTGTTGCCTTCTGAGTTGAGAGAAAAATTGAATAAAAACGTTAGTTGTAGCCTAGTTCTTTTGGTTTGTTTATTTTTGCTTTGTTGCAAGATTGCTTCAGAATTATGAAATGTGCATTATTAGTTGGCATAGGCAGATAAATCCAGATTGTTAAAAGTATAATTATGGAAGAAAAAACTCAAGTTACATATGATTATAGCCCCTCCGTTCTAAGTAGGAACTTGAAAGTATAGTTGCAGAAGACGCACCTTCCCCCTCTCTGCCTCCACTGTGGTTACAGCCCATCCTCACTGGGAAGAGCAAAGCCCTTCTTCTTGTGCCACAGGCAAGATGCCACCCAGCTCTGTGCCTCTACTGCAAGGTCTGAGCATAAAGTTTCACCAGGTTGTCTTTTAGGTGGAGATTTGGATAGAGTAGAAGTCCACTTCACATACTTATCATATGTATCAGAGAAAAAGGAAAGGATTGCTTGAGGCTTTTAAAGTGCCCTTTGTGAAGAGATCCTTTTGTTTCTAATTTTTGTTTCTAGGTTCAAAACTTTTTCTATGATTTTTTAAAAAATCAAGTGCATTTTTATTTATTCAGATGCAGTGGTGGTAGGTGAAATGCTGTTTGATCCATAGGGCATGTGTAACCTGTGAAGTTGAACTTTACCGCGAAGTAAATTGTACGTGACTCTCAGAAAGTGGCCATGAATTCTCTCCCCCCACCGAGCAGTGTGCAGCCACTCTTGCTGCGAACAGAGCCAACATGACGAGTGAAATGAGGGTCTGAGGAGGTGAATTCCCCCCAGCCCCACCCTCATTTTTTTTGGTGTCTCATTTGTTTCCAGCACTGTACTTAGTACTGTAGTAGAATGAGATATGGGGTCTGCCTTCAAGGAGCCCAGTTAGAATGGAAAAGAACAGAAAAATGAGCAAAAGTTTCCATTGTAGGTATGAGTAAAATGCCACAAGGAACACACAGAGGGGACCCACCTTGGGCGAGTCTGTGATAACCGGGTGGTGCTCCAGTCCTGTTTTGTGTATACAGGCACCCCTCCCACACACCCGCACCACAGTTCCCCTTTCGCCCTCTTGCAGTCTACTTCTGCTCAGTCCCACGTGGCACTACAACTGTCCCTATGTCAACAGCAGTAACCCACTTTACGTTGTCTAATCATCTTTTTGAAATTTCTTCCTTTATATATGTAACAGTGCCATGTCTTTCTGCTTCTCCGTGTTTGTTCAGTAACTTTTCTTTAGGACGAGAAGCTTCATACCGAGAACCCCACTCGTTCACTCCTTTCTTTGCTTAAATGGAGCCGTCCCTTCTGCTAGCTGCACAAATCCAAAGGTGTGATGGAGCAGAGCAGAGTCCAGAAATAGACCTACGCGTATACAGAGAGCTGCTTTTTGACAAAGGTGCAGAAGTCAAACAACTAGTGCTAGAGTAATTGGACCTCCAGATACAAGATTAAAAACGGATCTGTATCTCAACAGTTGTAAAAATTAACTCATGGATTACAGTCCTAAATGTTAAAACCCCAAACTATATAACTTGTAGAAGAAGACAAAGGGGAAAATATTCAACCTTGGGTTATAACCCCCAAAGCACAATCCGTAGAAGAAAAATTTGATGAATTGGGCTTTATCAAAATTGAAACCGTCTGCTCTTTGAAATACAGTGTTTAGAGAACAAAAAAGACAAGCCATAGAGTGGCAGAAAATACTTACAAAACATTTCAGATAAAATGCATTCGGAATAAAGTCTCTAAACTCAGTAGTAAGAAAACCTATTTGCCCATTTTAAAAATGGGCAAGATATTTAACACCACTGAAGAGGATATATATATATATATATATATATATATATAAATTTACTATATATATATAGTAAATTACATGAGAAGATGTTCAACAGAATTAGCCATAAGTAAAGTGCAAATTAAAACCACAATGAGATAACCATTCATACCCATTAGAATGGCTAAAACTAAACATACCACATGGTGGTGAGGATGTGGAGGAACTGGAACTCGCACACCCCGCTGGAGGGAATGTACTTTGGGACACAGCTGGGCAGGTCTTAAAAGGTTAAAATCTGTTTACTTACCACTCCTAGTTCTTTACCGAAGACTTAACCACGTGCATATTCCTAGGAGCTTGATTTGTACTAACCCAAAGCTGGAAACAGTCCTCGTGCCCGTCAGCTGATGAGTGGATAAGTGACTGTCCATATAATGAGATACTACTCAGCAACAGAAGGCAATTCCCTGTCCGTATAGACAGCTTGGACAAATCTCAAAATGATGATGCTGAGTGGAAGTAGACTAATAAAAGCACCGTGTGCTTTTCGTTTATATAGAAATACAGAGTAACCTACAGCAATCTAGAAAGCAGATCACTGCGGGTAGGCGTTGGCAAGGAGGGACGTGGCATGTGAAGAGACGGGGCGGGGAGGACGCATGTGTGTGATGGACGTGTTTCACTATCTTGATGGAGTTCTGGTTTGACATGGCAGGGTTTACCAAACTGTACAGTTTAAATTTGTGCAATTTACTGAATGTTAATTACACCTCAATTTTAAAAAGTATCATGTTCATACATTGTCTTTAACTGACCATTTCACACCTTCTCTTCCTCAAAGTGCCACCTTCTCCACCTTCCTGACTGATGATTTTTATTCCTATTTCACTTAGAAGCAATCAGAACAGAATTTTTCACAAGTTCACACCCTCTGCCCCATCACCCCCTGTGTTTATTGTGCTCCAGGCAGCTTCCCCTTTTCCACAACAGGTAAAAAGCTCAGGGCCTTTGCATTTGCTGTTCGCCATGCCTTAATATCCTTCCTCCAAGCTCTCCCCAACCTCCTCGTTTCTTTACTAAAATGTCTTTCTTAGGGAGGCTTATCTGAGATTGTAGCTACTTGGGCATTCCTGTCTCCTGCTATATTTTTCTCTTTCATATTAACGTACTGTACAGTTTACTTATCCTGTTTATATTTGCATGTTTTCTCCTCACTTGAATGTAAGCTCCAGAGATTGAAAAAAAAAAACAACACTATTTGGGGATTACTACTGTATTCCAAGACAGCCGTGGGACATATTGGGTGTTCTATAAATATTGTTGGGTAAGTAAATAAATGAATGAATCAGAGTCAAAATAATGTATATATGGTTAAAATAAAACCTGAAAGCCATCCTCCAGAGGTGAGCACTGTCAGTAGCTTGGTGTTTGCTTCCAGACTGTGCTCTGCATAAGCATTCGTTCACTGATGGTCTTATCAACACGGGTGGCATGTGCCCTGGGCTGCTCTGCAGGGAGCTTCTTTCAGTTTATATTTCTGAGCATCTTTTTATGTCAGTACATAAGTAGCTATCCCATTTAAAACTTGTAGCTGTATTGTATTCCATTGTGTGGATAAGATTATGATTAAAGTTTTCTGAAAGGCAATTGGTTAACCCATTTTATTACAAGCTATAGTAAACATTTTTGTCCATATTACTTGTATTTCTGTAGCATAAATTCCTAGAAGACTGCTAAATCATCAAACATATTTAAAGTGCCAAATTGCCCCCAAATTCGTTATCAACATTAAATAGTGCTTATTTTCAGTGTTGCTAATGCTGTTAATTTGGAAGCGTGTGTGTCTCATTTGGTAGGTGAGTTGCCCAGTAGAGAAGTTGCGTTTGGGGCTTGATACCTGTAGGGGAGGAAGGAGGGCTTGTCACCGGCCCCTCTTGGAGACAGCTCATTCGAGCTCTTCACCTTCGTGTCTAGAGGTGAGCAAGGGGAGGTGGGTCTCAGGGCCTGTTTCATTCAGTGTGGGTGTTAAGGGCAGCTGCAGCAGCCAGCCAGGAGACCCCTAAACTAGGTAGGATTCACACCTTGTACGCTGACCTGGCCAGCATCCACCAGAATGGAAGTTTCTCCTACCCTTGGACCCCAAACTATTGTTATCAGAAAAGGTAGCTTATTTTCTCCTAGACCCGATTAGATTGGCTCAACCGCCCTATCTTACTTAGGAAAACAAGTTAAATAGAATCTTTTAGCTGGAAACTGCCCACTCTCTAAGTGGCTTTTTTTTTTTTTTTTTTTTTTTTTTGCGGTGCGCGGGCCTCTCACTGTTGTGGCCTCTCCCGATGCGGAGCACAGGCTCCCCGTGCCCCTGCATCGGCAGGTGGACTCCCAACCACCACTGCGCCACCAGGGAAGCCCTCTTAAGTGGCTTTTGAACTGCCAATGAGTTCACTAAGTGGTGGCGATTGGGCCACGGGAACAGCGCGTGCGAAGGCGTCGAGGTCAGACACGTCTAGGACAGACGGATAGGGGCGCGTGCAGGATGAACGAAGCAGTCTGGGAAGGCAGGGGCCAGATTCCTTCAGGGAGGCCCGTGCTGCGTGCACAGACCAGACTCCAGGACTTAAACGGCTTCCTACCTTGGAGGACACGAGGCATCTCGTCCCAGAGCTTCACGGAGGCCGTGCAAAGAAAAGGGGGGGGGGGGTCCTTTGTGAAATCGCTGCTCACCTTTGGCAGTGGGAAATCCATCAAAAGGCCCTTTCCTAAGGGAAATGTTCCGCTTGTGCAGCTGTGAGCTATCTGTTAATGCAGAGGGGGCGCCGAAGCCACACTGCTCAGGCGCGTTCCGCCCCCGCCTCCACCACTGGCCTGAGGCTGGTTTCGGTTCGGGGCCTGTGCGCGTGCGCGACGCCAGAGGCGCAGGGCCCGCGCGTGTCTCGGTTGCCTGGATACCGCTGCGAAGCAGTAGCGGCGGTTTGCGCTCCAGTTGCCGGGTAGCGGCCGTTGCTAGAACTGGCGGTTGGTCCTCATTTTCCGAGCAGCCCGAGGAGGAGCGGGTAAGAGCCCTCGTCGGCCGTCCGCGCCTCACGAAGCCGGCCTCTCTCGGCCCGACCCCAAACCTAAGATTCCAGCCGGGCCCTGGCCCCGGCCCCACCCCAAACCCGGGGAAAGGCGGGCGGCCAGGCCTGGCCCCGTTTAAACCCGGAACCCCGACCTGGTTCGGGATCCCGGACCTCGGTCCCGCCCCAGACCCCCGTCCCCCGCCAGGCTCCAAACTCCGGACCCGGGACCCCGGCCCCTGAGCCCCGTGGCCGTCGCGTCTCCCCCGCGCCCCAGGCTGACCAACCCGCCCTTTCTCGCTCCGCAGCACACCTTGATTCTTCCCAGCTTGGTCCTGGTCTGCGGACAGCGATGCCGCTTCCCGACACCATGTTCTGCGCGCAGCAGATCCACATTCCCCCGGAACTGCCGGACATCCTGAAGCAGTTCACCAAGGCTGCGATCCTCACCCAGCCCGCCGACGTGCTGCAGTGGTCCGCGGGGTAAGCGCCCCAGGGCCAGCGCCTGGGAGAGCCGGCCCGTCCCCGTGGCCCAGTCGTGCCTAGTGAATCCTCCTTCCTTAACCAGTGGTCCAGCGCTCGGGACACTTGGGGTACCGGCAAAACTTTCACTTTAGCATTGGTGGTATCCACACCGAAGTATCTATCTAGGAAACATTATGGTTTATTGACCACCAGACCAGAAATTACTGCAAAATGCTCATTTATCTACAAAGCAATGACAGCTCCATTGTTAGAAAGTGGTATTTATGCAGGTAGACTAAAATTTATAAAGCAGTTACACTGGGTAAAAAGTTTCTGCATTGTGTTATAAAGTCAAAGTTTATTTGTGAAATGATTTTTACAAGGAGGAATCTTATGACTATGTTCCTTGTCTTCAGAGAATCCTCCAGGATTAGGTACCTGTTGAGTTTATTGGAACCAGAAGGACTGGTTCATGTTGGGGTAACCATCCCAAGGCTGCTATAATGTTAAACTCTGCCCGGCTTAGTTCACAACACATGAGCCTTCGCAGTTTCTTGCAGCAAACATTCTAACCATTTCCACAATCAGATATTAATACTTTAAAAGTCACAACTCAACAGACCTTAGAACCATTAAAATAAACCCTGTCGATTTTATAGGAAGGCTTTTATCCTTTTGCGGTAAACAAATTCAGACTCGGAAACTCAATTTTGTGGTCCCAAGAATCAGTATAAATTTAACTTAATATTTTTTAGTAACTAGCGTGTCAAATTTTGCTGACCTTCCCTAAACCGTATGACCAAAGTGACTTAGTTTCCTATGACTGCTGTTAACAGATAACCACCAAACATGTTGGCTTAAAACAAGAAACGTTTATTCTCTTACAGTCTGGAAGCCAAAAGTCCAAAATCAGTTTCCCCAGGCTACAGTCAAGATGTTGGTGAGACGTTGCTCTCTCTGGAGGCTCTAGGGAGAGTCTGATCCCTCCCCTTGCCTTTTCCAGCTTCTAGAGCTGCATTCCTCGCATTGTTTGGCTCCTGGCATACCTCCATCGCCAGTACTGTGGCATCCTCACATCTACCTCTGCCTGCCTCTTCTAGGGACACTTGTGATTGCATTTAGGAACCATCCAGGTTGATTAATAATCCAGGATGATTTTCCCATCTCAAAATCCTCACTCACATCTGCAAACTCCCTGTTACCGTGTAAAAGAAGATCCACAGCTTCCAGGATTAGGACCAGGATATCTCTGGGGCCCTTATTGCACCTACTACAAGAGGCTACTGGTTAATCCAGCACTTTGCCTTCTGACAAATGCTTCTGTCTGTTGCTTCTGAAAGACTCTCTCAAGTTTCTTGCCCCAAATTGTGGCCTCTAGTATTAACCATTATTCAAGCGTAAAGAGATACTACTGATTCATAAGAGTTTATTTGTTCTCTACCAAACATTCCAAGATTTAATCTTTTTTTTTTTCTTGGAACATTATATTTGGTAACACTTTAGAGACAACTATTCTAAGATTCACTTTAATTTAAAAGGCTTAATCAAGAAATTTCTGAATGTTTCGTGCAGCTAATTTCTCTAAAGAGAAGTTTTGGAGTTTAGGAGAAAAAGCAAGCATTAATCATGTGTCCCAACTCTCTCAGAACAGAATCTGTTAGGGAGAGATGTTGTTCAGAAGAGGGTGAACTGGTCTTTGAAAGATTTCGTAGCTATTGGGGTTAAGACAAGGCGGAAGAGGAAACAGCATATAACATGAGGGCCACGACAGGAAGGGAAAAGCAGCGGAAAGCAAAGCAGAAAGCCAGGGTGCATCTGGAAGTGCCTGCTGTGGAAGGTTCCAGCAGGCATTCGGGGGAGGGTTCTTCTGAGACGAGCCTCACCCCCAGCCTCTGCCACGACGCAGCGGCTAATTGGCTGTACGTGATTATGTCATTGGGTCCTGAAGGCTTGTGCTCACGTGCACCTTATACTCGAGGGCATGTGACACAAGTTGGCCTGGCCACTCAGACAGGCTTCCTCCGCCTCGGCTCTCTTGCTGCTTTGGAGCGACAGCTCTTTGGGGGGGTGGGGGGCTGTCCTGTGGATAGAGGGTCCTTAGCGGCCTGCTGACCTGCACCCAGCAGGTGCCAGAAGCACCATCCACCCCACGTGGCAACCAGAAATGCCTCCAGACGCTGCCAGTGCCTTCCTGGGGAAGGGGCGCTGCTCTAGAGGCTGGGCCGAGCCTGGTGATTGGTTTGACGGGTGATGAAGAGTAAAGTCTGCGAAATCGTTGAAAACCCTAATTAGGAACAACATGGCAAAGCGACGCACCCCCCTCACCCTGGCCCTTTAGGTCTTCAGGTCCGCGTTTGTCTAACTGCCTCCCTTTTAGCTTTCTCTCAGACTATTAAATTCACGAACTATGACTGGACTTGTCCTAAAAGCATGAAAACAAAGTTGAATTTGAGGGGTGGAGAGAGAAGAAGGGGATGAGATATAAAATTTCTGTTAGCCTAACAAATACCTATTTATCTACATTTTGTTACATCAGAGATGTCTCTGTTTACTCATATCTTTTTTTAAAAATTTATTGGAGTAGAACTGATTTACAGTGTTGTGTTAGTTTCTGCTGTACAGCAAAGTGATTCAGTTCTACATATACATCTATCCATTCTTTTTCAGATTCTTTACCCATATAGGTTATTACAGAATATTGAGCAGAGTTCCCTGTGCTCTACAGTAGGTCCTTGTTGGTTCTCTGTTTTACATAGAGTAGTGTGTATGTTAATCCCAAGCTCCTAGTTTATCTCTCCCCCCACCCGTTTCCCCTTTGGTAACCATCATTACTCATATCTTTTAAATTATTACCTGTGGCCCTGGATGATTTAGTGTTTTGTTTTCCTGGATACGTCATTTCTTTGATGGAGGTAAAGTCATGGGGGCAGCAAATGATGTGGCTTCAGCCGCTGACCCCGGCTGACACGTGCCCAAGGGGGGTGTGAGTTTCGCAGAAGGACCCTGCCTGGCACCCTGCCCCCCTCCAGCCAGAGCCCAGGTGTACACCCCCTCCTGACTTGTGGCCCCAAACTGTCTCTGTGCCCCAGCTTATTCCCAGTTTAAGCAGTAATATCCGTGTCCCAGAAGGGGACAATTAAGGGAAAAAATACTAAAAAAACAAACAAAAAAAACCAGGCAGGAAAAGTGAAGGGTTGAGGGAGGTCCGCACGTGACGTAGCCAAACAGTGATTTCCCTGCTCCGGGTGCCTTAGAGCTGAATAGGCGCAGAGATGCTTGAAATCAAGCCCCTCAAAAAGCAGGGCCAAGCCCCCCAACAGTCCAAGTGGCATGACAGACCATGACCTTGCACTCGGGTCATGCAGGGCCCCGACCTCCACCTCCTCTGGCAGTCTCAGGACTCCGACGGCGTTCGCTGGATAAGTGTAGCACCCGTTCCGGGGGCCCTGAGAGCGGGGCTGCCCTTGTCCACGCTGGGCGGACGCAGAAACTGAGGCATGGGTGGAGGTGAAGTCGGAGAGCTGAGTGGAGGAGCCGGGACAGGAGCTGGGCCAGGGGACGCAGCACTGTCCTCCCTCGTCACTGTCGCCCTCTGGGTTCACTGACAGAAGTGCATGAATTCGGGGGCTGCTTGTGTGCTGATGAGCCTTCTGAGATGCCTGTCGTTGTTAGGTATTTTTCAGCTTTGTCAAGAGGAGATCCACTTCCTGTAAAAGACAGAATCGAAATGCCCATGGCCACTCAGAAAACAGACGCACGCCTGACTCAAGGACTCCTTAAAGTTTTGCACGAGCAGGTATAAGAGTTTGCTATCAGTCAGCTGAACTTGAGATAAAGCCCCGCAGAAAGCTCCACGATCATCCATACAAGCCCCGCCTTCCCTGCAGTAAACCTTCAAGGTTTATTCAAAGAAGGAATCTTGGATTCAGGGCCTTTCTCTGGTTTAAAGAACCCAAGATAGCTATTCATGATTATATAGAAATATAATTTCTTTAAAATACCGAATTAAGATGCAAGAAGCTGCTAGACTAAAAAAAAGATCTGAAAATACGAAATTTTAGACATGGGAGTTGCATATTTCCTTCTTGAAATATGTGTTTATAAAAACTATGCTAATGTAATAATCCGCCACCTTCTTCATCTGAAAGACAGATTGCCCTCGGGCGTCTGCTTTCCAGCCCTCCTGAGAGCCCTCCAGACCCACCATCTCACTTGGAAAGTTCATAGAAAGTGTATTTTATCTGAATGATTGGGCTGTGTCGCGAAAAACAACATCAGTGGTATAACCCCGAGTTTTAAAGCGACTCGTCCCCATTATACATCTCGAAGTCCCGTGTTCCTGTCTGGGGTGCGGTGACTTCTGGAAACGAGATTTTCCCGTTTCTAGTTTTTCTAGATTTTCCCATGTCTGGTTTAAGGGAAGACGAATAACCGCTGCAAGGGGTAGTTTGGGAAAAGACACGCTAAAGTTGTTCAAACCTCGTGCACGCAGAGTATCGCTAGCGGATCACAGGAGTTACCAGTTTTCATACAGGTGTCTAACAGAATAGGAGGAATACATTTATTGTCAGTGTTGAGATGTACCCCATTTAACCGTTAGCATGTTTCAGGGCTGGATTTTATTTGATTTTTTGAAGTTTTACTGGTATTGTGAAGGGTTTCAGGCAGACAGTAGAGACTCATGTACGCCATGTCTGTGTGCCCATTTTATTAAGTCATCACATTATGCCATGTTTGTTCCCCAGTCCTTTTTTCTCTTGAGAAGTAACTTGCTGCCGGTCTCTAGTTCCCAGCCCCCTTCTCTGCCTGTGCAGCCCCTGTCCCCAGACACACAGCCCCCACTCCCCTCCCCAGGGCTACTGGTGCAGTGAATGCAGAGTGCATCTTTGAAAGGGGGTCGGTGCTCTGTACTTCTTGGGGCTTTTAAACTTACGGAGATTGTGTCATGCTGTGTTTTCTAAACAGTGTGGCCACAAGGAATATGTGGAATTAGCAGATCTTGAGCAGAAATGGAAAAATCTGTGCCTGCCAGTAGAAGAATTCAGAGCTCTCTTGCAGTTGGATCCTTGCAAAAACAAAATCGAGGGGATAAAATTTTTAGCGCTTGGATGCAGCATGCTTGGTGGGGTACGTACCTATAAATAACATATTAATAATCGTGTGTGATCATAGGCCTGCCTTAAAAATAATTTAGGTGTCTCAGAAACTGAAGGAACACTTTCATTACTTTAGTAATCTTGTCTTAGAAAGGCAATTTTTTTCAGATGTTTATTGTATTTTAAGCTTATAGTTACTTTAGTTTACAGAAGTACTTATGAATGCCTCAACTTAAAAGATGTTAACGGGCTTCCCTGGTGGCGCAGTGGTTGAGAATCCGCCTGCCGATGCAGGGGACGCGGGTTCATGCCCCGGTCCGGGAAGATCCCACGTGCCGCGGGGCGGCTGGGCCCGTGAGACACAACTACTGAGCCTGCGCGTCCGGAGCCTGTGCTCCACAACGGGAGAGGCCACAACAGTGAGAGGCCCGCGTACCACAAAAAAAAAAAAAAAAAAAAAAAAAAAAAGATGTTAACAGTAGACAAACCATATAGATACTGTTAAAATATGTTTAGTTTTTAGAAGAGAATGCATCAGTGAGTTTTATTAAACTACATGTCACTTGGTAAATGATAATATCTGTTTCTCTCATCTGTGCAAAGAGGCATAAAATTATTTTCTGCTTTAGTTAAAATCTGTTATCAGTAACTAATACTGTAGATACCTTGCTGATGTTAAAAAGTGTAACTCATACAACTTAGGAATGAAGACAGGGGGAATTCCCTGCTGGTCCAGTGGTTCAGACTTCACACGTCCACTGCAGGGGGCATGGGTTTGATCCCCGGTTGGGGAGCTATGATAGAGAATCTCACAAGCCAGGTGGCTCGGCCAAAAAAAGACGATGAAGAAGAGAAAGGAATGAGGACACAGACGTTCCTTAAGGGAGGCGGGTGTGGAAGTCTAAAATCTCTCTTTAGCCTTAGTATTTGAGTCACCCTGTGAGACACAGGGGTCAAGTGCAGGGAAAGTTACCACTTTAAGTTTGTGAAGAAAGGGGTTGAGAAAAGAGAGCTAGCTCCCTTTACTGCAGAGGTGAGCAAAGTTTGATACCCTCTCCCTTCAGTCTTTGGACCCCAGAGCACGTAACTGGCTAACTCTTAGTCCTCACTTCACGGGGTGCCCTCATCTCAGGTCCACGCATCAGCCTCCTTAATTCTGTTTTAACTTTTTTATGTAACACTAGCTCGCATGACCACTAACACAACCAACCGCCTGCAACTAACCTCCAGCCCATCCCCCTGCCGCCCACACCTGAAGCATCAGCTCCCCTGATCTCACGCTTCCCATTGATCCCATATGGACCCCAAGAAATACATCGTTTAATTTTAGTTGGTTTTAACTTTATGTTGTTACTCATCTTCTGGAACTTTTTTTCATTCCCAAGTAGATTTCTCTTTATTCATCTGTGTCATTACAGACGCTGTGGTTCATTCATCTCCTCTGCTGTGTGAATATAGTGCAATTTACTGGTTCTGTTAATGGTCCCCGCGAGAACCTCTGAAACCCCAGTAAAGTCGGGTGTTAGGCTGGTCGCTCCCTTTTGCTGTGTACCTGCCTACAGGCGGTGTTTCCAGTCAGCCATAGAGCGGTCAGCCCTGGGCTGGACACCTCAGACCAAGTTCCCTCCTCTAGGCTCAGAGGCCACCAGGGAGAATCCCAGCGGGGTTTTATTGGAGGAAATTTTTTTTTTATAAATTTATTTATTTTTAATTTATTTTTGGCTGCGTTGGGGTTTTGTTGCTGTGCGCGGGCTTTCTCTAGTTGCAGCGATCGGGGGCTATTCTTTGTTGCGGTGCGCGGGCTTCTCATGGCGGTGGCTTCTCTTGTTGTGGAGCACGGGCTCTAGGTGCGTGGGCTTCAGTAGTTGTGGCACGCAGACTCAGTAGTAATGGCTCACGGGCTCAGTAGTTGTGGCACACGGGCTCAGTAGTTGTGATGCATGGGCTTAGTTGCTCTGCGGCATGTGGGACGTTCCCAGACCAGGGCTTGAACCTGTGTCCCCTGTACTGGCAGGCAGATTCTCAACCACTGTGCCACCAGGGAAGCCCTACTGGAGGAAATTTTATGTTGCTTTGTTCATCTGGAACTCTGGAAGCAAGATGTTAATAATATAAAATTAATAACTAATATGTGATTTTATGGTTTGCTCCTCTAAACTTAGTTGTGAAATTTAGATTTTTATAATGATGAGAAATTAGACTATGTCATATTTGGGGATCCATCTTTGTAATTTCTACCTCCCTAATCAGGAGAATCAGCCACTAGATTTCAAACCAAACCAAGCCTGTTTTGCAAGATAAGACCTCTTACCGTGTGTGAGGTGTGACACTAGATGGAGACATTTGTTAAGGATGGAGCTTCCTTTCTTCTGAAGTGACTGCTGTGGAAGGGACAGGGAAACAGCACACACGCTTCTCTCTTCTTCCTATAACGCGTCACTTACCCCGTCAGCCAGCGTGGGACCCTGCCCCGTCCCCTGAGTAAGCCCTCTGCGCCAGGAGTCTTTGCTCTTGGCCTTTGACTCTCTCCTGGTGCCAGTGGCCCCCTTCTCACTGTGGAAAGCGGGGAACCGTTCATACTTTCATATCCAGGTGAAGTTCACAGCCTGAGGTGCCAGCTCTGCCCTGGCCTGCCCACCCCCCGTACCCCAAGTGCAGGGCTAACGGCCGTGCTCTGGGTCCACGGGGGCCAGGAGGAGCCAGGCCCAAGGCGACGCTTGTTTTGTAGGTGCACCGAGTGCCCGCATTGGCTGGGTAGCTTGGAGATGCCCCCGGAGCACAGTGCTGTGACTTCTGGGGGACGCTTCTCCATCTAGTTTGGCATCTAAGCATTTGTCTTCATGCTTAAGAAAGGAACCCTTCAAAAAGGAGCAGGTGAAGAAGTGAAGCGAGATGCGGAGGAGGAATTGCTCGTGGATGCCTGCTGTCCACCCCGTCGCACGCGGCATTGCCGTGAAGCTGGACGCCGGTCGCTGTGCCTGGACGTGTCGTAGCGGCTCCTGCCGCCCCGTCCACGCCACGGCGCCTCACGGCGTGTAGCTCTGCAGTCGCTCTTCGGAGCCACTCTAGTCGGATGAACCGAGTTCTCCGCAAAGACTGGAACCTCAGATCTCTGAGCCACACGCGTCGTTCACGCGTCGTTCCTTCCACGGACGTTGTCGGTGTGGCTTTGCGTGGGCCTCGCCCTGAGGGCTGAGCATCCCGGCATTTCTGCCCGTGGAGGGACGTCTGGTACCTCCTCGAAGCCCCGAGCGCTCCTCTGGTTCTCACATCGAAGCTTCAGACGGGGTGGGGGAGCGTCGGGGGCTGGCCGTGTCTGTGGGCACCTCTCCGTTGCCGGGCGAAGCGAAAACAAGTCTGTGTTGTGACCTTCACCTTAGGTTTCTGCTGCCCCATCAGTGATCCTAAGCGGTAGAGGTGGATCAGCATTTGTCACCTGTTTTTTTAAGTATGGAGATCTTTTTCGTAATGTAGAAACGTTGTGGCCCAAGTCCCCATGGCCCCCACACACGACTGGCAAAGCCCGTAATGACGAACTACCCACCCGCCTCTAGTTCGGGTTTGAAAAGCCTTTGCACTTCATTCGCGAGAGCGTCCCTCCGTGTGTACAGCTGCCGACATACGCGCGTGTCACGTCATTTCCCATCAGAACGTGCCGCTTACGAACGGCCAGCGTTTCCAGGGTTCTCACCAGGTGCGGGGATGTCCGGAGCCCTCTGTCTGTTTTCCCTTCAGTCCTCCCAGCAGCCCTTGGAGGAGAGGCCCGGTCTCCGAAGCGCAGGGTGGCGAGCTGTGCGGAGAGGCTCGGCGCCGCAGGCGGACGTGGTCGGGCAGGATTCGGACCCAGACCAGGGGCTCCGGAGATGCCGCCACCGGTAGACGCGGGGGACGGAGGGGCCCCTGTGGCCCAGGGAGTGCGCCGCCCTCGGGATGGGACACCATGTCAGAGAGTAACAGCTCCTGGGCCTTCCCACTTGCACCGTTTTCTATCCTCACGTAATCCGCACCCCAGAAATCTTCGTGTGCCTCCCAACAGCCCTGGCTCTGGAGATCTCAGCCCTGCGCCCGCGCCCAGCTGGAGGCTGGTCGCTCCGCCTGCACGCGCCACGGCCACTCCTGCTGCCCCGTCCAGCCCACGGCGTCCGCTCGGGCCGTTGGGCCCGCTGTCTGCGACCTGTCGAGATGCCCTGTGCGCTGCAGGCAGCACCTGGCTCGCCCCGGCCGCTCTCCCGGCCCCCACCCCCACCCCGTTCAGCCTCCCGCTGGGACGCCCACCCCTGCGGCCAGTGCAGACATGTGGCCCCGACGTGAGCGCAGGCGTCCAGCCGCAGGCCTGTTGAGTAACTGCCTCTGCTGACGAGGCAGCTGATCGGGGGCTCCCGGCCCCCCAGGCTGAGCGTCTCCTCTGTGGGGAAGGGGGGTGGGGTCGGCGGATGCCGGGCCTCATAGCCCCTCCGTCCCTTCAGCCTGATGGGCTGGCTTCACTCCAGCGCCATGTCCGGCCAACCAGAGAATGTGTGTCTCCCTCCGGCACCGGCCATAAGCCCCAGGGCCACGTTGTAAATTAGGAAAGCTGCGAGGATAAGGAAACGAAAAGCGTCGCAGGCTTTTTAGTTTTTGGATTTTTAACATCTTGATTGGAGTATAATTGCTTTACATTGTTGTGTTAGTTACTGCTGTATAACAAAGTGAATCAGCTATACGTATACATACATCCCCACGTCCCCTCCCTCTTGCGTCCCCCTCCCACCCTCCCTATCCCTCTAGGTGGTCACAAAGCACCAAGCTGATCTCCCTGTGCCATGCGGCTGCTTCCCACTAGCTATCTAGTTTACGTTTGGTAGTGTGTATATGTCCATGCCACTCTCTCACTTCATCACAGCTTACCCGTCCCCCTCCCCGTGTCCTCAAGTCCATTCTCTATGTCTGCATCTTTATTCCTGTCCTACCCCTAGGTTCTTCAGAACCATTTTTTTTTCAGATTCCATATATGTGTGTTAGCATATGGTATTTGTTTTTCTCTTTCTGACTTACTTCACTCTGTATGACAGACTCTAGGTCCATCCACCTCACTACAAATAACAATTTTGTTTCTTTTTATGGCTGAGTAATGTTCCATTGTATATCTGTGCCACCTCTTCTTTAGGATTCTCTATGTATAGCATCATGCCATCTGCAAACAGTGACACCTTTACTTCTTCTTTTCTGATTTGGATTCCTTTTATTTCTTTTTCTTCTCTGATTGCTGTGGCTAAAACTTCCAAAACTATGTTGAATAATAGTGGTGAGAGTGGGAAACCTTGTCTTGTTCCCAATCTTAGTGGAAATGGTTTCAGTTTTTCACCATTGAGAATGATGTTGGCCCGGGGTTTGTCATAAAAGGCCTTTATTATGTTGAGGTAAGTTCCCTATATGCCTCCTTTCTGGAGGGTTTTTATCATAAATTGGTGTTGAATTTTTTCAACAGCTTTCTCTGCATCTATTGAGATGATCATATGGTTTTTCTCCTTCCGTTTGTTGATATGGTGTATCACGTTGATTGACTTGCATATATTGAAGAATCCTTGCATTTCTGGGATAAACCCCACTTGATCATGGTGTATGATCCTTTTAATGTGCTGTTGGATTCTGTTTGCTAGTATTTTGTTGAGGATTTTTGCATCTATGTTCATCAGTGATATTGGCCTGTAGTTTTCTTTCTTTGTGACCTCTTTGTCTGGTTTTGGTATCAGGGTGATAGTGGCCTCGTAGAATGAGTTTGGGAGGGTTTCTCCCTCTGCTATATTTTGGAAGAGTTTGAGAAGGATAGGTGTTAGCTCTTCTTTAAATGTTTGATAGAAATTGCCTGTGAAGCCATCTGGTCCTGGGCTTTTGTTTGTTGGAAGGTTTGTAATCACACTCTCGACTTCAGTGCTTGTGATTAGTCTGTTCATATTTTCTATTTCTTCCTGGTTCAGTCTCAGCAGGTTGTGCACTTCTAAGAATTTGTCCATTTCTTCCAGGTTGTCCATTTTATTGGCATAGAGTTGCTTGTGGTAATCTCTCATGATCCTTTGTATTTCTGCAGTTTCAGTTGTTACTTCTCCTTTTTCATTTTAATTCCGTGTCTCAGGCTTTTTAAAACTGAGATTTGGAGTCAGTGCCGCTGTGTGACCCTGAGCTCAGGCCACAGGGCGGGAGAGAGACCCCCATGGTCCTGACTCTGTTCAAAGGGTCAGTCAGGATATTGTTCTCATTGCTATTTTCCTGCAGCTAAAAGGGACGTGGTGGGAGCTGTGAGGTGGCTGTTGGTGTCATCACGAGAGCAGCTGTAATTCTGGAACTGGAAAAACCCACGGAACTGGCACTGGAGATGCTCAGGAGGCCGCAGCGCCCGTGTTTCTCACGCGTGTCCACTTGGATTTGAGATCTGGCTCAGGCGTGCACGCTGGGCTGCAGACAGTGCAGCCACCTCCTCCTGGACGAATTTCCAGCCAGAGAATAATGGGCAGGCGGTTGGAGAAGGGGGCGCTGGCCAGGGAGGGGACCACGCTTGTGGCTGATGAGCAAGTAGCCTGACAGCCCACAACGCTTGGAAGTGAGGAATCTGTTGTAGGAAACAAAGTCTCCAAACCAGGCAAGGTGCCTCATGAATCCTTTTGGGTGTAAAAATTGCTGCAAATCTTTTTGTCAGAAACGTCAACACTGGTAATGTCATCTCGCCTTTGCAGAGGGAAGTGATGCCAGAACACTTTGATGTGTTTTTTTCCTTAAATAACTCTTCCTCGGAAGCGCTGGAACATCAGTCACCCAGCGCTCCTGTGCAGGCTCCTCGCCAGCTACCTCCCCCCACCGCCCCAGGCCCCGTGGTCCCACCCTCGTGACGACTGCCCTCCACTGTGTGGGCTAAAACAGCAGCATGTAATGTAGCAATGCGTCCCTGAGACGTTTCAAGCAAGGAGCCGGTAAAATACACAATTCTGTTTTCACCAAGTCCGCCCTCAGGACAGCCTTTCGGGGGCCCGGCATGGGCAGTGGTCCTTGGAGAGATGAATGCCATCATTTTTCTAACTAGAGCGTTGCTCTGCCCCAGAGTTGGGCTGATGTCAGGACTGCACCATTGTCACAACCCCCCCCACCGGTGCATTCTGTCTCAGCAGGGCCGTTGGTCGGGGTGGGGCACGGCTGGTAGCTTTGCAGATGTCCCGAGTCCCAGCTGATGGCGACGCGGGAGATATGCTCCTGTGGTCCAGCCGAATGCCTGGAATCCAGGCACGTGTAAGCCCTGTCACTTGCTCCCCGAGCCAGCCCAGTGGCTGTTGGTGGCGGTGGAATGTGGGGGTCACGGCCAAGCTCAGGAGGTCGGCTGCCTGCGTCCCGTCCCAGTTGGCTTACCTGGGGCAAGTTACTCAGCCTCTCTGGGCCCCCTTGGCCTCGTCTCATGAGGTCACCGTAACGAGGAAATGAGATACCAAGTCAGGCTTTCAGAGGGTCCCTGGGACGTGGAGGGTGCCAGCCACTCGCAACTTCTGTGCAAGAACCTCATTTCAGTCCCCCTGCCTTTCCCCTCCTGCTGCCGGAAGCACAGGTGACTTTTTCTGCGATACTGACCGTGAGAACCTGGTCCAGCCCCTGGCGCTTGACGCAGCAAGCTGCCGCGTTGTAAGAGGACCTCAGGGAGACCCCTGTGTCGGGAACCGCAGGCAGCCTTTCAGAGCTCGGGGGGATCTCCGGCCAACAGCCGGCAAAGGGCCAGCCCCCCTCCAGTCCTACGGCCCCAGGGAGTGAGCTCTGCCCTTCCCTAAGGACGGCTGCAAGTGGATCCCTCACCAGTCGAGCCCCTGGATGAGAACCAAACCCTGGCTGCCACCTGATTGGAGCCTCACAGAGGGCCGGCGAAGCAGTGCCGAGGCTCCTGACCCACAGAGGCTGAGAGAGAACGAATGTGTTGTTTAAGATTTACACAGAGCTGGCTCCAGCCCTTTGCGTGTCCCTGAGGCCATGGGATGTACTTCCCCCACAGTCACTGTTCTGGTCAAGCAGGTCTGCGTGTGACTTTCCCTAAACCTGCACCTTTCCCCGGGGGACTGTCCTCTGTAGCCATCCCACTGGTTTTTTCCTGCTGCTTCTCCTTGTGAGCGCAGCCCAGATTCATTCCCACGGGAGCTTCTCTGGAGGGTTCTAGTCTGTCTCCTAGGCTTGCTGTCTGAGCTCTGTCCTCCCTACGGTGGCAGCCGCTCCATGTTAGCGCCACCAGGGACATCCCAAGTCATTCCCATTAAAAAAATTTTTTTAATTCTTTTATTTTTTTTTTCCCCATTAGACTTTTTTCTATTAAGGTATAGTTGATTTACAGTGTTGTGTTAATTTCTGATGTAACAGTCATTCCCATTTAACATAAAATAAAATCTGGGGGCTTCCCTGGTGGCGCAGTGGTTGAGAATCCACCTGCCAATGCAGGAGACATGGGTTCAATCATTGGTCTGGGAAGATCCCACATGCCGCAGAGCAACTAAGACCGTGCACCACAGTACTGAGCCTGCGCTCTAGAGCCCGTGAGCCACAACTACTGAGCCCACATGCCGCAACTACTGAAGCCCATGTGCCAAGAGCCCATGCTCCGCAATGAGAGAAGCCACTGCAATGAGAAGCCTGCGCACTGCACTGAAGAATAGCCCCCACTCGCTGCAACTAGGGAAAGCCCACGTGCATCAATGAAGACCCAATACAGCCAAAGATAAATAAAATAAATAACTCTATTTTTTAAATAAATAAATAAATAAAATAAAATGAAATCTGGGAATCAAATTTTTTTCAGGCTAATTACAGTACATCCCGATCAACCCTTTTCTTTTTCTTTCTTAAGGCAATTAGAAATTCCCCTAGTTCTTCATTCAGACCGAGAACGTACTTTTAGGAGACCTTCTGTAAAAATGTACTCAGGTGTTTGTTCTGCTGCTGCGTTTCCTTTCAGTGTAGCGAATACCGGTAGTAACCGCTTCTCCACTTGGTTTGTGGTGTTTCTAGTCATTGAACACTGCGATGAAGCACCTGTGCGAGATCCTGACCGCTGACCCCGAGGGGGGGCCTGCGCGCATCCCCTTTGAGACTTTCTCCTACGTCTACCGTTACCTGTCGGGACTCGACTCGGATATCCCTGCGTCGGACACGGAGTCCTACCTCTCCTCTCTGAAGGACAGCGTGTAAGTGCTCGCGGGCCCAGGAACGCAGGCGTCTCGGGGGCGGGACGACTTCCTTCTTCCCGGTCTTCTCTGCTCTCAGATCACGTGGTACCCGCGAACCCGGCCTTCTGTAGAAGGGAAGGCGGCACACGCTGTGCCCCGAGGGGTCACTTAGCGATGCTGAGGATGCCCGGGCCTCGGGAGGCTGTGCCGCTCTCTGCAGACTTCAGAGGGAGACAACTTATCCCGTCCTTAAGAAACATGTCTGCAAAACGCATCTTGATTCTTAAACACGGGATGTCACATGGTTTAAAACCGGGGCATGTTCAAAAGTAAGAATTCGTTTCTCAGCACTGAAACACCGAATGGGTCCCGGCAGGTGGAGGGCGTGAGTGAGGAGCGACCCCGTGCCCCCTGCCCTCCCCCGCCCCGTGCTGTGCTGCCTGGGGGGGGGGGGGGTGGCGCGGGCGGAGAGCCGCCCCTCTAAGTGGGGGGGACGCGGGGGGAGGGCCGCCCCTCTAAGTGGGGGGGACGCGGGGGGAGGGCCGCCCCTCTAAGTGGGGGGGGACGCGGGGGGAGGGCCGCCCCTCTAAGTGGGGGGGGACGCGGGGGGAGGGCCGCCCCTCTAAGTGGGGGGGGACGCGGGGGGAGGGCCGCCCCTCTAAGTGGGGGGGACGCGGGGGGAGGGCCGCCCCTCTAAGTGGAGGGGGACTCGGGGGGAGGGCCGCCCCTCTAAGTGGGGGGGGACGCGGGGGGAGGGCCGCCCCTCTAAGTGGGGGGGGACGCGGGGGGAGGGCCGCCCCTCTAAGTGGGGGGGACGCGGGGGGAGGGCCGCCCCTCTAAGTGGGGGGACGCGGGGGGAGGGCCGCCCCTCTAAGTGGGGGGGGACGCGGGGGGAGGGCCGCCCCTCTAAGTGGGGGGGGACGCGGGGGGAGGGCCGCCCCTCTAAGTGGGGGGGGGACGCGGGGGGAGGGCCGCCCCTCTAAGTGGGGGGGGACGCGGGGGGAGGGCCGCCCCTCTAAGTGGGGGGGGACGCGGGGGGAGGGCCGCCCCTCTAAGTGGGGGGGGACGCGGGGGGAGGGCCGCCCCTCTAAGTGGGGGGGGACGCGGGGGGAGGGCCGCCCCTCTAAGTGGGAGGGACGCGGGGGGAGGGCCGCCCCTCTAAGTGGGAGGGACGCGGGGGGAGGGCCGCCCCTCTAAGTGGGGGACGCGGGGGGAGGGCCGCCCCTCTAAGTGGGGGGGACGCGGGGGGAGGGCCGCCCCTCTAAGTGGGGGGGGTCGCGGGGGGAGGGCCGCCCCTCTAAGTGGGGGGGGTCGCGGGGGGAGGGCCGCCCCTCTAAGTGGGGGTCGCGGGGGGAGGGCCGCCCCTCCAAGGGGGTGGACGGTGCTGCTCCGGGCAAGCCAAGCGGGAGGAGGAGGCCCCGTGCTGAGAGGGCAGCCCCCCAGGCTGCCCGGCCTCCCAGTGCCGCCCCTGTGCCGGGATGCAGTCGGGGTTCAGATCACGAGAGAGCCAGGGCTGGGAGCTGGCGATGGTGACGGCGACAGCCCCGCCGCCGGGCCGCTGAGAGCCCACGCCCGGCAGGCCCGTCACCACCTCCCAGGCTCGGGCCCCTCCACCGTCCCCAACCACCCACGTCTGGGGTGCCCCGGGGCCGACCTCTCAGCCCTCCCTGTCCCTCCCTCCAAAGCCCTTCCTCCCCTCCCCCTTCAGAAGCGCACCCCCTTGAGGACCCCGCCACCGAACTGGGCCTCCAGACCCCGTCCTCCCATTTTTCTTCCCTCCTGTCCGTCATCCACCGACTTGGCAACCTCTCCCCTCCTCCTCGAAGCTGCGGCGCCTCGGTCCCTCTCCGCCTCTCCTCGCACCCTCAGCCGGCCCCGCGCTCTGACCCGTCGGACCTCCATGGGGCGGCCGCGCCTCCTTCATCCTCCTGGGCCTCCCCGTCTCCCCGGACACCGCGACTCCCTGGCCCTCTCCTCGCCCGTCCCAGGGGGATCTGCCCGCTGCCAGCCGTCGCCCCTCCCTGAGCCTCCTCTTTCCCGAGCCCCCACCCCCACCCCGTGCCGCCCGCTCACGATGACAGGCCCGAGGAGGGGGCCTGGCGTCCTGCTGAAGCCGTCTGACCTGGGACCGTCCTGCTTCCTTCCCCGATCAGGCCCCAGAGCGGCTCCCACTCACACACTGACCAGAGCCCCCCTGTCCCCCGCCCTCTGGCCAGCCTCCGAGCCCGGCCCTCCGTGCCCCTCTCCTGTCCCCTTCCCGCGGGGACCCCAGCCCCCCCGGCGCGCGGCCTCTGTGTGGCCTCTGACCTCCGCACTCGGATGTCGCAGCGCCCGCTCGCCCTCTCCTGGGCCGTGTAGGTGGGTCCGCTGCACACGTCAGGCTTATTAACACGTCCCCAAAGCACTCCATGTCCCCCGGACCTTCCCTCCGCAGTTCTGCTCCCCGCTTGTGGACCGCGTCACCGTCCCCCCACTAGGTCAGGACAAGACGTGGCTGACCCTCGACGGAAGCCCCTCCCCCCCGGCCCCGCTGCTGCCCCTGGTTCTGGCCCCAGCGGCTCTCCCGCCTGCACCTCCCCGGCTCGGCCGTTCCCCCGACGGCGGCCACCGTCCCGGGAATGGTGACTCGAGTCACGTCCCCGCCACGCCTTCCCGGCCTCTCGCCCGCAGCGGCCGATCCCTGCCCGCCCCGCCGCGCTTCGCCTGGTGAGCGCTGCCTGTGTCTCTCCCGCCCGCGGCACTTCGGCCACACGCCGCCCTGGGTTTGGAGAAGACAAAGCTCGCCCCGAGTCCAGGCCTTTGCCCTGGCCTCGGACACCGCGCCCGTCTGCACGGCTGCCCTCCCCGAAGGGGCTCTGCCCATGAGGCGGCACCTTCCGCCCTCGGTCCCTCCGTGAAGCCGTCTTCCGTGCTGCGTGTGGAGCACAGCCGTGCGGCAGGTTCAGCAGCCTGGGGTGGCGTCTGCACGCGGAGCCGTGCTGGGGGGACGTGGGTGGATGCACCCCACGCGTGGTGGCGGTGGAGGGGCGCGGGAGCCTCTAAGGAGTTCGGGTTATGTCTGGCGGCACTGGGGAGCCACAGAAGGCCCCAGGGGGCGTGGTGGTGGATTTTGCTTAGAAGGCCCCTTGAGCAGCAGATGTAAGGAGACTAGCCAGGAGGCTTCTGCGAGGGTCTGGAAGAGAGCTGACAAAGAAGGGAGAGGCTTTGTAGTGCCGCCCGGATTTGGGTGGCTGACTGGAGGTGAGGAGTGAGGGGAGACAGCCTTCCAGGACTGCCCGAGGGGCTCCCGCCCGAGCGGATGTTTGTGTCTCTCCCAGGACGGACCTGGGGGCGGCAGGACCTGTGAGCGGACGGGCCTGTGGCGGCGGCGGGGCGGGGGGCTGCGGGGCGTGTCAGGGCGCTCAGGCCCGGGCTGGGGTCTTCCCAGGGGGGCGCCGGGCGTCCCCGTGTGAGGAGAGCACCAAGGCTGGGGCAGCGGAAGCCCAGCCTTTTGGGGGGGGGGCAGTGAGTAAGGAGGACCTGAAGCAGGAAGAGTGAAGCGGGGGAAGTGACGCCAGGAACGGCTTGGGGGCGGGGGCGGGGGGCCTTGTCCGGAGCGGCAGACCCCACAGCTGTGCCTTACGCTGGCCGCAGAGGTCACTGTGCCCCCGGCACAGGTGATTTCCGAGGAGTGATGGGGACAGAGGAGGTGAAGTGTGGCCTCCAGCTACCCACGCGGGTACAGCTCACGCTCCCAGGAAACGGGGGAGGTGGGCTCGACCTCCGCAGGGCGGGGCTGAAGGTAAAAAGAGGGGCATTTAACTGCCGACTGGGAGGTCGGGGTTATAACCTGGTGTTTGAAAATACAAAGACAGTGACGGGATTCCCCCGCTCCGGAGCAGAGGATGGTCCGCTCCCCACCCGCCCTGTCGCCAAGCGGCCACACTGGGAGGCTCCCCCACACGTGTGGTTCCCCTGGGCCCGTGAGAGGTGGTTCCTTTTTACGGTAAAATATATTTTAGAACCACTAACTTGTGTTCCTTTTACTTTTAAATACGAGCCCTCAAGACAGCTCTCATTTTCCCACTCACGTGGGAAATCAACATTGTTACAGTTCAGTGTTTTTACATCTACTAAGTTGCTAGTAGAAATTTACTAATGTTCACCATCTTTTATCTATAGATAAAAAGTCAAAAGTTATACTCTTATCAGTGCCAAAGTTTCATAGACTTAAGACAGTCCTTTGAGTTTTACAGGACCAACGCTTAAAATAGAAAGATACTTTTGTTATACTAGTGACTAAAATTTGAGTTGTCAATAAAGAAAAAACTGCAAACATAGTACTGAGTTTTTCACCTAGAAAGATATGTGCGTTTTTTGTAAAAGAGAATAGAGTGCTCTATTTTTAGAGGTAAGAATTACTGATTTGAGACCATAAATGATCAATTTTTTAAGGTAAAACTTATAAATTATACTGTATTCCATAAAAATTGTATTGTGTGAAGTAAGAAATTACTAATAAGTGTCTTTATCTGTTTCCAATTTAGAGACTCTAGAAAGAATGGCATGATAGGACTTTCAGATTTTCTTCGTTCTAAAGAGGAAAATTTAGAAAACCTCGAAAAGAAAACTCAGAAGACATGGGCCATTAATACAGAGAAGAACACATTGTAATGTCAAAATAGTGCTTTTTAAAACCTTGGCATCAAATACAACTTGTCGTTCACCACATGCATATGTAGTGTGAGTTCTTCTTGTAATGGAATGTGACCAGTGCATCGTGGGGCCCTATTTAATCATTATTCTTCACCGTGTTCTCCTAAGAACCTTAAATGCAAAATATTCATGGCAGTGAAATGATCTGAGTGAAACAACGTTTGGATGCTGCAGAGTAGGAAGGGGAGTGGGCAGTTTAAAATCAGCTGTATCTCTTCTTCTTTCAAAACTCCTGGGCATCAGGAAGGCAGACGCTCTCTGCTCCCTGGCAGCCACACCTAAGGCTCCTGGGAGGAGCGTCTTCCACTGAAGCTGGGTCTTCTCTGTGACAGGAGGGCCTGGAGGACTCACTGGCTGGGAAGCAAACTAGGCCAGCAACTTGGACCAGCACTTGGTCCACTGGACAGAGATAAGCATTGAGATCCTTTCTTTGCTTTCTTGATATAAAGTCTTCAAAATGACAGTGTCAGTGAATACATCTCAGATTATTTTTCTGAGAACTTGGGAGTGGTTTGGCTTGTTGGCTCTCTGCAGATTTGTTACCATGCTAGTAAATTTTATCGGTGTTCAAAGACTTGTGAAAACCCAAAGTTAGGAGATGCAGTTGTTATCTAAAGAAGTGTGTCATTTTTTGCACTGAAAGGTGTGAAGTATATTTTTCATCTGGACACTAAGCTACTGTATCTGAGGTGATCTTTTTCCTGGACTTACTGTCACCCTTGCAGTGAACCGTCGATATAGAGAGACTATTCGTAAAATTACAAGAAACTTTTCAGAGTTGGAGTTTTAAGAGCTTTTGCAATTTTTGAGTTGCTTTAAACCTTCTCAAAGTTTGATTTCCCCAAAGAAGTATTTCTCTCCTTCTAATCATAAAGCCTCCATGCACGGGGATAAGTGGAAAGACACCTTAGGTTTTGTATGAGTGCAGTGGTAAGTCGTGTGGAGTGACCAGATGTGTGCAGGGGAAGCACTGCGGCAGGAAGGGGCGTGCAAAGGAAGACACACAAACGGTGCTTGGACATCCCGTGCACCTGACACAGACCCAACAAAGGCGCAGAGGGTTTTGGGGGGGGGTTGTTTATTTTTGCGGGACGCGGGCCTCTCACTGTTGTGGCCTCTCGCGCTGCAGAGCACAGGCTCCGGACACGCAGGCTCAGTGGCCATGGCTCACGGGCCCAGCCGCTCCGTGGCACGTGGGATCTTCCCAGACCGGGGCACGAACCCGTGTCCCCTGCATCGGCAGGCAGACTCTCCACCACTGTGCCACCAGGGAAGCCCAGGTTTTGTGTTTTTTAAAGCCAATCAGCCACCTCAGGAGGCACACGTGAGGCAGAGAGCACAGGACATTTGCATGTGACAAAGGGAAGAGACGTTGTCCGGCTATCGGGACAGAAAAGGGACAACTTAATATGATGGATTCATAGCCGCTCCTCCGAGGGCACCACGAACGGATGGAGGACTTGGGAGAGGCTCCCCACCTGAGCTGGGGCTGGGGGGCAGCTCTGGAGAGTGACCTGCCTGCAGGGTTTGCAGGGACTGAGCTGCCTAGAGTGTCACTGGACCCATTGGAGGTCGGCAGGGTACCTGGGTGAACAAACTGCTAGACTGCCGTCCAAGTTGGGCGTGGAACTGACAAGGAACGTTGAGGTATAAAGGCCACAAAGTAGCATCCTCAGGGAATATTGTTCCAATGAAGCCTTCCTGAGGAAGCTGCTAGAGAAGTTCAGACAAAGAGATTGGAGAGGTCAACATAAGGACCAGTGTATACGGAATGTATATTTCTCCATAGAACTGAGACTAAATGATGGTGATAAAGGATGTGCTATCGTGTATAATGGCTGTGCGTGCTGACAACACAGGGACATAACATCTATCGAATATCGGAGACTGGGGGGTTTATGTGAAAAGAATCAGCTGATTGTCTGATTGTCATATAATTGTTAACCAGAAGTAAACCAACATTCATATCAGATATCTGGGGGATGGAGAGGGAAGAAGAGTTTTCTAGCCAATTTCAATACTGATCATTGTAGAGAACCAACACACACAGCCTGAAAAGAAAAGATTAAGGATATTATCTAGAGACGCATACGGTAATCATTACAGCAGAAATACAAACCTTCCTAAATACCAATATAAATAGACAGGTAGGTAGGTAAAAAGAGAGAACCTCTGAAAGCTGAACCAAAACATAAAAAAATGTTTACGTATAGGAGGGAGGCCGGGAGGGAACAGATGGAGGAGGCTGGAAGCTGGTCTTCTCTGAAAGTCCCTTTTTGTTGATTTTGGAATCCTGTAAGTATTTTACATAATTATAAAACAAAATTACATTTTTTTAAAAGTCCCTGAAAATTGAAAATACAATGAAACCAATGAACTTGACTGTGTATCAAGTCGGTGGTGTAACCACAGGAACGATTCCAAGTGACGTTACAACAAGTCACTTGAACATTCCTAGTGGAATATACAGTAACAAACAGAAGTTACAAAACAGTTAAAAATCCCAAACTGTTTTCAGTGATCAGTGTTGGTAGTAATGAGATAAGTGAGTATTTCGGTGTCAGTAAGAACCTGGATTTTTGTCCAGGAATGGAGGAATGAAGAAAGAAAGATAAGGTTAAGTCAAAATCCTGTGGTCCTGAGTTGGAACTGGAGCATCTGTATGAAATCATCCTCCCTGTCCACTGGAAAGGCCTAGAAGCAGCCATGCATCCAGTCATCGGGGAGTAGACCTAACAGCCAGGTGTGGTCCTTAAATCCCTCTATCCACGGAAAGGAGCTGGGGCTCCTTGAAGCAGAACTGATCCGGGCCTTGGGCAGGGAACGTGCGAGGTGAAGCCCAGAACAAAGTGTCGTACTAGCAACAGGCTGTAATGGACTTCCGGGTCCGGGTCAAAAGTCAAGTTGAATGAACTTCCGTTTGCCCTGCTCTTCAGGAATCCATCTCTATGACCGCCCTCCAGCAAAACGGAAGGTTCCTTGCCACTCTGGCTGGCTCCCCGGGGCTGCACCATTTTCTCCATTTCCCTCTAAAAATGTGCTCTCCGCAGGGGGCCATGAGTCTCTAAACCGACTCCAGGTCAGAGAGGAGAGGGCCCCTCGTGGGCGGTTGCGCCCCAGGAGCCCGGCCCGCTGCTTCCCGGAGGCCCCTGCCGCCTGGCCCAGCGGGAAGACGGGCGCTCAGCCATCAGACTGTCGCCAAGCTGGCCGCTGAGCGGCTTAAACAAGGTGCCCTTCTAGGGGCTGAGGACCGAGAGTGGGCCCCTCCCAAGCTTACAGGGGCCCAGGACTACTCTGGGGCCTGTTTGCTAACAAGTGTCTGTCCATTGGGCAGAATTTGGGGTGAGACTTGCTTTCACTGTAACTGTCTAGTGGGGGGGGGGGCTACGGGGGGACATAGAGCACCTCCTCTTGTCGGTGGCGGCCACCCCCCTTCACCAAGAGAGCCTCATCAGATTTCTGACCAGCCAAAGTGGCTTAGGTCAAGAAGATACATTTGGGTGGAATTTTATAAGACAGAAGAGATGAATATTGCTGTAAATAAACTTGCTAATGAGGACATCTGAACTCAAAAAGCACAAATCGGGGGAGACTGTTCCACTTTACCAAAAAATCATGTGTTGACACAACACTGTAAAGCAATTATACTCCAATAAAGATGTTTAAAAAAATCATGTGTTTCAGTAATGAAAGAGAATGAAGTGGGTAAATGAATAAACTGTGGTACATCCAGATAATGGAATATTATTCAACTCTAAAAAGAAATGAGCTATTAAGCCACAAAAAGACGTGAAGGAACATTAAGTGCACATCACTAAGTGAAAGAAGCCTATCTGCAAAGGCTACATGCTGTATGTGGGACGTTCTGGAAAAGGCAAACTATGGAGACACTAACAACATCAGTGGCTGCCTGCGGGGCGGGGAGGAGGGGGGCGGCGATGGATTGGTGGAGCACAGAGGACTTTCAGGGCAGCGAGGATCCTCTGTATGATACTATAATGACGGCTACATGTCCAAACCCATAGACGGTACACCACCAAGACTGACTGTAAGGTAAGCTATAGCCTCTGGGTGATAAGGATGTGTCAGTGGAACAAAAGGACCTCAGTGGGGACGTCAGTGGTGGAGGAGGCTCTGCTTGTGTCTGTGCAGGGGGCACGCGGAATGAAGTACTGACTCCTGCTGCAGCGTGGGTGCCCGTAAACCATCCTGCTGGCGGACAGGCTCTGGGGTTTGTCCCTGGTCTTAAAAAGCAGATCTTTCTTAAGAATGACTTTGTCGTGGAACTGGAAATGGCGTTCCCTCAAAAATTTTTCAGTCCCCGAAATCGTTTTGGTCAGAGGTAAGGCTCTGTCAGGGCCCTAAAGTTCAAACAAAAAGAACTTGACCCAGAAATATGAACTTGCCTTTGTCTAGTTGACGCCACCTGAAGACATAGGTCATCTGCTGGGGGCGTGGGGGGGGGGGGCAAAGGGGGTGCCGGGAGAGGAGTTTTAAGACCAAAATGCAAGTTCTGTTTCTGAGGGTAAAGGCACATCTCAATAGCCAGACCCAAGCTGGGTTTCCAGAATGTTCTTTAGAGTTTACTCTGGATCAGCGGAGTTGAAGGTGGATATCCCTCTAATGATGGTCCATAGGATGTCCCAGCAAAGGATACTGAAGCCGATCCCACACCCGGATGATGGTGCTGTGTCCCTGTCCCTCTGCCATCAGGCTGTAGGGTCTTCCTCTGGGTCACTCTCAGCTCGGCTCCAGCCCCTCAGAGGCTGGGCCCCTCGGTTGCCTGGCGCCGCTGGGGTCCCAAGTGCCCAGAAAGGCTGGGCCCCATCAAGGCGGAGGGTGAACTAACTTTGCAATTAACAAAGCATAAGGGGAAGCCACTTTTCTGTCCCATTTTGGCCGAGAGCCTCAAGTATCGTGTTCCAGCACCTAATCCAGCCACGTGCTGCTGGGCTTCCACTCCGGATGGTCTACTCCTCGGCGCCCAGCTTCCTGGCGTCCAGACAGCAGGCCTCAGCTCATTTCCTGTCCTCGGGCTGATGTGGACTCTGAACTATGACACAGCTGAATCATCGTTATTCTCCTTCATGCCCTGCAGTTATTTCTTTTTTAAAACAGCCGTAGGAAGGTTAGCTTTCAATCGGATTGTTAGCGGTCTTTGGAGGGCTCACTCAGGTGGTTTAATGAATAACTACAAGCTTTGTTGCAAGTACCCTTACGTGTTGGATAACATAAACTCTTCAAGCGACTGGAATTTTTGAACTAAGGAGCTCTAGACAGAGAAGGAGCCTGGGCTGGGCTCCAGGAGGGCCGGGGGCCCTGAGGGCCTGAGGGATGAGGAGGCAGACGCCCCGTCTGCATTCAGCCCCTGGAGAGACAGAGAAGATGTTTCCAATGAAAGCCACTTAGAAAAGAGACTTTGACAACGATGGGGACACAGCATTCAGAAAAAAACAACAATCCCTGGCATTTGGCAGCTGTGCGTTTGCAAAAAATCTGCTCTCCCTTGATTGCAAGGGAGTGGCTTGGGGGAAAACAGGATTGGAAAAGCCTCAGATTCAAATCAGCCAAAGGGGACTCTGACCTTAGGACTTCCAAACTGTCTGTCCCACCGAAACGCATGTCCCTGCAGTGCAAACGGCGAACTACGTGGTTTTCAACCTATTTGTCGGCTTCTGTATTTTTCACATTTTTTTTTTTTTTTTCTTTCCTGTATGCGGGCCTCTCACTGTTGTAGCCTCTCCCGTTGCAGAGCACAGGCTCCAGACGCGCAGGCTCAGTGACCACGGCTCACGGGCCCAGCTGCTCCGCGGCACGTGAGATCCTCCCGGACCGGGGCACGAACCCGTGTCCCCTGCGTCGGCAGGCGGACTCCCAACCACTGCGCCACCAGGGAAGCCCTGTATTTTTCACTTTTAAAGAAACTGGGTTTGCTTTGGTTTGGTTTTCTTTCGGGTGGTATTCATGATGTATAAGAAAGAGAAAAGGTGGAAGTAGAGATGATTCTGGAAATAGGCCGTCACCTGGCAGGATGGAGTTCCCAGGCCGTTGGGCAGGACCAGTGATTTTGTTCTGAAAATGATTTAGCTTCAGGCGTTCCCTGGTGGCCGAGTGGTTAGGACTCCGGGCTTTCACTGCCATGGCCTGGGTTCAATCCCTGGTCTCAGAACTGAGATTCTGCAAGCTGCACAGCGTGACCAACAAAAAATAAAAGATTTAACTACAAATCACACATTTAACTTACGATTAGCTGTTCACTTCCTGGCAGTCACTGACATACTTGTGAATTCTTGTAACGTGAGAAAATCTAGCTTTACAGATGGTTTTCCAATGTAGCGAGAATTTGATGTATACTCAATTTAACAATTAATGAAGAGTGGATATATAAATTAATCATTCGTTGAGTTCGATTTTTCTATTTCCATAATTGCAGCCTCTAACTTTTTTCAAGACTTAAACGTTTTCGAAGGTCCTTGAAACCCTGGTTATCTGAGGCTCTGTGCCCCAGCGTCCGGAATGAAAGCGGTGCAGACTCTCCCCAAGGAAAATCCCAACTCCATTTTGTCACTCTGCAGAATTCATTGTCCTTGGCTATCAGAGTGGATTCTCTCCAGAAGCCCATGAGGTGGGCTGCAAAAATATAACTAACCCCTTTTCTAGGGGACTGAACCCTAGAACTAAGAGGCCACGGTCATCCCAGGTCCTTCAGGCCCCTGTCTCTCTCAACTTTTCCCACATCAACCAGCATTTCTAATATCTGCCCCATTTCCCTGGTGCTGGCTTTCTATGAGGTCAGAAGACCCAACAGGAAAAGTAAACTGAAAAGTTTTCCCCGGAATGGCTGGGTCCTTCCAGAAGACTCGTGGACGGCTGGTATGGAACCCCATTGAGATGGGGCAGGGCTCCCTTACTTGCCTGCTCTGAGATGGAGGCACTGACTCAGGACGGAGAACGTCTCCCCTCTGGGCACACGTCCCACCCAGTTACCATCCCAAACCCAACCCGAGTTTGAATCAACGTGACCAGGATGGCCAGACAGGACATGAAGAACCCTGGCAAAGGCTGTCCAGTGCGGCCTCGGGGACATTTGGGTTGGGGTAAAACCTGGCTTAGATGAGAAAGCATTTAACCAGCACCTACTAAGTGCTGGACCCTGTGCTAACGGGTTTTTTCACAGCTCTGAATTCTCACACCAGCTGGAGGAAGTGGGTACTTACCATTGCCCGTGTTTTACAGATGAGGACAGTGCCTTGCCCGGGGTGATTCAGGAAGAAAGTGGCAGCGCTGTGACTAAACCCTGGCGGTCTGACTTCAGAGTCTGGGGCGCCCCTACTCTAAATAAAAGGTGAAGGGGAATGTGGCTCTTGGGGGGGGGACAGTAATGGGGGGGAGAATTCGTGTCTTGATTTTCTTTTGGAAAAGTGTGTAGAGTGCGCCGTCAAATAGGGACACGCAAAGAGGGTTGGAGAGGAAGGCTTCACAGAAGACTGCTTATCAGTGCGGGGAGGGTTTAGGGGAACCCACAGGGGAGGGTGCAGGGTCCTGGGCCAGCCATGGTGGCGGCTTTAGGTGGTAGAGGAGCAGCTGCCTCTGGAGCGCAGGGAGACGGCTGGAGCTGGGGAGAGGGCTCCCGGCAGGAGCTGTGGATTTAGTAGAGGGGTAGCCATGCCTCGGGACCCCACAGGGTGGCAGCTGGGGGAATAAATATCCCCTTCTCTATTTGCCTCCCACCCTCTGATCTTCCGCCAGGGCCCTAAGTTGGCCAAGCACAACCAGAAGCAGGGGCAAGGAAGGCGCCAGGCCACAGAAATCAGTGTCTCTGGCTCCGGAAAAGGGCAAAGCGAGGAGAGGAATGCTCAGGGTCAAAGAAGTGGAAAACATGCAGCACACCGTCATTCGTGTGAAAAACAGATGCGAGAGATTTGTATCTGTATCTCTATGCATTCATATGCTTGCTTATAGATGCATGAATTATTTTGGGAATGTTAACACACACAAAAGGCATTGGTAGAAACTTCTGAGAAGACGTGGCCTGCTTTCCATGGTGTAACTTTATCTACTGTTTGGTTTTTTTTTTTTTTTTTTTTTTGTGGTACGCGGGCCTCTCACTGTTGTGGCCTCTCCCATTGCGGAGCACAGGCTCCGGACGCGCAGGCTCAGCGGCCATGGCTCACGGGCCCAGCCGCTCCGCGGCATGTGGGATCCTCCCGGACCGGGGCACGAACCCGTATCCCCTGCATCGGCAGGCAGATTCTCAACCACTGTGCCACCAGGGAAGCCCTACTGTTTGGTTTTTATCCTGTGTATTTATTATATATTCAATCCATCCATCCACCAATCATTAACAAGAATGGATGTTTCGGGGCTTGGGATGCAGCCAATAGGGGCATGCCTGTGACCTACGCTAGACCAATCATAACACCCCCCCAGGCCACGGTGATTCATGGAAGGAGTTGGCACATGACCCGAGCTCAGCCAATCAGAGCCTCCCATGAGCTTTTCATCCTGGAGCTGGGCGGGACAGGTCCTTTTCCTTTCCTGTGGTTGCAGAGTCATCAGGAGGTGGGTCTAGAGCTGTAGGTGGTAATAGTAGCTAACAGTTACATGATACTTACACTCCGTTGAAACCTGCAAGTTATAGATGATAGACTCCATTTTTCATCCCCAAATGGCAGTTTCAGCTAGTTTAACCTAGTACACACCAGGCCCTCCAGGAGAGGGAGCTCTGCAGGGCAGGTTCACCAGCATAGTGGGAATTTTGGAGCCGATTAGAATTCTGCCTACTTTACCTACACTGACTCATTTAATTTTCATAACAACACCCCCGTAAAGTGGCTGTTACCGTTATTAACCTCATCCTATGGGTGTGACGGCTGAGGAGGAGAGAGGCTGGACATTTCATGTGAGGCTGCAGAGGACTCTGGTGCTTCCCTGCCTTCCCTCTGCCGGGGCTCCAGTGTGGAGGAGCCTCTCTGCACTGGGGGCTGGGGTGCAGAGGACAGGCAGAGCAGCAGCGTCCCAAGGGGTTAGGATCCTGGCCCTATGCCTCTCCAGGGGCACACCACCTCGGCTAGGCTCTCAATTCCATTAAACTCACCGATCAAGGCACCTGCCATGCTCCAGCAAGACCAAGGGGGATATCTGGTCTTTGCAACTGACATAGCCGGACTTCTAAATCAGTTTCCCCATGCAATCGGTTGAATAGTGGCCCTCCAAGAAGATATGTCCATGTCTTAACCCTGGAAGGTGTGAATGTGGCCTTGTTTGGCAAAAGGGCCTTTGCACATGTAGCTAAGAATCTTGAGATGAGATCATCCCTGGTTTAGGGTGGGCCCTAAATCCAATGACTGGGGTTTTTATAAGAGAAAGACAGAGGGAGACTTGAGACACAGGAGAGAAAGACCTGTGAAGGTGGAGGCAGAGATTGCAGTGATGCAGCCACAAGCCAAGAACGCCTGGGGCCAGGAGCTGGGAGAGGTGAGGAAGGAACCCCCCCAGAGGCTTTAGAGGGAACACGGTCCTGCCAGCACTTTGATGTTAGACCTCCAGCTTCCAGAACTGTGAGAGAATACATTTTTGTTGTTTTAAGCCCCCCAGGGTATGGTTATTTGATACAACAGCCTTGGGAAGCTAATATGCCCCATGACCTCTTGTCTTGCCAACTGTGTCCAGAGGGGGTGTCAGAAATGGAGCAGAGCTCTGGGATGGTCCAAAGCGAGATCTGGATTTGGTTTTCTACTGACCCCTGAAGAAAGCAGTCAGTAGACCCCTTTTTTTTTTCTGCTGAAGAAAGCCCTTTAAGGATTCCAGAGGTGGGGAGGGGTTGAGGATAGGGGAAGTTGAAGAGGAGTGAGGGAACCTTGGCTCATTTAGAAGATCAGAGAGGTTTCTAGAATGGGGAGAAGCTAGATTTGCTCTAGATCATTTTCTGATTTTCTCAGACTTTCTGTGAGTCTCCATGGCAGGCAGAATTCTGAGACGGCTTCCAAGATTCCCACCCCCACCCCCGTATGTACTCGCCGTATAATCTATAATCTCTGTACCGTCTCATGTCCTCGAGTGTGGGTAGACCTGTGAATACAATCGGATAGTTATTCCCTTGGTTCTCTTACATTATATAAGACTCAGAGGTAGCTGACTAGAGAGAGACCCCCCTGCTGGCTTTCAGATGTTAGCTGTCACCACGAGAGGGCCAGGTGTTCAGGACCCGAGGGTGGCCTCTGGGAGTTGAGAGCAGCCTCCTGCGGACAGCCAGTAAAGAACTGGGGACCTCAGCCCTGTGACGGCAAGGAACTGAATTCTGTCAATGACCCTGACGGTTTGGAAGTGAGCCCCACGCGTCAGACGAGACAGCGGCCTCGGCCCACACCTCGACGAGGTGTCTCTGCCAGGTGAGCAGAGACTCAGCCAGCCTGTGCTGGGACTCCCAACCCTCGAAACCGGCAAGATAATGAACGTGGGCCGTTTGAAGCCACTGACTTTGCGACCATGGGTTACGCGCAATAGAAGACGAACGCAGTTTCTGACCAAAGTTCCTCCCAAATTGTAAATGAATGAACGCTGCTGAGCCTTGATTTTGTGGGTTTTTCAAATGATCCCATATTAAAAATGGATGTATATTTTAAGCTGTATTTTTAGATGAATCACACATTCGTTTAAAAAAAAATGGAAAGTCTCTAAAGAAAATAGAAAAAAGATGAGCAAAAGATGATCATTGCTTATTCATAAATGTGCTGTAAATGTCCATGGCAGTTGCCTGCTCATCATCCTCCGTGTGGCCAGCAGCTTCCCCCAGAGCCCCTCGGGCGGTTTCAGAGCAGGGAGATGTCTCCCATGAACAGCTTTCCCCGATCGCCCAGAGGGCTCGTTTCTGGCAGGTTCTTCCAGCACAGAAGCACAGCCACTTTCCTGCCATTCCATCAGCCCCAGCCGACGAGACCTGGGTCTCAGCCCTGGCGGTGGGAAGGGGAACGCTTTTCCTTGAGTGCCCCATCCCGGTGCTGGGGGTCCTGAACGCTCCTTACACTTGCTATTCATGTATTCTTTCGAGTTATCTTTACTTCTTTCCAGCCAGTTCCTCATACCCAACCCTGTCATAGTGCCTGGTTCTTATATTGCACTTTACCTGTAGTTTGTAGATTGTTACATTGACTGACCCTGTCCTTTCTCTCTCTTCATTGGACCCAGACTGACGCACTGTTCCCCAGCAGCACATGGGCACCATGTGCCAACAACTGGGTGGATTAATTCAGAGGCCTGAGGTGACACGGTCCTGTCTCCAAAGAGCAAACATAATGCCCGTGTTAAGTGGACAGAGCACAGGGCTACAAACTAAGAGATTGGTTCCAGACCTGGTTCTGCAGCTAAGTGTGGGGTTGGAGAAGGTCGGGGTAGGGGGGGGGGTCATCCAATCTCTCAGTTTCCTCCTCTGTCTCTGTAGCCTGAAGGTAGTGGGCTGCAGGGCCTCTGTGTTAGGGTAAAAGCTAAGCTGCTGTGACAAAGTGACTTAAAGAACACAGACATTTATTCTCTCTCAGATCAGTCCTTCCGTGAGGGGTCCAAGGTGACAGGGCCGCCCTGCTCTATGCGATCACTCAGGGGCCTGGGTTCTGTCCCCCTTGTTGCTTCATCGTCACTTAGGGAACCATCCTCCTCTGCGTGTGTGCGGGGCTTGGGATGGTGGAGAGCGTGGAGGAGCAGACTCAGAAGTGTGCCGTCACCTCCATTCGCCTGCCAGTGGGGTGCGCTGGGTCACGTGACCAGGCTGACCTGCACAGGAGGCTGGGAGATGGAGCTTCCAATGGAGCGGCCGTGGGTCCAGCCACAGCCCGATTACATGGAAGGTGGGGGCGACCATCAATGCCCACCTCCTCTCTTCCAGCTGTTCCAGACTCCTCCACGTGTCACCCAGCGACCGACAGTGAAAGAGGGCAAACGCCCTGTCCACACGGGAAACCCACGCCTCATCATTCTGTGTTGCTAATAACGTCAAGATGTGTAGAGCTTGCAAGAAGGTCCTTTATTGCTGAAGAGTAAGGAAGGGGCAGGTGTGCCTAACAGAACGCTCCTGTGCGTCTGCTGGGGAATACGGAGTTTTTTCTGCCAGTGCAACAAATTAGGACCCAGCTGGTATTTCAGAAGTCTGAGCTAAGGTTTCCTGGATCTGTCTGCATAGGGAGCAGTAATGAAAAGCGAAGGAAATAAAGAAAAGGGAAGAAAATGATGAGTTTAAAGAACCCCCGCGTGTCAAGTAAAATGAAGGCTTGGGAATTTTTATTCATTTTACTCTGGTGTAGGGTGGTATAGGATTTAGGGAGACTGAGGGTTAAAAATGGAGACCTGAAAGTAACTTAACCCGTCTATAGCACTTCTCTGTGCCAGCCACTGTTCTAAGACCTTAGAGTGATAGTTCATCTAATCCTCACAATAATATTTTGAAATAAGAACTTGTTGCCCATGTTAAGAGACGTGGAAATGAGAGCAGAGAGAGGAGAAATAACTTGCCCCGAGTCACACAGCTAGGAGACAGCGGAGCTAGGATTTAAAGTTAGATCATTTGGCTCCAGAGTCCATGCCAGGGACCAGCAAACTTCTTCTGTAAAGCATCAGCTAGTAAATATTTTAAGCCCTGCTGGTCACGCGGTCTCTGTCACAACTACTCAAGTCTGCTGCTGACGAGTGAAGGCTGCCACAGACGCGTAGAGACAAATAAACGTGGCCGTGTTCCAATAAGCCTTCACCTATGGACACTGTTGAATTTCATGTAGTTTTCACATGTCACCAAATATTCTTCTTCTTTAATTTGCTTTCAGCTATTTATAAATGTAACAACGATTCTTAGCTCAGGCGCTGTTTTGTCCCCCGCTGGCCTGTGCGATTGACCTTGACCTACTGCATCTGAGAGACGTGACGCGTTTCCCGAGTGCTGGCAGCACGAGGCACTGCGCAAAGGGCTTTCTGTGCCCTGTGCCCTGTTCCGCGAACGTGCCGCCTTCAAGGCAGCAGTGAGGAAGGGCCCATTACCGCCTTTCATACTTTATACATGAAGAGGGCGAAGAGTCCCTGGAGAAGGCGGAGGAGGGTGCGCAGCTGCTGAGGGCCCGTGTGGAGACCTGATCGCGGACCGGCAGTCAAGGCGCTCACGGGACCCGAACACAGTGGTGCAAAGTTCTCTTGATCAGTCTCGTTGGAATGGAAGGAAAGGGAGAGCAGACATGCAGCAGAATGGCGGAAGGGACACGTGCCTAATCGTCTCGATCGTCTCCTGGGGGAAGAAGGCACCGCTGAAGGAGGCGGTGGTCGGAAGTGAGCGCTGGAGAACACGGGGGCCTTTCACTGATTGGTCAGATGAAGCTCCTCCTCCCACAGGCACAAGCAGAGGCGTGTGTGCGAGGGCGGGCCGGCCGAGAGGACTGGCCTCAGGCTGGCTCCGTGGCTGCATTTCCTTGGTCCCTGTGGCGAGCATTGCCCTCCGAGGAAGGCGCCACTGAGACCCACATGGGCCTCGGGGCCCGACTGTACTCTCCTTGGTCTGCATCCTGGACTTTATGATATGAACGTAAAAAAGGAGATGGCCTTTGGCCAAATCGCTCCAGGGACCTGCTCAGTTACTGGGAGTCCCTGGTTGTTCCCTAAAGCTAGGAAAAGCAACCCTGGAGGGGAAATTGGTGCCTTTGAGGGAGAAGCCGAGAAGCCAATCAACCAGCTGATGCCGATAAGGCGTGACTAAGCAAAGAAGCCAATCAACCAGCTGATGCCGATAAGGCGTGACTAAGCCGAGAAGCCAATCAACCAGCTGATGCCGATAAGGCGTGACTAAGCAAATTCCCTGCTTTAGGGGTATATAGACGGCTACGCTTTGTTGTTAAGCTTGCCTTGCAACCGTCAGTTGTCTGTGCCCTTCTGATCCCATACCTTGGTGCTTTCAGTTCTCTACCCCCTCTCGTCGATTGTTGCTGCACTTTGAGGACCCGCCGCGGCTGGCGGCAAGTGGCGCCCGAGCAGGGACCGGACGAGAGGGACATCTGAATCTCGGTAGGTGAATCCCCGGAGTTACGAGTGAAAGTGTGGCCACATAGTAAAGTTGATAGTAACTCGGGGCAATAGTCAGAAGTAAAAAAAAAAATATGGGACAAAAAGTATCCAAGGAGCGACCTGAGATCACTGATCAAGAGAAGGAGTTGTTCACCAGTGCTTTCCAGGCTTTCACAGCTAGAAATTATGATGTCTGTCTGCAACATCTTGCCTGCCTACAGGATATAAACAAAGACGATTATAAAATAATTTTGAATACGGCAGTAGCTGAGTTTTTCAAAAGTAACCAGACAACAACAGATAGTTTAAGACAGACACTTAACCAGTTGAAGAATCAGGAAGAAATGGATGGATTAGATGATGTTGAAAACAGTATGTTGTATTACAATCAAGCAGTCATCCTGTATCATGTCCGACAGTATACAGAAGCCATATCCGTTGGTGAAAAACTTTATCAGTTCATAGAACCTTTTGAAGAAAAATTTGCCCAAGCAGTATGTTTTTTGCTCGTAGACCTGTATATATTAACCTACCAAGCTGAGAAAGCTTTACATCTTCTTGCTGTTCTAGAAATAATGATTTCACAGGGCAACAATAACAAAAATGGAAAGAATGAGACTGGTAAAGATACTATTTTTGTGTTGAAATGTATGTAGGAGGACAAGGGACTTTACTGGCCGGCCATAGTTTAAAGGTAGTTAAAGCTGTTACAAGTTTGAAGTTTCCCTCCTTTTTTCCTTCTGATTTTCCCCAATCTGATTTTGAATTCTCAAATCTGGTGCACCTTAAATTATAATAATGGTACCATTTTAATTTCTTCAGTTTCTGTTACTAATAATAGTTTGGTTTTTTATAAGCATTGGGATTTGGGGAAGTTTGCATTGTCTTATTCTTATCAACCAGTTATTACTTGTGTTACACCCTCATATGCCTTGCTAATAGGAGATTTACAGATTGAATTTACTTCTGGTTCCTTAGGATATAATATAACTTGTCAGAATTGTATTTTTAGTGCTTGCATTCTGCCTATGAAAGGAACTTTTTCGGTTATGATGTTAAAACAACCTTCCTATGTAATGCTGCCTGTAAATATTTCTGAACCATGGTATCATAGTACTAGCATACAAGCTTGGCTAGAATTATCTGAAGCTTTAAAAAAAGACCTAAACGATTCATTGGAATAAGTGTATGGACTGATGGACACATTAGTTTGAACATACAAAAACTTAATGCGGAAATACAAGCAATTCAAGAAGCTCATCTACAAGAAGACGGGCCCCAACAATTAATTCAAGGACTCTTGGATCAGCTTCAATGGTTAAACCCAATGCATTGGTTTCAAAATGGACTCACAGGATTGATTACCGTGGGGTCATGTGTATTGTTGATGTTAATTGCATTACCTTGTTTATTACACTTTATTGTTGGCCGTCTCGCTGCTCTTTGTCAGGAGGTGTATGGGTTGAAATTGCATTATCAAGCTTTAAAAAATAAAAGAGGGGGGAATGTGGCGAGCTTTGCCCTCTGAGGAAGGCACCATTAAGACCCTCATAAGCCTCAGGGCCCGACTGTACTCTCCTTGGTATGCACCCTGGACTTTATGGTATGAACGTAAAAAAAGGAGATGGCCTTTGGCCAAATCGCTCCAGGGACCTGCTCAGTTACTGGGAGTCCCTGGTTGTTCCCTAAAGCTAGGAAAAGCAACCCTGGAGGGGAAATTGGTGCCTTTGAGGGAGAAGCCGAGAAGCCAATCAACAAGCTGATGCCGATAAGGCGTGACTAAGCAAATTCCCTGCTTTAGGGGCATATATACGGCTACGCTTTGTTGTTAAGCTTGCCTTGCAACCATCAGTTGTCTGTGCCCTTCTGATCCCATACCTTGGTGCTTTCAGTTCTCTACCCCCTCTCGTCGATTGTTGCTGCACTTTGAGGACCCGCCGCGGCTGGCGGCAGGTCCCCATAGCATTTGTTTCCTGGATGGATCAGCGGGGACCAGAGGGGCAGCCCCAGAGCATCCTCGAAGCCTCCATGAGCTCCCTTCTGGGCTTTCTGGCTCCCAGGTCCTGGTCCCCCTTCCTTGTTAGTTTCCTAGGGCTGACGTAACGCAGTACCACAGTCCGGAGGGCTTAAAACAAATACAAGCAAATGTACAAATACGAACAAAATGTGTTTTCTCACGGTTCTGGAGGCAGGAAGTTCTCATCAAGATATTTGCAGGGCTGTGCTCCCGAGACTCTAGGGAAGAACCTTTCTTTGTCTCTTCCAGGGTCTGGTGGCTGCTGGCAGTGCTTAGGGTTCACTGGCTTTTTGGTTGCATCACTCCAGCCTCTGCTCCCCTCTGCACATGGCCTTGTCCTCTGCGCGTGTTAGCGTGTCTCTTTCTGTTCTCGTTAGGACAGCAGTCATTGGTCAGTCTACTCAAGGATGACCTCATCTTAACGAATCCTCTCTGCAAAGACCCTAGCTCCAACTAAGGTCACATTCAGAGGTTCTGACTGGACATGCATCTTGGGAGGGGACATTATTCAATTCACTACATTTCCTTACCCCAATATTGCTGGATTCTCATGTCTAAAAAAAGTATTAATTGGAGAAAATAAGAATAGCTTTTCCCCTTCTCGCAGGAGTGAGGAAAGATGGCAAAATGACTGTCAGTTTTGGAAAGAATATGCAGTGCATTGGAAAGAAGTGTGGTGATGACAGTTATGATATTTTCATATATTAGCAGCCTCCCGTCCTCACAGAGGCATTAGGAAGATTAATGCCTTGGAAATCTCCTACGTTCTAGTGCTGTATTATTATTATTATGATTATCCCACTGTTCCCATTTTTGAGGCAGCTGCTGTAATTATGGTAACCGGTTTGGATATTTTAGAAAGATATCACAAATGATTAAGCTATACATTAGTCACTTGGACTATGCATAGCTCTTCCAAGTTCCAGGAGTATAACTGGGTGGTGGTGAGGGATCTATAATTGTTATTCCCATGTCATTCACAGAGAAAGTGAGACCCACAGAGTTCAAAGACTTGCCCAAGTCCTTGGCGTGGTCAGCGTTAGACAAGTCTGGAGCCCAGCACCCCCGTTACAATGACCATTCTCTTTCAAATATTTTTACAGCCTTAGAATGGGGGTTCAGGGACTTCCCTGGTGGTCCAGTGGTTAAGACTCCACGCTCCCAATGCAGGGGGCATTGGTCGGGGAACTAAGGTCCCGCATGCTGCATGGCGTGGCCAGAAAAGTTAATAAATAGAAGAAAATAAACAGGAGAAAATTTTTTGAAAAAAAGGAATTAAAGTATTAGAAAAAGAATGGGGGTTCATCGTGGCTCACACGCCCCAAATTTTTCAGCGAGTGGCTTATCAACAGCCATTTGGTCCAGTGCGCTTGGCAGAGATACAAATGCAGGGAGGAGGCTCCAGAATTAACACCTTCTCTCTCTGGAAGTAGAAAGAGAACAGGCGGGGCGGAGGAGGGCCCTTCATACCTGACTCCTTGGAAGCTTCAGAGAGCAGAGAGTCCGCAAGGCGGAGAAACTGGCACTTTTGCTGGAGGGCTGCTTTGGGGACAGCCCTGTGACATTTCCTGGCCACTTTTGTCCGCCTTTCTCGCCTTGTGAATGTTTAAAAAATTTTTTTTGTTTTTATTGAATGAAAGCTTCTTTAAATTCTACAGTGCTTTACCATTTTCAGATGCCTTGTGAGTATTTCCTGGGGGCTGGGGTGGACCTCCTCCTGAGCTGCTGCCACGCTGTTTATCTCTGTTGAATGCTGGCCATGACTCTGCAGTTTACAGGCTGAGAGCTGTCAACTTTTAAAGAGAGCTCTAGGGAAAAAGAAAAATCCACGCTTGTGCCCGGGAGGTGCTAAAAATAGGAAATTCCTAGCTTCCTGAAGAGCAGATCAATGAATAAATAGGCCATAAACAAATGTGGTTATTTCTGCCGGAATTTTTCTTTTCTTTCATTTGTTCCCTGGAGCTACACAAACACAGATTGATAGGTTTGTTTTCATTAATTCAAAAAACATTTCTTGGACCCCACCTAGGTGCAGGGTGATGCAGCAGCCGGATTTCTGAGAGGCTGGAGGTTGCCTGAGGCGAATCCTCCCGGGGATGTTAGGAGAGAATGGAGGTCAAGGCCATGCTGAGAACCCCCTCTTCTGTTCCGGAAAATTCCTAAGATCCTCTGGGGGTCCCAGCCTCCAGCGCCCCACTGTGGTTGCTGAATTAATCCACACTTTGGAATTGAGGCTGTGTGTGCTGGGGTGGGCTGCGGGATAGCAGGACTCAACGTGGGACAGGGCGGTACAGGCGGTGGGCCTGAGAAAGTCCTCCGCGCCACATCCTCCAGGCGCACCTGTAAACGTGGTCCTCGTGTTGGGTGTGTCCGTACAGCCCTGCCCCCAAGTGTGGTGCCAGCGTTGGCATACCTGGGAGCTTGCAGAATCTCACGCCCTTGCCCAGACCTCTGGGACCAGAGCTACATTGTCACAAGCCCCCTGGGGGACTAGAGCCTGAGAGGACTTGCTCTGGAACTCTACAGCGGGGACTGGCAAATCCCCTCTGGCCTCAAACCTCCTTCCACCTTCTGGAGGAGCTGGAGAAGCCGTCTCCTTTGCCTCCAGATCTTCTAGTTCTTCCTTCCAACACCACAGCTCTTAGGAAACCCATCGCACGCAGTGCAGGCCTGAGATTTTGCCTATTTCCAGGCTCACGAGGCAGCCTGTCAGTTTCATGGAGGCTGCCAGATGACCGATGCCACATGACACAAGACTCCTGGGTCAGGGACAGAGGGCTTTATTACTCGTAGCATAGCAAAGAGCATGAGATTGTAAAATATAGTGTATTAATAGAATATCTGAGACAGAGCAAGGCCCACAGATCGGGAAACCACGGCCATTGAAAAGGCAGTTTGTTACTCAGAGTTCGCAAGAGGACGGGGCACACGCCACACCTTGGGGGCCACATGGGGAGGCACCAGGGTGGATCGGAGCAGAGGGAGTGAGGGGAACATGGCAGGAGCCTTTCCTCCACAGGCAGGAATGAGTGAGGCAAGGCAGCAGCTTAGGATTGGCTGGTTTGAATAACTTCCATGGGCTCTGGGTTGTAGGGGTGACCCTAGTGGTCTGGTACCTGGCCCTGGGTGATCAGGGCAGGGGACAGTGGCCTGGTGCGTGAGGGCCCCATAAAAGTGGTGGTCAGGGTGTGGATTCCGGGTTGGTTGGTTTGTATTTGAAAACCACACTCACAGGACAGTCACTTACCACATCTAGGAATTGGCTCTGCCTGGGAGGGCACAGTCCCTCCGGGGTCAGCAAAGCCCCAGATGTCAAAGCATCAGAATCCTGAAAATATAAGACACCCTTAGTACAAGCTTAGTGTTGGCACTGGTTCTTCGTGAGTCCCACAGGGGCGACATGGAGGGCCCAGGGGGGTTCTGCCATGCAGTGGGTCTGCACCACAGCTGGGGAACGTGCATGTTGTATAATCGGCAGTAAAGAAACACGCCCAGCCTGTGCCCCAGGGGTGACATTATTTTACTGGACAATAACCAAACCACCCTTTCCTCTGCAGGGAGACGCCTCCTCCTCCTCCCCCTCCTCCAAGGCCGTTTGCTGCACAAACATCCTTGACAGAGAGCCTGCAGCAAAAAAGCAGTTCGTGCCTCTGCCACGGGATGCAGGTACGTGAGAAATACCCTCTATCAGCTTATGCTCTCGCCCTCTTTCAGTTCATTTCTGGTCAGGAAGTACCCACTGAGCACCCACTGAGCACTTTCTTACTGTTGGAAACGCTGTTGTTAACAAGACAGATGAGGTCTCTGCTCTCAGGGGTTTACGTGAAGGAAGTGAAGGAAGATGAGGAGGGAAACAAGTGAACAGGAGACAGAGCATTCGGAGAGTGATGTGTGCTGTGAAGGAAATGTGACAGGTGATGTGATGGAGTGGTAGCGGGTACAATTTACATTGGGTGGTGGGGAAGGCCTCGCTGGTGACTGCGAGCTTCCCTGAAGTCCAGTGATTCTCAGAGAGGGGTCCCTGGACCCGCATCGGCATCACCTGGAAGTACTCTCAAAAGGTACATTCCTGGGCTGCCCCAGATCTACTGAATCAGAGGCTCTGGGGGTGAGGCCAGCGCTCTGTGTTTACATGCCCTCCAGGCTTTCTGGTTCACACTCAAGCTGAGAACCACTGCTCTAAGCCTTTCTCCACACAGTGGCCTGGTGATGGTTTAAAGCCCTCATGAAGCCCTGAGCCACTCTGGCTCCTGCCCACCCTTCAGGCCTCTTTCCTGCTGGGCTGGCCCTTCCTGTGCTCCAGGAAGTATGCCTCAGCCTCTGCCGTCACTCTCCCCCCAGGGATGCGCCCTCTGCAGCCAGATCTCTCCGACTCTTTGGGCTTCAGCTCAAATGTCTCTCCCAGAGAGGCCCACCCCGACCCCATCTACCTTGGACCCCCCCCCGCCAGGCACTGTCCGCGTCACTGTCCTGCCTGTTCCCTGTGCATCAGTTGCCAGGCCTCACGCTTGCCTTGTTTACTTCCCAAGTACTGTCTTATTGGCCACCTTCGACAGGGTGTGTCAGATGTCTCCAGCACGGAAGTCAGCCCCTGAGATTTGATATAGGAACAAATGAATGATGTTTCATCCTCCCTGTGACGCCCACATCCTTCACCCGTGAGCAATTCAGACTCTCTGAGTCTCCAGGTGAACACAACGAACGTGGGTGAGTTGAGGGCCGAGTACCAACCCCTGCTCTCTGGGGCAGGAGGACCAAGTCCTGCCCACCATCTGCTGTTATGAATAAAGTTTTATTGACACACAGTCACAGCCACTCATTCACATGGTCCTCTGGCGGCTTTCCTGCAGTGGCTGTGACAGAAATGGTATGGTTCCGGCAGCCAAAAATATTTGCTATCTTTACAGAAAAAGTTTGCTGTCCTGTCCTGGGCCCTAGAGTCCTCTAGGGAAGCGAGGGTAGGGATGGAAGAGCAGACACACCCACTTCCTCCCTGAGGGGGACTCACGTCATTTCCGCCGCATTCCACAGGCCCCACCCCTCCGCAAGGGTTGCTGGGAAATGCAGCACCTGGCTGGAAAGCGCGGGCTGGCAGCGTCCCTCCTCCGCGGACGAGGAAGTGTATTTGGAGCCACTCCTCTTCATCACGCTTCTGGTCCTTCCTTCCAAGACGAAGGGAACCGACCCTCCGTTCTGAGCCCTCAGAGTAGACCTCACCCCTCGCAGAGCTAGCTGGGTGAGTTTCAAGCTCGTCCAGCGCCTCCTCGGTCTTTAGAAATGCAGAAGCAGAGAGTCAGAGCAAGGAGGCGGGTCACCGAGGCCCTCCGGGAGCGTGGGTTGGAGGGCGCTGGGGGAGGTGAACAGAAACGCCAGTGATGAAAGTTGTGTTATTCATCCTTGTGGTAAACTGACACAAAACTGAGATTTTGCTCAATGTTTGCACAGTTCCGGAAAGACTTGGTTGCCAAAAATGTTTTGTCTGCTTATTCAGCAGTTCTTGGGCTCTGCTTGGGGGAGATGGGGGCCACCCTTTCCTCCAGAAATCGGGGCTTCACCAGAAGCGCAGGGGCATGGGTGGCTGGACTGTCCAGCCTGCTGTGGTTCTGGCCGGGGACCCACTAGGGCCACGCGGCATCCAGACTCCTCCTGTGCTCGACAGCCTCACGTGGAAACGAGCACTGCTTACAACTGTCGACTCTTCTGCACCAAAAAAGGCTTAAGAGCTCTTCCAGTGAGCTTCCAGTTACCCCTGAAGTCAGTCGAAGTTTTGTCTTTCAACGTCTCGTTTGTTGCTTTTGCCAGTAATTCTGTAAATTGCACATTTGCTATGTGTAGGGTTTTTTTTCCCTTTTGTAAGATTTGAAACTGATGCTTCACCCTTCCTTTAGTCAGTTATTAAAATAAAAAGTTCTACCTGCTTTTATGTTTATCTTAGTTTAGTATTTACAGTTTATTATGATTGGTAGATTTGTTTATTAATTTGGTTGCTCTTTTTTTTTTAATATAAAGAGATATATATAATAAAAAAAAATAAAATAAAATAAAAATAAAAAGTTCTAGAATTCCCTGCCCACGGAGGTCAGCCTGTTATGGTAGTCAAGAGCACAGGTTTTAGAAGGTTGGAGCTGGATGTGAATCCAGGCTCCTGGCAAGAATTCACGGTTTAATTCTCTGAATGCTGTTCCTATGTCTACAAAACAGAGAAATAGGAATACCTGCTACAGGGTTGTTGTGAGGACTGACCGGATAATAGGGGCTCCGTAGAACCTCCCACCCAGCAGCGGCCAGTGAATAGTGGCTGTGGGTCCCTGCCCCCATCATGATGTCCTCCTCCCAGGCGCTGGTCTCCTGGCTCCACAACTGGGCAGCCCTGACTTCCTGGGGTTGTCTGTTACTTAAACCCCTGCCCAGGGGGACCATCCTCTCATGTCCCTGCATGTCCAAACGCTCAGTTCCCTGTGGGTTCTGGGAAATGCCACATTCCCTGGATCCTGGTGAGAGGTCACTGCCAGCTCCCCAGGGCATCCAGAGACCAGTTTGTTCTCAGTGCAGGCTGCCCCATGCAGACCTGGAGCTTGGGGTGCAGGACTCACCATGATGGCATCCCCGGAGCTCGAGGCACACAGAAGAAGTGGGTGCCCCTCACACCTGTGAAGATGGCCACTGTGAAAAAAGCAGAAAATAAGTGATGACGAGGCTGTAGAGAAATTGGAACCCTTGGGCAGGTGGGAATGTAAAATGGTGCAACCACTGTGGAAAATAGTTTCGTTGTTTCTCAAAAAAACAAACATAGAATTACTATATGATCCGGCAGTCCCACATCTGGGTATATACCCAGAAGTACAGAAAGCAGGATCTCAAAGAGATCTTTATACACCCACGTTCTTTGCAGCGTTATCCACAACAGCCAGCAGGTGGAAGCAACCCAAGTGTCCATCAATGGATGAATGGTTAAACGAAATGTGGTCTCTCCATACAATGGAATGTCAGCCTTAAAAAACAAAAAAGGACATTTTGACACAGGGTACAACATGGATGAACCTTGAGGACGTTATACTAAGTGAAATAAGCCAGTCACAAAAGGGCAAATGAGATATGGTTCCACTTACATAAGGACCCCTAGAGGAGTTCATAGAAACCTAAAGTATAATGTGGTTGCCAGGGGTTGGGCGGGGTTGGGGGAATGGGAAGTTATTGTTTAATGAGTATAGAATTTTGGTTTGGGATGATGAAAAAAGTTTCGGTTTTGGACAGTGGTGATGGCTGTAAAGCAGTGTGAATAGACTTAATGCTACTGCATAAACTGGACACTTAAAATGGTTAAAATGGTAAACTGTATGTGTATTTTACCACAATTAAAAATCAAAACCAAACCCCTAAAAGGCAGACCTTTTCAAATGCTTCTTTTCTTTACTATAAACTGTTACTCTTTCTGCCATATTAAAGACCCGCTTCAAAGGGGAAACAAAAAGCAGCAGGTGTCACTTCCTGGACATTTGGATAACATCAGTATTATGTACACCTCTTTCCCATAAATTCTGGGAATTTTTAAGTAGTTTATAGGAGCCCTTGGAATAGGAGATCAGATCTTTTTAATGTATTTTTATTTTATTTATTTTATTTTTGGCTGCATTGGGTCTTCGTTGCTGTACACGGGCTTTCTCTAGTTGCGGCGAGCAGGGGCTACTCTTCGTTGCGCTGCGCGGGCTTCTCATCGCGGTGGCTTCTCTTGTTGGGGAGCACGGGCTCTAGGCGCGTGGGCTTCAGTAGTTGTGTCTCGCGGGCTCTAGAGCGCAGGCTCAATAGTTGTGGTGCACGGGCTTAGTTGCTGCGCGGCATGTGGGATCTTCCCGGACCAGGGCTCAAACCCGTGTGCCCTGCATCGGCAGGCGGATTCTTAACCAGTGCGCCACCAGGGAAGCCCGAGATCAGATTTTTGAGGCACAGTGACCCTGGACCTTACCGACTTGACTGCCGGGGCCCTCAGGGCATGTAGACAAAGGCGGGGGGCGGTGGGACCAGGATCCTGGGGGCACAGGAAGGAATGGGGCATTGCAGTGGTTTGAATTGTTTCCCCTCAGAATTCAGGTTCACCTGGAAGCTGTGAATGTGACATTATTTGGAAATAAGGTCTTTGCAGATATAATTAGTGGAGGATCTGTATTTGAAATCACGCTCCTCTAAGAAGAGGAGAGAACACAGAGAGACACACAAGGGAAAAGGTGATGTGAAGACAGACACAGAGATTGGAGTGATGCGGCCACAAGCTAAGGAACGTCCGGAGCCACCAGGAAGAGGCAGGAGGGATTCCCCCTGGAGCCCTCACGGGGAGTGTGGCCCTGCCGACACTTGGATTTTGCACTTCTGGCCTCCAGAACTGTGAGAGAATAGATTCCTGCTGTTTTAAGCCACCAGTCTGTGGTAATTTGCTGCGGCAGCCCTAGGAGGCTAACACAGACACGCAGGCAGGCTGGGATCCTGGGGGAGTAGGAAGGAATGAAGAGGGGAAGGGATGTAGTTAGAGTCTCCTTGATAGGAAGTTCCAGCCTAACCTGTTGTGCAAAAAAAAGAATTTATTGGTTCCTGTACTTGCAACAATCAGCAGGTGTCAGCTTCAGAAGCAGCTGGATCGGGTCATTCAGAAAAAGTCACCTAGGGCTTCCCTGGTGGCACAGTGGTTGAGAGTCCGCCTGCCGATGCAGGGGACACGGGTTCGTGCCCCGGTCCGGGAAGATCCCACATGCCGAGGAGTGGCTGGGCCCGTGAGCCGTGGCCGCTGAGTCTGTGCATCCGGAGCCTGTGCTCCACAACGGGAGAGGCCGCAACAGTGAGAGGCCAGCGTATTGCCAAAAAAAAAAAAAAAAAAAAGGTCGATAGTGCTGAGAACCCTACTTTAGACCCAGGGCAAGGTGCTTATATTTGTTTGTTTACATCTGCTCTCGTAGCCATTCAATCAGGAATTATTCAATCACGACGGATCTCTGAGACTCCACAGGCCCGTGAAAGCCTAACAGAGATGCACGGGGATGTCGACTGACCACGTGGGAGGGCCCCAGCAATGCCCTGGGTGACCAGCAGCTCGTGCTCTCAGGCAGTGGTCTTCAGAAAGGGTGCACACACCCTAGAGGCTGGGCAGCAGTCATGGTATAGAAGGAAAATATTAGAACTTTCCTTGATTAGGGTTCGAACAAGCTCTAGGCTCTTCCACCCCCCTCCTGCCCAACGCTTTCCCCCTAAGTGTTCAAAGAAGGAGGCTGCTGCAAATGGACCAGCTCAGAGGAACTCCAGGACGTCTTGTTGGCGGGGAAGTGAGGTGCAGGACAGGGCCTGTAGGGCTCCCGCTGAGTAAGCAGTCGGGGGCGGGGGGGGCGGCAGAGTGTGTCCTTCCCAGGAGCCCAGGAAACCCGGATGGCAGGTGACTCCGGAGATGGAGGAGGGGCTTGGAAACAAGTCACAGGTGGACAGGAAGCGGAGGTGAATCTGCACTCAGAGTATGTGTGCGACAGAGAGAGAGGGAGAGAGAAAGAACGATGCCTCCATGACGACAGCCGCTGCCTGTCAGTCCAGCCCTGCAGGTCAGGAGATGGTCCTGCATCCTCCTCCAGGCCGGCGTTCTCCCCTCTTTGTCTAAGCACATCGGTGAAGGTTGATTTTTTTTAACTGATGCCCCCGTCTTGAAGACACACCCACTGGAAGGTTGCTAGGTAGAGTACAGGACATCCAGTCAAATTTGAATTCTAGATAAACGATATTATGCTTAATGTAAGTATGTCCCAAATATTGTATGGGGCGTACACAAAAGTTACTCATTGTTGATCTGAAATTCCCATTTAAGAGGGCGTCCTGTATTTCTGGCTGCTAAATCTCCTCCACCCGCCTTACCCACAAGGCCTCCCCGCCAGGCTGCCCAAGCCCCAGACACGCAGACAAGGGAAGAGGAAGGAATGGTGCCTGGACAAGCGGCTGGCGGCTGGCCAGCCTCCGGGGGCCGCGGCATAGCAGCTGTGTCAGGTCTGCCCCCGAAGTCGCAGGCGCAGGAGAGGCCTGTGGTCTGGTGGGAACCACAGCATCTGTTTAGTTGAGTGCTGGGAGGTGCGTGCTATTCCCCTTCCAGTTTTCCCGTCTCTGTCGAGTGGGAAACATGGCTCAATCCCGGAAAGGACGAGCCTGGAACACAAACGATCTGATTTCCAGCTGCAGAAAAAAACACATGATGGTGATGACACAGGTGTCTAATCACTTATCCACAATTCTGAAATCCAAAAAGCCCTAAAAAGACGTTTCTGGTGAGTTTGGAGACACAACCGATATTGGGAGGCAAAACTGATCTGAAGCAATGTGGGGTTATGTTTAGCTTTTCTTTATCCCCCGTGGTGTGAAGAGCGCCACCTGTTTATCGTCAGGCATGATCCCATCCCGCTGAGGGTGATAAGTGAGATTCGGGATATGCCCCATCTACCTAAGGGCCCCCAAATTGAATGCCAAAACCCCCAAAGTATATTGTTGGGTAAGGGGCTGTACAACTGTTAACAGCAGATATATTCTGAGCGCTCGGATTGTGGGAGCACCGCGCTAAATGCTTTATACATCCTCTCTCCTCTAATCCCTACCATCCATGAAATGGATACATTTATTTCCACTTTTGGTAAACTTAAAAAAAAAAGTACAATGTCTGCACGAAAAGCACACACATCAAGCGCACAGCTGGAAGAATTATTACAAAGTGAGCGCATGCCCGAAAACCACCACTCGGCTACATCCATCACCTGCCCCCCAGAGACCCCCATGCCCCACCCCAGTTATAACCCAAAAAGGGTGACAGCTCTCCATCCATCATCAGAGATTCATTTGCCAACTTAAAAAAATGCTGTTATTTATTGAGCAATTACTATGAGCCAGGAACTATACTTAACACTAGTTCTCACATTGATTCTATCAGAGTGAGAGTAACCCTGATAATTTCATTTTGCAAGTGAAAGGAAACCAGAGCTCAGAGATGTTTGTCCCTAAATAATTGTGCTAGTAGTTAATAGAGGTGAGGTACATTTTTCTTAATTAAACTTTCCGTGGAGCATAATGTTTTTACAAAAAATGTATGTCTTTTAAAAAGTGCGTATCTTGTGAATTCAGCTCAATGAATTTCACAAACTGTCCACACCCTTGCAACCAGCACCGAGATGGAGAAACAGAACATCATCAGAAACAGAAATAGCTCCCCCAATCCCACGGGCCCCTGGTCCTCCCACCAAGGGTGACCACTCTCCTGACCCTGACACCTTTGCCTGGCTTTGAACTGTATGTAAATGCAATGAAACTGTATGTTCTCTTTGGTGTCTGAGTTTTCCTGCTGACATTAAGTTCATCAGGTCTCTCTGTGTTGCTGTGTGAGGCTGCTGTGTACTGCTTTTCACTGCTGAGAATTCCATGGATTGAGGCTACCACCGTTTAGTCACCAAGCCCCACTGGTGGTTACCGGGGACGTTGTCAAGTCTTGGCAATGAGCAGTGGTGCCGCTGTCTAAACCCCGGCACCTGTGTTTGGTGAACACACGCACACATTTCTGTTCAGCATGATCTTGGAGTGGGTTTGGGAATCACAGAGTGAGTCTGTATTTAGCCTTTTAAAAACTTTCAAAACGGTTTTCCAGAATGGTATCAAGTATACTTTTACACCCCCCATTTTACCGTTACCTACATTACACCCCCTTAATGCAAACCCAATATGTTAAGGTACAGGTTTTAACAAAAGTAATTCACATGGGGTGTTTTGGGTTGCACTGTGTTCCCTCCACCCTGCTGCCGAATTCATATGTTGAAATCCTAACCCCCAGTACCTCAGAGTGTCACGTAATCCATAGGGTTGCTGCAGATGTAATTAGTGAATCTGAGTTCACACTGGATAGAGTGGGCCTTAATGCAATACGGCCGGTGTCCTTATACAAAGTGGAGACTTGGACACAGGTACGCAGGCCATGAGTAGTTTGGGGTGATGCATCCACAAGCCAAGGAACACCAGAGATCGCCAGTAAAGCCCCCGAAGCCAGAAGAGAGGCCTCGAACAGGTTCTCAGGAGGAATTAATACCGCCAACGCCTTGATCTTGGCCTTCTGGCCTCAAGAACTGTGAGATACTAAATTTCTGTGGTTTCAGCCACTCAGTCGGTAGTCCTATATTACTGCAGCCCGAGCAAGCTAGCACATGGAGTTAACGGTTAGTCCCTTTTAGAAAGATGCCTGTTTGGCAAAGAATGCTCATCACAGCATCCTCGAGGTAGCCTGATTAGCTATTGTGCTTAAAATATGTTTTGCCTTTTAATTTGATTCAGGAAGCCATGTAATGTGTAATTTGTTATATTTCTGAATGCTTGAAGTGAACGTAAGACATGACTAGGATGAAAACGGCAAGCGAGCTGAGTCCGGTCAGCAGGCCTCGATGCACATGGCCCGGGCTGATAAACGGGCACCCACCCACTGGGTCGGGCTCTTCGGAATAGCAGGCGAGTGCGTCTGGCCTTTCAGGGTGCTCGTCTACCAGGCCGCCCTCTCCCTCTCACCCCTCGGCACAGACCCCTCGGGGGATGGCCACCTTCAAGGGCGGTTAGGCCTCGGCTGGTAGCCGTGTCTTCCCTTAGCAGAGAGCTTATCTGCCCTGAAGTCTCCCAGCAACCCGGCCCCAGGGCGGTTTCTCTGGAAGGTTGAGAGGAGGAGGGGTCTCTTCCCTGGGCCCCGAGCTCACATCCTCCAGCTGGAAGCACAGACTTGGGATGCTCTCTTCCTCAGAACTGGGCTAAAAATAGTGCAATTTCTTAAAGTCCCGCAACACTGTGATTACAGAGTATGTTAGTTTCCTGTGGCTGCCGTAACAAAGTGCCACCATCTGGGGTCTTAAGACAGCAGACGTTTTTTTCTGGCACAGTTCTGGAGGTGAGAAGTCCCAAACTGACAGAGACACACTCCCTCTGCAGTCTCTTGGGAAGGATCCTCCCTTCCCTCTGCGAATCCTGGCGGCTGCCAGCAATCCTTGGTGCTTCTTGATTTAAGCCACATCGCTCCAGTCTCTGCTTTTGTTTTCTCAAGGCCTTCCCCTCTGTGTGTGTGTCTCTGTGTCCAAATTTTTCCTCTTTTCATAAGGACGCCACCCTCACCCAGGATGATATCAGCTAACTGGTTCCCGTCTGCAAAGACCCTATTTCCCAATAAGGTCCCATTCAAGGCTCCGAGTAGGCCTGAATCTGGGGAGACACCATTCAACCCTGTGCACAGAGTACTCCCTGCTTTGAAGTAAATGTTTTGCTCAATTAAATGTGCTTTTTTTTTTTGGCCAAGCCACATGGCTTGCAGAATCTTTCAGTTCCCTGACCAGGGGTTGAACCCGGGCCACAGTGAAAGCACCGAGGGAATTCCCTATATCTGCTACGTTTAGGAATCTCTTGCTCCAGTGCCCTGACCTTGGATAGTTTAGAAATTCAGAGAACATTTGCGTATCAGAGTGACCGCTGTCTGCTGGTGGCCTTACGTCATGTAAGTCTATTTCTCACTCATGTGAAGTTCAGAATGAATGACCCTGATGAACAGGGGGTGTCCGCCTGAGCGGGATTTGGGGACCCCAGGTCCTTCCGTTTCCACTTCGGTTCCAAGGTCCCCTCGCCTGTCTGCTTCCAGCCGCGGAGGGAAGGGTGTGTGGACACGGGGGCTGTTGCACTGGGCCAGGCCCGGGCGCGTCGCCCAACACGTCCCTGCCCGTCCTGCGGGCACAGGCCACACGGAGGAGCAAAGGACGCCGGGAAGTGTCACGTGGCCACGGGCTGTGGGGAAGAGGGGAGGGCAGGGGAGGACCACAGCTGCACTGGCGACTCAGGGTGGCTCCTGAGGGCAGGTCCTCCCACACGGAATTTTCCTTCCGCTCCTTCCCTGTGTTCTTCTCTCCACTTTTGGAAGCACGGCTGGCCTCTAGTCAGAGTTCGAGTCTCCCTACTCTGTAGGACTAGCCCCTCGGACCCCAAGAGGCAAAGAGCAAAGGAGCACCTCCCTTGTGAAGGGGGCTCTGAATGGATCAAACCCTAAAGGAACATGTTGTGGACACGGCCTGAGTGGCTCTGGACAGCCCAGACCGGCAGAGGCACCTGTGGGCCTGGAGATGATCGTCATGTCCTTCACGGTGGCTCTGCCACCAGGGCCCACTGGGAGCTCCGGGACCCTGCGCCTCCGGTGTTGCAGGGAGAAGCTGGTGTGAGGGAGCCGGGGCCCAGGTAACCCAGACAGAGTGCTCAGGACCGCAGCTGGGCAGGGCTGCTCCGAGTAAACTGACTCTCTCACTTGCCTTGCTGGCGGACTTCAAACTGCCACGCAAGGCCAAGTTGAAACCAGCCCTTAAAAATGGAACGAAATAGAACCGAATAGGAAAATACTAGGGTGCGTAGAACATAGTACAAGAACGCATTGTTTCAGGAAACTTCTGTACATATCCATTCCAGGTCGTGATGTAAAACGTTTCTTACCAGGTGTTGCAGTCAAAACCATTTGAAAGCCTGGGGTCTGTGTAGAAGAATTTGAAAGTAGATGATGAAAACACACACCAGGGATGTAATAATGATTTTGTGGGCTTTAGAAATGCTTTGTGCGGCCCGGCAGGAGGGGTGGCGTGATGTGGAGGAAGAGCCTGGCCTGGTTTGAACTGTGGCAGGACCAGTCCCCCACCAGGAGGTGCTTGTGAGGGTTACTTCATTTCCCTGAGCCTCCATCTTCTCATCTGTAAAATGGGCCAAATGACTACCTTGATGAGGAAGAGGAGGTGAATGAAATAACTGCTCACGTTTATTGAGTGCTTCCTGTCCCAGGCCTTGCTCTGAGCATCTTATGTGCGTAACCTCAGCCCTTCTTTACAACAGTCCTCTGATTAAGTGCTGGTACCGTGAGGGCTGTTGGTACAGACAAGGAAACTGCGGCACAGACAGGCCAAGTACCTTGCCCGAATGAGTTGCTGTACATAAAAATGCCTGATACAGTGGTTTGCACGTGGTAATGAACAAATTTTAATCTCCTTACTGTTAATTTTGTTCTAAATGCTTTAAGGGATCCTTAAATATAGTCAGATGGACAAGCTGGTGGAAGGCAGTGTGAGATACTGGCTAGAAACTGCCAGAAAGCCGCTCTCAGAGGGCCCTGGAGGTGTGAGGTTAGACCTCCCTCTCCGTGAGGCATTTGAAACTTCGGCTGCTGGGGCAAGAGGGCAGAGGGTCCCTGCCGCCCTGTTGGGAAACCTGACTTCTCATCATCAGAGGAACCTGATGGAGAATTGGGAGGAGGGGGCCTCCCTTCTGCCCCTTAGGGGAAGACTCAGCAGTGACTCCCAGAAGGAAAGATAATGATGAGCATGGTTGCCAATAAACGCTTTATTACAGGCTTTGAAAGATTAGAGACCCAGGAACCCCCGGCCCTACTCCGTACCCATCACCTGAAATCCACACTGCCTCTAAGAAAAAGCTTGTGATACCAACGCAGCTGCAGAAGGCCCCGCCTCCCGCCCACATGGCCACCCCCTGCCCCTCCAGGGGACAGGAGAGTTGAGTCCCTCCACGGGAGTCAGACAAGTCATTAGACCAAACTGCAAGAGGCAATTACATCTTTGTTTCTCAGAATCTGTGACAGAGAGCAGCAGAGGGTAGCATCACACCACCCTGGGGGCGCTGGGACATTTGCTCTGAACGCAAAAGCAGGGTGTATTAAGTTGGAGTGGAAATGCTTCATCCACGGTTACTGGTGGCGGTCGCGAAGAAGCCTCGCCCAGAGAGATGCTTCCACTCAGACTGGCCCCTCCTGGCCCTGGTCCAACATAGGCTTGTACCGAACAATCTTTCTACATCATCTTTTTTTTTTTTTTTTTTTTTTGCGGTACGTGGGTTGTGGCCTCTCCCATTGCGGAGCACAGCCTCCGGACGCGCAGGCTCAGCGGCCGTGGCTCATGGGCCCAGCCGCTCCGCCGCACGTGGGATCTTCCCGGACCGGGGCACGAACCCATGTGCCCTGCATCGGCAGGCGGACTCTCAACCACTGCGCCACCGGGGAAGCCCTCTACATCATCTTAGTGACATAAGGTACTCATGCCGTTTTTTAGCATAGTTGTTTTTACAGACACCACGACTTGTTTTGATTTCATCAACAAAACGCAATCATTTACCCCTTGCACAGTGCCCGACACATACTGGGTGTGAAATGAACATGGGATAAAACGATAACTTTAATAACATATGCAATTATATAATAATAAAAATAATAAGGTCAGAGCTAACTTGTTAGAGAACTTTCTTCCGCTGCCTGTTGTAACCGTGGAAACAGCCAGTGGGCACTCCTGTCTTTTTTGGGGGGGTTATTATTATTATTATTATTTTTTTGGCTGCACACAGGCTTTCTCTAGCTGTGGCGAGTGGGGGCTACACTTTGTTGTGGTCTGCGTGCTTCTCATTGTTGTGGTTTCTCTTGTTGTGGAGCACAGCCTCTAGGCACTTTAGTAGTTGTGGCACACGGGCTCAGTAGTTGTGGCTCACGGGCTCCAGAGCACAGGCTTAGTAGTTGTGGCGCATGGACTTAGCTGCTCCATGGCATGTGGGATCCTCCCAGACTAGGGCTCGAACCCGTGTCCTCTGCATTGGCAGGCGGACTCTTAACCACTGCGCCACCAGGGAAGCCCGGTGCTCCTGTCTTGAGAGGGCTGCCTCCCCAGTTGACCTGGAAAGAGTATCACCGCAAAGATTACACTCTGGTCCTCAGGGCAGGTGGGGGCAGAGGCTGGGTCAGAGGAGGAGAAATCAAGGACCCTCCTGCATGCACCCTGAGCCTGCATCCCAGGGAAGGGATGCTCCAAGGTGCTGGACCCTGGACCCCCATCTTCTCCCCACCCCAGCCGGAGCAGGTTTGCTCCTAGCCCAAGTGCCCCGCTGGACTCAGCTGCAGCAGAACTGGAGCTCCAGCGCTCGTGGGTGGGTTTGGGGTCCAGAGTCCCCAGAATGTGGGGTGTCAGTGGACACACTTGTCTCTGAGGGGAGTGGGCAGGTCAGAGGGGCCCAGGCTGGGCTGAGGTTGCAGGGGAATCAGCTCTCCCTGACTGCACACTGGGCGTGACACCCCCGTTCTGGCTGTGACTGTCCCCCCGCCTCAGCCTCATCTACCGTCAGATGGGAGCAGAGCCTGAGTGCAAAGAGCTCTTCCCACGGCCTCACTCCCTGTTGAGAAGCCTGTGCGACAGGAGGCCCCGTGTCTGGATGCAGATGGCTTCTCACATCCTATGGGCAGCGTTGCCGCAAAGGCAGTTCCCTAGATCCTCAGGGAGCAGGGGGAGAACAGAGAATGAGGCTATGGGCCCAAGTGATAGTTGGGAACTGTCTTTCTATCCATTGCAGGAGGCATTTTAGTTTGCTCGGGCAAACTAAATACCACAGACTGGGGAGTTTAAACAACAGAAATTTACTTCGCACAGTCTGGAGGCTGGAAGTCCAAGGTCAAGGTGTTGGCAGGGTTGGTTTCTCCGAAGGACTCTCTCCTTCACTTGCAGATGGCCACCTTCTCTCTGTGTCCTCAGGTGACCTTTCCTCCGTGCATGTGTATCCCTGGTGTCTCTTCGCCTTCTTAAAAAGATTTTAGTCATGTTGGATTAGGGCCCCATCTTTATGACCTCATTTAATCTGAATTACTTCCTTAAAGGCCCCATCTTCAAATGCAGTCCCATTGGTTTTAGGGCTTCAACACATGAATTTTGGGGGCACACAATTCAGTCCATAATGAGAGGAAAACAACTTCCAGGTGGCTCCCAAAGGCTTTGGGGCTGTCTTTTGGGTAAAATGTCCAAACTCCATCGCATGCTACGTGGCACATGCATTTAAAGCAGCATGTATGGCTGGAGCACATCTTTCACCAGTTCAGGCCTTTAGGAACCAAGAAAACTTCACTCGTGGCACTGCTGCTTTCTTTACCAAATCAGCCTCTGCCTCACCCTGGGCTGGGGCTAGAGCTCCGGGAGGTGGGTGCTGTGCCTGATGTCCAGGGGCTCGCTGCCAGGCCAGGCATGGTCCGTGCCTCTCTTCCACCCGGGAGGGCTCTAGACAGGAGTGCAGTGGAAGGCTGTGGCCCCTGCATGCTGCTAACAAGCCCCCGCTCCGCCCTTCCCCCTCCGTTCTTTCATACGGATAATTCCTGTGTAAAGTGCTGTGCAGTCTCAGTTGCCAGCTTCTTCCAAAGGGGCCACTGCGTTGGGGGTAGTCCCCAAGTCCACCCTTAGGTTCAGTATTCTCTAGAAGGACTCACAGGACTAAGAAAAGCTATTGTATTTATGCTTGTGGCTTACTACAGTGAAAACACAGATTAAAATCAGCAAAGGGAAAAGGCACATAGGACAGAATCCAGGAGAGAGCAGGGACGAGCTTCCAGCCATCCTGTCCCTTGGATTTACATGCACGGTGCTTAATTCCCCCAGCAATGAAGTGTGACAACGCTCACCAAGCGTTGTCAACCAGAGAAGCTCACCTGAGCCTTGGGGTCTTGGGTTTTTATTGGGGTCAGTCACGTAGGCATGCTGTGCTCCATGACTGACCCAGCTCCTCAAACTCCAGCCCACCAGAGGTTAAACTGATAACAGCATAGCCCACAGCCTCAGGCATAAAATAACAGGTGTTCACCGTAAGGCTCGCCGTTAGCACAAATCATTTGGCAGGGCCCAGGGCCTCCGACGTACCAAGGCGCTGTTATTGGGAAGGATATTCTGAGGGCCCAGAGGTCATCTCCCAGGAGCCAAGCAGGAACCACGTGCAGGGTTTGGGCAAGCCGGGTCTGCTGAGTCACTCCTTTCCTGCAGGGCTCCCCAGCCCCGGGGCCGTGGACCATTACCGGTCCGCAGCCTGTCAGGAACGGGGCTGCCCAGCCGGAGGTGAGCGGCGGACGAGCAAGTGAAGCTTCATGTGCCCGTTCCCCGTCGCTCGCACTTCCCCCTGGACACCCTCTCCTCCCTGCGTCCGTGGAAAAGGTGTCTTCCGCGAAACCGGAACCTGGTGCCAAAAATGTTGGGGACCGCTGCTTTACTGCACAGCCAGCATCCCTGAACCCCTCTGGCTGGGAGATTTAGTACCGTCAGTGCCAGAGGTTATCAATCTGATTCATTTTTGCCGTTATGATCTGGGAAAAATTATATGTTTTTATCCTAATTTTAATTTGTTTGATTATCAGTGAATCAGGTCAACTCTCTACGCATTTCATTGCCACCTGGATTTCTTCTGTACTTTGCTTAGTTAGTTAATTATTTATGTATATGATGGGTCATTTATATTTTTTCTTTATAGGAGCCCCGATGCATTGTGCATATTAGCTTTTTGTCACACGTTGAAAATAGTTTTGTTTTAACTTGTTTTGGGTGAACTACATGGAAATATATAATTTTTAGGTAGTCAGTTGGTCAATCTTTTCTTTCATAATTTTAGACTTTAGTGGTAGGTTGAGAAGGGCTTTCTTCTCCCTGCACTATTCACTCTCCATCATTTCTTCTCATGCTTTATTTTTAAACACTTAAAATATTTGACCTTTTGGAATATTTTAGTGTATATGATGTTAATTTCCTAGGGCTGCTGTAATAAATTACCACAAACTGGTTGGCTCAAAACAGTAACAAATTTATTCTTTCACAGTTCTGGATGCTAGGAGGGTGACTCAAGGGCTTGGTCGACAGGGCTGTGCTTTTTCTGAAGGCTCTGGGGGAGAATCTATTCCACGCCGCTTTCCCAGCTCCCGCATTGTGGGCAATCCTTGGCCTCCCTTGGCTTGTAGACCATCACCCCAATCTTTGCCTCCATCTTCCTGTGTGTTTCTGTCTGTGTCTCTTCTCTTCTTACAAGGACATTGGTCCTCTTGGATTAGAGCTCACCCTAGTGATCTCATCTTAACTTGATAACATCTGCAGAGACACTATTCCCAAATAAGATCGCACTCACAAGTTCCAGGAGTTAGGACTTCAAGGTATGTTTTTAGGAAACACAATTCAAACCATAATACGGTGTCATATCAGGATCTAGGTTCATTTCTTTTCCCAACACTTACCTAATTGCCCCAATGCCATTCATTGAACAATACATCCTTTCTCCATGGATCTATTTCAAGCGCCTTTATTCTGCTCTAGCAATGTATTGCTCAATTTCTACTGAGGTCTTATACTGCTTAACAAGGCATTCGTGTATAACTACCCAGGATAGAGGATTTTAATTGTAAATAGGTTTAAAAAAAAAGCAGCAGTTAACCTCCCATTGTTATTATATTGGGCTATCTTAGTCATTCAATCTGTAATGGAATATCTGTCTGAAGATACTTTCGCTTCTTCCAATTTTCACACCCTTGTTTGGCCTTGGACCCCTGTAGCTCCTGCTTTATAGCTGGTTGTGTTTGACACACACACACAAAAAGCAACTTTTTTTTTTTTTACCTCTTAGCCACTACACTAATAGGATTTGAGTATTAAAAATATATTAATAAAAAAATCTCCATAATGCATTCCTCCAACGCAGGAGTTTATAAATTCTGACACAACACTCCAGAGCTATAAGGAATCAGACCAATACAAGGACTTAATGGCCGAGAGATGCTCATTCAGTCAGTCAACATCTATTTACTGAGTGCCAGGCACTGTTCTAGGCACAGGTGCTACAGCAACAAACAAGACAGACAGACTCTCTGTTTCCATTAAGCTTGTATTTCAGTGGGGAGTGAGAGTGGGGAGGCAACAATTAGACAAGCAAACCTAAAGAGGTACAGAATGCCCCCTCTAAAAACAAAGGAAAGGATCACCGACTTGAATTTCAGGGCAGAATCAAACACTCTGCTAAGCTTTATCTTTCTTGGTGAAAAATAGATTATTGGTGACATCCTCATTTTTCAGATAAGAAAACAGTCACAGAAGTGAAAAACATGTGCAAAATGGAACATACCAATAGTAGCAGAGCTGATACTTGAGTCAATAGACCTACTTAACAACAATCTCCCATTGACAGCTTAGTTCATTAGTTTAAAAAATAGCTTCAGGGACTTCCCTGGTGGCAGAGTGGTTAAGAATCCGCCTGCCAGTGCACGGGACATGGGTTCGAGCCCTGGTCCGGGAAGATCCCACATGCCATGGAGCAACTAAGCCCATGCATCACAACCACTGAGCCTGTGCTCTGGAGCCTGCGTGCCACAACTACCGAGCCCACGTGCCACAACTACTGAAGCCTGCACGCCTAGAGCCCGTGCTCTGCAAGAAGCCACCAAAATGAGAAGCCTGCACACCACAACAAAGAGTAGCCCCTGCTCGCCGCAACTAGAGAAAGCCCATGCACAGCAATGAAGACCCAATGCAGCCAAAAATAAATAAAAAATAAATAAATTTCTAAAAAAAAAAAGGCTTCGTTCCCATTTGTAAGAAGGAGAAACCGAGGCTCAGAAAGAGTACCTGATTATTTGGTTGTCTGCAAGGATAATGCTTATGTAGCAGTTCCTCAAGAAAGCCATCAGAGTCCTCAATATACAACAGATGCACAGTAAATGCTGAATTATGCTGTAAACACCTGAGTTGGTATCAATAATCGGTTGGGTCCCTCTGCATGGGACTGTGAGGTGAAGGAGCTGGATACACACAGGTAACATATTTTCTGATTTGTTTCATTATTTGTGCCAAGAAATCTACATTCCCATGGATATTTTTAACATTTTATTTCAAAATAATTTTAGACAGCGAAATTTGCAAAAAATAATACCCTTCACTACTTCACATAATGTCGTGAGTTTACATACTATGGTACAGTGCCCAACCCCAAGGAAATCAACCTTGGTACAAGACTATTAACTAAGCTACAGACTTATTTGAATTTCACCTGGTTTTTCCCCTGCATAGTAGAGGGTTAGCTCCGCAGGCTTGGAGGTGTTCATGTCCGGAATATTCTGGAGAAGGGATGGGTGCTTGACCAGGATAACATGGTCTTCAGTAGCCCCCATCCCACCCCTCTCACACACACCAAATCTTCCTACAAGCTAGTCCCCCACTTCCCCAGGCTCCTCTTGGAGGACCAGCTCTTCATCCCTCTTCACTACTCAGCTGGGCGGTCAAATCCTGGATGAAACCTTCTGGGTAGCCACTTGGGAGAGAGAAGCACTCATGCTTCCCATTAACAGAGGGCCTTGTGCACGTGGCTGTCATGGCACCCCTCACGTTGCATCCAACTCTCTCCCGAGGTAGGCTGAGAGGTTCCTGGAGCAGGGCTGTGGTGGGCATTGCTCTTGGTCTGCTGAGGGTAGCATCCAACCTTCTTCTGGGATGTGTGCTTTCTCTCCACTGTAACCCCCAGGTGCCATGATCTTACAGACCCCACCCACATGACCACCACTGATTGGTTGGAATTGGGCACCCGACCCCAGCTGGGCCAATCAGAGCCCTTCCCTGAGATTCGTGAACTTGGGAGGGAGCAACAGATGCAGTCACCTTCTGGTGGTGAGCACCCAGCATCCTTGCTGGAGGAAGAGCCTGCCTTGGCGTAGGAGAAAGTGAAGTCAGAGGCTGAGATAAACCCTGGAGAGAGTCAGCTTAGTCCCAGACACCTCGGAGGCCCTATGCCTTCCCTGGATGACATAAGCCTTCCCTCAGGTTTCTTTTACATTCAGCCCAAAGCGTTCGCTAATGTAAAGACCATATTTCATCCTTTCCGCATCGCCAACCGGTGGCAAAAGGCCAGGCGCCCACTACATCTCACATGATTATTGAGTGAATGAAATAGAGGAGTTCCAAGGCCTATGTTGGCTACATCGCAGTGTTCCTCAGGGCCATTGCCGCCTTTCTGTTGCCATATATGGAACTCGATGGACCAGACGCAACTCCAGGCTCTTCCTCGTGGGTCCTTAAACAAACATGTTGAACAGCATTCATTTTACAGGCACCTTCAAGAGACTGTCTAGGTGATTTGCAAAAACAGTCTGCCGGCCTAATGCAATCAGAAGAGCCAGTGTTTTCCATCCTACACTTGGGGATTAGGAGGAAAAGCCGGTGTAAGCAGGGCGTAGGGGTTAGCACAGCTGTGGAGGCGTGGAAAGCAGATTGCACAGCTCAGCATGGCCTGCGTCAGGGAAAGTCAGCCAGGACGCAACCCCAGGTGACAAAAAAAGAAGAAAAGGAAGTCCAGATTTTATTTCCCAAACTCATCTTAATTTTATTCCCTAGCTCATCTTAAAATCGGTGAATAATTCAAGACAGAATGATCTGGTTAGACAACAGCAATATTTCTACTCGGTGGCTACGTCCACAGTAGAAAAAGGAAACTGGTGCATATTTTGGGTAAATAAGAATGTCTTCTCTGTTCATTTGAAGTAAAACTTTTTTCGTCTGCTTATAAAGCAGACAAGTCCGTTTGCAGAAGAGTATAAAGTGCCCAGGGCTGGGGCAGGGGGGGAGGGTCAGGCTCACCTGGCACCCAGCCCTGTGAGGGCCTGTTCAAGGGGCCTGGAAGCCCGGGAAGGAACACGCCCCAGGGAAGAGAGAGCCTCATACAAGATCCTGGTCCTTAATTTCTCTGCCTCTGGAGCAGGAGGCTGGCCGAGGCTGCAGAGCACAGGGCAGCCAGACACCCCTCCTGGGAGGCGCTTTCCGCTCTGGGTGGTGGAGGGCGCTCTGCTGGGACGTGCTCTGCTTTGGTGTGAGCCCGGGCTGCCCTCATGGCGGCAGTGGCCTCGGCGGAGAGAGCTGGGGCGGGGGTTGTTCTCGATGATCACCCGGCTTTGATACCCTGAGGCTCTGGCCTTGACTTGCACAGCATCGGCCTTGGGGTCCCAGACTCTGGTGGCTCCGAAAGGCAGGGTCTGTCCCAGGGGCTGGTTCTGTGGGGACACGGGAGGCGGTGGCTTTGGTGGGGCAGCTCCACGCTGTGTGAAGCCCTCTGTTGGTTGCCAAGGCTTGATACTGTCACTGTCATTCTTGTCAGACTTACAAAAAACAATTCCGTTTAGTTTGCATTTATATACATTTATGTAGACCTTTGTGACTTGCCTCCTTATATCCTGCCCATTATTTTCACTTTTTTTTAAAAACTTGACTTTAGGAACTCTGTATGTATTCTGGATAGTAATCTTTGTCAGTAATGTAAGGTGCAAATTTTTTCCCAGCACTATGTTGCAATTTTAACTTTATTTATGATTTATTTCGTTTTAGGGAGGCTTTAGTTTGTATGAAATAAAACCTGTCGGTCTTTTCCTTTGGAAAAAAAAAACCACACAAAACCCTCTGTTGGATGCCTCACAGCTCTGACAATTCAAAAGCGTAATTAACTGTGAAGTTCATTGTTTAGTATCTGTCTCAGCAATAGGGTGACCAGGTGTCTGCTAAATAGGGTGACCAACCTGTCTAGTTTGTCCAGGATTTCCTCAACGTTAGCACTGAAAACGCTGCGTGCCAGGACCCCCCACCCCCAGTCCTTTGCAAACCAGGACAGTTGGTCACCCTACTTAGCAGACAGATGGAAATCTCCACCAGCAGGGCCCCCGAGTCTGTAATCCACTGTATCTCCTATATTCCTACTCGGACCCGGTGCCTCGCACAGAATGTGCATCCTGTCAACAATCACCGAACAAAAAGGATTATTATTCCTGGAAATGCTCTGCAAATATTTGCTGACGAATGCCCCCCGCTAGTAAACGAATTCTTTTCAATACTATAATATTACCAGTAAATGGGACACACTGGGTTTACAAACTTGTTTAAAAAGGAATAGAGATTTTTGTACACGTAGAGAGTGCCAAGGGGGGGTAAGTTTAGCAGAGCTAAATCCTCTAAAAACAGTTCAGCAAATGACCTCTAGAGGCTTGATTTCTTGAATCAGTCTTAAGTGCAGATTATGGATTTCCAGATCCTCTCAGTTATGAGGGCCCAAAGCAGGAAAGATAGATGCTGGACAAATGTGACAGTTATGCAGAAGAAGAACTTATTACGTGGAAGGTCACCTAACGTAGCAATTTCACAAACATTGCCTTGGATGGGACGCATAGGACTGTGGGCCTGGAGATGTGACACGATTTGAAATCAGGCTGTCTGGTTTTACAGCACATTCTCCCACTTCACCTTGGCCGGGGACGCAGTGACGGAGCCAATGGCCCCGTGGTTTCCTGAGGCTGTCCAAGCCCCAAGCCTCTAGACGCATCTGTAACTGTAGGCTGATGACCACGTGACAGTGTTAAAATGTCGGAAAGACACAGCACAACCACCGCTGGTTGCTTGTTCTTTGCATGTCTCCAAGGCAACCTGGGGCCATGACCAATCCTTGGCCCATCCTTGAGAACAAGGCTCTTGGGAGGTCTGTGATGTCAGTGATTGATGAAGCTGTGTACACCTGGCACGGGGGACCGTGTCCTGCCAGCGTGTCAGGATGGCTTTGCACAAACACCAAGACTAATAACGCACACCTGGTTTCACGGTTGGAGTCCTGAGTTCTGGTTGCTGTGGCTGGCTGATAGCAGGATGTTTCTATGGGACCGACCCCCCCCATTGGCACCTGGACCCTGAGACGTGCGTGGGCTTCCACGCGTGACCCCGTCGTCCTCTGCTGGAGAAAAAGCACATCCCGAGTGGGCGCAGAGGAGGCATGGCCGGGGAGCCTGTGCCGGGCTTCTGGGGATTCCAGCAACACCTAGCTTTCCCTGCCACTTCTGCTCTGCGCCCTCTGCTGTAATAAATCTCAGCCCTGAGTACAGGTCACACTGTGGAGTCCTGTCAGTCTCTCTAGCAAGTCGTCAGCCATAAGGAGGTGTAGGCCCCCCAGCACGGAACAGGAAACAGTGGAGCCCCGTTCCTCTTTATTCTGCTGGATGCTGCCCAGCCCTGAGATCCAGGCCATGCACCTCTCACCCAGCCCTACCCCTTCCAGCTTTGAATGCGGGTGGCGAGAAACAAGGGGCAGAAGAGCTACAGGCCGAGCAGGAGCTCCAACCATAATCCCCCTGGAGGGGTCCTCTGAGGCTCAGAGCCCCAGCGTGCACCCGCCTGGGAAGTGCAGGAGGAAACGTAAGGCCCAGGCAGAAGGGGTACGGAGGGGGGAGGTCCCTGGGAGGCAGATTTCAAGGTTCGTTGCCTTTCGGAATCTCCGGGATTTTTGGACTGCAGTTAATTTACCTAACTGGAGTCAAAGCCACAAGGGCTGCCCTGGGACCTCTGTTATTTATTACGGTTCAGCCAGGCAAGCACTTTGGGTCAAAGTATCCTCCAGCCCTGCAGATCCCCCTCCATGTGTGCATATCTCTGTTTCACGGTCCAGAAGCACATAGCAAATCCATTCTCTCTCTCCTTTTATCCATCTATATCTATCTATCTATCTTTAGTATTTTTATATGTATAAGCTGAAGAAGCACATTTCAAATCCATTCTCTTTTTATCTGTTTATTTACCTATATCTATTTGTCTGCTTGTTTACCTATAATATGTTTATATATATAAACTAAGGAGCACAATCACAGGTGCAAATATCAATTAAACACTTAAAGAGTAAGATAGCTGAACAATTACAAAATACACTTGCTAGTCAAAATATCCCAGCATTTATTTTGCATCCAAAATGAATGCTAATCCAGAATAGCCAAAATAACCTTGTAAAAGCAGAACAAAGTAGGAGGGCTTATACTTCCTGATTACAAAACATACTTCAAAGCAATGGTAATCAAGACAGTGGTACTTGCATAGGAAAAATGTAGAGACCAATAAAATAGAATTATAGAGTTCAGAAATAGACCCATATGTCAAATAATTTTCAACAAGGGTGCCAAGAGCATTCAATGGGAGAAAGAATGTCTTTTCAGCAACTGGAACAGCCACATGCAAAAGAATGAATTTTGACCTTTACCTCAGACCTATACAAAAATTAACTTAAAATGGACCAAAGATTTATATGTAAGGGCTAAAACTATAAAACTTAGAAGAAAACATATAAGAAAACCTTTATGATACTGGATTTGACAACAGTTTCTTAGATATGACACCAAATGTACAAGCAACAAAGGAAAAACATAGGTAAGCTACACTTGATCATGATGAAAACGACATCATCAAAAAAAAAGTGAAAAGACAACCCACAGAATCGGAGAAAATATTTACAAACCATATATCAGAGAAGAGTCCAGTATCCAGAATATATGAAGAACTCTTACAACTCAACAAGAAGACAAACAACCCAATTTAAAAATGAGCAAAGCACTTGCATACACATTTTCTCAAAGACATAGGTATAAATAGCCAACAAGCACATTAAAAAATGAGGCTTAAACTTAAGTCAACATAATCAGTAAAGGGACAAAATTTACATCATGTGCCTCCAGTTGGGAGGCACTGAGAAGGTCCCTTAAGTATATATTCTAACCAAAAATACATCTGAAACCTCAGATAAACCCAAATTTCAGGGCATCTCGGTGAAGGGTATATGAGAGTTTTTTATACTAATCTCTTACAACTCTCCAGGAACAACTTTTATGTCCTTCAGAAATACCATTGTCATTCAAAACAAAAAGAAGGCTAACAAAAGATGTCAGATTAAAAGAGAACAAAGAGAATTGGCAACTAAATATAATGTGTGATCCTGGTTTGGATCCTGGACTGGGAGGAAAATGCTGTAGAGACATCATTGGGGCACTTGGTGATTAGGAATAGTATTCTATCAGTGATGAATTTCCCCACTCTGATAACTGCACTGTGGGTACATGAGAGAATGTAATTGTTTCTAGGAGATATATGTGGGGATATTTAGGGGAGAAGGGGCATGATGTCTGCAACCTACTCTTAAATAGATCAGGGAAAAATTACATATATATTTATCTACAAAAAGAGGGGTGATGTGGGAAAACTGGGCAAAATGTGAATAATGGTTGTGCATCCAGGTGAAGGGTGTGTGGGAATTTTTTGTACTGTTCTTGCAACTCCTCTGTAAGCTGGCAATTATCTAAAGACAAAAAGTTAAAATAAGTTAATATATTAGAGTAAAAATAAAAATCTTATCCGAAAAATATTTATAAGGACTCCCCTGGTGGCGCAGTGGTTAAGAATCTACCTGCCAATTCAGGGGACGCGGGTTCGAGCCCTGGTCCGGGAAGATCCCACATGCCACGGAGCAGCTAAGCCCGTGCGCCACAACTACAGAGCCTGCGCTCTAGAGCCCGCGAACCACAACTACTGACCCCACGCGCCACAACTACTGAAAACCACCTGCCTAGAGCCCGTGCTCTGCAACAAGAGAAGCCACCGCAATGAGAAGCCCGCACACCGCAACGAAGAGTAGTAGCCCCCGCTCGCCGCAACTAGAGAAAGCCCCTGCGCAGCAACGGAGACCCAACGCGGCCAAAAACAAATAGATAAATTTATTTTAAAAAATATATACATTTATAATACAAAGTTAGAAAAACAAGCGTCTCTGCCGTAAAATCTCAGGGGATGAAATCACCTCCAGCCCCCAGGAGGCAGTGCAGCCCCCGTTGTCTCTCAGCCCGGGCGGGTGGGCTGCAAAAGGAGCAAACTTCCAACTTGGCACGGACACCAACGGAGAGTCCCGGAAGCCTGGAGTTTGCCCTCGAGAGAAGAGCATCATTTCCTGGCAGAAGATGAGGAGGAGGAGAAAATCACTTCTGAGACTACAGGAGCTTCTAGAAGAATCCGAGAGTCCAGAGGCTTCACATTGTCCTCAGCGTTAGAGGCCGGGTGCGACTCTCCAAGGCTGCTCCTTCCTGCCGCAGGCGATCAGAGTCACATTACCTCGAGCCAAGGAGCACGGGCTGAGCACCTACTGTGCGTGGAAGCCTGTGAGAGTGAGGCCACCAGGGGCGGCGTGTGTGTGTGTGCGTGCCTGTGTGCGTGTGTGTCTGTGTGCGTGTGTGTCTGTGTCTGTGCGCATGTGTGTCTCTCTCTGTGTGTGTGTTTGTGTGTGCGTGTGTGTCTGTGCGCGTGTGTCTGTGTGTGTCTCTGTGTGTGTGTCTGTGTGTGCGTGTGTGTCTCTGTGTGTGCGTGTGTGCGCGCGCGTGTGTCTGTGTGCGTGTGTGTCTGTGTGCGTGTGTGTCTGTGTGCGTGTGTCTGTGTCTGTGTGCGTGTGTGTCTGTGCGCGTGTGTGTCTCTGTGTGTGTGCGTGTGTGTCTGTGCGCGTGTCTGTGTGTGCGTGTGTGTCTGTGCGCGTGTCTGTGTGTGCGTGTGTGTGTGTGCATGTGTGTCTGTATCTGTCTCTGTGTGTGTGCGTGCGTGTGTCTGTGTGTGTGTGCGTGTGCGTCTGCGTCTGCGTCTGTGCGCGTGTGTCTGTGTCTGTGTGCGCGCATGTGTGTGTGTGGAAACCGGCAGAGCTTTGCAGCAGTGCTGCGTATGGGTTATGACTAATCTGGGGTGCTGTGCTCGCAGACTCATCCCACTGAGGAAGCCATGTCCCGGCCGTGACCATCGCACCACAGCGGGGGGGGGGGGGGGATGCTGAGCACTTCACAGCGCTCACTCCGTGCCAGGGAATGTGTGACTATTTCACCTGCGTTAACTCCTAACCCTCGCAGCAACCCCGGGGGGCAAGGGTCACTATTGTCTCTTATTTTACAGATGAGAGGTCAAGTAACTTGCCCAAGGCCACTCCACCAGGGACAGCTGCTACCAAGACCTGAGGTTCTTAATCAAAACTGAGGTGGCCTTGGGACTTCCCAGGTAGTCCAGTGGCTAAGACTCCAAGTTCCCAATGCAGGGGGCCTGGGTTCGATCCCTGGTCGGAGAACTAGATCTCGCATGCGGCAACTAAGGATCCCTCGTGCCACAACAAAGATCCTACATGCCACAACTAAGATCTGGCTCAGCTACACAACTAAGTAAAAATTTTTTAAAAATACAGAAAACTGAGGAGGCCTCCCTAGCACAGGAACACACATCTCACTCTCTTTTGATCCCGTCCTGGGACGTAAGTTGAAGTGCCTCTAGGAAGCAGCTCTAAGGGAACATGAGGACATTCTTCTTGCTCTGGGAGACAAGTCCACAGTTTTGCAATATGGCGCGTTTGTACACAGAAGGAGTCATTGCCCTAATCCCACTCGGGCAATGGGCTTCTCTTGGCATGGTTTTATGAATAAATTGCTTAAACTGACCTTTGTGAGTTTCACACCAAATTGGAAAAGAAAAAGATTGGTTCAGCCAGTTGGCATTTTAGGAGTATGCAAAATATTTCAGAGCACTGGCTCAAGCTTTTGTGCATTCCCATTAAAAAAAAAAGTTTCCTGGCAAACATTTTGAGCATCATTTGTGAAGTTACCCTGTCCACACTGCCCCAGGCCAGGGAAAGGCAAGTTTATAGGGAGCCTCCTTCTGTCTCCCACTGGAGGGTCATTTTTAAAGGCAAGTAGTCCTTTGGGAAATGCTCTTGGCCCCTGCTCTTGAGTTACGATAAAGAATTAGAGCCACACAGTGAGCCTGCATCTCAGTTCTTTGTCACCACAAAGGAACACAGTAGCGAAACAAGTTGAATCTGCACCATTGTTTTTTCAGCACAGATAGTAATGTGTCCTTGGTCAATGGGCAGGTGACAACCCGGGCACCCAGATTCTTTAAAAAGAGTACGTTGTGTCTAGCAGCCAGTGAAGCTATCACGTACCCACTTGGCTTCTGGAGGTGGAAGGTGGTCTAGCCCAGAGGTCACAGAGGTCTTCATCTAATGCAGGTGTTTTCAGACTCTGGTGCACAACGGCCTTCCCCGGGGACCCTGTAAAAAAACCACCAATGCTACCTGATCCCAGACTGTTTCAACCAGGTCCTGTGGGTGGGCTCCTGGGTGGGAACTGTGTCCTCAACAAGCTCCTCAAGCAACAGAAGTTGGAGGATGGACTTGGGTCAGAGTTGATGAACCAGTAGTACTGTTGCTTTCTGCCACCCAACTCTCAGGAAAGACCCCAGGACACCACAAACAAGAGGCCGCCGTCAGGAGCAGTTGGGTCTCCCTGATCGGGTCTCGCTTTTGTTCCCAGCATTTCCCCTAGATAACCTAGTCCACCAAGAGATGCTCGTATGCTACCCATCACTGCTGGTTTCCCATTCACAAGGACAACAAGGACACAGAAGTGGGAAGTTAGTAGCTTGGGACCAGAGGGTGAATTATAATTGGGACAAAAAAGATTTTGGAGGAGGGAGGCCTGGGCTGGGCAGGCGTGTGGCAGGCTGTGTCTTCCAAAGATGGCCCCAGCGTTCTCTCGCATCTCTCACGTTCTTCTGCAACGTGACCTTGGCACTCTCCCATCAGGAAGCGGAGTCTCCTTCTCCATCCCCTGGGACCTGGGCTGCCTGTGGCAGAATTGATGCTGTGCGACGCCAAGGCTGGGTCAGAACAGGCCCCAAGCTCCTGCCCAGCTCCCTGGGAAAGTCCTTCCTGGGGGGGCTCCTGCTCAGGTCCTAGCCACCACGCTACAAGAAGCCCAAGCGTCACACAGAAGCGCCGTGCAGAAGCGGCTTGCGGGTGCCCCTCAGCTGTCTCAGCTGAACCCGCTCCCAAGTCATCCCACCTCAGGCACTAAGTGTAAAGAAGCCTCCGGGGGAGCCCAGCCCCAAACCATTCGTGCCTTCCCTGCTGAGGCTTCAAACCATCCCTGCTCCACCTGTCCCAATTCCTGACCCACGGAATCCCTGAGCATGATAAAAATGGTTCTCGTCTGATGCCATTATATTGGGAATGCTTGTTACACAGCACGGATCACTGGAAGAGCAGGGCGTATCTGGTGTCCGGGCACGACTGCGTGATGGAGGCCTGAGGATGGGGAACCTGGCTGAGGCAAGGCCCTCCAGGCTCCGGTTAAGAGAGTGGGCTCTAGGGCTGTCTGGGTTTGAATCCAGTTCCTGCCGCTCACCAGCTCTGTGACCTCAAGAAATTTACGTAACCTCTCTGGGGGGGGTGGAGCTAGTAATAGTCCCCAAGTGAGCATGTTGCTCTGTGGATGAGACGTGTTACTGTATGAACAGCGCCTGGCTCACGGGAACGCCCTGTTAGGTGTTGGCAGTCGTTTCCAATTTGCACAGGCCTCGGTCCAAAAGCCATCACGGGAGGATGTAGTTCTGGTCTAGGAGGCACTTATGCTTGGAAAGCAATACTATCTCTGTCTCAGAGTCTGATGGGGGAAGAAAGACAGGCTAGCTGCTCTCATTGTCTGTGTTCTGGGAACTCGAGGCATAAAGAAAGATGCTGTGTTCTGAGGGGGAGGGCCTGGCGGGGTCCTGGGGCAAAGCACGCTAGAACTGAGGATAAAGTCAGGCAGGAGAGAGGCAGGTGAAGAAACTGGAGAGAGAGAGAGCTGGGCCCGGGCCAGTGGGTGGTGGTGTTTTAGTGGTGTGTGCGTGTGCATGTGCGTGTGTGTGCGCGTGTGTGTGTAGGGGGGTCACCCCAGGGAACAGTGGGAGAAGGCCCCAGGGATGTGACCCAAGCTGAGACAGTGAAGGGCCATGTAGAGCAAGCTGCATGTTAGGGGCGACCTCTGGAGCTGAGGCATAAGGGGATTTTAAGTGAGGCTGTGGCTGGAATTATGAGGCGAAGTCCCGCTAGGGAGGGTCTCTGGCAGCGGGGCCGGGGAGACCCGGGAAGGGCCTAGAACCCAGCAGAGGCAGGACACCCCAGCTGGCTCCACATCTTCTGCCGCCACCGGGAGAACCGTCTCCCACGTCCTCTAAGGTGGAGCGACAGAATCCAGTTCTCTGCACCTGAATATACACAGACGCGCGTCCCAGTTCCCGGGTTAATTTTTCTCTTGGCCTCTCTCCTCCTTGGTGAGCGAGCCAGCTTCACTTTTCCTGGCTCCCTCTAGCCAGGTCCCCCTTTAACACCTGCTGAGAGCTAACTGCATTGGACAGAAAGCACCTGTTATTCAGCGTGTGCAGCGCTGCCCCCAGGGGAGCTGTTACAATAGTTTTAAAGACCTTGAAATTACTTTGATGAAAGTGATACTTAAACTCCTATCACGCCCGCAAGTCTGTGTGTGCCATCTGCCTTTATTAAAGACGATGATTTGACGGTTCTCCCGTAAAGGATCCCAGACGCTGCTCTTGGGCTCCGCCAAAGAAGGAGATTTATGTTACAATCACTTCGGGTTCCCGAACGGTTGAGAGTCATTGTATCAGTAGTTGGCACATAGTGGGTACTTCATAAATGTTTGTGGGATGAGAGGGAATGCGTCACTGAATGAAAGACACTGGCAGTGATGATGACCTAATTAAAATCTTGCTAATTTAAAAACCCCAGCCCGGAGCAGCTGTGGTTGCTAATACCACCCGTGCGAGGGGCATGCTTGCTCCGTGCCTGGATTTTGCAAACAGGACGGAGAAATCCAGAACGAGGGGCAGAGGACTGCCTCCTGTGCCCTCAGCAACGGGGCCAGCGTGTCCCGGCAGCACCTGCCACCCGGGCCCGGCTAGCGTCCTTACTGCCAGGTCCCCCACGGGTGGGCCAGGGGCTCCCACGTCTCAGAATGTGATAGTGGAACAACTCGTTCCCCCGGAAACAGCACAAAAGTGGCTGAGTTGGCCTGTTGGGGACAGTTCTGAGGTTGACGTTACCCTGGCAGCTCCCGACACCAGATGTGCCCCGGCGCCCCGCCGGGGAGGGCTTGTCCAGTTTAGCGGGTCAGTACGTCATCCTCCACCTCAACGCGTTCCAGGACCCAGCCAGCCCCTCACTCCTTTCGATTTGCATTTGGGAATTCTTTTGAGCCTCAAGACACCGGCTCGTCCTCTGCGTGCTCCTCCCGTGGGAGTGCAGACTCCACAGGATGGCCAGCCCCGGGCAGGTGCATAGAGTCTCCTCCGCAGCCCGGGAGGATGCATCATGGTCACGCAGCAGATTCCTCCCCCCGTGCAGAATCAGGTACCTCAACAGGAGTCACCTTGAGAAGCGACAGGCATATCTCAGTGTCTCTAACACTTGAACCGCTTTCAAATCTTGTGGCAAATTGTCTAAAATACATTGTTATTGAAAACAACCACACAGGGCTTCCCTGGCGGCGCGGTGGTTGAGAGTCCGCCTGCCGATGCAGGGGACGCGGGTTCGTGCCCCGGTCCGGGAGGATCCCACGTGCCGCGGAGCGGCTGGGCCCGTGAGCCATGGCCGCTGAGCCTGCGCGTCCGGAGCCTGTGCTCCGCAACGGGAGAGGCCACAACAGTGAGAGGCCCGCGTACCACAAAAAAAAAAACAAACAAAAAAATACCCACACAACTTCAAATGCTGAGGGTTGATCTGAATTCTAGAAAAAGGCGAGTCATTCAGAGCAGAGCCTGGGGAGTGATCAAATTTGGGTAAACAAGGCATTTTTAGGTGAAAAATGAGGACTGCTTTTAAAGCGATCAAAGTGGTTTTTCATCTGTGACTCTTAACCTGGATTTTGTAAGCATCAGGTAGATGTCTTGTCAAAGGCAGCTGTATTATTTAAAAGTAACATGGAGCCCATGACAACCGCCATTTAGATGGGCAAATCTAGGCATGTTTCTCAAAAGCTAGTCTAATTCATTTATTGGGACAAGCACTGTTTACAAAACAGATCTGAATATACCAGAATGATCAAGGCAATGCCTCCCTGCAAAACGTTAGACCATATTGTAAAAATGTCCTTGCTTTAAAAATAGATTTTAGTGTGTATGTATATGCTGATCATTTCCCACTTTCTTTTCTTTCCGTCTTCGCAAAAATAACAGAGGCCCCCGAGTAACAAGGCTTCTAATACGGGACTAGCCTTAGTTCCTGTCATTCCAGAAAGGCACCCAGTTAGGTTGTTTACCAGCCTCTCTCCTAAATGGCTGCACTCAGAACATTCTGAGTTTCTATGGCAGACCCATTAACAATCCATCCAAAATCCAACCCTCCCCTCTGCCTTGTTAGCAAAGAACCACCGCTTGGCCCAGCTAAATACATGCCCTTGCAGGGGGAGGGCCACTGAACAAGAGCAGAAGTCACCTGGCTTTTGCAGAATCTTTGGCTTTCCTGATAAAAGACACAGACATGGCCAGAGCCTCCTCTTCTCCTGCTTCTTGCTGTCTTGAAGGAAGACGTGATGTCTAGAGCTGCAGCAGCCCTTTTGAAACCAAGAGGCAACAAGACTGAGGATGAAAAGCCAACCAGGCAAGACAAGGGTAAGCCTGGGTGTCTGATGGCCTTGGCCGATAGCAGGAGAAAGGCCAGCAGTCTTAGACATCTGGGCTTCTCAGCACACGGGAACAAGGCCGTCTGCTCTGGTGGTCAGGCTCTCTGCTCTCAGCAGCAGACACAGCCCGATCTCCACACCGGCCACTCCTTTACTTAAGGAACACATGGCAAGCGCAGCTGTGCGGCCGGCAGGGAGGTAGGAAGGCATGGACATCAGAAGCATTGCCAAACCTGAGCTGAGTCTGTTTGTTTATAGGAAGGGTGAGAAGAACCACAGATCTTCAAGGCTGATAATTCTTGTCTTGACAGAATTCTGGAATCAATAGTTCTAACATAATTATGAGGTTCTCATTTAAAATGCATTATAGAGGTTACACATTAACATTTTATATTTGCAGGTGACTCATGTGCTTGGGAGGCCATACTTTTCTTGTGGGTAACAGGGAGGGGATCGGATGCTGGTTAAGACCCCTGCTCAGGGGAGGGGCAAACAAAAGGGATCTGGTGTTTAGAGTGTGCCTGTTTTCTGCCCACAGTGCCATGCAAGAGACCCCACCTATACCACTTCATTTAATTCCCACATCCACCATGACAAGGAGGTCTTATTCCCTCTTTTTTATACATGTTGAACACAAGTCTCAGAGAGGTTGAGTAATTTGCCCAAAGTCACACAGCTGGTGGAACAGATCTCTCCCACAGCCCCAACCTCATGCCTCATGCCCAGCTAGATTTGAGTCACGAGTTTTTGATGGAAATGTATCAGAGGAGAGCCCAGTCCCAACCTCAGAAGCATAGGATTTCTCTTGCGGGGGGGCGGGGGGGCGGTGGGGAGCAGGGGGCAAAACTGATAACTTTAGAGGCTCCTGAATTTCTCCTTTGGTGTATTAGCTTAAGAAAATTACTGTGTTGCTCTCTGGAATATTTATGGAGAATGTGAATTAGGAACTGTTGAAAGAGACATTAATAGATGTGAGATTTTTATCATGATTAAACTAATGCTATGTTCATAAGGAACAGACTGAAGGGGCCATCTGTCTAATCCTCCTCTCTTCTTGAGAGGATTTAGCAGAATTAGGATTAAGTAACCCCAAAGACAGTTACAGTATAGTCTTTCTCATGTCAGATGTGCAGAAAGATAGCTCAAGGTTGGAGTCTCAAGTATGGTATAGAAATATCCATTACCTTAAAGTTTGTTAAATTAGCTTCATTTCTACCAAAAGAATCATGAAAGGGCTTCCCTGGTGGCGCAGTGGTTGGGAATCTGCCTGCCAATGCAGGGGACATGGGTTCGAGCCCTGGTCTGGGAGGATCCCACATGCTGTGGAGCAACTAAGCCCGTGCACCACAACTACTGAGCCTGCATATTACCACTACTGAGGCCCGCGAGCCTAGAGCCTGTGCCCCACAACTGAGAGAAGCCACCGCAATGAGAGGCCCACACGCTGCAGCGAGGAGTGGCCCCCGCTCGCTGCAACTAGAGAGAGCTGACATGCAGCAACGAAGACCCAACGCAGCCAAACGGGAAAAAAAAAGAATCATGAAAGCTGTATTGTGGCCCAGTGAATGGATTTTTAGGGTGTTTGTAGGAAAGTTGGTGAACAGAGAAGAGGTGAGCAAGTCTACACAGGTGTCTTCTGTGTCATTGTCTCAAATGGCCCAGCCAGGAGGGAACAGCAGAGGAGAAAGAAGGTGAGATGCTCCATGCTATGGGCTGAATTGTGTCCCCCGTCCCACATTCATACGTTGAAGTCCTAACCTCCAGTACCTGAGAATGTGACTTTATTCAGAGATAGGGCTGTTGCAGATGTGATTAGTTAAGATGAGGTGATACTGGAGTAGGGTGTGTCCCTAATCCAATAAGACCAGTGCCCTTATGAAAAGGGAAATCTGGACACAGACACACACATGGGGAGAATGCCATGTGAACGTGAAGACAGATATTGGGGCAAAGTGTCTACAAGCCCAGGAACACCAAAATGGCCAGCAAACCTCCAGAAGCCAGGAGAGAGACATGGACCAGATTCTCCCTCACAGCCTAAGAAGGAACCAACCCTGCCCACTGCTGGATCTTGGACTTCTGCCTCCAGACCTGGAAGATATTACATTTCTGTCGTTCAAGTCATCCGGTCTCTGGTGTTTTGTTACAGCAGCACGAGTTAACTAACACACCCCACGAGGAAACAGGTCTTGGTAACTAAGATGTCACAAGGGGTTTTCTAGGTCTGAGATATGTTTGCTCATTTCTTCACCTTCATCGAAGAACAGCCACTGGGCCCTTTGTGCAAGTCGGGCACCTTGCTGAGAACTTTAGGGAACTGATCACAGCTTCCCTGCCCCCAGAAGTCCTTATTCTTGGGGAGAGAAAGAGCCCCCAAACCCGATGTGCCATCAGGGCTGCCTCCATGCTGAGCGTTGGTTGATTGGAGAAGTGTGTGCGTGTGTGTGTGTGTGTGTGTGTGTGTACATGTGCGAGTGTGTATGGGGGAGCAGGTGAGTATATGCAGGTGTATGTGTGTGTCCGTTTGTGTGTGTGTGTGTGCGCACATACGTGTGACTGTGTGTGAGCAGTGAGAATGGTGAGTGTGCCTGTGTTTGTGAGTGCGTGTGCATATGTGTGTTAGCACGAGAGTGTCACGTGTGCGAATTTGTATGCCCATGCGAATGTGTATGTGTGTGTGTGGGGGGGGGAATGTGTGCCAGTGAGTCGAGTGGCAGCTCTCACAGTGAATGTGTCGCAGGTTTTGTCCCTGTCACTCTAGAGCTAGAGGCTGAATTCACCATTGGAGGAAAAGAAACTCGCACAAGGGTCTCTGGGCTACGCTCAGCCGGGGCTGGGGTCTTGTTCTCTCTGGAGAAGGTCTGGGTCTGCAGAGGGGTGGAGTGTTCCTGAGGCCTCTGCAGCCTGACCCCAGGGGCCTGCTGACGAGGGTGGTTCTTGGGGACGGACCCCCCAGGCCATGTGCCGTGAAGGAAGGAGAGAGGCTGGTTAGTGCATTTCTGGAAGAAAAACATCGAAAATGACCTCATTGTTCCATAACTGGGGATAGTTTAATTAACTTCTGTATGTCCACATGATGGAATATTATGCAGCCACTGGAGTTTCCATTCTGAGGAAGTTTTAACGCCCGGGGAAGCCGCCTGTGGTGGGTGGGAGACACCAGGTGCAAACAGTGGCTGTGGTGTCGTGAGGCTTGGCCGCCCTTCTTGGGGTTAAATTCAGGCTCACCATTTGCTGGCTGTGTGACCTTGGCCGGCACCCCGGCTTCTTCCCGTGTAACACGGGAACAGCAGGTCACCAACCCCACCGGCAGCCGCGTGCGGTGAGGGGGCTCTTGATACCAGGAGCCCTGACCTGTGGCACTTGCTGATTCCCATGCAGGTAGATACTTCTGTGATGACCGATTTCACGCTCCCGATGCTTTAATAACTGACACAAAATTCCTGAGACCTTAATGATCGCCCTGACGAGCCAGTCGGTGTGACGGGGTGCTGGTCAGGCACACCACGGCCGGGGTCACCGTGGGGCTGGCGTGAATGTGTGTACGAAACACCTGGAGCAATGCCCAGCACAAAAGACAAACGTTAGCCATCATTGCCATGCTGTTATGTTTTGTGACACATGGCAAAAATGAAGTAGCAAAAACAACACATGATGGTGATGTGGGATGAACCAAGGGTGATGATTAACTCGACTCTGTACATTCGAGGTCCAAAAACTAATTTTTTGTTTTTAATTTTGATATTTTATTGAAGTATAGTTGATTTATAATGTCCTGTTCATTTCTGCTGTACAGCAATGTGATTCCGTTATACATATATATATTTTTTGATTTATTTATTTTTGGCCGCGTTGGGTCTTCGTTGCCGCTCGCGGCCTTTCTCTGGTTGCGGCGAGCCGGGGTTACTCTTTCTTGCGGTGCGCGGGCTTCTCATTGCGGTGGCTTCTCTTGTTGTGGAGTGTGGGCTCTAGGTGCACAGGCTTCCGTAGTTGTGGCGCACGGGCTCAGCAGTTGGGGTGCACGGGCTCAGCAGCTGTGGAGCGTGGGCTCTAGAGCGCAGCCTCTGTCCGTAGCTGTGGCGCACGGGCTTAGCTGCTCCGCGGCACGTGGGATCTTCCCGGACCAGGGCTCGAACCCGTGTCCCCTGCATTGGCAGGCGGACTCTCAACAACTGCACCACCAGGGAAGCCCCCATATATATATTCTTTTTCATGTTCTTTTCCATTATGGCTTATCTCAGGATATTGAATATAGTTTCTGGTGCTATACAGTAGGACCTTGTCGTTTGTCCGTTCTATGTATATGAGTTTGCATCTGCTAATCCCAAACTCCCACTCCTTCCCTCCCCTCCCCCCCTTGGCAGCCACAAGTCTGTCTTCTATGTCTGTGAGTCTGTTTCTGTTTTGTAGATAGGTTCGTTTGTGTCGTACCAAAAAATAATTTTAAACTATGTATGTGGCTAAAATGGAGCTCACCAAAATGCTGAGTGGTGGGGTTGCAGGCTATGTGTGGAGGTTTGAGAATTTCTCCAAGCTTTGCCCAATGACCACATAGAATGATGCAATCATTTCACTTAATTTAAAGGTGGGAGGAGTTCTGAAGATTCGGATGCCATCTCTTGGGAGGGGGGGACAGGGAATAGAGCCCCGAGGGTGTTGGGGAGGCCCGGTCAGAGGAGGGAGGGCTGCCCAGGGTGTGGGACCTTGGCGGCTGGAGCGCCCAGCCCCTGACACTGGCCTTTAGGCAGCTCAGCTTTCATGACACCTCCCTCTCCTCGGATCTCAAGGGGAGACTTTCTCTGGGCACGTCCTGCCTCTGGGACACATCCTGCAAAAGGAAACCAGCCACCTTTCTGTCTGGGGCGATGGGTGTTCTGTTGGGTGTATGGAGTTGAATCATGTCCTCCCTACCCGAATTCATGTCCACTTGGAACCTCAGAATGTTACCTTATTTGGAAATAGAGTCTTTGCAGATGTAATTAAGTTGAGATCGTCGGAGGTCATGTTGAATTAGGGAGGGCCCCTCACCCAATATGACCGGTGTCTTTGTAAGAAGATGGCCATGTGAAGACAGAGCCACGCAGAAGAGAAGGCCATGTGACGACGGAGGCCGAGATCGGGGTGATGCAGCTGCAAGCCCGGGAACCCCAAGGATTGCCGGCAGCCACCAGAGGCCGGGAAAGAGTCAGGGAACAGGCTCTCCCTCAGAGCCTCCGAAGGGAATCAACCCTGCCGACATCTTCATCTTGGGCTTCTGGCCTCCAGAACTATGAGAAGTCACTTCTGTTCGTTTAAGCCACCCAGTTTGTGGCACTTTGTTACAGCGCTCGGGAAACGTATACACTGGGCCAAGGCCGAGGAAGCTCCCTTGTGGGTGCTGGTCCTGGCCTGGCCCCCAGGGCGGCGCTGGAGAGCAGCGGCCCCAGCTCAAGGCTGCCCTGAAGCAGCCCTATGAGTGCACCCGAGGCCCGGGCAGGGGTGGACCACAGCTTTCTGCGAACATTATCACCGTCTTCAGAAACCTTCTGATTTGCATGGAAAATGAATCGTTGCTGACCAACGCGATGCCCTGCCTGCTTGATCCTAGGTGATCCGCCAACGATGCACAAAAGAGAAAGAGAGGAAGGAAAGATGCCTGAGCGTGAGGACCACGGTGCTGACTCAGCGGGTCTTTCCCTGGGACAGCGAGGGCATGGGGTGCAGGGTGCTCTGGAGCCCAGGCTGGTGGCTGGCAGCGCCTGGCCCGGGTCGCGCCCTTCAGCTGCGCCTTTCCGGCTCCCCCGGGCTCCTCAGAGGCTGGGTGGCACCTCCCTAGGCTCCGGCCCGTACCCCACCCCTCCCCTTCCTCCCCCCTGCCCATCGGGGACTGTCGTCCTCACACAGCAGCTTAATAGTCACTTCAGAACTAGACCAGCGGAAGAGTAAGGGTTGCTAAGTTGGAACCAGGGACTGATGTTCTATAAAAAGCAGAGGCTTTGGGATCTGTTTAGTTTTTTAAAAGTAAGCCATTTTAGAAACTCTTCCTACACAAAAATGATGAAGTCAGTGGAATTTGTCCCTTTCCACACCCGCTTCCTCTGTGCACCCGCCTCTTTTGCAGCTTCTGCAACCCCTTTACATCCCCCCTAGGCCCCTGCCCCAAGCCCTGCCCTCCACACACACCCAGGCCCCTCCAAACAGGGTCAGCGCCTTTGAAGAGAGGCGTCACGTCCTTCCAGGAGTCTAGGGTCAGAGAGTCAGAGAGGGGAGGAGGGGACCCCCGACCGTGCTGGGGTGGGGGGACAGTTGACAGAGGGGGTGACTGTCCCAAGGGCGGTGTGACTCACGGAGGCCCTACCAGGGGTGGCTGCATTTCAGAAACGCGCCGCAGGGAGAGGAACGCTCGGGAAGGAGTCGCTCCTGTTGCGCCCAGGTGAACAGTGCAGGGACGCCGAGGCCTTCCCGGACCCCTTGGATTAGCTGTGGGTCCTGGGAAACAGCCCTGAGTGCTTGCTCAGGGCGGGCACGAGTCATGTCCTTCTCCACGCTGATGCCGGGGTGAGCGGGGCCGGGGTGAGCGGGGACGGGGAGCCGTCACGGCCTCTTGCCTCTCTGCCTGCCGCCCGCATCTAAAGACCAGGCGGCTCTGTGTTGCAAAAATGAAGAATGTGGAAGCTGGCTAGGGAAGGGAACTTGACTTACTTTTCTATGTCTATGCATTAGGGAGCAACTGGGCGAGCAAAGAAACTGCAAAGCAGCTGTGTGAACACACACCCACCCACACGCACACACCCGCACACACCCACGCGTGCGCGCACACCCACCCACACCCGCACACCCGCACACACCCACGCACACCGCACACACCCACACACCCGCACACACCCACCCACACCTGCACACCCGCACACACCCACGCACGCGCACACACACACATCCCCCCCACCCCCCGAACAGAAAATTTCTGGTTTTCTCAGCTCCACAGTGAGCAAGTTATGTAGAATCTGGGAGCCTTGAGTGAACCAATTTCAGCTCCACTCCGGGAGCAGAAAATATGTAGTTCTTTTTTTTTCTTTTTTTTCAGCTGTGCCATGTGACATACAGGATCTTAGTGGACCTTAGTTCCCCAGAGAAGGATCGACCCCACGCCCCCTGCAGTGGAAGCTCGGAGTCTTAACCACTGGACTACCAGGGAAGACCGGCTTTTTATTTTTGAGATTCACCCCCAACTTGTTTTTCTGCCCCATCATAAGCCTTTTAATGCATCAGCCAAGCTGGTCCTCCCTGGAAAGCTCACTCACTGCCAGGAGGCCTCCACTTTCTCCGTGGTAAATTCCAGGACATTCGTTTGGGGGCATAGCATCTGCTGTGTAGCTACTGAGTAAAATTATGATGTTATGAAAAGCCCTTAGGGCAGGAGGAAACCGTGACAGAGCGAGGGAAGCAGAGGTACAGAATTGCCCACAGGTCTGGTAGGGATTAGACGTCCACTGCGTAATTAGGAGCTGGGACTTGTGGGCTGGGGGAGCCTCTTTGCCTGCAGACCTCCTTATGGAGGAAACACAGCCTCGGGACAGCCCTGCCCTGGTCGGCAGAGACTTGAGGCCTCTCTGTCCTCTCAGACACAGGCCTGGGAGGGTCCCCAGCCGGGGGGGGAACAGGAGGGGACAGACCACATGGACACCTTGGCCAGGGAGACACTTGAGGGTATGGTTTTACTCCAACATCCTTTTATTCCAACTGTGGGGGGTCAAGTTGTCCAGAGGCAAGTCCAGGGCTAACGCAGATCGTGTGGGTGGGTAGATGGGCAGCAGCTCCACCTTAAGCGATCCTGCCTCCGCTTCTTTTTCTAAGGCAGTTCGTTGGAGGGTAAAACCATTTCTACTTTACAGAACATAATTTATAGAATTATATAATACTATAATTGTTTTGTCTGTGCTGTCATAATTATCCAGTATAATTTATAAATCCATACTACATATTTATATATAGTATTTTACAGAGTAAAATGTAATTTATAATATTAGGTCATTTATACCACATACTGGTCGATGATTTTGGACAAATGTGTAAAATTATGTAACGACCATCACAGTTAAGATACAGCACAGACCCATCACTCCCTGCATAATGATGCCCCTTTAGAGGGTGGCCTTCCCTGACCCTCAGGACCTCACAACCCCCACCTGTCTTCTGCCCCATCCCGACGTCCTCCCAAGCCTGGCTTCCCTCGGAGCCATTGTTGCAGGCGCTGAGTCACTGGAACTCCGTGTGCAGGTTTCTCAGGGATCCTATCACCCCCCTCCACTGTTGGTTTTTGAAGCTTAAATATATTATTTATACCCAAACCAGACTTTATTTTAACTTTGCTTTCCAGACTTTAAGGGAAGCAAATGCAGCCATAATATTTGAAAATATACTTAGCTTATCTCGTTTCCAGCTGGGAGAATTGCCATGTTTGAAACCCAGTCAAGACCCACTGATGATCTTGAATCGTTTTTAATTCACTTCAGCTTTCTGAAATGTGCTTTGCAGGCCCTCGCTGTGGCTGGCATGATTAAAAACAAAACAAACACAAAATAAATGAATAAATACAACATGAAACAAAACAAAACAAAAATATCGACGTCCACTTCCAAATATAGACCCGATCACCCTAAGCAAAATTCCTGCAGTGTCGACTGCCTTTTCATCCTACAGCTGACCTGGAACCAGCACCGTCGTTACTGAACGGCTGGCTCCCCTCCCCGGAGAAGGGCCCGCGGGCCCCTCAACCACGTGGCCGATGCTCGGCGTCGGAAAGGAATGAGGCTCTCATTACTGCTAATTAAAGATCTCACATGTTCCACCAAACTGTAGCCGGAAAGACTGCACATCCATCCCTGCTGGTGTCTCTCTCTCCTTGACTTTTTTAAGCAAACGCTTACATAACGCAGCGCTGGCTCTGTGCCGGCTCTTCTCACACACAGCCCCCATCAGAGGAGCCGGCTGACGGCTCCCTGGGGCTCCACGAGTGACAGAGGAAGGCAAACGTCTCTGGAAGGACGCCTGGCCACCAGCTACTGCGGTCCCCTACAACGGTCCCAGCAGGAAGTTCTCCTTTCAGTCCAGGGGAAGTCTCCTCCTGGGCGCCCCCCTCCCGCGGCCCCAAGGCCTGGGGGAGTTAACAGTTTTAGGGTGAAGCCAAGTGCCTCCCCTTAGGAGGGCCCAGCCCGGGCTATATTTGCAGGGGTCCTGGAGCCGGCAGGGTGCAGAGGGGGGGGTCCTGGGGGACCCCGGTCTCCGGCTCTGTGCTGCCGCTCTAGGTGAGGACAGCCGCATCCTGGGGACTGTCCCTGAGGCCCTCCCACAGCACCACCCCCATCCCGCCTAGAGGTCCTACTGTCCTTTGCACTGAAACACGTGCAAAGCTGGGCTCAGCTTCCTGTGTCCCCTCGGCGCCCGCCCTGGGCGGTGTGCTCCGGGCTCAGAGGAGGGTGGGATTGGGGGCAGCCAAGCCGAGAAGGAGGAAATTCAAGGTGAGAGGAAGGGCGCCCACCGGGGCAGGAAGAAGAGAGACACGAGCTGTTCAGATGCTTGTGACTCAGGAAACTTGGTTGCGGCGGCACCAGCAGCATCGTGAGGAGATGGAAGGGAGAACAGTTGGGGGTGGGGGTGGGGGCGAGGGAGTGAGGGGAGAGGTGGGGAGAGGAGGGAGGGGAGGGGCGGTGGCCTGGTAGCTGGGCCAGGTTGGAGGAGGTCTGAGGCCCAGCTGAGGCGCTGGGGGGTGACCACGTGTGTCCCAGCCTCCCGTCCCTTCCTTGCATCCTGGCCTGGCCGCCGGAGGACTAGATGAAGATTTCAGGCGGGGGCGGGGTAAGGGGAGGGGGAGGGGGGAGGGAGTACGGACTCCCAGCCCCGCCCGCGAGGAAGCACTGGTTCTAAGACAGGCATAAAGTACTTTCTCGAAGAACGCGCTGTGCGAGTGGAAAGGAGCAAAGCGGCGCTCCCACGCGGCCGCCCGCGCCCCGGGGTGCTGGCAGCGAAAGGGGCTGAGGCGCCGCCGCCGGGGCCGAGGCCGGCTGGGGAAGCCGGTCCGCAGGGCCCTGCACGCTCTTCGTCAGCGTGGCTGCTTGTTACTGTTTACGTCGTGCTGGTTCCAAGGAGTCTCTGTAAACATTAGCTTCAGGATTGCTTGTGTGCCCCGCTCCCCCCCTTAACACACACAAACATGCCAAGCGGCTCCTTTGAAAACAGACTGCGAAGATCCCGTCTGGAGGAGCAGCCGGCTGACAGCTTAGGTGGATTGTATAAAAGCAGATTCTGGTGAAGCAGGTTGAACCCAGGCTAACTCTGCACGGGGAGAGTGAGGGGGGATGGTGCCCAGAGTGGAGGCGTTTGTGGGCAGGGCCTCCTCCTGGACTGGTTGCCCCCCGACCCTTCCAGCTTCTCTGGATGAGTCTGAAACCTTCCTGGTTTCAGCTGCAAATTAGGCCGGGCTGTTTCCAGGTCTTTGGAGGACGTGTGAGCCCCCAGCCCTTTCTTGGGGAACTTGCCCACCTCCCAAGCCCGGCTGGCCGCCGCCTGGGCCTCAGCTGAGCTGGCCACGGATGAGAGGTCTGCTGAGCCGAGAGGAATCCCTATGGCGGCCTGCAAAAGGCCTGGCACGGAGGGCCTGGACAGGGAGGGGAGCCCTGGGCCCATCAGCTCCCTGGTTTCCGGAATCCACCGGGCAGGAGCTAAAGGTCAAGCTAAAGGCATCGCGGGCTGGCGGAGCAGGGGCCATGGTGCCATCAGCGTGCTGTGCTGTGAGTGGGGTGTCGGGGTGACCAGAGAAGGATATGGGGTGCAGGGTGAGGAAGCCAGCACTGCAGACAGCGACGGGGAGACGGGACAGAGGTGGCCTGACCTGTGGCAGACACCCCCCAAGTCCAGTGTCAGTGAAGCCAAGGCCCAGCCCAGCACAGGTCCTGGCCTTGGACTTTCAGAAGATCCTATTGACATAGAACCTCTATGACAATAAACTCCAACCCCTGACTTGAGGGGCCTGAGAGAGCCTCCACCTTGGGGAAAGAAAATAAGTAAATCCCATGTACCTAAATCAGCCTCTTCCAGGTAGGTTGTTTGAATGCAGAATGGAGCGGGGCCAGTCAAGATCAGAGCCCCGTCCCCTGGCCACTCCTGTGCGTGCGTACTCACCAGCCAAGCCGGTCTCAGCTCCTGCAGCTGTTACCCTCACACGCCTGCCAGCACCCCCCGAGTGGTTTTTCTTAACTCTCAGGTGAAACCCAATTCTATTCCAAGCCTTGAAAGATTCATCAAGCGCCTACTGTGTGCAGGGCACTGGGCGGCGCCTGTGAGGGCTGCACGGGTGACGGAGCTATGGTGCTAACCTTCCATCTGGAGAAGCGCAGGAAGGAGGCGGCGGGGGACACAGGCAGCAGGGGGGTTGCTGGAGGCTGTGTTCGCCATCACGGCACGTTATCACTGACAGTTCTCTATCTCTGGAAACAGACTGAATAAGAACCCCGTGGTGCAGAGTGGAGAGGGGGACAGGGGAAGAGTAACATTACAGTAGAAAGACTTGACAGAGGCTTCCTTGGCCGAACAACCAAGGTCCACATCAACAGGGATAAATCATGTTGAGAGTGTGGACCTCTGGATGTAATGAAAATGGAATTTACCTCTATGGCTTTCTTCCCCGAACCCGTCCTCCCTGTCTAATCATGATGAAAACATCAGGCAAATTCTGATAGGAGAGCCTCCTACAGCATGCCTGATGATTCCTCAGAACTGTCAAGGTCATCAAGAACAGCGAAAGTCTGAGAAACCGTCAGAGCCAAGAGGAGCCTGAGGAGACATGACAACTCATTTAAATTTTATTTATTTTTTGACTGCATTGGGTCTTCCTCGCTGTGCGCGGGCTTTCTCTAGTTGCAGCAAGCCGGAGCTACTCTTTGTTGCGGTGGGCGGGCTTCTCATCATGGTGGTTTCTCTTGCTGTGGAGCATGGGCTGTAGGCGCATGGGCTTCAGCAGTGGCAGCACGTGGGCTCACTAGTTGTGGCGCACGGGCTTAGTTGCTCTACGGCATGTGGGATCTTCCTGGACCAGGGATCGAACCCGTGTCCCCTACATTGGCAGGCGGATTCTTAATCACTGTGCCAACAGAAAGTGAATATTAGGTAAAAACTTCAGAAATCTGAATAATCTACAGTCATCAGTTAATAATAATCTACAGTCATCAGTTATCAATATCGGTTCATTATTTGTAACAAATGTACCAGATTAACGTTAGATTTTATTAATAGGGGAAATGGTGCGGGGCTTATCGGAACTCTATACTTTCTGCTCAGCATTTCTATAGATCTAAAACTGTTCTAAAAAATAAAGTCTATTAAAAAGAACCCTGCAGGAATGAGGTTTGGGAGGGCCGGTCTGTGAACCAGGGTCTCTGCTGTCCAGGCATTTTGGTGAGCTATTCAGTATCTTTTAATAAAGCCCTTTTCTGCTTAAACTAGCTGCAGTGGGAGTTGGGTTGTTTGCAACCAACAACCTAGAATAATACACGTTTACCTACTTAACGGCATTTAAGCTGCAGGGAGTTTGACAGTCATTTTACAAAGGCAGGTTAATGTGCATAAAGTGTCTGGGGATAGAATCGGGACTAATGAGATCATATTTGCAAGATGCTTTGAGCTCCCTGGAGCCACTGAAAGGCAAGGTACAGGTATTATCATCGTGAGGGAAAAGGAAGCTTTGAGAACGTTGGCAGGGAGGTGGCTACAAGTGGAAATCAGTTTAGTTACTTTCTCCTTTGAAAATAGACAAGTTCTATAAAAGTTAAAGATAAGTGATTTTTTTTTTTTTTTTTTTTTTTGGTAAATCAAATTCTTCCTGACTTCTTCAGTCAAACATTGCTGCCTGTTCTATGATCTTTCAATTGTTTTTGGTTTGGGGCTCTCTCTGACAATATATGCAAGCAGCTTGAGTTTCTCTGCGTCTAGATTCTCCAGTAGAATATTCTCAAACTTCAAAACCTAGCTCCGTTTTGAGGGGAAAAAAATCATATGCTTTCCTTTAATGGTATTGGAAATTTCAAGACAAATAACATTCTAAAAAAAAAAAAAAAAAACCAACCAATACCAATGGCAATAGTAGAAGAAAATGATATATTTTTTAAAATTTATTTTTATTTATTTATTTTTGGCTGCATTGGGTCTTTGTTGCTGCACGTAGGCTTTCTCTAGTTGTGGTGAGTGGTGGCTTCTCGTTGCAGAGCACGGGCTGTAGGCGCGTGGGCTTCAGTAATTGTGGCACGCAGGCTCATTAGTTGTGGCTCATGGGCTCTAGAGCACGGGCTTAGTTGCTCCGCGGCATGTGGAATCTTCCCAGACCAGGGCTCGAACCCCTGTCCCCTGCGTTGGCAGGCGGATTCTTAACCACTGCGTCCCCAGGGAAGCCGAAAATGATATTTTTGTCTCTAAAGATACATTTAAAAAATTGTCAGCTCTTATAAAACATTGCAGTTTTTGTGCCTCCTACAGAAGAGGAGTCCAGGGGTCAGCATGGCCCTTTCGATATCAGGTCTGTTGTGTTGTTTTGTTTTTAAAGTCCATAGTAAGGAAAAAAATCAGATACGTGCGGGTAAAAAATGAGATCTCAATAGGAATGTTTTCTCCCTTTTTTTAAGGAGAGGTATTTTACCTCCAAATGTTCAAAGTCATCATGTCAGTGCAGACTGTCATGATTAACAGGGATTATTGGCTCTCATTCCTCCTCGGCCACCTTCAACCCAAGTTGTGTTTCTTGTTTTTGTTTTTCCTTCTAAAACCTTACAAGAGGCTACGAAAATTGGCCAACACATTCCAGAACATTCCCTACCAAGTCCCCTGATACTATCTTGGTGGACACATGGCCTGTTTCCCAAGATGTAAATGAGGACAGTTTAACCAGTTTGCAAACATGTAGCAAGAGCTGCTAGTTTCAAAACTGGGCAAAAGACCGCTGCACCCTTCTCCAGGCAGTTTTGGTGTCTTAGGGTTTCTTGATTTACCACACCTCCTGGCACGAGATTCAGATTTAGCAAAGATTCCTTATGTGACAAGTAATTAGAAATCCAACTCAGGCGACAGAGGGGATGCTGTGGCTCCGATAAGGGAAGTCCGGAGATGGACAGATTTCCCAGAAGGTTAATACGGTGACTCAGGTACGTGATGTGGGAACCCCAGCTGTCTTCCTCTCGTAGAGACAGTTTTATCCTGAGGCCTGTCCCCCTTGTGGACCTGTAGAAGTCAAAGCCAGATACTTTCTCCTTCATGTCCAGTAGGAGACAGAGTGGGTCTGTCTGCAAACCCCCAAGAAGTCAGAGGGTCACGTGATTGGACAGTTTCCATTCTATGATCATTGATGGACCCATGATGTGGCCAGGATGCTGTGCTGTGCTGATTGGCAAAAGTCCACCACAGCCCAACCCCTGGAACTAGAAATGGTCCCCACACCCCACTCCCCAACACTGAGCCTCCCCAGGGCAGAGGACGTGCACCCGAATGAAATCTGTTGCCCTTAGAAAGGAGGAAAGGTCAACGGCTGCTCTCAGCAAGCCCCCTGCAAGGACCTCTGTTGTGATTTTCTGGAAATTACCTTTGGCAAAAGCCGGAACTTCAAAATTTCTTCTTGGAGGTGTTTTCCAGCACAGATGGTATATTAGGGGAAAAGGGAGTTTCTTGATAAGCTCTGAAATGAGATTTTTCAGCCATGACATCTAGAAAGTAGATCCTGAATTCAGCATATATACGTACTAGAGACACATTTATTTTGTTCATGGAATACTTTTCAATAACCTTGTCTTTGGAAGTTTTAGGATGAAAAACTATACAAAGACAGTTTTGGCAATGATTCTCAACGTCTATGACTTGGTTTGGCGCTAAGTGTTTTCATAAGGGGAAGTTTACATTCAAGCTTTCAAGTATAATTGTCAAATAGGACAAGATTTGCTGAAAGATAATCATTTTAAGAAGTTTACAGCTGTATGTTTTTACCCTAGTATTCCACAAATACGACACCTCCCCCTCCGGCATGTAAAAATGTTTATTTCCCTTTGCTAATCATCAAACCCCGGTGGAGAACTTTCTGACTGACATTCAGATCTTCATACAGAGCAAAGTGAATCATCTGAGGCAACCCTCAGATGCATAGCTTTCCATGTAGTTGATGACCGTTGGTTGAGGTTTTCTTATCAACTCCTGGGCAGAATTTTGAAAGGTAACACTGATGATGCATGATACAGCACATTCCAGAAATGATGAGTGTTTTCCTTTGAGTTTTGCTCGGTATCTGCAAATCCCAGCATTTCAGGAGCGTCACCAGGGCAGAACGCCATTAATGTTCTTTTTCTGTTTGACTGATTTACTTTGAAGAATTTTCACATGGCTTCAAAACTGTCATCAGCTTTCACGACGATCTGTAAGACCTGGAAAGCCACATTTCTTTTCCAACAGTATCTTGAGCCATGTGCCTAATGAAATCATTAAGCTCAATTTCCTCTATTGGTTTATTCAACACACATAGGGAAAAGAGGGGCATTAAATCAGTCTTTTGCAAAGCTTGAAGTTTGATGTCCTAAGCTAATTCAGTTAATGATTATTTGATTGAAAAATTGGACTGGCTTGAACAGCAATCTGAATTATTTTCTTAGATTCTTCTCCAAAGGAAACTTGGGCAGCTGTCAGAATGCAAATTTTCACATGGGTTTCTCCACTATGAAAGGTTGGCTTTTGTTGTTATTTTAATCTTAGTAATGGAAAAAAACTGAATCATACAAAACCTTCCTCACTTTGTTGATTCCTGATATTATGTTCTAGTTCTGTCCAATCTTATGTGCAGCCGAAAATTCTCCTTTGCAGGAAAAGCAAATGTGTAAACATAAATGTCCTCTTAAAATATTTTGGCTGAAATATCATTTAAATCAATAATTTCTGTCAGGGACTTTCCTTATGGCACAGTGGTTAAGAATCTGCCTGCCAATGCAGAGGACGCGGTTTCAAGCCCTGGTCTGGGGAGATCCCACATGCCGCGGAGCAACTAAGCCCATGAACTACTGAGCCTGCGCTCTAGAGCCCGCGTGCCACAACTACTGAAGCCCACGCGCCTAAAGCCCATGCTCTGCAACAAGAGAAGCCACAGCAATGAGAAGCCCACACACCGCAACGAAGAGCAGCCCCCGCTCACCACAACTAGAGAAAGCCCGCGTGCAGCAACAAAGACCCAGCGCAGCCAAAAATAAATAAATTAAATAAATAAAATTTAAAAATATTAAATGTGTTGGCATCTCTTAAAAAAAAAGAAGAATTTCTGTCATAGTTACACAACAATTCTGGAACTCCAACATACTGGAAAAAAAGTACTCCATTCTGTGTGAATCCATATATGACAATAAACATTGCCACAAATTGTTGATGTCATCTTCAGCCACCCAAAGAAAAAAGAAGAGTAAGCAAAAATGAAAGGTTTTGATGGAAATGCCTGGTCCCATATTTGTAGAGTGATGAGGGGTGTCCAATGGTGGCGGGTCCAGACACCCAGGCATGTCTGAAGTTTGGAATGCCGAGACCACTTTCAGGTTCCAAGACTGTGTCCTTGGTCTAAGGCCACCACATTTAATGGCTCCATGGCAAGATTTAAATAATCCTTCTGGACAGTAGTCTAACGTTGCCAACTCAAGTTCAAGGATAAGCGCTAACTTATACAAACAAAAGACGGTCCCAGAATCTACTTTTATACCTTATTACAGTATCTATAAAATCCAATGTTATTTTAAAAATATATGCATGCTTATATTTAAACAGCAAGCTCACATACTGTGCAGTAGGAAGCAGCAGAAAAAATTGGATTTTATAATCCAGGTGAATAGGACACATTGTGTTAACACGTGAGCTTCCTCTAAAGCCTTTCTTGCTTTATTTTCTGCCTATATGCACCTTTCAGGGGACTTATTTGTTCTCTGTAGTTTGTATTATAAAATAAATATGTGTTTTTGATATTCCAAGTATAACATTAAAATGCTTAATATGTTCCCCCACATTTCCCATACCTGCTGGCCATCTTCTGCCGGACCCCACTCCTACTAAATACTTCCAAAGAAAGAGTGCTTGGGAATTCCCTGGCGATCCAGTGGCTAGGACTCTGTGCCTCCATTGCCGGGGGCCGGGTTCGATCCCTGGTCCGGGAGCTAAGATCCCACGAGCCCTGTGGCGAAGCCAAGAAAAAGAGTGCTTAACATGGAATGACCCGGCAATGAATCCCAGAGAAGCAAGAGTGATTTTGTGAATCTCAACTACTCTGATTTTTTTATATGGACATAAAACCCAATTTTAAAGTAGGCAGCCCTCAGGTTGGGAACAGAGATGTGTATTAGAATGCTATCTGTCAGGCAGGTTTTTTTGGCATATGGAGAATTATGTCTCCATTAAACAAAATGTTATACAGGATGCCTCACCAGTGTCCCATATCTATGTGAAATGAATTATAAGAATCAAGGACTTAGGACATATATGGACTCGGGTAGATTGAAAGCGGGCCCTCCACAGGTTTGGATGCTGAGAGCAAGGAGATTTAATGAGGTGTAGGAAAACATCGTCTACTAACAGTACAACCTTCCAGGTTGTCTGATTCTAGCCTTTCATTGTCTTTTTTTTTTTTTTTTTTTTTTAACATCTTTATTTGAGTATAACTGTTTTACAATAGTGTGTTAGTTTCTCCTTTACAACAAAGTGAATCAGTTATACATATACATATGTTCCCATATCTCTTCCCTCTTGCATCTCCCTCCCTCCCACCCTCCCTATCCCACCCCTCTAGGTGGTCACAAAGCACCGAGCTGATCTCCCCGTGCTATGCGGCAGCTTCCCACTAGCTATCTAGTTTACATTTGGTAGTGTATATATGTCCCTGCCACTCTCTCACTTTGTCACAGCTTACCCTCCCCCCTCCCCATATCCTCAAGTCCATGCTCTAGTAGGTCTGTGTTTTATTCCCGTCCTACCACTAATCTCTTCATGACATTTTTTTTTCTTAGATTCCATATATATGTGTTAGCATACAGTATTTGTTTTTCTCCTTCTGACTTAACTTCACTCTGTATGACAGACTCCAGGTCTATCCACCTCATTACAAATAACTCAGTTTCATTTCTTTTTATGGCTGAGTATGTCTTTGAGCTGTTTTCTGTCTCAGTAAGTTGTAGGTACCTGTGTTAGTGTATTAGGGCTATCGTAACACAGTGCCGCCAGCTAAGTGGTTTAGAACAGAAATGGATTGTTTCACAGCTCTGGAGGCTAGAAGTCTGAAGTCAAGGTGTCAGCAGGTCCATTCTCTCTCTGAAGGCTCTGGGGGATCCCTCCCCACCTCTTCCAGCTTCTCATTCCTGCTGCTAGCCTCACTTGGGCTTCTTGGTTCATAGATGCATCGCTACAATCTCCACTTTTGTCTTCGTGTGATGTTCTCCCCGTGCGTGTGTGTCCGTCCAAACTTCCATCTTCTTCTAAGGACATCAGTCGTATTGGATCTGGGGCTTACCCTCATCCAGGATGACCTCATCTTAACTTGATTACATTGCAAAGGCCAAGGTCCCATTCACAGGTTCTCGGATGGATGTGAATTTTCGGCGGGCGTTATTCAACCAGGTACAGTAACTAATAGCAACGCAAAGATTCATGTTTATAGACATGCACAGTCTGTCCTGTTCAGGAGAGGTGTAATCGCCTTCTCTCTCTCCTGGCACCTGGAACAACCAGTGTTTCCTTCATTTGCACATTCATTTAAATATTCCTGATCTGTAAGTGGGTCTGCTCTCTGGAGTCTCTTTTAAACAGATTGGCATGTGTGCCTGGTTCCTTCATTTGTTGAATAAAATCTTTAACAAGCATTTATTTTTATATGTATGTGAGAGTCATGATTTTACCTTTTTTAAAAAAACTACTTTTTAACAGTGAGACGAGGAGGAAAAAGCAAGGACAAGGGGATTCCCTTCCCCTTCCATGGACCCCTAGCCCTGAGCCAAACGCTGAAGTAGGTCAAGGCTGCCTTGAACACCCTCTATCTTCCACTCAGCACCTGCTGCAGCCTCCCAGAGACATCTCCTCAGGTTCTCTGTCCTGCATCCCAAGTGGGTGGAGCCCTCACCTGGAGCCCGAGCACCTGGTACCAATGCTTCCTCCTGAATCCAACCCACCTCGCCCCATCCAAAGGCCCTGTCCTCAGCGGCTCCCTTGTGCATTGCAACTGGGAGAAGCTGACCCCCTTTCCCCACTGAACTCCCACCTTTTAAAGAGACAGTGCTGGGCTCCCCTGGTGGCACAGCGGTTGAGAGTCCGCCTGCCGATGCAGGGGACGCGGGTTCGTGCCCCGGTCCGGGAAGATCCCACGTGCCGCGGAGCGGCTGGGCCCGTGAGCCGTGGCCGCTGAGCCTGCGCGTCCGGAGCCTGTGCTCCGCAACGGGAGAGGCCACAGCAGTGAGAGGCCCGCGTACCGCAAAAAAAAAAAAAGAAAAAGACAGTGCTTGTTGACCCATTTTCACCAATATTCAGCCTGATTTCAAAGAACGTAATTGAGATTCTGATCCTACTTTTCCCAGTTTCTTCTTTTTTTGCCTCCGAATTCACAAAACGTCTAAATCTGCTTCTTTTTTAAATTTACAATTGCATCCTATGGCATAGCAATGTGTAGATAGCTAGCAAATCAGCTGTTATAAATTGAAGAAGTTTTCAGATACGTTTATTTTTATTTTTAAATTGTTATTTTGGGGGAAATGGACAGTTTGTTCAGAATTGTTCTTATTTATACATTTTTCTGTTTACCTCTTTGGGAGGTGATCTGGTCTAAATATATTTATGGTTGGAGCCAGAGAGGTGGATTTGGGGTCTGGAAGGTTTCTCTCTCACTAGAGACTGGGGAATATCTGTGGTTGTACCTTGGGTAGCTTTTCCATCTTCAGGGTTGGGAAGCAGCCCCTCTGGCGGGAAAGATGAGGTCTGCCCCAGGAAGGGATTGGCGGGGTGTGGAGGAAGGTTCTAGGAGACCAACGTGCCCCACTAAAAGCCAAGAGCAAGAATTCAGTGGGACTTCCGGGTTTCACGGTTGAAGGGAGCTGGTAACTCCAGATCAGTCCTGTGGTTGCAGAAGTCTGTAAGGTTCTGGAAGCTTTTCCATGTTATTTCTGTGCTCCTGTCCTGGGCCGCAAGGAGAGAAGGCAGGTAGACTAGAGGTGACTGCGTCCCACTGCACAGCTGTGGAAGGGCAACTAGGGTTGTGTTAAAGAGGGAACTGCTTAAAGAAGGTGACGCTGCTGCCACAGATGCTGGGTGGTGGCCACGGGCTCCCTGGAGATAAAATAGGGAAGAACTTTTGGATTTTTTTTTGGCTGCTCCACACAGCTTGTGGTATCTTAGTTCCCCAACCAAGGATTGAACCCATGCCTTCGGCAGTGAAAGCCTGGAGTCCTAACCACTGGACCACCAGGGAATTCCTGGGAAGAACCTTTGTTTTCTATTACAAGTTAATCACTAAACGGATATTACCTGTAAGCTTAAGTTATACATAATGGCCTATCTCTGGGAACCCTGCCTCCCAGGTAATTCGTGTTAAGCTACAATACCTTTGTTTAGCTCACAGGAAACAACATGACCAGGCCCACCTGTGAATGACTGCAGGAAGGAAGAAATGAACACATCCCCTCTGGAGGCTGACCGGACCCAGGAAATGTTTGACTTTGTTCCCCCCCCTTTTAGCATAAAAGAAGCCTGAATTCTGACTCAGGGAAGATGGTTCTTTGGGACATAAGTCCACCGTCTTCTTGGTTTCCTAGCTTTCTGAATAAAGTCACTATTCCTTGCCCCAGTGACTTGTCTCCCGGTTTCCTGGCCTGTTGTGCAGCAGGCAGTAGGATCTTGGACTCGGTAACAGAGATGGCCCAAGGTGGGTCCACCTCGGTTTTGTGGCACCTGATGGCACTGGAGGTTTGGAGAGTATGACAATGACATCCCTGCCTAATCTGTTTACCATCTTTCACTGCTTCCGTTTTCAATCTTCCCTAATTATACGTGGGTCTCAGGCGGCTGGAACCCTCGGCGAGCTCCCCTCTGCTTCTCCAACTCCTTCTTCTGGAAGCTGGTATAACTGGAGGTATTGGGAGCAGAGGAAGACCGCAGCTCTCCCTTCAAGACCGTTAAACTGGAGGAACCATGTTCTTGTGTTCTAAAGAACAACAACAGTAATCCCAGTACTAATATATGTAAAGCTTATTATGTGCCAGGTACTGTTTTAAGCATTTTACATAAATTAGCTCCTTTAATGCTCATTAACAAAGCTGTGAAGAAGATGTTCTTACTATTCCCATCTTTACAGACAGAGAGACTGAAGCAGAAAGAGCTTAAACAGTAGCTGAAAGACTATCCTACTTGCCAAGGGAAGCTCATTGCTTTCTTAGGTGGGGTGTTAATAATATCCCCCTGACAAGGCTGATCTTGCAGAACAGTGTTTATTTCTAGTGGGCGTGTTGGGGATTGGTAGCTACTGGGCACATTCTTCACCCTCAGTGTTATCTGGGGGTTAAAATGAGCAGGAGTAGGTCCAAGGGACACACAGGGTGAGCGTCCCCCCATCGCTGATCTGGCCATGGGGAGCTGGGGGTAAACAATGATATGAGTAATGGTTAAGCTTCCAAGCCAAAGAGAAATGCCTGAACCATGAGTAGTACTAGAAACAGTCCTGAATTCCAGATCCCCGAAGATCTGGAGCTGGGAGAGCCCCTCCTCACACCACGGAGTGCGGTGGAAGCAGGAATTCCATTCTCAGCGGGGGGCTAGAGGCGGGTGGGCTCTACCCCAGAGGGTTCCTAGGAGGACTTCTGTAGGGGCACAGCCTCCAGCTACAGGGATAAAAGGAATTTCTGGGGTGGGGAGAGAGCTGGGGCTCTGGGTTCATCCTTCCTTTCACAAACCTTTACTGAGTGCTAATAAGAAGAATATTAGCTAATATTAATGCAGTGCTCACTCAGTTGCACTTTCCACGTTAAACCTTTCCCCTGTATTGCTTTTCTCAATCTTCTCTTACAGCCTTGTAAGGGAGGTGTTACTACCTGTAGAGAGGGATATGTAGCCCCACAGCGATTAAATAACTTGCCCAAGCCAAAAAGAGCTGAGCTTTTAGAAAATTTATTGAGGTATAGCATACATTTGGAAAAACCCTAAGTGGATGAATTATCTCAAAGTGAACTCATCTGTGCAAGCACCTCTCAGGATCACAAATAGGACATGACATTCCAAGGGCCCCAAACACCTCTCTGTACCCTTCCCAGCCACTACCCCCCCTCCTCCCCAAAGGTAAACACTATCCACATTTCATACAACAGAGATTAGTTTTGCCTGATTTTAAGCTTTCTATAAGTGGAATCATATGGCACGTGCTCTTTTTTGTGTTTGCCTTCTTTTGGCCAACATTGTGTTGGTGATATTCACCCACGTTGTTGAGAGCAGCAGAGTTCATCCGTGTTCACTGCAGTATAGTGTTCCATTGTGTGAATACACCCCAACAGATTTATCCAGTCTCCTGTGGGTGAACACTTGTTTTCTTCTAGTTCTTGTTGTTTTGTTTCTCGCCTCCTTCTCCTCCTCCCTCCTCTTTCCCGTGATGAAGGAAGCTACCGTGAAGAGCCCAGTCCTTGTCTTATTGGAAACATATACACCTTTGTGCTGGGTACGTAACCAGGAGTGGAATTACCGAGTCACGGGGTTGATGTTAAGTAGGATTTTGAACACTGACGTGCCAAATCTCAACTTAACAACCATGCCATATGCCCCCACGTGCAGTGGACAGGACCAGGCTGGGGATATGGACCCAAACACCTCAGACAGGCGTCCTGAGGAGACATCTGATGTGGCAGGGGACACAGCCAGAGGGGTGGGGAGCACAAGCAATGCTAGGGGAGGTCTGGAGGTCAGGAGGAGGGCTGAGGCTCGGCCTTGGGTTTCTGGGCAGGTGGTGGTGTCATAACGCATAAGAAGGGAAGGGGAGCCAATCTGTGGGAGAAGAGTGAGAGCTCCGTGTGGTCCAGGAAGAGTCCTAAGATGCCTAAGGGACCTCCAGGAGGCGCTACCCAGAGTACATCAGGCTCTGTGTGTTCGTAAAGCTTACCCCAGGAGCCCTGTGTATGGGGGAAAGCCAGGGAGAAGGTGCGATTGCCCCGGGGAAGATGGGCACGGAGTGAAGAGCTTTGTGGACCGCTGACGCTGGAGAGTCAGGGTGCCTGGTAAGACCAAGCGGGGGCAGAACGTGGTGAGTGTCTAGAGTGGCAGGAACCAAGAATGCACACAGGATTGTTGAGGGGCTCGAAGACTGGCCCCCACTCAGTGTGCTGACCGCACCCACATTGTCAGGAGCCCTGATGGGTGCGGTACTCAACAGCCTCGGTGATGTTCCAGCAGGGGGGTGGTAGGCATGACCCCAGGGAAGGGGTTCTCTTGTTGTGGGTGGTGGAAGGTCAAGGGTGCGTTCTGGAGGCAGAGTCTGATATGAGGAGAATTTAGGTGAGACCTCGCAGAATTAACCTGCAACAGGGAAGGAAGAAAGAGCAGGAGAGAGGGTGCGGTGCTGAGTGGTGGAAGAAGGGGTTGGAGGGTTCTGGGATGTGGCAAGGCCTAGCAACAAGGTCAAGTGAGGCACTGAGAGTCGGGTTAGAGGCGGGGTGGGAAGTGAGGCCGCCAGAGGGTCCGCAGCTAGAACAAAACAAAGGCAGTCTCTCCCAGGTTCGCAGAAAATGCATTCCACTCGATGTGTAGAATTCTACCATCTCAGTGTCAAGGGTCACTTACACAACATTTTAACTCTACTCTCTAGTGTCTGCTTGCGCTGAGGAGCAAGTGTTCACAGATGACCCCAGGGCAGAACTAGTGGAAGTAAATGTTACTAGAAGTATTTGCAAGGGGGCGATCCCGCTTCACTTGAGAGCTCTGAGACCCGAGCATACGTTGGCTGCGGTGGGCGACACGTTTTGATTTTCCGTTGTGTGGGTACCGCCCTGCTTCCTGCTGCCAAGAGGGATCCCGGGCCGTGTGGTGGGGTTCAGTGGATGCTTCATCAGCAGTGTCCCGGTGAGCACACCCGAAGTCTGGAGAGTCAGAGACATAAAGAGCAGGGCCACCGAGCGGCTGCCCAGAGCAAAGAGCCCGAGGAGGGCTGGTGTGGGACAGAAAGACACAAAGTTCAGTTTGAGAAATTTGGGAGATCTTAGGGAAAACATTGTTAAAAATAGACTGGGGGCTTCCCTGGCGGTCCAGTGGTTAGGACTCTGCGCTTTCACTGCAGGGGGCACGGGTTCAGTCCCTGGTTGGGGAACTAAGATCCCACAAGGTGCGCGGTGCAGCCCCAAATAAAGATAAATTTAAATTTAAAAATAGACTGATACAGTTCAGACATCTTCAAAGGCTAGACTATCTGAGATTCTCCAGATGGAGAGCAATTTGGTTTCATTCCTCTGACAATCTAGTGCAGGGCAATCTGGGTCCAAGAAGTGGGGCTCAGAGAGAGAGTGGAGATTGACATGATGAGCAGTGAAAAATCATCCACAATACAGAGCAAGAGAAGCGTTGAGTCAAAACCGCTGTGATCTCTGTCCTCTACGGTGCGTGTGTTCCCTCCAGTTCAGCCCCAGAGCTCTTCTGGTTGAGACTGGAGGGTTTGGGGCAGGGAGTGCGGGCACAGCCGGAGCCCGTCAGCCTACAAAACGAGGAGCCAGGTTCCCTTCAGCGCACCCGGCACCCAGACACACGCACGGTAAGGCTCCACTGAGGTTGAAGTGAGATGAAGTATTGACTTCTTTACATGATCCCGGGTCTAATGCCTGCACATTCAGTCAACTGGTAAGGCAGCCACTGTCTGTCTTCTCTGCCTCTGGCTGGGGTCACAAAGACTCTGGTCGGGCTGCTCCCCTCGAGACAAGTATCCACTGGGCTCCCCTGTCGGAATCCAAGACAGCCTGCGGGAGATTTGCCTTGGTGTCCTTCTTCAGTAGTACTTGCAGCATCTGGCCCTCCTCCCCAACCCCAGCCGGCCCCTCGGAGCCAGATCTCCACCACCTGCTCCCCGGGCCCTCAGACCCCCCAGGCCCCGCTGCCACCTCCAGGACACCTGCATCCCTCCGGCAAAGCCAGCAGGACTCCGGGCAGCCATCAACCTCCAGGTCAACCTGGAGCTCTGTGCCTCGACCTGTCCCTGCCTCGACGACCTTGACCCGACGATGTTGCTTTGAAGAACTTTGCAAAGTCGTTTCTTCACTGATCTCGTGAGGAGAGTGAGAAACTGATGAAGTTGCAGAACCAACGAGGTGGCCGAATCTTCCCTGAGGAGATCAAGAAACCGGGCCGTGACACCTGGGAGAACAGGCTGAATCTGCCAGAGTGTGCATTTTACTTGGAAAAAAGCATGAATCTGTTATTACCAGAACCGCAGCAACTGGCCACTGACAAAATGACCCCCATTTGGGTGACTTCATTGAGAGTCATGACCTGAATGAGCAGGTGAAATCCATCACAGAACTGGGCGACCACAGAACCAACTCGTGCAAGATGGGGGTGCCACTCTGACAAGCGCGTCCTGGGGGACGGTGACGTCAAGAGCTAAGCCTCAGGCTGGCTTCCATAGCCACGGGGGGGACGTCCTGGTCACCGAGGAAGGGCAGGCATGTTGGGGTTACCTTTACCTTTTTCTAGAAGTTGCACCAAAACATCTTCTTAAGTTCCTTTCTTATACCATTCCTTCACATAAAGTAATTTGATACCTCCCCCTGCCCAAAAATAATAAATTCGAGAACTTTATTAAGGTCCTGCTCTCTTTGTGACATTGTTCAGCCCTTCCAATCTGAGTCATCTACAGCCCCAGCGGGTTGGTAGCCGTCAGGGGGACCCTAGCTGCCTATGCCGCGAGCACACGGGCAGGCACAGGCATCTCACCGTCGGGAGCAATTGCCAGCTTGCAGAGCAGTACCGCGCCGAGATGTTTTCTCTTCCACCCATTCCATCAATGCTTACCTCAGAAATTCCGTCAAGGAGAATGTTTGGGAGGGGTGGGAGGGGAAGAGAGAGAGAGGTCTGTGCTAACAGAGAAGAAACCAGAAACCAGGTCTCAAAAGCAAAACCAGATCCCTGAAGCATCCTTGCAGTCTGGTAAGGCGGACTCAGAAGCCAACTGCTGCTGCGGAGACTGTGGGCGTGAGGCGCCAGCAGGGAGGATTCTGGGGAGGGATCTGTGGTACAATGTGCACGTTGAGATGCTGACGGCGCATCTGCTTCCTCCAGGAAACCAAGTGACCGAATAACTGCAGATTAGGGGAGGGAAGAACAGAATTGGGGGGGTTTTTATCATCGTAAACTGGGGACATTTGCGGTCCAAGAATAAAACGCCAAAATGTTCCGGTGAATTCTTGAGAGACAATCTATACCGTGGGACCAGAGGCAATCGTAGTCAGGTGTAAAAATGTGCCAAAGAAACAGTCATACCTGTCGGCTCCACCACAGTTAATGTTGTCAGGGGTGGGTGTAGATCCCGCAATCTCTGTACCCGGGTTGTTTGTCTCTGGAGTTGATGAGCTCATGTCTTGCGGGTCGGGCAGGGTGAGTGAGTTGCTTGAGGTTTAGGATCTTGAGAAAGCTGGGGTTGCTCAGCCATCTCTTTTATGTATTCAACCAGGAACGTTTCCCGAGCATCGTCTGGGCCACGTGCTGCTTTAGGATAGAGCTGGACTGGTCGCTGTTCTTGAAATTCACAAGGTGGTTCACACCCCTTGAGCCCCGCCCCCTCTGCAGTCCTACAAGGGCAAAACTCCCACCTCCCTCCCGTTCCCGGAGCCTCAGGAAGGACAGGGGTTTTGGAAGATGGTGCGGGGGAGGCTTCTCACTTCCCAGCTTTGGACTGGAGAGCTGCGTGACGAGGACGCTGCGAGCAGCCGGAGGGAGTCCAAGCGACGGCGTCTGTGTCTCTGCTCTAGATGGTCACTGTTCAGCAGAGCATGGGGCTCGCGCTGATGTCGGATTTGGGTCAGGCTGGGAACGTCCATTGAATTTAAAAGAAAAGAAGCCCCTGCAGGACCCTTGGAAAAGGAGAGGCGGGGGGGCGGGGCAGAAGCACATGACAGTGATTCAAATAGTAACAGGGAGCACAGAGACGGGAGACATTGTCTTTACTTTATACACTCAGAGTGTTGGGGGTGGAGGCATGGCGTGTTTCCAAAAAGCACATACTACTTTTGCAATTTGCAAAGAAACGTATATATATATTAATGAGTAAATAAAAGATGGAAAGTGGAGCTTGTTGAAGGAGATCTTTCTTGCAGAAGGTTTGGCTGGGACGGTGAGGCAGGTGGGGCTGAGGGGGGCGGAGAAGGGTTGGGGGAAGAAGCAGAGTCTGGTTTAAGATGCAGAGCCGAGCGGGGTTGCGGCTCGCAGAGGACGGTTGTTGCCACAGGATGACATGAGGACCGTTGGGGGTGGGTGGTGGTAGTATGCAGAATCCCCAGGGAGGAAGGCTCCAGGTTTAGCTGTGGGGGAGAGGTCTTTTCCACCGGAAACTGAGAAGTGACAAAGGTCAGGCATGCAGATAAATCTCAGCTGGGAGAGGGGGGTCTGGGGCGCTCCGTCTGGAAGAGATTGCTCCCGTCTCTCTGTAGAGCAGGAGGTGAGAGCTTTGGAGGAAGGTCATGGCTTAGGCCTGGGGGAAGTCGGGGAAGATCTGAGGCCGGATAGGGTGGAGGGCCCAGCACCCTGGGGGGCCCGGATTGCTGGAGCCCGGATTGGGGCAGGGAGAGGACGAGGCTCGAAGCTCCTGGAGCGGGTAGGACAGGGATTACAGGGCCCTCCCCGAGGGGAGGGACATGCAGACAGGAGGCAGGGGTGCATGGGGACCCCACCACCTGCATGGCGCACTCCCCCACTTCCTTTAAGTCTTGGTTCCGAAGCCCCTTCCTCAGCGGGACCTTCTCTAGCCCCCTCAGCTAAAGCTCTAACCCCGGGATCCTTCCCATTCCCTGCTTTATGTTTGTTTCTTGGCACGTAATACTACTTCACGTGCAGTGCATTTCATGTATTTAGGTTGTTTCTCATATGTGTCCCCAATAGAATGGAAGCCCTCCAAGGGCAGGGCTTATGGATTGAAATGTGTACCCCTAAAATTCATATGTTGAAGTCCTAGTCGCCCAGAAGCTCAGACTGTGACCTGACTTAAAAATACTGTTGTGGCAGGTGTAACTAGTTAAGAGGAGGTCATTAGGGTGGGCCCTAATCCAGTGTGGCTGGTGTCCTAAACAAAGGGGGAGATTTGGATACAGAGACACACACAGATGGAGGTAGCGATGGGGTGGTGCTTCTACAAGCCAAAGAAAGCCAAAGATGTCCAGCAAATCAACAGAAGACAGGGGAAGGAGCACCGACCGGATTCTTTCTGAACAGCCTCAAAAGAAACTAACCCTGCTGACACCTTGATCTCAGACCTCTCGCCTCCTGAATCGTGAGGGAACACATTCCTAGTGTTTAAGCCACCCACTTTGTGACGTTTTGTTACAGCGGTACCAGTAAACTAATACGGCAGGGAATTAATTTTTACTTCATTTAAAAAATATTTGCCCAGTGATTCTCTCATCACGAACAGCATGTTCAGCCCCAGTTCCCTCTGCCCTTAGCTTTGACCCCCTGAGCACATTTTGGCATGAAATCCAGCCAAGAGAATTAGGTCAAGGACAGGTGTAAGCCAAACTGAATGATTCATCGTACTAATTTAAAAATTCTGATGTAGTCTTTGCTTTGATTACTGAATTTATGCTCAGGGAGAGCGATGGGGCCTGAAGGCCCTGCCCTAAGGACACGTGGGTCCAGGCTCAGAGCCGTGTGTGTCGCCCCCTCCATCCTGTTGCACAAGGTGCCCCTCTAGAAGCAGGACCACCAGCACTGGGTGAGACCCGAGTCCCCTTAGTGTGTGCCCCCAGCAGTCTCATTGGTGGTTACACACGGCGAGATGTTAATCCGGCTTCATAGGGAGCCACTGATGGTCAGGAGCTGCTACAGAATGCAGGGTCCTGTGTCTTCCTACCTTTGATAATGTGTTTTTTTTTTTTCCTTTTCTTTTGTTTGCTTTTAATTCCTGAAGATCCAAAGACTTAGACGTGCAAGTGGCTAAAGGAAGTTCAGTTTCCTGATCTGTGCTTGATCTTGTCTAAACTCAGAAGGTCCTGAGAGACAGCTGGGGCCTAGTTTAGGATGCCATATCTTCTCTTTCATTTAATAGGGACCTACTGAGCATCAGTCAAGATGGTGAGACACCCTCTTAGATGCTGGAGATTAAATAAATTAATAATAAGCAACAAGGTCCTACTGTAGAGCACAGGGAACTATATTCAATATGCTGTGATAAACCATAATGGAAAAGTATATGAAAAATAATGTATATATATTTGTGTATAACGGAATCACTTTGTAGTACAGTAGAAATTAACACAACACTGCAAATCAACTATACCTCAGTTTAAAAAAATAACCCCCAAACCAATAAGACCTGGTCCTTGAATTTGGTGAATTCTTAGTTTATGAGAAGGAAAATAGTTTTGCAAAAATTTGTTGGAAAACAGGGTAATAGGAACTATTGCAGGTGCATGAACAAAGGGGCGGTGGTGGGGAAAAAGAGCGTTTGCCCTGTACCAGGGTGGGAGGCCGGGGTGGGTCGTGGAGAAGCCTTCTGTTTAGTAGGTCCTTTAATAGCTTTTCACATCACATGTGACTTCCTAAATTGGCCTTAAAAATCCAACCACTTTTATTCAGATGAGGATCCAAGGCCTTTTGTCCTTGGAGTAAACATGGCTTCCCTAGTGATACCCTTTTATCACTAATTCCCATCAAGGGCAGGAAAAAGGCAGAAGAACTGGCACTTAGGTGCACACATGCCTATGCTTCTTCCAAATAGTTAACCACAAAGGCAGAAATCCTCCCTAGAAGACAATGAAGTTCTTAAATGGTTACGCCAATCCAGATTATAATGGGGGGCGGGAATCTCGTAGCTGTCCACTGAATGGAGTTAGCACCAAAGGGCAGCTAATCTCTTTAGCAGGGAGACCCAGAAATACACAGGAGACTTTCCCTTGTATTTCTAAGTAGGTCAGAAGGGGAATCTGGCCCAGCCATTCTGTAGATGGACTTCAGGACGCTCTTAACTGACTTCTATTTACTACAAAAAACTCAAGGAAATTTGCAAAAATTCCCAATCAAATAAGTTTGATTTGCTTAAATTGTTCTTTTAAAAGAGAGGGACTGGGCTTCCCTGGTGGCGCAGCGGTTGAGAGTCCGCCTGCCGATGCAGGGGACACGGGTTCGTGCCCCGGTCCGGGAAGATCCCACGTGCCGCGGAGCGGCTGGGCCCGTGAGCCGTGGCCGCTGAGCCTGCGCGTCCGGAGCCTGTGCTCCGCAACGGGAGAGGCTACGACGGTGAGAGGCCCGTGTACAGCAAAAAAAACAACAACCTGAGACCAGGTAATTAGAGGAGGGCAAGCCCTACACACACCTGAATCTTATCAGCAACCCCACCCTTGAACCTTTGCTATAAAACTCCTCATCAAATCCTTCTGGGTTGGGACACATAGTTTTTTCGGGGCAGGAGCCCGCTGTGTCCTCCTTTGCCTGGCAAAGCTCTTCTTTTCTACTTCAGCCCAAATTCTGTCTCTGGGATTTGATTCGGCACCAGTTCACAAGAGGCCCAGCTTTCAGCATCACCACCCAAAGCAAGAAGCAGCCTTTTGCATTTTGGCGAAAGCTACGTTGCCACTCACCAGAGGACAACAGGGTTAGCAAACCGGATAGGTGTGCCCAGTGCTTTCTTCTCGATCCGCAGGCAATCTCCCTGTACTCCAGCCAGCAACCACTTGTAACACGTGGCACAATGAATGTTTTTCCTACAGTTAATTTTTTCCCCCATTTGGCGTTTTTTGTTGTTTTGTTTATTTTTTTAAATTGAAGTACAGTTGATTTATAGTATTGTGTTAATTTCAGGTGTACAGCAAAGTGATTCAGTTCTACATACATGTATATCTATTCTTTTTCAGATTCTTTTCCCTCATAGGTTATTACAAAATATTGAGCAGAGTTCCCTGTGCTCTACAGTAGGTCCTTGTTGGTTACCTATTTTATATATAGTCGTGTGTATATGTCAGTCCCAAACTCCTAGTTTATCCCTCACCCCTGTTGTTGTTTCTAAATATGCTTTATTTATTTATTTTTGCAGAATTAAAGTGCTTTTAGTTGCTGTTGTGGAAACCAGCTCTGGAAGCTTAAAGAACAACAAAGGAAGTTATTAGATGTGTACTATTTCATGAGAGCTGCTTTAATTTTGTTGTGTCTGCACCACCCCCAGCCCATGAATTTCCACCGTAATTTGGTCGTTTCTAGAACAGTGGGAGACAAGCAGGTTCTGAAGCCAAGCAGGACCCTGTGCAGCTCCCAGGCACAAATCCTATCTGTGTCCCCCATTTCTTGTTTGTACGAAATAGGCTTCATTCAGCCTCCTTGACCTTCCCTGAGTCCCAAAGGGTGGGTTCAGACAGTTGCTAATGAGGGAAGGGAGGGGATGCAGAAACAAAGGAGGAGCGGTCAAGAAACGACAGTGCAGCTTTGGAGCAGGGTCCTAGGAACTCCTCAAGGAATACATGTAACAACACCTCTGAGTTCTTCTGCAGAACAAGGCCCTCACCCAGGTGCAGGATGGCAACTTCAGGCTGAGTGCAAGATTCATGGATAACTGCTCTGTTACCTCACCACCAGCTGATCAGAGAAAGTCACATACCCTTCAGCCCTCACCCCAAGTTTTGCCTATAAAAACTTTTCCCCCCAAACCATCAGGCAGTTCAGGTTTTCTGAGCATGTGCCACCCGTTCTCCTTGCTTGGCCCTGCCGTAAACCTCTCTCTGCTCCAAACTCTGACATTTCGGTTTACTTGGCCTCACTCTGTGCTGGGCACACGAACTTTGTTCAGTAACAATTTTCTTTTCATTCGAGATTTCCCATCTAAGATCATGGTATGGCTCTCCATTGAGTCATGTCTCTTTCCTTGATAACAGTTTTCATACATTTCTTGAATTTTTTTCCCAGTAGCCTAGACTTTGGGTTACCGTTTTGAACACAGCAGTTAAGAAAATATTGAAGTTCAAGATGCTCAAGCCACCTGACGTGGGAGGTTGTCTCAAGAAAATACCAAGTAAGGATGCATTTGGATGTGTTGACTGAAATAAAAACACAGAACATAAAAGTTGCAAGTGAAGTTTTTTATTTTATTTTATTTTTTTGTGGTACGCGGGCCTCTCACTGCTGTGGCCTCTCCCGTTGCGGAGCACAGGCTCCGGACGCGCAGGCTCAGCGGCCACGGCTCACGGGCCCAGCCGCTCCGCGGCACGTGGGATCCTCCCGGACCGGGGCACGAACCCGCGTCCCCTGCATCGGCAGGCGGACTCTCAACCACTGCGCCACCAGGGAAGCCCCGCAAGTGAAGTTTTATTCGGGGATCTTACTGAGGACTACAGTCTGGGAAACAGCCGCTCAGATAACTCCAAGGTACTGCTTTGAAAGAGGTTAAGGGGGGAGCCAGAATATATACGAATTTTTTGCTGGAAAAAAAATGGAGTCGAACACCAAAAGATCAATGCTAATTACAAAGAACAGCCTCCTCAAATTAATGATTTTAGTGCTTTTCTCTGTATGGGAAGGTGCAAGGATCTGGGATCATTGAAATTTTTCCTTAGATGTGTATTTTAACCATCTAGGGGCAGGTATCCAAAGCACAGAATGCTTCCTCTTTTTTTTTTTTTCCCCTCATCCTGAATTTCCCTGTCAGTGGGTGACTGCAGTGGCTTATGACTTGATTTTTGTAGAACTGGAATGGCAGGCAACATTTTTTTTCTTTACAGATACAGTAAGAAAATGCTGGGAATGTCCTAAATATCAAGACTAGGAGATTGGTCAAATACACACTGGTATACCCAGTAATAGTCAAAATTTAGAACGATTATGGTTGCAACTCAGCAGTGGAGGAGACGGAATTGGAAGACAGTTCTGTCTGATATCACAATCTGCTCTTTATCCCCAGCTACACTGCCTTCCAAAAGAAAAAATAAAAAGCATTTCTCATTCACCTCACGTGAGCTAGTTCTCTGGCAAATAGGGCAACACATTTGGAGAAGCAGCTCCTGCAGAGAAGTATATATGATAAGTCGAATGGATACCTTAAATTTAATAATGAAAGTTAACAGTCTTTTGTGTGCTAAATTCCAGACAATGTGAAGTGTTTAAAATCACTCTGCCATTGGATCCGGGGGTGGGGTGTTATTTGGGGAGCAGTGGGGAGGGTTTGAGTTTGCTCCGCCGTTAGGTCCCCCATCTTGCCCCCCCAGCACTTCTAAACATAGTTGCGGGAGGAGGCCATTACAGGTGCATTTGGTTTTCAAGCTTTAAATACACTGCTTGTAATTCTGAAAGATCTTCCTGGTGTTACAGGTGTTACAGTTAGGTGGCCTCTTTGAGAACTATAACTAAAATAGTGAATCTTTTTTTTAATGGCTCAAAGACAAATTATTCAACTAATCAATAAGTTGCTTAATTGCCATACTTATACAACACTTAAAATATCATAAATTAAAATAGTTCATTGAAATTGAACAGTTCTGGATAAAATACAGTTTTGCACAATGTTACTCATTTAAGAGTTATTCTAAAAAAAAAAAAAGTTATCCTGTGTTGGCAGTTTTGATGAGCTACTTTCACCTTATGTAGATTCTGTACATATAATATGCAACGTTGACTTTACAAAAAAATATAAATGCCTAATTTATGTTCTTTTACAACACTGAGAATCTCTTGTCTTTGTGGTAAAAGGGGTGCATTAAAAAATTTATTTATTTTTGGCTGCATTGGGTCTTCGTTGCTGCGCACGAGCTTTCTCCAGTTGTGAGGAGCGGGGGCTTCTCTTTGTCGTGGTGCACGGGCTTCTCATTGCGGTGGCTTCTTGTTGTGGGGCACACGCGGGCTTCAGTTGTGGCATGCGGGCTCGGTAGTTGTGGCTCACGGGCTCTAGAGAGCAGGCTCAGTAGCTGTGGCACAAGGGCTTAGTTGCTCCGCGGCATGTGAGATCGTCCCGGACCGGGGCACGAACCCGCGTCCCCTGCATCGGCAAGCGGATTCTCAACCGCTGCGCCACCAGGGAAGCCCCAAGGGGTGCATTTTTGAAAGAGAAAATAATCCGTGTAGATTTGGAGTCTAATCACTCACAAACGACAGAGTCCTTATTTGGAGCAGGCTGTTTCAGAAGTTTACCTTTAAAGGCTAAACCATTTCGTGCTATTTGCACCCAAGTTTCTGAGGAAGGAAAGGAGGAAGTGGTAAACTCTAAAGATGGAGCTTGAATTTTGTTGCTAAGTGACCAGGGATGAGGGGCTAGGGGCTGCCCGCTCCAGAAGAGGGGGCCCAGTGCCACGCTCCAGGACTGCAGCCAGGAAGGCCACTGCCCCAGCTCCACCGGGGCCCTGTCACAGGCCGCTGGGGTTCTTTCTTTAATATCACACGGTACCCCGCGCCGGCTGCGGGGAGAGGAGGGCCAGCAAACCCAGCCCGCCTTGGGGGTGAGGGGGTGTTGGTCACTTCAACTTGTAAACCCCCTGACTTCATTTAACGGGCCTCTGGAAACACCAAAGCAGCCGTCAACTTTGAAAGGGGGAAATTCCGAGTGGGAATGTACGAAAATACGGCTAGTTACAGAAAAAGGTAAAAAGCAAACAACGATCTGGGGTATTTTGGGCTTCGGAGAGAAAGCCCCGGACTACAGAAGGAGGCCAGTGCACGCAAGTTCACTTCTGGCGCAGGGCTCGCTCAGGCGTCCATCTGTCTTTACCAGAAGTCGCTGTCCTCCGGCTGCGGCCCTCCCTGCCTCGGGAAGCCACGTTCCGAGCCCGCCCCGAGGACACTGGAGGCCGGCGTGATCACCACCGCAGTTCCGGCCCAGCGCAGGGTGACGCCAGGGGCTCAAGATCAAGCGGCCTTCGGCAAGAAGTTCAAAGTTCGCTCTGGCCTCCACCGCCCACCCCGGGTATTTCTGACCGCGTTCTCCACTGTGGCCCTCAGCTTGCCCGCCCGGGGCCTGGGGTCTTCTCGTTTGTCCCCAGTGCCTGCGGCGGCCCGGTTTGCTTCACCTTGGCACCCCGAGGGCCTCTCAGGCGCTGGCACCTGGCAGGCACGCTGTCAAGAGCGGTGGAAAGAAAAGAAGGAAAGGAGGGAGAGGGGGCAGAGAGAAAGAGATGGTGTTTGCCTTGTGGTCTCCGCATCCGCCCCTGGATCTGCGATGCTTTCTGTGAAAGATGCAACACCGCCAACCCAGGACCGGCGCGCCCTCACACCGCGCCTCCACGCAAAGCCTTTTCCACGAGGATTTGGCTCACGGTGCATCCTCCTCCAGGAGGTCAGGGGCTCCCCGCAGCTAATCCTCAACCCCTGCACCGGGACCGATGGGGAGAGGCCAAGCGCCGGCCAGGGAGAGTCCGGGGATGGGACCGCGGGCGTCGCCTGCGGGCCTGCTCTCTGGGGTTGGCGGCCAGTCAGCGCCCCGTCTCGGCTTCACGCGGTTAATCCGTCTCGACTCCGCAGATCCAGGGCATGGTGACATTGGCCAGGGGTGAAGGAGGAGGGAATCCTTCTGGCCTGGAGCCGCCCTGTCCCACCCAAATGTTACCCCCAGAGGCTCCTGGACACCTGCCCAGGGACTCTCTTTTAGGAGTAACGTGAAAGCCACAGCTGGTCCGGGTTCTGAGTGACCTGGGGACTCCGCGAATCCTCCCCCCGCGCCCCACGCCCCGCCCCGGGTTGGGACAACCCCGTGGCAGCACGGAGCTCCAGTTCAAAGGGACACCGGCGTGGACACCACCTCCCACGCATCCACTTGTCCTCCGTGCCCAGTGCGCCCCAGGGATGCCCGGGTCTGAAGCCGGGAGTGAAGTTGGCCCCGGAGCCCAGACTCCTGGGAAGATGCAAAAAAACGGGCTCGGTGCCTCGGACGCTGAGAAACTTACCCCACCCCAGCCCGGAGGCCTGACGCCCAGGGCGGCTCCGGGCCTCGGGGATCTGGGCGTTCCCGACGCCAGAGCAGCCTCAGCCCGCGGCGTCCTCCGACCCCTGCCTTCGTGCTCATCCCCGGGGCCGCCGGAGGGGAGGGGCGGGGCCGCCCGCCACAAGGGCGTTCGGGTTCTGTAGTTACTGCTTCTGGCTCTCCCGCGCGTGCACTTCTCCGGGGTGCGCTGTCCCCGCGGGGCCGAGGAGCCCCTGCTTCGCTCTTAACTTTTGCCAGGATCGGGCCTGCGGGCGCGGGACCCGGGGCGCGCGCCTCCTCCAGCGCGGCCGCCCCGCCCGCCCCCCGCCCCGCGCCGGGTCCCCGCCCCCCCCCTCCCCCCGCCGCCAGCCGGCCGCGCTCGGAAAGCCCCTGCGGCTCCGCCCACCCCTTAGGGGCTTTCTCCAGCCTCCTGCGACTGGAGTCCTGGAGCGCAGCCGCCGGGCGCGCGTTGCCGCCGAGCTGGGGCGCGCAGAGCATTGCTCTTCTGGGGCCGCAAGAGACAAGAGGCAGTGACCTCGGTGCGCGCTCCGCGTCCCCGGCTCCCGGCCAGCTCCCCGGCCCCCGGCCCGCGCCCCGGCCGCCAGCATGGTGCTGCTGGCCGGGCCCGGGCCGGAGGGCGGCGGGGCGCGCCGCGTGTCCCCGCAGTCGCCGTCCCCACCCCGGGACGCGCAGGCCGGGGAGGACCCAGCTGACTTCGAGGAGTACGAGGACTTCTCGAGTCTGCCCGACACCCGCAGCATCGCCTCGGACGACTCCTTCTACCCTTTTGGAGGCGAGGAGGAGTACAGCTCCGTGAGCGCGGAGAGCGTCCCGGAGGCCGTCCCGGAGGCGGCGACCCTCCTGCGCGCCGCCTGCGCCAACGATGTGGGGCTGCTGAGGGCGCTGATACGGCGGGGGCCCAGCGCCGAGGAGGTGCAGGAGACCGACCGCAACGGCCGGGTAAGCGGGCGTCGCCGCAGGTTTCGGGTGCCCTCCGCGTTCCTCCTATTTCCCGCGCCACCCGGATCCTGACTCTGTCCAGCGCCCGCGGTGAACCCTCTTCCTCGCTCTCTGGGCGTGGGGCACGTGTGGAGCCCTGGGTGGCCTGCTCGCCCTGCGCTGGGTGGGGCGGCGCGACCGATCTGCCCGAGGTCACAGCGCCGCGGGGGCCGCCGCTAGTCCCGCGTGCTCACCGCAGCCCCCTCTCGTTTCCCGCCCCCGGCGTCCTTATTCCCGCCTGGGACGGGAGACGCTGTGACCTCTCGCCGGTTCCCTTCACCCTGGGTCCCCTCTGCCCGTCACCCTTGCTCGCCTGCCGGGGAGAGCCCTTCTGCCCAGAGCCCCACTTGCGCCCAGTCCTCGGCCCTCGCGCTGCCCCTGCACTTTGCCTTCCACGCCCGAGCGCGGATCGGCTTGTTCCCGCCCCCCGGGTTCGGAGTTTCCTCCGGGACCCCCGGCTTACCCGTACCCCTCCCCCCTCCCACGCCCGGCCGCTCCTGGTGACCCACGCGGTGACCTGCCAGCGTGATGTCCGACTTGGCCGTCTGCACGGTCACCGCGGAGAGCCAGGCCCCGGGGAGGGCCGCGGAGGGGCGCGCGCCCAGCAGGTAAGGCAGGCGGGCGTGGAGGCGGGAAGAGGCACGGGGTACGCATCAGGCAGGGCGAGACGATGAGAAACACTTAGAAAAAGTTGGCTTGAGAGGAACTGGCTCTCAGAGCACAACCCACCGAAGCAGCTGGAGGGAGAAACCGCAGGGTGACCACGGCGGCCAAGTGCCCGTGGCCTGTGCCGTGTGCACAGCGGCAGAGATCTCACCTGATTGTCACATTCCCCGGTCCCCGGGGGATCCGCAGAATCAGCCTGGCACAGATCGGGAGGGAAAGTGCTTTTGCTCGGGAGCCCAAGCCCACGGCTGATAAGAAAGATGTGCATTTCCTTAGGAACTGGTGGGACCCTGTGCCTTTGGTTTATCTCAGGGGGCCGGCTGGTTCGCCCCTGACTGTGGTCTGGGCCTGCCTTAGGCAGACAGGAGCCGGGGGAGGGTCATTTTCTGCTGCTACACGTATGGTCTAACTTGACACAGCATTTGAACTCGGGGAAGGTTCTACACCTGGTGTGATGTGTCAGGTGGTGTGGGCCCAGAGGCCCCTAGAGCTGGGGGAGCTAACCTGGGGTCCTCGTGGGCAGATCACCCCGGTGGCGCTGGGACACCCGGCAATGACTGCACCTCAGCCCTCCCTCTGGTGGCCAGGCACTGGGTGCTGTTTCTGCAGGCTGTGCTTTCACTTTCACTAAGGTGACTTTTCACAAACAGATGCTTGTGTGAGACCTCACTTTCCTGAAGCAGGTAACCAGGGCTGCTTTAAAGGAAGCCCGAGAAGCATCAGGAAGAACACGGGTAGGGTAGGTCTCTCCCGGTTTCGGGCAGCCTGGGGCCTCCAGTGGGCAGGGGTGGGCCTGGCTCACCCAGCCCCCACTCTGAGGCTCCACTGGGCTGGGCTTTGTTGTTTCCTTTGGGGCCAAAAAAAAAAAAAAAAAAAAAAGTTGGGAAACAGCTGCAGTGGAGACCACTGAGAATAACGTAAACCATCCCCAAGGGGCTTGGGTCTGACGGACTGAGTTTCTGGGCCACTTTGAAAGCCCCTCTCTCAGTGCAGAGTCAGAGGAGGCTGGTCCATCCTCTGAGCGGCCCTCTGCCTCAGTTTACCCGTTGTGATGTTGGGCTGACAGCAGCTCCAACCTCCCGGGATTGTGAGCATGAGATGGCCTAACACACAGCACTCTGACATGGCCGTGTTTACTGTCTTGTCCTGTTTTTCACTCACCTACCTTCTCCTTGCTCGGAAGAACCATCCTCCAGCTTTTTACCTTTTTTCCTTCGGCCAGGCAAAGCTCTTGTTCTCTCTGCTTCCGCCCTTGATTAAAGAGACTCCCTTTGTTTTTGTGCTTTGAGTCTCCTTTCTGCTCCCCGCCAAATCAGGATGGAGAAATGGCGCTCAGCCCACCACCAGCAAGACCCCCGGTTCTTTCATCTTCTGATCAGAAAGAGGGCGTCCTGGCTTCTGGGCTTTGAAGGGGTGAGGCGAGAGCTTCTGTTCTTCCCAGTGGCTTCTTGATGCTATTATCAAACAGCCTCTGTCTATTCTGAAACACTTCGAAAGAATAAAGTGTCTTAAGGTCCAAAACACGACCCTGTAGCGAATGGGAAAATGACTCAACGTCAGTGGTTATTGCAGACCTACTGTGTACAAAGCGCGGTTTGGCGCTGCGGGAGACTGCAAGGTGAATCCAACAGTCTCTGCCTTTTAGTTGAGGAAGAACTCCGAGTAACAACAGTACCCAGTGCTTAGAGAGTAATAGTACTCAGTGCTTATAGCCAGAGGCGGGATGTGAGAGGGGCCCTATAAAAATGCAGAGCAAATGTCTTGGAAGCAGGGAGCTGAGGACAATTCTGGAAGCCCAGCAAGGGGAGCCTTTTGGAGATGGTGGTGGGAGGACATTCTAGCCAGACAGATGGAACGACGGGCCGTGGTGGCAGGTGCCGCGTGGCTGGTCGCAGTGCGCGACGTCGTGGGTGCCAGAGCCCGAGAGGCGTCCCGGGGCTATGGCTGATGAGAGGCTGGCCTGGAGCAGCCGGCTAAGAAACAGGAAGTCGGGAAACAATGTGGTTTCAGCGCTCAGCGCGCCAGGGTCCGGCCTTGGGACTGTGGTGTGCCTCCCCAGATGTCCATTCAACTCATTCACTCACTGCCTTCAGGTTCTGGTCTTAAGGGCATCTCCTCAGGGGGACCTTCCCTCCCATGCCTAGCTCAGCCAGTGGCACTGGAGCTGGGGAGGACGATCCAGGTGTTCAGAGACTAAGGGCTGAAATTGTATACAGGTAGGGGGGTCGTCTGAGAGGACAGGTGACATTCAAGTAAAGGGGTAGAGGAGATAACTGGGGAAGAGCACTCCAGACAGAGGGCACAGCATGTGCAAAGGCCCTGAGGCAGGAGCCCTTTGGGACTGGTCTATGATTAGTAGCAGTAAAAAAGCTTACAGAGAGCCCAAGAGCTTTTGCTGGAGGAGCGAGGTAATTGCATTAACTATAGAATTACAGGTGCTGCCGGCAGCAGCTTCAGCGAAGAAAAATGTCTCTAAAGGTTTTTTTTTGGGGGGGGTGTTTTTGTTGAGCTGTTGATCTCTGGTCAGTTAAGAAGAGAGTTTGCCTGAGCTGACAGAGGTTTCATTTGGTTGGAGTTAACTAGGGATCTTGTTTGTTTTAAGGTGTGTTCTTTCCTGGCTCCTGAGGGTCGTAGAATTTCAGGTGTGGCTCAGCACAGTCTTCTAAAACAGTCATTGCTCTAAAAGGATGGCATAGTTGACTATGCAACCTGTAAATATCTGTCAAACCGTTCTTCAGCAATACTCAAAGTGTGCTCTGCTGTCTCGTACATTTATGCGTGTATTTTCCCCACTGACTCTGGGACAGTGGAAGCTACCACACTTCTTCTCAATTCTTCACTTCTCTCTCCAGGTTCAGCCTTACAGCCCTGACAGCTCTGCAGACGGTACTGATACCAAAGGAAGTGTTTGTGCTGTGTTCACTGTTACAGAATGGCAGTTTGAATGTCAGACAGCTCTTGAACCAAATGAGGCCCAATTATGCTAAATTTAAAATATTGTACTCCTTTCTTTTCTTTTTATTTATTTATTTTTATTTTTGGCCATGCCCCGCGGCTTGCAGGATTTTAGTTTCCCGACCAGGGGTTGAACCCTGGCCCCCGACAGTGGAAGCGCGGAGTCCTAACCACTGGACCGCCAGGGAATTCCCACTCCTTTCTTGATATAATTCTTCTCATGCATGTTTAAATTGCAGGGCCTCTTGCTGAAGTTTTTCAAAGGCCTCTCCAGCCATTTGCTCTATAGCTTAGGAAAGCCCACACTGCATACCCAGTATGGGGGTGTCTCCCTTTGCTCCTGGGGGGCTTAAATGTTTCATAGATTTGTAGCAGTGATTGGGACCTTTATCTTGACATATACATGAGAAATGTTTTTTTTTTTTTTAACATCTGTATTGGTGTTGGGTTTTTTTTGAATGCCATAGTAAGATTTATAAACCTTGGAATCACCGTTCCCTAAAATGAGAGTCAAGTTTGAACTCACACCCCCTTCTGCATTTACCAGGCCTCAGTACTCATGGGCCTGCATGCACTTAGAACTGGCGAGTTGGTACAGAAAGTGAATTCTGGCCTCAGGCCTCCATACGTCTGTCCAGGGTCATGCAGCAGAGAAGGAGTCTGGCTTTGCTGTTTGGGGATGTATCAGCATGTTAGTGTGTTAACTGCACATTCTGAAGTGTGGGAAAGGGAGTGAGAAGGGAGGATGAGCAGATTACACCGGGAGCCCAGGGGGCCAGACCAGAGAAGCTGAAGTGAGCCTGGGAAAGCCTGGGCTTGGCACGGGCAGGCTGACAGGTGTTGGCCTCTTCCTTCTCCACTGACCAAGGCAGGGGCCGCTCTGGGCCCAGAAGCAGTTGAGAGGCTCATTTGTTTTGTTTTTTTCCTTTTTTTAAAAAAAGGACACCATTTTTTAAAGAGCCGTTTTAGGTTCACCGCAAAATTGAGGGGAGGGTACAGAGATATACCCCCTACCCAGCCCCCCGACACATCCTGCCCCGTGCCCCCGTTGTCAACATCCCCCTTCAGTGGTACATTTGTTATAACTGGTGAACCTACACTGACACATCCTAATCAGCCAAAGTCCACAGTTTACATTAGGGTTCACCTCTGGTGCTGGACATTCTGTGGGTTCGAACAAATGTGTAATGATGCTGATCCATCCGTGTGTTCTTCATGTGAGTGTATCAGTTATCTATGGCCACAGCAATGCTGCATAACAAATAACTGTGAAACCTCATGGGGGTGTACAGCAGTCACATTTTGCTAAGGGTGGCCCAGCTCAGCCAGTCTCAGCGGGATTTGCTTTTAGCTGGGGTTGGCTGCAGATGGCAGGACTGGGAAGGTCTCGGCTGGGGTGGCTGGTCTCTGCTCCATGTGGTTTCTTGTCCTCCAGCAGGCTGGCGCAGGCTTGTTCTCCAGGGCAGGGACAGGGCTCCCAGGAAACAAACAGAGCAAATAAGATTCAGCCTCAATTCTGCTGAAGGAAGTTACAAAGCCGAGCCCAGATTTACCCTCTAAGTGTGAATTTGCTTTTGTTTGTACTGAATGCTATTCACTAACCCTAAGCATTTCTATCTAAAATTTATTTTTATTGAAAAACATTTCAGATAGGTGCCCAAGAAGAGGGTATCAAGACCCTCCCATGTCCTAATCATTCAGCGTCAACAAGCGCCAGCCCCTGAAGGCCGGTCTTAATTTTGATGGAAAGGATTATAGGATTTAATGCCGCTTTTGGGGTGTGTGTGTGTGTGTGTGTGTGTGTGTGTGTGTGTGTGTGTGAAGGTTTCAGAAACCTAGGAGGACCATTGTGAGGGGGTTTTGAAGCTGGAATGGATTTTAGTGGTCACCATCATTTTGTAGTAGAAGAAAGTGGGGCTCAGAGAAGAGGGCAGCTAGATGTATCAGGAGAGCTGGGTTCTAGAATGACCCAGAAGCTGTTCATGATCCTCCTTTTGACCCCCCCATGGGCCTCTCCAAGGGGCTTCTGAACCTCCCCCCTTTGCCTCCTGGCTGTCCATGAGGAATGGGCTACCTAGAAATCCTGTGGGGTGGTTTGGGTGATTTTGCATATTTGATTTCTTTTCCAACCTATGCTTGTAAAGGAAGACTAAGGCAGGTGTTATAAAAATCTAAAACAGTAAGAGAGCTGAGGGACTCTTTTGGAATCTCATTTATTCATCTAACATTCAAATCGATATAATATGTGAGCTATTATTCATAGCTATTTTGAATGACAACTTCTAGTAGATATGGCTACAGTATAGGAGAAGCTTTAAATGTTATTTAGCTAATTGTAAGTTACTAAAATTCAATTCCTCCAATCAGACCTTTAGGTCAGTAACTAATGGTTATAGGATTGTTCAGATTTTCTCTTTCTTCCTGAATCCACTATGGTAACCTCTATTTTTCTAGGAAACTGTTCCATTTTTTTTCCCCCTAAGTTTTAAAGGTTAATAATATGAAGTTTTTACAGAGTTCTCTTTTTAATCTCTGCTGTAACATTATTATATCCTGTTTTTCTACATTTTTGAATTTACGCTGTTTCTCTTTTGTGACATATTGTCAAAAATATTTTATTAGTCTTTTCAGAGAATCAACTTTTGTTCTGGATCTGTTTCCTTCCTCACTATTTCGTCAATTTCCGCTTTTCTTTTTATTCCTTCCTTCAGGTTTGTTCTACATATAACTTTCAAAGTATCACTTTCGTTTTTTTCCCCACAAGTTTTGATATGTAATATTTTATTATTGTTGTGTTCTCATTTATGTTATGATTTCCCCTTTTTCTGACCTAGAAGTTATTTAGAATGGTGTTTAAATTTTTAAAATACATATTGTTAAGCTTTATTAAAATATTTATTTATTTATTATTTTGGCTGTGTTGGGTCTTCATTGCTGCACGCAGGCTTCCTCTAGTTGTGTCGAGCGGGGGCTACTCTTTGTTGCGGTGCGCGGGCTTCTCATCGTGGTGGCATCTCTTGTGGAGCACGGGCTCTAGGCGTGCGGGCTTCAGTAGTTGTGGTGTGCGGGCTCAGTAGTTGTGGCTCGTGGGCTCAGTAGTTTTGGCTCGTGGGCCCTAGGGCGCAGGCTCAGTAGCTGTGGCGCACGGGCTTAGTTGCTCCCTGGCATGTGGGATCTTCCCGGACCAGGGATCGAACCCGTGTCCCCTGCAATGGCAGGCGGATTCTTAACCACTGCGCCACCAGGGAAGTCCCTAAAATAATTTTTCAAACCTGATTCAGAGACTATGGTCTGCATGATATTTTTTAATTTCTTGAGACTGGCTTTACAGCCTATTGGGCCAGTAATTCTAAATCATAACCATGTGACATTTTACGATTTCTCCAGATTAACTCAAAACAGTTCCATATGTAAAACAATATGTACTTTTCTTTAATTAAAGGAAATAAGAAGGGCGTAGAGAAGTTGTTAAAATATGCGAACAAAGGAAATGTGTTTCATTCCAGACGGTTGGGAGGTAATTCTTTTAGACAGCCGGTCGAATGAAGGTGTATATGAGGCTCTGTGTGTGTGTGTGTGTGTGTGTGTGTGTGTGTGCTTATGAGGTCAGATTTTATGATGAAGTGGAATGTTAAGAATCCTCGATGTCACTCATTGTGTGTGCACAAGAAGAATAGCGACTGTTTTTAATGGTGTTCCAGAATTTGAAAGACAGTTGAAGGTGGCATTTGCTTATTTATTTCTTCTAAGTCAGGGACACAGAAATTCAGGTAGACGTGAAATGCCGAGTGACAGTTGGCTTGGTGGCAAAATTGGATTGGAGTGGTGGGATTTGAGAGCAATTTCAAAGGAACAGAAAAGCAACGTATGCTTGCAAAGGCACATCTATGTCAGCTCCGAGGAAGTTCACATGCAAAGTAGGCATGTGATACGGCGGAGAGCCAAGCATTTCCCTCTGGCTTCTGCTTCTGAAATTTAACTGACTCTTGGGTTAGAGGCCACCCCTGATGAGGGACATCCAGCGGAGGGGGGTGTGGAGGTGAGGCTGCCGAAGAGACACGAGCCCTGCTCAGGGGCAGTGCCTGCCCAGTAAAGGGTGTTAAATTCACAGTAACACATTTTCCGGAACAAGGGAAGACACGTGAAGTCAGTTTAAAAATAAAGGAAGATGGAGAAATTAGGCTGAGTGAAAAAAAAGTCCATCTCTAAGGATTATATGCTGTATGGTTCCATTTATGTAACCTTCGCAAAGTAATGCAGTTGGAGGGATGGAGAACAGGTTAGAGGTTGCTGAGGTCAGAGCTTTTGGGAGAGGAGTGGGTGGTGCTCTAACTGGGACAGGCCTGCTTCTAGATTGTGTTGGTAGTGGTTATGGGGAGCTGCACGAGGGTTAAAATGGCAGAGATCCCCCCTCCACACACACACACGTGACTGGAGACACCTGAACAAGCTCTGTGTTTTGCAGCCACGGCCATTTCGTGATGTTCGTTTACTTCAGTTATGCAAGGTGTTGGTATCGGGGAAGAACGCCCAAGGGGGCAACTTCCTGCCAGTCTATCACTATTTCAAAATCAAAAGTTTAGTAAAAATGAAGGAAGGCATGCATTACCTTTAACCTGCAGCCCTGTCGCATGAATAGACTGGATTTTGGAAACTCAAGCAGGATCAGAGCTGGTTAGTACGGGGGAAGTGGGACCGACTGGGAATGTTGGGTGTTTGAACCAGTGCTACTCGAGTGTGGTAAAACGAGTTAGCAGCATGGCTTCCTCTGGGCGTTCTCCCCAAACGCAGGATCCCAGGCCCTCCCTAGACGTACAGAACCAGAATCGCCACTCACTTTAAGCTGGTCTTGGTGATTGGTATGTACGCTTGTTGGAAGAGCTCTAGAGCTTTATTCTGAGAGTAGAAAACAAGTATGGTGGCCAAAGATAGCAGGCCTAGGTTGGTCACATGTTCCTGGACAAGTCACATGATCTTTCCATCCTCAATTCCCTCTAGATCCCCATCTAGAAAACGGGGATGCTTTTTATGAGGCCAACAACACCTCACAGAGGTTCTAGGGCCTAAAAAAGTGACTTCCACGTCCAGTGGGTACCACATCATAGGCGCCTAGTGAGTGCGGCTGTTGTTTCTATGGGGGAGTTAACCTCAAGATGGGTTTCCAGTCCTGCTGTTTCAATTTCAGCCAAGGGAAGAGATGGGAGCAAATTAAGCGTCTAACCAAAGAGGAGTGGTCAAGAAAATGGTGTGTCCGCTTGCTAAGGACCCTTTTGTAAATGTAAACATTAGCTAAGAGGGTCCATCTCCTGTTAGGTGTTCATACCGCAAGGAAAATGGCAATCGGAGCCGTGGGTGCAGGCGAAGCAGGGAGGGAGGGGGAGGAGGGGCAGGGCAGGGGCTGGGGCCCCATCTGGGCACATCTGGAGAGCACCTTTGATTATGGGTGGGTGGAGGCAGAGGCTCGGAGGAGAATGAGCGGGGTCCAGACCGCTGACCAACGAGGAAGGAGAGCATCCCAAGGAGGGCAGAGAGAACCTTTGTGCCCGGGCCGCTCACAAGCCCTTTTCCTTTCTTCAGCATCTCCCGTGAGTTCAAGTTAGGGCAGAGCCCCTGACGGGAGCCCTCGTGCCTCCCGGGACCTTCAGGGCCCGATTCTGTCGTGATGTCCTGCCGTGAGCAAGCAGCTGCTGTGGGTTCCCAAAGTTTCCTTCCATTTCTGTTTCTCCTCCACTTTGTCAAGCCAGGCGTCCCCCAGGGGCTGGCCCTGACCACTCCGATCAGGAGGGTCAGGCGGCATCGCTTCCTTCTAGACCTTCCAGCTCTTGTATTTGGAAACACAGTAGCCGTGCGCTAAAAACAGCAGTGGCGACACAGCTGCCGGGAAGGTTTTGCGGAGCTGTGAGTCAGGCCTTCTTTCCTTGGTCATAGGAAATGGGTGGGTTTCTAGGAAATGAATTCCATGTACAGCGGCGCCGGGATGGCCCGATGGCCAGATGGGGGTGCGGAGTCCTTGTGTCACCTGCTGACGCTTCTCCCTGCTGACCGTCGTGCTTCAGATGATCCAGTTCTTTGGGGGGGGGGGCAGTTCATCCGCAGTGAAAAGGGACACAGGAGACACTGTGGAGCAGGGGAAAGAGTGACTCTGGTGTGTCTTGTCACCTACACATCCTCCTCTTTCTTTTGTTTTTTTTTTTTGCGGTATGCGGGCCTCTCACTGTCACGGCCTCTCCCGTTGCAGAGCACAGGCTCCGGACGCGCAGGCTCAGCGGCCACGGCTCACGGGCCCAGCCGCTCCGCGGCATGTGGGATCCTCCCAGACCGGGGCGCGAACCCGCGTCCCCTGCATCGGTGGGCGGACTCCCGACCACTGCGCCACCAGGGAAGCCCCATCCTCCTCCTTTGAGGTCCCCAGGCCCACCCTCCCTGTGCTGTGGCTTGTGGGAGGCATCCACTGGCCCTACAGAGGGATCAACTTGCTCTGGGCCGCCCAGGATTTTCTCATGTTGGCACAGAAAGTCCCACATCCTGGGAAACCCCTGTGCCCCTGGCCAACTGGGGTGGTTGGTCACCCTACCTAGGAAAGCCACTCCCGTGTTGGGGTCACACACAGTGTCACCTCGGAGAAGCTGAAAGGCCCACTGACTGCAGAACTCCTCCTTTAGTGGAATCTGGAAACCCTGCTTTGGAGGAAAGCTGCTGCATTAAGTTATGGTATCTAGGGCACACCCACTGGGAGGGAAGCTTTTGCCTAAACGCCGTGGCTTAGACTGGGTTCTTTGATCACAGGATAGAGCTATCTCCCAAGGGGGACATTATCTTGGGAGGCTTTTGGGAGACAGCAGAGCGCTTGATCGGGGTGGCGGGGGGGGGGGGGGCCCGTGGCGGGAGGGCCTGGAGCGGGGTTAAGTCTCCACTGCTGTACATGAAAAATAGAATAAATACATTTTTCTAAGAAATTCGGCTACTTAAAATGCACCAGGGACTCTCTGGTGAATTTGTTTTTAATAGAAATAATTATTTAAAAATGTTGTTTGGTGTAAACAAATCTAAATCCTTCGGGTTTGTTTAGACTGAGGTACAAGTGTATGGAGTTAACTCATTTCATTTGTGAAAGGCAGTGACTTCCAGTGATTCTGCTAATGATACGATTGGATCCAAGAATACTTACTTAAGATACTGTTACATTGTTATTTAAAAATAACCTAAGGTTAATTTGGTTGAGGGGCCTTTGAAAATAACTGAAAACTCGTCCACATTCTGTTTGCATCTGGCAAGTTCCATCTATCAATCTGCAAATGGCTTGATTTCAGCATAAGTGTTTTAGCAAATGCGTGGAGTCTGTCTTTCCTTATCAATAGCATGCGTACTTTAGAAAAAAGTCAAAGTAAGAAGAAAAAAGACTTGTTTTTCAAAGAAGTGGATATTCCTGAATGTTGAGTATTAAAACAGGTTTTAGTCCATTTGGGCTGCTGTGACAGAACACCACAGACCAGTGGGCTTATGAAAATCAAACATTTATTTCTCACACTTCTGGAGGCCGAAGTCAAAGAGCAGGGCCCTGCGGATTCGGTGTCTGGTGAGGGCCCGTTTCCTGGTTGGTAGACGGCCATCTTCTCTCTGTGTCCTCACCGGACAGAGTGGGGGAAGGAGGTCTGTGGGGTCTCTCTAGGGACAGTCATCCACCCTCATGACCTAATCACCCCCCAAAGGCCCCATCTCCTAGGACCATCACACCTGGGGGTTAGGATTTCAGCATATGAATTTGGGGGGGGGGGAAGCATTTAAAGTGTCTTTCCACTTGCAGAAGAGGTACATAATTTTTCAAAATTTGATATGTGTATGACTTTCATTCAGAAAATTCCAGAGTCTCTATGTGGAAAATTGGATGGGTTTACATGTAGAGAATCTCCATATCTAAAAATAGGGAATCCTGCTATTCTGTGATTTAAAACAAAAGTTCAGATGAATAAAATGAAATCATTGAAAATTAAGTAGTCACAAGATGCTTAGAGATAGAAAAAAAAATCCTCAAAGAAAACAGAGCCTTTGAAGTTCTGCGTGATGGGAAATCCCCAAAATGCAAGATAAAAGGAAGTAATCTAAAAAGGAAAGCGAAGAAAATGGATTGTTTTTTAAAAAGCAGTATTGATATATAATTCACATACTATACAGTTCACCCATTTAAAACCGTACAATTCAGTGATTTTTTTAGTGTATTCACAGATACGGGCAGGCACCACTGTAGTTCATTTTAGGACATTTTCATCACCTCAAAAAGAAACCTTGTACCCTTTGGCTGTCACTCCTCTATTCCCCATTACCTCCAGCCCTAAGCAACCACGAGCTCCTTTCTTTGTTTACATTACTCATAAAAGGGCTTTTATGAAAGATGAACTCTATGCCAACATATCCTGAGAGTTTTCTCAGCAAAGGAGTACAACGCACTTCACCGCAAGAGGTGCCTTACCAGACAGAGTGACGTATGTGGGTTCTGCCTTCAGGGTCTTAACTGTAAGTTTCCTATAAATTACGCTGTATGATAAAAAATTACGTTTTTTACAAAGTCTGCAAAGCCCCCAACTTGAACCATTTCACGGTGAGCCTTGGGCCGAGCTGTCCTTTCGTTCACCTCTGCTTGGGCTTGCTGACCTGTCGCTGAGGTCCTCAAAGTGTGGCCTCCGCTCAGCAGGTGTCGGTGGCACCTGGGGCCTCGTGACTCGGGAACTCTCTGTTCAGCAGCCTCCCCGGGGATTCTGAGGCGCACTTTGGGTACCCCTGGTCGACTGCATTTCCATCTTCTGTTTAATGTTTCTGCCAGCTCCGCCTAGGAGGCTCTCTCTCCACCTGGGCACGGCCTGGCTGTCTATCTAGTTTGAAGAGAGGATGGAGGGCCAGCCTGGCTTTGCCCTTGACCGGGTTTCCGGGGCAGGGGACTTGGGAAGTGCCCAGTGAAGGCCGTGGATGGACTGTCACCGCCGTCCCTGCCCCTCTGAAGTGCAAACCCCTCCCCCAGTGGGCTTGGTCTCCACTTGCCCCTGACCCGGCCGCTGCCCACCGCCGCCTCTCACGGCCTCTCCCATCTCTTTCCCTTCTTACATCTTTGGATCTATCTCTTCTGTCATAAAAAAGAACACACACGCCCAAACTCCAAATCAGGCAAGGCCAAGACTCACTTGCCTGCAGGCTCCTGAAGTCCTCTGCTTCCCAAGGCCAAGGGTGTGCGGGGCTGGCGGGGGCCTGCCCGCTGCCCAGCCTTGACCCGGGGGCTGGGGGCTCTCCTGCCCCAGCTTGCTCTGTTCCGGCACCTTCTCTGGCTGCCCCTGCAGCTCAGTCTTCAGCTGCATTGTTGGGTGTTGTGAGAGCGTCCCTACCTGGGTCCCAGCCTCACCCTCTTGAGCTCTAATTTCTTCCCTCCCAACCCACCCCCGGAACTGCTCATGGCCGTGGCAGGGCTGCCTGCCTCCCCCCCCCCCGCCCCCCACCGTTTGGGGCACTGTTGTCTGCATGATCTTGACTGTGGCTTGCCCGGGGGTGAAAGCATCCATTCCCTGCAGCTGGGATCACGCCCCCAGAAGCCACTTCCTGGGACTCCATAGGCCTCCCGCACATTGCCCACTTCCGGTTTCCCCTGGGCCTTCTGGTTGCCACTTCTTTGCCCTGAGGCTCTCTTAGCTTCTCTGTGTCCTCCCCGTGGTGGTTATATTTAAGTGTCAGCTGGGTCGGGCTATAACACCTAGTTATTCAACCACACTAGTGCCATGGAAGTGTTCTGTGCGTGTGGTTTGCAGCCATTCTCAGTAGACCTGAACTCAAGATGACCACGGACAGCCTGGATGGGCCTCATCCAATCAGTTGAGGGCCTCAAGAGCAAAAGCAGGTTTCTTGGGGAGAAGGAATTCTGCCTCCAGACAGCGGCATCAGCTCCTGCCCGAGTTTCCAGCCTGCCAACCCCTCCATCGTGTGAGCCGGTTCCTTAAGTGTCTGTATCCCCTGTTGGTTCTGTCTCTGCAGAGCCCTGACTCGCGTATTCCTTGGGAATCTCACGTGCTTGGCAGAGCCCCCGGGCTTGTACAGCTGACGCCAGCTCTCAGCCCTCGACTGCCCTCCCAAGAGTCGCACTTGCATTCAAGGTCAGCTGCAGCGTTTCTCCCGCCAACCTCCCAGCATCTTGTACTTTTCTGTGAACTCATCCCAACGCCCCGGCCCCAACTTTTGGGCACCCTTTCTGTTGCCGAGACTTTGTGGGGTTGTAACCTGTGCATCTCCAGCGCTCTGTGTTTGAGAGGGCCTGTGTTTGGTGAGCTGCTCTGCTGTTGCTGTCTTGAAATTCTTAATGATTTTGAACCTGGGGTCCCTTGGTTTCATTTGGCACTGGGGCTACAAATTGCATAGCTGACTCTGATGGCCCCATGCTGCTGGCTGCTCATATTTTCAACCCTGGAGGTGACCCAGCCTCGCTCAGCTCCTATTTCCAGTGGTGTTCTAAGCACTGCACAGTCTCCAGTGACGGTCTCCACTTTTCACTGGAGTCTCACCACCTCTCTCACTTGAGGCTTTGAGACATCTCACTTTAACAAATGTGGTACTTCCTCTCCGGTCTCCCCACTGCATCTCACCACTCTCCGGTCTGTTCTGCGACTACTGGATTTATTTTCACTTGTGTGGCTCGTGTTACAACAGCATCATCTTCAGGAGCCCTTCCTTGAAGGCCCCTGACAATAGTGTTTCAAATGCCTGCCTGCTTTTCCACGGTTTCCTTTTGTGTCACAGAAGCGGGTGGCTTTCTGTCCCCACAGCCATGGTAGATCCTTATTCTCCCTGGGACACACATCGTTCCCTTCTCTCTACTGCAAGACAGTGTCACCTTCCCCGTGAACTCCCGTGCCCCTTGCCGGATGGTTTCTCTCTGACTTTGGAATCTCATCACAATTTGCAATTTGTTTATGAAACTCCTTTCTTTCTTATCAACAAATATAACTATTTGTTGATAATTACTGTCTCTGAGCTTGATGAGCTCCATAAGGGAAAGTCCTCAGCATCATTCATTCAGCTTGTGATCTCTTCAGTCAAACAGAGTTTGTTGCACATAGTAGGTGATTTGTATCTGCTTATCGGATAAAATTGGACTACTGTGTCTTGCTGCCAGTTATATAACCTTGATTTGAAAATACTTAAAACGATAGTTTCAGGTCTTACATTTAAGCCATTAATCATTTTGAGTTGATTTTTGTGGTTGGTGTAAGACAAGGGTCCAATTTCATTCTTTTGCAAATGGATACAGTTTTTCCAATACCATTTACTGAAGAGATTATCCTTTTTCCATTGTGTATTCTTGGTGTCTCTGTCTAAAATTAGTTGACCATACATGGTTGGGTTTATTTCTGGGCTCTCTCTTCTGTTCCATTGATCTATGTGTCTGTTTTTGTGCTAATACTATACTGTTTTGGTTACTATAGATTTGTAATGTAATTTGAAATCAGGAAGTGTGATGCTTTCAACTTTGTTCTTCTTTCTCAAGATTGCTTTGGCTAGTTGGGGTCTTTTGTGGTTCCATATGGATTTTAGGATTCTTTTTCCTATTTCTGTGAAAAATGCCATTAGAATTTTGATAGGGATTGTGTTGAATCTGTATACCTCTTTGGATAGCATGGACATTTTAACAATATTAATTCTTCTATATCTTTCCATTTATTTGTGTCTTCTTCAATTTCTTTCACCAATGTTTTATAGTTTTCAGTGTAAAGATCTTCACCACCTTGGTTAAATTTATTCCTAGGTATTTTATTCTTTTTGATGCCATTGTAAATGGGATTGTTTTCTTGATGTCCTTTTTTGGATAGATCTTGGTTGGTGTAAAGAAATGCAATTGATTTTTGCATGTAGATTTTGTATCCTGCAACTTTACTGGACTTGTTTATTCTAACAGTTTCTTTTTTGGTGGAGTCTTTAGAGGTTTCTCTATATAGGATCATACCATTTGCAAGCAGATAATTTTACTTCTTCCTTTCTTATTTGGATGCCTTTTATTTCTTTTTCTTGTCTGATGGCTCTGGCTAGTACTTCCAGTACTGTGTTGAATAGATATGGTGAGAATGGTCATCCTTGCCTTGTATCAGAAGTTAGAGGAAAGACTTTCAGTTTTACCCCATTGATTATGATGTTAGCTGTGGGCTTGCTATAAATGGCCTTTATTGTGTTGAGACTTCTCAACCTTGGCACTACTGACATTTGGGGCTAAATAATTCTTTGTTGTGGGAGCTGTCCCGTCCACTGTAGGATGTTGAGCAGCTGCCTTGGCCTCCACCCACTAGCTGCCAGTAGCACACCCTCCCTGCCCCAGTGTGACAACCAAAAATGTCCCCAGACATTGCCAAATGTCCCTGAGTGGGTGGGTGGGGGGGGAACAAAACCACCCGCTGCTTGAAAATTACTGAAATAGAGAATAAAGGCAGCAAAATTGTTTGAGTTGTGGACAAGAGTGCCTTTTTACATGGAGAAATTCCCGAGGTTGTAGAAGGATCTAGAGTTTTTGTCAAGCCTGGTTGCTCTCTCCTCCCTCTTCTCAGTGAAAGTTTGGTCAGGTGTTTTTTAAAGTGAAAGAATTTACGTGGCTTAGCAGAAAAATTATTTCCACCAGCTCCTCCAAGTCCACAAAATGAGAGAAACCTATGATTAGAATTCCCAGCACTTGTAAACACTCCTCAGTTTCTTATTTGGAGTATTTCTGGTTAGAATCTTAACATTTGACCGTATTTTCCTTTGGAAAAATACTCATAATTGGACAGGTTGTGCTTTTAAAAATGTAATACGAGGAGATTAGCCCCAGGAGGCATGACACATCCACCCCAAATTTCATTGAGTCTGCCTTTCACGACGATCGCTCCATCTTTATCCAGACCCGGGAGGACCTTGGAGGTGGCCACCACATGCTCAGTGGACATTTAATTGATAATGAAGCTTATGAGGAGCCGGAGATGACCATTTCATGCCTAGCAAGATGGTGTGTGGTGCCTTCTGCCAGGAAAACCATCAAACGCTGTGCAGCGGTTCCTCCTTTGAAAAGAAATATCACAGAAAAGTGTGTGCCCTGCACCAGGCACTGTTGTAGGGAACAGAGGGCTGAGCAAAGGGGTAAATTCCCATTCAAATGGGGCTCACATGCCTTTGGGGAGGAGGAGAGGTAGGCCAGGCAGGGCACAGGCTATGCAGTGTTGGGGAGTTGCCGAAATTCTCCCTGAGGAGAGAATCTTCGAGTAAAGACACCGTGGAGGGGAGAGTCTCCCTGCCTGGTTGTAGAGGAAGATTGGTCCAGGCAGATGGAGCAGCAAGAACAAAGGCTATGAGGTGGAGGACCCAGGATGTTCTGTAACAACCAGGAGGCCAGAGGGGCTAGTGCAGAAAGGAGTGGGGGATCCGGCAGGAGCAGTGGTCTGGTGATACTACTCAGAGACAGACTTGGGCAACCAGTCAGAGCAGAAGGAAAAAGACCCACTTCCACTCAGATGTGAAAGTTTCAGTAATGTCTCGCTGAGATTTGGTGCTCTTTCAGGAGGACAGAGTGTTCCAGGCCAGAGGTATTTTAGGACTGGTGTGGTGAGCTTGCCTCTTGCATCGTACCTAACTGGACTGATGCCTTTTCAATATTCATGTAATTCGATCATCAACTACTTCACGGATGCCCATGGCATTGGAAACTGGGCTCCCCAAACACTGTCCTTAGATGGACAGATCTGTTTTGGGGCTTGTCATCCAGTGTCCTTAAGCTTTGGCTTTTTATTATTTGTTTGTTTGTTTGTTTATATTTTTGGGCCATGCCGCGCAGCATGCAGGATCTTAGTTCCCGGACCAGGGATTGAACCTGCGCTCCTTACAATGGAAGTGCAGTGTCTTAACCACCGGACCTCCAGTGAAGTCCCAGGCTTTGGCTTTTTATTTTTATTTTTATTTTTTTTTTATTTTTTTTTTGCGGTACGCGGGCCTCTCACTGCCGTGGCCTCTCCCGTTGCGGAGCACAGGCTCCGGACACGCAGGCTCAGCGGCCATGGCTCACGGGCCCCGCCGCTCCGCGGCACGTGGGATCTTCGCGGATCGGGGCACGAACCCGTGTCCCCTGCATCGGCAGGCGGACTCTCAACCACTGCGCCACCAGGAAGCCCCGGCTTTGGCGTTTTAGATCCGACTTCAAGTCTGGGGGATCATTTCTTGCACAGGAAATTTAAGAATGTGATTATGTGAGTCTGGAGCACGAGGCTTCCCTCTTAATGAAAGGAAAGCCCGAGAAAAACCCCTAAAGCTAGAAAGCACTTCCTGGGGGCTTGTGGCTTTCCCTGTTGGTCTGTGGCTGGGCTGCCCAGAAGCCTGTCTGTCTGAGAGGTGTGCTGGGTGCCCGGTCGGAAGAGGAGGTGCTGGGCCATGGGGTTTGACAAGTTTCCACCCGGGTTTGACAACACCACACGGGGCGTGCATCAAACAGAGAGATGCGAGGCTCTGGGGTCGGAGATTCAGGACGGCACCTCTGAGCCCTGCTAGGCCCCTCCCACCTCCTTCCTCACCTGCACGGAGGCACCCATCCATCCTCCACCCTTTCCAGATCTTCCCTGATGCCTTCTCAGTGCCCAGGGATGATGCCTTCTGCGTGCCAGGCTCTGCGCCGGAGCCTGGAGGCCCAGAGAGCTACAAGTCCTGGGGCCCCGCCCTCAAGGAACCGACAAATGGCAACATGGTCTTGAGAGTTTCTCCATGAGCTCAGTGCCACGCTGAGTAAGTAGTACAGTAGACCGTTGAACAATGGGGGGTTAGCTGCTCCACCCTCCTGTGCAGTGGAAAATCCACACAACTGCCATCTCTGCCTCATAAGCAAAGGAACTGATAAGTGACTCACCCAAGGGCAAGAAGCGGAAGCAGTTTGGCCAGTCTCGACTCAAACCCTAGTTGTTTTGCTTTCATATGTTGTGATCTCTAATCGGACAGAAACTTTCCCTCACACTTAGTTGATTTCAAGATCTGTAAAATGAAAATACATACTATATTTCTTGAAAAAAGTACATGTGTAAGTAAGTGGACCTGTTCAGACCCATGGTGTTAGAGGGCCGGCTGTATTTCTTTTTTCCATTATGTGATAGTAGGAAAACATGCAACTCTACAGGAAGGAGAAAGAGCCAGGGCGTCTTGACTTGGTTGGAAGTCATTGTTTGAATCTGATACACTGTGAAAACACCATGTGCGTGGGTTCCTGTAATTCACTGTGTTTGTGTGTGTGTGTTTACATATGTGTATAATGTTTTCTTATCTCTATTTTCCATCTAGTTCATTACAACATTAGACAACAGAATGGTTCTTGTCTGGTCTTTTCATGCTTAATTTTTTGGTGTGCTCTCTTTTGTGTGTGTGTGTGTGTGTCTGTGCTCTCTTAATGCATAATTGAGGAAATTGCTGTTGGTCTCCTGTAGTCAGAGCTGATTCAAACGGGAAAAGATTTTTCCAGTGCACATGTGAGCCTTTTCCAATACATTTCTATTTCTCTGGTTATTATCATGTGTTTTCTGGCTCTCAACAGCAGTATGTGCTTGGCTAAGAGGTTGGGAGACTCTTTTGCTTGCTGAATTTCAAGGGGCAATGAAGTTGGGGTACGTGAAGGTTTCATTGGGCAGACGTTTCTGATGTTAGTGATTTGTGAAACTCCTTCTGGATAGAGCTTGATTTTTTGCTGAGAATGAATGATCATACCACCCTCTGATCCTTGCTCCTTTACTCTGACATTTAACAGTCATATTGATTAGATATCTCTTTCTGCTTCCAATAGAAATATTTAGGTGTGGAAAATGGAAAAAAAAAAAAAGTACAAAGGAGAAAATAAAAACAAGTGACCAGTACCTGGAGGTAATGAAGTTAACATTTGATATGATCTGTTCATCTGTTTATCTATCTCTAAAGTTTATCTTATAAATACAATTTTGGATCCTGCTTTTTTCACTTATAAGTATACTCTGACTCATTTCTATATTAAAAGTGCTTTAGAATCTTGATTTGTTCAAAACCCATTTCTGTACACATCATAGTGTAGTTAATCATTTTTGGGCATTTTGGTTGTTTCTGAGATTTTGCTCTGTGAATAATGCTCTGATGAATGGGTGTCTTAGTATATCTTTTATTGGCACTTGGAGCATTCCTTTTCAGATCAATTCTTAGAACGTATATTATTAGCTTTACGAGTATGAGCCTTTTAAAGGCCATTTTACTTTCTAGGAAGATTGTACTAATTTCTCCTTCCACCAGCAGGCAATAAAACTGCCTGTTTTGCTGTATCATGCAGCACATTAATTATTAAAAATGTGGAAATGGCTTATTGGTCTTTGCAACATTAAAAATCATACATGCTTATTGTAAATATTCAGATAACATAGGTAAAATGGCAAATATGAAAATTGTTGATCTAGAGATAATTAAATTTTTTTGATATAAGTTGAGTCGTTTCTTATGCTACATGTAATCTACTTTTTTCCTTAGCAACTTATTGAGGCAATGTTTCCATTTCTGCACACACACATCATTATTTTTAATTACTGCAATATAATTCTGTATTTTGGATATTTTCATTTTTGAAACTTCTGACTTCCTGATGGACACAGGTTATTTCGAGTTTGTCATTTATGAGCACTACAGCAGTTTGCATAGATCTTTGCACATTGATCTAATGATTTTTAAGGAACTGTTGGGTCTTGAGTGCGGATCCACGTGGTGGGTCCTATTATTTTCACAAAGACTTCTGCCTCTCCCCGGAGGAGTAGACTTCTCTCTCTGTAGCGTCATGTTTGGCTGGGCGTCTTGCTCTGGCAGATTCAGTGTGAGAAGTGACTTGAGTAACTTTGCTCGTGATTTTTAAGTCCCAGCATGTGATCTGCCATATACCCTCTTTTCCCTCACTGATGAAACTCATGATATTCCAGGCAGAGGGAAAACAACATGGGAAAGAGCTGCAGCCCACTTACAGTGGACATGTCATGTGGGAAAGTAGACTCGTGTCATAAGCCATTGAAATTTGGGGGTTGCTTGTTACTGCCACGTGACCTACTTATCCTGACTGACTATAATACATGGTAACAAATTGCCCTTTAGGAAGAGTGAACCTGCTTGCGCTTACCAGCAAGATAAGAGAGTGCCTTTCCTTCCACTTTGCCACAGCTAGTTATTTTAACTCTTTTTAATCTTTTCTAACTCATGGTCAAAAAACGATAACTCACTTTTTAACATGTGTGTCTTTGATGACTAGTGAGGTTAAAACATGTTTCCTGTAACATGTTTACTAGCCGTTTAGCTTTCTTCTTTCTTTGATTTACTTCTTCATATCCCTTGCTCTCTTTTTTTTGGGGGGGGGGGTTAATCTGTCTTTTCTTCCTGAGTTCTAAGAACTTAAAAAATATACTTAAGATATTATTCTTTGTCTAGCACATGTTCCACATTGTTTTTCCAGTTGGCATGTATTTTTTAAATCTTATTTGGGGTTTGTAGAATTTCTTGAATTTTTGGCTTGATATCTTCTGTCAGTGTGGGAATATTCTTTGCCCCAATCTTGTCAAATATTGTTTTGTCTCATTCTCCGGCCCCCCATTCTATGCACCACATTCCCATATATTAGACCTTTCTACCATGCTCCATGTATCTCTTAAGGGTTTTTTTTTCCCCCCCTATCTTTTCCATCCTTTTTTTCCCCTGTCTGGGCATTTGTGGTTAACTCATCTTTCAGTTTACTAATTCTCTCTTTAGCTTAATCAGCTTCTTAATTCCTTTTAAAATTCTTAGTTTTAGTTATTATATACTTTATTTCTAAAACTTTTATTTGATTCTTCTTTAGATTTCAGTTCTCTGCTAAAATTCTCCTTTTGTCATTACACGTAAATTATGGTCTCATAACTTCAGTATCTGTGTCTCCTGGAGATGTTTTCTATTGTCTGTTTTTCTCTTGATCCTTTCTCCTGATATCTCTGGTAATTTCTTTTTTTAATGATAGACACTGTATATGAAAAATTGAAGTAGTTCTAGATAGTGTTATCTTTCACTGGAGAAGATTTAATTTGCTTCTGGCAGCCAGAGTGGGGCAGATGATAGTAGGCTACATAGGTCTTTGTAAGGTCTGTCCTGTCTCTGGCTTGCCTTACTTGTGGGCCTAGCCCTTTGGGCTTCCCACAGAAAACGTGGGGTGTTCAACAGGCCTGTCACCCTTGACAAGGCATGAACTCCCATGCTGTCTCCTTAACCCTTGAGACTGTGATCGACTCTGCCTGAGGCCTCTGATCATTGCTGCTGCTCTCTGCTTGGCTTCTCAGTCTCTTAGCCTTTATGAATCAGCAAATACCATGATGGGAAAAGGGATGAGAGTGGAAGCTTATCTCAGGGTGTTCACCTTCTTTCTTGGACATTGGGCCCTCAAGTCCTGGTTGTCTGGGAAGTCTGACGCCTCCAAATAGATTTAAAGACAAATTGTTCAGTCTTACAGTTCTCAGTAGGATAATGGATCAATCAAAGCTGGGTTTTCATGGCTGAACATGGACGTTCCTATCATTTGCCATTTTACTTTCTTTATACTACTTTGCTGAGAAGGAGTAGATTTTTGTTTAGTCAGATTTATCTGTCTTTTTCTTTATGGTTTCTGGCTTTGCTATCATGCTTCGAAATGCTTTTTTAAAGCAAATTTAATAGTTATCTAAATTTTCTTGCAGCATTTTTATGGTTGTAAGTTATTTAATGATTCATTTTGGCATAAGACGTGAGGTAAAGATTCAACCTTATTGTTTCCCAAATGGCTAGGGCATTTGTCCAACACCATTAATTGAGTAATCCATCTTCTGTGAATATCTGAAATACAATCTTTTTTGTTAAGTATGTGGTGTCTCATTACCATTTTAATTTGCTTACTAGTGATTTTTCTGTTATTTATCCATTAAAAATATTGTACTCTTAGTATATTTATACTGATATTTAATATATTTCTGTGATTACTTAAATAATCCTGTATATGTCATTAATTTTGGTTGCTGCTTTTAAATTTCCTTTTAATTTTGCTTATGATTTTTTATATAAATGGAAATTATGTATTCATGTACAGTAAAATTTTTATTTGTTATTTTATTCATTATTATTATGCTATTGAAACCCTTCCTTGTCTCATGATCAGTTAACTATTTTAGGATGTAAATATGTATGTATATATTTATTTTTGCTTATCATTTTCTTTGATCTGTATTTTGATATATGGAATGTGTGTGTGTGTATTTCTCCTGCATAATTGTCAACTTTTCAACAATGTTGGTTAAATAACCCATCCGTTTTCCAGATTCGTCCTTAAACACACCTTGACCTTTAATGACAAGGGTCTTATTTTGGGCCATTTGCTTAATTTTTTCCCATTTAATATACTTTTTTATCCTTCTTTTTTTTGGCGGTACACGGGCCTCTCACTGCCGTGGCCTCTCCTGTTGTGGAGCACAGGCTCCGGACACGCAGGCTCAGTGGCCATGGCTCACGGGCCCAGCCGCTCCGCGGCATGTGAGATCCTCCCAGACCGGGGCACAAACCTGTATCCCCTGCATCGGCAGGTGGACTCTCAATCACTGCGCCACCAGGGAAGCCCCTTTTTTATCCTTCTTAGTATTTTGCTCTCCTCCTCCCATTTTAAAAAAACTGAGGTATAATTGACATATAACATTATATTAGTTTCAGGTGTACAAGATAATGATTAAATATTTGTATATACAGTCGCCCTTCTGTATCCACGGGTTCAGCACCTGCAGATCTGCATCCATAGATCAAAAATATTTGGAAAAAAAAATTCCGGAAAGTTCCCCAAAGTAAAACTTGAACTTGTTGCCAGCTGGCAGCTATTTACATAGCATTTACATTGTATTTATAGCTATTAACATAGCATTTACATTGTGTTAGGTATTATAAGGAATCTAGAGATGATTTAAAGTATATAGGACAATGTGTGTGGGTTACGTGTGAATACCATGCCATTTTATATAAGGGACTTGAGAGTCTGCTGATTTTAGTATCTGTGGGTGTCTTAGAACCGATTCCCTGGGGATACCAGGGGCCGACTGTCTTGTGAAATGACCACCACAGGAAGTCCAGTTAACATCCATCACCACACATTAGCGCATTTTTTTTCCTTCTGATGATAATGTTTAAGATCTTCTCTCTTAGCAACTTTCAAATATAAAATACAGTATCGTTAACTATAGTAAGCGTGCTATACATTACATCCTCACAGCTCATTTATTTCATAACCGGACGTTTGTAGCTTTTGAAACTCTTCCTCCTTTTCAGTTAAAGCCATGCACATACATGGTAGAAAAGAGGCTCTTGAGGGTGGGCTCGTACAAACAGCCGCAGCTACTGACTCCAGCCTGTCCCCTCTCCTGTCTGCTTCCCAGAACTGATAACCTTCCCCACTTCCATTTCTTCTGGCAGCCACTCCCTGCTGATGTACAGCTCGCTCGTAATGGGCATCTTGATGTATCCATTTGGGAGAATACCTTTGACTCCCTGCAGTGACAGATGGAGTTTTTGCTGGACTGCACTCCTATCTCCCCCTCTCTCTAATCAGACACACCCGCCCAGAATTCTTCACATTTATGGTTCTAATGCCGTGTTGTTGTGTGTGTGTTCAGCCTGTTGACAGTGATGCTGTAGGCTAGGCCCGCCGGGGGCACTCACCTGGACCCACTCTACCTGTGGCAGCCTCCACAGGCATTTCCCCACCACAGCCAGGGTCATGCCTGGACCAGCCCTTGTGGTTCTTAATAGGACTGCAAGGTACACGTCAGCCAGAAGCAGCAGCAAACTTTGAAAGAACAAGTTTTATTACTTTCAGGACCCGTAGGGCACGCGGCATGCTTGGGGCCACACAGCAGAGGGGGTGAGGGTCGTGGGGGGGGGGTGTGCGGGGGGGGGGGGAGAGAGAGAGAGAGGGAAAACGAACACCTGGGGTTCCGCCTTTATTGTCAGGGTGAGGGCCTAGGGTTCACTCTTTATGGGTGAATTTAAAACAAAAGAGTGGGAGTTCAAGTGCAGGAAGGGAAGCTGTCCATCCACAGCTATCTAGATCACCTGGAGGTTTCTAAAAAGAGGAACATTATGTGTGGGGCCCGCCCGCCTCTTTTTTGTAGTCGAATAGCTGGCGATGTGGATGTGTTTAATCGAGATGGGTGTCTTTGAAGTGGATGCCTCAGCAATCAAAAGCTTAATGTCAGGCACTTACATTACAAATCACAAAAGCTAACCGTCCGGCACCTACACATGTCTTTTATTTCACCCTTGATTTCCTTTCCATCAGCTCTAGTCAGTATTTCTGGATTTCTCCTTTAGGGAAGGACATTCCTGGCCTTTCCCTACCTCCCCTGCCCCCATCCCCTCTTGTTGTGTCCTCCTTATCTTTCTGCTGACAAGATTAATAACATTTTTTAACCTTTAATCTGTAGTTAAGCTTACGTACACCTCGATTTTATCCGTTGATTGGTTCTAGCAGTTGGAAACAAGTCACATTTATATTACTATTATAACAATGAAACTCTTGTTAATTGAAGAATTGCGTATGCTCAACCACCTTTCCTTTTCTATGCAATCACCCATTTTAAACTACGGCATGTATTTATATTTCTTTTTCATTTCTTTTTCGTAAAGCTTTAGGGTTAACCTGTTATGCTCTTAAAAATATATAATAATAAAATAAATAAAAGGTCAGTCTTAGCTTTTATAGCTGCACTGTTGAAATTTGAATGTAGCATAGGACTTCCGTTGCTCTGAACATCATTTCAGGTATCAAAGCCTTATAGCCAGGGAGGGCTTCCCTGGTGGCGCAGTGGTTGAGAATCCGCCTGCCGATGCAGGGGACAGGGGTTCGAGCCCTGGTCTGGGAGGATCCCACATGCCGCAGAGCGGCTGGGCCCGTGAGCCACAGCTACTGAGCCCGCGCACCTAGAGCCTGTGCTCTGAAGCAGGAGAAGCTACCGCAACGGGAGGCCCGCGCACCGCAATGAAGAGTAGCCCCTGCTCCCCGCAACTGGAGGGAGCCCGCGTGCAGCAGCGAAGACCCAATGCAGTTAAAAATGAATAAATCAAATAAATAAATTTGTTTGAAAAACCAACCAAACAAAAAACAAACGTTATAGACAGGGAAATCTTTGCACCTTCCATTCGGTTTTGCTGTGAACCTAAAACTGCTCTATTTTTATTTTTTTGGCCATGCGGCATGGCCTGTGGGATTTTAGTTCCCTCACCAGAGATGGAACCCGGGCCCTTGGCAGTGAGAGCACAGAGTCCTAACCATTGGGCTGCCAGGGAATTCCCTAAAACTGCTCTAAGAAATAAAGTCTGTTGCAACAACAGCGGCAAAATGTTGAGGGGGTGTGTTTGGAGCGTTTGATCAACTTACATGCTGATGTTGGAAGGACCCGAGGCACATGTCACTCTAAGTAAGAGACCGGGAACCAGAATGAATTAGAGGCGGCAGGGGAGCATCAGTGTTATCTGTTCATTAGTCTGTGACTTACAGGCGTGTTCCACGCCAGGGCACCATCTTCCCGTGGGTAAATAATCCTTGGGAATGTAAAATTCTCCTTAGTTGGGAATTAGGAACTTGGTGGAGTGAGTGGGCCGAAAGCTGGCGGGCTCTGCTCGGAACTCGTGTTCCAGAGAACCGTAAGCTCAGGCAAGGCCTGGGCTCTCCCTGCTGTCGACGTGGGATGATGTGCTTTGATGGTGCCAGTGGCCCAGGTGGTTTCTTTTCTTTGCATTCAGCCACTTTGAAGGAACAGCATTCATGCCACAGGGCTCTAGTTACAGAGTATCCGTGCATTTCCCTAATCAGCCATATGTTTCCGTTTATTACAAGTTGAGGTTACCAGTGGCTGGAGGAATAAAACAACTAAGCAAATTACCAGGCGTTTTGAGTATTTTACTGCACAGCGCGGTTGGATCTTATTTTTTGCAAATGCACCCAACAATACTTGCCTCTACCACAAAGGTGTCTCCGACATTCATGGTACCCTTTCAGGCTGGCGACGGGGGCAGGGCCCAACCTGGGCTTTTCTTCCTGAGGGTAACCAGGGATTTGCAGGAACGGACTCTTCTGAGCTGGGAGAACACAGGAGTGTAGAGGGTGCAGGAGACTGAGGCAGGTGATCTGATGGGGGCTTCTGGCTGCCATTGCGGGCGGGTGAGGCTGGACCCACGGGTGCCATCCTGAGAGGGAGAGGAGGGGAAGGTCCGGAGGAAGAGATGCTCCGAGGATGCAGGCTGGTTGTGGTGCTGGAGCATCCATGTATCAGTTTCCTAGGGCTGTTGTAACAGCTTACCACAAATTGGGTGCTTTAAACAACAGAAATTCATCCTCTCCTAGATCCGAAGGCTAGAAATCCAGAATCAAAGTGACAGCAGGTCCGTGCTCCCTCCGAAGACTCCAGGGGAGGATCCTTCCTCGCCTCTTCCAGCCTCTGACGGCCCCCTGGCATTCTTGGCCTGTATCTGCATCACTCCTGTGTCTGGCCGTCTTCACATGGCCTCTCTCTTCTGTGTGTCTGTGTCTCAAATCTCCAGAATGATCTCATCTCAAGATTCTTAATCTAATTCCATCTGTAAAGACTCTATTTCCAAATGAGGTCACATTCGCAGGTCCCAGGGGATATACTTGGGACCTGTGCTGTACTTGGTATATCTTGGGTATGCTTGGGTATATCTTTTCGGGGGGACACAGTTAACCCCAGGGCAGGCGGTTAGTGAGTAGGTGAGGGGGAGGGAGGCGTCTCAGAAGAGGGCTCTGGGAGGCAGGATGCGCCAAGGGCGGGGGCGTCCTGACGGCCCCTCCGCAGGTGAAAGGGCTCCTCAGAGGTTCGTCATTGCCTGCGATGCTACCTTTCTGGGCCGGTCCCTGTACCGCCAGTGGATATTTTGTCCCGTGTTTTCTAGCTGCCACCATCCAGATGGTTATGACGCTGGAAATATGCCCATTGTTCATTTTTCCCCCTTACTGGGCGGGCAGGTATGAGGTATGAAACGAGGACGGAAGCGGTGGAGGATGCCCGGGCAGGGGAGGAGGGCCCCGAGATCTGTTCCTTGGTACAAAAGAAACTGTGTTCACTGACTCATGGGAGAGTTTGCGGTGATCCTATTTCGCATGTATCTGGGGAACACATTGTTTTCGGCATAAGTCAGGCCACTGGTTTCTGGGCAGAAAAAAACAAATTGAAACACGCCAACAAAACGACTTCATATGCACCAGTACCCTTGGAAATTATACTTTCTACTATGAACCTCTGATTCAAGTTGAATGTATCTTTTTTTTTTTTTCCCCCGGTACGTGGACCCCTCACTGCTGTGGCCTCTCCCATTGCGGAGCACAGCCTCCTGACGCGCAGGTGCAGCGGCCACGGCTCACGGGCCCAGCCGCTCCGCGGCACGTGGGATCTTCCCTGACCGGGGCACGAACCCGCGTCCCCTGTATCGGCAGGCGGACTCTCAACCACTGCGCCACCAGGGAAGCCCAAGTTGAATGTATCTTGTGTGTCCCTGTGATAGTTCTTTTAGTTGGCTGCAGATTTCTGGGCCTTCATTTGTTTACCAAGATTCCTGGATTTTCTTGCTATGTTTCTGTTCTTGGCAGATGACTGATATTTTCTTAGGGCCGCAAGTCAGAAGCCATTCCCCTGTCCTTTCGTCCCCTCCCACATCCATGTATCTATTCTGCCTCATGAGTTCGGGGTTGGCTTCCCTCTCGGCCTCCCGAGGCCCTCACCTTACTCAGTGGAGTCCTGTCTACCTGGGGGACTGAGGGGACGCTTGCAGTTGGTTTCCCACCTCTGGCCGTGCTTTTCCCTCGCCACAGCCTTCCCAGCGCTATCAGTGCCTTCTTGCTTTTTAACCATATTTTGTGGTCATAGCTGTTTAGTGAGGTACCATTTGCATACGGTAAAGCACATAATCGATTCTAAATGGACACCTGGATGATTATTGACAAATTCGTGCACTTGTGCATCATCCCCCAGCTCAAGATAAAAAGCATTTGTGGGCTTCCCTGGTGGCGCAGTGGTTGAGAGTCCGCCTGCCGATGCAGGGGACGCGGGTTCGTGCCCCGGTCCGGGAGGATCCCACGTGCCGCGGAGCGGCTGGGCCCGTGAGCCGTGGCCGCTGCGCCTGCGCGTCCGGAGCCTGTGCTCCGCAACGGGAGAGGCCGCGGCAGTGAGAGGCCCGCGTACCACAAAAAAAAAAAAAAAAAAAGCATTTGTATCACCATGGTTGTTTCCTCTTAGTCCTTTCTCCCCAGGCCCCGCCCTTTAGATTTCTATCACCATGAACTAGTTTAATATGTAAAATATACAACGTAACATCCCTGTTTTAACCATTGTAACCCGCTTACAATTCAGTGGCATGAATTACATTCATGACCTTGTACAATCGTCACTGCTGTCTATTTCCCAAACTTGGTTATCACCCCAAGCAGAAACTCTATAACCATTAAGCAGGATCTCCCATGCCCTCCTCCCCCTAGTTTTGGTAGCCTCTAATCTACTTTCTGTCTATGAATTTTCCTAATCTAGGTATTTCACACAAATGGACCGATACAATATTCGTCCTTTCATGTCTGACTTCTTTCACTTAGCATAATGTCTTCAGGGTTCATCCGTGTTGTAGCCTGTTTCACAATTTCATTACTTAATTGAAAGGAATAATAGTCCCTTATATGGATGTGCTACGTGTCGTTTATCCGCTCATCTGTTAGTGGACACTTGGGTTGTTTCTGACTTTTGGCCATTGTGAATAATGTTGCCACGAACACAGGTGTACAAATATCTGTTTGAGCCCCTGCTTTAAATTCCTTTGGGTGTACACCTAGGAGTGGAGTTGCTGGATCATATGATAATTCTATGTTTAGCTCTCTGAGTAGTGACTGAACTGTTTTTCACGGTGGCTGCACTATTTTACATTCCTATCAGCAGTGCCCAGGGGTTCCGATTTCTCCACGGCTTTCCCTGTGGAGAAATAACACTTGTCATTTTCTGTTTGTTGTTGTTTTATTTTTAATTGTGGCCATCCTAGTAGGCTTCTAAAGTGGTAAAGTGGTATCTCATGGTGGTTTTGACCATTTGTATATCTTTGGCTAAGTTGTGTTTTATGAGGTACAGTTTACGCACGGAGAAATGCGTAACTCTTAAGGGTTCGGCTCAGTGAATTTTGACAGGTGAATATAAACATATAAATATCACCCAGATCAACAGATACGATGTTTCCATTACCCTAGAAATTTCTCACCTATAGTAACCCCCTTCACTGTTTTTTTTTCTGTCGCCATAGATCAATTTTGTCCATCACTGGATTTCATTAAATGGAATCAAATAGCATGTACTTTTTTGTGTCTGGCTTATTTTGTTCCATGTAATAAGTTTGAGATCTGTTTGTATTGTTGTCTGTATCAGGATTTTGTTCTTTTTGGTTGCTGAGTGGTATTTCTAAGTTTGAATACAGCAGAGTTTGCTTATCCAGTCTCTCGATGACGAATATTTGGGTTGTTTGCAATTTAAAGCTTCCCTAAACATTCTTGTACACGCCTTTATGTGGATACAGACTTTATCTGTCTTGGGAATATACCTGTGAGTGGAATTGCTGGATCGTAAGGTAGGCGCGTGGTGCGTTTTATTAGAAACTGCCAGTTTTCCAATATGGTTGTCCCGCTTTACACTCCCACCTGCGGGGAGCCCCTGCCCATCACCAGCATTGGGTATTGTCAGTCTTTTTAATTTTAGTCATTTTGGTGGGTGTATCTCAGTGTGGGTTTAACTTGCATCTCCCTGATGACTAATGATATCAAGAACCTTCACATTTGGAAAGGTTATAATTTAAATTTTTACATTAGAAAGAAAATCAAGTTGCAAGACATTAAGGAACACCTGGATCACAGACATCCCTAAGCCCAGAATGTTCTGCTGAAGCTGTCCGCCCTGACAGCCATGAGTCAGACAGACAGATGTCAGTTTCAATTGCATCTTAAATCACGAAGGAGTTGCCACATCAGTTTAAAAAGGCGAGTGGGGAGGGCACATATTTAATGACTATTTTGGAAATAGAAAGAAGAAAATGGGGAGGCTCCCCCCTCCCACCTCTCCTCTCACCCTAGAAGCAGGATTTTAGAAGGAACATCTGCTCATGACACATCTTGCTTAAGACCTTGAGTGGTTCTCCATTAGCTTCAGGTGCAATTCAGACTCCTTAGCCCATGTCAACCCTTAGGACTTCATGAGCTATCTTCCCCCTCCTGTGTGGGCAGCGGGTGAATCTACTTGTAACTTCCCCAATTCCCCACGAGCGGTCAGCTCCCAGCCTTTGCTTGTCTGACACTTGGACCACCGTCTCCGTCCTCCCTGGCACCCTGGGATTCCTGCCTTTGTTTGGCTAACCAGGCCCAGCTGGGTGGGTGCCTTGCCCCAGCCTGGACCTGTTTCCAATCTTCTGTCCTCTGTCCCCTGGGGCAACGCTTGTCATCACTGTTGACTTTCCTGTCTCTTTCCTCAGGCTGAATTTCCCAAGGGGTAGGACTGTCTGATTCCAAAGTTCATGTTTGTCGGGCTTCCCTGGTGGCACAGTGGTTGAGAGCCCGCCTGCCGATGCAGGGGACGTGGGTTCGTGCCCCGGTCCGGGAAGATCCCACATGCCATGGAGCGGCTGGGCCTGTGAGCCATGGCCGCCGAGCCTGTGCGTCCGGAGCCTGTGCTCCGCAGCGGGAGAGGCCACAACAGTGAGAGGCCCACGTACCGCAAAAAAAATAAAAAAAAAAAAAAAAAAAAAAAAAAGTTCATCTTTGTCTTCTCAACACCCAGCCCAGGTACCTGTGGACCATCAGTACCAGCTTGTTGGATGGGAACCGAATGCCCCTGGTTGGGGGAGAGGGAGTTCTCCCCTGGGAACCTGCTCTCCATTGCGTTTGTTCTATTACATACATTGTAGGGCTAAGAGTCAATCTACAAGGCAAATTACAAACCACAAAACCTTGCTGTCTCACATTCTCTCTGTGACTTCTCCATCCCAGCCCGGACAAGAGGATGCGATTTGCCCTGGTGAGACCAGGGACGACTCAAGGTGAGGCATCCGGGAGCAGGTGGCAGACAAGACCGCTCGGGGGGCATTTGAGAGGGTACTGGTGGCACCTGGGCCGGGACCAGGTGAGAATTTGATACATGTATGACAGGGACTGGGCATGACAAGGAAGTGGACACGCCTCCCCATGAAAAGAAGAACCAATCAAAATTAAAATCAACAGGAAAAGCAAGCTGAGCTCTGTTTCTGAGATCCCGGAAGACGTGACGGGGAAGTCTGTACCCTAGGCTCCCAGGTGTACTGATAGCAACCCTCACTGTCCGTCTGAGAGCCCCAGCCTGTGCCCCGGGGGCCCTCATACTTTATGTCCTGTAGACCAGCTGAGGGCTTGTGAAAATGTAGCCTCTGATTCACTAGGTCTGGGCTGGGGCCCAAGGGTCTGCATTCCTAACAGGCTCCCAGGCGATGCTGCTACTGCTGGTCCAGGGACCCCCGCTTTGAGTGGCCAGGGTCGACCCCGAACCAATCAGAACTCGGTAGGTAGATTGTTTGGGGGAAGAATTACCCAGGTTGTCTATCCTCCGTCGATTGGATAGGATTGCACTAAGTGATGCCACCTTCTGTGGGACCCAACCCAGTATCTGTGCGTTACAGACCTAATATCGGAGCAAGAAATGGCCTTGAAAAACAGTGGTAGAGTTTTATTGCCATGAGTAGAACGTACCGTTGTCTGAGAGCCTGCAGCAGAGCGGCTGGATGGGGCCTTTGAAGTGAGAAGCGCTTGGAGTAAGTTAAACATCAACAAGGACTTCAGTTCTTTGAGGCCAACATAATAGACAACTTGGATTTCTTTTTTTCTTTTTCTTTTTTCTTTTTTTGCGGTACGCGGGCCTCTCACTGTTGTGGCCTCTCCCGTTGCGGAGCGCAGGCTCCGGACGCGCAGGCGCAGCGGCCACGGCTCACGGGCCCAGCCGCTCCGCGGCACGTGGGATCTTCCCGGACCGGGGCACGAACCCGCGTCCCCTGCATCGGCAGGCGGACTCGCAACCACTGCGCCACCAGGGAAGCCTGGATTTCTTTCTTGAAACTTTATGGAGGGTTTTTGTAAGAAATTCATAAAGCTGATCATAATCTACAGATCCTCAAAGGTCCAACTTGTTTTTCATTTATTGATTGCTTGCTGGACGGTCAATTTATTTAAACCCTCCCCAATTCTTTCCGGAATAGGATAAGCAGCAGCTTTCTCTTGTTTGTACTGTTTCCTCCCAGCCTAGGAACTTGCCATTTACTGCAAGCAGGCGATTGGGAAGCTTTATCAGAACTTTTCTTCCTTAAAAAATTAAAATTTTCTGATTATTAAATAGAAGTAAGTTCATGATAGGAAAAATGGGACGTTTTACTACAGAAAAGTATAAAGAAAAAGATGTCACCTATATGTCATCAGCCAAAATCAATCACTACTGAAATCTTGGTGCATTTCTTATTAGCTTTTTTTTTTTTTTTCTCTCTTTTTTTTTTTTTTGTGGTATGCGGGCCTCTCACTGTCGTGGCCTCTCCCGTTGCGGAGCACAGGCTCCGGACACGCAGGCTCAGCGGCCATGGCTCACGGGCCCAGCCTCTCCGCTGCATGTGGGATCCTCCGAACCCGTGTCCCCTGCATGGGCAGGCGGACTCTCCACCACTGCGCCACCAGGGAAGCCCTCTCATGCATTGTTGATGCAGAATTTTGCAGGCTAGTTTATTTAAGTATATGTATTTTTCATTTTTTAAGTTAAGCCTTTCCTCATGACTGAAATTCTTTATATACCTCATTTTTACTAACGTTTGATAACATATAAGATTATATGATAAAAACATGTTCTTTAACTCTTTGAAATTTCAAAATGAGAACATTTTTGAAAGAAGGAAAAAATAGCATTGTTCTCATGTCTTCTGAGAATGTAATGAGTCTTGATTTAAGCCCCAAAGGAAAATTTTCTTAGCTGGTTTGTAGCACTAATTATATCTCTCTTGTAACTAGCATAATATCTAGTAGTAGCTCTTCAATGGCTAATTGTTAATGAAATACTAGTACATTTTATTTAATTATGTATTTCTTTATATAAGCATATATTCAACCTGAATCCAAGGATCCAGTTCTCAGGATGAATTTATTAACATAAATTGTCACAGACCTACTAGAGAATGGGCTTGAGGATACGGGGAGCGGGGAAGGGTAAACTGGGACGAAGTGAGAGAGTGGCATGGACATATATACGCTACCAAACGTAGGATGGATAGCTAGTGGGAAGCAGCCGCATAGCACAGGGAGATCAGCTCTGTGCTCTGTGGCCACCTAGAGGGGTGGGATAGGGAGGGTGGGAGGGAGATGCAAGAGGGAAGAGATACGGGAACATATGTATATGTATAACTGATTCACTTTGTTGTGAAGCAGAAACTAACACACCACTGTAAAGCAATTATACTCCAATAAAGATGCACATCAATCAATCAATCAATCAATCAATAAATAGTCTTAGTGCCTGTGGGCTTCAGAAGACTGTGATTGGATTTTGGATAGTCCCTCCTTAGGACTTGCTGGTGTTTGTATTACTTATCTAATGCGGCATGGCATCACCCCCAAATATAGTGGCTTAAAAGAACAGTTAGCATTTATTTTCACTTACACTTCCCGAGGCTCCGGAATTCAGGGGCAGCTTGGCTGGGCAGTTTTGACCCAGGGTCTCTACGTGAGGTTGCTGTCAGACGTTGGCTGCGGCTGTATGAGCTGAAGGCTTGGCTAGGGTTGGAAGACAGCCAATAACAGCCCAATGACAGGCCCCTGGTGTGTGGACAGGTGCTAGGACGGCACATCCTGTCGGAGCTCGTTCTCACTGGGGAGGGTGGTTTCTGCTCCATTTGGTTTTCTATCTCTTGCTCTTCCAACTCTTCTCTCTCTTTAAAGGTCTCTGTTGAGCTTTGTACATCCATTGTAAAAATTCCAAGGCTAACTTCAAAAAGATTAAGTTAATCAATGGTGAGAGGAGCATGTTATTATTGATGACAATTGACCTGCCTTCAGGTCAGCTGTTAGTGAACAGGTGTGGTTTTCCAACCCTGAACACTTGTAAGAGGACTATCCGAAACTCACCGTCATTATTGGGAAAATTAGACAGTCTTCTGAGATATGTACCCTTTGCATTAGGAGTATATAAATGAATTAGAATTAGAAGTATTTAGAGGGGTGTGTGTGTATAAAAAACTGGATTTGAAAAGAGACTCTAAGCAAAGTAGTTTCCTAAAATCACTAACAATCTAAGATTATAAATCCAGTGATAGTAAAATTCACATTTTATGCAAAATTTAATCCATAGGGAAATGATTTTGCATTATGACAACCTTGAATTTATCCACTTCTAATCTAAAGATAAGCCCTGCTGCTGAAAGAATTCTGCTGATATAATTTTATATGTTTTATCTTTAGTAATGTTTGTTATTTCTTTATTTAAAACAGTTTATTAGGCATCTCTTTATTTAAAGCAGGAAAGCATGAATAAAAATTAAATATCCCCGGTAACCTCACTGCCAGTATTACTTTATTTGTATAATGAAAAAAAGTGGGTGCCTCGAAAGGACATTGAAACAGGTCCCAAATACAGAATACAACTTTGAAGGCTCCTCTCTCACAGTTTGTGGATTGAAGGTGGCCATGTAAATTTCTTATATCCTCTTTCAGAAAAATAAAAGATCTTTTATGAACAGTGCCATTGCAGGAGCCATGCACACATTTTAGAAGTGCACACATTTTAGAAGTTCACACAAAAAGAGGTCATATCATACACAGTTATCCCTTGGTATCTGAGGGGTATTGGTTCCAGGACCGCCCCCCCATACCAAAATCCATGGATGCTCAAGTTCCTTATATGAAATCATGTAGTATTTGCATAGACCCTACACAATCCTCCTATATACTTTATTATTTTTTTAAGTTAATTAATTAATTAACTTACGGCTGCGTCGGGTCATCATTGCTGAGCGCGGGCTTTCTCTAGTTGCAGCAAGCGCGGGGGCAACTCTTCACTGCGGCACACGGGCTTCTCATTGCGGTGGCTTCTCTTGTTGTGGAGCACGGGCTCTAGGCACGTGGGCTTCAGTAGTTGTGGCATGCGGGCTCAGTAGTTGTGGCTCGCGGGCTCTCGAGCTCAGGCTCAGTAATTGTGGTGCACGGGCTTAATTGCTCCGCGGCACGTGGGATCTTCCCGGACCAGGGCTCGAACCCGTGTCCCCTGCATTGGCAGGCGGATTCTTAACCACTGCCCCACCAGGGAAGTCCCCCTTCTCTGTACTTTAAATCATCTCTAGATTATGTATAATATCGAATTCAATGTAAATGCTATGTAAATAGTTGCCAGAATACAGCAATTCAAGTTTTCCTTTTGGAACTTTCTGGAATTTTTTCCCCCAAATGTTTTCCATCCGCAGTTGGTTGAATCCGAGGATGTGGAGCCCGTGGATGCGAAGGGCTGAATGTACACTGTTCTGACCTGTGGTTATTATTATTTTTACTTAATGCTACCCTGTGAAGATCTTTCCACATCAGCTCATGCATTTTAGCCTCATTCCTATTGGGGGTGACACAGTGCCACAGAGAGTGTGTGTTTCATTAGCCCGTCATCTCCGTGTATAATATATTTGGGTTGTTTTCAGGCTTTTGCAGGTACGGATCCCTTGACGTACTTTTGACGTCCCTAAAAGGAATCCTTCCCACCACTTCCGTTTTCTTGGAATGTGGCTGTTGTTTTCATGCCTACTTTATTCAGTCCTGAATCAAAAGCACCAGCTCAGAACGATACTGACCACACCAAAGGCAACTGTCTTCTTTGAGGTTTTCTTGGGACCTCAGGTCATTTCCTTACTTGAAGGTGGAAGTAAGATAAAAAGCCCGGAGCTCATGTCATCGTGTGTCAGCACCTCGGTTCAGAGTAAGTTGAATACTTGCTCGAGGTGGGAGGTGCTGACACATCTCAGGGATGTTTCATGCCTCCAGTAAATGCTTATTGAGTGTCTTGCAGACGTGGGGCGCTGGGGGAAAGTTAAAAAGATGTGGTCTTTCTCCACTTGGAGCTCACCTCCCAGTGAGGAGTGGAGCGTGCAGGGCAGCCCAGTGAGAGCATCAGAAGACGGGTAGACAAGGGCTGAACCAGGATGTGGAGGGGAATCGGACATGCGACAGGCGGGCTGGGTGATGGGGGCTGGAGGGTGGGAGGAAGGGCACCCCAGGCAGAGGTGCCTGCACGACCTGCAGAGGCTCGGAGGCAAGGAAACTGAGGCAGGGGTAGGGACAGGGGATGGCTCTGGAGAGAACCCAACCACGGGGAGTTAGTTCAGAAGCCCTGGGTGGCACCACGCTCAGGCAGTAAATGGTACCCACGGGGCAGTGGTTCCCCGGTTGGCGGACTGGCCTCGTGTAAGATGTTTTTGGAATACGTGGCCTGACATGGTTACCAAAGTTTTGTTTTTCAAGCTAAGAAAGAAATTACAAAGCTAGCCCTAAACTTCCTATCCCTGTCATTTTTATAAAGGAAAGTAAGTTTTATGCCCAATCAAGTAGCAAAGACATAATCTTAAAGAACAGTTCTTTCCAAGGAAAAAATAAAGAGTGAACTATTGACACATTTATAAATATACACTACTATGCATACTATATAGTAAGTTATGTTTGGATAGGGCATGTTAACTGTGATAGCATACAGCCCCAAATCTCTGCGGTTTAAAACAACCAAGTCCTGCTTCTTGTTCATTCACGCTCTTGCGGGTTGGCCGGAGGTGATGGTGGGGCTCTGGGCCCCGGGCCTGCACACACCCAGGCTCAGAGAGAGACATTCCGGCTCTCAGCTTCACGGAGAGTGAAGGCAGAAAAAGAAAAGGGAATGTGGCAGGTCCTGCACTGTCCCTTAAAACTTCTGCCTGGAACTGACACATGCCATTTTGCTTGCATTTCACCAGCCAATCAGAGAGTCCAGTCGGAGGTCACAAAGGAGTGATAAACGCAAATTCTCCCACGTGGCGGAGGAGTAGATGATGTGGGAGCCGTTAGCGACGACCACAACCGATTGTCCTTGCGTTTTTGTTGTGTGTCTAGCTTTTGTTGTGTGCCTTCACCAGCTCCTTCCTGGCCCATCACATGCTTGGGTGAGTATGCACCCTCTACATGCCAAGGACAGCATAAGTGAAAGAGAATGGAGAATGTCCAGAACAACATTTTGGAAGAATCCTAAGCCTTACTCAGGACAGCAAAACACACTAGGTGGTGAGCTTCCAACTATTTATTTTTCTGCTAGACGCTGAGTTCATTTATTATTTACAGCTCGACATTATCGAGGCAGCAGCTCTCCACAGCCGCTCCCTTTGCCCCTTTCTAGGCGACAAAAGCCTATTCCTGGCAATTTAAGCACGTCTTAGGGCATCTTCTTTAGGACCTATTGTCTCGTTAATGTCTCATGAAAAATTTTAACGTCGATTACATGTTAAAATCATAATATTTTGGCCATGTTGGGTTAAATAAAGTATTACATTATTAAAATAAATCTCACCCATTTCTTTTTGCTTTTCTTAACATGGCCACCAGAAAATTTTAAATATGTGGCTTACATTTGTGGCTCCCGTTATATTTCTGCTGGATAGTGCTGACTGCAAATATATAAAGAGCTCAGGCTGATCAATAAGGAAAAGAAGCCAATAGGAAATGGGCAGAGGACATAAATTATTCACTGAAGAGGAAGTGAGGATGGCCAATAGACATATTGATTAGATCTGCAGTCTGACTGCTAGTCAGGAGAATGCAAGTTAAAAACACAATAACAATGTACCCGCCTGCAACTGGTGAAGGTTGAAAGTCGGTGTTTACTCACAGTATCGGGTATTGAGGAGAATGAAGAGAATTGTAACTTTCACTCCCTGAAGGGGGCATTTAAGTAGTTGCAGTCACTTTGGAGAGCATTTTGGTACGTGTTCTACCCACAGCTAGTCCGCTTATCACGGGGGTTCTCACCAGAGAGGGGATTTTGCCCCCCAGGGGACATCTGGCAATGTCTGGAGACATTTTTGGTTGTCATAAATGAGTGTGAGGGATACTACTGGCCTTTCGTGAGTAGAGGCCAGGGATGCAGCTAAACATCCCACAATACAGGGGACCGCCTCTCAAACTCAAGAGCCATCAAAGGCCCCCAAAGGAAAATACTTCTGTGGTCCAGAAACCCTGACCTAGGTGCAGATTCCAAGGTTGCCCTAGCCTAGGTGCATCAGGAGATACAGATCCAAGTTTTCATTCCAGGGCTCCGTATTTACAATTGGGGGAATTTGGAAACAACTTAAATGTCCGAAAGTTTAAGGGATAAATGACTAGTGAGGGACCCAACTGTGGAGGTACTATACTAGTCACAATGTGGAAAAATCTCCCATCCAGCACTGAATAAATCAAGTTGCAGGCTCACATGTACGTGGAAATACTATTTTCCATAAACACTTAAAATACAAAATAGTGCTTTATGTTTTATGTATTGTGTATAGATGCATGCATGCCGAGTAAAAATTCAAAAGCCAGATCAGGTAGGTTAACCCATCAGCACCAAATAGTGGTTGCTTCTGGGAAGAAAGGTACACGAGGGAATTACTTCCGAAATGTTGACTTCGGACAGAAGTTCGAAGAAATTATGACAAAATACTAGCTTTTGTTACTGTAGCCGATGAGACATGGGTGTTTGTTATATTACCTTCTGTTTTAGTTTTTTCAATATTGGATTTTTTTTCCCCGATAAACACGCCTGCGCACTTGCCGAAATGCGCCGCGGGGTCGGTAGCAGCCGGTGCAAGCCGGTGATTAGGCGTTGTGCCTGGTTCTGTTTGGTTCCCCAGTGTCGACACGGGCCCCGGCACAGCTCAGCCCGTGGTAAGTGTTTGCTGCACAAGGGGTACATGGGATGCTCCGTGGGGTTCCTTACTGTGAGCTGTCTGCTGAGAGGTGCGCGATGAGCCCTCGGGACCTGCCTGCTGGCCAAGTGGTCACCCCCAGGCCCAACCCCTCCGCAGCAGACCTGGACATGCCCTTCACCCTCTGAACTTCTAATGGCATATTGCAGGGAGTAATCCAGCTACGAAAAAGCACACCTCCGGTGTCTCGTGCGTGTTCAAAGGGAAATAGATGTCACAGCGTGTAAATTGCATGCAAATCTGAATGCCCGGGGAGACGGCGCAGAGGGCAAGCCTGCTGTTTGGGCTTTGCTGCTGGGTTCATTGGACAGCCCTGACTCGGCTGGGAAGGGTTTCCCAACACCATTTCTTAGTTCAGTGAAGACCAGCAATGGTGGGCTTCCTCACAAGCTGCTCGTTTTGGATTCTCCCCCTTGCAGGGGGCGCCCTCGCTCACGACCATTCCAGGTCAGGCCCATGGGAAGGATTTCCGCCTGGGAGCTGGGCTTGTAGCCCCATTACCCACCTTTTTTTTTTTTCTGTAATACATTGAAATAATGAACTGATGTCATGGGAAAATAGAATTATTAAGGCTTTTATAAGATACCCCTTCCCTTTAGAATCTCGGTGGGAGAATAGCTTAATTAGGTGGTCGGAAGGTGTTTTCAAAAGACTTTCAGAATGGAAAATCCAAGTCAGTCTTGCGCTGGCCTGTGTGTCTGCGTCACTGAGCAAGGCTGAACCAGGAATCCAGTCCCTCATGGGGACCTCATCCCTCTGACTTTGACCACATGGTATAATTGTACCATCGTGCTTGCTGTGATCAGATGGTGTAACTTATTTTCATGCTGGATTCCCATCTTCACCCCCCAGCGGAATATCCTTTCCTTACGTCCCGGTATTAATTTGCATCGTCTTTAATGTTAACAGAGGGAAACTTGACTGCAGTCTTAGTGCTAGAAGGCCAGCCTAGTAGCTGTTTTATTACGTCTGTCTGACAGATTTTCAGGCTCACCAACACTCCTCCTGAGATTATGGGCTTTGCTGACTACCTCCCGTCAGCCCCTCGACCTCATCAGCTATCCCGATTGTAAACATGTTTCAAGGAACCCGGAAACAATCCTCAGAGTAAAACGTCCTGCCACACACATCTGCAAAAGTGTTTTTGTTGGTTTTGTTTGTTTGTTTTGGGGGGTTTTTTTTTGGCCGCACCATGCGGCACTGTGGGATCTCAGTTCCCTGACCAGGGATGGAACCCGGGCCGCCTGCGGTGGAAGCCTGCAGTCCTAACCACTGGACCGCCAGGGGACTCCCCGCAAGTGTTTTATGAGCTACGTCACACCAAAGCCACATTTACAGAGGGATAGTTTCGATGAGAATTATTTATAAAGTGCGCCAGTTCAGGCATTGCTACTGTGATAGTTGCTGGGCTCTTTTGCCTTCCACCAGATGTGCAGGAGTGATGCTCGTTAGTGCACGTGCCAGGCCGGGGTTGGGCGGTGCCTGCTGCCCAGAGGGTCCTGGCCCTGCCCTCGCCATTGAATGCGGCGGTGCAAAGTTCAGATCCACTTACCAGCCAGGAAGAAACTGTACCGAAGCCCTAGTCCTCGTGCATTTACTCAACAAGTATATATCAGCTCAGCTCTGTTCTCAGAGCTGGGGACCTGGCAGTAACCAACATAGATCAAATTTTCATCCCGGAATTTACTTTCTTGTCGTGGTGGTTAATCGTAAATGAGATTATTGAAACAATGGCTAACACATTTTACCCAACAGATTATGCCGACAGTAGCAGTGATGCATGGTCACCTTTTAGAAACATTGTGTAGCTTAAGAAGACCAAAATTCTCAAGTTCTTTCATAAAGGCACATAAAATTTTCCCTGCCCCGGTGGGTGGTATTATTTTGGAGAAAGGCATAGAAATCAGTTTTCAAGTAGCTGAGTGTACGCTCGGTTCTGAACCTAAAAGTTATACAATGAATGGTGGAGTTTTTCCTTACGGTCGGAAATGGGCACTGTCCTGTCTCTTCTGTATGATCGGGGAATTACTCTGTTATTGTGCCATATGGCTGTGGGGTTTGTATGTGCATCTGGGTGCCTCAGTCTCCCCCTTGTTTGCCACATCCTGTTTCTTTTGCCCACTGCCCCCCTCCCCTCTTCACAGATGGTTCTCTTTTTTAGTTGTGCACAGTTGTTGTAAAACGATTTCCTCATGAGACTGTTGTTAAACACCGTGTTTGCTTTCTTGTTTTTCATTGTGAAGTAAAATCGTGTAAGTTCCTCACGAGTATGGCTTTGTTATATAAAGAATTCTAATAGTACTGAAATGGAGTGAAAAGTGAAATTAGTGCTCTGAAGTGTTCCTTCCCCAACTACCCTTTATTAATCAGGGGTCTCCAGAGAGCTAGAACCAGTAGAGAGTGTGTGTGTGTATCTACAGACATATAGAGAGATACACGGTTAGATAGATACATATATACATGTATCGATTTTTAGAGAGATACAGCTATATAGTTAGTGAGATTTATCCATAGCTGTCCATTTATATCTGTATCTCTGTATATGGGGGGGGATAGAGACATTTATTTTAAGGAATTGGTTCACACAATTGTGGAAGATTGGGCGAGTCCAAAATCGGCAGGGTGGCTGGCAGGCTGGAGACCCAGGGGAGAGGTGTAGTTTGAGTCCAAAGGCAGTCTTCCAGGAGAATTCCTTCCTGCTTGCGGGGGGCCGGGGGGGGGTCATTCTTTTTCAGTTCAGGCCTTCAACTGAGTGGATGAGGCCCACCCACTGACATGGAGGGTAATCTGCTTTAGTCAGCACCTACTGATTTAAATGTTCATATCATCCCAAAAATACCGTCACAGAAACACCTAGAGTAACGTTTGACCAAATATCTGGGTACACATAAAATGAACAGACCTCTATTCCCCTTTCTTCTACAGAGGATGCTAATTCAGTATTTTGGTGCAATCCTTCCAGATGTTTTCTGTGCATTTTCGTGTGTGTGTGTGTGTGTGTGTGTGTGTGTGTGTGTGTGTGTGTATTGAGAGCTTTAACATACTTAGAGGATGGTCCTCTTTCTTCTCCCTCCCCTTTAATCTGTTAATGTAATAAACGATGTTGTTAGAATCCTAGTGTTATATTATCCTTTCTTCCTACAAGGAATGGGGTTTTGGTTTGTTTATCTTTGTTTTTTCATGTACAAATGCTTACAATTTTTAAGCAGAAACAGCTCAACTTTATTTTGGTATCATTGCTCTGACTTTTCCACTGTATGTCGGCTTTGAAAATTAGGGTTGTATTTCGTAGGCCTAGAGTTTCTAGCTGACCTCTAAATGGGGGCTTCCACTTGTATGTAGCTTACTTTTTTCCCCCTTAATAATAATATTTTATTCTCATGAATGCTTTGTTTGTAATTAAAAAAATAAGCTGTCTGTGGCTTCAGGGAACCACGTGCCAGTGGGCTTCTGACGATTGGGCGGGTGGACAGTACTTTCCTCTGTGACAAGTCCTTTGTTGAATGGTCTTGGGAGGCCATGGTCAGGGGTTGCTAAAGATTGAGCTCCCCTCCCAGCTTCCTGTCGGGGGCACCGGGATGACTCAGCCAAAACAGAGTTTAAGTTATAGCTAAACACTAGTTTTAAAAATGGAAATGTCAGCCATTTGGGACAGATTCCCAGAAAATAGGTGATAAAGGTAATGATTTTTAGTAGTAATGGAAGTCTCTGTGGAGACTAGAGCTACTACTTCTGTGTTCAATACCATTTTATCCTGAGCCCTTAAATTGCATTATCTATTTTTTTTTCCTGATAATCTTCATTTCTGACCTAAGGTTATGCTAAGATTTCCAAGGCCACCGTCAGAAGGGGCTTACTTCACACTGGAAGGCTTACCTTAGGGGCTGGAAGGGGCTGTGGTTCTAGAACAGACCCCCTTTTGATTGGGGTAGGAAGAAGTGGAGGTGAGGCTGATTTCTAAAGAACCAGGAACTTCAGGAGCCCTGGAAAGCATCCCTTTATTTATTACCTGCCAAAGGGATGTCTTCCTTCCTTTTAACCCGGAATCTTTTTTTTTTTTGGCTATACCACATGGCTTGCAGGACCTTAGTTCCCTGACCAGGCATTGAACCTGGGCCCTCAGCAGTGAGAACGCAGAGTCCTAACCACTGGACCACCAAGGAATTATCTGGAATCTGTAACTAATGGTTGGGTGGCAGGATTGGTGAAAGTAGATGTCCTTTGAGATGTTTCTGAAGGGCGGGTTTGAAATACGTGTTAAAAAACTTTCAGAATAACTCTTTCCTTTAACCGAGAAATACAGCTTCTAAGAATGTCCTCTGAGAAAATAAGAAATGATATGCACACAGCCTCAGCTCCAGGAATTTTCATTGCAGGTTTGACTCAGAGAAAAACAGGAAAAAAATCTCAGAGTCCAAGGGTAGGGGATCCGTTAAATAACTAAGATTCTGCAATATGTATGATACCCCACAGCCGCTGGAAATGTTGACACAGTATTACTTTTATTGGTAGATGTTGCTGTATATTCCTGACAAACATATAGGAAATAATCCTGTGTTTTGGTTTAATTTTTTTTTTTAAGTGTGTGTGTGTGTGTGTGTGTGTGTGAGAGAGAGAGAGAGAGAGAGAGAGAGAGAGATTGTGTGTCTGGACCGAAAATTTTTTTTCTAATCTCTATGTTTCTGGATTTTTTTTTTTTTGGTAGTAAATATGAGCTCCTTGTGGAATTATATAAAAAGGAAGTGGCGATATTTTGTACAACATGCCTCATTTATAAGTCAGGAGATAATTGTAGAATATTTGAGAAATACTGTCATCCAAAGAAACTCAAAGTGAGATTGCAGCATTTACAATGTGGGGAATCGCAAGTTCTCTGGCCATTTATGCAGCAGTGAGCTGGGAGTATGCAGGTGTTGGTGGCAGTGACCTCTGCCTATCAGAGACACTGAAAGCTTAGAAGTAGAGCCTGCCTGGGCTGACTCCATGCTTGTTTCTCCTTAAAATTAAATTATTGTGAAACATTTCATTCTGCAGATAGAGTGACCCATTTCAAAGAATGCACAAGCAGGAAGGTATTATTGGATAGCCTTTGCTATAGTCACAGAATTATACAGTTCACTTTGCGGCAGTATGCATGTCAGTGTTAAAAAATGAATGGTATTCTCTAAAAGTTTAAAAATTCTAATAATTGACATTTAATATATTGGGAGGGCAACTAGGAGCCTTATGGAGATAAGCGTGAGGGGTTGCCCATGCCCTCTCATTCCATGAACAATTACATTCTTACTAAAAATCTGGTAAAAATAGAGCTGGGCCACTGTGGGATTGCCCGAAACTTAAGGTTTGCCTCCCCGAGCGCTGGTGGGTGCAGCTGGCAGGGCTCAGAGTCACTTGATCATTAACTCTGGATCTTGAATTCTTACTCTGGGTTGAATTTTAGGATCTCACTGAATCCTTTGTTACAAGGTGACTTAATCAGCTTGGAATGCTATAACAAGATACCGTAAAATGGGTAGCTTAACAACAGAAATTTATTTCTTACAGTTCTGGAGGCTAGAAATCTGTGGTCAGGGTGCCAGCACGTCGGGTTCTCGTCCTGCTTCCTGGCGCATGATGACCCCTGTCATCACCTGTCCAGCATCTGCAGAAAAAAACACCCTGTGGTGTTTTTTTCCCCTGATGTCAAGCGTTGGGGTTTTCTCTGACACCAAATCCATGTCGTTTTTCCACACCAGTTCTCCAATTCTCCGACACCAGCAGGGTGTCTAACAGTTCAGTTCAATTCTGACACTATCTAGAGTCAGCAAGGACCCCATGGGTTAAGGGCTCAGTCCCCCAAGACTGCCCCCAGCTCAGATGCCAGTTGCAGGACCCACGAGCCACCTTCTGCCTGACCGGCTATAAATTTGGGGTTTCCCGCAGCCCCTCCTCGGGTTCAGTAATCTGCTAGAACGACTCACAGAACTTGGGAAAGTGCTTTACATCCTGCTGCTGCTTCAGTATAAAGTCTGTAACTCAGGAACAGCCAGATGGAGGAGAAGCACGGGGCCAGGCATGGGGGAGGGGTGCGGGGCTTCCACACCCTCTCCCGGCACCTCCGTGTGTTCACCAACCGAGCAGCTTTCTGAACCCCGTTGTTTAGGATGTTATGGGGGTTTCATTTAGTAGGCTTGATTTGCTCAGCTATTAAATCCTTGGCCATTAGTCCTTGGACTCAGTTTTCCACCCTCTCCTCCCCACCCCAGAGGTAGGAGTAGGGGTGGGAGGGGCAGTGGAGCTTAAAGATCTAATCTTCTAATAAGCTCTCCTAGAGACCAGCCCCCTTCCTGAAGCCACCTAGCACCCGCCCTCACCAAGAGTCACCTTGGTGTTGGGTGGTGATCTTCCCCTCTGACCTGCTTCCCTCTTCATTCCTAGACCGGCCTCATTGTCGCCTGCTACCACGGCTTTGTGGATACTGTGGTGGTCTTAGCAGCCTGCCCCCACGTTGACGTCAACTGGCAGGACAGCGAGGGCAACACGGCCCTGATCACGGCTGCACAGGCAGGTAAGACCCAACTTCCCTTCCCTCCCAGGCAGTGGTGCTGGGGGTTGCACTTGACCTTGCTCCTGAGATTGACGTCAGAAGGATGTAGTTGATCAGAGGTCGTGCTTCACTGCTAAGAGGGACAAGGAAAGTGCTGAAGGTGGGTGACATTCTCTGTGTGTGTTTGGGACAGTGTGTTGCTGAGTCCAAGCTCATACTGCTTCTGCATGACAGGCTGGTCAACCCAGAGGTGAGGGGTTAGGGTGAGGAACAGTGACTTTATTCAGAAAACCAGCAAACCAACAGGATGGCGGAGGTGGACTCGTGTCCCAAAGAACCATCTCCTGGGAGTTAGAATTCAGGCTTCTTTTATACTAAAAGGGGGAGGGAGTGTGGCTGGTTGTTGGAAACTTCTTCCTGCCAGAATCCTTTGTTCTTGCAGCTGTCTGAGCAGGTCTGGTCACAATGTTCCTATAAACCTCCAACAAGACAGTTGTTGTTTTCTGTTTTGCAACTTTTTATCTCTATGTGGATGGAAAAGTGTTAACACCTTTAAAGGTCAGGGCCTGGAGAATGAGCTGTCCTGTATATTTCAGGGTCAAGGCAACATTCTTTTACAAAAGGTGTAGAGCCAGCCTGACTAAGCACAGGCGACAGAGCACAAAGGTGAGAGCTAAAGGAATAGACCTCGTAGGGAGTCCGGTCAGCTGTCTGTTCCAAGTGCAGTTTAGGGGCTAGTGCAGGACTCAGTGTGGGGCGGAGCTAGCTCTGGAACAGCCTGAAGTCTTTGAACATGAAGCTGCACCAGAAAGCCAGCTCCACGTCCCCTACCCAAGAGCACTGCACCCCACCCTGTGCTCCTGGGATCCGGGAGATGCTGGTGAACTCATCAGTGGAAGAGACGCTAGTGACAGTTAATGTATAAAAGTGGACATGTTTATGAGGTAACCTTGCACTTGGCCTGGGGATGTAAAGGAAACCAGGGGCTTCTTGCGGAGAGTGTATCTGTGTAACAAGGTGAGGCTGGTAGTGAGAGCGCCTTGTAAAGGGTAAGGGAACTTCGTCCTGGGATGTTCGTCTCCAGAGGTGGTCCTCAGGCCAGCATTGCCAAGTGCCCTGTGCACAGCTCTCCTCTTCTGGAATTGTACTTGGACATTTTGGGGACAAACATGAAACTCTGCTTGTCCCTTCAGAACTGCACTTCCTTTGTAACCGCGGTACTAACCGGGTTTGTAGTAGACCGCTTTCAAAATTCTTGGCCTTCAAGATTACATCTATTGCATCACTCAGGTTCTCAGTTTCCAGCAGAGAAGCTACTTCCGGCTGAGTTAGGAAGAAAAGGCGTTTGTGTATGAAAGAGTGTGGGTCACCGTTGCTGAGAGTTGTTGAGAACCGGACTCAGGGCCGGGACACCGCAGAAAATGCCCCAAACCACACAGCCTGTTGATTCTGGAAAGGGAATTTCTGCCTCTGCCACCCAAGGGGGACTTCCCTGTCCTGTCTTGCATCACAGACCCCTGTGTCTAATCCAGCGTGGGTGACTGATTGCGGAGCCCAGGGCAAGCAGAGACTCGGCGTCTTGCAGTTTTGTTCCCATAACGGGAAGTAGTCTGTGCTCACCTGCTTTTCGAGAAGCCTAAGGCAGAAAACCCGCCAAACTTAACCAGGTGTCAGGGCTGTGCTCACACACGTCCACCTCAGCAGGTGTCAGGGCGTGAAGCTTCCCCTCCGCGCAGGCGCTCCAGACTTCGAAAGCCCAGGTGCACAAAGTCCTGAACAGCAAAAGAGTAAAAGGATATTGTGAGAGGCGGTCAGTGACCGTGACCTTCACTCATTACCTCCGCTGGCCAAGAACCTGGGCAGGGACCAGGGGTGGTGAAGGGAAGGGCACTTCTGCCCTTGAGTAACTGTCCAGCTGAACAGCTGCCTGAGGGAGCTCTGATGAACGGGTGCGCTGGGAGCCTTGGCGTGAGGACACCCCGTCTAGCCTGGTGGTTTGGGACGGGGGTCGTGGAGGGGGTGGGCATTGAGCTGGGCATTGCAGAGGTCAGAGGGAGGCAATGCCAGCCGATGCACTGCAGAGCCTCAGGACCAGTAGGGAGCCCGGCATGTCTTAGGAATAGCCGAGGACCATGTGCGACTAGGGTGGGGGAGGGGTGGCCCCCCGAGGAGGCAGGGGACCAGGTCATCAAGGGTCTAGATACAATGAGAGGGAATGCGTTTGAGTGGCGTGAGGCCGGGGTAGTGGTGGTGACAGGGGCGAGATGACCCTGGTGAGCACAGAGGCTGTTTCAGAGAGCCGAGAAGGAGAACAAGCCGTGTGGTGGAAGGCTCAGGTCCTGGCGGTTGTGATGGTGGGCCATAGGGGAGAGGTGGGTCTGGGCTGGCTTTCAGCCTTCGGAACGCCAACTCAGAGGGGTGTACGTGAAAGGAGCGGTGGTCGGAGAAACGTCGCCTCCGCTCGGTCCCCAGGCCTTTGAAATGCTGAGCCATCTAAGTAAGAGGTCTTCACGGCAGGAGGAAAGTGTTAGCGCCAGACTCCAGTCCCTGCCGGAATACAGAAGCATTGCCAGGCCTTCCCTAGCAGCAGGGCCAAGGCATGGACGAGAGCACGAGTCTCATCCCGGAGTATGAGAAAGTACAGGAAGGCGAGGTTACTCATTGATTTGCGAGAGCTCTTTATGTGTGTAGGGATATTAGTGGTGGTTTAATACCCATGAGGCACTTTCTGAATTCTTGCCTATTTGAAAATGTTTTTATTTTGTTTTCACTCAGAAAATAATGACTTGTCTTTTGCTTTTTAAAATTTGTTTTTTTTTTTAATTTCATGTTGCAGAGGAACAGTCTGAGTCCAGCCTGATTTTTGCCTCTGTTGATACCCTGTTTCTCAGCCTTTAAAGATCTCCTGCTCCTCATCCTTGAGAAGAACCCATCCAACCACCACCAACAAAAAAACCCCCAGCTGTCACTATCGTATATTTCCATTTCTGTTCTCTGTGTTTGACTTATATTAGGCATATTTTTACTTTAGGGAACACTTTTCTGTTATCTCTTTGAACACTGCATCTGCCTTGCTTTGTTTTTGCTTTCTGGGGTTCCCTCTTAGGTGTAGATTAGGTCCTCACGTCACAGCTTTCTCTCATCATTGTTTTTTTCTTTTCTATCTTTTACTCCAGGATCTGTGGAAATGCTTCATATTTCTTCATTAGTTTGTTTTTATGCTATTCAGTGGGTTAAATTTACTTTTTTCTTCATGAGCATACTAACATCTTAGCCCGTTTGGGCTGCTATTACCAAGATACCATAAATTGGGAGCTTAAACAACAGAAATTTATTTCTTACAGTTTTAGAGGCTGGAAGTCCAAGGTCAAGGTGCTGGGCCATTTGGTTCCTGGCATGCATGTGGCATCTTCCTGCTGTGTCCTTGTACGGTGGAGAGAGCAAGATCCAGGTCTCCGGCGTCTCCTTTTATAGGGACACCAGTCCTATTGGATCAGGCACTGCTCTTCTGACCTCATTTAACCTTAAGGTACCCGCACAGAGGCTCCATCTCCAAGTACAGTCACGTTGGGGGCTCGGGGCTTCAACATAGGAACTTGGAGGCATACGACGTTTAGTCCATAACGCTCATCTTTAAGCAGAGCCTGTGCTTCCCTGAACTGGTTTATTTAAGTCAAAGGTGACACAGCTCCTTTCAAGGTTAGAGAGAGGCCCGGCAAGGGGAGAAGGAGAGGGCTCCTTGTGCTTTCCAGGCTTCGGGTCTGCGGCCTGGGGTGCAGAGGGAGAAATCCAGGTGGGGCTGGGGGCAGTCACAGCGGCGGCTCCCGTGCCTGGGCTGCAGGCGTGCGGTGGGGCGGTGGTCTGTGCTGGCCAAGGTTGGGCACCACACCCGGTGTCGTTTCTGCCGCAGGGGTGGGGGTGGGAGCTCCTCGGGTCTCCTGCTTGGCTCGTGCGCCTGGGGCGTTGGAAATGGCATCAGTGGGTCTCCGTGCGTCCCTGCAGCCCCCCCTTTCCCCTGGGGCACTGCTGGAGTTGCCCCAGGTCTACTCAAACACATGTAATGCACAGACTCATAGACTTAGAGAACGAACTTATAGCTACCAGGGGGGAAGGGTGGGGAGGAGGGACAGTTTGGGAGTTTGGGATTGACACGTACACACTGCTATATTTAAGATGGATAACCAGCAAGGACCTACTGCACAGCACAGGGAACTCTGCTCAGTGCTATGGGGTAGCCTGGCTGGGAGGGGAGTTTGGGAGAGAATGGATACATGTATAAGTATGGCTGAGTCACCTGACACTATCACAACATTGTTAATCGGCTCTACCCTAGTACAAAGTGACAAGTTAAAAACAAAACCCTGTAATGCCCCATCCTTCCCTACAGCTGGCTCCTGTCTCCACTGCCTCCAACAGAAATTCCTTTCTGGAGTTCTGGCCAGTGGATGGTGTCTGTCTGTGGTTTCTAGGTCCGGTAAGGCTTCTCCCTATGGCTTTGGTCACAGGCGGGAAACCGGGACAGGGGACAAGACCCCTGTGTTTATGGCCCTCCTGCTGTGACCTCAAGAGCACTGGTGGTCCCCGGTGGAGCCTCCCCTCCAGACAGAGTTAGACTGGAGGCCAGTGTCAGGACCCACATGGCTGGGGTGTGTTTAAGTATATGGGTACCAGAGGTGAGGTTGTGGCAGGGGGACGCGGAGGTGACCCAGACGGGGTCATGCAGGAGGCTGGCGACGTGCTGGCCGTCCTGGGTGCTTTCTCCACTCAGACTTGCTGGTGTTCTTATAAGCTGATTGTAAAAAATGATACACAACCTTTGGAAAAAAAACAGCACATAAGCAACTAAACACGTAAAGCAATTAAACTTAAGGGTGAAGATCTCTTAGTTCTTTCCCATTTCACTTTCTAGAGATAATAACCATTGTTAACGACTGGACGCGTAGATAAGTCCTTTTCCATCTTCTTTTACAGAAACAGTATTGTAGCGTATTTTCTCTTTTTCCTGGCTTCCTCCATCCTCCGCCTATTGACTGATTCGTCCAAGTTCTGTCTGTAGCGTCTGTTTCTTAACCACTCTCACCTCTGCGGGGCAGCTGCTCCCTCCACGGGGGCTCTGAGCCGTGGGGCACCCACCCAGGCCTTCAGGGGTGGGGGAGGCTTCCGGGCTCGGCCCACCAAAGCTTTAGGATTGAATTGTTTAGGGGGAGGGAAAGGAGGGGGAGTATGGTTCTTGTGCTACTTTAAAAGAAGTCCAATTAAAACGCATTTCCTTCTTTCTCTTAATTGCCTCCGTGTAAGGAAGCGATTTTTCCCTAGTTTATTGTGCAGCTGGAGGTCATGACCTCACGGGGCTGCTTCCCTCCCTGACCTTAGAGCACAGCCGGGTCCTCAGCCTTCAGCTTGTTACTGAACCAAACTTGGGTCCACTCGCCCACAGGCGGTAAAGCCGGTGTCCTGACACCAGGTGTGATGGAGGAGAGGGCAGCGTTTATTGCAGGCACCCAGCAAGGAGTCCAGGCAGCTAGTGTTTAAACGGCCCGAACTTCCCAGAGGCCTTCAGGGAGAGGTTTTTAAAGACAGGGTGAGGGAAGGGGCTGTGGGGGTGTGATCAGCTCGTGGACGCTCTTCTGATTGGCTGGTGGGAAGTAACTGGGGGTCAGCGTCATCGACCTTCTGGTTCCGACCCGTCTGGGGGTCTCTACATGCCTGTGGGCAGCATACAGTTAACTTCTCCCACCTGGTGGGGACTTCAGTATCTGCAAAACAGCTTAAAGGACACGCATGGCTCAGCTAAACCATTATTAATTTGTCCTGCTTTTGCCTGTTTTCCTTTGTTTCTGCGTTTTCTCACCACTCTGATTAAATTTGTTCTTTGGAACTCCGGGGAGGCCTGCGAGGCTCAAGTTTTTCTACCAAAAAGAGGCAGGCAGGGGACACGGTCGGGGTGGGGGGGTGGTCTGTCCCGTGAAGGCCGCATAGGGTCCTGCTTGGTTACAGGCGGGATCGCTGTCACCCACGGGTGGATAATCTACGTTTTAACCCAGATCCGGTTAAAGCACAGATTTCTGGGCCCCGCCCCTGGAGTTCTGGATTGTGTAGGTCTGGGGTGGGGCTTGAGACTGTGCCTTTCCGTGAGTTCCCCGGTGACCTGATGCCACTGGTCTGGGGACGTCACCCTGCGAACTGGGGCTTTACACGTTCCTATACCGAACGGTGACCCAGCGTACCTGTCAGTGGGTATAAGAGCCGGGGGTGGGGTGGGGTAGTTCACGGACCCGGGTGAGATGTCGGACACAGAGCTGTCCCTAAATCAAAGGGAGAACAGAGGAAAGCAGCTGAGCATCTGCTCATGACTTTCATGTACTGTTAGACCAAAGAGAGGCTGTTTGGGCTTTCAGCTGGTAGAATCAAATGATGTCCCATTTTAATCCAATTCCATAACCAGCTTTATTTATTTGATGATGTCTTAATTCCAAAAGATATCTAGTAGTACATGCTTGTGGGGCGCGGCAAAGCGTTGCCGCAAAGCAGGATAGAAAAAGCTGAGTCATCCATCCTGTAGCCAGTGCGCATGCGTTGGAATATGCTAACAAGGTTTTGAAGCAGTAACCAATCCGAAGGTGACGCGTGGCCATGCCTCCGATATGAACCAGTCAGAGACTTGCACAGTACCCCGAATCTTATATAGGCAGCTGCCGTTAAGGCTGCGGCGTCTTTCTTCCATCTTTCCATAACCAAGCTGTACTCCAATAAAGTGTGATACGAGAAGAATCTAGCGTGTGGTGACTGTTATTCTGCTGGTCAGACGCAGCTCGCCATACATGCTTACAGTGAAAAATCACCACAGAAGTATTATTATATTAAAAAAAGAAGTCCCTTTTCACTCTCCCCAATTCTCTCATTGACTGACCACGTTCCAGCTGCTTATGTCTCCAGAACTGACTCTCTCTCCTTTTAAACACAAAGGGTGTTGCACGCACGTTTTATTTAGGTGAATGGGGTAATTCTGTAGAGACTGTGATTTTAATTTTTTTCACTCAGTCTGTCTAGGAGATCTTTCCGTGTAGACTTGTGCACACGACATTTCCCTGCCTCTTACAGCGGCACACCCGAGTGACGGTGTGTTCGGGGCCGTGTCCCCCGAGTCCAGTAACTGACACAGTTCGGTAAGCCGTGGGTCATCCATTCTATACAAGATCCTCTTTTAAAACAAATATTTATTCAGCAGTCACTTCATGTCCAAGGGCTGTGCTCAGCGCTGGGTCTACAGGGAGGGCAAGGGCACACGTAACCCCATCTCCCAAATTTAAAGTCTGGTGTGCGTGGGTTTCCGAATGAGGCTGTTTCAGACCACGCTGCAGTGGAGCCCTTTGTGTCGATGGGGTGGGGAGGAGGCGCGCATCTCTGAGGAGGGCGTACCTGTCAGCATCCCGGCGGGAAACAGGTGGAGCTGCAGGTGCGCTCAGAGTCTAAACTGAGGAATGGGTAAGGGGACTGTTAGTAGAGGTGGCGGCAGAGCTCAGGGGCAGGCCCTGGAGAGAGAGAGAGAGCCCGGGAGGGCTGCCCCCAGGAGCTGGGACCTGGAACACCGGAGCCCCTCGAGGAGGGAGGGGGGCAGGGGACAGGGGCTCATACCCGCCCTCCTTGCACGGGGCCCCTGCTCAGTCACACCTGAGACTTCAGGGCTAAGGAACCCGGCAGGTGTGGTCTGTGGCGGTCAGAGCAGGGCGGAGAAGGAAAGAGAAGAAATGCACAGATAGATTCTTAGAACTCAATGCTTCATCAAAGGACGCGCACCTTTTAAGTGTGCACGTTTACGTAGCCCCTGCCTAGTGGCTTTTAGGAAAAGCTGTACCAATGTATATTTCCCACCCCGTTCCCAAGGGCTGAGAGCTTGTCAACTCAAAATGGACTTCGCTTGTTGTTTGTTTCCCTGATTCTTACTGGAGCCCAGGATCTGCTACGGTGCTTTTGGGTGCAATCTACTGAATACCCAACAAAACAAGCTTCAAGGATGAGGAAACAGTCTTCTCTTGCAACATGATGTGTCTGAAGGCAACAGCTGGAGGGTTGCTTCATTGCATGGCTTCCTGATGTCAGGACCTGGAGCTGGCTTCTCAGAAAAGTTCTTGACCTTTTGCCTCATGGTCCCAAGATGGCCCGGCAGCTCCAAGCAGCGTGGCTTCACGTTACAACACAGGAGGCTTCAGGAAGGAGGAACAAATCCCTGTCCATGTTCTGTTCTGTAAGACGGGAAAACATCTCCAGAAGCCTCCAGCACAGCTTCAGTTACATCTGCCGGGGTTGCATCCCACACCCTGCCCCATGCACAACAAATCGCCGGCTAGGGCAGCAGAGTGACCTCAGTCAAGTTTGGCAGCCGCAGCATCCGTGTGGTTAAGGAAAACTGTAAAGCGACCACATGTTTTTATTATTTGATATCGCAGCTGGGTAGCTCGTCTGAGAGTCAGGAGTGTAAATTAGGATTGCAAGTGCCTGGGTCTGCCTGGCCCGTGTTCTCTGCGAAGTCTCACCTCCTCAGATCCTTATGCAGAATAAAGATACAGCTGGGTCTAAATTAGGCCTTTACCATGGAGAGGATATATGAAAATAAAGCCTCAAATAATCCCTAAATCTCATTCAGCCAGTAATTTCAACTTCTACCTGACTTCCCCTAACAAAAGTATAAAGTAGGATAACCGAAGAAATGAATTACACGCCCCGGGGTTGGCATTAGGTGTTTACTTTCTCTCTTTCCTCTTCCCTTTGAACGGAAGAGCAGGAGTAAAACATGAAGTGAGAAGAAACTGCAGGGCTCCTTCTGAACTGGCGATAATATCAAGCCGGTTCAGTACAAGTAACCTCTGGTGCATCCTTAAAACTTGTTATTCCTTGAACGTGTCTTTAAGATTTTGGAGGAAATGCACTGAGAGCCAGCCTGGCATTATCCGTGTCACTTGTTTGCTGGGGACAGGGTGGCAGTGAGGCTCCCAGGAGCGGCTGGCAGGCTCAGGCTGCCTGTGTGTGTTCTGACTTGTGAAGCGGATTTGGGGAGTGCCGCGCTTCAGAGGAGAATGCACGACTTGGCCCGAGGCAGGCCAGCGCCTCTTCATTATATTTATCTTATTATCACTACAGCCGATCACGATTTCTAGTCCGACTTCGTTGTGATTTTTATGGATTTCTGAAGTGTTTTCCTTTTACTCGGTCTCTACTGTTTTAAGTACATTAGAACTTGGCACGTCTCTGAGGGTCCCTAGCATCGCCTCGCCTTTTCCCATGAACTCCATTTTTTGGAGCCTTTCTGATAGAGCACAGCCATGCCACCTCCTTCGCAGCAGCTGGCCCTGCTCTCGGACAGCCAAGAGGAAAGCCGGTCCGTGCTGCCTGCCCCCTGCTCCCCTTGTGCATTTCCCCCTCCTCTGGATGGGGACCAAGAATCTGTTCTCTTCAGCAGTGCTGCTGGGACCTGATATTTCCAATCAACAGTTCCCTCTACTGGCTTGGTTTGGAAGCGCACGTTTCGAGTACCTGGTGTCAGACCAATCCAGTCTAGACGAGCCTAATTCCACTTTTAGGTCTGCACAGGTTTATTGTCTGTTTCCTTTCCTTGAATAAAGGAATAAAGAAGACGTTTAGCCCATCATTGGTACCCAATTACATGTTGAACTAATAATTGTGATGGCCATGTAATCTTAGTTAAGGTGAGTTATGGCTTGAAAATTAGCAACCCTTTTGATAAGTGAATTTTGTCAGGGGAGAAGTAGGAATCCTTCCGCTATCTATCCTCCTAGATACTTATTGAGCTTGCAGTCAGTTGGAAGTTTTATGAGCAAGAGTGGTGGCTGTGGGAATCCACGGCCACATGGAAATGTGGACCATGAGGCATCATGGTTCAGGTGCCTGATCTGGGCTTGGGGGACCAGGGCAGAGCTTCCAGTGGAAGCGAAGGCTCATCAGGTAATTGGGTAGGAAGCAAAGAAAGAGTATACCAGGCGGGGAACTAGTCCGGTGCAAAGGCCACCAGATTAAGAGAAAGTGTGGTACACGGCTGAATTAAAAAGAGAGTTATGATTAAAGAGTCGAGGAGCAGGGCATTGGTGCGAGAGCTGAGGATGAAGAGGGGATATAGGGGAGGAAAAATAACCTTCTTTCTACTCCTCTGGGTCCCCAACTGAGACCCCTGTAATAAAAGACTAACAAGAGAGGACCAGACATCTATAAACACGTGTGTATAAATGGGGGACACCCAGGGAAAAATGAATAACTCAAGGAAGTGGCTTAGAACTCTGACTTATATGTCATCTTCCATAAAGAGCAATACATTTGTGGTGAAATGACAGGACAAGGGAAAGCAGTTTTTGAAGAGTTCTCATGACAAAGAAGAAAAACCATCCGCCCCTCCCCCCCCCCCGATTTTTGGTACCCATATGAGATGATGGATGTTAACTAAACTTACTATGGTAATGTTTCACAATATATGTAAATCAAATCATTATGCTGTACACCTTAATTTCACACAGTGATATATGTTAATTATATCTCAGTAAAACTGGGGAAACGTAAAGGAATACGATAAGAAAATTTATGTCCTGCTTTTAGGCACATGGGGGAGGGCAGGGAACTTTTCTTGTAATCGCTTCTTTTCAGTTGCCTTCAGCTCAAAATAATTATGTCCAAGTTGCATGTTTTGAGGTGGCACATTCTGCTACCCTTCAGAGAGCAGGGTCAGATAAAAAAGGAGCTAGCTGGTTAAAGAGTTGAGACTTCATCTAAAGAGTAGAAGCCATGAAGGGGTTTAAGTGGTAGTTGTGTTGGTCAGAAGAGTTTCTTGCTGAGCATGTAGGGAATGGGGCAGAAACCGGACCAGGAAGTGCAGGTAGGAGAGGGTGGACCCCAGGAAGGATGTGGTGGCCCTCATCCAGGTGAGACGTGGGGATGGAGAAACACGGACAGGTTTGGAAGCTGTTTAAGAGGTGGCATTGGCAGAATTCCGTGATACTTGGATGGGGAGGGGGGAGGGGAGGGCTCAAGAGAAAGCCCAGATCTCTGACCTGGGCGCCTCTGTCAGTTATTGGTGGGGTATATTTTTTATTTTATTTTTTTTAATTTTTATTTTATTTTATTTATTTACTGTAGTACGCGGGTCTCTCACTGTTGTGGCCTCCTCCGCTGCGGAGCACAGGCTCTGGACGCACAGGCTCCGCGGCACGTGGGATCTCCCCAGACCGGGGCACGAACCCGCGTCCCCTGCATCGGCAGGCGGACTCTCAACCACTGCGCCACCAGGGAAGCCCTGGTGGGGTATATTCATCATTGAGCAAGGCATGTGGGTGGGAGGAGAAGGTTTGGAAGAAACATGTTCGGGGTGTGATGTGTTGAGTTTGATTTGTTGGTGGGATGCCCAAGATGAGATATCCAGTAGACAGATATTTAGGTAAGAAACTCAGAAAGAGAGATTAGCGAGCAATAAATGATCGGGAAGTTTTAGGATGATAACTTGATCCATGAGAGGGGGTAGGATCACCAAGGGAGAGTGTAGGGGATGAGAAGAGGACTTAGCCATACATCTGAGGAACAGTGGCATTTCAGAAAGCAGAAAACAGAAGAATTCACAAAGAAAATTGAGTGGCCGGAGAGACAGGAAGAAAAGCAAAAGGGTGAGCTCTCAGGACATTTGCAGAAACTGTTTCGAAAAGGATGGAACAAGCAAGTGGTAAATGCTACAGAGATGTCTAGTAAGATGGGAACTGACTAGTCACCATTGGATATTGCTACAAGACAGTCATTGGGGAATGATGGAAGATGGTTTCAGGAGAATTGGTGGGGGGTATAAGTAGCAAGAGTGAGAGTAGAAGACTCTGGAAGTTAGACCGAAAAGGAGTCAGATGATTGGTGGTAGATGGCGGGAATACAAAGACAGGTCCATAGGGATTATTGTTGGTCACTGCAATGAACTGGATGTTTATGTCTTCCCTCCAAATTAATATGTTGAATCCTAATCCCCAAGTGATGGTAATAGGAGGTGGGGCTTTGGGGAGATAATTAGGTCATGAAGGTGGAGCCTTCATGAATAGAGTTAGTGCTTTAATACAAGAGACTCCAGGGCTTCCCTGGTGGCGCAGTGGTTGAGAGTCTGCCTGCCGATGCAGGGGACATGGGTTCATGCCCCGGTCCAGGAAGATCCCACGTGTCGTGGAGCGGCTGGACCTGTGAGCCGTGGCCGCTGAGCCTGCGCGTCCGGAGCCTGTGCTCCGCAGCGGGAGAGGCCACAACGGTGAGAGGCCCGCGTACCACACAAAAAAAATAAAAATAAAAATAAAATAAAATACAGAAAGAGACTCCAGAGAGCTCCCTCACCCCTTCTTCCATGTGAGGACACAGCAAGAAGACACGCTATGAAGCAGGACGCGGGCTCTCACCAGACACTGAATCTGCTGGCATCTTGACCTTGAACTTCCCAGCCTCCAGAACTGTGAGAAATAAATGTTTGTTGTTTAAGCCACTCAGTCAATGGCAGTTTCTTACAGCAGCTTGAATGGACTAAGACAGTCATATATATTTTAAGATGTGAGACCCTTGAGCATATATACCAGCTTACTGCTGCATGACAACCCCCAAACTCTAGTTTAAAATATGTTTATAGTTGATGTATCTGCGGACGGGCTGGGGATCGGCTGATCTAGACTGCCTTTGCTCATGTGTCTGTGGGTGAGCTGGACCATTCAGCCGGGGCTGCTCAGCTCCGTCATTTCTCATCCTCTACCTGGGACCATTGTCTCAGCCTGGCACGTTCTTCTTAGGGAGATAGCTGAGGCACAAGTGTAGAAGGAGTCCCTTCAGTGAGTGTGTTTCAAGCTTCTGTTGGCATCATGCCTGTAGCTGTCCTGTGAGCCGACGTTCTTCTTGACAGAAGAACTTTGAAGCCACATGGCAGAAGGCAAGGTGAGGACTTTAGGCCATTAATACAATCTGGTGGGAATGAATTTGCAAGGCAGGAGAGGTTGAAGAGAAAGAGGAAGTAGTAGAGAGAAAGAGGAAGTTTGTAGCACAAATATATTCCCCAGAATTAGATGGGGAATGGCTTTAAAGCGCTACAAGGGGAAGAGAGATTGGCATCTTTAAATAGGAGGAGAAACACCCTCCTTTTCACTAGGAGGGAAGTGGGGAAGTTTTGGGGATGATGGGGGAAAGTTGAGGGGTTTCCCTTGTGACTTCAGTTCCCTCTATGAAGTAGGAGATGTGTCATCTCCTGGGAGAGGGGTTTGCTGTGAGGTAGGTGACTTAAGAGTGGGAAAGTTTAAAATTCCCCCCTTGGGGCTTGGGGGATTATTGCCCAGTGGAAATCAAGAGTGGATATGATGCTTCTAAGAACATATAGATACTAACCTTTTTTCTTTAAAACCATGACAATGAACCAAAGGGAGCTTTCCTTTTCTTTGGTAACATAGATAGCTTGAAAGATAGTCCAGCTTGGCTACCACGGACTTCTATCCCCCGTACACTTTCGGAGAAAATGCCATTGGTCATCCAAAGCGAAGCCAGAACCCTAGGGCTGGGGTGGTACCAGGAGTCATCTTTAACTTTTCTCTTTCTGTTACTTGGCTCAGCCGAATAATCACCAAGACCTGTCCATTCACTTTGCTCTGAGTCAACAACTCCTCTCTACCCTCCGGCCCTCCCTGGGGGCTGGCCACCATCTCCTCTGTCCATTGCACACCCACTCGGTGAGCACCCCTCCTCCCCAACCACTGGTGAGGCTTGTGGACAGTGTGGACGGGATCCACACCGGGCAGCCAGTCAAGAACCATCGTCCCTACCTTGCAGTCTTAATCGAGTGGCCCTAGCCTAGATCTCCCTTTCATAAGATGAACTTTTGATTTTAGAATAGTTCAGACTTACAGAAAAACTGTAAAGTTTGTGCAGAGAATTCCTGTATACCCCACACCTGGTTTCCCCTGTCGTTAGGCTCTTACACTAGGATGATACCTTGCACAAAACAAATAAACCCATATCGATGCATTTTTTTGAATTTTATTTTTTTTATATAGCAGGTTCTAATTAGTTATCTATTTTATACGTATTAGCATATACATGTCAATCCCAATCTCCCAATTCAGCACACCCCCACCCCCGCTTCCCCCCTTGGTATCCATACGTTTGTTCTCTACATCTGTGTCTCTATTTCTGCCTTGCAAACCGGTTCATCTGTACCTTTTTTCTAGATTCCACATATATGTGTTAATATATGATATTTGTTTTTCTCTTTCTGACTGACTTCATTCTCTATGTCAGTCTCTAGGTCCATCCACGTCTCTACAAATGACCCAATTTCGTTCCTTTTGATGGCTGAGTAATATTCTGTTGTATATATGTACCACATCTTCTTTACCCATTCATCTGTCGATGGGAATTTAGGTGGCTTCCATGACCTGGCTGTTGTAAATAGTGCTGCAACAAACATTGAGGTGCATGTGTCATTTGGAATTATGGTTTTCTCTGGGTATATGCCTAGTTAGTGGGATTGCTGGGTCATATGGTAGTTCTGTTTTTAGTTTTTTTAGGAACCTCCATACTCTTCTCCATAGTGGCTGTATCAATTTACATTCCCACCAACAGTGCAAGAGGGTTCCCTTTCCTCCACACCCTCTCCAACATCTGTTGTTTGTAGATTTTCTGATGATGCCCATTCTAACCAGTGTGAGGTGATACCTCATTGTAGTTTTGATTTGCATTTTTCTAATAATTAGTGGTGTTGAGCAGCTTTTCATGTGCCTCTGGGCCATCTGTAGGTCTTCTTTGGAGAAATGTCTATTTAGGTCTTCTGCCCATTTTTGGATTGGATTGTTTGTTTTTTTTTAACATTGAGCTGCATGAGCTGTTTATATTTTTTGGAGATTAATCCTTTGTCCATTGATTGGGTTGCAAATATTTTCTCCCATTCTGGGGTTGTCTTTTCATCTTGCTTATAGTTTCCTTTGCTGTGCAAAAGCTTTTAAGTTTCATTAGGTCCCATTTGTTTTTTTTTTGTTTTTACTTCCATTATTCTAGGAGGTGGGTCAAAAAAGATCTTGCTGTGATTTATGTCAGAGTGTTCTTCCTGTGTTTTCCTCTAAAAATTTTATAGCATCCAGTCTTAAATTTAGGTCTCTAATCCATTTTGAGGGTTTTTTTGTGTATGGTGTTAGGGAGTGTTCTAATTTCATTCTTTTACATGTAGCTGTCCAGTTTTCCCAGCACCACTTATTGAAGAGGCTGTCTTTTCTCCATTGTATATTCTTGCCTCCTTTGTCAGATTAGTTGACCATAGGTGTGTGGGTTTATCTCTGGGCTTTCTATCCTGTTCCATTGATCTATATTTCTGTATTTGTGCCAGTACCATACTGTCTTGATTACTGTAGCTTTGTAGTATAGTCTGAAGTCCGGGAGCCTGATTCCTCCAGCTGTCTTTCTTTCTCAAGATTGCTTTGACTGTTCGGGGTCTTTTGTGTTTCTACACAAATTGTAAAATTTTTTGTTCTAGTTCTGTGAAAAATGCCATTGGTAATTTGATAGGGATTGCATTGAATCTGTAGATTGCTTTGGGTAGTATGGTCGTTTTCACAATATTGATTCTTCCAATCCAAGAACGTGGTATATCTCTTCATCTGTTTGTGTCATCTTTGATTTCTTTCATCAGTGTCTTATAGTTTTCTGAGAACAGGTCTTTTACCTCCTTAGGTAGGTTTATTCCTAGGTATTTTATTCTTTTTGTTGCAATGATGAATGGGATTCTTTCCCTAATTTCTCCTTCTGATCTTTTGTTGTTAGTGTATAGGAATGCAAAATATTTCTGTGCATTAATTTTGTATCCTGCAACTTCACCAAATTCATTGATTAGCTCTAGTAGTTTTCTGGTGGCATCTTTAGGATTCTTTATGTATAGTACCATGTCAAACAGTGACAGTCACCAGATAGCACGGTGGGGATGAGGGTGGTTCTCGTTAAACTGACTTATTAGCAGGGTTATTGCTAAAATGAGATTTCACAAGGAAGGGCACAGATGGGCCTGAGGAGAAAGTTCAGGAGCCTGAGTGAAGTTTGATCAGGCAAATAATCTTTGTCGGCAAAGGCTCTGGACATGACCGTTGACCCTGATCACCGGGCTGAGGTCATGATGGCCACACTTCTCTCCTGTGAGATTACTGCTCCACCACCGTCCCCAACATAGTCTCTACTCTTTGGGGGGGGGTCGCTGTGCATAGCCCACAAGAGAAGAGTGCGTGCTTATGTGTCACCTCCTTGGGAGTGGAGCAAGTGCATAAGTTATTTGGAGTTTTTCTGCCCAGAAATTTGTCTGTTAGGCCCTTTTTATACAACACCTCATCTCCTGTCATTTTCACAATTGTGAGGTTGATATTCTCTCCCATTTTCCAGATGTGGAAACAGAGACTCAGTGAAGTTGACCTACCTTCCCAGGCTCACCCAGATTTTAAGTGGCAGGCTGGGAGCTTGAATTTGTGTGTTCTCAGAGCCAGCTCTCTTAAGTACTCACTTCTCTGTCTGCATGGCCATTTAGTTACTCCACTGAAGCTATGTCATCAAGAATTAACTTATTCCCTGGGCCGCTTAAGCCCTTCTCTTAGGCAGGGTAAGGCTCATGGGGTCGGTGGAGGATGTTCTTTAGCTCTGTGTGGTCAGCCCTCTCGTTAAGTCCACTCTGAGGACTTCAGGAACCAAATCCTATTCCATATGGTCAAAGTTGGACTAGGCGCAAACTAGATTTCCATATGGGGCACATTCTGTTGTGCAAGGAAGGCTGTGTTCTTCCTATCTATCTATCTATCTTACTGAAAAAAAAGAAAAAAGCTCTTTTTGGTTAATTGTCATGATTTTAAAGAAGAAAGGTTAATATCTATTCAGGTTAATATCTATTCATTCTTAGCAGCACTGGGTCCATCCTTGATTTCAGTTGAGCGAGGAGGTTGTCTTGTGATAACAGGTATTGTTCTGTCATCCTGGGAAAGCCAGTAGGGAGCTGAGAGTGATTTCATGGGTCACTGACAGCTTGAGCCTGTAGTCAGTAGTCAGAACGAGTGGACTGCACGTTGGTTTTTCTTGTCTCTACATAACATGCAGAACAGATCTGTATAATGGGCCGTTTGTTTTGTGGATTGTCAAGTTTTTTCTCTCGCTGCCTGTTCAGAGTGTTTAGGATATGTCGGTGCAAAGGACATCATGCTGAAAATGCAGTGGCCGCGCTCTTTCACGTTTTTAAAGAAACGGCTCCAAACGAATTGCAATTCGTTTCACTATGACCCTGGCTAAATCTAACTGACAGGTGCTGCAAAGTGTTTAGCTGGACGACAAACCCAACTGAGATCAAAGGACTCCCCTCCCCCGCCCCTGCTCCAACAGTTTAGAGCAGTTAAGCTGCTTTGGGCACCTGACAGCCAGCATCGTCCCCTGGCAGGGGTGTGCTCTGTAAAGGAGAGCAGAAAGCAAAGTGGTGTGAATGACTCAAAAAGTGTCAGCCGCTGGTTAGAACCTGTGAGTCACAGAGCGGGAAGGTCCCACCCATTTGCTTCTGGCTTGTTAACCCCCTGACACGATCGTATTAGTCCGTGCTTATCTCAGAAAGTCAAAAAGCTACATGATTTTTGCGATGAGCTCAGGAGGTGGGCTGAGGTCCATGGTGAGGGGACAACACTGCTCCTGGAGGAGCCCACACTCTAGTTTCTGTTGCTTGTTTCATTTTTAACTTGGAAGTTGAGGAGAAGGATGCACTGTTGCTTGGCCAGCAGCCTGCAGTGTCCGGGTGCCATTCAAGGAGGGTAACTGGGTCCCCGCCTGCACTCTTGTCTGTCTCAGTCGGCGCGCGATGGGCGGGATGGAGCTCCCGCCGTGGGAGGAGTTACTGGTGGGCGTGCACAGCACTGGCAGGACCCGGATGGAGGCCCACGAGACGTTGCTGCGGCAGGGGAGGGGTGGGGTCTCCACGCTGCTGTGCTGGGGGCCTCCGCTCCCTCGGCCTCTCAGTCTGCAGCGCAAGGGGGGCTGCATCTCGGGAGCACCATGGCTGCCCGCCCTCCGGAGGAGGCCTCACCTCCTCTGCCATGTGTCCAGTCTCACCCATTGCGCTTCCTGATAGCAGCCGGGGATGGAGCCTCAGGGGTCCTGGCTTCTCCGTGGTGCAGAGGCCTCCCTGCGAGGAGCTGGTGGTGCCCAGTTAGCAGCAGAAGTCGCAGTGCAGTGTCCAGCAGGCGTCACACCTGCAGCCCTGACAGTGAGGCTTCCGGGGGATATGTATGGGGTGGGGATGACAGCGGGATTTCCGAGCCGGTCCTCGGCGTGTAAGGATGGAGGCTGGGTCCCCAGGCCCTCCATCCAGGCTCAGGTGAGAGCTTCTGCAGACTGCCCACCCTCCCGAGGGGTGTTAGCCGTCACGATTAGGGCCAGGATGGAAATGGCAACCAAGAGGCAGGCTGGCGGGCCAGGGGTCAGGGAGAAGGTGAGCAGGAGAGGAGCCATCTTCCACCTTGGTCCTGAAATCTGAGCCTCTCGGACAGTGGCTCTCAACGGGGGTGATTTTGCCCCCATAGGGGATATTTGGCAACGTCTGGACACATTTTTGGTTGTCATACCTGGGAGGGAGGAGGGGTATGGTAGCTACTGGCATCTAGTGGGTAGAGCCCAGGGGTGCTGCTAACCGCCCCACACTGCACAGAACAGCCCTACAACGAAGAATAATCCGGCCCCAGGTGTCAATAGTGCCAAGGTTGGGACCCTGCTCTAAGGGACTAAAGAGTCTCAGGGGTGGAGGGTGGCGTGTCATTTCACTCCAGGACTTAATAAATGTGGCCAGTGGGCTTCAGGCAGCATGGGCGTTTGACCCCAGAGCCTCTTTATGTGGCACAAGAGTCATTTGAGGATCTTTCTCTGGGTGAGCCAGGAGCATCCTGGGAACACTGCTTGTCACGTGATGTTCTCCTTATTCACCGCTATCCAAGAGTGCGTGGGCTTTTTGAAAACCCTCAGGGAGTGAGCAGAAAATCAGGCCCTTTTTTTGGAAGTGTGAGGCGATAAAGGGGAGAAATCTATATTCTGAAATGAATATTCTTACCTGCTTGGGTTTATGGATAAGGGTCTGGGTAGCAGTACTCCCTGGGTTCCATGCCTCTGTGTGTGTGTGTGTGTGTGTGTGTGTGTGTGTGTGTGTGAGAGAGAGAGAGAGAGAGAGAGAGAGACAGACAGACAGACAGAGAGAGAGAGCGCCTGCCTTCTGAGCGGTGATAGGGTGGCAGTGTGCACTGGCATATCTTGTTGTTATGATGATGAGGTGAAGACTTTCTCCTCCCCGAGGCTCTGGAGTTCTGGGAAATGCCTCCGAGGTTCATCTGATGTTTTGCATTGGCATCTCCTGCTGGGCACCGACAGCATCCAGGGCCTCCCCGCTGACTAGCCAGCGTCTGCATCAGGCCAGCTCGGGTTTGCCCACGCCACCCCCGCAGTGTCCCTGCTCCCCACATCCCCTCCTCAACAGGTTGATGGGACAGCTGGGCTTCCAAGTGGCTTGGCAGGAGGGAATAATGAACCAGAGGCAGCAACGCCGTGGCCGGGGCAGGGCCCTCTGTCTTCTCGTTTCCTGGACTCCTGAGAATTATTTTTTGCGGCCTGAGAGGCGCGCACGCGCGCGCGCACACACACGCGCGCGCGCACACACACGCGCGCGCGCACACACACGCGCACGCGCGCACACACGCGCACGCGCGCACACACGCGCACGCGCGCACACACGCGCACGCGCGCACACACACACACCCCGCCCACCCACCCACCCCCAGGGCGGTGGACCACGCCACGTTTCCCTCTGTCTGTGTAGGAAGGCCGCTGGAATGCCCGCTCTTTGTGGAGTGTGGTCCATACACGTGTGCATTTCTCTTTGCAGGGCACGTCACCATCACCAACTACTTGTTGAACTATTTCCCCGGCCTTGACCTTGAAAGGAGGAACGTGTTTGGGTTCACGGCCCTGATGAAAGCCGCCATGCAGGGCCGAACGGAGTGCATCCGAGCCTTGATGCTAGCAGGTACGTCCCCACCTGGCCCATGCAGTCCCAGGGTCCCGGGAAATGCCGAGTTGGCTCCTTTAAAGAATGTGTGTTGAAGGGATGAATCCCCCCCATAGAAACCAAGCCTAGTGGATGCAGCAAAGAAACGTTTCTTTGTTGAGATGTATGGCTGTCATCATCCGAGCTGAAACAAAAGCTCCGGCCGGCTCCGCGGCGCGCATGCTCCGTGCGGGGCTGCTCCAGCTCCACGGCATGATGAGCGCGGGCCGGAGGGGCTGGCCGAGCCGCGCTGGCTGGGGCCCGGAGCTTGGCGGCGGCCCTGGGGCGCTGTGCGCGGCCGCTGGAGGGGCGGCGGCGGCGGCGGCGGTGGCCAGCACTCTCTCGCGCCCGACGCGCGCGCCCGGTCTGTCCCCAGGGCCCTCTGGAGGTGACTCGGGTGGGCCGGGCAGGGCGGCGTTGCCGCTTGGGAGGGCGGAGATGAGGCGATGAGGAGACAAGCCGCCGCCCTCGCCGCCCTCGCGCGGGAGTCCGAGGAGGGGAGAGGCCAGCTGTACCCGCGCCGGGTTGCGGACCCAGACCGAGGAGGAGGAGGAGCCGCCCGAGAGGCGGGCCAGCGCCGCCGGGAAAGGAGGCCGCCGCTTCGGTCGCAGCCGGGGGCCGCCCGGGTTCACGGGCCGCCGCGCTTCCTCTGCGGACGCCGCACTAGGCGAGGCCGCGGGGCCGAGGAAGCCGCCCCCGGAGCCCCCGCCCGGCCTCCGAGCCGCCTCGGCCGTAGCCGCGGCCCGGGCAGGGGCGGCCGGCGAGGCGAGGCGGCCCGCGCGCGCCCTGCCTCTCAGGCCAGCGGCCCGGCCCGTTTCGGCCCGCGGGCCGCCCCCTATGCGGAGGCGCTGCCGCCGGGGCCGTGCCGCAGGCGCCGCAGCCGTACGAGTTCTTCAGCGAAGAGAACAGTCCGAAATGGCGGGGACTGTTGGTCTCGGCCCTGCGGAAGGTTCAGGAGCAAGTACATCCCAGTCTCTCAGCTAATGAAGAGTCTCTCTATTGAAGAGCCGGTTTTTCAGCTGCTTAATAAATTATGCACGGCCCAGCCAAGGACTGTTCGAGATGTGGAGGAACGAGTTCAAAAGAGCTTTTCACATCCAGTGGATAAATGGGCTATTGCTGATGCGCAGTCCGCCATAGAGAAACGAAAACGAAGAAATCCTCTCTTACTGCCTGTGGACAAAATCCATCCTTCATTGAAGAAAGTTTTAGGGTACAAAGTGGACTACCATGTGTCCCTGTATATTGTGCCTGTACTAGAGTATGTTTCAGCTGATATTTTGAAATTGGCAGGTAATTATGTTTTTAATATCCGACATTATGAAATATCCCAACAGGACATTAAAGTGTCAATGTGTGGGGATACGGTTTTGATGGACATGTTTGATCAGGAGGACATAGGCTTGGTTTCTCTTTGTGAAAGATGAACCTAGTTCATCTAGGTGAACTAAACTACTATGACCTTGTCAGAACTGAAATTGCAGAAGAAAGACAGTATCTACGGGAACTAAATATGATCATAAAAGTGTTTCGAGAAGCTTTTCTTTCTGACAGAAAGCTGTTTAAACCTGCTGATATTGAAAAGATTTTCAGTAACATTTTAGATATTCATGAATTGACTGTGAAACTTTTAGGTTTCATTGAATACACAGTTGAAATGACTGATGAAAGCAGCCCTCATCCCTTAGCTGGAAGCTGTTTTGAAGATTTGGCAGAGGAGCAAGCATTTGATCCTTATGACACATTATCACAGGATATTCTTTCACCAAAATTTAATGAACATTTCAGTAAGTTGATGGCCAGACCTGCAGTGGCTCTACATTTTCAGTCCATTGCTGATGTTTTTTTTTTTTTTTTTTTTGTGGTACGCGGGCCTGTCACTGTTGTGGCCTCTCCCGTTGTGGAGCGCAGGCTCCGGACGCGCAGGCTCAGCGGCCATGGCTCACGGGCCCAGCCGCTCCGCGGCATGTGGGATCTTCCCGGACCGGGGCACGAACCCGTGTCCCCTGCATCGGCAGGCGGATTCTCAACCACTGCGCCACCAGGGAAGCCCGCTGATGGTTTTAAAGAGGCAGTTCATTATGTCCTTCCATGCCTTATGCTGGTGCCAGTATATCATTGTTGGCAGTATTTTGAATTATTAAAGCAATTGAGAGCATGTAGTGAATAGCATGAAGACAGAGAATGTTTGAACCAAGCCATTACTGCTGTCATGAATCTCCAAGGTAGTTTGGACCGAATTTACAAGCAGTATTCACCTAGATGCTGACCTGGGGATCCTGTTTACCCTTTTTATAATCATCAATTAAGAAGCAAGCACCTGGCTATTTAAAAGAATGAATAAAATTCAGAAAAACATAGATGGATGGGAAGGCAAAGATATTGGACAGTGTTGGAATGAGTTTATTATGGAAGGCCCAATGACAAGAATTGGTGCCAAACACGAATGGCATATTTTTCTCTTTGATGGCTTGTTTAATGATTAGCTGCAAACCCAATCGTAGCCAGTCACACCTTCCAGGATACCGTAGTACAGAATACAGATTAAAAGAAAAATTTATCATGAGGAAAATACAATTATGTGATAAAGAAGATACTTGTGAGTGCAAACATGCTTTTGAATTAGTATCCAAAGATGAAAACAGCATATTATTTGCTGCTAGGTCTGCTGAAGAGAAAAATAATTGGATGGCAGCATTTATTTCTCTTCATTATCATAGTACTCTAGATCAAGTGCTAGATTCAGTATTATTGAAGGAAGAAAATGAACAACCACTTAAATTACCGAGTCCTGAAGTGTATGGTTTTGTGGTAAAAGACTCTGAGGAAAACATTGTTTTTGAAGACAACTTGCAAAGTAGAAGTGGAATCCTCATTATTAAAGGAGGAACTGTGGTGAAATTAATTGAAAGGTTAATGTATCAAATGTATGCAGATCCCAATTTTGTTCAGACTTTTCTTACTATGTATCGTTCATTTTGTAAACCACAGGAATTGCTAAGCTTACTGATTGAACGATTTGAAATTCCAGAGCCAGAACCTACTGAAGCAGATAAATTGGCAGTAGAGAAAGGCGAGCAGCCGATCAGTGCAGACCTTAAAAGGTTTCGCAAGGAACACGTCCAGCCAGTACACCTTAGGATCTTAAATGTGTTTTGGCACTGGGTTGAACACCATTATTATGACTTGGAAAGAGACTTGGAGTTGCTTGAAAGACTAGAATCCTTCATTTCAAGTGTAAAGAGGGAAAGCTATGAAGAAATGGGTAGAGTCAATTGCTAAGATCATCAAGAGGAAGAAACAAGCTCAGGCAAATGGAATAAGCCATAATATTACCTTTCAAAGTCTGCCACCACCAACTGAATGGCATATCAGCAGACCAGGACAGTTGGAAACGTTTGATCTCATGACACTTCATCCAATAGAAATTGCATGTCAGCTGACACTTTTGGAATCTGATCTCTACAGGAAAGTTCAACCTTCTGAACTTGTAGGGCATGTATGGACCAAAGAAGATAAAGAAATAAATTCTCCAAATTTATTAAAAATGATTCACCACCCCACAAATCTCACTCTCTGGTTTGAAAAGTGCATTGTGGAAGCAGAAACTTTGAGGAACGGGTGGCAGTACTAAGTAGAATTATAGAAATTCTGCAAGTTTTTCAAGATTTGAATAATTTCAATGGTATATTAGAGATTGTCAGTGCAGTAAATTCAGTATCAGTCTATAGACTAGATCATACCTCTGAGGAAAGAAAAAGGAAAATTTTGGATAAAGCTGTGGAATTAAGTCAAGAACATTAAAAACAAATCTAGTGAAACTTAAGTCAATCAATCCACCTTGTGTACCTTTTTTTGGAATATATTTAACAAATATTCTGAAGACTGAAGAAGGGAATAATGATTTTTTAAAAATGAAAGGGAAAATTTAATCAATTTCAGTAAGAGGAGGAAAGTACCTGAAATTACTGGAGAAATTCAGTAATATCAGAATCAACCTTACCGTTTATGGATAGAACCAGAAATGAGGAAGTTCTTTGAAAACCTTAACCCCATGGGAAATGCTTCTGAAAAAGAGTTTACAGATTATTTGTTCAACAAGTCACTAGAAATTGAACCCAGAAACTGCAAACAGCCACCTCGATTTCCTAGGAAATCAACTTTCTCTTTAAAATCTCCTGGAATAAGGCCTAATACAGGCTGACATGGCTCTACCTCAGGTACTTTATGGGGTCATCCAACACCATTAGAAAGAGAACTGTGTAAAATAAGCTTTAGTCGGATTGCTGAAACAGAGCTTGAATCAACAGTGTCAGCACCAACCTCTCCAAATACACCATCTATTCCACCAGTATCTGCTTCTTCAGACCTTAGTGTGTTTTTAGATGTGGATTTCAGCAGTTCCTGTGGAAGCAATAGCATCTTTGCTCCAGTCCTCTTGCCTCATTCAAAGTCTTTCTTTAGTTCGTGTGGTAGTTTACATAAACTAAGTGAAGAGCCACTGATTCCTCCTGCACTTCCTCGAAACAAATTTGATCATGATGCTTCAAATTCCAAGGGAACTATGAAATCTGATGATGACCCCCCCCTGCTATTCTGCCAGGACAGCCTCCTCCTCCAAAGGTAAAACCCAGAGTTCCTGCGCCTACTGGTGCATTTGACGGGCCTCTGCCTAGTCCACCGCTGCCGCCGCCGAGAGATCCTCTTCCCAGTACCCCTCCACCAGTTCCCCTTCGGCCTCCAGAACACTTTATAAACTGTCCGTTTACTCTTCAACCACCTCCACTGGGACATCTCCACAGAGATCCAGACTGGTTCAGAGACGTTAGTACATGTCCAAATTCTCCAAACACTCCTCCTAGCACACCCTCTCCAAGGGTACCACGTCGATGCTATGTGCTCAGTTCTAGTCAAAATAATCTTGCTCATTCTCAAGCTCCCCCTGTTCCACCAAGGCAGAATTCAAGCCCTCACCTACCAAAACTGCCACCAAAGACTTACAAACGGGAGCTTTTGCAACCCCCATTGTATAGACTGCCTTTGCTAGAAAATGCAGAAACTCCTCAATGACCTTAGCCATATGTAGTCATTGACACTGGAATGGTATTTGTACAGTTTTTAAAAATTTTTTCAAAAAAGGCATAGTATGGGCTTCCCTGGTGGCGCAGTGGTTGAGAATCCGCCTGCCGATGCAGGAGACACGGGTTCGTGCCCTGGTCCGGGAGGATCCCACATGCCGCAGAGTGGCTGGGCCCGTGAGCCATGGCCGCTGCGCCTGCGCGTCCGGAGCCTGTGCTCCGCAACGGGAGAGGCCACAGCAGTGAGAGGCCCGCATACCGCAAAAAAAAAAAAAAAAAAAAAAAAAGGCATAGTATTGTGGTACTTTTTAAAAACAATGTTCTTACAAAAATGCTACTGATCAACTAAGCTTTTAAAAATTGGAAAAATAAAAATACAGAAGGCCTTTACCATTATCCTCAGGTGATCAGTAGCATTGCCTTGTCTTGGATCCTCAGTGCTGCCCAAAGGCCAGTATAAAGAATTTATATTTGCACTGTAGACTCTGCTAAAATATGGTTTAAAGTGACATTGATTGCACTGAAAGGGGATAGTGCATTTGTGGAATTTTTCAAATTTGAGTAACAGATGACTTTTTAAGGCAGTGAATTTATACACATATAGGGGGTGTGTGGTGATACTGATTTTTAAGCCTCTTTGACCATCTTCTAGTTTTTACGTCTAGTTTTTACATTTAGGAAGATCGTGAATAACACCCACTGTTCTTAAACTCTTTAATGCCATGTCTTAAAAGCCAGAATTTGCTGCTGAAGACAAAAGTGAAAAATAGAACAAAAATAATAGAATGCACTGTGTTTGTTGTTTTGTCAAAATGTAAACAGCTACCTAACCCAATCATAGAGGAAAAAAGGGCATATATGTTATACAGATGTGCCTTTTTGTTTTTGCAGACTGCGGTGTCTTTAGCTAACGAGTTGCCTATTGTTTTGGAAAACAAAGTTAATATGCCATACGTGTACAGTTTTGTTTATGTTGTACATTTAAATATAATGCTAATAACCTATATAAATTTATGTGACTCAAGGCCTATAATACAGTCTGCTACTTTACTAATTCATAAAGCCAGAGGATAAGTTCTTATGGCATGGGAACCAACTGCATTGCCTTTAAAACCAAGTAACTTTCTCTATAAATCTCGTGTTAACTAAAAATTTTTGAAGTATTTTTTTAGATTGGTAATATTTAAACCAGCAGACACTTAAAGCTTTATTAAACTTTTTAATCAGAGACTTGATTAAAACTTTTATTTGCCATTTGTACTCCTTCATTCTAAGTGAAGAAAAAGCATATTTTCCTCTTAGTGCTGTAGCAGCAGTTGTAAAGTAGCCAAAAGCCACATTGTTTATTTGCTGGTCTGTGGCCTTTTACTGTGCTTTGTATCAGAGTTCCTAACAAGATTAATAAATCACCCCAGTCTTAGTTTTTAAAAGAAAACCCAAAAAAACCCCCCAAAAACACAAAAACTCCTGCTTTCAGGGTGGGTGGGAGGTCACGGCACTGGTCACCCCGTAGGCCAGACCTCCTGTTTCCTCACTCCCCAGCCTCCTCCTACCTGCATCTGTTCTTCACAAACGTGTGCTCTGGTCTTGACGCCGGCAAGGTGGTGCTATTGAAGGTGGGCAGAGGGATGGCAGGGTCTCCCCAGGAGCCGTCCCGGGTGTCTGCTTGCTGCTGGGTGGAGTCACGTGGTCATGTGGTGTTGTAACGGAGCAAGGGCTCGTGTGTCCACAGTGCAGAAAGCCATACTCTGACGGTGGGTATTCACAGCAAAGTAAGGGTTTATTTGCAGGGCACCAAGCAAGGAGTACCGGCAGCTTATGCTCAGAAGACCTGAACCTCCCGATGGCTTTTAGGCAACGGTTTTCAGAGACAGTGTTAGGGGAGAGGGTCGTAGGTTGCCTGACCAGCTTGTTGACCTTCTGATCAGCTGGTGGTGAGGTAACAGGGTGATGCTTCAGGAATCTCAATCATCAACCTTCGGGTTGCAGCTGGTCTGGGATCTAGTGCTTGTGGTCAGCGTAGAGTCACCATCCTCCACTGGGAAGGGGTCTTAGTTTCTGCAGAACACCTCAAAGATATGCACCAGATTGTCACCCATATCCCTTCAGGAGGAACTAGGAGTCCTGTGACTCTGTTGTCCTGGTCATTAACTGCTTAAGTCTGCTCTTTGGAACTCGAGGAAGGCCTAGGAGACTAAAGCCTTTTTTCTACAAACAAGAAACGGGACACGGATGGGCTTTTGCACCCAGGAAGCCCTCACAGGGTCCTGCTCGGTTTCAATGCCCCCTTTTCTTTGATGTGCATCAATCCTGAGGAGAACAGGAGTGGGACAAGAAAGGGATTAAAGTTTTGGGTAGAGAGGTTCATCATAAATTGCAGGAGTGGGACTCGGTTTGGGGGGTCTTGGTCTCCGTATGGCGCAGTTTCTTTCTGTCCGGCATCACAGTGGAATGTTCTCAGGCTGGGCCACCACGGCAGCCCCCCCTTTGCCCTTTTGGCCTCATCATCTTGAGGGAAGCCCCTCCTCTGAGCCTCTCTGTCCTCATCTGTGAAATGGGAGTAATGACTTCTTCCCCACCTCCCTGAGGATGAAATACATCACTTTGTAAACTCTCTGGGGCTATACGTATTTAAGGAATTACTGAGCTGAATTCCTTGCGACTGATCTCTGGTGGTTTTCCCCCTCACTCTAAAATGGAATTAATGATCATCGTTAGGGCACAACCTCATTGGGTTATTCTGATAATAAAATGAGAAAATGTATGTGAAGCACACACCCAGGGTCAGGCGCAGAGGGAGCATCTCAAACAGTGGGAGATGCTGTTGTCGCCGTTATTTTATTTTTTTTTTTGCGGTACGCGGGCCTCTCACTGTTGTGGCCTCTCCCATTGCGGAGCACAGGCTCTGGACGCGCAGGCTCAGTAGCCATGGCTCACCGGCCCAGCCGCTCCGCGGCATGTGGGATCTTCCCAGACCAGGGCACGAACCCGCGTCCCCTGCATCGGCAGGCGGATTCTCAATTGCTGCGCCACCAGGGAAGCCCCTGTCGCCGTTATTTCATTTCATTATCTTAGTTTGTTTTGTTTTTGTTTTTGGCACTGGGTTCAGCCGGTCTTGCTTGGCCCTACGAGCTCCCAGAGAGGCGGCATCCACTCCTGTCTCCGTACCTTGAGGACCACGTTAAAATTCTTCCAGGCATCAGCCTGGACTAGTAGCTCTGTTTAGACAACTTGCTTCTTTTTGTAAATAAACCTTCATTTGGGGATAATTTTAGGTGTATGGAAAAGCGACAGAGATAGTAGAGAGAGCACCCACAGAGCCCCGACTCAGCACCCCACCCCCACCCCCACCATGTTAGCATCTTTCCGAGAGGCAGAAACTGCACAATACAAGTCACTAAAGTCCCAACTTGATCCAGATGTCACCAGTTCTTCCACAGATGGCCCCTTTCTGTTCCAGTATCCCAGCCAGGCTCCCACACTGAGTTGTCACATGTCCCTGGTCTACTCTGGTCCCCGGAAGTTGCTCAGTCTTCATGCCTTGTTCGTGACTTGGTCTTGACACTGGCCATTGAACGCTGGTTCCGCAACCTGAGCCCATCTGTCTTTTTCCTTGTGATTAGATTGGGGTTACAGGATTTGTTACAAACCTGCTTTGGATTGCTTTTTCTCCTGCTTTAACTGAAGTGTTTTAGGGGATGCTGTAAGAAAAATAAATTCAGTAAGCAAAGACAGAGGCTTCGAAGAGGAAAACCGTCTTAGAATTTAAAAAGATCCTAATTAAAATTAATCTCATTGGTTGTGCTTTTGACTCAGTGACAGTTTCATTTTTTTAAAGTGAGATAGCCGTTTCCACAGGGTTTATCAGTGACATCAGGGAGGGATGGTTCCTCCTAAGTTAATGGTGATTAGGATGCTTTTGTGTTTTGGGGGGAGCTTCATCTGTTTTTGCTGCTTCTGGATCTAGTTATAATTGAGTGTCAATTAGCAATTCACTTTTACAACCAAAAACTTTCTATGTCAATACAGGCATTTTCCCCAGTGAATTAATTTGAATTACAAACCCTCTTGTTTTCAGATTAATTGCCTTCTAATCAGTCTGGACTGTGCATGGGATTTGCTGTCATTTTTTTCCTGGAGTCTGGTAGAGGTTTCAGGCATTTTCAGATCACAGAACCTTTCAGATCTCGCGGGAGATGGGCCTGCTTAAGGGCAGGGTGTTCAATGCTAATGTGTTTTTTTTCTTTTCCCTTAGTTATTTGGATCACAAATTTGGCATTAGATTTTATATACCCTCCCTTTCCTGTTCCCGTCAACGTGAGCACAGCCCCATCAAAGTCTAGAATAATCCACACGAGTGCAGACCTCTAGTGCCTCCGTTCCTGAACTGTACCTGGTCAGAGCAGAGTGGCCAATAGAAGCAACCTGGAAATCAGGACCCCTGGTTTCAAATCCCAGCCCCACCTTTCAGCCTCTCTATACCCGGGGCCAGTCACCTCCTGCTATGGGCCTGTTTCTTCTATAAAATGCAGTGAATGTCGGTAGTTACTGCAGGAGGTCATGATGTGGATTGAGTGAGTTCACACTTGACAGCTCTCAGGGGCTCGCCTGGCATGGAGGAAGCCATCAGTCATTGTGGGTTGTCATTGGTGACTTTATGTGTTCACTGTTATTTGTTAAATGAAGTAAAAACTGTGGTATATTTTTCCCTTTGAAAATATCCTTGTGATCGAGTACTTAAACTTTCTTATGGAGGGTAACTCGGATTTCTTAATCTTGGCACTGTTGCTGTTTGGGGCCAGATAATTCTGTGTGGTCGGGCTGTCCTGGGGGTTGTAGGATGTTGAGCAGCGTCCCTGGCCCCTGCCCACTAGACTGTAGCACCCCCCAGTTTTGATGACCAAAAACATCTCCAGACATTGCCAGACGTCCCCTAGTGGGAAAGTGGCCTCTTGCTGAAAACCACTGACATAACTAATGTAAATGGGAAATGAAGGGAAAAGTGAAAAGAAAATCTGACACCTTTTTCAGGGAGCTTTTGAGCTGCCCTCTAAGGCTTTTATTGTTTAACTTACAGAATATTTTCATTTTTTATTATTGCCAGTAAGTTACCGTATACTTTTTTCCAGGAAAGTGGGTCACATTTTCTTCTTACAGATGAGTGTGTATGTTTTAAAAGAAAAAACAATACGTGATTGAACGCCTTTCCTGGGTTTGGTACATAGCAATAGGATACTTGTTGAAATGTTTAAACAGTTTGCAACAATATTTTAAAGTCTTCTTATTTCTGTTTGAATTTATCAGTATTAACAAAAACTAAGCCTGTAAAGATCCTAAAATCTGGGTATTTCTTTTGGATTGATGTTTACAGAATCAGGTCATCCTGTGATCATTTTAAAAGCAAAAGGCACGAGCATTACTACATATTAATAGTTAGGATAAAACTGTGGATCTCATTCTCCTTTTTTCAAGTGCCGTGTTCTTCTGAACCAAAGTGTCTTTCTGTACCTGGGTTGAATTTCCGGGTTGCAATTTCATAATATTTAATAAGAACTATTTCTTTTGGAAATAATGGATCTTTGAATTGAATGCCCCCCTAGACTCTTTAGATTTTTCCAATAGTTCATAACCTATAGGTGCATATCAGCTCTTATTTTACCTTGTTGGGCAGAACAAAATAGTGTCAGAATTACCAGAACTCAGGCTTTTGATTAAAATATAACCAAGTTCTCGGGCCTCTCTGGTGGTGCAGTGGTTAAGAATCCACCTGCCAGGGCTTCGCTGGTGGTGCAGTGGTGGAGAGTCCGCCTGCCGATGCAGGGGACGCGGGTTCGTGCCCCGGTCCGGGAAGATCCCACGTGCCGCGGAGCGACTGGGCCCGTGAGCCATGGCCGCTGAGCCTGCACGTCCGGAGCCTGTGCTCCTCAACGGGAGAGGCCCGCGTACTGCCAAAAAAATTAAAAAAAGAATCCACCTGCCAGTGCAGGGGACACGGGTTCGAGCCCTGGTCCTGGAAGATCCCACATGCTGCGGAGCAACTAAGCCCATGGGCCACAACTACTGAGCCCATGTACTACAACTACGGAAGCCCACACGCCTAGAACCCGTGCTCCGCAACAGAAGCCATGGCACCGAGCAGCCCGCGCACCGCAACGAAGAGTAGCCTCCGCTCGCCGCAACTAGAGAAAGCCCGCGCGCAGCAACGAAGACCCAACGCAGCCAAAAATAAAGAAATAAATTAAATAAATTTAAAATATATATATATATAACCAAGTTCTGAACAGCTGATATATTGACTCTTTGGTTTTTGGCATCCCGAGGAGTAACGTCAGCTCTGCTGATGAGATCCCAGGGCTTGGGGATAGGGCTGCAGAGCCTGTTAATTCAGTGGAATATTGGTGCCCCCCACGTGACAGGTGTATTTAATAAATGGCTCTTAGAAGCCGCGTGAGGGAAGCCGTGATTATCTCCGAAGAGAAGCGGAACCCGGTCGAGGTTGGCAGGCTCCAGACTGGCTTAAGAGAGCTGGCTTTCGTACCTGAGGTGTTGGTGTCATTGCTGCGGCCCCGGAGGAGCAAAAACAAGCACACAGAGGCCTTGAATCTGCCTGGGATTCCGGGCAGCAAAGCAGACAGAAAGGAAGGCATAGGAGGCTCGATTCATGGACGGAGAGCAGGGCACGCCCGCCGCACATCGTGTGCCCATCCGGGTCTCAGGCGAGCCCTGGCTGTGTGTTTCTGGGAAGCCGAAGGATATGCTGTCACCAGAGAGGTTTCTTTCTGTTTATAGAGGAAAACATGAAGTTTCTGTGACTCCGTTGGAATAGTGTCGAGTTATCAGGCAGAGAAAGGGCTAAAAATCAGGCATTTCATGTCACCAAGGGCATGTCTTAGCTTGGGCACCCACGAGAGCCAGCCGTGAGACAAGGGGGCAAGTGGTCGTTCTGGAAAGTCACCCTTGGAAGCCGGTCAGGGATGAGGAAGCGAGATTGGGAAGACTGGAAGACGAACCAGTGTGAACTCGTTAGCCGGCTGCCCTTCGGGCTGTGGGCTTGGGCCCTGCTGAGACCCTCTGAAAGACTGAAATGCCTGAGGGGAGGGTGGGATCGCCCCCCGCACCCCCTTCAAGGGCTCTTCCCTGAGACCCTGCATCCCGATTATCCCCCAAAAGCGCCCAAGATACAGGCCACAGACAGCCCAGGGGGAGGCCTGCAAGGACCCGTCCACAGTGGTCTTGTGTGACTGTCACCGGCGGAAAGTGGCGATTCCCTCGGCTCTCGTCCTCTCGAAGAGAAAGAATTCAGCCCGGAGACATAGAGCAGTTTTAAGGAGCCAGAGTTTTTTTATGAAGCAGAGCAAAAGTACACTCCGGAGAGAGAGAAGCGGGGCGTGGGGTTGTTCGGGAACTGGAAGCAGCCCCGCGGTGGGGCGGGGTTGCTTTTTCAGGGTGGTGGAAAGCCGCTCAGGTCCTGCGCCATGTGACTGCCAAGTTGATGGACAGCTTAAGGTTACGTAACTCCTTCCTTCTGCGCAGGCGCTTACCCACAGGCACCCGAGCAAAAGCCACAGAAGGGTGATGGACGCAGAAACCGCAGTGCTAGCTTATAACAAACACAGCGTAACGAACCCCGGCTTACTCTGAGTCACCTTTTAGGGCTTGGTATTCCTGCACCGACCCGTGCTGGCGGTTTTATCTTGTTTGGGCTTGATAAGGCTGGTGGCTTAACGGCCCTTGACCACAAACGGGAGGCTCTCGGGGCCTGTTCGAATCACCAGTGTCCCGGTGGGGGAGGGAAAGATGACCCCCGTCCGGGACGGGGCAGGGCCCCGCTCAGCTCTAACTATCTGACGTGACCAGAGGGGTCGCTGAGCAGGAGGGGGGCCGGATTGGGGCTCTGAAGGGTAGATAACATGGGGATGGGGGCCTACAGACAATAGGAAAGGAAGTGATGCGCCCCGGGCTCTGCCTGCCTCCTGCTGGTCTCATGCGCCTGGCCTTGACTGTTGGGGGAAAGCGTCCTACGAACGAGCAACGGAAGGTAGGTGGTTTTCCTTTAGTCCCTTTTAGAAGGCTTTCTGCTTCCAGTAACAGAAATCCTGACTTGACGGTGGCTTGAAGAAAGCAAGTGTGTGTCTGTCTCACCCCACTGGAAGTCACCATGCAGAGCTTGGCCCTGGACTCCGTGAGGACATCACAGACCCGGGTTTCTTCGTCTTGTCCACTCGGCCCCACCCGGCCCCCCGGCCACCTGCCAGCGTGTTGACTGGTCACCTCACGATTGCACGATGGTCACCAGAGCTCCAGGCCTCAGATCCATCGGTCCCTTCGATCAGGGCGCACCAGCCTTCTCCTTGGGGCTCGCTGACCAGCTGTCAGGGAGGCTGGGAGACTGGGGAACAAGCTGGCAGGTCATCGAGGTTAGAACTGTCATCCCCAACGGGGTGGGAATGTGTGCGATACCCCAGGGGACATTTTTGGTTGCCACAACTGGTGGAGTGCTACTGGCATCCAGTGCACAGAGAACAGGGATGCTGTTAAAAGCCCCACGACCCCCCAAACAGATCGTCATCTGGCCCCAAATGTCAGTATTTCCCAGTTTTGAAACTCACGGTTAGACCAGTCATGATGCATTTGCCTCGAACCGAGTGGTTGCTGCGTTGAATAAAATAGAGGATTCCGGATAGACAGCTCACAGCACTCAGCGTGGCAGCAAATGGACTCCTTGGCAGGAGCCCAGCCTTTGCGCGGCTGGAGCCCCTGGCGAAACGACACGGGGTGGGGAGGTGAGGGAGCCGATCGTCTCTTGGGCAAGCGACGGGTACTTTGGCCTTTCAGAGGTGCTCCGTATTCTCAGAAAGATATAACGTGCTAATCGTCAGCACTTGCCTTTCATGATTTAATGACTGTGCCCAGACCTTTAATGTTACCCTTAATAGTACTTTCTTAAGGAAGTGAATCCCTCATTTATAGCGTGACGCAGATTCTTGAGCTGCATTACAGTCAGAATGGCCTCTGTTCTTTACAGTGTGTGTATTTTCCAAGATGATTTTGAAAAGGAAGAGGCAGGCGCACTCAACTTTTGACGCCTGCTCCTTTAGTTTTCCATTAGCATTTGAAAAATGTCTCTTTCAAGCTGCGTTCATTAAGATTTTAATTTTTCAGTTTGCTCCTTTTTTTAAGTGACATGCAATGACTTAAGGTTTAGTGTGTCATCTATTTTTTGCAATGACATTTTTACTGCCCCCCTTTCGTTTGAGTCCGTTTATAAATTGTACGGTAGCTAATGAGTTCCATCCTGATTTCCAGTTCCCAATAATTACCACTCTTCTGATATGTTCTTTAACGTGTCACAGAATTGAGAGCATTACCGGGCGAGCTCAGGTGAGCTGGGTCTGCCTTGGCCATGGGGCCACTGAGGGCCATGGGGCAGGGAAGTCGCTGAGACCCCCTGCTGCTCTCGTTGGCATTCACCAGCCATCGCATGTGGGACATCCCGGTCTGTGTGGGATGTAAATGCAGAAGCTTCTGCCGGGCCTGGTCCCTGGGTAGACTAGATAATTGCCTTACTTCCCACATTGCGTTGCCAGTGGAAATGATGACTAATGGGACTTGAAATCCTGAACGATTTTTAACTGGATGTTCGGCTGAGATTGGACCAAGATTAATTGAACAGCAGTCCCTGATTAACTTCTATTTTACTACCAATCTGAAACTTATGAACATTTCATCAAGTTGAGCCGAAGTTTAACTTTGCAGTATTAAGAGGGGGCAGTGGCTGGTATGGAGGAGGTTTATTAAGGAAGTGGCCAGTGTAAGGGAGACCGTGAGGATGTAGGAGATGCAGCCTCTGTCCTGCAGAAAGACAGAACCGATGGACGATATATATTAAGAGATTTATCTTAGGGAATTGGCTCACGTGATCTGCGGGGTTGGTAAGCCCGGAATCTGTAGGACAGGCCAGCGGGCTGGAGGCTTGGGCAGGAGTGGATGCTGCAGTCTTCAGGCTGAATTCTTTCTTCTCCAGGAAACTTCAACTTCTGCTCCTAAGACCTTGGACGAGGCTCACCCACATTTTGGGTGGTAATCTGGACTTAAAGTCAACCAGTTGTGGATGCTAACCGCGCCTGCAAAACACCTTCACAGCGCACCTACGTTCGTGTTGGATTAAGTCCCTGAGTACTAGACCCTGGCCCTGTTGACACAGAAAAGTGTCACAGAGGAAGAGCCCCCCTGCAGGGGGGTGGGAAGTGCAGGCAGCTGAGGGTCAGGACCCAGGTCTGAGCACTTCTCTCTTACCAGCTTCGAGGTCTCCAGCAGTGCCCTCAGCCACTGGGAGCACCATCCATTCTGTAACAAACATTTATTAAACGCATGCCTCCTACCAGCCAGAACTGTATGTGTTAAGGAAGCAAAAATGACGAAGTTTTTGCTTCAACTGCCTCTGTCCTGGAGAAGCCCACGACCCACGACCAACTAACCACCAGCACGAAAAGTGAAGGACCACACGTTTCATGTAAGATAAGAGCCATAATCGTCCCCACAAGAGATCTCGGAGGAAAAAGGGGGATGACAAATAAATAGGACACTGAATGCTTCGCCCGTGAGTTACTGTTAGTGTTTTTAGAACGTTCTAGTATCATCCGCCAAGTCTTACAAAGCACCTTTGTGGTCTGATTGTGTCTCCATTGCTGGAAAGCCATGAAATCTTATTTCTATAAAAAATACTCCACGATTTAGGTGCTGCGTTTAGGGGGTTTTATTTAGGAAAGAGAAACCATTAGGTGGAGCACTTAAAGGTCGGTCGTGTTACAATATAGTAAATGCAAGAGGTGGTGGTCAGGTGCGGGGTCATCCAGGTGGCCCAGCTCCAGGGTAGAGTCTGCTAGAAGGTTTTGGAGGTTTCGCCTTGGATCCATTTCACTGTCTTTTCGTTTTCCGCCTGTGCAAGGGGGGTCTTATTGCATCCACCCATTCCTGTTTCTACTTTGCGGTTTTCAGGGGCAGATGTCCACGCCAGGGACCCTCACCGCGGGATGTCGTCCCAGGAGTGGGCTACTTACACGGGGCGGTTTGAAGCGGTCCACGTCATCCAGAGGCTGCTGGAGCGACCCTGCCCAGAGCAGTTCGGGGAAACGTACAAGCCAGAGCTGCCGCTGACCCCCGAGGCAGCTCCGAAGGCTGCGGGCTCCAAGAACTGCTTGCAGAGGCTCGCCGGGTTTGTGCGGTCCGTGCTGACCTCCCGCGTGCGCTCGGGCCTGGAGGATGGGGGCGTCCTGGACCACATGGTCAGGATGACCACGAGCCTCTATAGCCCCGCCGTGGCCGTCGTCTGCCAGACCATGTGCCCCGAGAACCCCCCCTGTGTGGGGAAAAGGCGGCTGGCGGTGCAGGAAATCCTGGCGGCACGGGGGGACCCGGACACGCAAGCCCAAGAGAGGGACAGAGCGGAGGGCACCGGGCAGCGATTCCGGACCTCCCGGGCCGCGGGGGTCTCCAGAGAGGGGGCCCCCAGAGCCAGCTCCACGCCTTCCCAGCGGCCAGCCGCCCCGCGGAAGGCCAGCCTGCTGTCCCTGCAGCTGCTGCGGCGGAGCAGCGTGCGGCCGGGCGCGGGCACCCCGAAGGTGCGCGTCAGCAAGGCGCCCGCGCCCACCTTCCAGCCCGAGCGGGCGGCCAAGGGCAACACCAAGGACAGCAGCCACCTGCAGCTCCCCAAGTGGCGGTACAAGGAGGCCAAGGAGGAAAGAAGGAAGGCGGAAGAGGCAGAGAAGCAGCGGCTGGCCAGGGCACAGAAGGAGAAGCGGGCACCGTCCTGGAGGAAAAGGACGTGAGGCGGGGGCGGGGGGGGGGGTTGTCTGGCGCGGGGGGGAAGGACGCAGAGCCCGGCCAGGGCTGAGATGCTGCCCGGAGCCCCAGACGAGGTGGCGGGGAGGCTGGGTGGGCTCCTCCCTGGGAGGGAAGCGCCTCCGCCCGGCCCTTGCCTTGGACGCGCCACATGTCCCCGTGCCCGCGGGCTCCTTCGGCCCGAGAAAACGTTTGTGTTTGTTCAGGCTGCACCCAAGAGTGCATGGGGCCCAGTGCTCCTCGATTTGCCTAAAACCAGTTCCCCTAGCAGTCAGTACACGTAGTGGGCGTTTTGCCTAAAAGTTTATCTTTAGAACCTCGGTTAAGAAATTTTTAAGACCAGTTTATCAGAAGGGCGTTTTCTGTATAATTCTGTATTTTTAATCACAGTCAAATGTGCAGCACTTTACCAGCGCCATACAAAGATGGGGCTCTTTGTACTTAGGATGGTTTTAATGCATTTGTCTGAAGACCCTTTGTTGAAAGTACCGTTTCTAGCAATGATTACTTGTGATATCTCTGATTTCATACAGAATTTGTGGCATTCTCCCCCCTTTTGCTATTTGTTTGGGTCTTTGCCTTTCCATCTCACGTGGGTGCCCGGGAGCACTGCATGTTCTTAATTGGATTAAGTGATGCAGAATGTTTCTTTGCATTTGATGGAGGCGTTTACTTTACAGCAAAATGATCAAGTAAGATGGAGGAATCAGATTTCCTTGTATCTTACTTTTTAAGCCCTCTTGTCCATCCAGTGCTAGAACATGAAGAAAACCCAGGTATCGAAGTATGAGACTGCGTAGAGAAGCACGGGTTTATTGCTAGAACTAAACTCGTTTTAAGCAAGGGATTTTAGATAAACTGTATACAAAGTCTTGAACATGTTCAAAAATAGATATTGACATAAGAAAAAAGTATTTAAGAAAATAGGGGCAAATCTAATAAATTATTACTAGAAATACAAAAGTAAGTTATGTGCTCTTAGATAAATTGAATTCCGATATCCTTAAGATGTAAGAAAGATGCAAAAAGCATAAGGAACCCAGAGTTCTGCAGACTGTCTGAAATGGGGGCAGGAGTAGATTTTTGGAGAAATAGGGATTAGAATTGAATACTTAAGCAAACGTGTTTTAGGCACATTTGCCTGGAGTGAGCTGGGTTGCTTCCTCCTCCTGACTCAATTCCAAGGAATCCCTGGTGTGGAATTACTTTCATGTTTCCTTTGATGACTGCCCCTGATCTTTAGTTTACCCTTATGCCGACTTTGTAGAATTTCCAAGATGTCGGGACTTTGGCAGACCGTGTATGTTGTGATTTGCCCCGGGCCCTGAGCTCTCTGAGGGAGTTATCTCCAAAGCACTGAGAAATTCTAATGAATCTCTGGCCATCTGGGGTGCAGAGTCTGTCTCACATATGCACTACCAATAGCACTTTATTTAAATAGTATTCTGCTCAGAAGCCATAGATTTAAAATATTACAGACCAGTTTGGAAGCTCTTTATTATAACCCTAGATTCGCAGGGCAAATCGTGCTCCCTGGCTATGCGGTCATGAGCACCTGTCTGTCCCACTACGTGGGCGGGGCGGCGCCAGCTCGCCCTCTCCTGCCCCATCCTTCAGAATTGAGCGTCTCACACTCACCTTCCCCCAAATCTCAATAAACAGACCATCAGGCTGCACCCAGACTGGTGGGTGACAGGCGTGACGATAATACAGCTCTTAAAGTCAGATTTTAGCGAGTTCCTCCCTCATCCCAGAAGGGCACAGGAAGAACGGCACAGAGGTCTGGACCCACTTTGAGCATCACTGATACAGTTGGCTGTTGGGTCACTTTCGTGCCTAAGAGCTGAGGTTGGCTGAGTCCCCTTGGATGAGATGTAAGCTGGTCCCCGCCGTGGAGAGAAACACCCGTTTCCCTGACAGTCCAATCCATATCCTTTGAGATCAGTTTTGTGTTTCTGTATTTTCGTTGCTTTGAATGGTTGGCTGCATTTTTCTCACCAAGGGGTCAGCCCTCCTCCCTCCTCTCCAGTGTCGGTCAGGGATGGGGCACTGAGGAGCAGTGTCCCCCCGCCCCCAGCTCTGTCACCACATACATTCACCGCTGACCCCTTTGCCTCCTTTTCCCCCGTCTTTGCTTTTTCTTCGTTTTGCCTATTTTCTGCTCCAGCTTTAGCTAAATGCCTTGATCATCCCTGGCACCACTGCTCTGAGATCTACACAGGGTGGAAAAGCAAGGCAATGCTGAGAGATCAACCGTGTCCCCGGGCAGTTATCATGTCGTGCCCTCCAAACACCCAAGGGTGACTGCACGGCAGATTCCGCCCGCTGCTTCTGTGCAGAAGGCTGGCACAGTTCCCCCGCCTCCACCCTGCACTTGCCCCCTTTTTCTTCTTTAGGGAGGGAGACTTGGTTTGCTCTCCTCACGGGTGATGGCAGCGCCCTGCTGCACAGGGCGGGGAGGATCCGGGGTCTGCCTCCACTCCTGATGTCTAGTAGCTGTAAATAGTGAATTTCAACTTGACAGGTACCCTCTCAGGGATTTATATATAAACACAGTTAGGGGAAACGTTGAAGTATATTTTAATACTTTTTAACATCTGAGTGAGTTAAGATTAAACTAGATAGAAGAACTATTTCTAAGACAATGTCCGTGCTGCTGTTTTCTGGGGAGATGCCTGGGAATCACCCCTCGTGTTGAGATTTCTTGATTATTAGAAACTCGGGACTCTGGCAGCTGAAATGGCTTTGGAGTGGAGGTGAAGTCACTTCACTGCCTCTCAGTTGCCTCTTGTGGATGTGAACCCTTGTATTAACAAAGAAAAGTCAGCCTTTATGTACGTACAGATGGCTGTGACAACACAGGTGGACCATCCATCGCTTTTACCTCTACGACTGTTTCCTCCCCGTCTGATCCGGGGGCGTGTGGTGTGACAGTGACAGTGTTTTCTGTCTGCTTATGTGAATTGTGTTCTGCAGTCAGCCGAGCGCCAAGCTCACCGCTGGGGGGAGGGGGGAGGGAAAAGCTGGAATGACCACGGCGTTCAGAGACTTGGCACGTCTTTGGCTACCTTTGAGAAATGCAACACGTGACGTTATGGACCTTCGTGACTTTTTCTGCAGCACCTCCCCACGAGCTCCTGGCGGCACTAGATGCCTCAGAAATAGGATCGGGAATTGCAGTAGTTCGTCATCTCGACTTCGGGCACCCTGCTACTCACCCATTCTGCAGTGGAGGATAGAGTTCGTGAGGTCAGTTGGAAAGTGGGATCTGTGGGCTGCCTCTGCCTGCTTCCTTCTGTGCTGTGGGCGACCAGGTCTCTGGAAGTCCGCTGAGTGGAGATGAGGCTGTGAAACAATCCCGTGAGGTGGACCGCACCCCAATCCTGAAGTGGATGCAGAGCCTGCTGTCTCCAGGGAAGGATCATGGGTACCGGGTTATTATGAAGAAAAGCACCCCTGAGGGGTCAATAAATGAGCTAAGACTCAGTAGGGACGATTTGACCCTTGCAGCCTCTGGCAGCATCACCGTATGCCCCGCTTATCCACGCTACGTTAAGACGGAAGACTGTCTTTTCATCCTTCACTTGAGCTTGCTCCGCGAAATGAGTTCCAGCCCTAACGGATGTCAGGTTCAGTGCTCACCCCCAGGTTCACTGGAGACCTGTGCTCGCTCATTTCCCGTCCTGATACAATGCAGGCATTCGCTGCAGTGCTACGATTTATCAGGAACTATTGGAAGCTGCTAGTTGCAATCCATCTTTTATAGGATGAAGTGCTGACACTTTTTCTTTTTCACAGTGTTGGGGGAAATCCTAGCGCGCCACCCAGGTATTCCCTTGCGAGCCTTTTTGTTCCACGTGGGTGACTCTTTGGATTCCGCGTTTGGCTGTGGGTGCCCGGCTCACAGGATCCCTCCGGGCCCTGGTGTGTGTCTGGTCCTCGGTTTCCTCGGCGGCAGGCTCACGCTGGGCCCCTTTCAGCTGGGCCTGGTGGACAGTGGCCTTCTAGGGAAGGAATGGCAGATCCATCACGACTGAGCCTTATAAAACAGTCCCCTTTGCCACAACAGCTGGCATTGGGTACAAAATCATGGCAGCGGGAGGGAGGGCTGTTGCCGGGAAGAACTTACAACCAAACAGCTCTTCCTGAAAACGCTGGTTGCTGCCCTCTCCATGCATTTAGACTTTGTTTCAAACGTCCGTGTAACCCTTGAATCAGCTACTCGTGGCTGTGCCCTTGAATTCATGTTTCTTCATTAACATTTAAAATAAGCGGCTAAAAAAATTCCTCTGGGGGTTTTTTGTTTTATTTTAAAGAAATAGAAAAAAAAAAAACAAAAACAAACCACCACTGCCTGGTTTGATTTAGCTCATTTTTGAGGGACTCAGTTGAATGCCAGGACTGCGTGCAAAATCTCTCCTTACCCCGACCCAGCCTGAAATAAGGCTCACGTGAAAGGCACAGCCATGCAGCGCTCTGATGGCCCTCAGCTGCAAGTGGGGGTGTGACGTGATGACGTGATGTGACGTGAGCGCGTGCGCGCGCACACACACGCACGCGCGTGCACGCGCACGCGCACACACACACACACGAAGGAGTTCCGGGTTTTGTGCTCACAAAGGGGACTGCCATCATGGCTCCCAGGTAACGTCTGGTGTGACCTGATCTGACGGCGTGTAGTGGAGGGTGGGACAGCCCAAGACCCCCACCAGGAGCACCCCAGCGTGTCCACTGTGGCACGGAACATAGCCAGTGTGTCAGAACGCGGGTCTTCTTGTCGAAAGGTGGTGTCGGCCTGGGCGGCTCATATAGGAGCTCCTGGGCGGGGTTGTGTAGCCGGGCCTGGGCCATCGCTCTGCTGCTGGCTGCATCCTCGGCATGGAGGGGCAGAGTCCAGAGGGGATGCTTGGGGAGCTCCACCCCACTCACCCCATGGCACCAGGCTAACCACAGAATCAGCATCTGAACCCCGCGGAGGCGCTGAGATGTCCCCAAGTCTGCCCAGGTGTCTGTACTCTAATTCATCAACGCCGGCACAGTTCAGTTTTTGAGAGAATCATTTCGTCGTAATGGGGCACCTTTTATGTTGTTTTTGAAGAAAATGAAGACGAGATACAAAATGAAGCCAGCGGTTGCAGGCGCGGCAGTGGCCTGCGTTGATTTGTTGCTTTATAAAATTTGCGGAGGTCGCATTGAAGCACTTTAACACCAGTTTTTGAGCAGAAGTTCTAGAAGCTGGTTTGGAACCTCATAGCTCTGTCAAACAGGGTGAAAACCGGAAAAGGATGCTGTAAACCCGGCCATGTTACCAGCAGCCCTGTGAGCCTCTCGGCCTTCCTAAGGAATTTGAATAATAGACCCCATTCAGACAGGCAAAGCTAATCTCATTGGAATTCTCTTCATTCAAATCCGTTTTCTGCCTCACATGTGTTGGGTGTCTGAGACTGTGTTTTTAACAAGGCTGACTTAAGGACTGTATGGACTCTGCACAGGTGCCAGCTTTCAGGTTATGTCATGTTGGTATAAGCTTTGTTTTCTGAATGTAAAACTGTTTTCACTGTCATTTCTAAAAATCCCGTAGATTTCCGGATATTGTAAAGACGTTGAATGAGGATATATAGTTGTGTAAATTTCATAGTGTTTTATTTTGAGGTGAGAGTTTTGTTACAGTTTATAAAAGATATTTTTCTATTTAGACCTCAGGGCTATTTGGGGACCCACAAATAAATGTGACCCCAGCAGTTTCAATTCTTGATATCCAAAAGGTTAATAATCATCTTTAAGTTGAATAGGATATGTTATTCAGCAGAAAGAATGTGTCTTTCCCGTTTAGCTTCTCTTTTAACAAACTCTGTATCTAAAGTTTAAAACATACAGCACAACGGATGTGGGTCATGTAAAACTGTGGGGAAGTTGTGGCTACGGAATTTAAAATCACTTGTGAAATAAAGTCTTACGGTACAACGGTGTGATACTTGGATAAACCTAAGTGTGTGTAAATTAGAAAATGATACCAGTGTTTTTAATCTTACTTATTTTGATCGAAATAGATGTGCACTTCCTTCATCTGACACACTTTTATTTTTCACATTTCAAAAGTAAGACTTTTAAATTCATGAGCTATCTGTGAGGACCTCTGCACGTGTTAAAATAATCTCTTTACATTCTCCCTCTTCTCGGAAGTACCCACTGGTAGGGAGGCATCCTTCAGCTGTGTCTCTGTGGATTAATTTACCTGTGTATATAGAAACAAATTTAGTTTTGTTATTTATTATCATTATATATAGTATATAATATATAATATACATTATATCATATAATATATATTTTTTGTTCATTTAGTTTTTTATTAGTTGATTTACAATGTTGTATTAGTTTCAGGTGTACAGCAAAGTGATTCAGATATAGATATACTTTTCAGCATAAAGTATATATATATATACTTTTTCAGATTCTCTTCCATTTTAGGTTATTACAAGATAACTGAGTAGAGTTCCCTGTGCTAAACAGTAGGTCCATGTTCATCTGTTTTATTTTGTTTTGTTTTTTGTGGTACGCGGGCCTCTCACTGTTGTGGCCTCTCCCGTTGCGGAGCACAGGCTCCGGACGTGCGGGCTCAGAGGCCATGGCTCACGGGCCCAGCCGCTCCGCGGCACGCGGGATCCTCCCGGACCGGGGCACAAACCCGCGTCCCCTGCATCGGCAGGCGGATTCTCAACCACTGCGCCACCAGGGTAGCCCTGTTCGTCTGTTTTATATGTAGTAGTGTGCATCCGTTAATCCCAAGCTCCTAATTTCTTCCTCTGCTCCTTCCCATTTAGTAACCATAAGTTTGTCTTCCATGTCTGTGGGTCTATTTCTGTTTTGTAAATAAGTTCATTTGTATCATTTTTTTTAGGTTCCACATATAAGTGATATCATGATATTTGTCTTTTCTCTGTTTGACTTAGAAATATATTTTTAATGTTTTCTCCCCTTCGTGTGATGTACAGGTGAGATAGTGTGGTGTATACAGGTGAGACAGTGTGGTGTATACAGGTGACAGTGTGGTGTATACAGCCTCACCCAGTGTTCTTGTTGATTACTGTGCAGTATTCCTCGGGAGAGCTGCACTGTGGTACATTTAACCATGACCTCATGACGGACTATTACAGTATTTTCAGTTCTTACCACTTGTAAGTAATGAAGAGCCTTCATCTGACTTACCTATTTGTACACACAAGTGAATGTTTCTCTACGACAAGCGTGTAGAAGTGGGACGTGCCGGGAGAAGGGAGAACGAATTTTATTTCAGTAGTCCCTGCTGTGTTGCCCTTTTCAAAGCCTGCTGAACAGTCACCTGTCGGCAATGGACAAAAGAGGCCCCTTTCCCCCTGCAGCAGCACTTGTTTGCCAGTCTGACGGTTAAGAAATTGTATCTCCTTTTAATTGCCTGAGTTACTGGTGAAGTAGAGCATCTTTTCATGTGTCTTTTGACCATTTTTATTTCCTGTTTTAAAAATTTGTTATATATATGTTTCTCATTTTAAAAAAAATTACCCTTTGGTGTCATTTTTGCTGATTTATAGGAGTTTGCTATAAATTTTGAGTCAGTTCTTTGACACATACTGCATTTTTTTCTCCCATTTTATCACTTATCTTTAAGGTATCGTGTGTAAGTCTTAAATTTTGATTAGTCAAACTTGCCCAACTTTTTAGCTTGTATTTGCATTTCTTATTTAAGAAGCTCTTTCCTACCCCAAATCAACATTTTTCTTCTATAGTTTTATCTCATGATTTGTAGCTACTTTTTAAAAAGACATTCATACACAATTCGTCTTTTCAGTAACTTTTGATGGGACTGAAGACAAACAGCTCCTATTTATTTGGGAAGTTCTGTTCAGCGTTTGAAAAATCTGAAGTCTGACGCGGGAAAAACCATAATTTTAGTCATTCATTCTGCTCATCCAGAATCATCATTATTAAGGACCTACATAGGAAGTCAAATTTTAAATAAAGTTTTGTTCTAGGCCAAGATTGTTATTGGAGATTGTTTGTATTTATTGTTGTGAAAGACCGAATGACGTGAAGGTAATATACAAGGAACTGTCCTTATTAGAAAATCTGAGAACTGGGGACGTCCCTGTCGGTCCAGTGGTTAGGGCTCCGCACTTTCACAAGCAGGGGGCCCAGGTTCGATCCCTGGTCGGGGAGCTAAGATCCTGCAGCCCGAGAGGCACGGCCAAAAAAAAAGAAAATCTGAGAAGTGACATGAAAAGTGAGGGAGGTGGTCTTTAGCCCCCCGACTGAGCCTGCGTCAAGCACCCTGAGGCTCTGAGGAGCACAGATGGACGGATGCTGTTCCCGTCGGGCGGCCCGGCCCCGAGAGCAGTGCATCTGCGCTGGGCAGTCGTGCGGTCAAGAGCGTTGCCCCTTGAGGACCTCGCGGGCTTCTGCAAGCAGCCCTTCACGTGCTCGCTGGCTCCCAACAGGTCACTCCGGCTGTCTCCCTTGATGGTAAGCTGGCTGGTTTCCAGCCAGGGACGTGGAAGGTGGTCCGAAAACCCCCAGTCTGCTGACACGACCAAGCCTGGTGTGCAGATTGCCCAGGTCAGTCGTTAGCTCGGCCGCAGCTCCCGGGGCGGCAGGGGCAGCCGACCGCAAGCCCGGGGCAGCCGCCCTGCCGGCTCGGCATCATCCGCCTGGTCACCCGGCCCAAGCTCACCGCGGCCCTCACGTAAAAACCCCCAGACCTAACACGCCGTTCATACATGTTCCTGGATACAAGAAATTGTAAGTACAAAAATGAAACTCAAAGCCACCTTGCTATTTCAAAAGCGTGACACAAAATCAAGAAGTCAGGCACTAGAGCATGGCCTTGAGGACACGGGGAGGGGTAAGCGGGGACGAAGTGAGACAGTGGCAGGGACATATATACACTACCAAACGTAGGGTGGAGAGCTAGTGGAAAGCAGCCGCATAGCACAGGGACATCAGCTAGGTGCTCTGTGACCACCTAGAGGGGTGGGATAGGGAGGGTGGGAGGGAGGGAGACGCAAGAGGGAAGAGATATGGGAACCTATGTGTATGTATAACTGATTCACTTTGTTGTGAAGCAGAAACTAACACACCACTGTAAAGCAATTATACTCCAATAAAGATGTTAACAATAAATAAATAAAAGAAGTCAGGTAGCTGCAAGGATATGACATCAGTTTTTCATGAGCTCTTAGAAGCTTTATTAGGACCAAGAGCTGAGTTGAGAAGCTGGACCAGGAGGGCCCCTCCCCGGGCCATCAGAGACGAGGGTTCGGGAACACGGGTTGTGATGGCGAAGCTGTCACCCTACAGTGAGGAAGGTTGCAGGATGTCCCCGCTCCCCGGCAAAGGGGTCCCTTTGCCATCCCATGGCCCCTTCGTGCCCTGCCCCTGGGGGTTGGGGGACCAGCTTCTGCCTTCTAACCTGAGAGATCATTGAAAGGTGCAGACTCGATGTCCTTCCCGACCAAACTCCATGGGAATGGGCCTCCCTTGGTTGAAGTGTCTGATGCCCTCTGTAGGGTGAAAGGTCATAGGTTGGGGGTCGAGAAGGCCAGCCCTGCCTGCCTTCCCTCCCACTGCTGTGCAGGCGCTGGGCCCATCCTGAGCCCCAGCCTGTGGTTCTCTAACTCTACACATTCCTGGTCCTGGACTCCGGCCAGGTGACTCTAGAGATATCTGGGCAGCCCTCGTGTTCTCCCTGAGCTGGCCGAGAGCCTCTGCGGTTGCATAAAGCAACGGTGCTTGCAGGGCGGGCGTTCCCGGGACAGGCCTCAGCAGCACCACTTGGAAAGTTTTCAGAAATACACCCGCTCAGGCCGGACCTGTATTCGTTTCGCGTGCTTTGCTGTAACAAATTACCTGGGTGCCTCAAGCAACTGACGTGTATTCCCTCGCAGTTCGGGCGGCCGGACGCCTGAAATCGCTGTGTCAGCAGGGCTCCCTCTGAAGCCCCCAAGGGAGGATGCTTCCTCACCTCTTCCAGCTCCTGGTGGTTGCCAGCAACCCTTGGCGTTCCTTGGCTCGTGGCAGCCTCCGTCGGCCTCTGTCACCACGTGGCCGGCTTCCTTGCGTGTGTCTGTGTCCACACCTCCCACTTTTTATAAGGCCACCAGTCATTGGATTAGCGCCCGCCCGTCACTGGATTAGCGCCCGCCCACCCTAACCGAGTATGGCCCTTGTTTTAACTTAATTCCATACGCAAAGAGACCCTGTCTCCAAATAAGGTCACGTTCACAGGGACTTAGAGTAAAAACCTTTGCGGGGACACAATTCCACCTCCAACACCACGCCAAGCTACTGAGCCAGAGAGGCTGCGAGTCTGGGGGTGCCCCCTCCCTAACTCTGCACGCCTGCCGGGCTTGCTCCCACCTTGCTGACCACAGGGATCGTGTCATTACCATCCCTTCCCCCACACCCAGGCCCCACCCTACCCCTGAAGGCTAGAAGCCGGTTCCATCCTGGGGACCCTTCTCGGCCCCCCTGCCCGGGCCATCTCTACAGCTCATGGCTTTAAATGCCAGCTAGAGGCTTCCGACCTTCAGCTGTGCCCTTGACCACCACCTCTAGGCCGGGGGCCCACAGCCCTCAGTTCAAATCCAGCCACTGCCTGTTTCCGTCAATGCGATTGTATTGAAACACAGCCCTGCTCACTCAGTGACACATTGTCTCTGGTGGTTTTCACTCTCCGAGGGCCCAGTGGAGTAGCTGTAACAGAGGCCGTATGCTCACAAGGCCTAAAGTACTGACTGTCTGAACCTTTACGGAGAAAGCTTGCTGACACCTGCCTGGGCACCAGTTCCACAGGCGGTGGATGTTTCCATCTGCTGTGGAGCAGGCGCTGAAGACCTAACGTGCCCAGACAGCTCTTTCGTTTTTTTCTTTTTTAATAATTGAGATATAATGGACATAAAACATTATATTGGTTTCAGGTGTCCAACGTAATGATTTGCTGTTTGTAGGTATCGCAAAACAATGACCACGATGTCTCGTTCACACCCATCACTACACATAGTTACAATGTTTTTTCTTGGGATGAGAAGTTTTACGATCTACTCTCCTTAGCAACTTTCAAATACGCAGCATAGGATTATTAACTATAGTTCCCATGCTGTCCGTCACATCCCATGACTGATTATTTTATAACGGGAAGTTTGTGGCTTTTGGACGCCTTCACCTGTTTCACACCCTGCTCCACGTCTTGCCTCTGGGAACCACCAGTCTGTTCTCTGTACCTGTGAGCTGGGTTTTTTGCTCTTCGTTTGTTGTCTTGAATTCCACATACAAGTGCGATTATACAGTATTCGTTTTTCTCTGACTTACTTCACTTAGCGTAATGGGTGGGACGCCCAGGTAAGTGAGTGGAGCTCTGAACACGGCCCCTTCCCCCGCCCCATCCCCACCCACCCAGCTGCTTCCCCTCGGCTCTGAAAGCTCCTCGGCTTTACAGAGGCCACACCCACGACCTGCCAAGCCTTTTCATCCTGAGACTGAAAGTATGGTTACCGCTGGTTCCTGCACCAAGTGTACTTAGTGTCCTCCAGACCAAAGCCCCTACACCCCACGGAGGCAGGACCAGAGAGAGAAGAGCCTCACTTCACTCTCCGTTTCCGCCCCGGGACGGCCTTGACGGCTGAGGCTGGGCCTCCATCCACGGGTCATCCAGGGTATCGAGGGCCTCCCCATTTGGGCTGTGCTGCCTTCCCAGCGGCTCTCCGTGCGTCTCTGGAGCTCGTTCCCGGGGCCCGAGCTCTGTTCCTGGAGGAAGCTTGAAACACGCCTGGGACAGCTGTCCGGCCCTCACTTCGTCTGCCCGGGAGTCGCGGAACTGACCGGCCATCAGCTGCTTCCCGCTGGCTGCGGGGGGTGATGGTGGCTCTCCTGCTACCAGATGCCTCTCGGGACATTGCTGCTTGGATCCTGTTGATGAGGGTGCTGGTGTTTAACTAGGAGAATGTTAAATGACGGCAGAAACGAGCTAGATCGGCTCGGGGGAAGCAGCAATGTGGAAAATACTCTGCTTTATGAGACGCAGCCTCTCCTCCCAGAAAAGCATACGGGGCAGGAGAGGCTCGGCTTGCTTACTTAAACCAAATGACAGGAGGCATATTCAAAGCTGTGTGGAGAAGGGTCTCCGGAGACAGACAGACAGACAAAGGTCTGGTCCTGGCTTTGCTACGTGTTTTCTTTGTGATCCTGGCAGGGTGGTCATTTCCTTACAGAAGAATGGGTCTCCGTGTGAGTGCTACACACCTTGCCTGGCGCCCGTCCCAGGAAGAGGGATGCTGGGGGCCACTCTGAGCACAGACTCCGAGCTCATGACCTTGACTGACAGTCCTCAAGGGCTCTCCGGCTCTTCTCTGCCTCCACGCCCAGCAGGTGATCGGGAATGTCTCTCAAGAACCCCAGTGACTCCCCATGGAAGGTAGATCAGCCTAATATGGCCTGCAGTGGGGATGAGGCGAGATGCGTGTTTGAAAGGGTGCTAGCATCCTCCCCAGGGAGAATCAGGCCAGAGCCCTTCAGCCCCAGGCCCTGTGTGAGCCCCAGTCCTGGTGGGGTGCCTCCGACCACACATGGTCTCCGAGCAGGTGGAGAGGTGATCTCAGCTCACACTGCAGTCGTGGTCTAGTGGACTCTATGACTTGTGCTTGACTTAGTTGCCGTGGTGTCCTCAGTGCCCAGAACAGTGTCCCAGACTGGGTCCAGATCTTTCCCACCACGGTGAGAAGGAAGAAGGGCAGCCCCAAGGCTATGTAATGGATTTCTCCCCGGAGCGTAAGTGAAGCCTCGCTAACAGGTCCATCCTCAGGAGGAGAACGTAGAGCTGGATTTCCATGCAGTGAAAGTGAAATCTAGTCTCTCAAGATACTTACCCTTTCCTACTCTGGCCCAATGAAGACCTTCAAGAGGAATGGGTTTCAAATGTGTCCTGTCCTGGGGTTACCCATCCTGAGAGCAGCACCTAGACGTCTCTGAGGTGCCAATCAGGGTTTGACAACCAGAGCACCTTACTGTTCCTCCAACTCTGGGGGCCCTACTGTCACCTGCGGTGACATTTGCTGGTTGATGGGAAGTGTGTAAGCAGAGGGACATCTGAACTCTTCTGTAAGGAGACAGAGGACACCAGAGATGGCCTGGTGGTCAGAGGGCGGTGATGGAAATTAGATGGGTGGGGGATGGATTAAGAGTGGAAATGACAGTGGAGTGCTCTGGTCTTTAAAGACTGGTGGTGGAAAGCATACGAGTTGGCGTCAGATTGATCTTAGCTTTGCCATCTACTACTTATATAAATTATTTTTACCACACTAGGCCTTAGTTTCCTCACCTGTATAAGAGCAATAATAACAATGTCTACTAAGTAGGGTTGCTATGAGTTCCTGGTACATAGTAAATGCTCAGTAAGGTGAGAAGGATGGCAGTGGTGGTGCTGATGGTGATGATGGCAGTGATATGATGACGTTGCTGGTCATGATGATGGTGATGATGGTGATGATGATGGTGGTGATGGTGATGATGGTGATGATGGTGATGGTGATGATGGTGATGGTGATGATGGTGATGATGGTGATGATGGTGATGATGGTGATGGTGATGATGGTGATGATGGTGATGGTGGTGATGATGGTGATGATGGTGATGGTGATGATGGTGATGATGGTGATGATGGTGATGATGGTGATTTAGGTTCAGAATCTCCTCCTGTGGGTAATCTGTCTACTTGGATGCTTTTGTGATTCATGAAAATAGTCACTGTGGTTAAGTTTATATGGTTTAAACAAAGTGTTAATTAGTAAATGCCCATTTATCATGTCTTCTTATGTTCAGGTTTTCTAATTGTCCTTGAAAACTACTTGTTTATCAAACTAATGCCAGTTCTCATTCTTAGATGTTGCAGTTTTGTGCCTGCAAATTAATAATCTTTGGTTTTGTTGTTGTTTCATAGGAAAGCTTTTTTTGGGAGATCCTTTTGATATGTTAAGAGCCTTTATGAGGATAGTTAAATGACTTACCCTATTAAGTTGAAAAAAATTAGTATTAAGTCAGAAAAAGCTTTAGCTGTGAAACCAAAACAATAAATATATGAGGGGCTTTATTACTTATTTAACTGGCATGGTGGGCTAAGGGCTGTTAAGTATACATGACGTGACATTATATGTAATTTGAGGGGGTTCCCTTATTATGCTGTATGGAAACCTCACTATGGTTACCCCAGACACTGTTTCTTAGGTTTTGTTTATGGTTTTGGGGGCTTTTTTGGTTATTGTTGTTTTTGTTCAGAGATCCTTTCTACTCTTTTTTTTTTTTTTTTTTTGTGGTACGCGGGCCTCTCACTGCTGTGGCCTCTCCCATTGCGGAGCACAGGCTCCGGACGCGCAGGCTCAGCGGCCACGGCTCACGGGCCCAGCCGCTCCGCGGCACGTGGGATCCTCCCGGACCGGGACACGAACCCGCGTCCCCTGCATCGGCAGGCGGACTCTCAACCACTGCGCCACCAGGGAAGCCCCCTTTCTACTCTTAAAATGTCCCTTCTTAGGTCCAATGTGTATTTGGCTGAGAGGTGGCACTTGTCAGGATGTGGGTTTCTCACACTGGTCCCATTAGGTGAGGATGGATGTTCGCCCACAGCACTCCTGTTTCCAGTTTTCAGATAGACTGAGAAGGTCCGGGAACCACCAACACTTTAATAGCCTTTCCGCTTCGGATATGATACATCTGATGCTTGTTAACTTTGGTGACCGGGGTTGAGATGAGTCTCCCTGCAACTGAAAGTACTGCTCATTTACACTGAATGACTTGGGCAGTCAGTCCCACGCGGCTTCCCCCGTTAGTAACGGCGCCCTGACAAGCCGTGCTCTCGGGAAGTGACTGAACCTGACGGTGCCTAGCCAACTGCCTTGGCACCCAAGGTAGAGAATTTTGTGACAAAGCATGTGACTTTTGCAAACTTTTGTTCCATGAAATTTGTTTTTCATATGCCTTGTGATGTAGTCTAGTGGTACATGGTGCAGCTAAAAGTAGAACCAAGTCACTGAACATTTTCAGTACCGAGGGATGTCAGCCTCCCAGGTCTACAATCTAGGTAGTGTGAAGTTATGTGTAAGTTCCAGGGGTAAGAAATGGCCACATTCCCAAGAGTTCACAGCTAGCCTCAGTCCTACTGAGATAGAAACAAGGATTTGAGGAGGGGCTGCGGAGGGGTGGGAGTCGGAGCTGTGCTAGGGGACAGGGGTACAGGATGAGGACACAGGCCCGGGCTGAAGGCAAGCTCCACCCACGCGAGGTTCCCCTCCCCCCAGTCAGACTTAGCTGCTACTCTGCAGAGACTCATTTTCCTCTTCTGCTTCCTGCTCCGCCGCGCTTACTGATAGCTCTGAGGTTAATCAGCTTGAGACGCACTCAGTCCATTTTGGAAAATAGGCTGCAATTGTTTGGAGTGGAGTTTCTATATAGACCTTCTCTGGAGAGCATTAAAGTAGCTGAGCCACAAGGCCGAGTGTTTGTCCCGCCTGTCCTGGGTGAGTGAAGCCAGCCAGGGAAACTCATCTCTGCTCCTCTTTGTGTCGGTGTCTGAGAAAACAATCATTATGCTGTAGAGCTGTTGCACGCTCTCACTGGAGGAAAAGGCTTGCTTTATCTAGAATTTTCCATTGCATCCAGGAGCAAATCTGCATCATAGCAATTTGTTGTTTTCTGCTCCAGGGACTGAAAAGCATACACAAGCTTGAGCTACTTTAGCAGCTTCCACGAAATGTGCCCTTGTCACTGACACACATGTAAAACTTTTTTCAAGATTCAAGATGAGGGGAATTTGCCTTTAATTGTTTAATTGCATTACTATAAGACCAATAAGAGTTGGTCTATTGGTCTATAAGGACCAATAGAGTTCCTCAACCTCGGTACTGCTGATGTTTTGGTCTGGATACTTCTTTGTTGCAGGGGCAGTCCTGCACATGGTGGGATTTTTATGAGCATCCCTGGCCTCCACTCACTAGATGCTACCTGCTAGCGTCCCCCTCCTCTCTAATCCCCAGTTGTGACAACCAGAGATGTCTTCAGACATCACCCGGTGTTCTCTGGGGCTAACATTGCACCCCACCCTTCTGGTGGAAATCACTGCCTTCGAGATAATGAAGATCCTTACTAATGCTTCAAGGGCATCGAATGCTCTCAGTGCATCTCTATTTAAAGAATGACACAAATGGATTTCTGGTTAATTTGCACAGAACCTGAGCCCTTGTGCTATAAAAGGTTGAACTCTCTTTTTTAGGTGACCCTTGGCAGCGCAGAATGACAGCTGAAATGTAATCAAAAAGCTCGTTCAAGCTTCCTGGGTAGAGTCCCGAATCCTCCAGATTATATCAGTTCATTATATTAGATCATGTGGGGTCTTTTCTAGTGGACAAATTGGATTTTTTTTAAAGCATGGCAGTTGGAATTATAATAACATTTAGGACTAAAAGGGAGGATGAGGGAAAAATTATTTTCTCTTGTCATGAATGCCCTTAATCGAATTTTAGAATGTCTGCTTGGAAGAGCAAGTTAAATGTTAGACAGAATGGAGTAAAGATGGGGACTTCCCCGGTGGCGCAGTGGTTAAGAATCCGCCTGCCAATGCTGGGGACACGGGTTCGAGCCCTGGTCCAGGAAGATTCCACGTGCCACGGAGCAACTAAGCCCGTGTGCCACAACTCCTGAGCCTGCGCCCTAGAGCCCGGGCGCCACAGCTACTGAAGCCCGCGCACCTAGTGCCCGTGCTTCGCAACAAGAGAAGCCACCGCAATGAGAAGCCTGCCCACCGCAATGAAGAGTAGCCCCCGCTCGCCACAACTAGAGAAAGCCCACGTGCAGCAACGAAGACACAACACAGTCAAACATTTTAAAAGATTAAACAAAAATTTCAAAAAAGAATGTAGTGAACACGTGCAGTTGCTTCCACGTGGTCAAAGTAAAAACAGATCCAAGATGCTCAAGGATCCCAAGAAAAATGAGCTACAGTGAACGCCCGTGGTGGTTCATTTTGTGTCAGCTTGGCTGGGCCATGATGTCTAGATATTTGGTCAAACGCTATTCTGGATGTGTCTGTGAGGGTGTTTTTGGTTGAGATTCACATTTAAATCAGTGAACTCTGAGTGAAGCAGTTTACCTTCCATAATGTAGGTGGGCCTCATCCAATCACTTGAAGGCCTGAAGAGAACACAAGACTGTCCTCCTCAGAGAAGAGTGAACGCTGCCAGCAGAATGCCTTTGGACTTGAACTGCATTGGCTCTTCTCCCTGCTGGCCAATCCTGAAGATTTTGGACTTGTGAGCTTCCATAATCACATGAACCAATTCTTTAAATCTCTTTATCTATCTATCTATTATCTACCTATTTCTTTATATCTATTCTATCTATCCATCTACCTGTTTCTTTGTATCTATTATATCTATCCATCTATCATCTACTTAGTTCTTTACATCTATCTATATCTATCTATCATCTATCATCTACCTATCAATCTACCTATGTATCTATCACCTATCACCTATCTATCCATCTATCTATCCATCTATCCATCCATCCATCTATCCATCCATCCATCACCCATCCCCTGTTGCTCTGTCTCTCTGGAGAACCCCGGCTAATACAACTGCTGAGGCTACTTCCAGTGCCCAGCATTTCCTGTTAACCGCTACCATCCCCTCACCTTCTCTTGGCTCTTCAGGAGCGTAAGGCTGTAGACGCCTCCTGGGAGGGTTACGAAATGCTTGGTTTTTGGTTCTCTTTTTGTTTTTATACTGCAGAGGCAGCAGGATGCCAAGTCTTGGGGAAGAAAGGTTTACTTTGGGGTTTGCAGAGGGCAGCATTGAACCAGCATGGCAGCTGTGAAGTTAGAAAAAGCTGCAGGACCACAGAAGAACCCCAGAGACCGCAGAGGCAAGAGGCAGATGTTTCAAAAAGAATTCATTGATTAAAAACCCGACCCCAGGCCCTCCCCGCTGCCCTGCCCTTTCTCGGGGTGCCTGAGCCCGCTGCCCATAGGGGTCGGGCAGTCCCTCCACGTCACGTGGGCCTGTCACACCTGCAGCCTTGCTCCTGAGCACACACGGGCTCACGGCCTCCACACCCGGCTTGTGGACGAGCCAGAACCAGGTGCGGGAGCGGGCTCGTTCCGGGCTGGCGTGCGCGGGTGCACTGGAGTCGGCGTAAGCTGTTAGCGTGCGCACAACGCTCATCTCAGGGCCGGGGTTCCTCCGCGCCTGCCCCTTGGCCCCCCGCCATTTGCGTTAATCAGGTGGAGTCTCATGGTGTCTCTGGTCCTACATCATAAACGAACAACCACCACAATCATGATGAGAAGTTAACATCAGCCGAATGTTCACGCAGCCCCATCAGGGAGGTTCTGGAGGGTTCCTCTTGCTGGCGATGAGCTGAGCGCCGAGAAGAAGACCCAGCCGCCCAGGTCCTGCAGGTACCGAGCGGGGACGTGGGACGCGGAGGGCGCTGAGGGCGCATTGCTTGCTCCCAGGCTGCGCCGCTGGCTCACGCAGCTCCATCGGGGGCTGACTCCGGTTTGAGGATGCAGCTGAGGCCGTCCTCTGAGGCCGGCGGGCATCGATGCCGCAGGCGTGGACCTGAAGGCCAGTGCAAGTCCCTTCTCCCCGGGCCCGGGGAGGAAACATCCCAGGGCTTCTCAGCCCCCCGGGAGGGCACATGCCAAGAAGGGAGCTGGTCTCCCCAGATCTGGCCAGGGCAGCCGTGGGCCTCACACATGGCCCACCAGGGGCTTGGCAGGGGGGTGTCTGCTGCCCGGGTGACCCTGGGCGAGCACGGGGCTCTGGGTTCCAGGGGCGGCAGCCAGGTGAGGCGGTGGCACGGGAAGATGATGTCCTCCGCTCCAGAACCTCTCGAGGCTGCACTTGCTCCAGTAACGCTGGTAAGCTGTGAGGGGACTTCTTGCCGAAACCATTCAAGGGCTGAGCTTTGTACCGGGGTGACATGAGCCCAGAGACGGGGGGCACAGCGTGCAGGAGCCGGGGCAAAAGCCAGCCTTGTCGACCTCTGGGTCACACGGGGTCCCCAGAGCGTCCTTTGGCCCTCAGGATGGCCGGCCCCGCTCCGCTGATCACTAACTGGGCCTCCGGCCTCCTCTGTGCTTTCTTGCTGCTGTTCTGGCACACAGTCTAGATGGGCATCGATCCAACCATCCCCTTCTGGAATCTTCTCTCCCTGCTAACCCACAGTCTCTGCACCATCCCAGCATGTTGTCCACGTTGGAAGCCCTGTTCTACTGATACTGGTTTCCTTATTAACCAGGAGGTTAATGTCCGCAATTTTCTTTTCATGTTACAAAACGCTGCGTACAAAATGGCCCATTCAGACAGGCGGAGAAATGAGGTCCAGAGATGCTAATTGAGGAACTTCTCGCTCCAGCAGGGGCCAGGTGTGAACCAGGCAGGTGTGAGGCTGCCGCAGTGCAAAGCCCACCACCCCACACCCTTCCTCAAGCCCCCCCCGCATCACTTTACGGTTACTGGTGTGTCTGCTTACTGTTACCGGGGCCCTCCTTATGGCTGCCGTAAGGAGGTGTACGATTCCGTGGCTCTAGCATATTCACAGACATGTGCGAGCATCCTCTCAGTTGATTTTAGAACATTTCCATCACCTGAAAAAGAAACCCTGTTTCCTTTAGCTCTCATCCCCTGTATCCTCCCTGCCCCCTCACCAGCTCTGAGCAGCTGCTGTCTCTAGATATTTCCCTAGTCTGGACATTTCACATAAATGGAATCATATAATACGTGGTCTTCCGTGGCTGGCTTCTTTCACCGAGCATAATGTTTTCAAGGTTCACTCGTATTGCGCCGTATTATCATTTTTCTTTTTTTTTTTTTTGTGGTACGTGGGCCTCTCACTGCTGTGGCCTCTCCCGTTGCGGAGCACAGGCTCCGGACGCGCAGGCTTAGCAGCCATGGATCATGGACCTAGCCGCTCCGCGGCATGTGGGATCTTCCCGGACCGGGGCACGAACCCGCGTCCCCTGCATCGGCAGGCGGACTCTCAACCACTGCGCCACCAGGGAAGCCCTGCGCCGTATTATCAGTACTGCATTCCTCTGTATGGCCAAATAATGGAATATTTTACAGTGGAATAATGTTCCATTTGTGTGTGTGTGTGTGTGTGTGTGTGTGTGTGTGTGTGTATGTATATATACAACATTTTGTTTATTCATTCCTCAGTTGAGGGACCTATTTGGGTTGTTTCTACCTTTTGGCTGTTATATATAATGCTGTCCTAAACATCTGTGTACAAGTTTTTGCACAGACATTCGTTTTCATTTCTTTCAGGTACATACCTAGCAATAGATATTCTAGGTCACATGGTAACTCTGTTTAATTGTTTGAAGAACTGCCAGACTGTTTTCCCAAGGGCTGCACCGTTTTACATTCTCTGTGTGAGGCACGGTATGAGCGTTCTGAATTCTCCATATCTTCATCCACGCTTGTTATTATTTGGATTTTTGATCCTAGCCGTCTTCGTGGGTGTGAAGTGGTATCTCACTGTGATTTCGATTTGCATCTCTCTGGTGCCTCATGATATCGAGCATCTTTCAGGTAATTATTGGCCGTTTGTGTATCTTCCCTGGACAGATGTCGGCTAACAATGACTCTGGACCCTGGGCACCGAGCTTCAGTCTTCCCATCTGTAAAATGGGACGACCACTGCCCATGCAGCACTCTTACAAAAGACAAGATGTAGGCTGTAGAAACACTGTGACTCTGATCTGAGGAGGCGTGCAGTTGACAGCTGCTGTCTCAGGAGCTACTGAAACCGGGGGTAGACAGCCGCTCATAGCCTGGGGGCACCCATCCCTTGGCACGTCTGCCCTGCTCTCCTCCCCTTACCCCTGCACACAGGCTTTGACTGCTCCATGGCCAGCAAGCAACACTGTAACAAAATCTGTGGCGGATGAAGCCTTGTCACAGTAAAGCTCTTTCAGGAAAGCAATTTACCAAATGAACAGCTGTTCAAATGGTGTGAGCCGGCAGCTAGGTTTCTGGCTTTTCAGCATATGGTTGATGTCCTGAGTAGAACAGTGTCTGTCCCAGAAGACATACGACCTCATTTGGAAACAGCGTCCTTGCAGATCTAATTTGTTGAGATGAGGTCACACTGGATCAGGGTGGGCACTGGCCCAGCGACCGTTGTCCTTAGAAGAGGAAGGAAATTTGGACACAGATGCACAAGAAGACGTCCACGTGACAACAGAAGCAGCGATTGGATTTATGCTGCGACAAGTCGATGGTCGCCAAGCAGTGCCAGCAGCTGCCAGAAGCGGAAGGGGCCGAGAATGACCGTCACCTGCAGCCTTCTGGGGGCATAGGGCCCTGCCCCCACCTTGATGGCAAACTTCTGGCACCCAGAGCTGTGAGGTTACACGTCGCCATTGCTTTAGGCCGCCCAGCGTGTGGTGCTTTGTTACGGCGGCAACGGGGAACTAACACAGGTGACAATGGCGTTAGTAACGATGAGCAAAAGCCCTGGGGTGGAGGGGCGATTCTGCTCCGCGGTGAGTGTGTGTCTGGCATTTCTCTTCAGATTTATGTACCGAGAACGACCCTCTAGCCAGTGACACTAAATGCGTCAGACCCCCGTTCCAGCCTCAAGTTGTTGGTTTGGCCAAAAAGTTCGTTCGGGTGCTCCTGTAAGATGTTACAGGGAAAAAACCTGAACGAACTTCTTGGCCAAACCCAACAGTAAGGGAGACGGACACGTGCATACAAGCTGCAGGGCCCAGGGGTGACCCTAAGGGCTGAGGAGGGGCAAGGGCTATCGGGAGATGCAGACTCTGGCCAGGTTCAGGGCTGCCCGGCTGCCCCCCAGGTCCTCATCAGGGGAAGACACCTCCAAGTCTCTCCCAACTCAAATCTGTCGTCTGATGCTGGATCTTGAGGTTTAATGATTGCGATTGTTTTCTCATCCTGCTCATAAAGGTTCCGGAAGACCTTTGGATAAATTAGCTCATTTATCAAAAGCTGCTCACAGCCATGCCTGGGCTTTACTACTCATCACGCCTTCGAAGTCTGTGCCCAGAGGGCCTTCCCAGCGCGGGGCCAGCGGCTGAACCCAACGAGTGTGTCTTAATCAACTTCATTAAGCTTTTCCATTTTATGACATTTTAAAGTAGACGATGAGACTCAAGGTGCCTGCCGTCCAATAGTTTGGCTTTGTGTCTGGGAAACAGTTTGTGAAAATACCCCTCATTTTTGCATGTTCGTATTTCTATTGAAACCATCTGGCAACTCTAGTAAAGTGAAAAGGAAAAGTCTCTGAGATGTAAGAAAAAACACACCATGAGAAGAAAAGCAGGAGCTTTATTATAATCATTATTATTCTTGAGGTTAACCACTGATAAACTCATTCAGAAGAACATTTTGCTTTCAGTGATCTACAGATACATGCCAGATGTAGCCAAAAGGACAAGAAAAATGCACCTTGGGAAACAGCACGGCAGTCCTGGCCGCCACACTAAAAAGTATCAAGGATGCGTCTTCATTTCTGCAGCGGAGGGTGCAGTGGTCCCCACAGACTGACCCAGCGCCGCCTGCTCTCAGCATCCTTCTGAGATGCCGGCTCCAGGGGACGGCCGGGAGGAGGCCGCCCACCCTGTCTGCATCTCTAAAAGCCAGCCTCAGTCTTTAGCAACATCTCAGCGATTAAGAACTATGAGAGGTGACCACACGGTGCCCTGAGGGTGAGACCCCGGCTGCCGCCGCAAGTCAGTGAGATGGGAAACCAAATGTTGCCTTTAGGGTGTGAAGCAGGGCTGGCTTTTTCCTTAGGGAAGGGTGAGGGCTGGGTCGGCTAGGTCTGTGTCGCGGATGTGGAGCTGGAAAGGGCGTCGGAGAGGCTGCGGTGTGCCCACTGCTGAGCCCGCGGCGAACACCGGGCTGGCAAGCGTGCCCGCTGGGCTGCCCCCTCTCCCAAAGCATCTGCTCCGGGAGGTTTGAACATCTGGGTAAACGAGCCCACTGGCTTTCCAGAGAAGCAGGGCACCCAATAGCCATCAGCCAGCGAGAGGTCTAAGGCAGCTCCGGGTAGGAAACCTGGACAGACAGCGTAGGATAATTGGAGAGGCCCCAGTGAACACGGGCCCAGGTCCGTGGGCCCTTGAGCAGAGGGAGTCCCTGACACTTGGACTGATGGACAGACAGGCTTTTCTAACTCCAATGGCGCGTGGCAGGTCTACTTTTCCCTAGGGAGACAAAGGGCAGGTTCTCGCCTGGTCTTTCCACGTGGTCAGTGCTTTTGCTCTCGTGTTCCAGGATTAGCTATGCATCTCTTCCTCCACCTGGTCAGCGATCAGGCCCCAAACTCAAGCCTGTCTGGATGGTGGGGCAGTGCAGGACTTGGGACCCTCATTCTGGAAGGTATTCCCTCTGGGCAAGTTTTTCAGCAAGATGACGCCTGGAATGAAAGCGCCGTTTCAAAGCTGTAAGCTTTTCCCCGGCTCTCCTGGGAGCGCTTGGTGTCGTCCTGTGCTGTGACCCCTCATCACGCAAAGGAGAGAAATGCAGTGATGCTGTTGCCTGTGTCAAAAGTCCCCCCTGCTCAGTTTTTCTGTAATTAATGCTCTCATCTCTTTCTCTCCCACTAGGTATTAAGACTTTATTGTCCTCTTACCGAGAAGCATGAAATGATTGAGTTTTCCCCTGACCTGATCTAACCCTCCCAAATTTGTGCCCGCTTGTTTTTGAGACCAGGGCAATTGATGAACCGGAACTGAAGCTAAACTCTGAACAATTAATTCCATTTCACTCAAGTCTTGGCAACTTCTGCTAATGGCACTTGTAGCGCCACAGTGATTCGCAGACAACACCTGCCAGGACTCCCTGGAAACAAGCTTTGGGGTCTGATTCTAGCTTTAGATACGGAATTTCAAGGCAAAGGAAGGGGCGCTCTGCTCTGTCTTAAATCTCCCAGTGGAGCTTGTCTTGAAGAAATGCCAGTTCTCTTTGCTGGGGAAATACCAGGTGTCGGGGAACGGAGGCAGGGCTGGTGAGGGCGCGGGGTCCTCGCCACTCATTTGCGAGGCTGCTGGATGTGCTGTGTCCTCGGGGAAGCGTGCTTGTCCATGGAGGCGTGGGGCTTCTGGTGGGCCACCTGGGCGGCCGCCGGGGGGAAGTCCTTGTCGCCCTGGCGGGAGACATGGAAAGCACTGGCTCATCAACCGTGAACAGCTGAGTGAGTACGTGAGCGACACCCAAGCCCAGCATCTTCTGGCTGCCCTCTGGGGACGGGGCGGGTGGGTGGTGGAGTGGGGAACCTGTGGGCAGGTAGAAGCCTGTCTCCTGGGACTGCTGGGGGTCCTGAAGCTCTCTGGAGAGCCCAAGCAGGCACCAACGCCCGCGTCCCTTCCAGAAGGTGAGAAAGCTCGCTGTCTCTGCCGCCACGCCACGGGATCAGGTACCACGTGACTCACTCAGAACTAAGCTGGGCGTTGGATGGCTTTCTTCTGCTAGAACACTTCTTGTGATTTTTTTTTTTTTTTTTAATTGAGGGGCAAGACAGAACCAAATCCAGGGTCTTAAATTCAGATTTGCTGCCACAGCTGCGAGCTGGGCCTGGAGCACTCGTTGGGAAGGAAACACACAGGGCAGGGCTGGAAGCTGTGAGATAGGCCAGATTCAACCAGCCGGGTCTCAGAGAAGGTACCCGGCTGTTTGTCAGGGAGGAATTGCCTTCTTGTGCATTTGTGACAGGGGCTGGGGTCCAGCCCACCCCGGGCAGGATAGAGCCATGGTGAGCTCCTGGCTGAGCTGTGGGGTGACCTCAGATTTGTGTGGGCATTTAATTTCCTCGCGTGTAGCAGATGTGCCATCCGTCTGTCCCACGGTCCCTGGACGGCTGTGCTGAGCTGTCCCCAGCAGTGGCGTTTTCTTTACACATCATCATATGCCAAGGGCTCGAATGGGCTGTGAACCGCAGACAGATGGATGGAACTAGTGCAGTCCCCATATGGGGGCTTGCTGGGGGGGGGGGGTCTGCGGTTACAAAAACGTTAGGTCTCACGAGAAGAGGGGGCTCTTGAAAGGCAAAGAGAGTGACCAAAACCCATTCGTTTGGTTCAGAGGGCAGAAACTATCTTCTGTGATGGGCCACGTGGTGACTATTTTAGGCTTTTCAGGTCATACTCTCCACGCTCTGCCAGTGCGGTATGAAAGGACCGTAGATGATATACATCCACGAACAGCAAGGCTGTGTGCCACCGAAACTTTATCCATGGACACAGAAGTTTAAATTCCACGTAACTTTCACGTCACGCCATATCGTTCTTATTTCAAGTGTTCAACCATTTAAAATTTAAAAACAGTCTCAGCTCACAGATCAGCCTGGAACCCTGTGCCGACCCTGGCTGAGTCTAAAGAGAAGGGAGGCGGGCGAGGACAGCGGAGAGGCAGCTGCACCAGCTCAGGCTGTGGGCTCCGCGTCACCACCGTCCCACCCGCCCTGATGCTCCATGGACAGGGCGCGACTGAGTAAGTGACCTCCGGACCTGGGTGGACAAGTGGGGTTGAATGAGGACAGGAGGAATCAGGACATTGCGGGCCGAGGCCCCGAGTTGATGAAAGGGCTCTTACCCGGGCGATAACGCCGGAGATGAACACGGTCGGTTTGGGCGGACTGGAAGACAAGAAGGAAAAGACATTGACCATCGCGACTCACAAAAGAGGAACACGCCGGTGACGCGAATGTGGAGGCTGGTTTCAGGGCCGTGTGACAAACAAGGACCCTCTGGAGGGAACAGGAAGCGGGAGGCACGCCTCTTCCTGTTATTTCATCACATGGACCCCGCTGGCTGCTGCACTCAGGACACTTGCCGCTTCTCCTCCTCCGCAGGCTGAGAGAGGAGATCGGTCGTAGCAGACGGCGGGCGCGTCACCAAAGAGCCCTCTTTCGGTTTTTGGTTAAACCTTAAACTGTAACTATGCGCAAGCACAGTAGTTTTGGTCTCAAGAGATACGGACCTGGGCGCTCCCCGGAGCAGGGCAGGAGCGGGGGCATGCTGGATAAACGGGAGACTCCAACCAGGGAGCTTCCTGTCCTATAGGCTGAGGGGCTACCCTTTCAGAGCCCTCGCAGAGTCCACGGCTTCCAGAAGCTTCTAACGGGTGAGATCCCAGAGCCGATGCAAAGCTCCTGGCCCCTACAGGACCCCAAGTATTAAAAACATTTGGTCCTTTGTGTATATGTACCACATCTTCTTTATCCAGTCTTCCACTGATGGACACTTAGGTTGCCTCTATGGCCTGGCTATTGTAAAGAGTACTGCAGTGAACATTGGGGTGCATGTGTCTTTTTGAATTACGGTTTTCTCCAGATATATATACAGTGGAATATTACTCAGCCATAAAAAAGAATGAAATAATGCCATTTGCAGCAGCATGGAGGGACCTGGAGATTCTCATACTGAGTGAAGTCAGAGAAAGACAAATACATGATTTCACTTATATGTGGAATGTGAAAAAAGGGTACAAATGAACTTATCTACAAAATAGAAATAGAGTCACAGATGTAGAAAACAAACTTATGGTTAGAAGCAGGTAAGGGGAGCTAGAGATAAACTGGGAGACTGGGATTGACATATACACACTACTATGTATAAAATAGATAAGTGATAAGGACGTACTACTGTAGAGCACAGGGAACTCTACTCAATGCTCTGTAATGGCCTACATGGGAAAAGAATCTGAAAAAGAGTGGGTATATGTATATGTAAAATTGATTCACTTTGCTGTACACCTGAAACAAACACAACATTGTAAATCAACTATAATCCAATATAAATTAAAAAAAAGAAAAGTAAGGTCCTTGTGAAGCTCTTACCACTTCTTAACCTCTTTCACGGTACTCAGGTGGCCCACCTTGTCACCAATCCCGAGGGGACGGAATATAGGACCAAAGCAGTACATGTTCATTGTCGAAAAGCAACAAGCCAAGCACGTTAGAACCACTTGTCGTTCTACCACATGGAGAAAACCACTGTTAACCCGTGCAATGTGCTTCCAGCCTTCCTTTCTATGGATAGACAGATGCCCTTGTTTTCTTCTTAAATTTCCATTTTTCTTAGCAAAAGAATCACCTTGTTTTGTCGTCTGCTTTCTGCACTTAGTATCTGGCGAGCTTACTTCTATGGTGCTAACAGACTCTTCTATGCCTTTAAAAAAATAACTGCATGTGTCATAGTTCAAAAGCGTCAGAACACAGTTCCATGTGGTACACAGGTGTGCACACCACCTCTGAAATGCCTCAGTCGGGGGTAAGGGGACCCGGGAGCTGTAGATGAGTGCAAGGCCGGCCAGTGGGGAGAGGGAGATCCTCCCGGAAGTGGCCAGTTTTGCTTAGGGCTGGTCTTGTGCGCGGGAAGAGCGGAATCCATGCCTGACCTGCCCAGCTCGCCTTCCACTGGCTCTGTCCTTCCGCCCTGCCGCAGGGGTCCTTGTTTTAGCTTTCTTCTGCTGCAGGCAGAAGTCTCACGATTCAGAAAGTTCACTATTTGCATCCTAAAGAGTTTAACAAAAACACCCCAAATCCCCCCAAGTAACTTGTTACTCCACGAGACTAAGAAACTTCAAGTCTCACTAAGCAGCACAGAAATGTTCCCTAGTCAGCCAGGGGTGAGTAAGTTTGGCTCAAGTGTTAAGTCCCTGATGTAGGACGTTTGGATTTGTTTGGAGTCCAAGGAATCCTGCTTTCACTGGTCCAAATCACCCACAGCCTCTGTCTCCAGGGATTTCACGGCCAAGGGTTTCGCATCTGAAGCTTGAGAACCATGCTCTAGATTCTAATATTGTAGAGGAACCAAGAAACGGCATTCCACAGCATTTCCAGCAATTGAGATTCCCACCAGCAATGCATAAGGGTTCAATTTCTCCACATCCTCACCACTTATTATTTTTTGGTGTTTTTTTTTTTTTTTTTTTTTTGGATAGTAGCCATCCTAATGGGTGTGAAGTGGTATCTCACTGGGATTCAATTTAGCAACTAATTTTAAGAGTAAGCTTTTTGCAGCAAGGAATAATAAATGTCAATCTGTATTGATCATTCAAGGTCTTTAGGACATAACCCCACCCCCACCCCACCCCGCCTCGCAGCAACAAAGTTCTCTCTCCTCTAAAAAACTGAAAAGGCCATAATTGACCATAAGGACATATAACAGCTGCCTGTGCAAAGATGACAGAAGCCTGGCCTCTCGCGCCATACTTAGGAGCGGTATCTGTTTTCACACAGCTCTTTGTCAGGGTGTGCAATGCTGGCTTTCATCAGGCTTGCCCAAAAAGCCCCAAGCTCGATGCCTTTTCCATCTACAATTAATAGCATCTCAAATTGGTAAATGATTGTCTATTACATTTACATAGTAAAAACGCTTTGTAAACTCTTTGAGACATGGTAGCTTAAATTCACAAACCCCAGGAACTAGAGTCTGCTCTCGAAGCTGTGTTTGCAAAAACACACACATTTTAAATTCCATTGGGGTTCCACGCGAAGCATAAACTACGTTTCCAAGATTCTATAAACTGTGATAGCAGCTTTGAGGATTTATTTAATCTGATGAAAATCATTCTGACAGATGTTGTTTTGAAGAGGCAACAGTACTTTCTCCCAGGAAACAGAGACAGTGAAAAATATCATTCCTGTCCTCCCCACATCCTCGGGCCTTTCCAGTTTTTGAAAACCCTATTTATTTAAATTTAAAGAAACTGCGAACCTGATGCAATTAGCAGGGATTAGAGCGCCGGTAACCCTCCTACACATCAACAGAAACTGCAACTTCACCACACCTGGCCTGTGCACACGCCAGATGTTTGATGCACGTAGGTTTCCAGTATTCACCTGTCAAGGACCACATCATATTCTTAACGGGGTCGTTTGTCCTAAACAAAAGTATCCTATTCTTTATTTTATAAATTTCCTTGATGAACAGGGTTTATGCCTTATTGACATCCTCAGAAAAGGCAGAAGGCAGGACAAAATGCCAGAAATGCTTAGTGAATGCATGACCCTGTGGAAAGCAGACGCCTTCAGGACTGAGTTTTCATGGTCTCATCTTTAAATGAAAGTCCCGAGGGCTGAGAAAACTGAGTTCATATCTTAAAAACTCTGCTGAGGGCTCCCCTGGTGGCACAGTGGTTGAGAGTCCGCCTGCCGATGCAGGGGACACGGGTTCGTGCCCCGGTCCGGGAAGATCCCACGTGCCGCGGAGCAGCTGGGCCCGTGAGCCATGGCCGCTGAGCCTGCGCGTCCGGAGCCTGTGCTCCACGATGGGAGAGGCCGCAACAGTGAGAGGCCCACATACCGCAAAAACCAAAAAAACCCACAAAAACCAAAAAACTCTAAAACAGCGCGAATATGGAAATAAATTTCTATATATTTATTTCACTCATATCCAAAACACCACGTAAAAAAAATAATTGAGATCACATTCTTTTTTCCGTCCTAAGACTTCACAACCTGGACCGTCAGCGCAGGCCCCGGGCAATGTGGACGTTTTCTGTCCAGCCCTGAGAGGTGTGAGTGCACTGGCTGGTGGGTGAGTCGGCCTGGACGGGGGTCTAATGGTGACCTCGTCCAGCTTCCCGCCCATGTGGAGCACGGCCCCAGCCGAGGACTTCGTGCCTCTGCAGATGAGGAGCTCATGGCCCTCTGGGTGGCCTCACGGTGACACGGTCTCTGGCTCCCTGCCCTTCGCCCAGTGGCCCCCAACCCAAGTCCACGACCTCCCCTGTGGGACAGGCCCTGCATGTTTGAGGGAGGTTAGCAGGGCTCTTTCCCAGACTCACGGGCATGACCGCAAATTCCCTCACAACCTCAGGCCCCTCCCTGCCTCCGTTCTGCTGCGGCTTCGAGGGTTTTCCCCGAGACGCAGTGGACGCTGAAGATAAGCTCCTCTGGCCCAGCCCGGCCTTCTGCAGGACACCCGTGTGCCCGGTCCAGGCACACTGACGCTACCCTTCTCGGGGACTACGGAGAGCAGTTCAGCCTGGGGAAGCGACTCTGGGCGCCCTGATGAGAATCAAAATGCTGCCCACCTTCCCTGCATTGCTGTTGATAAGCAACGTGGTCAGAGTGACTAGTGCCCGCTCCCCTACACTGGCCCACGTTCCCAGCTAGTGATAGGGAGTCATTTCCCTTCTTTCCTGGAACCCCAGGGGCTTCAGCCCTTAGAAATCCTTTTTAAGGGGGGATTCCACCCTCAGAAAAGTGCAGGGCCTCTTCTTCATCTAAAAATAGGCTTCCCTGAAGTGGGACGGTCAGGTGTGGGTAGGGTTCCCGCTTGGCTGGCCAGCCTACGCCTTCCCAAGCATCCTGGCGAGGACTGGGGTCGAGGGTTCTAGCTCACAGACCCCTTTTCATGTTAGCAGTTCTGGTCTGGGCTCAAGGCAATCCACCAAGTCATCCTCTGCAAATGCTTTCTCCTCTTCATGTAAATACACTCTGGAAGAATCAGTGGGCATTGTTTACAGGAGATGGGGACACACAGCTTTTAATGAGTTGTTTGTTCTCTATTTTCTCTGCAGGATGGGAATGATCTTAGATGGTTACAGCTACTACTTACTGATGACTTACCGTGGGCCGGGCACTGAGTTAAGGGCTTTACACAGAACTGTGGTATCTAACCTTTCAACCCTACAAAGTAGAAACTATTATCTGCATTTTACAGATGAGGGAACCGTGAATCAGAAAGATTCAGTAACTGGCCAGACAGCTGCACAGTAGACAAGTGTTCCAAGCCACACTTGGAACAAGGGCAGCCCAGGGCATTAGCCTGATGCCCTCATTTTAGGGCTGAGAGTTGGGTCGTGGAGCAGCCTCTATTTTTAGGTTCTGGCTGCTATACATGATTTAGAGATGTAGATTTTTAAAGTAAGTAATCTAAATGCAATCAGAGGATCCCTTGTTCAACCAGACAGTACAAGGTATTCAAATCTGCCTAAGCATTTACTTTCTGACTTGATAATGGATTTTTTTTTTCTTGAACACTATCATTTATGTCTGTAGCACTTAAGTAGGGTACAGAGCGCTTCCACATAAATTATTAATGCAACTGATTCTCTTCAGCAGGTGTTATCCCAATTTTATGGGTGGCTGGAGGAGGCTGAACCTTGTTTCTGGTCCCAGAGGCACAGCCTGGAGGACGTGGGTCTGGAGCTCTCGGCTTCGCGTTCTTTGTTGGGTCGCGGGTCCCACCATCACCCACATCTCAGCTCCCGAGCTTCAGGAACAAAGCCCGGTGGGGGTTTCAAACTATCCATCAAGTCAAGATGCAGTCAGCACAGTCTAAGAAGGAGGCCCAGAGGAAAGGTGGCAGGTGGACGCCAGCGAGTGTGGGTTCTGATGTCAGACCGTCCTGGCTCTGCCAATGATTGGCTGGGAGGCTGGCATTTGACCTTCTGAGGCTCGGTTTCCTCATCTGTAAAACGGGAGGCAGTGGACTCTCCCTCGCCAGGTGACTCTACGTACACATGCTCCTAGGCGCACCGCAAGCACTCAGCAAATGGTAGGTGTCCTTATGGCTCCACTGCTAATTCACAACTGGGTCAGCTCTGCCTCATCTTCAGATCCCCTAGCCATGCAGAATAACCCGGCTCATCTGGGACAGAAAAGCTCCCAAGTAAGCAAAAGGAGGGTCTGGGATGCACAAAACAGGTGTCACCAAACTGAAGAAAAACTCTCTAGGCCCTCGATCTATCTGAGTCCCATTTTGACCTGATGGGAACGGCCTGGGCTTGCTTGTTAGTTTCCCAGCCCACTGAAGACAGGAAGAAAGCCTGAAAGTGATGAGGCCTCGGGAGCTCACAGCGAGGCTGCTGCGCTGCGGCGAGAGGCTCCACCCAGACCACTGGTCCTCCTCCATCCACAGCACAGGAAGCAAGCACGGAAGGAAGCTGGCGGGGACACTGGCAGGAACACCGCGCCATCCAGGCTACATCAGGACCTGGGAGCGGTCATCACGTGACGCTCCCTCCCTTCCCGGTGAGAAAGCACATGGGCGCTCAGAAAGGGATTTTCCCCTGAGACTCTCCCTCAAAGTCAAAGCCACCTGGTGAGTCAGGGAGCACCGTTCTCATGAACACTCAAGCCCAGAAAGCCGGGTCAGGGTTTCAATTTCGTTTTCTGACCAGCGGCTAACACACTGGGGGCGGGGCGGGGCGAAGGGGCGGGGCGAAGGGGCGGGGCGAGGCGGGGGAGGTACTTCGTAGCGGGGAGTCTGGGCGGAGCCTGAGAAGGCGGAGTTTAGGCTGAGATCCGTGCGTGTGAGTGTGCACGCGCGTGTGTAACGCGAAGGACACGATGCCACAGCACAGCGAGCGGAAGGAAGGGGCACGGTTTAACCTGCTGCTGTCAGCAGAGCGAATGGGGCCTAAGGCCCCCTCTTCTCTTAGTGATGGAGGCGGGATGGTCTGGGTCCGGCTCCCAGGACAGACTCCTGGGAAAAGGCACCTCCTGGGTGACCCTCCTCAAGAAAGGACAGAGCCGTGAGGTGATCTAGAAGCAGATGCCGCGGCTATATTTGGACTTTAATACCTATGGCTTTGTGTTTTCATAGAGTTTACGGAAAAACATATTCCCACCAGGGGTGATTTTAAATACATTTCCTAGTAAACGGAAGGAAAACAAAATCCTTCCTAACCTCTGTAGTTCTTGAAATATCTTTCTGCCTTGGTGTTCATTTATTTGGGCTGTTAATTTTCTGGACACCAAAATACTAATTAGCATGGCTGGTGACCAGAGGGGACCATCTCACTTGACCGCACCCATACATTTCTTCGTGTGTCATTCTTCAAAGCGCGACAGTCAAGGTTGTCTCCCGCCTTCCGCCTGATTTTAGGAGCTTCGAGAACTCCCACAAGATGGCACTGCTGGCCCTCTTAGCTGGTGGCTCTTGGGCCAGCAAGGTTTTGGCCGGCTCAGCCAGGACCAGGGTAACGGGGAACTGGGGGTCCGCGGTGGGCAGGGGCTGCTGGCACCTTAGGACAAGTGTGTTCCCTTCTCCCTATGGGTTAGGTCATTGTCCGGGGAGTCTCACTAAAGGGCAATGAAACACGTCTCAAGGGCTTTAGGTGAAATTCTAAATCTAGAGAAAATAATCAGGGACCCAACTCCTTGTAGGAATTGGAATGCAGAGTTTGCAATATCTTTTTAAAGGGCATGAGCAAAGATGCTCTTCTGGGGGACAACGTCTGCGCTCGTGTTTACACCTTTGTTTCAACGAGAAGGCCAAGGTTCAGCATCGGCTGTGGTGCCTCTAGTTCCCTGACTCAGGCCTGCTGATCCCAGGATGCCATGACTCTGGGACAAAGCCCAACCCAGCCTGTGCCTCTGAGTCTGTCCTAGAGATGTGTGGGGTCCGGTCTCCAGCGGGAGGCTGCTCTTCTTTGGGATTCTGAAAAGACTGCTCTCCAGATGACACTCCACCCACAGATGCTTGGCTGATTGTCGACCCAGAGGCCAACACTTCACCACCTGCTTGTTTCGAGAAGGCTGCCACCCCAAGTACTGAGTGTGTAGGGCGAGGATGGCCTACGTGTAAACGATGTGTCCCACAGACACACAAGGTACAGTGACGGCTGCCTTACCAGGGCCCGGGAAGCCCCATCTTCCCTCTAGACACGTATTTCCAGAAAGGCACTCTAAGTTTCGTACCAATGCCCTTTACACACAAGACCGTCTCGTCGTGTGACCTATGGCTTTCCCTCCTCTGTCTTCCCTCTGCTCTTAGCTTATTCCCTCTCCTGTGCTGGATGCAAAGAAGATATGATAAATACAGCCATGATTCTAATCGTTAGCTTGCATCTTATGGATTTCATACAGGGGGGCCTTTCTGGACCAGTATGTGTGTCTGCATTCATCACAATACAGAGTGGTCACCGTTTCTGATGAGAGAAACACGGCCAGGCCTCCCGACAGTGCGGGGTTGAGCCGAGCATCTGTTTGGAAATTCACCGCATTCTGCCCCTGTCTCTACAGAGCCCAGAGGGGACCCGGCATCACAGAGGAAAGCTGTGAAATGCAGCGTTTGAGGGCTAGGCTTTGGAGACAGATGGCTCCCGGTTCAAACCTTACTTCGGATGAGTAGGCTCCTTGGGCCTCAATGTCCATCTGTGAAATGGGAACAATCCCTACTTTATGGAACAGTTGTGAGCTCAAATGAAATAATGTAGATAAACTGTGCTTAGAAGAGCACACTGCCTCCACTGGCAAAATCAGCTCATTACAACAGGGACATGCTCTGGGCATAACCGGAGAATACTTTGTATAACTATCAGATAATCTGTGTAACTATCACACATATGTATTAAACATTCTAATGTTATGTCATTTCAGTAAGTAGCACTTACACTTAAAAACATCCCATCTTTGATTCTGAATACATCTGTTTCAGTGTCATTCTTCGGAATTCCAATATAGGGAAGTACCAGTGAATAGTTAATGCTGACTAGACAGGTGCTAAAAACCAGGGTATTTATTGTCTATAGCTTAAAATCAGATCTTGTCGGCTGTCTTCAGGGTCAAGGTTATGTTTTATAATGGTACGATTTGGGGGAGGACAGTATCTATGGTTCAAAGTACAAAGTATGTATTTTCTGGAGGACAGCTATTATGGCTTTAAAAAGGAAAATGATCGTGTAAATAAGATGTATAACAGTAAAACGACTGTTAATAGAATTCCTATTAGAAAGAAGTACATGCTGATATTAAATAAAATACAGACATCAAAACACTCGTCTGGTCTGGGTCTACTCCCATCTTGAGAGGTGCAGGGGGCTGGCTTTACGTGGGACCAGCTCTCACTAGGCTGGCTCTGGGAGACCCTAGCAAGGAAAGAGGAGACCCAGATTAACTTTCTCTCAGGAGACTGCCAGGCAGGTCTCTCTTGGCCGTGGGAGCTTCGCCTCTTGCAAAAGTCAAGACATGCCCTGGGGGGACCAAACACAGCTCAGGTTAAAGGCAAGTACCTGGAATGAAGGACAAGAGCATCTGGATTTCTCGGCTGCTGGATCCACCAGTAATTACATCCTTAATCCACCCTCCAAACTCACGGCGCAGAGGGATTTGGTGAGCTGCTAGCGGCTGTCACTCCCTCCCTGGGCATCCGAGTACACCTGATAAGTGATAAGCTGCGGTCCTCAGTGGTCTCTGGCTTTGCACATTCAGCTGCAGCCTGATTAAAACGCTGCCTCTGTGGACCCTCTTCAGATCATACCACGCCCTCATGCCTTTATCCACAACTAACAGAAAAAGAGCAGGTACGCAGAAAAGTAAACCCACCGCCAATTCTGCTTACTTAAAAAAAAGCCAGCTAGTGAGTTAGGACAACTTCCATTCAATCCAGTAGCTCCCACCCTCGCCCACGTGTTTAGAGCAAGCACTTGCGAATATCCTAACAGCCCAGAGCGCAGCCGGACAGACCTTGTCAAGGTCACTAAATTTGTGGGGCACGCACATGGGGCGCTGATTGGTCTTCCTTCTCTACCTGATAGTGAATAGTCTGAGAAGATCTGATCCTCTCCCCTGCCCAGGTTCCCGCCTGGGCAATCACTGCTCAGGGTCCTAAGGTTTATTTTTGATCCACCAGTTTCATTTGTTGGGTTATTTGTTGATTCATCAGTGTCATTTATTTATCCACTCAACAGAAATATACATACGTATACACACTGAGTACCAAACAAGCCTCAGAATTAGGAAGTGCTGCACCACTTATTGAAGAGGCTGTCTTTTCTCCACTGTATATTCTTGCCTCCTTTATCAAAGATAAGGTGACCATATATGCATGGGTTTATCTCTGGGCTTTCTATCCTGTTCCATTAATCTACATTTCTGTTTTTGTGCCAGTACCATACTGTCTTGATTACTGTAGCTTTGTAGTATAGTCTGAAGTCAGGGAGCCTGATTCCTCCAGCTCCATTTTTCGTTCTCCAGATTGATTTGGCTATTCAGGGTCTTTTGTGTTTCCATACAAATTGTGAAATTTTTTGTTCTAGTTCTGTGAAAAATGCCAGTGGTAGTTTGATAGGGACTGCACTGAATCTGTAGATTGCTTTGGGTAGTAGAGTCATTTTCACAATGTTGATTCTTCCAATTCAAGAACATGGTATATCTCTCCATCGATTTGTATCATCTTTAATTTCTTTAATCAGTGTCTTATAATTTTCTGCATACAGGTCTTTTGTCTCCTTAGGTAGGTTTATTCCTAGATATTTTACTCTTTTTGTTGCAATGGTAAATGGGAGTGTTTTCTTAATTTCACTTTCAGATTTTTCATCATCAGTGTATAAGAATGCCAGAAATTTCTGTGCATTAATTTTGTATCCTGCTACTTTACCAAATTCATTGATTAGCTCTAGATTTCTGGTAGCATCTTTAGGATTCTCTATGTATAGTATCATGTCATCTGCAAACAGTGACAGCTTTATTTCTTCTTTTCCGATTTGGATTCCTTTTATTTCTTTTTCTTCTCTGACTGCTGTGGCTAGAACTTCCAAAACTATGTTGAATAAGAGTGGTGAGAGTGGGCAACCTTATCTTGTTCCCGATCTTAGTGGAAATGGTTTCAGTTTTTGACCATTGAGAATGATGTTGGCCCTGGGTTTGTCATAAAAGGCCTTTACTATGTTGAGCTAAGTTCCCTCTATGCCTCCTTTCTGGAGAGTTTTTATCATAAATGGGTGTTGAATTTTGTCAAAACTTTCTGTGCATCTATTGAGATGATCATATGGTTTTTCTCCGGCAATTTGTTAATATGGTGTATCACACTGATTGATTTGTGTATACTGAAGAATCCTTGCATTCCTGGAATAAACCCCATTTAATCATGGTGTATGATCCTTTTAATGTGCTGTTGGATTCTGTTTGCTAGTATTTTGTTGAGGATTTTTGCATCTATGTTCATCAGTGATATTACCCTGTAGTTTTCTTTCTTTGTGACATCTTTGTCTGGTTTTGGTATCAGGGTGATGGTGGCCTCGTAGAATGAGACTGGGAGTGTTCCTCCCTCTGCTATATTTTGTAAGAGTTTGAGAAGGATAGGTGTTAGCTCTTCTCTAAATGTCTGATAGAATTCTCCTGTGAAGCCATCTGGTCCTGGGCTTTTGTTTGTTGGAAGATTTTTAATCACAGTTTCAATTTCAATGCTTGTGATTGGTCTGTTCATATTTTCTATTTCTTCCTGGTTCAGTCTCGGCAGGTTGTGCACTTCTAAGGATTTGTCCATTTCTTCTAGGTTGTCCATTTTATTGGCATAGAGTTGCTTGTAGTAATCTCTCATGATCTTTTGTATCTCTGCAGTGTCAGTTGTTACTTCTCCTTTTTCATTTCTAATTCTATTGATTTGAGTCTTCTCCCTTTTTTTCTTGATGAGTCTGACTAATGGCTTATCAATTTTGTTTATCTTCTCAAAGAACCAGCTTTTAGTTTTATTGATCTTTGCTATTGTTTCCTTCATTTCTTTTTCATTTATTTCTGATCTGATCTTTATGATTTCTTTCCTTTTGCTAAATTTGGGGTTTTTTTGGTTCTTCTTTCTCTAATTGCTCTAGGTGCAAGCAATTAGAGAAAGAAGAACAAAAAAATGTTTTTTTTTCTGGAAATGTTTCCTGTTTCTTAAGGTAGGATTGTATTGCTATAAACTTCCCTCTTAGAACTGCTTTTGCTGCATCCCATAGGTTCTGGGTGGTTGTGTCTCCATGTAAAAGTATGAAATTAGAACACTGCCTAACACCATACACAAAAATAAATTCAAAATGAATTAAAGACCTAAATGTAAGGCCAGACACTATCAAACTCTTCGAGGAAAACATAGGCATAACATTCTATGACATAAGTCACAGCAAGATCCTTTTTGACCCACCTCCTAGAGAAATGGAAATAAAAACAAAAATAAACAAATGGGATGTAACGAAACTTAAAAGCTTTTGTTACAGCAAAGGAAACCATAAACAAGACCAAAAGACAACCCTCAGAATGGGAGAAAATATTTGCAAACGAAGCAACTGACAAAGGATTAATCTCCAAAATTTATAAGCAACTCATGCAGCTCAATAACAAAAAAACAAACAACCCAATCCAAAAATGGGCAGAAGAACTAAATAGACATTTCTCCAAAGAAGATATACAGATTGCCAACAAACACATGAAAGAATGCTCAACATCATTAATCATCAGAGAAATGCAAATCAAAACTACAATGAGATATCATCTCACACCAGTCAGAATGGCCATCATCAAAAAATCTAGAAACAATAAATGCTGGAGAGGGTGTGGAGAAAAGGGAACCCTCTTGTACTGCTGGTGGGAATGTGAATTAATACAGCCATTATGGAGAACAGTATGGAGGTTCCTTAAAAAACTACAAATAGAACTACCATATGACCCAGCAATCCCACTACTGGGCATATACCCTGAAAAACCATAATTCAAAAGGAGTCATGTAACAAAATGTTCATTGCAGCTCTGTTTACAATAGCCAGGACATGGAAGCAACCTAAGTGTCCATCAACAGATGAATGGATAAAGAAGATGTGGCACATATATACAATGGACTATTACTCAGCCATAAAAAGAAACGAAATTGAGTTATTTGTAGTGAGGTGGATGGACCTGGAGTCTGTCATACAGAGTGAAGTAAGGCAGAAGGAGAAAAACAAATACCGTATGCTAACACATATATATGGAATCTAAGAAAAAAGAAATGTCATGAAGAGCCTAGGGGTAGGATGGGAATAAAGACACAGGCCTACTAGAGCATGGCCTTGAGGATATGGGGAGGGGGAAGGGTAAGCTGTGACGAAGTGAGAGAGTGGCATGGACGTCTATACACTACCAAACGTAGGATGGATAGCTAGTGGGAAGCAGCCACATAGCACAGGGAGATCAGCTCGGTGCTCTGTGACCACCTAGAGGGGTGGCATAGGGAGGGTGGGAGGGAGGGAGACACAAGAGGGAAGAGATATGGGAACATATGTATATGTATAACTGATTCACTTTGTTGTAAAGCAGAAACTAACACACCATTGTAAAGCAGTTATACCCCAATAAAGATGTTTAGAAAAAAAAAGAATTAGGAAGTGCTTACGCTACATCAGGCCTGCCTCCCGCCTCCTGCCTGTGTAGTAGCTGGAGGACCTGCCCCTCCTCTCGCTGCGGTCCTCCTCTTCCTGCTGCACGGCAGGGCTCTGGGTTAGGGGCCAGGTGACAACGAAAGTCCTCAGCGAGCTGGCCCTAGAGGCTCCTCGAATGTCATCAGGAGGCCGACGCAGCACACCTGTGAGGTTTACCAGCCGCTCAACTGGAAAACAGGTCGTCGTGATTTTCCAGAAATGGGTTTTCCTTCTCTCAATGTGGCCAGCTTCCATGACAACCACAAGAAAACCAAGCTTGTCCTTATGGACAGGAGGCACCTGCACGGCCCGATCCTCCCTCCGACGGGGATGCGAATTCTCCGGGGCTGCTCCAGAGCACGTGCGGGGACGCAGAGACTCTCTCGGAACTTGGCAAATAAGGGTTCCGAGTGGAGAATGAAGAGCAGGAGTGGGCGTGCTGCCCCGCGCCCCCCCCCCACATCTCTCATCAGCACCCTCCCTTCCAAATGCTCCCTTTGGGGGTCTCCTCCCTTAGGGCCCTTCGCTCTCCTTGGGGGCAGCCAGATAATTTGCCTTTGTCGCCAATGAAGCGTTAACAACCAAGACGGATGCATGGGGCTGAGAGAGATGGGCTGGCAGACAGAAGACATTCTCACTGATGGCCAGGTGGCCAGGGGCACCTGAGCCTCAGCTTCCTCGTCTGAGGTGAGGGGCTCATTACCCCTGGATCTCACGGGCGTTTGGGGGAGATCAGGAGAGCACCATGCATCAGGCACGCTGCGTGCAAGGCGTGACTCCAGGAGAGAGCTGTCGTGAGGGTAGCGTGTAAACAAAAGCAGATTTATCCCCACATTGCAGTAGGGAGGGAGGACTGCAGGATGGTCGTCGTCCTTGTAAAAATTAGAGCAGAGAAGCCCATCCTTGTGTCTGGAGGACAGCGCCAATCCGAAACCGGAGGCAGCGCTCAGGGACCACAGCGTGGATCGTGCGAGGGCTTTGGGGGAAGAACCGAACAAGCCATCAGCTGGAGTTTCCTAGCAAACCCGGTCACACCTGGAGACTCGGTCCCATGGCCACGCCGAGGGCAGCTGGTATGAGGCACCCTGGGCTGACCTCTTAGCAGGCCGGTCACGATGAGCTCCTAGGGGTATTAGGGCTAAACGTAAACTCAGTGTTTGAGAGATCAAAGGAGAACCTACATGTTACATTGAGACGGCAGGCGTGAACACACCCTACCCCACAGCCCGCCTTCCGTCCTCGCTGGGCAAGTAAATCCACACCGCAGGCCCACCTCTTCCGAGGGAGTGACGGAAAGTGTGACAATAGCAGGGCCACGTTTCAGAGGCGCCCAAGGACACCCTCAGTCAAGGACAGTGATGGATCACTGCCACAAAGGTAAAGGATTTGAGATGCAAACTAAGGCTGGGGCGGAGGAAGAGCTGGGGGCCTTTTTCACTTCTCTCCTTTTTAACACCCACTGGCCCTGCAAGAAGGGGAGTTTTATTAGGGTCGGGAGAGGAGGATGTTTCAGGTGAAGAGCAGGTTCTGGCTGGGGAGCTCAACCTGGCGCCGTTGGGAGCCAGGGCAGCACGGATGCCCGAGGCACGGCGGGTCCAGGAATGCGAGTCTGCTTACCACCACCTGTGCCTGGACCCATGCGTTAAATGAACACTGAGCCACTGCCGGTGCAGCCACGGGGCTGGGTACCGGAGACCCAGCGGCACCAGCACAGCCTGACTGTGCCAGGCTCTGAGCTCCTCAGGATGGACTGGGGCTCGAGACGGACTACGTGCAAGTGGACCCAGGGCCCTGCTTCCTCTGGGTTTCTCTGGGTCACGTGCCACAGGTAATAGGACCCCATTGTTTTGCATTTTGTTATTGCAAACAAGAACACACTGCCTGACACGTAGAAGCCCTTATGTGGACAGTGGAAGATGGTATTTGAAACGAGAGCTCTTCCAGGGCATCTGGGCCACGTGGTCTCTGGGGTGGAGGGTTTGCACAGGGTTTGCCTGGGTTTGCACAGCCTCGGTTAATACATCCGATGGCGGAGCTGTCACCTTGGAAACCAGAGGGGAGGACCCTAAGGAACGGTGACAGCCAAGAGGCAACCTGGCAAGGCGTGGAGCGCGGAGTCTGCCGGGCAGTGGGTGCCTGCCTGAGACTGGCCCGGAGGCTTTCCCGCGGAATCCGAGGGCAGTGTTCCACGTGAGACACGTGACCAAGCACCCGGATGAAAAGCACCTGCATCTATCTGTGCTGCTTCTTTCACGCGGGCAGGTGAGGATGGAATGGGAGTACTAACTTGAAACACTGTTTTAAAAGAAGTAATTTCTATTCCCTTCAGAGAACCCCAGTCAAAGAGGAATTCTGAAGCTCAAGATGCCATGTGTTGCTTTTCCTCAGCATTTGCTTCAAAAAGGTGCTGCTTTGAATATAGAAAAAAAAGCAACATCTTTATGGTTCAGTAACAGGGCTGTGAGATCCTAAAACGATTATTGGTGACGTAAGTACAAACATTTTCTGCATCGCAGTCTTTAAAAACGATCGTAAGGGCAGATGGCATTGTATTTGTCTTCCTATCCTTTCCTGGAAGAAAAAAAAAAGCAGCCAACCCCCTCCTGCCTCTTCCCTGACCGACAGAGGTAAGACGGAATTGGCCCAGACTCTCTGAGACAGTCCAGCTTTAGGCCTCGGTCACGGTGTCATTTCTCATCGCGCCTCTTTTCACTCCCCAAAACATACCAGTCTAAACATGTTGCTCAGCCGCTCCAAGCCGGGACACAGAATTCTAGAAAGCTCCTCAACATTACTGGGGCTCTTAGGAGTTTCATCATGCGTGTTAGAAATGCTGGAACTCCTGACTGTATGACCTGAAAACCTGAGCCAGCTTCAAAGGCGGCTCACATGTTATCTTTCCATTGCTTTCCCTGAGCTGACTCTCGCCCAGCTGTGTTCCCTCGAGGACTTCCCACGTATCACGATGTAGTGGAGGCTCTAGCACGCCTAACACTGCTTCAAGGTCAAGGTCAACGGTTCAATTTATTGTGTCCCCAGCACCTGACATAGTGTTTGGTGCACACAGAGGCTCAACGTATGCCGTCAGCACCAAATGAGCAGCATGTCCTGTAGCAGCTGCAGGGAGTGAGTTAACCAGGGTGACTCCCTGGAGGCTGTTTGTGGCTCATGTCTTAGGAATGCATGAAACTCCTCTTGCACCAGAGCCTCAAAGGCTTGCAAAGGGGCGATTCAAAATGTGGATTTGTTTCTGTTACCTACCAGTCTGGCTGGGCCCGATCCGCTGGCCATGGGGGCATAACCTGGAGTGTTCCCAAGCAAAGGGGCTCTTCCTCCAGCTTCTACCAGAATGAACTTGAAGAATAGTAAAGAGTCTGTCTCCCTATTAAGAGAGGGCTCAGGCTAAGAGGTACGTTTTCAAATCATCTCAAGTCAAAACCTAGAGAGTGCTGATGGAACCGTGCTTGGAGTCTTGGATGATAAGAACAGTTAGCCAGGGGCAGATGGAAGAGAGAGGGAGGGGGAGTGCCTTACTGACACCACTTTCAAGAGTCTGAATTAAATTTAACAGGAGAAAAATCCATCAACTTTCTATATGGCAGTTCCTGGCAGAGGCCAACAAGGGTTGGGTTTCTTTGCAGGACTCTTGCCATATTTCCCTAAAAGTCTCAAAAAATACAGGTGACAGACTAAGGCCCAGGCTTAAAGGCAGCCAACCTTATAAAGAAACCGGAGTCTTTTTTTTATAAAGTGTGACTTCACTTAATGCAAGAGGGACCAGAATATCCAAGGCATTTTCTCCGGAGCTTGGAGGAGATAAAAACGGGCGGCTGCTATTCTGACCCTCAACATGGACAGTTCTTAAGCTCCCTTTGCCTCTTCAGCTGGATTCTCAATATGGGTGTCAGCAAGGGTTGAGCGGGATTCTGGTTTGAGAATTTTGGAAGCATCATCAAGGGAGTCACCCCGAAAAGTAGCTCTAAAAGGACTCTCTCCTCTAACAACTACAACAAATATACCAAAGGACCCATACGGGATGCGTAAACCATTAAACTATTAAGAAGTTGCTGTAAATAGGCAGTGTTAAGTTGATAATTCAGAACGGGCTGGCACAGCGAGATTTCCAAGGCTCAGAAAGCGCTGCTGGCTTTTGGCGGCAGCCGGCACCTGGGCTGCACGTTAACTGCTTCTTTACCTGGCCGCCAGGCGCGGGGCCACCCGGGAGCCTTCTCGGTAGCTGGTCCCCCAAGGCGCCCCGGTGCAGCAGAGAGCAGGGGCCTTGGGTGCGGTGTGCCTCCCCTTCTGTGGCTTTCAGGGGAGGGAAGGGAGGAAGGAGACAGGGAGGGGCTTCCAAAGCACCGATGAGGCTTCTCCTCGCCAGGTGCCCAGCCGCGCGACGCTGAAGAGCAGCCACGAGGGTGCGGCAGCCTCTCTCCTGAATCCAGTAACAGGGCAGCCTGCTCCGCCAAGCCGGGAGCCCACGTGGATGATATGCATCTCCACGTGCGCCTTTGAGCCTCAGTTTCCGTTGTGGCCCCTGATCTCGTACCCCAAATCCTTGGGGCCAGATAGGCTTCAGAATTCATGTTGTTTGCAAATATTATAAAGGCACCACGTTGCATAAATCACATACAGTGAATATTCCTGAAGGGGTCTGGGGCAGCACCCCACAGTCAAAACCATTACTATTTTCTACAGCAAAACATATAGAGATTACACTAAGTAGGATAAATAAAGAGTATAAATAGCTGCATATCGGTTCAGTTTCTGCCACCACATGAGTTTTAGTGTGAAAATACGAAAACCTTTGCAGTTTTCCGAACCCTCCGGACTGTGCATTTTGCTTGCTCTGGGGACACGGAGGCGCTTTCTGCTCACCACCTCCTACGAGGCCCTGGCTATCACGCCCTCCACCACCAAGCAAGAGAAATGGATTTGGAATAAAGAAGACAGTACAGCTGTCAAGGGGTAAAAAGAATCATTGTCGTCAGTCTGGGATTACACAGAGAAGCTGCGGTCAGCTCTGTACATTTATCTACAGAGAGTAAAATTTGATTCATGCGTTTAAGCAAAACCTTTGGCAAGGCAGGATAAAACGACCGCAACCAGGGAATTCCTCCCAAATTGGCAGCCTGACTCAGCCTTTTCTGGGTTCAGAGAACTTGTACGCATAACCCCGTCTCACATTTGCAGCTGAGCTCACAGCCCGCTTTCCCGCGTTCCAGCCACGTCACTGCGAGGTGTGCAGGGCGGCTGGCACACGGGGACCTCGGCCTCCTTTCGTACAGATGAGGAAGCCACTTGTGACAGAGGAGGGCATGTCGCCTGTGGTCACTGGTCTGGGAGGGAGTGGAGCCCCGACAAGAACGCAGGTCCTGAGATTCTCTGGCCAACCGTCCCCCTTATATCGGTCACATGCACAGCCCTCAGGACGGTAGCCCCCAAAGACGTTCCAACCAGCTCCAGTCCTGCGACATGATTTGAGGAACCTTGCTCGACTAATTTTTGGAAACGCTGCTGACTGTCTCCTCCTCTCAGAGATTTAAATGCCCCTGGCACATGAGGGCCCTGAGACGTCATGAGGAAACCAGGGAAACTTCATTTAACCCACGTTTCCTAAGTGCATTTGAACGTGGAACCCTTTGCGGCGGAACTCCTGTCAGCACTGACACGCTCAGACTCTGATTAAAGGCAGTTGCAGTTGTGTTCCTGACTGCGCACAGAGTTGAAAGTGGCGGATCCACTTGGAAAGCCTTTTACCTCCAAGGTTGGAAGAGAAACTACAGCGATATACCTGGAGACCCACGTCTAGGGCGTCCATTTTTCTATCCTCCTCCTTTTCCTCCCCATGGCCGGTCAACCCCCCTCACGTGCTGCTGGGGTCACTGGATGGACAAGCGTGGCTCGCTCCACTGCTGACAGGGAGCAAGGCTGTGAACGGGGCTCACAGACGCTGGGGCACCTTGTCACTTGTGGTGAAACAAAGCGCCCCCATTGAGGGCTGAATGCCCCCAGCGGCACATGCTGTCTGTGCAAAACCTGGTGGACAGCGGGCATTTTTAATGGAGAAAGGGGAAACCATCTTGGGTCTAAGGCTCTGCCCTCCTCCAGTCTTCCTTTCCATGCCAGTATACCCTTTCCTGAGCAAGGTGACAAGGGGACAGCAGCAAATGTACAAGCAAAGTGAAGTCATACCTTTGAGCTTTGATTTCTCCCTTGGAATTTATTCGATATATCCACATGTTGGGAAATTCTAGATATTATGCAGTCAGGTGGGAAAGCTGGACCAAGTATCGTTGGTGGAACATTTGTTCCTGGGGCCATAACGAAGCGACATTCATTTGGGCAATAAGGATTTTGCCTTCCTTTGGGTAATAGTAAAACTGCCCTCGAAATCATGTGAGATCCCTAGAAACAAAGCATTTTTCAAACATGCGTTATTAGGTGGGATGAGAAAGCCACAGTAATCTCCAAACTCTGGACGGGGAAATTTGAGCTTCACTCAGCATCGGCACTTGTATCAGACAGTGGGACACTGAAAAGATGCCCCCAGACCTGAGAGCCAGGCAGCCTCCTGAGCACCCTGTGGCTTCAATGTTCAGGAACAACCAGAGTGATCCACTTAAGAGGGTGAGGGTTGCTTTCCGCCTGTTAGGATTTTGACTGTAAAATGACGGAGGTGAAGAGTCCGTTACGAACATACTGCTAACAAGAGCTAATATTTCTCTTGCTCTGTGCCAGGAACCTAATCCAGGTGCTGGAGATGCATTAACTCATGTAATCCACACAAGGGCCTGATCAGGTAAGATCTGTCATCAACCACAACTTATTTACAGATGAGGACACTGAGGCACAGAGAGGTTTAGTAAGCTGCCCGAGGCTACACAGCTAGTAAGAGGAGGAGCCAGGATCCAAACCCACAAGCCTGGGGCCCTAACGGTAGCCAGTGCTTTTCAAAGTGCAAACCTCAAAATACTTTAAGGTCTTCTGTAGCTGCGGCACAATTTTGTGAATTTACCCAAATGTCCCTTATTTTTATAAGAAAATCAGACAGTGACAGACAGTCTAGTTAAGACTAACTCACTTTACTAATCAATGACCAGGCAGCTGAGAAACATTTTAATAGGAGGAATTTCTTGCAACAGTTTCTGAGAGAAAAATTACCATGGGATTTGATCAAGGACGCACTTTTTCCTAACTTCAAAACAGGACCTGAGGTCAGAAAATGCTTATCCAAATGTAATACATTAAATTACACTCAGGTCGTCCGGCGGGTTTATGTACACCTACGCTGTAGGTCAGAGAGCGGCCGTGGAGAAAGCAGGTAAGGCTCTGACTGCTCAGAGGTCAGCGTGCCCGGTGCACGTGGACTGTTCTGCTCCTGCTTCGGGAACAATGCAAACCACCCCTGTCTCTCCCTAAGCTCGGGCAAGTGAGTTCTCCTTTCTGGATCTGGATTCCCACGATCGTGAGACACAAGGTGGACAGCTAGTTCCAAAACCCACACGGAGAAGTCAGAGCGGAGCGGCTTTAAAGGGAAGCCGGTGATCTGCCTCCGAGGCAGGCCAGGCTGCACGAGTCTGAGGCCGGTAAAATGAGTGATGAGAAATTAATCGAGGGCGTACATTTAGGCAGAGAGCGGTGATGGAGAAGCCAAGGCGTGATGGGAGAGCACAGAGCGCGGGATTTGGTTTGCAGGACCCGTGCGGTTTCAGCTGCGCTCTGAGGGTGAGCGGTGCTGAGCACGGATGACACCTGTCGGGCGGAGGCTCTGAAACAGACAAGCGCCTGCCCCGCGGTGGGGCGGGGGACCGGGGAGAAAGGACCAGGGGCGGTTCCCATATTTTCTCGACCGCAAGACGCTGGTTATCCCTGAATAAAGTTTCACATTCACAGTACTTCACAACGTAGCACCCGGCACTGATCAAGGCGTGGGGGACACTGGTGGCGCCAGGGCTGCTAACAGTCCTGTTTCTCGCTTTACCGCTCCACGATCACACCGGTTTGGTGCCTCACCGCGGTGTCATCACTTCTTCCGAGGGGCTCCAACTCTTCTTCGTCAGCGCTAAGAGCTGGACGGTACCCCCAAGGAGCCGAATCGTCCTTTAACGACGCAAAGGAATCCCACCAGTGATACAAACTTGCGCTTCGCGGCAACTCCATTTAGCAGGCGGCCGCTAGAGGGCGTAGGCTGCCCGAGCACGGAAATGACTTGGGGGGCACATACGACCAAATTAAAACTTGAAGGAGAAAAAGCTTAATCTTCAGTTCTTAATTCTTCTCTAGTCTGGAACTGCTTTAACTGTTCTCTGTCAGATGGCTCTGATCATGACCCACAATAAAAACCTGGGTCATTAATAACACTTGTGACCCAGTGTGCGCATACAGACGCACCTAAAACAAGCAGTTCTGACTCTTAGCAGCCTGGGATGCACTCTCGTATTTTCTGCTTGATCTTATTCCATTTAAGAAAAAAAAAAAATGCTGGTCTGTCTCCAGCTGAACGGACCTCAGGATCTACCAGTGGACCACAGCCTACAGTCTACTCTGAGGAAACGCATGAAATGATAAACTTTCCCGAGCCTCCATTTTTCTCCGTAATTATAATAATGCATGAAAGTTACTGTAGGGTTTTGCAGGTAAACTCCTGCACCACAGGGCGATTACGGGAAAGGATGTGGAGACTAACAGCTAAGCCTGTGATCAGGACACAACGTCCTTGGACCAGATGGCAAGGCACTGGCGGGCAGCTTGGGTGTGTTATCAGGTGAATGATTTTTCCATTAGAGTAAAACCTTATTTAGTCAGATTTCACTAATTTGAAGTTTCTATCCCTTAGGAGAAAGGTTGGACAAGTAGGCAACATAAACAGAAGCACAGGAAGAATATTAAAACCCCTTAAGAAAATCAGGTTTGGGGAAGAAACCCCAAAACCCTACGGTGAAAATATTATTTGTGTATTATCTGTAGACACAAACAGTTGATATGTTTATTACAAAGAATTCTTACTTATGCATGAAATCACATCTCCTCTGTGAGGAATTTTACTGGCAACACTCTAATTAGACAAGTCTGAGTTACAGTAGGATCACAAAAGCGACAATACCACATTTCTTTATATCTTCTAACTTGGAATTCCAGGAAGTACATCACACTGTTATTGAGAAGTAACACGAATTAGTAAAGTTCTACTGCATGAGGTTATACTTTACAAGAGCTGTTAAGTTTGCTATTCAGAATATATACGCACATTCCTATAAAGAGTCAGGCAAATTACTTGGGATGGCAGATAACAAATGAAAGTCCAATTAATTCCACACGATCCCACATCAGTCTACTTGAGGCAGCGTAGCTGTTGCCCAGGGGTACCAGAGCCAAACAGAACGGGCCCCAGAGAGGAATGAGCTCAACAGGTCGAATGCTAAAGACATTGCACCGTCGGAGAAGGTTTCCTATCCCACCTCACTGCAAACCCCCCGCTGCGCTTTGCGGAGGGCTGCAGACGGGTTTGGCTAATGCTGGGTTGCACGGGGTTTTCTCTGCGGCTGGGCCTCCCCAGCTGGGTCATAGGCTCAGGTGTGCTGGGAATTCCCAAGAGGGGACCACCGGAGATGTTGGCGAGACTTCTCAGACTATGGGACTCTTAAAATTTTTCTTTTAAATTTTAACTTTTTATTTAAAATTTGCAAACATGAACAAGAGGAGAAAGCGTAGTATACGCTGGCACCGAGCTCCAGCAACAGACCCACATTCCTCTCATCTGTTCCTCCTACCTCTACTTTGTTTTGTTGGTGGCTTTTAAAGCAAATGCCTGATGTCACATCATCCCATCCATAAACATTTGAGCAGGTATCTCTAACAGACAAGGACTTTTGACAGAACAAAATAATACCATCTTAGCACACCCAATACAATTAACAGTCATTTAAAAAAATCTCACATAATTGATAATGTGTTCAATTTTCCTTGTTGACTGAAAATTAAATCCTTTTTTCCCTGGTTTGTTTGAAGCAGTAAAAGAATGCTCGGAGCTTTAACAAATATTTTTAAAAAATATGTAAATAAACGCTGTCCTGATTGTAGCCCCTGAGTTGTGCTGCCCGAAGGTCATTTCCTGGGCCCACCCTGTCCTGTGCGGTGCCCAGCGGCTGGTGCGTGACCCGTGGATGTGGAGCGTGAGGCCACACAGCGGCCACCTCGTTCCCAGCCAGCGGCCTCTTGGGAGGGGCCGCACAGGAACCCCGAGGCCACAGGAGGACAAAGTGGGGGGAACTGGGGCCACAGGACTCTTTTTTATCAGGGTATTTTACAGGGCTGAACTGCTGGGAAGCAGGCTTTGCAAAACGCTACAGAAGGAAGGCACCCACCTCTCACAATGTCATCGAAAAACGTGGCTACTGTGAAATACGCTGACATTCAGCTCCTTGTAACATGTCCCGGGGCAGGTCCTCAAAAGGGAAGGATGGTTGTCAGTACTCAACCAGGTTTGTCACCTTTCTCTCATGTTCTTCAGGGCAGTGGCTCAAACTGTGGTCCCCGTACGGCAGCATCAATTCATCGGGAGCCGGCTGGAAAGGCACATCCTTGGCCCCGGCCCCCCCAGACACGCTCAACCAGCAACCTGGGGGCGGGGCTGGCGATCTGTGCTTCATCCAGTCCCAGGAGATGGTGCCATGACTCAGGCCGAGGGCCAAGCCGCCCCCAAGGTCACCGTGCTCGCGGGGAGAGGGCGGGTGCTGGAGGTCACAAACAACTGGGGGAAAATTCGCCACCGCGTCCGCATGTCCCGGCAATGATACAGAGCAGGAAACAGCTTTTAATCTGTATTAACACACACACACACACATGCACACAAGAAACACACAAACAAAATGTAAACGCTATGCCCCCGGCCCATGCCCATCCAGAGTAACCCCACCCTCAGGCTGCTCTTTTCTGCGTGACGCTGTTGGCCAGGCAGCATGCAGAAGCCTCAACCAGCGTCGTCACGTACAATCCTCTGAACAAGATATAACCACCCCATTGCCCGGACGGTAAACTGAGGCTCGGGGCGCTGCAGGCAGGCACGCGGCCAAGGCACGTGGCCGAACCGGGTTTAACTAGCACCCTCCCATCCTGCGCCCACGGCACCAAGATGCCCTGCAGGAAACATCGCCACGGCACAGACGGCACACGGAGAGTCACGGAGGTCCGCAAGGCGGTCAGGGGCAAGTCAGGCGCCTCGGGTCTTAAAGCCTAGGAGGGGCGGGGACGCTCGGGAGGGGAGAGGGGAGCAAGGACCAGACCCAGCGGTGGGTGCAGAGGAAAGGGCATCAGGTGGGGATGTGGGCGGAGGAAGGTGCACTGCTAGGTGCCTCCTGTAGGCGATGGCCCGGGACTGGAGGGGTGTGTGTGTGTGTGTGTGTGTCTGCGGTGATGGCGGGGCTATAGATGCTCCCCCGTGAGGGCTGTAAGGTACGAGGGGTGGGGTGAAAGGGAAGCGGGCATGGAGGGCAGGGCAAAGGAGATTTAGCTCGCCTTGGACCCGCAGACGGAGAGGCCTGGCCGGCGGTGAGCCGTTCCAGCCTGGACTGGAGAAGTGCAGAGGGCTCGAGATGCGGCCCTGGGGTTATCTGCACCCGCAGGCCATGGCTCGGGGGTTATCTGCACATGCATGGTGCGAAAACTGTGAGTGGAAATGAGATTACCCCGGGAGGACACTGAATGGGAGAAGAAGGGATGGAGAAAACCCGTGATGTAGCTGAAACAATGACAACTGAGGGCTTTACGTGAAACCCGAGTGAATGTAAAACTTGAGCTCTTGAACTATTTGGAATTGTCAGACATGACACAAATCCTGCCCCGGGGTACCTGCTTCCCGGTTTAGGCGCGAGGGGAGAGCAGAGGATTCTGCCCTTCTGCACACCGCAGGGGAAAGTTGAGGGCAGGCAGCACCGGGGAATCGGCATGGCCAACGGTGATTGGCAGCTCCCAGCTGGCTGCGTGGCCGGCCTGCACCCGGCGTGGGCCTGACCCTTGCCCTTCGCTAGACACCATTAGAGTTTCACCTGCCAAGCCAAAGCTCCGCGCCTGTGTCTGTCCTCTAGCGAGGGCCAGCCCCACGGGGGTGGGGCTGGGGACATGATTACCACGGTTTGAGAAAAGCATCCTGATGGGATCCTCCCCACTGGTGCTCTGGGGTCACACGGGCCCCCTGAGTGTCACTCTTGTGGCTTTAAAGTCCTCTGGGCTCCTACAGTGCTGTGTCTCCTCTTTCACTCAGTTGGTGTTTCTCACTGTCCTGTCCACAGGTGTGTACACCCTGTGTCCCTGACTAGACCGTGACCAGCGGATTCAGGCAGAGGCCCCTCACTCGCCCTCCGAGTGAGTCCTCAAGCACCGCAGGGGGTCAGAGGGACAGTAGATGGTGCTTCCCGCCACACGGAGACCATCTCGGTGCAAACACAGCTCACGGGCAGCCCGGGAAGGACTCCAGCAGGTGGCGGCCCTGTGCTGAGGGAGGGGCTGTTACAGGCTGAACCGTGTCCCCCAAATTCCTAGGTTGAAGTCCTAACCCCCAGAACCTCAGAGTGTGACCTTATTTGGAGACAGGGTCTTAAAGCAGTCATTAAATTAAAATGAGGTGATTAGGGTGGGCCCTAATCCAATACGACTGGTGTGTCCGCAAGGAGAGAGAATTCGAACACAGATGCGCACAGAGGGAAGATCATAGGGAGACACAGAAGATGGCCGTCTACAAGGCCAGGAAAGAGGCCTCAGAAATCCACCCTGACGACACCTTGAGCTTGGACTTCCGGCTCCCAGAACTGTGAGAAAACACATGTCCATGGTCTACGCCGCCCCGTCCGTGGCACTTTGTCCCGGCAGCCCCGGCAAAGTGATACAGGGGCACATGCAGCTGCACGTGTAGAAGGAATTCAGAGCGGAGAAGCCCCCGGGGGCTGCAGGAATGCGGGAACAGCTGATGGGGGGCCTTGAGGTGAGTTGAGAGAACCTTCCAGATGGGAGGAGGGGCTGGGCGCTGTGTGCTCTCTGCTCAGGCCTGGATTCGTGGTAGAGCGTGGGACCTGAGGTCTGCAGCGAAGGTTGGACGGAGTGGCGCTGGGTAGGGCCTTCAATGACAGGTTATAAAGAGCAGGGGCCCCAGAGCCCGACGCGGCACAGTGGAAAGTTGTGGCCCGGCGCCGGGCGAGCGTGCGGTCTGTAAAGAAGCCCTGAAGCCCCGGCTGAGGAAGCCCTTGGCTTCCCGATGAGCAGTGTCTTGTACAGAGCTGGTGTCTTCTCACCCTGTGAGGGGTTATTATTTTACACCAATTTTATACCCCCAGAAGCCCAGGCTCTAAGAATTACGACATATTCCTACCACCACACAGGCAGCAGGTCACAAGGCTGAGACTGACACCCAAGTTTTCTGCCCCTAACTCCTTTCCACTGCAGAGGTCGAGAGAAGGCCAGAGCCCCCCAGCATGCTGTCCCTGCAACCGCGGGCAGGTCTGGGGCGCCCTGAGAAGCCACAGAGCTGGGCAAGCAGTGGGCACCCCCCCCCCACCCGAGGTGAGGACCAAAGGGCAGGAAGATACGCAGGTTCTGGACTGGACGCTGAAGAGCAAACAGCACAGAGGCGTCTGAGAGCTGAGCTGAGCTGAGGGCACGTGCACGGGGTGAGAGGAAGTCTCGTCAGTCTGCCTGGGGGTGTTTTTGTTATATCTGAAAATGGAAAAGGTACTTAGGGCCGGCAGGCATGCAGACTTGCTGTCCAATCACTTACACTAAGCTGGGGGCCCTTCACACACTGAATGAAGGTACATGTCGGGTGTAGAACCCTGAAAATCATGCCGGAATCTAGACCTTTGAAAAGTCTGATGTGGTGGAAAATTAGAGGAAACCTGTCATACAAGTTTAGACATGTATGTTTTGATACAATACGGCTCGTAGAGGACAAGGGTTCTTAACCCAAGGGGCCCAGAACTAAAAATCAGGGCCCCCATGAACTAGGCTAGGGGAAAACAAACAAAACCCAAACCCTGTATCTTTATTCCCATTCTCTTTTGTTATGAACTCAGGGAGCAAGCCGCCGTAGTATCAGCAGAGCCTGCCTGTAACTCTTAGGTCACGCTCCTGCTGTCGCAGACACCTCAAACTACAGTTTACATTCATCACCACTACAAAGTGACAGCAGTGATCGTGAAGTCTTGTGATTAAATCTCTAAATAAGTATAGCATAGTTTAAAGTACTATTTTGATAACTGCATTTCACACCTCTTGTGGTGAGAAAACCTGTATTACAAGGAGTAAACAAAAACAAAATCAGGAAAAATTTACAGGAAAAAAAATTCAAAAGCATTTGAAAAACGAGGAAACACAGATGGGCAGGTGTAGGCTCTCCTGTTAGAAGAGTAGGGACTTCCTGTGTAGGTCCTTCCTATAGTTTGAGCCTCAAATGTGGCTGTAAGCTTCCCAGCACCCACCGTGGAGGGAAATACAGTTGCCGAGCTGCTACTTTTAGAGGCGAGAGAAGGGAGGACCCACCCACACGCGGAATGCTGCAGAGGTTTAGATGTTGTAGCCTGACGTCCTGGGTCTGCCCCTGGGAAGGACGTTGCTGCACCTGATACTACAGAGTATTCGTGACACGATGGGAACGGCGCTAAGGAACTTGGGGCGTGACTTCCCAGGCCGCGGGCTGCTGACGCCCCCGCCCACCCGCAGGTGTCACTCAGGTAGCTGAGTGCCCCGCCCCCTCCCCGACGGACACCAGTAGCCGCCTGTCCCCCAACCCGGAGAAACCCGGGCGAGTGGCGGTCAAAACCCGGGCGAGTGGTGGTCATCTGCCTGCCCCCTGGGGCCACTTAACAGGCAGTTCCTGAGGACCCCGCTGGGGGTCTTATAAAACAGCTGCCGGGTCGCTTCTGGGGAGTGAAGAGCCCCCCTGCGAGGCGGTTCACAGGAGTTTACCTGGGGAGGAAGCAAAAGACAAAGGCGAAGAATTCACACAGTTTGGGAAAGGAGTGGGTTCATGGGGGTTTTGAGGCCAACGGGGTCATTTTCCTGATGCCCTGGGGAGGGCAGAGTAGCCGCGGGAGGAAGGGGGCGCTCCGGGCTGCCTCATCCATCATCCGGGCCCCGGGGCCGTGGACCCTCACGTGGAACTTTCGCAGGGAGGCTGCACCAAGGCATTTATCACTTTCTTTACGTGTCAGCTTGTCACATGTAACAATTAATTTGATGGTCCCCAATCGGAGCTGACAAGAAGCCTCTTGATGATACGGCACGCCTGGATTTGGCAGAGACGGGCGCCGTTTTGTACTGTCGCCGGCAGAGATGCAAAGCATCAACGGGGCTGCGTTTCTAACTCCCACGGCACTCAGCTCGGCGCGCAGCTCCCAGCCGCGTAGCCCCGTGTCCTCGAACAGCTGTGGCCGATTTTAGGAGGCGCGGCGTCCCGGGCTTGCTCGCCGATCAGTTACAGGTTTCAGAGGTGAACAGGGTGTGAGGGGGAGAAGCAGAAAGTGCGTGCCATCAGTGGAGACTCAGTGGGAAAACAGGGTGAATCAGCTCTGAAATTATGTCAGGAAGAGATGAACATTTGATTGGGGAAACCGGTTTATGATGAATTTCTCAGGAGCTCATTAACGGTGCCAAGCAAACCCCCTTTGGACTAGACGTTGTGAGCAGCCAGAAGAAGAAATCTTTTCATCTCTACCCCTCCACCCCTCCTACAGGCAGCTGCTAACTAAACCTTGTCCCAGTGGCACGCGAGGCAGCTGCTGGCTTCCACCCGGCCCTCCCCACCCCCGCCAGGTCCAGATGCCCCAGAATGTCCCCGTCATCCTAAGAAAGACCATCTGGGGGAAAGTGTTGGCATCTAAATGAAGACGCTTAGCCACTGACAGTGAGGTCCTCCCAGCTCACGCTCACCACCCAGCAACGGACCCTCACACAGAGTCTTTCTGGAAATTACTATTCCTGACCACCCTTTAAGGGACGCAGTTAGGAAGGAGCCCACAGAATATCAATCAAAGAAGCTGCACAGCAGGACATTCAGTGGTCGAGGCACTGAAAAATCCTCTTCACACGTCTTCATGCTCCTGGCCGCTGCAGCCGCAAAGTCCCGGCTGGGAGAGGGGACGCCATCCTTCAGAGCCACGTCCCTTGGTGAAATGTCAACGCCAGAGAAATACAGACAGACATGCCTCCCATTTCTGGGGCCTCACCTTCTTGCTATCAGGCTCTCCTCTAAAGAGTAAGCAGTTTACGAAAGAAAAAAAGGGAACCACTTCCTCCTTCTAAAACAGTACTTATGGAAACAAACTTTTAAGTTGATAGAAGAGGGAAGATACCATATTACTAGCCCATTAGAGGGACTCCCCTGGCGGTCCAGTGGTTAAGATTTCGCCTTCCAATGCAAAGGGTATGGGTTCAATTTCTGGTTGGGGAGCTAAGATCCCACATGCCTCGTGGCCCAAAAAACCAACAACCAAAAAAACACCCCCAAACAGAGTCAACATTGTAACAAGTTCAGTACTTTAGAAAAATAACCCATTAGATTAAAAAATAGATGAATGTAAAAAACCACGGAAATGAATTCAATTCCCCGTGTGTGTGTGTGTGTGTGTGTGTGTGTATCCATCCTATACATATAATTTTTTTTTTTTTAATATAAGATTATGCCATTTGAAAACAGGGACAGTTTTGCCGCCAGCCGTGGCAGGTCCTCAAAGTGCAGCAACAATCGACGAGAGGGGGTAGGGAACTGAACGCACCAAGGTACGGGATCAGAAGGGCACAAGCAACTGATGGTTGCAAGGCCTATACATATAATTTGAGTTGCATGAGGTCACTGAGCCGGGTAGTGGCACAGCTGGCCCAACTCAGGCCTTCCAACTGAGTCCTTCTACTCCACCTGATGCTTTGTCAGAACAATTCAGTGGCTGCAGAACTGTGGAAACAACACTAAGCTCCTCTGGATCACCCTAACATACCTATTGTGTTTTGTTGTTGTTGTTGTTGTTTTGCGTTGCGCGGGCCTCTCCCGTCACGGAGCACAGGCTCCGGACGCGCAGGCTCAGCGGCCATGGCTCACGGGCCCAGCCGCTCCGCGGCACGTGGGATCCTCCCGGACCGGGGCACGAACCCGCGTCCCTCGCATCGGCAGGCAGACTCTCAACCGCCGCGCCACCGGGGAAGCCCTGACATGCCTATTGTTAAGCCCACTTCCTTGGGACACTTGGGGAGAAATAACAGATGAGAGACGGCGGCACATATAGGAACGCTCATTAAGAATACCCAGGCAAGAGAGAAAACAAAACAGTTTGGGGCATTTTTAGTAAAGGAAAAGACAGCATGCTACGGTCCCTAATTACCACATGGCACTTTGCGAGGAGAGATTATTTTGCAGGCTCTGGGCCAGATACTAAAGCAAAAGAAGAAATGTGTGAAACCAAGCTCCTGCCTTATTAAAAACCTGGGTCTGGGTTGGCTCTACCTTTTACTACATGTCATCATCTTCATCCTCATTATGCTGACTCACGACACCTGCAGTGTGGACAGGGCTCCTGAGGATATAAGAGAAGGAGGCTCGTCCATCTTGCCCTACATCTTCAGGGGCCTGGGTGCCATCGAGGGCACCTGCCAGGCGTCCATTTGGAAGATTACTGAAGAAATGCTAATATACAAATGGTGCATCATTCGGGGGCAGAAAGGCACATATAGCACAAAAGTAAACTTGAGAGACTTGCTTCATGAGCCATTGGGCACAGAGTCCGTTTCACCTGTGCTACCCTAAAAATGTCATACAATAATTTTTTAGTAAAACCTTTAAAAAAGATTTAAGAACACAGCACGTTTCATCCTGTTTAAGCCTGACATGGCTTTTATGAACACCTACCAAGAACTACTCTACCACCGAAGAGATGCAGAGGAGCCCAGGGAGGACTGAGCGCCTCCCCAAGTTTCTGGAGGACAAACTCAGGTTTTCTCATCTCCTCCTGAGTCTAGCGGAGTGCCCGCCACACGGCAGAGTCTCCACAGCCAGGTGAGACTGTCGTCAATTCACACCGTGCCGTTAGCACTCTTCGAAGCCTGCAGATGCTCACCGCCCTCGTTCTGTTTTCACTATGAAAGTTCTGTACTGGTCTGCAAGTCTTGTGCTACAGATGAGGAGACAGGCCCCAAAGGTTAGCGTTCTACCTGGGACCACCCAGGGGCCACGGGCCAGGACTCACGGAGCCGGCTCCGTCCCCCGGCCCGGGCCTTTCCCAGGCCAAGCTGCTTTACGCACACTTCAGGCAGACGCGGAAAGCTGGTTCTTGAGGATGACGTGTACCTAAGTTGCCTGATTTCATGGTCATAAGGGTGGTCTAGGATTAAAAAGGAAGCTGAGAAGACCAAGAGATAAACTAACAGATGAAAGGCCTGAGTGGGTCACACTCACGCTTCAAGGAGAAACATTTCTATTTTCTGGTTCTGTGTCCCCGTAAGGAGACCTTGTGTTCACCCCCAGGCCTGGGTTTTCAGCGCCTCTCATCCAGGATGATAGCCGTCTGGACACGAAGCCATAAGCTCTGAATGCCCAGAGATGCTCGGGGTAGAGTTCCCTCATCTTCCCTGGAGGAGAGGAGGGGGTCGATATGAGATAGGAGGGGGCAGGAAACAAACGTTAAGAGAATGACAGCCATTGAGGACATGACATAAACTAGTTAGAACCAACTAGGTCCAAGATGGCAGACGAGCTGACTTCCACTAGACCTTGAGCCTCAGTATACACTTCATTGTAGCACATCAACATGCTAAATGACGCACCACTGGTGCCATGACAGTTCCAGGGCTGACCATAAAGGTCAAAACGTGGGTGTTGGCCCAATTCCTGAAAACCCCTTCCCCCAAATAGTTGGAATAATTCTCCCACTCACTAGCCTATGAAGTTACCCACCCCTATAAAAACTGACAACCCCATACCCTGGTGCCACTCTCGCCTCTGAGAGGGCCCACACTCTGTCTGTGGAGTGTGTACCTCCCCGCATAAACCTTCTTTCACTTTACTATGGCTCGCTCTTGAATTCTTTCCTGCATGAAACCAAGAACCCACACCTGGCAGCTGTCCCAGGGACCCGCCTAAGACCTGGGATGTGACCGTCCTCTTGCGCTCCGCTCCGCTCTCCTTCCTGCAACACTTCCACCCTGCAGACCCGAGCCTCCCTCCCCCTCAGGCTCCTCTCTGACCCAACGAAGGAAACCAAGGCATTTCTCACAGAAATCCACCTTTCATCCTTGCTGAAGGTGGGAAGGGTTTGCATTCGTTTACATATAGTCACATCTGGAACCTCTGGCAAAATGAAAACAGACGCTTCCATTCTTTCAGCAGTATTTGTCTTGGGTCCACGTGACACCACCCTTGTAATTTAAGCCCTTGTTTCTTTTTTTTCCCACTTAAAGTCACAAGGAATTTAGTAGCCGTGAGGCATCGGTTTTACCTTGCTGCCAACTTCCTCTTATTTGCACTTTCCTGCTCTGATTTCCTTTCCTTGCAGCCGACTTTGCGGACCTCAGAGCTTCTTAAATTGAGTCTTGGGCCCCGTGTCCCCCATACTCGGGGCTGGCGCTTCCTAAGGGGATGGTCGTTTTCAGGGCTCTGGGGCTCTGGCCGGAGCAGCAGCTGACGTCACTCAGGCCGAGGGGGCGTGTCTGGGGTGGGGTGGGGGAACGTGCCCTCGTGGGAGGGGCCCGGGTCACTGCAGGGCTCCTTCAGCAGAACCCCGTGGAACAGCAAAGCCTGTTGACAACTGGGGTGGAAAGAAAATGACAGAATCTCTTCCATCTTAAATGAGCTTAGCTGGAAACCGGTATCTATTAATACAATCCTAGTGCTGAAAATAGGTCTCCGGACTTTCAAACTCTTAAGTAGAGATTTAGGCTCTCTTTTCAATAATTTCTCTCTGACTCCTTGTGAAAAGAGGGCTGGTCGCCAGAATACAAGGGCCGGGCAACAGAGCAGCAAGTCTCTGTTGTTGCTTTTTAATAATAGTAAAGGACATTTTTTTTTTAAAGGACATTTTTTAAAAACTTTTAAATTTTACATTGGAGTCTAGTTGATTAACAATGTTGTGATAGTTTCAGGTGTACAGCAAAATGATTCAGTTATACATAAACATGTATCTATTCTTTCTCAAATTATCTTCCCATTTAGATGGTTACATAATATTGAGCAGAGTTCCCTGTGCTATCTAGTAGGTCCTTCTTGTTGGTTATCCATTTTAAATATAGCTGCGTGTGTTTGGAATCATAGATTTGGGTTCAAATCCTACTTCCGTCAGTTCCTATCAGAATGACCTTGGGCATGTCACTGGCCTTTCTGAGCAAATTTCTTCACTCATAAAATAAGCATCCACCATCTTCCTTGCAGACTGGGAAGACATAATAAGACTAAGTATATAAAGCACCTAGTCTATCAGTGGCTTGGGTTTGTCATTATTTGGCTATTAGACTTCTGAATGATGTGGAATTGCTTGTTTGATAGCTGGGACAATCTAAACTTCTCATTCCCCGAGGCCCGATTAAGATGAGACACAGTCATAAACTCAACCAGCTGAGTGATAGATACTTTCTCAAAAGATTTAAGTCCCATAGAAAAAAGGTTCAATCCTGCTCAGTGGACAGTTCTCACAGTGTCTGCCTCCTTCTCTCTGGAGTACTTATAAATATGTTGGTTAATTAGGAAGTTGTAATTACTAACGAACAGCTAAAAGGTAAATTATTCATGTAACATTTTCTACCTTTTACATAGTGTCGATACATTTCTGAAAAGCACACGGACTTTGTTAGCATTAGAGAGAATGGGATGGAGTCTCACTGCTCACAGTGTGGGAGGAACATGCAGCACCATGCCCGCCTCCCCTCGCTGCACCCCCCAGCCCCAAGCCTCACCCCCGGAACCGAGGAGAAGTGCAGGCTCAGGCCCCGCCCCAGACCATGGCATCTTGGCAAGATTCCCAGGTGAGGTGCAAGTGCACTGAAATCTGAGAGGCTCGGCCACTCAGAGGGGACTGGTTGGCCGAGCACCACTGGTCAAGTCACACACTGTCCACGACTCCTCCCTCCATCCCTCCTGGTGAATCGGCATCTGTGAAGGGTCGGGTTTTGCCTTACTTGTCAGCTAACCAGGCATTCAGCCACAGTGTGTGTGTGTGTGTGTGTGTGTGTGTGTGTGCGTGTGTGTGTGTGTATGCTTGCAAGTCTGTACGGACAGAAGACACAGATCTTTGGGACAAACCCACAACCAATATTTTACTCAATGATGAAAAGTTGAAAACTTTCCCACTAAGATCAGGAACAAGGCAAGGACACCCATTCTCAAAGCCTCTGTTCAACATAGGCTGGAAGCCCTAGCCTGAACAATTAGGCCAGAGAAAGAAATGACAGCCACCTAAATCAGAAAGGAAGAAGTAAAACAGTTTAGAGATGACATGATCTTAGAGAATCCTCAAGGCTCCACCAAGAAACGATTAGAACTAATAAAGTAATTCAGTAAAGACGCAGGATACAAAACCAGCACACCCAGAAATCAGCTGCATTTTTATACAATAACAGTGAACTATCTGAAAAAGAAATAAAAGAAATAATCCCATTTACAATAGAATTGAAAATAGTAAAATACTTAGGCACAACTTTAACCAAGTAGGTAAAAGATCTGTGCACTGAAAACTATAAAATGTTGATGAAAGAAATGGAAGAAGACACAAATAATAGAAAGATACCCTGTGTTCACGGACTGGATGAATTAATATTGTTAAAATGTTCCTACTACCCTAAGTCATCCACAGATTCAATGCAATCACTATCAAAAGTCCAGTGACACTTTTCACTTTGCTGCACAGCAGAAATTAACACAACGCTGTAAATCAACTACATTTGAGTTAAAAGAAAAAAACAAACAACCGTCAAAACGACTCCATGTGCTCAGCTTTCTACTGAATCCACATGTGGCAAAGTTAACTTTAGCTGCAAAGGTCAAGCTCTTCCGTAGGAAGGAATGTTGTTAAAGAAAGGGAACGAATTAGCGCTCCTATAATCGAACTTAAACATTACCCTTGACTGCTATCTTCGAAAATGGGCACCCAAACCACAAACTGGCCGTTTCCACTCTGTCATCTTGGCTTTCCGTCCCTTCGTTCTCATGCTTCCCGTGACACCACCCAAAAGCGTAAACAGCAATTACTTCTCTAAATTTACTTAGCCTGGCCGGAGATGCTCTAAATCTCACTATCATCACACTGAGGGACCTGGCTACGAAGGAACTCGTAACAGATGTCATTTAGAACCTTCGCCACCTGCCCACCCCCGCCCCGCCCCGCAGTTTTCATCTTTAAGTCTTGACTTACATAAGTTCAAAGTTAGCCAGAATAAAAAGTTCGTGGTAGCAGCCCAACTTCTGGACAGATTCATGGGGGCCCATGGGCACGGCCTTCTCTAGTGCTCTGGGGTGCCCTCACCAGGCTCTGCTCACCTCGAGTGCCTGGGAAGCAGCTGCCAACCATCTCCCACCAGCAGACTAACCAGCCCATAATGACTGTACTCTATTTGCAAAATCCTTAGCCTCAGGCTTGACCACTATTCTTTTTTTTTTTTTTTCGATATACGTGGGCCTCTCACCGCTGTGGCCTCTCCCGTTGCGGAGCACAGGCTCCGGACGCGCAGGCTCAGCGGCCACGGCTCACGGGCCCAGCAGCTCCGCGGCACGTGGGATCCTCCCGGACCGGGGCTCGAACCCGCGTCCCCTGCATCGGCAGGCGGACTCTCAACCACTGCGCCACCAGGGAAGCCCTTGACCACTATTCTTGAAGCCATTTCCCCCAAGATCCTATTCTCGCTTCCCCTTAGCAGAAAACTCACCTTTGCGGTGACCCCATGGCAACAGTGGAGCACAAGTGGTCAGTGATCCTGGTGATCAGCTAATGTGTGACACTCGTGGGCTCAGGACACTGACAGCTGTGTCCTAGGACAGTGGCACCAGCAGCCATCCTCATTTCCTCTCTAGCCCACCCTCTCGGGTGACTGCCTCAGGCCACCTCATTCCCGGGGGCCTTGGCTGTGTTAACAGAGGTGAAGAACATTCAGCTGGCATCCCCCATGGGTAGCTCTCCTACATGAAGAACCTTCCCGCTAGCTGCCGCACATATATCCAATTGTCTACCCGTGGATCTGGTGCCCACACCTGATTGCAAGCTCTGTGAGAAGAGGGGTTTCGGTTTGTTCACTAACATGTCCCAGCTGTAGAGCATGGGGCCAGCGCACGGCAGGTGCTTACAGAGGTGGGGGGAGTAAATGAAAGGCGTCGAGCAGGGAGGACATGGATGTGTGAACCCTGGGAAATCACTACAGGCTGCCACGTGGAAAAACAGTGAGGCACAAAAACGCTTTGTCCCATAAAGATGGAGGAGAACAGGGCACGGTGCAATTCTAGTAACTGAGCCAGTGGTCTTTGGTCAGTTTTGATGGTGTCAGCAGGGAATAACCTTTAAGCGGATTTGGCCTAACTCACAAATCCCTCAGTTTTTTATCCTAAATGGGTATGGGTTCCAACATGCACTCTGTGGGGAGTCTGTGAGTGCCCTTGGGAGGGGAATCTTCTTGCAGAGTTGGCTAGGTGCCACCTCTCAATTCAGACCCTGGTCTGAATTGAGACCCTGCGGTTCCCAAACCTTGTTCCCTAGGCTGTAGGCTGAGGTTCCGACCTCTGCTTCCACTGCCCTCCCTGGACTTCCCTCCTCTCCTGTGTAGACCTGGGGCCTGTCAAATCCCCCTCCCAGGCCCCTCCCCCAGCTCCAGGAACCCCCCTCCGCGGACGACGCGCACGACCCAGGTCTTTGCGCCTGACTTTTCGACATCCACAACGTGCACGTTACTGCAAACCACAGGGTACGAGTTAGGAAGAGTCCTGGGACCCAGTTCTGGCCAATGAGTTTGCTAGGGAGCTTCTGGCAAAGCTTTTCTTGCTCCTAAAACGGATGCAAGAAGAGATGCCCGTTTCCCCCTCTGGGTACCATACATCGGGATGTGAAGACGGGACCTGCTGCGGCTGACCCACCACCGGAGAGAGCTGCTGCAGGACCAGCCAGAGACGCCAGTGGGGCAGGGCCGTCCTGGAAGAAAGACCCACCTCCCCTGCAGCCAGACCTACTCTGGGCCTTCTGCATGGGAGGCAGCACATGTCCCTGATGCCTGGGCCCATTTGCGCCGGGGTCATCTGCTGCTGGCGGCGGATGGCACCAACTAATGCCTCTCTCCTCACCTCCCCGAGCTGTCCTGCCGTCCTCGACTAGTGCAGCCGTGGCCCTCCAGAGTCATTTCAGCGTGCATCTGCTTCCCCAGCTACGGGAATGCGGGGGCTGGATTACAGCCATCGTTCCCAACCTTTTGTGCCTGAGGACTTCTTTTTTTTTTCTTTAACCTGAGGTAACATTCACACATCATAATATTCACCATTTTAACCATTTAAGAACACAATTTGGTGGCTCTTTTAACATGGACTTTGTTATACAACCATCACCTCTATCTAATTTCAGAATACTTCCCTCATCCCAAAACCAAAGCCCAGACCCAGTAAGCAGCCACTTCCTATTCTGCCCAGGTCCTTGGCAACCAGGAATCTGCTATATGTAATCTGCATGTAACGCTGTACGTAATCTTCTCTTTGGATTCGCTTATGCTGGACATGTCGTATACATGACATCATATCACGTGTGGTCTTTTGTGTCTGGCTTCTTACACTTTGCATCATGTTTTCAAGGTTCATCCAATGTCGTAACATGCATCTGCACTTCATTTTTTTATGGCTGAATGATGTTGCACTATATGGATATACCATATGGTGTATATGGCAGTGTTTGGTTGTTTCCACTTTTGGGCTATTGTGAATAATGATGTGATAAGTTCACATACAAGTTTTTGTATGAACTTCTGTATTCAATCCTCTTAGATACACACCTGGGAGTAGAACTGCTGGGTCTCACGGCAATGCCGTGTTTACTTTTTGAGGAGCCAAAAACTACTTTCCACAGCAGCAGGGCTTCTTTTGTTTGTTTCTGAAAAAAAATTTTTTTTTATTGTGGTAAAAAATGCATATCATAAAATTTAGCATCATAACCATTTTAAAGTGTACAGTTCAGTAGTGTTAAGTACATTTATGTGTATAAGTAGAATCATATAATATTTGTCCTTTTGTGACTGCCTTATTTCACTTAGCATAAGGTCCATCCATGTTGTAGCGGTGACAGGATCTCCTTCCTCTCTAAGGCTGCGCCGTAGTCCATTATTGTATGTATATCCCGCAAGCACTGTGTTTATCCATCCATCAATGGACGTTTGGGTTGCTTCCACCTCTTGGCTGTTGTTAATCATGCTGCCATATAAACATGGGTGTGCAAATAACTCCTAGAGACACTGCTTTCAATTCTTTTGGATATATACCCATAAGTGGGCAAGGGCTTCTTTTTAATGTAAAAATCTCTGTTGATGTCTACCCAATAGGTGTTTTTGCTCATGGTATCTAGACCCTGCCAGATCTTGAGTGAGATCTGCCATCTGACTTCTCAAGAGCTCCACCTGGGAACACCTGGATTAGGTGACCTCTCAGGTATGTCCAGCTCTAAATCCAACGATTCTGTGAGGATTTCTTGAGTATAATACCATCCTCATGACCCTAGTCCACATGAACGAGTGTATCTCTGCCCCTGAGGATGTGCACAGCCAGAAATCGAAGTCACTATCTTCCCTAGAGAGAGCTGAGGGCCCAAGAGAATATGCCCACAAGGAGGGAGAATTTTCAACCTCAACACTGACCTTACCTAGCTCACCTCTTTCACCAGCTGGAAAATAAGAAGTAATCAAGTTAATAAGTTAAGTAACTACATACCTTTAAAGAATCAAATTCTAAGCTAATTATTACTGATTCACCAAGTATTTTCTGAGCGCTATGCATTCTGACCCAGTTTGAGTCAAGGGAGTTTATTTAAAGAGAGGGTTTAAAAATTTCAGGCATAGTCATTGTAATGTAATCAACTCAATAAAGGGCTCTTGTTTCTATGCAGTTATTCTTCTATGCAGCATTATTCTGTGTAGTTATTCTTACATAGTGCATCCTGTAAAATCCAACTGCTGGAGAGTTGATTTAAATTCAGTTTCTATGTTTACGTAATAAGGAAACACTCCTGATAAACAGCACAACCCTTTGAGGAACACCATAAAAACAAAAGAGTTATCTGTTCCAAGAGGCTGGCTCCGGGACAGATGAACAGGGCTGCGTCTGGAGAGGACTGCGGATTGCTCCATTTCCTTTCTTCCCTCTTTCTATCTCATAAAAGGTAGAGGGGAGCGTGGCAGTCTCATAAGGAGGCTGGAGGCCTGTGGAGGGAGGGGGAGGGACCGGGAACGGGGGCGCTCAGAAGCTCATCCATCCCACCTCATTTCTGCATCCGCATCCGCATCCGTTACAGAACCAGAGGTCGGGCGAATACTGCCTCTGAGCCCATGACCAACAGCACCAGGCGCTGGAGGGCAGCCGAGCCTTCCGTACTTTCCTTCTCATCCTCACCCTGGTGGAGTCCAGCCAGGCTCCCGCAACACAGGGCGGCCCATATTCTCCTCCCTCCGTGGAGCGGTGAGGTTTTGATTCGCTACCCGCCAGGCCCGAGTCTTCCTTGGGGCCCATCTACGTGAAAGGGGAGCTCAGACACCGAGTTCCTGGCAACGCTGTTGCCCGTGACTCCTGGGACACAAATCATCCGCGTCCCACACCAGCTGCTCTGTGTTCACTGGACAATTCTGGGCAAAACTTCTTAATGGACACAGTTGCACTCTTACTGATCATACTAAAATACAGATAGCCACAGGTTTTGCAAGACGTGTTTAATTTATACTACGTACAACCACAGAACTGGTATTGGACCCACCACCAATCAATCAGTGAGGAAGGCAGTCCTTGCACTTCAGAAGGCCACAGCGTCAATGGGAAAGTGAGACAAATGTGCAAATTTTTCTATTTGCATTTATCTTTTACTTAAAGAACGAAAACACAACGAACTAAGCTTTACCACTCTTTACTACAGTCTGCAGGCTGACTGTCCATCACCCAGCCTCATGGCCCTTAAGGCTTTGGAGGAAGGAGGAGGTCACCACCCACAGGTCCCTGAGCCCCTTCCTTTGCTTCCTATGTCTTGCAACATATATAGGACACTGCCTGGTTAACGGGCTAACGAATTAAATTCTCTAGTTCTATCTTTGATATATCCCAAGCACCTGGATCTGTGCTCAAATGTATAGTGAATGAATTTAAACTAACTGTGACAAAATGCACATGTGGCTTCAAAAGATTCCTGCAAAAAATATCCTCCAGAGGCTGAAATTAACATCCATACAAGCACAAATGAACAATAATAAAAGAAAAGAGCTCTCGCTTCTTGCCCTGGCACAAGTATTTCGTGAACCACATTACAAATACCAAAGATCTCATCAGATGTGACAGGAAGCCCCCTTTCTCCATAAAACCTGAAATCACCAGGAAAGACATTAGAAATTTAGATTTACATCGGAATCATTAATGAGAAACACTACCTCGAGGGTCTTTGGACCTTCAGATGTTAGCTAATGATAATAAAAAGTCATATGGTTAGCAAGACATTTAAAATATTGCTTATTTCACCTTGATCTAATACATTAATACCATTTTGTATACCTTTCACAATGTATAGAATGGTAGCAAAATATGCATGTATAATTTTAAAATGAATATATACATATGGAGGGTGCAGGCAAAAAGCGTTGTTTTAAATTGATGGAGTGCATGATCCAAGTTTGGGGCCACAGCCCTGGTACAAGGCATCCACCTGGACGGGAAGGCAGGCTGCTGCAGTGCTCAGCCCCGGCAACCGGAACGGATCGCACAGAAGCAACAGTCATTCGCCACGTAGGTCTCACGGTTCACAAGTTATTGAGCCACCACGGCTGTTGGGATGTCACACTGGAGCTGGGCGCCACCCACCGATGCCTCGTGGCATTGAGGTGCTGCCTGCTTGTTATGGTTTGAATTGCGTCCCCACCCTTCACCCAAGTTTCTTATGTTAAAGCCCTAACTTCCAGTACCTCAGAATGTGACCTTAGTTGGAAATAGGGTTGCTGCATAACTAGTTAAGGTGAGGTCATTAGGGTGGGCCCTGATCCCATGTGACTGGCGTCCTTATGAAAAGGGGACATTGGACACAGACACGCACACGGCAAGAATGCCATGTGAACACCGGAGTTCCGCTACCACCAGCCGAGGAACCAGGGGGCGGGTCTGGAACCCATCCTTCCCTCCTGCTTTCAGAGAGGCCAGGGTCTTGCTGAAACCTTCATCTCAAACATCCAGCCCCCACGTGTGAGGCAAACCTGACGGGGAGAGCTGCCGAAGAGCAGCTAGACTCTCCCCGTTTTCCTCACCAAGGCGGACGGGGCCGTCCGTTACTACTTCACGCTGCTACGGCATCCCTCCTCCTGTGCTTTCTGGTCTGAGGACCTTGCTGTACCTTTAAGGCGGCTTTTGCCTGGAGGTGGACTCTCAGTCCACAAGCAGGTGACACCAGTCGCCCCCGTCACAAGGACATCCCTCCCATGTCACTCAATGTTCCCACCACATCGAGACTCTGCCTTCGGCGGAGGGCAGGGGTCTGTGGCCCACGGTGCTCCAGCACCCGGGTCAGCTGTCGCTGCCACGTCACGGGTCCTGCCTGCCGACACGGGCCATCCAAAGAGCACAGGATTTGGGAGCTGGCTGGCACTCAGCACTCCTAGCCCAATGGCATCTCCACACATCATAGGGAGAAAGGTGCATCCCTTTTAAAAGGCAGCTGACAACTAGCTTGGATATACAAGATGATATTGTTGCAAAGGAAGGATGGCGTTGAAATTGGCTCGCAAGCCACACGGTTTAGTTCAAGTTCAAACATGCAGATAATGGCTTAGATTAAAATTCCCAGGCATATAGGCTGTGCCATCTTTTAACTTCAGCATTTTCAATCTTCTGTTTCTTATCTTCAGAATTAACTTTAACTGAGAGAACCATTTTAAAATGGCCATAGATTACTATCTGACATCCCTTAGGCACTGAATTGTTCCCCGCCCCCAAATATATGAAATCCTTACGCCCAGTACCTCAGAGTTCAACCTTTTATGGAAATAGGGTCTTACAGAAGTAACTGAGTTAAAATGATGCTTTTAGGGATTCGTCCAAATCAGATATGACTGATGTCCTTACAAAAAGAGGGAATTTGAACACAGAGACAGACATATACAGAGGGACGGTGAAGTGACACAGGGAGAAGATCACGTGAAGACGGAGATCAAGGTGACACAGCTACAAGCCAAGGGATGCCAACGATTGCCGGCGAAGGAGCCAATCCAGGGGACACCTGGATCTTGGACCTCCAGTCTCCAGATCTGTGAGACCATACAGTTCAGTTATTTTAAGCCACCCAGTTTGCGGTATTTGTGACGGCAGCCCCATGGTAACAGAGCCCGCATCTGGTAATAACTGTTTCAGGCAGGAGTAAGCAGTGACGGCTAAAAGCAGGTGAAAGTCTGATGAGAAACAAATGCTCGCGGCACTTTCGCGGTCACTCCCAGACGTGCACAGGGCAACACAAAGGACCGTCACGGATATGCAGGTGCCCATCTGAGGTCCAACAGGATGAGTCCCTGCCTTCTTATTTCAGCGCTTATGCTGTGAAAGAGCGTCCTTTTCATGGTCTCCATGTAAAGACATTCCTTGTTTTGCCATTAATAAATACACTGGAGGAAACTGACACTGTAAAATTATCCTGTTTCTCCTTAAATTTTTGCCCACTAATCGTAGCATCCGTCAGTGGGTCTTGCTGGCAACCACTGTGCTGTCTGCCTATTGGTGATATTCTCATCCCCGCCTTCCTTATACCAATATTAATTGGAATTCTCCTATAAAGAAGAGCTGTCCCTTCTCATTTATGTATTCAACTTATTTATATCAGTATGGACTCACGGATATCTATTTTACTCTATGGGTTATAGTCCAATACTGTCATTATTTATTTTATCACAGATTGTTCCATCTTTGCCATTAGGTGTGCCTTCAGGTTGGTTTCCGTGCTGTTTGGACATGTGCCATCCTTTTTGGAATTTTCCTTATGTTCTGGCACTACAAGTTGTTCCAGGCTCATCTGGTATTTTTCCAGCCCTGGTCCTGGAATTAACTACTTCTCCAAAACACCCTAGTTCACTCGACTGGGGAATGGTGTTTAGAAACCAAGATCCTGGCCCTAGGGAGTCTCATGGCTACATGGTGCCAGTTCTTTTATGCCCTGTCCGTGAGCACAGCTGGGAAGCACTGGTGTGTACACAAATCCTCCCCCATGTATATTTATGTATGTACGCATGTACATGTCTGTATGTATCTACTATCCATCCAACCATCCATCTATTAAAAACTATGGGTTCATACTAATACCTCCAATCCCAATGAAACACCACAAAGCCATTTGAGTCTTCGCCCTTTCCTATTTGTAAGCTTCTTTCTCTAACGGTGAGAAATGTGGCTCTTCATTAGCCACAAGATATTTACTTATTTGTTCAACTGTAATATACACATAAAGCAATTTCAGAATTGCTAACCCAAACCCCTGAAGACATATTTACTAACTGGAGTGTAGCATTTATGCACAGTTTTTTGCATTTTTTGTCTTTAGCCTTATAGCATCCAGTCAGAATACTGTTTCCCAAAATACTATTATTGTACTTAGGTTAGGTCGCTCTCCCACCCACGCCTTTCAGTTGGTGATAGCAGCCTTTGTATTACAATGAGGTCCATCTGTTACCGTGTGTATTCCACCTTGGATCTCTCCCACATTCTGGATTGGAATTGTTGGCTTATTTGGGGGGTATGTGAACACAGAACAGCACCACAGCCCTGAGTCAGAGCTGCACTGATTGCCGAGCTCAGAGAAGGGCTGCTCCCTTCGTACCCTTACTGCCCCATCCCCATTTCCCTCTTGCTTCCACCCCTTTCCTACCCACCCCCAGTCCACACACAAACCCTTCCATTTCTACTTCACTCTTCCTGTCACCTACCTTTTAAACTATTTCTTTTTACCAAGCTCGATTCGTGGTAGGACCTCCGTCCATGTTCACCACTACACTGTTTTTTAGTGACTCCTACTGACCATTGAAGTCCATTCTATGCTGCAATTTCTCTTTTATATAATGAAACTGGGCACTTCATCTTAATATGCTCAACAGAAAGCTTTGAGGAAGATCAGAGCTTTCCTTGACTGGGTCAGTTCTGAGATGGAATCTAGCAGCCACTCCGGAAAGTATCAGCTCGTAACAATGAAGTCTCTTACTCTGTCTGGATATGAAGAGCCACAGGTAACTAGAACTCAGCTTCACGGAATTCTTGGGAAACAGTTTCAAATTTGCGCTACATTATTATTTTTTCTTTTTTTAAAATGGAGCATTTCAAAACAATTTGGTGGCAGAAGAAATTGTTTTATTATTATATCTGAAAAATTACAAGATTATGGGGAGTAAGAGTAACAAAGACTTGCAAAAGAAGATTTACAGGCAAAAGTGTTGGGGGGTTTGGGGGTCACATAACAACCTCTTTAACCCTCCAGTTGTTCGTTTTCTCTGTAATCAGTACTTGATTTACTGATTGTGGAAGGAAGCCACCAGAGATGAGTCAGTAAATATAAAGCCAGTTTTAAATATCTGGGAAGGAAAGCAAAGAGTTTTGCAAATGCAGATCTAAGGAGGAAATTGGCATCTGAGCACTTATTTTCATATCTGGAGAACACTTGGATCAAAACATGAAAGAATATAGAACTTTAGGATTAGGGTAATAGGAATGTGGAAGTCACATGCCATGACATTTCCAAGGGAAATTCATGTAAAACATTAAATGTCTGACAAATTCTGGAAATAAAGAGGTCTTTCCACATGTAAAGTAAAACCAGCCCAGCGCCCTGAAACCCTGCTGTGAGCTGGAATTAGGCCGTGTACTGATGGCAGGGCTGCATGGGTGGGATTATGGGCTTGAGGAATATGGAATAGGTTATGGGCAACCCCAGAATCCATACGTTTATTTTATAGAGGGATTTGGATTTACAGTCTGTTGATCCTAAAAATATTTTGTCAGTTCAGGGGGCTCCTGTAGCCTATTAAGGACATAGGCTTCCAAGTCAAGACAGGGTCAGGACTGAATCCTGGCCAGACCATTGACTGGCTACATATCCTTGGGTCAGACAACCTCACTGGGCCTTGGTTTCTTCATCTGTGTAATGGGCACAGTGATACCAGCTTTTAGGTGGCGTGCACATTAAACCCAGTGGGAAGCACTTAGTAAGTGCCCAGCACAAAACAGGCACTCAGTTGGTACACACACCCCAGGGGCTAAGAGTCGGGGACTATAGACCCAGCTGCCACTCTGGAATGCTGGCTCTGCCACGCCCCCGCCATGTGCCCTTGGAAAAGTCACTTAACCACTCTGAGCCGTGGACGTGGGAGCAGTGATCTGGAATGAGGATAATAATCAAGAACCAACTCTCAAAGAGGGATGAGAATAGAGCAGTTGCAAGTAGTTCAAATGAATAAACATGGGCAGAGCACTTAGAACAGGGCCAGGCTCGCTGCATTCTGTAACATTATCGATGACCGTTATTAACTATGACTATTCAATTAGCCCACCAGAAAAACGGGGAGGACATGGTGATGGAAGTGATCTGTTACACAGAGTTACCAGGTCTGGTGTAGGGGTTTGGAAGAAATTGTATTGGCAACATATGCCGAGAGCTTCAGAGTCTGCAGGGGCTTACCCCTTCTGTCAATGGTGTGTCCGGGGGTTGAACCCACAGAAGTAAAGAGAAGCCGAAGTCCAGAGGACAAGAGCTAACACACCCACGAGGAACACAGTACGACAATTTGACTGCAGGGAACAAACATACCCTTGGCTCATATGCAAACCCTGCCCTGCAGTCTGCCTGCTTCAAAACACTTCATTCCAACCAACCTTCAAGGTGGGTAAGATGCTAAAATCTAGAGGGCTGGGCGCTCTCTCCTTTCTCATGCGATCATTCATCCTCTAGCACATATATTTAAAGGGTACATCTTCCATAAATGCTGTATTTCACCTCATGAGAAAAAAATCAATAGAAAGAAAACTAGTGGGCTGTTCTGTCCTTATTTCTAAACACGCTAATAAATTACCATCTCTCACTGTACTGACATTGTGTTATGCAGAGAAAAAGCTGTTTGTCCCTTATTCCACTTTAAACTCATGCAGAAAAGCACATTTCATTAACTTTCCAGGATTTTTTTCCAGGCATGGCCCTCTGTCCCATCCCCTCTTCCTTAGGGAACCAGTGGGTATGGAGGGAAGTGACATCCTGGGTTTCCTCGAGGAGGAAATGACTACAGGCCACATGCTCTTATCTTCGGTTCCAACTCCAAGAATGTTCTCACACACTGAGCTAAAGTTTTGTTACAACTCTTATGCAGGCGAAACTTAACCTGGACTGATCCAAGTCTGTAAATTTTTAAAATGCATCTCTGCTGGTGTGGACATCATACACAGATGAGGCTGCCCGAGACCCCACTACGGGTGCTGTACGCAATGTGTATGGTCTTATACTCCTGAAACCTGCTTCCTCTCCTGAAACATCAGAATCTCTCAATTCTGAAATAAATTAGGCTCCAAGGTTTTCAGACACAGGACTGTGGACTGTAGGAGAATTCCTGATGTTGTTACGTGCCAAACACAGCTTTGTGAAGAGGGCCAGTGGAAAGAAAATTCTAGAATTTTCCTTAAACTACCTTCTTCTTATATAAAACCAGAACTTAGGCAGAACCTTCCCGTTGCTGACCTCACGATTTACGACGGGCAAGAATCACTCAGAAGCTTCACCTCAAATTTTGTCCTCCCCTCCAGGGACTTCAGCCCGGTAAGTCGTGTCACGTGAGGTTTTACAGAAAACACCCAACGGTGCAGCACCTGCGGAAGCAGACGTGTGGGGCCACCGAGCACATGCCCGTCCCCCTGAGGGGCTGCGCGCTGTCGGCAGCCACTCTTACGGAAGCCGGCCCTGCTCTGGACCCCAGACTTGGGTGTAGCTCCTGCTCGGCGTGGCAGGCGTACGGCCCCTGTGGACTTCAGTCTCCCGTGTGTGACCCGGGGAGCGTGCCACGTGCTGCTCAGGACGGGTGGGATGAAGTACAGAAACACAGGTTGCCTGCCCTCCACACCTGCTAACGTTTCCTCTGACTGAGACTTGTCTGGGGGCGAGTTGTAAGGCGGAAAGCTTAGGGTCCACTTTCCTTTACACGGACAAGCTCACAGACAGGTGGGCATTGGCGGTGCATGTCTGTATGTTACCAGGTGGAAGGAGGTGGACTCGTATCAAGGCCGTTGGGCCAAACTTGACATCAGAATCACCAAGGGAGACAGGTGTACGCAGGGACGGTGGTGTCGTAGGAAGACAAACTGTCGGGGACCCGGGAAGCTGGGGGCAGAGAGGTCGTGTAAGGGCACTCGGTCACTCCTAACGGTGTGGCCTCGGTGATTCTGCCTGGCTGAAACGGGCAAAGCCCTAACGTGTGTAAACGTTATTTAAATCAGTAGTTCTCTGCCCTCACTGCACAGAATGCCAGGCCCAGCCCAGAGATTCAACTAGCATGGCATTTTCAAAGGTCTGTGGGCGATTTCGGTACGGTAGTGGAGGTTCCGGGCTTTTCTGCCCAGCGACAGACGCACCCGCTCGGATTTATGCGGGCAAAAGGCGCGCTCTCGGTGCCCTGTTTCTCCCATCTGGGAACAGAAGCCCCACCCCACTGCTCAGGAGAGGAAAAGCACCCAGCACAGGGCCCACGAAGCCCAGGGGCGAACAGAAGCACGGAGCAAACGTAAGTGTGTAACCGAGTAACGGTGATTTGCGAGACGTCTCGAGGCCCCCAGAAGTCCCCTACCTGGGGCTTTCCCACTCCTGGTCACCCTTGTCCTTCTCCTCTCTGGGGTCTCCAGAATGCGGGTGTTTCTGCACAATTCGCATCCCACCGGCTTTCACTGCAGTGAAGACAAAGAGGGCGTCATCAGTGTGGACACGGAACCGCGGGACGGCAGGGGAACTAGCTCGAGCGTGTGTGTGTGTCCCACGGCCCCAGTTAGTCCGGATCGGCCGGCGGCGACAGTGGCTAACCACAGAGGTTGGGGCTGCCAGAGGGAGACTCAATATGACGTGACACTCGACGCTGTCTCTTAACGTCAGATCCACTTAGGAAGTTTCCGAGGCTCCTCTGTCTGCCTGGTCTCCTTTCAAGTACTTGGTGAGAGCAGCAGTGCCAGCAGAGTATAAACCGTGTGGACACAGTGGCTGCTTCCTTTCGGTTATACTCGGCTTCTCGATGCAAAAAAAGACCCACTTAATCGCTGCCTGTAATATTTTCTCAAACGCCGATGGCGCTTTCAAAGGGGCGATACAGCCACAGGTGACACAGGGCAGCTGCTGGGCTCACAGCCAGAGTCCACTCCGGTGGCAACCTTTCCCACACTGTGCTGTGAAACCCTAAAGTTGGCAGAAGTTTATCTGGTTTTTAAAAACAGCCTTAGTGACATATAATTCACATACAATATAGTCCACCCATTTCGAGTGTACAGTTCTCTGGTTTGGAGTGTGTTCAGAGTTGCACACGATCCTTTTCAAACATGTTCATCACCCTACGCAGAAACCCATCACCGGTCACTCTCCCATCCCTCCTCTCCCTCCTCTCCCTCAGCTCCTAGCAACCAGTCACCTGCATTTGCCTCTTCTGGACATTTGACGTAAACAGAATCATAAAATACATAGTCTTTGGTGACAGGCTTTTTCACTTGGCATAACGTTTCCAAGGTGCATCCATGTCACAGCCTGTGTCAGTACCTCACTCGTTTTCGTGGCTAAATCATACTCCACGGCACGCATGGTGGACCACATTTTGTCATCCACTCATCTGTGGTGGTCATTCGCATTGTTTCCACTTTTTGGCTACTGTGAGTAATGCAGGGATAAGTAACTGTGCATGTACAAGTTTTTATGTGGACACATGGACATATACCTTCATTTCCCTGGTACATATGTAGGAATGCAATGGCTGGGTCACATGGTAACCCCATATTCACCCTTTTGAAGGATCCCCAAATGCTTTCCAAAGCCATGGAACTGTTTACATTCCAACCAGTAGGGATTCCAATTTCTCCATGTGCTCGCCGACTCTTGTTATTGTCTATCTTTTTACAGTTATTCTCGTGGGTGTGAAGTGGTGTCTTATGGTAGTTTGATCTGTATTCCCTTAATGGCTAATATGTTAATGATGTTTTGCAAGAGAAAGAAATGACAACGGAAGTGGGGGTTCTAGGATCTATTAAGTGTGGGAAATGCGAGGTTGAACACATTAAATGTGTTTCCTCAAGACAGATTTTCTGCCTTCAGTGTGCACTGTAAGCTTTATATGGGGCATATAATGTGCCATCTTTCCCAAGTGAATTTCACCGCAGAACTCCTCCCACAGGTAATGCTGGTTATCGTTCTTCAGGACTCTAGTGTTCCATGGGATAAAGTATGGAAATGCTGGCCTCATATCCAAAAAGCCAGCCCCACGGGGCAGTTGCCTGTGCGTGTTTGAGGGTCAGCAAGTCCCTCCATGTCCTCAGCTATGTGGTCTTAGTCAGCCACTCAAAGCCTCAAAGCTTCATCTCCAGAAAGGGGATAAGAGGCACGTCCTAAGATGGAAAAGTTTAGATGAGAAGGGAGGCTGTTGAATCCTAACTCCCAAAGTGATGCTGTTTGGAGGTGGGGACTTTGGAAGGTGCTTAGGTCATGAGGGTGGAGCCCTCATGAATGGGATTAGTGCCCTTACACAGAGACCCCAGAGAGCTCCCTCACCTTTCTGCCAGGTGAGGACAGAGCATACAGCCATCTGTGAACTAGGAAGCAGGACATCACCGGACACCGAATCCGCTGGTGCCCTGACCTTGGACTCCTAGCCTTCAGAACAGTGAAGGCTGTTGTCTGTTGTTTACAAGCCACCCAGTCTGTGGTATTCAGTTATAGCAGCCCCAAAGGACGAAGACAGAGGTGCTCAGCAGCTTCTCGGCACTTGATAGAAAGCAGAGTGTATTAACTGAGCTCACTGGCCCCAGGTTCAGGTGTGGGCCTCAGGGTGTTCACTTTCCCTCCTCAGGACAGCCACTCCGTGTCCTGCCACAGCCCTGCTCTGACCACACAGTACAACCAGCTTGCCAGGCCACAGCCTCCGGTGTTTCAAATTACACTGGACCCTGCGGAATTACCAAAGCCCAGGACTGGTTTCTTTATGATGCTGCGAACAGGAAGGAGAATGTGAAGCACTCTGAGGCTTACGCACTTCGGGTTTATTAGTTTTCAGTTTCCCTGGGAGGATTCAGGAAGCTAACAATGCCTGTTGCACGGCCAGCGGTACCCAGCTGCAGTCTGTCAGAGGAAGGCAAAGCAGAGGGCATGTGAAATGAAGGACCGTGTTTAATGATGCATCTGCTGGTCTGGTTTTGGAACGAGAATCTTTCTTTTCAGTGGGGAGGGGACATTTACTTTGTTAAGAAGGAAATATAACCCTGTCCAGTAATTCTCTCAAAAATCCGCTGTTATCCCTTTATCCCGACCAATTTTTATTCCAATCGTTTTTATTTTTCATTTCTAGAGCTTTTCCCCCCTCAAATCTGTCTGGTCTTTATTTGATAGCGCATTACTCATATCTTGTGTTTTTAATTCTTTTATGTATTTAATCATTTTAGGCATACTTGTCTTATGGTTGTAGATCTAATTATTTTATTTAGCTGAGGTCCTCGGGAGTCTCATTCACTGTCCGTTTTTCTCTGATTCTGGCTCTTGTTTGGGGTGAGTGTGGGCCATGGGCTTGTCTTCAGTAAGCCTTTATCTGTGGGGATCCTCTGGGGTGTGGGGTGCGGGCGGCATCCCTTTGGAGAGACGCTGTACACGGTTCTGTCAAACCTGGAAATCCTTTTTACATTAACTGAGAACAGGAATGGCCAAACAGTGTAAATTTGAACTCATCGCCCATGTAAAGACAGGCCTGCAGTTTCAAATTCTCCAGGAGCCTTTGTTTGCCATCCAGAGGCCAGGCTGAAACACACCAGCTTCCCCACCACCCCCACTGTGTTGCTGGACACAGTTTTTTTCCTGAGTTTGGCCTCTCCATGAGTTTTTTGGCCTCTGAGCACCAGCTTTCAGCTGGGGTCTTGGGTTAAATGAGGCCATAAAGGTGGGGCCCTAATCCAGTATGACTGGTGCTCTTATAAAAAGAGGAAGAGACACCAGGTCACTTCCCGCCTCATGTGGGCCCAAGGTTCAGGCTAACTGTTCTGAATTTAGCTACTTTTTTGGGTGTGATTCCTACAGATTTCCCTCACTTTGGGTTCAAATTTAAAAAAAAAATAAGAAAACAAAAATACCACTTGCAGGTGGCTTATCAAGATCTCCCAGGTTATGTAGCCTGCCAAACCTTAAGAAATGGAGATTGAAAATAAAATTCTGTAATATATTTAAGGTAATTATCTACTCACTCTCTTGAAATATAAGATTATGAATGTTTTTGGCCAACAGAGGAGGCTAGAAAAACTGTCCCACTAAATTTTTTTAAAATTCATTTTCCTCCCCCATTTATCCCACCCCTATCCCATGCCCATGAGAAACTGATTAAAGGTGCTGTTATGAGCTGAACTGTGATCTCCCTAAATTCACAGGCTGGAGCCCTTATCTCCAGAATTTCAGACCTGACTGGATTTGGAGACAGGGTCTCTAAAGAGGCAATTAAGTTAAAATTAAGCTGTTATGGTGGGGCCGTAATCTGATAGGACTGATGCTCTTATCAGAAGAGGAAGAGACGCCAGGGATGCACATGTGCAGGGGAAAGGCCATGTGAGGATGCAGTGAGAAGGCGGCCGTCTGCAAGCCCAGGAGAGAGGCCTCAGGAGAAACTACACCTGCTGGCACCTTGATCTTAGACTTCTGGCCTCCAGAACTGCGAGAAAATAAATTTCTGTTGTTGAAACCACCCAGTCTGTGGAATTTTGTAATAGCAGCCTTAGCAAACTAATACAGATGCCCATTTAAAAATAACTTCTGAATCATTTCAACCTGGTAGACACAAAAACCTTAAAACTATAAATCCCAGGTGTGTTCTATAAACTGGCTAACAGTAAAAAGAGTGTACAACTCACTACAAAAGGAATGGAGGATGAATGTCAAGGTGACGTTCGAAATAATCACATCTCGGGAAGCTCGCAGGGAGCCTGTCCACTTCTCTGTTGACGTAAGTACACACATCCAAACCCAGTCACCCCACATTAGCACTTCATTTAATCTACTTTATAAAAACAATTAACTTCATCGATCTCTCACAGTATGTGTGGTGATTAATGCAGCAATAAAAAGCGGCAATAATAATAATAACTCAAGGCTGAGACAGATTCATTCTAACTTGCACGACTGCCAAAAAATACAACAGCACATATTTATCGAATGTTTTATTACTGTCTCTAGGACTTAGTAAAAAGTGTAAAGGCAGAGTTCTGCAGAAATCTTTGCAGAATTCTTTATGAATGTAAGTACTTTTCTGAGACATTAGTAAAAAAAAAAACAACTCAGATTTTTGTTGTGGTGCTTATTATTCGAATGTGAGCTTCAAATTTCAAGAATAACAAGCTGTGCAGTGGTTAAGAATCCACCTGCCAGGGGCTTCCCTGGTGGCGCAGCGGTTGAGAGTCCACCTGCCGACGCAGGGAACAGGGGTTCGTGCCCCGGTCCGGGAGGATCCCACGTGCCGCGGAGCGGCTGGGCCCGTGAGCCGTGGCCGCTGAGCCTGCGCGTCCGGAGCCTGTGCTCCGCAACAAGAGAGGCCACAACAGTGAGAGGCCCGCGTACCGCAAAAAAAAAAAAAAAAAGAATCCACCTGCCAATGCAGGGGACATGGGTTCACTCCACAGTCCAGGAAGATCCTACAGGCCGCGGAGCAACCAAGCCCGTGCACCACACTACTGAGCCTGTGAGCTAGAGCCCGCGAGCCACAACTACTGAGCCCATGCGCTGCAACTACTGATGTCCGAGTGCCTAGAGCCCATGCTCCTCAACAAGGAGTAGCCCCCGCTCACTGCAACTAGAGAAAGCCGGTGTGCAGCAACGAAGACCCAACGCTGCCAAAAATAAATAAATAAATAAATAAATAAATAAATTTAAGGGGGGGTGGGGGAAGAATAACAAGCTTCCTCTTAACAGGAGTGCCAAGCTGAAGTTAAGGGCATGGATACTGGAGCTAGATCCCTGGGTTCAAATCCCAGCTCTGCTTGTGTGTGTGTGTGTGTGTGTGCGTGTGTGCGTGTGCACGCGCACGTGTGTGTGTGTGCGCGCGTGCGCGTGCTGGCAAGTTGCTGGCACTGTCTCAGGGCTCTGCCTGTGAAGAAAGGGTGGCAGTGCTCTCCCCGCAGGGCTTCTCTGAGGACTGAGCCCATGTGAAACACCTCCGCCAGGGCCTGGTTCCCATGAATGCTCAACTCTCAGCTACTCTTAGGAGACGGGTTTTCACAACTAGCATCTAGCCCTTAGAAAACCCTCCAGTGTGCGAGTCCTTGGTGGTTTATCACCTCCTCCCCACAGCTCCCTCACGTGTAAAGTGGGGATGGCAGGACCGATGTACCGGGTTGCTGGGGGGTGAGTGACACACGCTGCAAAGTGCTCGCCCACCAGGGGGCGCCCCACTGCCCCGGCCAACCGACCACCTCCAGGACTGTGGTCAGTATCTCACCACATCAAAGTGAGTTCTGGAGACCCGCAGACCCTGGAGAATCCTCCCACTCTTCATGCCACCACATGCCGGGCCCTGTTGTAACCACTGGCCAGGCGGCCCTCCACCCCCTGACTTTCCAATCACCCTATGGTGTAGACGCCCCCACGAGGAGGGGAAGCCAGTGGCCCCCGTCGCACAGGTAGCAAGCTTCTGACCCCGGCGCCCTTACTCACAACCCGCAGGCCTTGCTCTGCTTGAACATTCCAGGAAACAGAGAGACACTCCTCCTCAGAGAGACAAGAGTGATGGCCTATGGAGAGGGTCTAGGCCAGGAAAGAAAGTGTGTTTGATGTGGAAAGATCTCTGCAGAGCAGCTTCCTACCCAAGGAGCAAAGGGGGAAGACGAAGCAACCTGCAGGTCAGACTTTGTCAGGTGGGCAAATATTGAGGAGGCAGCTGGTGACACATTCCGCCGGGGCCGGGGATCCCCTCAGGCATCTGGGGGCCTGACTGTGAGATGTTCCCCGACAGCTGGCTCTGGGCCCACACTCAACAGCAGGCTAGGAAGACGCCCCAGCTGCACGCCGGGCAGGGGGGTAAGAAGGGTGTCCCTAGATGGACAGTCACTGCACCCTGCCCCGGGGAGCAGCCTGAGCTCGGGCTGCCGTGCCGAGCAGGACTCGTGAGCGGATGCTTTCTTTGTTCTTGCCCAAGAAGAGCTACTGAAATGTGATTCAAAGGAAACCAAATCCACCCCCCCCCCAAAAAAAAGAGATGAAAGGCTCCGGTGAGAACAAAAGGTAGCAAAGCAGAAACAGCCAGAGCTGCAGGTTAGCCGAGAACTTAATCATCTCTGGGAGGGCAGCACTGGGGCCGGCAAGCAAAGTGGACACGGGAGCAGACAGCCCCGGGTACGGGGGCCAGTGGTGGGCTCAGGGCAAAGGAATGTGGTCCCTCTTGGTTAAGAGGAAGGGCTCCACCAGGCGAGGAGGCTCCCTGGCCAGCAGAAGAGCCACGCCCGTCTGGGGAGGCTGGTGGCCCCGAGGTGGGGAGCCCCGTGAAGGGAGAGCGCAGGATGAAGGGTGAAAGGCAGTGAGTCGTGGGGACCCCGGGAGCCCCGGCACCCCTCACCCCCGAGGCCAAGTGCAGTTCCCCCCACGGGAGCTTTCTGGCCTGAGGCAGCGGGGGAAAGTGATGCTTGCGCTAAAAAGGGAGTCCCAGATAAACTGCTGAACTTGCAGCCCTGACGGTTTCCTCTCTAAGAAAACTGAGGACCAAACACGGGAAACTGCTATTCTGAGCTCAAAGTCGGAAGGTCTTAAGGTGGGAAGGCCCTTCAATGACGGGGCGGCAGCCCCGCTCAGCCCGCTGGGGAGGAGGCGTGGCGTTCAGAGGCGTGGGGCACGGGGCAGGGCCGCGGCGCTGTGGACCCGGACTGGACAGGCCGGCCCGTCTTCCACGCAGCGCCCGCTCCATCCCCTGACAGGCCGCCGCAGAGGGCAGACTGCGTGGCGAGCAGGCCAAGACAAGGAGCTGCCCGACGGCGACTGGGCCAAACCCGAGGAGGGGCTGCGCAGCCGCCGGAGAACACCTTGCGTTCAGGGCGGCGGATTTCAGAAAGTCCACGGAGAAGTAGCATCCCTGCCTGGAGGTACCTGGGGACAGGCAGTGAGGCAGCGTTCATCAACCCTAAGCCCAGCCTCCATTTACCTGGGTCGTGGCCCTAATAGAGCAAGAAGAGGCAGAGTAATGCGCCCTCCCCAGAGGGCCACGCCCTAGTCCCTGGAACCCGTTTATGTGTTGGACTGCATGGCAAAGGGGAAGGAATGTCGCAGATGGAACTGAGGTTGTGGATGGCCTCTGGAAGAGGCAAGAAAATGGATTCTCCCCTACAGCTTCCAGAAGGAAGCTGCAAACACCATGACTTCTGCCCAGTGAGGCCCAATTTCGCACCTCCAGAACTGTAAGATAATAAAGTTGTGTTGTTTTAAGCCATTCAATGTATGGCGCTTTGCTACCAAAGCTGGGCTCCAGTCCTGACGGATGGCGACAGGAACAGCACAAGGGCAGCCCTGCCCTGCTACTTTCTCAGGGACCATCTGGCCCAAACCTCCCATTTCATGGATTAGGAAAACTGAACCCTAGAGAAGTGACAGGCCTCAAAACTTAAAACCCAAGTGCACTGCTACAGCAGCACAAATACACTGGCTCCCCTTTCCTTGGGCATAAATAAGATGTTTAACTTGTAACTCACACAGCCTAGCTGTTTACAATTCAAAGAAAATCAGAGTCCTTCATGAAGTTTCTCCCAGGGAGTTAATATAGACACTTTATACATCTGATCTTAAAACTCACCATATGGCTGTCTCTATGTGCAATTTCATTACTGCTACTTTGCTTTGGTATCATTCCAACACATACATCTAATGCCACTCATTGCCCGGGGACAGGGGAGCCCTGTGCAGACTGCTGCTGTGAGGTCCATGGCCACGCGTGTAGATGAGCGTGTTTGCTCCTGCCGTGCTGCCAAGGTCATCAGGCAGGAATGATGGACATGAACCCGCAGTGGCAGGAATTAAAAGTCAGAGTTATCATTAAAGGAAATGTCTTTGAAGTTCTTTTTTAATTTTAAACTAATTCAACACAGGGACCCCCGAAGTCTATTTTGCATTACAGTGGAACTGTTTTCTAAAATCCCATGCTCTTACATCCCCACGCATCGCTTAGCCAGTTTTCTTTCCTAGTGCCAGTCAGCCTTCTTGTTCAGGGCTTGCTTCACTAGTGAAAAGCATTCCCTACTCTGGAATGCAACATATGTAAAGAACTTCTCTACTCACCGTGTTGAGGCAGAGAATTAGCGCCCTATGTTGGGGGGCGGCAGACAGAAATCAAGGGAAGTCTTTCCTCTAACAAGAAGAGGGCACAAATGTTCCATAAAAAGCAGCCATGTTTGGCTAAGGCTTCTGTGATTAGCAAACGGAGTTGATACTTTAACCAACGTGTGCAACTCAGGCCCTACAAACCCCCCACACTGAAGTGACTCGCATCCTGGGACCCAGTCACCTTTGAATCCCTCCCAGTGTCCTTCCATTAGGATCGATCGTCATTCCAAAGGAAAGGAGAAAAAGCAATGCACCAGTTTGGGCAGATTCGAAAGAGCAAACAGGAACTGGGCTCAGAAAGGGGAGGAGACGGTTTGAACATGAAGGCTGGTTAGAGACACATTTTCTAAGAAAGATGACTCTTTCTTGAATTTAACTTCCTTGGCTCGGAAGTGTAGGATGTGCAAAAGCAAAAAGCAAAAAACAAAACCACTTCTGAGGAAAAGCAGAATGCGACAGAAACTGGAGGGGGGAAAAAGTCATATTGAGTGATTAATGACAAAAATGATTTCCGCTCCTTTGGTTCTTTTGTAATGCTGTCAGCCTACGATTTATCATCATGACGTTAAAAACACTGATTTGTCGTTGTTTCGGCTACTCGTTTTTCTAAAACATCTGTACATTCTAAGTTAAGTATTCACCGCCCAAACTTCTGGGAGCAAGTTGTGCATCTGGGCTTGTTCAAGTTACTCTAATTTGCATGCAACTCGCACAGGCTTGCGATATTTCGCATAAAGAAACAGGTCTCACCAGCGCGGGGCTGAGTTTAACTTAGACCCCACGAGCGGACACGTCCCAGGCTGGCCGGCTGCCTCCCCCGCCCGGCGCCCCGCCGCGCCCCGTGCCCGCGGGTTCGAGCCCGCCCTCCGGGCCCGCGAGAGGAGAGAAAGTGGGAACGAGTCAGTACCGGCGGGCGGGTGTCCAGCTTTCGTCTCTAGCTTCCCCTCGGGAGGCGAAGACATGGTGCGACCGGGTTTCACAGGGACCTGGACGTTGGTCGTCGAGGGCTCGCGGGTGGAGAGAAGTGCGCGCGAGCGTGACCGCCGGGAGCGAGGGCGCGTGCGTGGGGCTCCGGGGCCGCGCGCAGGCGGACCGACCGCGGCCTGGAGAGGGCGCGGCCGCCGCGCGCCTACGTGGCGCGGCCCCGCCAGCCCGCGGCTGCGCGATGGCGTCACTGCGCCCGCCCCGCCCCACCCCGCCGGCGCCCGCGCGCCCCGGGTACTGAGCATGCGCAGTCGGCGGCGCCACGTTGGACGCCTCGGCCAAGGGCGGAGGAGGAAGAAGGGGAGTGGGGGCGTGGTGTTGGCGGTTAGAAGAGGCGGGCGTTGGTGCTGGTGGGGACAGTCGCCCGGGGTTGAAGAGAGCCCAGCAAGAGGGTGGCACCCCCGTGCACGGTGCTCCACCAACCCTCCAGATAGACGGTGACGGTGGTGGGGATACAGCTTCAACAGTGGGGCACCCAGGGGTGCTGCGTGCCGTCGGGGAACCGGCCCGTCTGCCAGATGGCCTCACCCGGCTCACGCTCGGAGCGACCGGTGAAGTGCGGAAATGAGACCCCAGGTGGGACCGACCGGGGGCCCAAGAATAGCGGGGATTTGTTCAAAGATGCTGCAAATGGGAGCGCCTTCCCCCCGGGAGAGAAAGGCAGAGCTGTGAAGCCTGGAAACCTGGACAGAGGTCTTGCAAGTTTGCGTCTGTGTCCCCTGTCTCGGCCGTCTTCCTGTTGCATTGGGTCTTGATTCTGTCCAAAGCGGACCCGTTGACCTTGTGCCTCGGGTTGCAACCTTCTCGCCTTCTCAAGCGCTTTGTAACTGCAGGTATCCTCTACTGACGATCAATCCCGCCTTGCTGAATTAGCGTTCAGACATGTCCAGTGTCTTTAGGAAAGGAAACACCATCGGCTCTCTTGGCTGTGTGTCTCCCTTTGACAGCACAGCTGCTTGAAGAGCATCTCAACCCCGCCACCCCACCCCACCCCGTCTCCTCAACCCAGTCCAGTACATCTCTTGTCATCAGCACCCCCAAAGGCTGCCGCCAGCCAGGAAAGTCCTTTTGTCATGGTCACTCGTGACCTCCACGCTGCCCAATCCAGTGTTCACTGTTCCGCTCTCATCCTGCTTGACCTGTCAGCAGCACTTGACCTCGCTGACCGTCCCCTTCCTCCTTAGCTTCAGGGTTGCCACATCGAGGCGCTGACATCCAGTGCTTGGGCTGGAGGCTTGGCTGCTAACTGTCAGTTGGGTTGGTTGGCTCCTCTTCTAGATTTCTGAACACTTGAGCCTCTCAAGGCTCAGCACCAGCCCTCTTCCGTGTCTAGACTTGGCTTCAGTGGTCACATGAGGCCCACTATCATCCATATGCTTACGGATCCCAAATCTGCAAACCCATTTCTCTATGCCTGCCTCTCCATTAAGCTCCAGACTCACATTCCGCTGCGCCCTTGACCTCCCTTACCCAGATGTCTAACTCAGCGCTGCCCAGCTCTTTGCATCACGGCAACAGAGAAATGCACATACTCTACGTCGATCTGGGACTTTCCCCCTCGACGTTTCAGTAGCACTCCCAGCAGGACAGCCGTTGGCCAGGCAGCAGTCATGATATAGTTGTCTTTGTCTTGCATTCACATCAAAACTTGCAGACAGGTGTCAGCAGCTTAGAAGAAAATCTGAAATCAATAGTGAAACACTCTTAGGAGATTCTCCATCAGTAACACTATTCATAGAACAGAGTGAGGAAATCCACAGACACTGATGATTTGATTCTAAATAGAAAGAAGCTTTAAGGATACCTAACCAAATTAATTGTATGAATATTTTCTTCTTTATGTGTGTTTAAGAGTGCTATATGGTTAAAAACTCATGCCTTAAGTCTAAAAGAACCATTTCTAAGGAGTATGAAATAAAAATTCTAGGTTAGAAAACATTGTGTTATAGTTCAGTTGGCAGCATTGTTTCCTCTTAGTGGTACCTAAAGTCATGTTAAGAGCGATGGCATCTTCGATTCAGTGACCCATGGTATCGCTAGGGAACCCTGGGGGTAAAAGAAGGAGCATGCTGAGGAAGGAATTAAGCTACCCAAGGGCTCTGGAGGCTCCGGTCACCTCTGGGCTGCACCAAAGCCTGAGAGGATCCTTATCTTTGCCTGAGACCTGTTCTGGAGCCACACTGATCAAGACACTCTAGTGTTAACAGCCATGCCTAGTTTTACATGTGGAAGCAGAACTCCTGACTCACCCACCTACCCATAGATACCTTCCCATCTAGAGGAGAATCCAAACTATTCCTTACGGTGTGAGTACCTGCCTAATCCATAGCGTTCCTACTGAAGAAAATACGGTTGTTTAAGGAATTTAGCTTGAAAACGAACACCCATATTTCCCAGCCTCCCTTACAGCTAGGGGTGGCCAAGAGGCAGTTCTGGCCATGGAAGTGGAAGTGGAAGTCGACTGGGAATTTCTGGGGAAGTTTCCGCATTCTTGATACGAGGACCACCCTTCCTCCTGGTGACTTCATTGTTCACACCGCCCTGAATTCAGACAGACGGTGGGAAGCAGAGCAATTGTATTGCAACCACGAGGAAACCAAAGGCATGAAAGCCGCCTGCTGAAGGTGGCGGAACAGCAAGACCAAAGGAGGCGGGGCTTCGGGGTGCTGTGGTGTCTCTGCAGAGCAGTGGGCCCTGCCTCCAAACTGTTTGGTTGTGTGGAAAACAAAACCCTAGTAGATGCAGTCCCTATGGTTGGTGTCTTTACATGCAGCCAAGTGCAACCCCTACCAGGCCCTGGGTGATGGGGGCCCTGCCTGCTTCTAGGAGCTCATCTCTCACAGCTCCTCTGGCCACAGTGGCCTTTCTGATGCTCCTCAGATGTGACAAACCAACCCTTCCCTTTGGGCCTCAGCATTAGCCCTTCCCTCCACCTGGGACCATCTCCCCCAGATTCGTGCGTGGCTAAGTCCTTTGCATTCTGGAATCAGCTTTTGAAAGGGTCTCTTCCTGACCACCAGATCTGAAGAAGGCAGTCCAGGCGCTCGACTCTCAGAACTTTGTCTTCATTGTCATCCATCATTATCTCCCTGGACGTTACTGTCTTTCTCCTCCGATTGGCGTGGTCGGCTGACAGCCCACTGAGGACAGAGATCTTGTCCATCTTGCTCGCTGTATTTCCACCACCCAAAACTGGGGGGGGCACAGAAGAAGCATTCGATAGATACTATCCCACATCATTCTGGAGCATAGATACATTTAATTTCTCGCAACTTACGTAAATGAAGAACAGCAAATGAGGTCTACACAGAGTGAAAAATATACACAGTATGATAGATAATTAATTAATACAGATCGGCCACTAATACATTAATACAGATGACCACTAATCTTTTCTGATACTTACTTTCACTCACAAGTATATTCGTGTGTGTGTCTGTGTGTGTGTGTGTCCAGCCCCACAAGTCCTGCTTGCTGAGGATATATGTCAGACAGCACCCTTTGGAAGCTTTTTATGTGGACATGCACATTCCACAGATATTATTAGAATTCGGAGTGAATAATCTTATAAGCTCACTATAACTCTGGCAGTAAGGCAGGTTGACCCGTTTGTACCAAGAAAGACAAAAGCAAACAGACAAAAAGAAGAAAGGATGGTTGAACTTTCGTGAGACACAACCCTGTTGAGTGCGTACTGGAATCAGAAGCCGGGTCTTTAAACCCCAATCCCATTTCTCCCCACCGTTGGCTGCCTTCTAAAGCAGAGATTTTTTTTGTTTTGTTTTGTTTTTGCGGTACGCGGGCCTCTCCCGTTGCGGAGCACAGGCTCCGGACGCGCAGGCGCAGCGGCCATGGCTCACGGGCCCAGCCGCTCCGCGGCACGTGGGATCCTCCCGGACCGGGGCACGAACCCGCGTCCCCTGCATCGGCAGGCGGACTCTCAACCGCTGCGCCACCAGGGAAGCCCTAAAGTAGAGTTTTGGGAGCCGTTTCCCCTTCTTCTCTAAGCAGGCCCTTTTGTAATCCCAAGTGGTGCCGGAAAGAATGGCACTGAGTCTGAGACACTACTTAATGGGAATGCTGTGAACACTGGAAACATTTTTCAAAGAAGAAACAGAAAATGCAGATTCTCTCCTCCATGTGTATATTTTGGAACCTTGACTATGTCACTGAAACATTCTGAGTCTCAGTTTCTTATCTGCAAGTTGGAGGTGTGAACACTGACCTCCCGCAGGACTGGTGTGAGAATCCAGGGCCGTCTCAGTGCCGCCTGCAAGCCCCTACAGCTTAGCATTGTCCCATCTGCTCTCCATAAGATCCTGAGACGTGAGGGCTTCTGTGCCCTCATTTGCAGAGGAATCGAGCTTGTGAAAGGCCAAGCACAGGGCTTGGTAGCTAATGTGGGGAAACCCGGGAGAGCCCGCTCTCACCACCATCCTGGTTGCACGTTTGGAAGTGCTTTGTAAACCACAATATACTGCAGAATATACTGTTATTACTGCAGACGGAGTTTTCGTTAGCATTCATGAAATACAAGAATTGTCCCATGCTGTATTAAAATAACTCCGCCTATCAATCAGTTTGATGAACAGTGCTTTCTTATTCCCATCTGGCCCATATGTTCTGTCTCCTTGTGCTGTTGTCTGATGGATGAGAATTCTAATTCACTTCACAGGATTTCTCTTCCATTGTTGATATTGCTGGGAAGGGGAGGGCAGCAGCCATTCTCAACTTTGCTTTGTAACATCCAGGATGTTTCTCATTGTCTTATGTTATGGGGGGTTTAAATAACGCTTATTTAAATATAATTTCTTTGACACCCACAAGTACACATACAATACTTGAAGAAGATAGGCGTGTCCCAAAATAAAAATGATGGACTACCCCTGTCTCTGTCTCTGTCTCTCTCTCGTGTATACACACACACACACACACACACACACACACACACACTCACACATATGGGGAATCCTTCAGGGTTTCATTGGGCTCCAACTTGTCAGTCAGTCACGGGGTAATTGAGAAACATTTTAAGGCATTTTGCAGAAGTGATTCAACAGCTGGTGAAGGACGTGCAGGTCACTTTTCATCGCATCTGAGGTCATCCTTTAGCTAAGGATATTTGAAGGAAAAAATAACCAGCCTGAATCTCAGCAAAATATTCCTCTTATCTTTATTTGGAAGTTAGAAAATAGAAACTGCAAAAAAGATGGGAGTACTACAACCACGAATACTGATTTCCCACAGAATTGCAAATGCTATGTAAGTTATTTATGAAAAATGTGTTTTAGCAGAGAAATGGGGGTGGAGGGTAGGGATCATTTTATTTCTGGCTCTTTCACTGAGTCATTGTTTGACCTTGCGCAAGCTACTTCCACATTCTGTGATCATAGTTCCATAGTAGAGGCAGTAATACCCATCTTACACAAGGATTCAAATAGTTATTCAATATTATGTCCTAGCATTTATCTCCCTCTATACAATTTCTTACAAGGGTATACGAATTGCTATAAGTACAAAAAATAAACATGACAAAGACATCAAGAATAAAGAGGCTTTCGAAGGCACGATAAAATCATCTCAAGGGGGCTTCCCTGGTGGAGCAGTGGTTGAGAATCTGCCTGCCGATGCAGGGGACACGGGTTCGAGCCCTGGTCTGGGAAGATCCCACATGCCGTGGAGCAACTAGGCCCGTGAGCCACAACTACTGAGCCTGCGCGTCTGGAGCCTGTGCTCCGCAACGAGAGAGGCCGCGATAGTGAGAGGCCCGCGCACTGCGATGAAGAGTGGCCCCCCGCTTGCCACAACTAGAGAAAGCCCTCGCACAGAAACGAAGACCCAACACAGCCAAAATAAATAAATAAAATTAATAAACTCCTACCCCCAACATCTTCTTTAAAAAAAAAATCATCTCAAGGGAGTCTGAAATCTGAAATTGAAGAACATGTACTTTTGTTAGCTTTTTTTTTTTTTTAACCCATCTATCCAGGATATGTAGTGGTACTAGAACATGAGGACATTATTTGACCCTTTCTCCTTAAATTTCTTTTTTGTGGGTGTGAAAGGCTTTTCAGAGAGCTTAAGTGACAGATGAATAGCTATAGTACATTGAGGCTTTACTCCTGTCTTTTCAGGCCCATGAGCCTCTGCTCAGCTTTCCATGTGGAATCAGTCTGAGCAGGAAAATCTATAAATGACTGAGCACAGGTCCTGGGGTCTCTAGACTGAGGTTTGAGACTCAGCCTGATCACACATTAAATGTGCAACATCAGAGAAACTCCACAGCATCAGAAGCTCTCCATCAGAGAGCTCTGAGTCTCAGCACCCTCACCAAAAAGTGGGGAACATGACACACCCCTCTACAATATTCACAGGAAGTATACGTGATAGTGTATTGAAAATGCTTGGTAAACAGTAAATGACTAAACACAAGTCTACCCAAAGCACATTATTTCTTAGAGATTTTAGAGCAACAGCAAAGTAAACATTTATTTTAAAACACAAAACCGGGCTTCCCTGGTGGCGCAGTGGTTGAGAATCCGCCTGCCGATGCAGGAGACACGGGTTCGTGCCCTGGTCCGGGAAGATCCCACGTGCCGCGGAGCGGCTGGGCCCGTGAGCCGTGGCCGCCACGCCTGCGCGTCTGGAGCCTGTGCTCCGCAACGGGAGAGGCCGCAACAGTGAGAGGCCCGCGTACCGCAAAAAAAAAAAAAAACCGACGATGAATGTTATAGGACAGAAAGGAGATTCCCGCTGGTTTGTGGGTGGGTAGGCATGGTGATAATGAACAGGTTTCAGGGGACGGGATGTGGAACTGAGTGCTTCCGGTTGACAGGAGGCAGGAGGAGGGCGTTCCACCGGGGAAAGGGCGGAGGAGAAGCGCGGAGCTGGGGCAGCAGTGCACGTGCCCAAGACGGTGATTGGTCCAGTCTGAGCTGAGGGTGGAATGAGCGTGGAAAGGTAACCGCGGACCAGAAGGTCCTGGTTTAAGGTCTGGTTGGAGAAAGACAGCTGGATTCTCATCTCTGTCTCTGCATTCAGTCTTGCAATATCATGTCATGTAGCCTCTGGAAAACTTCCTTGTACACTTGAGAGGGAATAAGACTGGAAAACAGTAAGTAACATTTCAGTATTATTAAAAAAAAAAAAATTAGTTTCAACCTCACAGACCACGTGGATGGGTCTAGAAAACCTCCAGGGGTCAGTGTACCACACTCTGAAAATTGCTATTCTTGATCATTCTTTAGACACTTATTGATCTAAGAATAAGAAAAATATATGTTTGGATTAAAATACAACCACCACACTGTAGTCAGTGGTGATGTCAGCTCTACAATTGTCTAGGACTACAGTGCCAGGTGGCATCGCCCCAGCAGTGGCCGAGGCATCAGGGGGACTCTCAGGGGCTCCCCTGTTCTAGGCTGACTCACTGGCACTGGGCCAGCTGGGTCAGCTGGGATGGAGGTGTGAGGCTGGCCTCCAGAATGACAGCATCAGTCCCCACTGTCTGGGCTTCCCCACTCACCACAGCTCTTTCTGGATCCACAAAATCCACCTGCTGTGCTGTTTGCCTTTGAAAAGGTGGTTTGAGCAATCTTAGAGTTTTGATAACTTTGTTGACATCATCTTTCAAAAGCTCTGCTTTCACAGGCTTAAAAAATTGAGATATGATTGACATATCACATTGTGTAAGTTTAACATGTACAATGTATTGATTTCATACATTTATATATTGCAATATGATTACCACCTTAGCGTTAGCTAACACCTCTATCATGTCACATAATTATAATTTCTTTTTTGTGGTGAGAACAATTAAAATGCAGTCTCTTAGCAGCTCTGAAGTTTATAATATGTTATTGTTGACTATAATCACTATCTTGTGCATTATATCTCCAGGACTTATTTATCTACTAGTTCCAAATTTGTACATTAAACAACATCTCTCCCATTCCCCATACCCCACACCGTCACCATTCTACTCTTTGTTTTTATGAGTTCAGCTCTTTTAGATTCCACATGTAAGCAATTTTATACAATATTTATCTTTCTCTGTTTGACTTACCTTACTTAGTATAATAACCTTAAGGTCCATCCCGTTCACAATACCATCAAAAACAATAAAATAGTTAGGAATAAGTGTAACCAAGGAAGTGAAAGATCTGTACTTTGAAAACTACAAGACTTTGATGAAAGAAATTGAAGAAGAAACAAACAAATGGAAAGATATCCCATGTTCATGGATTGGAACAATCAATATTGTTAAAATGTCCATACTGCCCAAAGCTGTCTTTGGATTCAGTGCAATCCATATCAAAATTCTAATGAACTAGAAAAAACAATTCACAGGCTTTTAAGTGAGGAATGGCAGAAGTCTCAAACATGAAGCTCTTGGCCATACTTTTCCCTCCAGAGCTGCATATTGTGCCTTCCCTCAATAGGCCATATGAATGTTTTGACTACTTTTTTTTTTGCACAGGCTCCGGACGCACAGGCTCAGCGGCCATGGCTCACGGGCCCAGCCGCTCCGCGGCATGTGGGATCTTCCCAGACCGGGGCACGAACCCATGTCCCCTGCATCGGCAGGCGGATTCTCAACCACTGCACCACCAGGGAAGCCCTGTTTTGACTACTTTTAAGAAATACTTTCTATGAATACATTTTGAAAAAATACAAAAGCAGTATACTTTGGAAAACCTAAATAATGGTATTCTTTATTTCCAAAGGAGAAAGTAAGTCAATGCTTCTCAATAATCCTACCAGTATTAGAGTCTACCACTTATACTTTGTATGTCCCTCTAGGCTTCCAGAAAAAAAATAGATAAGGATTCTTTTTAATTATCTCATCTTGTAGATTGTCCCTCAATCTATGTCTGTCTGATGTTTCTTTCATTTTTTTGGCTGCATCATGTGGCTTGCAAGATCTTAGTTCCCCAACCAGGGATTGAACCCCTGCCCATGGCAGTGAAAGCCCCAAGTCCTAACCACTGGACCACCAGAGAATTCCCATCTCATTGTTAAACAGGGGTTATGGGTTTTGGAAAGGAAGGCCATATAAGTGAAGTGCCATTTTCATCACATGGTATCAAGGGTACATGTTATCAATATGACTTACCATTGATAATTTTCACCTAGATCACCTCTCTGATAGAAAGTGTTTTAAATATGGTTGTTTTATAGATTTAGATTAATTTATTCGTGAATTAAGCTGTCTACTAGGAATCAGTGTGAACACAGGCTAAATTTTTTATATCATAACTTTGAAGTTGCCTAATAATTGAAAAGAGTCTATATTAATAAGCACACACCTGACCACGATTCTGGAAGATAACCATTGGGCTCTTCCCATCTCAGTTTTCTTCTCTCTCACAATTCTGGAGTTAGAGATGGCAAATACTTTCCCTCACAAATTTAAATTTTATTTATTTATTTATTTATTTTGGCTGCGTTTAGTCTTTGTTGCTGCACACGGGCTTTCTCTAGTTGTGGCGAGCGGGAGCTACTCTTTGTCGTGGTGCGCAGGCTTCTCATTGCAGTGGCTTCTCTTGTTGTGGAGCACGGGCTTTAGGCACATAGGCTTCAGTAGCTGTGGCACATGGGCTCAGTAGTTGTGGCTCGTGGGCTCTAGAGCACAGGCTCAGTAGATGTGGCGCATGGGCTTAGTTGCTCCGCAGCATGTGGGATCTTCCCGGACCAGGGCTCGAAACCGTGTCCCCTGCATTGGCAGGAGGATTCTTAACCATTACGCCACCAGGGAAGCCCTGGGTTTCTTTTTAAAGCCATCTTTTTTTCTCAGCCACGTGATTTCACATAATTGATTAATTATTCCATTCAGGCTGAAGTATCTGTGTGTGACTTTGCAGACTAGAGAAGGCTGTAAATAATGACTTCAGTCAGCATCCTAGTTCTTACCATGTTTGCAGAAAAGCCACCTCCTTTCTTGCTCAGTTTTTAGAAAAACGTCCAAGCTTGGGAAATATGATTGCTGTTAATCCAGATAAGAACAAATCCTGAGCCCATTCTTCAGCTTTGCAGGGACCCTCTAGGACACTGTTCATAGCTTTTCACTGACATAAATTAGTAAACTGCCACTGACCATGGAAAAGATAAGAGAAAATATACAAGCTTCAGGAGCTTGCTGGAAACTTCCTACATAACGGTTCATCTCCTTAACAAAGAACCATGGAGTGTTCGGGTAAAGAAAAGCTACACTTAAGCTATTCCTTGCAGGGCCCACAGAAAAGGTAAAACCTGATGTGATATCATTCCCACAGTATGGGAGAGTAACTGCTGGGCTAGCTTGGATTTGGCTTATTCACTTCTCCCCTATCATTTAAGGATCTTATTCTTCTTTCATCTCCTCTCCTCTCCTCCCCTTCCCTCTCCTTTCCCCTCTCCTCTTCTCTTCTTTTTTCTTTTCAGAAAGAGAAACCAACTCTGAGTATTTATTGGAATATTGTAGAATACTGGAAGAATTCATGAAATTAAGGAGAGGATTCCTGCAGCTTCAGGAACAAACATGGAAGCCCTAGGAATACCAATAACTGAGCTTCTATCTCTAAAATGCTGTCAGAGGATGACTCCAGGCAATGGTTCATTTTATGTGTCTACTTGGCTAGGCCACAGTACCCAGGTATTTGGTCAAACATTATTCTAGATGATTTCGTGAAGGCATTTTAAAAATGAGATTACCACTTAAATCAGTGAACTTTGAGTAAAGCAGGTTACCCTCCATAATGGGAGTGGGCCTCATCCAACTAGCTGAAGGTCTTAACAGGTAAAAGACTGACCTCCCAGAGGAAGAGGGAATTCTGCCAGCAGACTGCCTGCAAACTTGAACTGCAATTTTTCCCTGCGTCTCCAGCCTGCTGGCTTACCCTGCAGACTTTCAACTAATCAACGTCCATAATTTCATGAGCCACTTCCTTAAAATAAATCTCTCTGTCTCTCTCTCAATCTATCTAGATAGATATGGATACACATATAGATGTGGATATAGATATAGATATATTTCCTCTTGGTTCTGTTTCCCTGGAGAACCCTGACTAATACACTAGCTACAACTGTTTTCACTCTTCTGGCTCTCCATTCAAGATCAGATTCAGAGAACATGAAACATCCTCGGGCCTCAAATGACTTTAATTCAGGTGCTGTGCTCCTGTTGACTGACAGAAAAATGCACAATGTAAAAGTGGTGAGTTTCAGTTTTCTTCAGGGACCTTACTGAGGACTATAGCATGGGAAACAGCCTCTGAGTAGCTCTGAGGGGACCGCTCCAAAGAAGTATGGGGAGAAGCCAGTTTATACATGATTTTTGGCTCGGGAGTACGTGCAGTCAAGCACACATCTCAGTGAAGGGTAACTGATAGGCATAAGGAACAGATATCTCAGTTAATGATTTTAGTGTTTTTCTACGTATGAGAAGATGAAAGAATGCGGGTTCATTAAAATTCTTCCTAAAATATACATCTAACTATTTGAGGGGGTCTGTTTTTCTAACGCACAAGGTGCCTCACCCTGTTTTTTGTCCTGAATTCCTTTCAGGGTGCACCGTCGGTCAGTAACGATAGTGGCTAATAACTAGATCCTTGTAGAACTGGATGGTGGGCAAAATTCTTTGTTTTATAGTTCCCCCTTTTGGTTATACATTCAACCAAGGTTTGGGAGGCATTTCATGACCAGTTTGTCTCACAGGGCTAGGAAGGCTCATACCTAGGTCAGGTGAGGATTCCATTGATGGGCCACTTAATTTTCTAGACCCTGTTAATGGTAGCAATAAAAGTCTCTGGACCACATGACTTACTACTCTGTTATGGTCCATGAAATGATTCTCCCTTGTTGCTTCTTCCCATATGTAGAGTTACACTATTACGATCATTTCAGTCTTATGTAAAACTATATATTTGGTCAACCATTTCAAGTTGCGTAGTCATCATTATTTTCGTTAGAGACTCTGTTACACATTGGGTAGTACAAAAAACAACAATCTTGTAAAATAGATAAAATACAGATAATAGAGCTAGTAGCATTAATAAAGTCATAAGTAAGAATTTAAGGGGCTTCCCTGGTAGCTCAGCGGTTAAGAATCCGCCTGCCAATGCAGAGGACGTGGGTGCAATCCCTGGTCACGGAAGATGCCACATGCCGCGGAGCAACTAAGCCAGTGTGCCACAGCTACTAAAGTCCGCACACCTAGGGCCCAAGCTCGCAACAAAGAGAAGCCACCGCAATGAGAAGCCCGCGCACCGCAGCGAAGAGTAGCCCCCAGTCGCGGCAACTAGAGAAAGCCCGCGCGCAGCAATGAAGACCCAACGCAGCCAAAAAATGTTAAATAAATAAATAAACAGAAAAGAAATTTAAGCCAAGAATTTCCATTACCAACCCAGTTCTTTAAGAGACCACCAAGACTAAGGAGTGGATTGTTCAAGACAGAAATCTGATTTTTCATGTGGGTCATTAAATGTGTTATATTAAAGGATTAATCTGGTATAAAGACACAACATTCAGTTTGAATCTGGGTTCAGGTGCCTCCCTGAGATACTAGGGCCATGTGATTTTGTAATACCGCTTTTCTCAACATAGAGACTTCAGAATTCCATAGCATAATTGCCTGATAACTATCACTTAAGGCTTGTTGAGTGAATTTTGTTAAGGATTCGACGTGGGTGATTACATTTTCCAATCCTATTGAAGGTACAAAGATAGCTGCTAAATGGTTATACCCATGAGATACCAGTGATCGATCAGGCTCATACCAACGGTAAATTATCTGGAGTCCTATCTAAATTGGCACACAAGTGGCCTTGAGCCCAAGGGAATCGTAGGGTACATCTTCTTATCTATCCTGGATAGTTTTCATTTTAAAACTTAATCATGAATCAGGTATTACAATATAAAACTCACTAGTTTATAAATAATAGTTGGAATGAATTATCTATTCATTTGAGTTTTAAAAGGCTTCTTTTCTCTCTTTTCCTCAGTCTCAGGAACTGGGGATGGTCTAGAAAATAAGTTTCCTGAGAGCCCTGCTAGAACATTTGTATCTGAATTCCTTTCAGGGTGCTCTGTCACTCAGTGACTGCAGTGGCTAATGACTTGATCCTTATAGAACTGGATGGTGGGAAAATTCTTTGTTTTACACTCTAAATGACTTTTCTGGGGGCTGCTAAATAAGCTGAAGTGGATAGAACATTTACAACCCAGTGAACTAAGTAAACAAGGAGCTCTGTTAACTGACTAATCAGGCTTAGAAGATTTCAAGTAACATAAATTTGACGAGGCTCTGTTATCTATCATAAAATGTTACTGATCCTCTCTGTCAGGTTTTTCTGGAATTTGATGTCAAGGCATAAGGACACTCCTGTTATCCACTGTTTACTCATTGGGGAATGTAATCCTTTAACCCCCTTCCTTGTGTAACACCAAGTTGTAAAATACATTTAAGAGAATTACATCAAGTCCTAAACCTACACCTAGTGAGGGATAGTGTTACTTCACAAATCATGCCTAATGTTAATAACTCAAGCTGCAAAATGACCTCCCTGGCTTTGTTTCAGTTTAACTCACCACCATAGATTATATATCTTATGTCATATCTCTTGTTTGTTGGAAGATTCTCAGACCTCGAGGTCTAGTTTTTCTCATTTCACACTTGCAAATTGCACGTAAATAAAAAGCATTTCCTCTAATGGATTCATGACACACGTAGAAGTTTTGTTCTCCACCCCTCCTACCCCCAGTCACCCCCCTTTCTGATACTACCTTGCTGACCTTTCTGATACTAAAATCTCCCCTGTCGCATGAGACACAGCATTCGTTCCAGGCTCTCCATCAGCTGCCCTAGGTTCTCTGCTTTTATCCCAGGCTCCTCCTTGGTGTTCTATCCCAACTTTTCCAACGTTCACTTACATGGTTGGAGAACTGAGTGGTCCTTGAGATTCCAGCAGCTCCTACAGTAGCTGAAAGATAGAGAGGAACCCTGTCCTCATCACCTACTCACAGGAGGTGGTCTTGATAGACATATGCTTGTCCCAAGCCTCCCTCCTGGAGGCCCTGTCCTTCCTACTGAAACTGAAGGGAAGGGGGCAGGACACAACCTTTAAATGAATGATATAACCGTTGACATTAACTGGTTAGAACCAGGTAGGTCCAAGATGGTGGAAGATTTGACTTCCAGTAGATGGTGAGCTTTATTATGCACTCATTATAATACATTAGCATATGCTAAATGACACACCAACAGGCGCCATGACAGTTCTGAGGCCAACCCTAAAAGGCCAAAAAGTGGGTGGTGGCCCAATTCCTGGAAAGCTCCACCTCTTCTCCAAAATAGTTTGAATAATCCTCCCACTCATTAGCCTGTGACATTATCCAGCCCATAAAAACGAACCACCGCATACTTTGGAGGCTCTCGCCTTCTGAGATGGCCCGCACTCTGCCTGTGGAGTGTGTCTCTCCCAGGGCCACTCTTGCCTTTTCGAGACGGACTGCATTCTGTCTATGGCGTGTGTATCTCTCCACTTCTCACCTATCACTTTGCCTCTCGCTGAATTCCTTCTGTGCTGAGACATAAAGAAGAACCTGAGCTTCATTAAGTCTGGAGACCAGGTGTGCAATTTTAATTAAAAGGCAGTGGGTTTGAGTCCCAGCTCATGGGTTCAGGTTCCCATCTGGGTTTCGGCTGAGTCTGCGTCTCATCTGAGTTGTGCAGTTTCACCACCATCCCAGGGTTATAATGAAAGGACCAGGGAGGCACAGCTGGCTACCAGGCTCTGAGGATAAATCTAGAAATCTCAAGACTAGAAACGGGTTAATGGACGTCAGAGACTTTATTTGATTCAACAGACACTTTCGAGGACCCACCCTCAAAAGTGCCAGGCACTTTTCTACAAATTGAAGATAATTCTCAGCTTTTTTAGAGCTTTTATTCTGGACGACTGGAGGCTGAAATGATGCATGACGACACGTGGCAGAGGTAGGCCTCTGATATTCTCCTCCAAACCAGCTGAGACGCTGGCTAACTCCCCAGGTTCTGAAGCTTCGTGATGGTAATATGCTGTGTTGTTTCTGCACAAATACTGAACAAAGGGTTCCTTGGGACATGTTTTAAAAGATGAAATTCTGGGCTTCCCTGGTGGCACAGTGGTTGGGAGTCCGCCTGCCGATGCAGGGGACGCGGGTTCGAGCCCCGGTCCGGGAGGATCCCACGTGCCGCAGAGCGGCTGGGCCCGTGAGCCGTGGCCGCTGCGCCTGCGCGTCCGGCGCCTGTGCTCCGCAACGGGAGAGGCCACGACAGTGAGAGGCCCGCGTACCGCAAAAAAAAAAAAAATTCTGGTGTCATGGTATTCCTGGTTCTCTGTTCATGTCAGGCAAGACCCTTCAGGAAGAAACTGTGGGTGTGGAGGGATTGTCTTGCATACCCTTTATTCTTTTTGTTGACTTAAAAAAATACACCGGGCTTCCCTGGTGGCGCAGTGGTTGAGAGTCCGCCTGCCGATGCAGGGGTCACGGGTTCGTGCCCCGGTCCGGGAGGATCCCACGTGCCGCGGAGCGGCTGGGCCCGTGAGCCATAGCCACTGAGCCTGCGTGTCCGGAGCCTGTGCCCCTCAACGCGAGAGGCCACAACAGTGAGAGGCCCGCGTATCACAAAAAAAAAAAAAAAAAAAAAAAAAAAAAAAATACACCACGTGAGAGTTGCGAGTTAAGTTTTATTGGGGGCAAAATGAGAACTGCAGCCCGGGAGACAGCATTTCAGAGAGCTCTGAGAGACTTCTCTGAGGGGGCGAGGGGAGACGCCAGGATACAGGGGAGTTTTGCAACAAAGGGCAGGTAGTTGAGAACGTCAAAGGATTATTGTTAATTAAAGAAAACCAGATAACTCAAGTGAAGGAGCTTAGCGCTTTTCTCTGTACGGGAAGATGCAAGAGTCTGGGCTCACGGAAATCACTGCTTTGAGATGCACCTCAGCTCCCTGGGGCCAGCATCCTGTGCTTTCTCATCCTCAGTCTCCTCAGGGGGCACTATTGGGGGTGGCTGCAGCCTCCGGGCTGCTAGATGGTAGGTATTCTTTTCGGCCCTGAGTTTCCTCAGGGCTCACCAGCTCACGTTGGAGGGCTGCAATCACCGATGATTGGGACATCCTTTGTTTACTGATATGGCAGGAAATATTCCATTTATAAATATTCCATTCATCACTGTCAGGTGTGGCTCAGGCCCTGGGATCCAGGGTAGGTCTGATGGGGAGAGACCCTCCTCCTCTGGACCTGTTGTGGGCAAACTGCAGCCCGTGAACCAACCCCAGCCGGCCACTGGTTTCTAATAAAATTGTACAGACACGTAGCTATGTGCGTTCATCTCTGTATTGTCTATGGCTGCTTTTCATGCCGCAACAGCAGAGCTGAGCAGCTACAGCAGATATGGTATATGGGCTGCAGAACCTAAATATTTATTATTGGACCCTTCACAGAAACTTTGCCCACTCCTTTAGAATAATGGTGCTGTGGATGAAAAATGCTGCCTGCCTATCAGAAAACGAAGGATGTGGCAGCCATCAAGCCCCTACAGCAGCCCCCAACGGTGAGCCCTGAGGGAACTCAGGATGGAGCCCAGCAGGCTGCCTGTTTGCCGAGGCCTCAGCCACTGCGACCACCCCCAACGGTGCCCCCGAGGACACTCGGGATGGAAGAGCACAGGATACTAGCCCTAGAGAGCTGAGGTGCACATCAAAGGGACGATTTCAATGAGCCCAGACTCCTGTATCTCTCCATACACGGAAAAGCACTAAATTCATTAACTTGCGGTGTCTGGTTTTCTTTATTTAACAGTAACCTTTTGGTGTTCCTACCACGTGGACTTTGTTGCAAAAACCCCTATAAATCCTGGCTCCCCCCCTTATCTCTTCAGAGGCATCTGAGAGGCTGCTTCCTGGGCTTAAGTCCTCAGTTTTGGCCACCAGATAAACACAATTCTCAACTTGTAGGCTGTGGATTTTTTTTCAGTCGACAGTTCTCAAGGTGTGGTCCCCGTGTTACCGAGTACAAGCCCGCTCTGTTGGCTACACGACAGGCCGATAAGTCAGAGACGAGGCGTTGAGGCAGGGAGTACGCCTTTCTTCGGAAAGCCTGCAGACCGAGAAGATGGCAGACGAAAGCCTCAAAATGACCATCTTTTCAGGGTTTGGATGCCAGTTTCTTCTTCTTGTTGTTTTTAACATCTTTACTGGAGTATAACTGCTTTACAGTGTTGTTTTTAGTTTTGTAAGGAACTCCATACTGTTCTCCATAGAGGCTGTACCAATTTACACTCTCAGCAACAGTGCAAGAGGGTTCCCTTTTCTCCACACCCTCTCCAGCATTTATTGATTGTAGATTTTTTGATGATGGACATTCTGACTGGTGTGAGGTGATACCACATTGTAGTTAATTTTTTTTTAACATCTTTATTGGAGTATAATTGCTTTACAATGGTGGGTTAGTTTCTGCTTTATAACAGAGTGAATCAGCTATATGTATACATATATCCCCATATCCCCTCCCTCTTGTGTCTCCCTCCCACCCTCCCTATCCCACCCCTCTAGGTGGTCACAAAGCACCGAGCTGATCTCCCTGTGCTATGCGGCTGCTTCCCACTAGCTATCTGTTTTACGTTTGGTAGTGTATATATGTCCCTGCCACTCTCTCACTTCATCCCAGCTTACCCTTCCCCTTCCCCGTGTCCTCAAGTCCATTCTCTACAACTACGTCTTTATTCCTGTCCTGCCTCTAGCCTCTTCAGAACCATTTTTGTTTGTTTGTTTTTTAGATTCCATATATATGTGTTAGCATACGGTATTTGTTTTTCTCTTTCTGACTTATTTCACTCTGTATGACAGTCTCTGGGTCCTACCACCTCACTACAAATAACTCAATTTCGTTTCCTTTCATGACTGAGTAATATTCCATTGTGTATATATGTGCCACATCTTCTTTACCCATTCACCTGTCAGTGGACACGTAGGTTGCTTCCATGTCCTGGCTATTGTAAATACTGCTGCAGTGAACATTGTGGTACATGTCTCCTTTTGAATTATGGTTTTCTCAGGGTATATGCCCAGAAGTGGGATTGCTGGGTCATATGGTAGTTCTATTTGTAGTTTTTTAAGGAACCTCCATACTATTCTCCATAGTGTCTGTGTCTGTATCAATTTACATTCTCACCAGCAGTGCAAGAGGGTTCCCTTTTCTCCACACCCTCTCCAGCATTTATTGTTTGTAGATTTTTTGATGATGGCCATTCTGACTGGTGTCAGGTGATACGTCATTGTAGTTTTGATTTGAATTTCTCTAATGATTAGTGATGTTGAACATCTTTTCATGTGTTTGTTGGCAATCTGTATATCTTCTTTGGAGAAATGTCTATTTAGGTCTTCTGCCCATTTCTGGATTGGGTTGTTTGTTTTTTTGTTATTGAGCTGCATGAGCTGCTTGTAAATTTTGGAGATTAATCCTTTATCAGTTGCTCTGTTTGCAAATATTTTCTCCCATTTTGAGGGTTGTCTTTTCATCTTGTTTATGTTTTCCTTTACTGTGCAAAAGCTTTTAAGTTTCCTTAGGTCCCGTTTGTTTATTTTTGTTTTTATTTCCATTTCTCTAAGAGGTGGATCAAAAAGGATCTTGCTGTGATTTATGTCATAGAGTGTTCTGCCTATGTTTTCCTCTAAGAGTTTTATAGTATCTGGCCTTACATTTAGGTCTTTAATCCATTTTGAGTTTCTTTTTGTGTATGGTATTAGGGAGAGTTCTAATTTCATTCTTTTACATGTAGCTGTCCAGTTTTCCCAGCACCACTTATTGAAGAGGCTGTCTTTTCTTCATTGTACACTCTTGCCTCCTTTATCAAAGATAAGGTGACCATATGTGCATGGGTTTATCTCTGACCTTTCTTTCCTGTTCATTGATTTATATTTCTGTTTTTGTGCCACTACGATACTGTCTTGATTACTGTTGCTTTGTAGTATGGTCTGAAGTCCAGGAGCCTGATGCCTCCAGCTCTGTTTTTCTTTCTGAAGCTTTTTTTTGCTATTCGGGGTCTTTTGTGTTTGCATACAAATTGTGCAATTTTTTTGTTCTAGTTCTGTGAAAAATGCCATCGGTATTTTGATAAGGATTGTATTAAATCTGCAGATTGCTTTGGGTAGTATAGTCATTTTCACAATGTTGATTCTTCCAATCCAAGAACATGGTATATCTCTCCGTCTGTTTGTATCATCTTTAATTTCTTTCATCAGTGTCATCGTTTTCTACATACAGGTCTTTTGTCTCCTTAGGTAGGTTTATTCCTAGGCATTTTATTCTTGTTGTTGCAATGGTAAATGGGAGTGTTTCCTCAATTCCTCTTTCAGATTTTTCATCGTTGGTGTATAGGAATGCAAGAGATTTCCATGCATTAATTCTGTATTCTGCTACTCTACCCAATTCATTGATTAGCTCTAGTAGTTTTCTGGTAGCATCTTTAGGATTCTATATGTATAGTACTATGCCATTTGCAAAGAGTGACAGCTTTACTTCTTCTTTTCCAATTTGGATTCCTTTTATTTCTTTTTCTTCTCTGATTGCTGTGGCTTAAACTTCCAAAACTATGTTGAATAATAGTGAGAGTGGGCAACCTTGTCTTGTTCCTGATCTTAGTGGAAATGGTTTCAGTTTTTCACCATTGAGGATGATGTTGTCTGTGGGTTTGTCAGATATGGCCTTTATTACGTTGAGGAAAGTTCCCTCTATGCCTACTTTCTGGAGGGTTTTTATCATATATGGGTGTTGAATTTTGTCGAAAGCTTTCTTTGCATCTATTGAGTTGATCATATGGTTTTTCTCCTTCAATTTGTTAATATGGTGTATCACATTGATTGATTTCTATATATTGGAGAATCCTTGCATTCCTGGGATAAACCCCACTTGATCATAGTGTGTGATCCTTTTAATATGCTGTTGGATTCTGTTTGCTAGTATTATGTTGAGAATTTTTGCATCTATGTTCATCAGTGATATTGGGCTGTAGTCTTCTTTCTTTGTGACATCTTTGTCTGGTTTGGGTATCAGGGTTATGGTGGCCTAGTAGAATGAGTTTGGGAGTGTTTCTCCTTCTGCTATAGTTTGGAAGAGTTTGAGAAGGATAGGTGTTAGCTCTTCTCTAAATGTTTGGTGGAATTCGCCTGTAAAGCCATCTGGTCCTGGGCTTTTGTTTGTTGGAAGATTTTTAATCACAGTTTCAATTTCAATGCTTGTGATTGGTCTGTTCATATTTTCTATTTCTTCCTGGTTCAGTCTCGGAATGTTGTGCATTTCTAAGCATGTGTCCATTTCTTCCAGGTTGTCCATTTTATTGGCATATAGTTGCTTGTAGTAATCGCTCATGATCCTTTGTATTTCTGCAGTGTCAGTTATTAGTTCTCCTTTTTCATTTCTAATTCTTTTGATTTGAGACTTCTCCCTTTTTTTCTTGATGAGTCTGGCTAATGGTTTATCAATTTTGTTTATCTGCTCAAAGAACCAGCTTTTAGTTCTATTGATCTTTGCTATCATTTCCTTCATTTCTTTTTCATTTATTTCTGATCTGATCTTTATGATTTCTTTCCTTCTGCTGACTTTGGGGTTTTTTTGTTCTTCTTTCTCTAATTGCTTTAGGTGCAAGGTTAGGTTGTTTATTTGAGCTGTTTCTTGTTTCTTAAGGTAGGATTATATTGCTATAAACTTCCCTCTTAGAACTGCTTTTGCTGCATTCCATAGGTTTTGGGTCGTTGTGTTTTCATTGTCATTTTTTTCTAGGTATTTTTTTATTTCCTCTTTGATTTCTGCAGTGATCTCTTGGTTATTAAGTAGTGTATTGTTTAGCCTCCATGTGTCTGTATTTTTTACAGATTTTTTCCTGTAATTGAGATCTAGTCTCATAGCATTGTGGTCGGAAAAGATACTTGATACAATTTCAATTTTCTTAAATTTACCAAGGCTTGATTTGTGACCCAAGATATGATCTATCCTGGAGAATGTTCCATGAGCACTTGAGAAGAATGTGTATTCTGTTGTTTTTGGATAGAATGTCCTATAAATATCAATTAAGTCCATCTTGTTTAATGTATCATTTAAAGCTTGTGTTTCCTTATTTATTTTCATTTTGGATGATCTGTCCATTGGTGAAAGTGGGGTGTTAAAGTCCCCTACTATGATTGTGTTACTGTCGATTTCCCCTTTTATGGCTGTTAGTATTTGCCTTATGTATTGAGGTGCTCCTATGTTGGGTGCATAAATATTTACAATTGTTATATCTTCTTCTTGGATTGATCCTTTGATCATTATGTAGTGTCCTTCCTTGTCTCTTGTAACATTCTTTGTTATTCTTTATTCTTCTCCTTTGGATCTGAATGAGATCCTTGCCCGGTAGAGTAATCTTGGTTGTATGTTCTTCCCTTTCATCACTTTAAGTATGTCCTGCCACTCCCCTCTGGTTTGCAGAATTTCTGCTGAAAGCTTAGCTGTTAACCTTATGGAGATTCCCTTGTATGTTATTTGTTGCTTTTCCCTTGCTGCTTTCAATATTTTTTCTTTGTACTTAATTTTTGAATGTTTGATTAATATGTGTCTCAGCATATTTCTCTTTGGGTTTATCCTGTATGGGACTCTTTGTGCTTCCTGGACTTGATTGACTATTTCCTTTCCATTGTTAGGTTAGTTTTCGACTATAATCTCTCTTCAAATATTTTCTCAGTTCCTTTCTTTTTCTCTTTTTCTTCTGGGACCCCTGTAATTTGAATGTTGTTGCATTTAATGTTGTCCCAGAGGTCTCTGAGATTGTCATCAATTCTTTTCATTCCTTTTTCTTTATTCTGCTCCCTGGCAGTTATTTCCACCATTTTATCTTCCAGCCCACTTATCCGTTCTTCTGCCTCAGTTATTCTGTTATTGATTCCTTCTAGAGTATTTTTAATTGCAGTAAGTGTGTTGTTCATCACTGTTTGTTTGTGCTTTAGTTCTTCTAGATCCTTGTTAAATGTTTCTTGTATTTTCTGCATTCTGTTTCCGAGATTTTGGATCATCATTACTATCATTACTCTGAATTCTTTTTCAGGTAGGTTGCCTATTTTGTCTTCATTTATTTGTTCTTGTAGGTTTTTACCTTGTTCCGTTGTTTGTTAAATTTTTTTGTCATTTCATTTTTTTGGGGGGAATGGGTATTGCTACATTCCTGTCTTACTGGTTGTTTGCCCTGAGATGTCCATCAGTGGGGTTTCCAGGCTGTTGGCTAGAGCTGGGTCTTGGTGCTGAGATGAGGACCTCCGGGAGGCCTCACTCCAATTGATATTCACTGGGGTCTGAGGTTCTCTGTTAGTCCAGCTGTTTGGACTCAGAGCTCCCACCACTGGAGCTCAGGCCTGACCTTCAGCCTGGGAACGGAGATACCGCCAGCTTCGTTGTGTGGTTAAAAAATAGAAATATTTAAAAAAGGAAGAAAGAAAGAAAAAAGGAGCAGTACAATATCAAAGAATAAAAAACAAAATAAAATTAGAAAGATAAAAAATATATTAGGAAAAATAAAACTATAATTGAAACAACAGCAACAGGGTAAAATAAAACTACAGAAGAAAAAAGAAAAAAAAGGGGGGTGGGGTGGGCAAACAAACCAAAAGGAGAGATCACTAACAAAGTATAAAGAATAAAATCAAATAAAATTAGAAAAATAAAAGATTTATCAGGAAAAATAAATATATAAAAGAATCAAAACAATGAATCAACAAGGTAAAACAGTACCCCAACCTGTTACAGCCACTATGGAGAACAGTATGGAGGTTCCTTAAAAAACTAAAAATAGAATTACCATATGATCTAGCAACCCCACTACTGGCATATACCCAGAGAAAACCATAATTCAAAAAGAAACATGCACCCTAATGTTCATTGTAGCACTATTTACAATAGCCAGGTCATGGAAGCAACCTAAATGCCCATCGACAGATGAATGGATAAAGAAGTTGTGGTACATATATACAGTGGAATATTACTCAGCCATAAAAAGGAACGAAATTGGGTCATTTGTTGAGTCGTGGATGGATGTAGAAACTGTCATACAGAGTGAAGTAAGTCAGAAAGAGAAAAACAAATATCATCTATTAACGCATGTTTGTGGAACCTAGAAAAATGGTACAGATGAACCGGTTTGCAGGGCAGAAGTTCAGACACAGATGTAGAGAACAAACGTATGGATACCAAGGGGGGAAAGACATGGGGTGGTGGGGCTGGTGGTGTGATGAACTGGGCAAATGGAAATGACATGTATACACTGATGTGTATAAAACTGATCACTAATAAGAACCTGCTACATAAAAAAAAATTTTTTTTAATTAAAAATTCAAAAAAAAAAAGCCTTTGCTAAGGGGCAGAGTTTAGGCAGGGGTGGAACTTAGACAGGGTCGAGGTTTTGGGTGGGGCAGGACCTAGGCGGGTGGGGGGGGGCACGTTCAAGTGTGGGGCAGGGCCTCTGTTTAGGACCTCCGTGGAAGGGGAGAGGCAGCACGTGGAAAGGAGGGCCTCTGGCATGTGGAGTTCTGGAGTTTGGAGGAAAGGCCCTGGGTCGGGGTGTGTGGGTGGGGTTTAGGCCCAGTGCGTTGGAGGGGGTATCAGAAGGGGTCTCCGAGTGTAGAGGTGGGGCCCTGGGTGGGGGTGTAGGGGCGGGGATTGGGCTCTGCGTGGCAGGAGGGAGGCCCCGAGGGCAGAGGATTAGGCCCCGGAGCCCAACAGGCTCCCTGGTGCCTAAGTGGACAGGGAAAGCGCTGGCTCCATTCCCTTCCATTCCTTTGCACCCCTCCCCCACAATCTCCCCCAGGGTCTCCCCCATCACCGCTGGACCCCTAACTGTGGGTGGGTCCCAATGGGTGTAGGAACCTCTCCTCTCCCCTAGCTGCCCTTCAGGGGTGCTGGTCCCAGAGGTCCAGCCTTTACTTTTGCTCCCCCTTCCCTCCCTCCCTCAGGACCCATGTGGCTGAAGGGGGCCTCGGGGAGCAGAGGATCAAGCCTGGGATCGCAGCAGGTTCCTGGGGTCCCAAGTGGGCAGGGGAAACCTGGCCAAGCTCCCTTCTGATCCTCTGCCCTCCCAGTGGCTCCTCAATTTCCCCCTTTGGGCAAGGGATCTCTTCCCCTCACCCAGCCGCCCCTCAGGGGCGCCAATCCCGTTCCACCTCCACTTCTCCGCCTCCTTCACTCCCTCCATGCCCCATGTCCTACCCAGTCACTGGGGGTTCCTCCCGTCCCCTTAGGTGTCCATGGTCCCCCATCGATGCCTGGTACATGCCGTAGTTGTGAGGAAACACAAAGTCCGCGTCCTCCTAGTACGCCATCTTTATTCAGAAAGCCGGCAGGCTGAGAAGATGGCGGACTAAAGTCTCAAAATAACCATCTTATTGGGATTTGGATGCCAGTTTCTTTTATAGCACGGAGAGGGGGAGGAGATGAGGAAGTAAAGTAAGAAGGCCGTAAGTTTTGCAAATGTCCCCTGGAATGGCCAGCCTCGGGGAGGGGATGAGTTCATTTCTTCTTTCCTGTAGCCGTCCACAGGTGGACAGGGTCTGGATGCTTCCCTGAACAAAGGCACTTTGGTTTAACATTTAGGCAGAGGGGCAGTGTTCCCCGACGCAGGCCATTATGTATAGACTGTATCCTTTTAGTGAACCAAAGCAGCGGGAAGCAAAGGTTAAAGTAAAAGAAACAGATCCAACTTGTAGTCAAATTTGGCTCTTCCCTGTTACACCTAGACCAGTAGCACCTGCATCAACTGAGACCTTGTGAAGAAATGGAAGTTCTTTCCCTACCCTAGATCTGCTCCATCAGGAACTCTGGGGTGGGGCCCGGCAACCTGTAGTTTAGTAAGCCTTCCAGGTGATGCTGTTTCATGCTAAAGTTTGAGAACCACCGAATATATGACTTTTTTCTTATAATATTTAGGGACCTACCAGGAAGTCAAAACCCTGAAGCAGTTTTTGAATTCCTGATATATCCTTATTTTTTCACATGATTGCTAAGTGAATGTTGCATGTTGAGATGCATTGGCTGAGGCATTTTAAGAGAGGCATGACATACAGCAGTGGCATTAATGATTAAGAGCTGTATTCACCGCAGAAGGGATCAACTGATTTTATAACACTTATGAGGGCTAATATTTAGCTCACTGATTTATGACCATCACATCAATGTCCCTTTTAAAAGTTAAATCTCTTTACATTTTTGATCACAGTTGAGGAGAAGACATTGACTGATTACGTGTATTAGCGCTCTGTGATTACAAACAACTCCCTTGCTGTCCCAGGAGGCTGTGAAGGAGTCTGATTTACAGATTCCCGTGTAAGGTAGGAGAAGGGGAGGGACACGGCTGTGCCCTTCTTGCCCGGGTAAGTGTGATGCTGCCTCCGAGGCTGCTGACTCTTGCTCACCATTGCCCTCCTCTAAAGAGGAAAAAAATCTGTATTGGGGACACTGAGTTTCAATGTTTGGGATTTCCCAAATGCAGTCTACATGATGAAATTAAAGGGTAAGCACTGGGAGACTTTAGTCCATTGTTTGGAATATGTTTCCCCGGTTACGTGGATGAATGGTGAGCGAAAACGTTGCAGTAAGGGTGACCCCCCCTTCCAGGGCCCGAGAGCGGGCTCTTGTCTGACACTCGGAAATGAACTGTCCGAGGGGACACACGTGCTGACGAAGCAAGACACCTTATGGGGAAGGGGCGGCCGGGCGGGGAGTAGCGGGGTAAGGGAACCCAGGAGAACCGCTCTCCACGTGGCTCGCAGTCTCGGGTTTTACGGTGATGGGGTGAGTTTCCGGGTTGTCTCTGGCCAATCATTCCGACTCAGGGTCCTTCCTGGTGGCGCGCGCATCGGTCAGCCAAGATGGATTCCAGCGAGAAGGATTCTGGGAGGTTGGTGGGATACGTGGACCGGCACGTCCTCTCTCCTTTTGACCTTTCTCGAATTCTTGCAGTTGGTGGTAGCTGGTTAGTTCCATATTCCTTACCAGGACCTCCTGTTGTAAGATAACTCGTGCAAGTGGTGACTATAGTTCCTGGCCAGGGCGGGCGGTTTCGGTCAGCGGTTCCCCTCACAGAAAGATTGCATCAGACTTCCTCGATATTGCGATGATGGGCCTGACGCCTGTTTCCAGGTGCTCAGACTTAAAAAATCGCCATGACCAAGCCTCTTCCTCTATCTTCACTTTAGGCTTAGTACTGTAATTATTATCATGAACTTTTTCTTTCATTTACATGTCCTGTATCCTCCAATCAGATGGGAGTTTCACAGTCAGCACAATGTTTCTTTTGTTGTATCATCAACTAAAAGAAATGAATGGTACTCCTGTTCTAGTTGATTAGGTAGAAATTCATTATTAGGGTGGCAAAGGGAAAATATCAGGTAATTTCAGGCCTTCCTACACTCACACCATTGATTGAATTGTCACACAACTTCTAACGTGATTGCAGGCAACAAGAATTCACAGGTCATATGTCCGCTACTTGGCTGGTGATTATCAATACGGACTCAATATAATTTGCACGTGTTTGTGATGAAACATTTTATACATGTGACCTGAAGGCCTTTGTTAGAAATAGTAACATACTATTGTACATAGTGCTACTGTACCTTTATTGCTAATTTTTATTTTATTCACAAATAGAATACAGGCTATTCTCAATTGTGGTTTTGGCAAACTATGCCTGTGAATGAAATTTTGCCTGATGCCTGTTCTATAAATAAAGTTTTATTGGAACATGGCCATGCCTGTTCTTTTTTTTTTTTTGGTGCTAGGCGGGCCTCTCATTGTTGTGGCCTCTCCCGTTGCGGAGCACAGGCTCGGGACGCGCAGGCTCAGCGGCCATGGCTCACGGGCCCAGCCGCTCCGCGGCACGCGGGATCTTCCCCGACCGGGGCACGAACCCGTGTCGCCTGCATCGGCAGGCGGATTCTCAACCACTGCGCCACCAGGGAAGCCCAGCCATGCCTGTTCTTTTACGTATTACTTAATGCTGCTTTTGTGCTGTCATGGTAATGATGAATAGTTGTGACAGAGCCTTTAAAGCGAAAAATATTTACTGTCTGATCCTATGTAAGAAGTCTGCCCACCCCTGTCGACTGCATCACTTAATGGCACCAAAAGAGGCAACGTCTCAGGGGTGGGCACAGTCTGACTTCCTTATGACACTATATCAGGTAAAGGATGTTTTTTTCCACATTTAAGCTCTGCTGTAGGTATTGGGGAAAAAAAGTGGAAGCAAAGCATTTTGTACTCAGTAAATATTTTGATAATTGACCACTTTAGGATTTTCTGTGACTTAATTTTAACCCTTTCTTTTCTTTTCTTTTAATTTTTATTGGAGTATAGTTGATTTACAATGTTGTGTGAGCCCCTTATTTCTTACGTCTATTCCAACAGACATCAGTAGATCCTTCCCAAGTGCACCACCTTTCCTATCTGCGACATGGGTTGTGAGGAACAGTTTTTGGTAGAGTGTCCTAGAGAGACATGATGATGTTTATGTTGATGTCATGTTTCACGACATGAAACTTTACTTTGATTCAGAATGTCGGAGGCAGCCTGGCAGGTTACTCCCCCAAATCCCCTTTTCCTCCTCATCATGTCCTTGAATCAGCCCCTCTCCTTGTGTGTGGGCTGGATCTAGTGACTGGCTTCTAATGGACAGAATATGGTAAAGTGATGGATGTTGCTTCTGAGATTCGGCTGTAAGAAGACTGTGACTTCTGTCCTGGGTTCTCTCTTGCTCTCTCATGCTCTCCTGTGTTGCTTGCCCTGGGGGACATCAGCCTGTGAAGCAGCCCTGTGAAGAGATGTGTGTGCCAAGAGACCAAGCCCCACCAACAACCATGTGAGTGAGCTTGGAAGCAGGTCCATGACCCCAGCCCCCCAAGTCAGCTTTAAGATGAGATCCCAGCCTTGACTGATGATTTGACTGAAACCTCCTGAGAAACTCCAAGACAGAGGCTCCCAGCTAAGCGCCCCTGCATTCCCAACCCACAGAGACTGTGAGATAATACATGTGTGTCATTTTTTATTTTATTTTATTGAAGTACAGTTGATTTACAATGTTGCATTCGTTTCAGGTGTACAGCATAGTGATTCAGTTATACATATACATCTGTTCATTCTTTTTCTGATTCTTTTCCCATATAGGTTATTACAAAGGATTGAGTAGAGTTCCCTGTGTTATACAGTAGGTCCTTATTAGTTATCTATTTTATGTATAGTAGTGTGTGTATGTTAATCCCAAGCTCCTAATTTATCCCTCCCTCTCGTGTTTCCCCTTTGGTAACCATAAATTTTGTTTTCGAAATCTGTAAGTCTATTTCTGTTCTGTAAATAGATTCATTTATATCATTTAAAAAAATTAGATTCCACATGTGAGTGATAGCATATGATATTTGTCTTTCTCTGTCTGACTTACTTCACTTAGTATGATAATTTCTAGGTCCATCCATGTTGCTGCAAATAGCATTATTTCATTCTTTTTTATGGCCTAGTAATATTCCATTGTGTATATATACCACATCTTCTTTATCCATTTATCTGTCGATAAGCTGTTACATTTGGGGGGTAATTTGTTATGCAGCTATAGATAACCATTACACAGGACCTGAATGAGGGAATAATACAGCTCTCAGGCTGATAGAACTTGTTCAGTCTGCTTTATTTAAGTTAAATGAAATTGGAAAATACTACACAGCTGAAGTATCCCTCTTTGGAAGTAGACTGTTATTTGACACAAGTTCAGATGTCCCCACCTATTTTCAAACACGCACCAGGCCTGTCTGTCTTCTCGTAGGTTCGCATCCTGCTCGGGGGCTGGTTCTTCACCTATCTTTATGCACAGACCTAATATCTTAGCTCATGTGGGAAAACGGTCTTTTATATCTGAATTGGCTAATATTTATATAAAAGAAAATACCAGAAGATGCCCACTTTGTATTGAGCCGCTATTTCTCTCTTTGAAAATGAAACTATGGCCTATCACAAAGACAAGTTTGGACTTTGCAAAAACTCCCCCTGTGCGCTCGGTGGAGCAGCCCTCGCGCTCAGGCAGCTCCCAGCACCTGCGGTCTGCAGAGGCGCCGTGAGCAGCTGCAGCTGCCCCAGCCGGGTCTGCTCACCCCCCTGCCCCTCGAACTCGCGACAGCTGCTGGGGTGGCCATCAGCCAGAACTGTGGAGGCAGCAGGAGACATAACTCTGCTGCCAGGGCTACTTGGACCGAGATGGGAGCTGCGTGTGGAAAAGGCAAATCAATTCAGCTTGCATTCTTTACCTTTCTTCTCTCATTTTCATCTGTAGAATCTTGAAATGGAGAGCCTTTCTGAACACAGGCATATGCTTTGAATGACCCAGACGTGGACACGTGGACATACACGCAGACACACACGTGTGCACACACACCTTCCTTCTCATATTTGCTTCACATGGACAGCAAACGGAGCTGAAGAATACTTTGAAGTTTGTGCGTCCAGTGGCTTTAAACCAACCATCACTTGCTGTACTTTGGGCATGTTTTTAAATGCAGATTTGGGGTCCAGTCCAGACCTAGTTGAACCGGTTCTCTGGTGGTGATGCCCAGGGCTCTCTATTAATGACACATGGTCAATTGGTCATGACCGTCTCCACCCCCAACAAGAGGCCGCACGATTTTGGTGAGTGGGGACCCGTTCTAGTTTGCTTGTGCTTCTGTAACAAGGTACCACGGACTCGGGGGTTTAAACAACAGACTTTTATTGTCTCATAGCTCTGAAGGCCAGAAGTGCAAACTCAAGAGGCCTTCAGGGTTGGTTCCTTCTGAGGCTGTGAGGGAGAATCTTGTTGCAGGCCTCTCTCTTTGGCTTGTAGACGGCTGTCTTCTCCTGTGTCTCCTCACATTGTCTTCCCCCCATCTGTGTCCAAATGTCCCTCTTTTTTTTTTTTTTTTTGCGGTATGCGGGCCTCTCACTGTTGTGGCCTCTCCCGTTGCGGAGCACAGGCTCCGGACGCACAGGCTCAGCGGCCATGGCTCACGGGCTTAGTTGCTCCGCGGCATGTGGGATCTTCCCGGACCAGGGCACGAACCCGTGTCTCCTGCATCGGCAGGCGGATTCTCAACCACTGCGCCACCAGGGAAGCCCCAAATGTCCCCTTTTTATGGGGACACTAGGCTTATTGGATTGGGACCCACCCTAATGAACTCATTTTAATTGGGTTACTGATGTAAAAATCCTGTCTCCAAATAAAGTCACAGTCTGAGGTCCTGGGGGTTAGGACCCTAACATATCTTTTTGGGGGGACACAATTCAACCTATAACAGGACTCCTTCATGTAATAGGTGGCTATGTCCTGAATCTTCTACAATAATAAAATGATCATAGCTAATGTTTATGGGGTACTTACTATCTGTGTTACCTGTTTTACATGAATTATTAAATTTTAACTTTCACAGAAAACTTGGAAGAAGTTGGTGTCATGTTTCCCAATTGAGAGATGATAAAACTGAGGCTTAAAGAAATTGGGTAACTTGCCCAAGACCTCACAATTAGTAGCTGGAGGGGAAGGGCCCCAGTCCCGGTTAGAACAATTCCAGAAGCCATGCTGCACATTTAATTGTCATAAACTTCTAATTGTTACCAAAGTCCATTTGCATTTAGTCAGTCTCTGCTTTCCTATCTCATTGGTCTAACTTTTTTGTCTTCCATCTGTAGCCAGAGTAACTGTATTCTTTCCTCTTTGTCACATGCTTCCCGAAGGTTTCTAGGAACTTTCGAGCCCTCATTTTTCCAGGGTACACACCCCTGTTCTTTCTTTGGGTGACATGCCTGGCGTCCTCGGACCACAGTGGCCCATCTCCTTGGACCCTCCAGTTTGCTGATGAGCACCTTAACATGTTGTCCCCAGTATAGACTGGAACTGGCTTTGCACACAATCTCGCTCTAAATGTGCTGGCTTATCATGCTCAGGGTACACAAAAATCTCCCAGTCACCTGTGCTTGGTGTCCCATCCGGACGCAACCACACAGTTTCTGTTCCTTCCACGTAAATACATCGGAATATGGGCTAAGCACAGATTCTAGGCCACACAGACTGTAGACTCTATGTATATGTCACCCTAAAGAACTCATTCCCACTATCTCGACCAGGGCAAAGTTATAAACTGAGGCAAGTAAACCCCAGTGTTCCAGGGACAGGGCCCCTACTGTTGGGACCCTGCCCGGGGTTTCCAGCTCACTGGACAGAGCCAACCCCAAACTCTCCTCTTACGTGGGATTGTCACAGCAGGCAAGCCAGCAGCTAGGTTTTCTGTTGGCGTGTTGGTTTTTTCCCTCCCCTCCTGTGTGTCTGGCACCGGGAAAGACTTTCTTTCTCTCCATGTTACTCTCTTTAGTTTACGGAGCTGCCCTTTGCCTAACAGTAGAATTCAAGAGATGGTCATTATCCCACATCTGTGGTTTCATGCTTCGCCTGCTGACTGTGGAGGAGATTGACATGACCAGCTTGTGTGGGTCCGTTCAGCCCGGTTGGTTTCAGCATCTGTTATGGGACAAGTGCCCGGTTGCCTGCCCCCCCTCCTCTCCTCTCTTCCAAACAGTGATGAGCTCTGGTTCCAGGCACTGTTCTACATCCCGGGGACCCTAGAGTCGGACGAGACACACAAGGTTCCTGCTTTCAGGGGTGCTCCTATGGGGGGCTGACGGGTGCAGACAGGTAAATCCATGAAGTGTGTTCAGGTTGAGAGAACAGCAGTGATGGAGATAAGACAGGATAACAAGGTGTGTGTATGTGTGTGTGCCCCCTTCTCCGGTTCCTCCAGTGCTAAACTCTCCAGCTTCTAATTTATGCTTTCTCAGTAGACCTACATTCTCTTGACGCATCTCATGTCAGTACCAGCTCGCACGCTTCAGCCCCTTTCTTTGCCGGGTGAGGCTCTGCAAAGTGATTTTTCAATTCACCCCAATGGTGGAATTAAGAAATATGCAATCAACCGACTTCAGACTACAAGTGGTTCCTGCCACTGTGTTCACTGAGCCAGGCACGATTCTGGACGTCGGACATGATCTGACCTCCTTGAAACCACCTCTGTTTCGTGAGAGTCGGTGGAAGCAAAGCAGAGCCCTGGAGAAACTGCACAGTCCAGCAAGATGGTCTTTGTTTTCTGTTCCTCTGCCCTTTCATCTCCTCAGCAGTGCCCCCATCCACCTCTCAGGCCTTTCCTCCTTGGGTCCTCTCCACTTACCGAAACACGAAAAGAGTGGCTATCATTTATTCATGGTTCGATGGGAAATCAGGGTACCAGGGGTACCAGGGGTACCAGGCCTGGGGCCCTCTATTCAGGAATAATGATGCTGCATTTTTCTGTCACCTCAGCAGTTCTCATCCCTGCAGACCCTGAGCTTGGCTGAGCGAGCGGTAGGCCGGGGACCCCAGTACGTCCATTGCACAAGGGAAAAGGAGCTGTGAGGCTAGCCCTGGCCCTGCCTACGTCAGAGAGGCCTGGACGAGGCAGCCGGGGATGGCGTCCACACCAGAATCAACACTGTCCTTGCAAGGCAGGCAGAGGGCTCTCAAATCCGGGCAAAGAGAGAAAGCACTTACCTGGCCTTTTTTTTCCCTGAGGCCCAATAGGACAAAGCTGATAGCTGAACTGAATGTCCTAGATCCCCTACTCAGAGCTATAACGAAGTGGAAATTCTCTCAGGCTGTCGTTTTTCTCTTTAATGAACATTTTAGGCCACCATTCTCCTATTGTGGACTGAGAGATCCTGCCCCCTTTAAACGATATTTCAGACATCAGCCAACTAACCTGCCTGTCTCCTGGGCAGTGAGTGGGGAGGAGGTCTGCGTGCGTCTCTGAACCCAGCCTCCGGGTCACCCTGAAATCCTGCTCTGGGTTGACGCAGTCCTCGGGGCGACCTCCCAGCCTGCTCCTGAGCAGCCAGCCACCCAGTCAGGCTAACCGGTGGGCCATCCCTGCTACTTGCAGGCTACTGACCGCATGACCCAAGCATCAGCTGGGGCTTCTGGGCTCCCCCCGCTGCAGCCCCAGGCCGGAGTCCCCCACTTCCTTGGAGCTCTGCCCTGTGAGGTGGCCCCCCCTTCTTGGCTTTCCCCACTGGCTCCCTCCCTTTGCCGCCTTCGCAGAGGCTGGGGCTTCTCCCCCCCCTCCCGTCACCCCTCCCCTTTCTTTCGGCTGGATTCTTTCCTTCTGTGCAAAGATTTCCGACTCTGCAGAGCTCCTCTCCTGAGCGCCTTCTTCCATCGGTGGACCAAGCCTCTGCCTGGCTTCCTCCTTGTATTCTGAGGCAGAGGCAGCAGGAACCCATCATTCCCGCTGCTTTGGCCAAAACTAGAAGCTGGAAGCAGGAAGTAATTGTTTGTGCTGTTTCCGGGTTCCTTCCTTTGGGGCCCAGGAAACTTCAGCCTGGCCGTGGCTAGCGAGATAGGGATACAGAGGATCCCAGCCTTGGGGCTAACCTGTAGAGAACATTCAGGAAAACTGTTAACCAGGATGCTGATTTCAGCTCCATAACAAGGTGAGTTGAGACAAAATATCAGGGAGCCATTGCAGAAATGTTTTCAATAACTATTATTTGAATGAACTATTTATCATCCATGCCTACGTGTCACGGGGTGGATAAACACTTATGCACATTCAGAAAAAATGTCTGCTTAACTTTGAGGCACGTTTTCTTCAATTACAAAAGCCAAATCCAGCTCATATACTTCCCAACTTCCCGGTGAGTTACTCGGGTAGCGAGGTGTAAGAAACAGCTAGAGACACTGACCTGTAATGGACACGGCTTGGACACCCCACTATGGACATTTTATCAAGTACGCTACTTGGGTTTCCTCCTCTCCAGCCTTGACATGTCGTGGAAAAATTAACTTGCCCAGGATTGCACAGCTTTAAAACGGTGCAAGAAGAAATCAGCCTGGGGACCCCAGGACCCTCATACCTCGGTCTTCTGAGGAACAGGAGGCTGTGTCTTTCCCTGTTCTAGCCCCCTGTTACATGGAAAAGCAGATTCACTTCTGTTCACTCAACGTATGAGTTTCTGGAAAAGTTGTACAAAGTAGAATGCTTGTATCTTTCAAATTCACGAGGGGGAAGTTATTTTTTAAAGGAATGTTATGGAAAGAATGCTTTGATAAGGTGGCATCCCCAGGCCTTCCTGACCTAATTCACCTTGGACTTGGCCTTGGTTCTCACTGTTCCACGCCCCTGCAGAGGGACTGTGGCTGCTCGTTCACCTTTCTGAGTCCTGGTGTCCGGGTGTCACTTCTGAAGTCTGTGCTGCATAAATCCAGGCGCTAATAGTCCAACAGCTTCATTACTAAACGCCTGATGGGTGAGATGTTAAACCCACACTACTAATAGGTTTAGAGCTTTCCCCTTGGGGTTACTGTCTGGGGGAGGTGTTCTATTTTTATCTCTTCTTTGCCTTTGTGCAGATTGCTGCTCTGTAAGGGATCTGGGCTACCCAGAGTATGTTTAGTTCATTTGGCTGGGACACTTTCTTAGCGGTATAGAGATAACCAATTGTATAGTTTATATTGGAATTGAGGGGTTTGCCTCCCTCAAGAGTATTATAATGTTAACTTATTGTTTGAGGCTCCATTTCCTTTCGATAAATACAGAAATGTGTTTCCTCTCCCCACTCTCGTCCCCTATTCCAGTGAGCAGTTTTTCCACAGGCTGTAGCAGAAGGTGTCTCTGTCTGCACTGGCAGTTACGTCAGGTTTACGTTCAGAAAAGCTACTAGCAATGTGAGGTGCAAACAACTGGGCAAAAGCAGAGGAACGAAAAGAAGTTGTTTGATGAGGACTTTGCAGAACGACGGGCCGAGGCTGGCTCTTGCAGAAGTGCTTCGCTTTTTCTTAGGAGGGGGGAGTTTGCTTCCGCCCACCCCAGGTGGTCACTCTAGAAGGTTCACGTGACCCTTCATCCTTCATGCAAGGGGATCCTACGCATCTGAGGCAGAGAATCCTTCCACGTGACCTCAGTTAGATTGGGGTGCCTTTCTAGTGAGTTCTTTTCTGACTTCGGATGATATAAAGCTGCCTGACGTTATTTTGCACCCAAATAAACAAAAATTTCATAAGTGGTGAGGTCTCCCTGAGCTTACCCAGTAATGTTTATTCTGCCCATTTTGGGGGCAGGAAAACATTCCACCTATGTTAACCGTGCACTGTGGCAAAAGTGACAAGGAAATTTCTTCCCCCCAGTCCTTCTCCGTGGTTTTCTCTTACGCAGGTAAATATCGTCAGTTGAACGCGTCAGCTTTAGCCAGCAGCTCGGCTGGTGTTTCAGTTCTGTTTCTTGCTGGGGTTGAGCGGCGTGGTCTTTTAGCTGGGCAGCCTTTCCTGCCTTCACACGACCCATGACTCCCTGGTACCCGCGAGGTGTGCTGCTCACCACAGCTGACCACAGCTGCCTCTTCCCAGTCACGCTCTCAGGAGGTCACGTCAGAGCTTGAAACCGGCCTCAATGGAGTATTTACACCATAGAAATTGGCAAGGTCGGGGCTTCCCTGGTGGCGCAGTGGTTGAGAATCCGCCTCCGGATGCAGGGGACACGGGTTCGTGCCCCGGTCCGGGAAGATCCCACATGCCATGGAGCAGCTGGGCCCGTGAGCCATGGCCACTGGGCCTGCGCGTCCGGAGCCTGTGCTCCACAAAGGGAGAGGCCACAACAGTGAGAGGTCCGCATACCACGAAAAAAAAAAAAAAAAAAAAAAAAAGAAATTGGCAAAGCCTACAGATCACGGCCTCCCCGACGCTCCTTAAGAGCCTGCTGTTAAATGTTGATATAGCTCTCCAGTGCCTGCAGCCATCACGTCTCAGTGACTCAAGCCCTAGAAGACATGGTACAAGTGTTGGACAAAGAGTCGCTGTGTAGGAACTTAGTCCGGGGCTTCACCAGCAGAGGAGGACACTGGAGGGCCCTACTGCCACTGCCTTAGCCATCACGCAGCTGGAAGTGTGTGTGTGTGCGTGTGTGTGCGTGTGTGTGCCTCTGTGTGTGTGCGCGTGTGAACACACGTGTGAGCCTCTTTATGAGCGAGGGCCCAAACAGCCCCTCCCTCCCGCACGGTTTCCTCCTCACCATCTTCCCTTCCTACCTGAGCCCATCAGACCCACCTGGGCATTCGTTAGCTGGGCAAAGAGCTGCTCGGGAGCTGAACATGGCCTGTGAGAGTGAAGAGTGACCCCCCAGGGGAATATGAGGCCGGGGTGACTCTGATCACATCTCTCCCCTTCTCTCGTCCACTCCTCCTTCCTGCCCTTTAAACTTAACATTCGGGGCCCTTTAACGAGAAGAAGATGCCCTGGCTGGGAAGCTGGTGGGGGGTGAGGAGGGAGGGAGAGCTGATTTGGCCTGTTTGCCTGGCTGGTGGGGCGTGGAGGTGGGAGTCTGGACTGGTCACGTGTCAGAGCCTCCCGGCTTCCCTAGAATCCTCTGGCCTCCGGCTATGCCTCCTTCTCCTCACCACTAAAATCTGAGTCTGATCTCAGGGACCTGAAACTTTTTGCAGGTCTTGGCTCTTGTCTGACCTCTGTAGCTACTGCTTAGGCTATTTGGGGTGGAGGCCTGAGTGACCACCCAGAGTGAGAGATGTGGGCAGGAGCCCTGGCCTCCACCTTGTGCCCTGAGGCTGGGCTGCTCTGGCCATTATATGCGCTTACAGTTTGCTTGCATTGCCCTACAATCTTTATGCATCATAGAAGCCTTAGACCTCACAAGGATCCACTGGGGCAGGAAACTCCTATTCCCCTTTCACTGGTGGGGAGACAGATTCCAAGACATGAGGTAACTTGTCCAAAATCTCACAGCCAGCAAGTGACAGAAGCAGAACTGGAGGCCAAAGTTCCAGCCCCTCATCTCCATTCAGTCTCTCAAGGGCCAAAGGTAGCTGTTGAGTTTAGTTGCCAGTTTCTGAGACTCTCTCCTCCACCAATTTTCTATCTCAGATGTAACCGTAGCAATGCTGCCTTCCCAGGCCGGGTGAGGAATCTGTTTCTACAGGGGCCTTTAACTCTCGCTGCATGCCACGCCCTGACTTTGCTGCACCCAGGAGACGGTCCCTGTTCAGACTCAGCAGGCAAGGCCCGAGGAGGGGGGTCCATCCCTGGACCCAGCCCCTGGCTCTGCTCTGCGGGGGAGCTAGAGCCCAGGGAGTAGAGGTTCTCCCGAGGCAGCATGTGGACTTTACGCTCAGCGAGGCCAGCTCAGGCCCGTCCTGGGTGCTTCCCTGCACCTGAGGGTGTCCCCTGGGCTCTGCTGGGGCTGGGGTTGGGTGCATGAGAACCCTTGGATGGTGGCGGGAGATCACTGCCCTCGTCCACCGGGAGGAACTGCGGAAGGACAGGGCCCATCTGAGAAGAGATGCAAGAATGTCCCCGGTGCCTGGTGGGACCACGTAAGGCCATATAAGTGTGGGTGTTGGTGAAGTGACCCAAAAGCCCATGGCTGCTGGGGCCAGGACTTTTGTCCCCCTGTCCTCCACCCCTCAAACCTCTCAGAACCATTGCAGGGCTAGAGGGAGATTTTTACCTCTGAGGTGATGCCCTTCTAAAAGCAGGTGCTCAAAACATCCGGTGACTGATGGATAAAGCAAAGGAGAATAAACAGCGGCGGTGTTGATGGTTCATCTGCTTGGCCGTCTTCTCTGGCTTCTTTTCCAGATCGTGCTTCTTCTAACGAGTTTAAACTCAGCCATGATCAAACAAAGCCTCGGTTATATTCCTCTCCTTCACTGGAATCACTTGCTCGTCTGAGCACAGCTGTCATTTGGCTGCCTGCCTGTGAAAGGGAATATGCTCAAATTTTGCAAGTTTATTAATTTCATGTATTTTCGATTTTTAGCAGGGTCTCCAGGCTGATTCCACATGTCCTTTAGAACATGTCCACAGTTGTTCTCAAGGTAGCAGTTCTTATTTTCAAAACACTCTTTATAATAGAACAAGGGCACTGACATGTCTGGATTCATGGAGAGATATGCTTTTGTCCCACCTGGTTACTGTTGGAAGGTGTTAGATCAAGTCTGATCTTCAGCAGGCCATTAAAAAGTTCACTACTGATATTTAGATAATTACAGAAACATATATTTCAGATGTTGTATTTTCCTAACAGTTAATTTTAGTTTCAAATAGAAGAATTCAAGTCTTAAAATATTCTATAGCTCCGAGGGGCCTGGTTGGAAATAAAGATGTTGCTTTTGTGTAACACAAATTGTAGACGAGAGAGTCTCTTTTCCTTTGCTTCCGTCAAAGAGATGTTCTTGTCCACTACACCTCAGATGAAACTGACATCTGCTGTCTGCCTCGGGGGTCTCAAAAGTGTGCCGAATAAAACTCAACAACAAATCTCAGAAAATTCCTTACTCTTAGCTGCTGTGGGGCTGACACGTAACAATGTGCGTAGAGCCCTCTTCACACGGCAAGCATGAGCCACATCTGGATGTGCTGAGCATTCCAACCTCCCCAAATGGCACTGCCCCAGGAGGTGCTAATATCCCTGACCTTGACCAAAGATGCCGTTCTTGGTCTGCTCTTTCGTCTTTTAGACGCAGGGACTGCTACTCTCTGTCATGCAAAAATAGTCCCTTGACCTTGCAATCATCAAAGAAGCCTCAGCTGATGCTTTTCTAAGTGATCCTACAGGTCTTAGGATTGAGCTGTAATTATTTTCCATGTTGAAGGACTAAGACAATCTTACAGATTTCTCTCAGCCCTCAAACTTCAACACATATAATGGGCCTCTATTCTGCACCCATCCCTCTTTCCAAACCTCTTATCAGGTGACTTTGCATCTCTGCTTATCTAGAGGTGACATCTATTTCCCCAACTCTTGCGTTGGCTCAAAGAATGCAGCGGATGTGACCTTGCCGTGGGGCAGGTCTGAGCCTGGGCCTCAAGAGACCCTGTGCACTTCTGGTCTCTCTCTCGTGCCTCTCGGTTTTGCTATAAGAACGTGGCCAGGCTAGCCTGTTTGAGGATGAAAGACCATGTGCTACGGTAAAGCCAAGTTGTCCCAGCCCAAGGCCATCGTAGACCAGCCCGTCCCCAGCCACCCCGCCCACTAACTGCAGACTCATGAATATGGCAGCCGAGGACCCCCAAGCCCAGTCCAGCCAATTCAGAAATGATACGTGGCTGTAGTTTTAAGGCACACGGTTTGGGGGGCTTTTTGTTACTCGTCAATAATGAATTGATACCCCTGGAGCATAATAAGTGTTTGTGAACGTAGCTAATATTTATAGGTTATTATCCAGCTCATCAAATAAGTCCTGGCTCCACCACTGTGAGCCCCCTTCCTGTGGGACTCTCCTTTCCAGTCCCCGTTTGCCTCTTCTCGCTGTGCTAAGTACATGCTTCGGTCAGCTTTGTAGATAATGGACATCCTCCACTCCCTGCATTTCATTTCCCGATATAGCGTTCAAGAAAAGAAACAAACCAAAGGGCTTCTTCCTAGTGGGAGCAAGTTTAGAGTATATGCAATTAGGTGGCATGTTGGAAATGCTTTGTGAACTGTTGAGAACTCTGTCGTGCAACGTAAGGCATTGTTGTGGTTGTTACTATTTCGGGTCCAGCAGGGGAGATTGGATCTGGGGAGAATGGCAGACAGCCCAGGGTGGTGGGGCGGGGAGGCTGACTTGTTTCTTTATCCGCAGATAACGTAGGCAAAGCATTGTGACTCATATCAGAAAAGAAGCCTGGCAGACACAAAGGAAATAGTCTGGAGAAAGCTGACGAGCCCACAGTTGGAATTCTGCATTGGGGTTTAGGATGCTGAGAGCATTGGAAGGAGTCCAGGGCAAAGCAATGCGAGTCACTTCAGAACAGAAGGTCCAACTTGGGGGGAGTCGGAGTGAAATGTGTGAGCTTTGGCTACCAGGAAATTGCACTTGTTTTCCCAGGTTCTTCCAAGAGGTGGCTGTTTCTGGGATGTGTGCCTTGCTGGTGTAGCGGATGCTGGTGTACAGAGCCCCACACAGGGACGCCCAAACTCCACCCCTAGTCTGGGTGAGGAAGGCAGACATGCACCAGAGGAAAAGGAATCGAACTTTTCCACGTGGACCAAAGGGAGTTATACTAATTAGGGTACTTTGGGCTGCAAGTAACAGATGACGAGGTTAAGGTCATCCATTGCCCTTTAAAAAGAAGTCCCGAGGTGGGCCAGTGCCAGGACTGGTTAAGTCAGCAGCTCAACAAAACCATCTAGGACTCAGTTTTCTCCCCCTTCTCTCTCTGGTACCCTCGGTGGCTTGGTTTGTCCTTTTAGGCTGGCTTCTCTCATAGTCCAGAGATAGCTGCTACAGTTCCCATCACACCACCCAGATGACACCATCTCTACCCCTTTGTAAGAGCAGGAAATAATTTTGCAGGTATTTCCCAGCAGATTCCTCCTTCCATTGCACTTGACCGTGACTGCATCCCCTTTCCCAACCTAAATCCATCACCCACAAGGAGAATAAAATGGCAGTGACTGGCTTAGACCAATCAAGATTCTCACTGGAACTACAGAGAGCCTGGTCCACAGGAGCACAAGGCCTTCCAGTCCCTGAACAGAGATGGGATTCCGATGGCAGGCCAGGAGGGAAGCTGCAAGGAGAGAGATGGTCAGGCATCAGCCAAGAGCCACTGCTTCCCTCTGGTCCACGTGACTCATAGACGATGCTCTTCAGAACGGGATACATAACAGACAGGATGTTATCAGTGCCTTGATAATAGCTAACACGTTGGGTAGTTACCCTGCACCGGGTGGTGTGCTCAGCACTTTATAGGTGTCATCTCTATCAACCATGTCAACAGCCTGAGGCCCCCTTGTAATGAGACTTTTGGAGGAAGAGGGGTAGAACTTGAGTAACTGAATCTCCTTGGAAGAGTCCAAGGTTAATCCTTCTTACACCAGATTGCTCTCTCTAAATAACTGTTTTGTTGTGGTTCTGGTGAATTTCGTCTTCTCTTTCTAGCAGCTGACCTCATCTTTGACTACTATAGTTTCTTCCCTGGGATGTTTTCTTGGATGATGTCCTCAACATACATGCCCGGGAGTAAGGGGGAGAGTCCAGTGATATAAAAAGCCAGCCCAGAAGGGCTTTGAAATTACACAGTTATTTATTTTTGTGTTCGATTTCTTGAACTGGCATGTATTTTTTTTTAAAGCCAATCAGTACAAAAGTACTGTTAAAAGCAAATTTGATACACAACAAGGTCCTACTGTAGAGCACAGGCAACTATATTCAATATCCTGTGATAAACTGTAATGGAAAAGAATATGAAAAAGAATGTCTATATATATGTATAACTGAATCACTTTGCTGTATAGCAGAAATTAACATAACATCGTAAAGCAACTATATGTCAATAAAATAAATTTTTAAAATTACAGGAAAAAAAAGCAAATATGCCTCCCACACTAGTCCCTGCCCAAATCTTCTCTCCCGCTCTTCCATCCCTTCCTTCCTGTTTACTGATGAGCTATTTTACGCAAAGGTCCGTGCCAATGTCAAGCCGGCCCATGGAGTTTCATGAAGCTATCTTTGATTCCTTCCCCCGCAACATTTCCAACATCCATCAGGGCCAAGTCCTAAGCATTCATCTTCACAAAACCTCCTCATTCCTGTCCATTCATTGTTTCTCCCTGGACACATAGCGCCAGCCTCCAGTGGCCTCCCAGACGCCACTGCCTCCATCCTCTTTAAGGGTATTTTTTTACATACACTACATTATGGGCTGAATTGTGTCTCCCCACCCCCCATTCACATGGGGAAGTCCTGACCCCTAGTACCTCTGAATGCGACTGTATTTGGAGACAGGGCCTTTAAAGAAGTGACTAAGTTAAGATGAGGTCATTAAGGTAGGCCCTAATCCAGTATGACTGGTGTCCTTGTAGGAAGAGGAGATCCGGGCACAGACATGTGCACACAGGGGAGACCATGTGAAGAAACCTAAGAGAAGGTGACCATCTGGGGCTAGAGAGAGGCCCAGGGGAGAAGCCAGCCCTGCTGCCACCTTGATCTTGGACTTCCACCCTCCAGAAATGTGAGAAGATAAATTTCTTTTGTTTAAGGCATCCATCCAGTCTGTGGTACTTTGCTACGGAAGCCCTAGGAAATGAACACAGACCACTTACGATCAAGTCGAAAACTTTGTAATGGATTCTAGTTTCTCAGCATTAAGCAGACTTCCTCCCCCAAGGCCTTCATGGGACCTTACGATCTGGAGCTGCTCTGCCTTTACTATCTTCACTGCTTATCTACTCACGCTGGGCTGGCTTCCACGCAGTGAACATGGCCTGACATCTCCTGCCTCTGTGCCTTGGCACGCACACGTTGTTCCTTCTATGGAAAATAGTTCTGCGTTTCCGTGCCATGCCCCTCCCACCTCTAACTGTTGAAACCAATGTATTAAAGCCCTGTGCTCTCCCACACCCACGACTCAGTGCCATCACGCTTTCCTTTCCCTGCACCACCGTGTAAAATCCTCATGACAGGCACTGTATTCTGCCCTGTGATCAACTGAAGAGTATTTTTTATTGCCTTAATATTTTTTAAAATAAATTTATTTATTTATTTTATTTATCTTTGGCCGCATCGGGTCTTCGTTGCTGCGCGCAGGCTGGGCTTTCTCTAGTTGAGGCGAGCGGGGGCTACTCTTCGTTGCAGTGCGTGGGCTTTTCACTGTGGTGGCTTCTCTTGCTGTGGAGCTCGGGCTCTAGGCACGTGGGCTTCAGTAGTTGTGGCACGCAGGCTCAGTAGTTGTGGCGCACAGGCTTAGTTGCTCCGCGGCATGTGGAATCTTCTCAGACCAGGGCTCGAACCCGTGTCCCTGGCATTGGCCGGCAGATTCTTAACCACTGTGCCACCAGGAAAGTCCCTTGCCTTAATATTTGACTGTAAAATTCTTGAGCACAGCTTCTGCATCTCGCTCATCTTTCCATCTTCAATCTAGGAAGAGTAGACAAATAACACATTTTCACAAAGATGAGTGGGATAAAATAACATTGTTGTAAATGTTGTTGCTCTATATTTTGATCCTGTTTTTAAATTAGGAGCAAAAAATTAAAACAATACCCACTAAAAAAAATAAGAAATGGGAAACGCGAATTTGAATTGTGTCACTTCTGGGATGACCCAGAGGAAGATGTGAAACTCTAGGTGGGAGAAGCCCTGAATAGAAGAAAGACTTAACTACTTCACCTGCTATTGCAGCTGTATTTTAAAATATAGGCTACTTAGGGTAGAATTTTGCCTGAATATTCTGGAATTTTTTCTTAAAGAAAAACATTTGATCTCTGGAGACAGCTTTACAGAAGCTTTACATCGGGAAGCTGGCCGGAAGTGGGGGGGACCCTGAATTCTTTTTCCTCTGGAATTACCTTGCCTTTGAGATGCTTTGTAGCGTGTGGGAGCAGCAGTTTTCAGCAGGGAGCAGGCTTCTGAGTGCAAACCTACACCCTTAACACCATCTGCTCTGCGTGTACATGGAAACCATGTGTAAGTGTGGGTTGGCTTGGACTCGCTGAAACATGATCAAAGGGAAAGTGATTTACATAATCTGTCCCTTCCTATTTGCTTTTTGGGCCATCATTAGAGTGAGGAACCCAATTAGAGGTTAAAAAAAAAAAAAAAAACCTAAAAAACAAAACCAAAAATATTACCTCTCCTCCAAAATGCCTGCAAAATGAGGGGAAAAATACTTTCTTTTCATTACTGCAAGAGAAAACTGAGAGATGAAACCATTAGTGACGTGAAATCTAATGGGAAAACAGGTGGATTTTTTTTTCCCTTAGTGAATCTTAAAACACTAAGATTTCCCTCCCTTTCTTTTTCTTTTCCCCCCTCGTCTTGTCTCTCACATTGGGAGGCCTGCTGACAAGGACTTGAATAGGCTCTGTAATGATCCGCAGGCATCCCTAACACGGTGGCACATTAAATGCATTGAGAAGCCATGTAAGTGGGGAAGGAGCCATGGCAACAGAGGAATAAAATGTGCTGGTCTCCCTGGGGCTCTGCAATGCTGCTCAGTGGAGGCGAGGGGGCCTTGGTATCCCTGGAGTCTCCCTGATTGGGTTGGATTTCTGGGGTGCCCCAGGGCCCTAGCTATCAGAGCCATGAGGTTTCAGGGAGGAAGGATATCAAGCTGGAGATGTGGAGATGGGGTTGGACCTGCCTCTGTGCTGAGAAGGGGTGGTGGGTACCTCCCACCCAGATACTCTCTTACTTAGATGCTGAGTGTCTTACATCAGGCTCCCAGAAGCAGGGACATTATGCAAGGGGTTCACCGAGGAAGAGCTCTCAGGACAAGGGCCGGAGGGGTCAGGAGAGGATGGGTAGGGGAGATGTGTTTTGGGGGAGAACAAGGTGAGAATGTGGGCTCCACTGGAGACCAGATTCAGCCTGATCCCACGGGGAGCTCTGGAGCAGGAATCGTACCGCATGGTTGGTCCCTTTAGAGGCAAGAAGGCCGGCCCTTGATATCACGTTTCGTCACTGGTCACTGGCCATGGGGTGAGCTGCAGCAACTTCCTCTAGGACAAGGAGAATGCTCAGGAGATGGGGCCAGTAGTGCGTTACCAGCTGTTTTTGTCCACGCAGGCTTCAGTGACAAAGTATTACAGACGGGGTGGGGGGGAGCTTAAACAACAGAAATTGATTGACTCACAGTCTGGAGGCCAGAAGTCCAAAATCAAGATCCCTAATGTTCATTGCAGCACTATTTACAACAGCCAAGACATGGAAGCAAACTAAATGTCCATTGATGGACGAATGGATAAAGAAGATGTGGTACATATATACAATGGAATATTACTCAGCCATTAAAATGAATGAAACAATGCCATTTGCAGCAACACGGATGGACCTACAGATTATCATACTAAGTGAAGTAAGTCAGAAAGAGAAAGACAAATATCATATGATGTCACTTATTGTGGAATCTAAAAAAAGTTATTCACACTGCTATATATATATATTTTTTTCATATTTATTTATTTATTTATTTTGCGGTACACGGGCCTCTCACTGCTGCGGCCTCTCCCGTTGCGGAGCACAGGCTCCGGACGTGCAGGCTCAGCGGCCACGGCTCACGGGCCCAGTCGCTCCGCGGCACGTGGGATCTTCCCGGACCGGGGCACGAACCCGCGTCCCCTGCATCGGCAGGCGGACTCCCAACCACTGCGCCACCAGGGAAGCCCCACACTGCTATATTTAAAATGGAAAACCAACAAGGACCTACTATATAACACAGGGAACTCTGCTCAGTATTCCGTAATAACCTAGTTGGGAAAAGAATTTGAAAAAGAATAGATATCTGTATATGTATGACTGAATCAGTTTGTTGTACACCTGAAACTAACACAACATTGTTAATCGACTATACTCCAATATAAAATAAAAAGTTAAAAAAATTAAAACATAATAAAAAAATTATAAAAATGATTCGAATGAACTTATTTACAAAACAGAAAGAGACTCACAGATATAGAAATCAAAGTTATGGTTACCAAAGGGGAAAGGTGATAGAGGAGGGATAAATTAGGAGTTTGGGATTAACAGATACATGCTACTATATGTAAAAGAGACAAACAACAAGGACCTACTGTGTAGCACAGGGAAGTCTATTCGATATCTTATAACAACCTATAATGGAAAAGAATTTGAAAAAGAATATTCTCCATGTATCCCCTCATGTTGCCTTCCCCCTGTAAGTGTCCAAATGAAAGGGGACTTTTGTATAAGGACACCAGTCATATTGGGTTAACTGGCCTTCCCATGACTTCATTAGCACAGACCCTATTTCGAATAAAGTCACTGTATAAGGTGCTGGGGGCTAGAACTTCAACGCAGGAATTTCTGGGGGGCACGATGCAATCCTTAACACCAGTCAACATTTTTCAGCAGCCCGGAGGCGGAGGCACCTACCTGATGGTAAAGAGGACCCAAGCCAGGCACCACCAGCCTCCCCGCCGCGTAGAACCGAAAAGCAAGTGCCCGTGTTGGGTCATCTGAGTCGTCACCACTGGTTTCTTCTGGCACCTTCTCAGATGAAACAGCCTCTGGGGTAGACAATTCTCAAAAAGCACTAAAGGCTGTTAAACACGAATATCCTAGCACAGATTCGTTTTGGAAAAGCACTTTTCTCCACCATAATACTGTGCCACTGAGAAGAGTGGAAAAGCTGGGGAGGAGGCGAAAGCCGGGGGGAGGGGGAGAGATTTTCTGGAATCCCTGGGGCCTTAGGCCGGGCCGGCAAGAGGGAGCGTGGTCAGGGCAGCGGCCCCGGCCAGTGATGCGCCCCACCTCTGATAGGACGGGGACAGGAAAGTCTCCGATTAGGGAGAAGCAGTGTCCTTGGGGAAACGGAAAGGTGAAGAAAGGCAATGTACGACCAGCATTAGAAGTGTCTCGAAATGGGAAGTATGACTGCACTGGAGTCTGGATCACAAACAGCAGCTTCTCCGTGTCGTGGGGGAGGGGACAGGATTGGGGCAGCCTCCCCACCCCCAGCTGTCCCCGTTGCGGAGGCCTCCCCCTTCCCTCTCGGGCCACCGTCCTGTGTCCAGCCATCTCAGACCCCAAGGGCAGGACTCAAGGTCATTGCAGAGGTCCTTTCCATCGCCACTTAAAGACCAGCACACTTTCTGGAAGGCTTTGCACAGGGGGCGGTTTGTAAAAGTGGGACCCCCCAGAACTGCAGTCATTTCTGAGGTTCTGAGGGAGGTTCTTGGGAGGCAAATGGGTTTTCCCAACCTCCCTGTTTGATGTTGATGGGGGAGAAACTGCTTTCCTCTTCGTGAAGAATAAAAAGAAGCAGCATCTCTTTCCGACTGAAGGCGCTTTAGTCTTGGGGGTTGGTTGGTAAAGACACCCGTGGGAGGCACCTTTCTCTGTTCCTACTTGGTGAAAATGATCGAGGGACGTGGACTCGGGTGCCAGGAGGCAAGCTAGAGATGAACGGAAAAAGAATAAGGTAGTATACCGGGTAGATGGCTACACAAGCTGGTTTTAGAGCAACTTTATTTAAAATAAAGTATATGTATGTGTTATATATTATGCATCATCACATCCAAACAAAAGTAATAGGAATGCCTTCATTTTGTTAAATACCCAGGCGGGGCTTCCCCTTTTCTGGTTGTCTTGTACATTTCTATGGTTTTGTTCCATCTGTTTGAATCACGATGCAAACATGGCCCTGGCAGGGCATTGGATGACAGCTCTCTTATGTCTGTCTTCATCCTTTGTTTTCCCTGCACTGGCTTGCGTACGTGACTGGGTGTTTATCCTGTAGGGGTTCCAGCAGTCTAGATTTTGCTGATTTTTCCCCCTTGTGACATTTATCCTGTCCCTCTGTCTACTGTCTTTCCTATGAAGTCATAGGTAGATGGATGATCAGATTCAGATTTGGTTTATTTGGCAAGGCTGCTATTTGGGTGTTGGGTTCGATCCCTGGTCTTGGAGGACCCCACGTGCTGCGGAGCAACCAAGCCCATGCACCACAACTACTGAGCCTGCACTCCTAGGGCCCGTGCTCCATAATGAGAAGCCACCGCAATGAGAAGCCCCCCTACCGCAACAAAGAGTAGCCCCTGCTCGCCGCAACTAGAGAAAGCCCGCATGCAACAATGAAGACCCAACGCACCCAAAAATAAATTAAAAAAAAAAAAACAGTGCTGTGAAGAACAGCCTTTTGAATACGGGTTTTCAAATCTTTGCCAGTGTATCATTGGATTAGATCCGGAAGTGGGATAGATAGGGTAAATGAGAAGCACATGTGTCAAATTTTAGATTTTTTTTTTTTTTTTTGCCAATCCATTAATTTATGAGGGGTTGCAAAATGGTGAAATATAAATTCCATAATTCCTCATTCATTAGCTGGAATGGTTCTGTTAAGCGAAAGTTCCCTTTATCACCTGTTTGACTAGACTGAAGGACAGTCACTTAAGGAAGGCAGGATAAATGCTTGATCCTTTCTCTTTGCTTACTAATTTACTAATTTTCACATTAATGAATTGGTTCACAGACATCGTTAAGAATGAAAACTTTTTATATATATATCATTATGAACATAGGGATTTCATCATATTTGAGGTGTTTCAATTTGATGGCATGGCAGAATAATTTTTTAATTTGAAGTAAAGTTGATTTACAATTTTGTATTAATTTCTGGTGTACAGCAAAGTGATTCAGATGTATCTGTCTACCTATATATATAGGTAGATAGATATACTTTTTCAGATCCTTTTCCATTTAGTTTATATTGAATTGAATATAGTTCTCTGTGCTATACAGTAGGCCCTTGTTTACCTATTTTATATATAGTAGTTTGTATCTGCTAATCCTAAACTCCTAAGTTATCCCTCCCCACCGTTTCCCCTTTAGTAAACAGAAGTCTGTTCTCTATGTCTGTGAGTCTGTTTCTGTTTTATAAATAAGTTCATTTTTATCATTTTTTAGATTCCACATATAAGTGATATCATATGATATTTGTCTTTCTCTGTCTCAGAATAATTTTAATTTGTATTTCCCTTACTGAGAGTAATCTTGAGCATGTTTTCATTTGTTTAAGAGTGAGTCCATTTATTTTTCCATAAACTATTCATATTTCTACATTACTTTTTGGTGGTGTTTTTTCTTCTTTATTTGTAGAACCTCTTTATAAATTAGGTTTATTGACTGTCTGATGCATGAATATTTCCCTTAGTGTCATTTTTCTTTTTACTTTGCTTATGCTTTATTTTGGCTATAAAAAGTGTTTTCCTTATAATCAAATTAATCATTTTGCTTATGCTTTTAGGTTTCAAGTCATAACTAGGAAAGTTTTACTCACTCTAAGATTTAAAAAGTATTCACCCATATTTTCTTCTAGTATCTTATTTTTTTTTAAACATTTAAACATACACCATTTGCAATGTATCCTGGTGTACAGCATGAGTAAAGATTTAAGTTTTAATTTTCTATATGCTTATGCAGTTATCCCAATACCACCTATGAAAAAGTTCATCTTTTCCCTACTGACTTAAGATGTAGTTTTTACTATATATGAAATTTTCATATTCATGTGAGTTTGTTTCTGGATTTTAAAAAATCCTGTATCATGTTTGTCTATTCAAGTACCAATACAAAACCTCTTAAATTATAGAAGCTTTGTAGTGTGTTTTAATATCTGATAGGTCTACCCACCCTCCCTTCTCTCTCATTCCTTTTATTTTCCAGGGTGTTATGCTTTCTTGCTTGTTATTCCAAATGAGCTCTATAATCAACCTCTCTGGCCCAGAGGGGAAAAAAACCTGATAAATTTTAAAATTTAGATCACATTAAATTCATATATTGGCTTAGCGAGAACTGATACCTTTTTGATCTCAAGTCTTCCAGCCCAAGAAAGTGGAGTGTCCTCCCATTTGTTTGGCTATTTTTGTGTCTTTTCAGGAGTGTTTTACAGTTTTCTTCATATGGGTTTCAGACGCTCCTTTGTAAGATTGATGCCTAAAAGATGTATGTCTTCTCTTTTTCACTATCATAAATATGATCTTTTTAAACATCTCACTAGTTTTTTGTTTATTATATATAACGAGTATTTTTTTTCTTTGTTAAAAAATTGCTAACTTACTAAATTCTTTTATTATCATAGTAGATTTTCCTGTGATTCATTTGGGTTTTCCAGATGTGTAATCATGAAGAGAAGATTTTTTTATATTAGCAACTCTGAAAAAATGTTTGAAATCTGAATCTCTGAGAAAGTATGCCTCTTCAGAACCACTGTATGGAATCAATGCAGTTGCCACGCTGGCAATGTGCTGGGGGAAATCTCTTCAAGGAAAGAAAATAGAGCTTTTTAAATCCTTAAACTGGCATCTCAAAGTTATAAAGGTGGAGACAGCTTTGCAAAAATGTGTAATTAATAGTCTCTGTCTCTCTCTCCTTTCTCTGAGCCTCTTCCTTCTCTGTCTTCTTTACTCCATTTTCTTGTATACGAACTCTTCCCAGTGCAGAGCCTTACCTCTTTCTACCTTTTAAGGTTCTTCTTGCAGCTGCTCTTTACTCTGTGGTCTGTGTCTCCTATTCGTTTTATTGTTTTTTGTTGGGGGGGGGGTCTTAAAAATATTATATTAAAAAATTTCACTGTATATGTTTATGGTTTTGTTCTCAGAAGACTGATTTTTGTGTCTAATGTAAAGCACACAGTACATAGCATTAGTTCCTCCTGAGAGCCTAGATAATAAGAATACAGTTGTTCCTCGGTATCTGTGCGGGGGGTTGGTTCCAGGAGCCCTGAGAATACCAGAATCTCCGGATGCTCTAGTCCCTTGTGTAAAATGGTCCAGTGAAAAGAATACAGTTGGTTCTCTGTATGCTCGCGTTTCACATCTGCAGATTTAACAATCAGCAAGAGGGCCAACTCATGGTGAAAATCTCCATTTAGTGCTCCTATGTGCCAGATACTGTGCTAGAAACTCATCCATTCATCCAATACATATTTATTGAGTTTCAGGTACCATTCAAAGTGTTGTGGATAAAGTCTATGAATTCTCAGTCCTCACTGAGCTTATGTTCTAGGAGGAAAACAGGACATAAATGAAAGAAATGAACAAAATATATAGGATCTGTCTTAGTTCTTCTCCCACAGAAAGTCGAGGTTGAGGCCAGAGTAGGCAGAATGTTCTTGCCAGGACTTTGGCTTTTACCTGGCATGAGACGGGAAGCCACTGGAGGGAGGTCTTGGGGCAGAGGGGTGACATAGTCTGACTTTATGTCTTCACAGGATCATGACAAGCCTGCGAAGTCAGTAATTCAGGCTCAAGAAATAAGATAATTTCTGTACATATAGTTGAATCACTTTGCCGTACACCCGAATTATTGTAAATCAACTATACTTCAACTTCTTTAAAAGCAAAAAATAAAAAAGTTTGAAAACAGAATGAGGTGATTTCCTGATGGTCACACAGAAGGAGGTGGAGCCAGCATTTGCCCTGGTGCTCTTACCCTTAAGTCCTTGCTTTATCTACTAGGAGTGTTTCCTTCCAAATATACTAGCTGCGGAGGTTTTTATCCTCTGTGTGTTTTTTGTGTGTCTCCTTTCAGGCCTACACACTTCTGCCTGATGGAGATTTCAGCTCTGTGGAGTCTGTATTCTTTCATTCATTCCCAAAAGATTTATTCACTCCCTGCTTGGTGCATGGCACCGTAAATTGTACTGTGGGACACAAAAGAGGGGGAAGACAAGGTCCCTACTCTCAAGAAGTTTATAGACAAGCTATTAAGAGAAGACAGGATTTGTATTTAAATTATTTAAATCCAATGACTTGTACTTCTTTTCGGGGCAGGCGGGGTTCCCTGTTTCATTTAACTCACCTAAAAGAACACTGCTCTTTCTTTTGAAAGAACAGCCCCATCTGGGAACTGGAAGAGGACAAAATATGGGAACCTCTCTTCAATTTTATAGATTTTGACTTCCAGTCTGACTGTTCAGGTAGTGAATTAAAAGATGACTCTCTCCCTCCCCAACCCTAAGCCCTGCAAACCCGACCTGTGATCATAAGATCCAGCTGTGCCTTTGCTGTTTCTCGCCTCATTGCCAGAAATAAAGGTTCAGCAGCCATCCCTGCTCAACTGACAGTGTTGCCAGTGACACCTGAGGCGAAGTAAAACCCAGCTCAGCAGTTCTGCTGCCCCTGAGCTGCTGTGGTTTAGAATTAGTCAAAGCAAGGTGGCTCCTGGCTGCATCCTCCTCCCACCCCTCACTGGGGGACGGGGGAGGGGTTCTGCAGCAGACGGCAGAAATGTTCAACGTCAGACTCTGCCCTCTTGCTTTTTTTTTTTTTTAAAAAAAGATTTATTTATTTTTGACTGTGTTGGGTCTTCGTTTCTGTGCGATGGCTTTCTCTAGTTGCAGCAAGCGGGGGCCACTCTTCGTCGCGGTGCGCGGGCCTCTCACTATCGCGGCCTATCTTGTTGCAGAGCACAGGCTCCAGACGCGCAGGCTCAGTAGTTGTGGCTCACGGGCCCAGTTGCTCGGCGGCATGTGGGATCTTCCCAGGCCAGGGCTCGAACCCCTGTCCCCTGAATTGGCAGGCAGATTCCCAACCACTGCGCCACCAGGGAAGCCCTGCCCTCTTGCTTTGATTAGGACACGTGACAAGGCTAATGGCAAGTATGGAGTCAAATGACTGTTCTGTTTACCCTTGGCCACCAAATCAGTTATTTTCAGGACTCAAGAAGAGTCCATCCGTCAAACCTTTGGCCTTCTTGCTAGAGACTCAGGAAAGCATTACGTTTTAGAAGAGCCAGCTCTGGGTGCAGACTGAGAACTCAAGGATTTGGTATCTACCTCCGCTGTAATTCATCTACGGAGTGTTCAATCTCCAAGAAATGATACACGAAATCATCTAGCTTTCTAAATAACCAGCATGAACTCTATTTGGGTCTTTCAGAGTCCACAGTGGGCAGCCAACAGAGCAGTAACTGGGCTCTGAAGCTCTTTAAATATCCCACTTTAGAGAGCCTGTCCATATTCTGCTGGACTTTGCCTCCCTGCTCTGTGTGAACACGCAGAATCTCTCTAGCCCTAGGGGATAGAATTAATCGATGACTCATTCTGGAAATAAAGAACGACCTCCATCTTCGCTAACTTGATCTCAGATAATGCATCCTGTTAAGCCAGTGGATCCCCTCACTGGTTTCTTGTAGCTGTTCGTTAATGCTCTATAGTCCCGGAACTATTATCCTTTGCTTATTATATAGCTTCTTCTTACGTGGTGATGCAAGCCATTCATCCACCCTTCTGTCCATCCATTCATTCAAAAACTAAATCTTTATTAAAAGCCTATTATATGGGCTTCCCTGGTGGCGCAGTGGTTGAGAGTCCGCCTGCCGATGCAGGGGACGCGGGTTCGTGCCCCGGTCCGGGAAGATCCCACGTGCCGCGGAGCGGCTGGGCCCGTGAGCCATGGCCGCTGAGCCTGCGCGTCCGGAGCCTGTGCTCCACAACGGGAGGGGCCACAACAGTGAGAGGCCCGCGTACCGCAAAAAAAAAAAAAAAAAAAAAAAAAAGCCTATTGTAGGCCAGGTGCTATGAAACTCTGCACCCATCCTTTCCCTTTGGGAGGCTGTTGGTTCAGGGACTTCATATTTATGCCTTTTGCTTTTCTGTTTGAGTGTGTTTGCTGTGATAAATTTACAGAAGGGAACATTTCCAGGGAACTATGGTTACTTTGCTAATCAAGTTTCTGTATATTAAAAATTCTTCAAGATTCAACATTAGAAATCATGATGATTAGGAAGTCTTGATTTATTTGTATGGAAAACTCTACTTAGTAATGGAAAACTCACCCTCTCCACCAAAGGAACTGGGGAGAGAAATGGTTTTAAGGAAAATTACTGTTACTTTCTTTTTTTAAAAAATAAGTTGTTTGGGCAAGTTCCTCTGGGCTACAAAAACATAAGATACTGGTGTCAGTTTCTGGAGTAAGACACTGGATATGTCTGTTATATGAACCCATTGAAAATTTCTACCGAGAATAAAGTACTTGAAGCATGCAGATTTTAGCCTGCCAAATCGTTTTGCACTAATTATGAAAAAAATCAGAATTCTTTTTTTAATCAGTGGCAGTTGAATTTAAATATGGATCTACCAAAGAGTATACAAGCATAAGAATCTAGTTTTTTTCAAATCTTATGTCACTTTACTTTGCCACTAAAAATGTATTTTTACTGTCAATTCCCGTTTAGATTAAATTCTGTGTGTTTGCAAAATGTGTATTCAGATGAAAGTGATATAGTAGATTGTGGTAATAGAAGGACATTGAGGCTTGGAATAGAGTTCAATGGGTAGTCTATTTACTACAACATCTGTTACAATGAGAAGAGCCCCATTTCCACCCTAAACCATCATGCACTTTCAGAATTCTTCGTTCCTATGTGTGGGTCAGTGGTAACACAACGATAGAAGACAGATCAGAGCAGAACTAAATGCAGGGAGAGGTAAAAATACCATTTTTCACATTATACCATCTCTGAAATCAAGATGTTTCGTACATTTAACATATCTTAGATTTGATGAAATATAGTTACCAGTGGGCTGGCATGAAGGAGTCTTAATGCTGGCCAGTGGTCAACTGCGGCCATGTCTGTTTCAGTTTGTAAAACCCACTGTCCCTGGTAGAGTGTGTAACATACACATAGCAGACTCTCAAGTATTTATTACTGAAGACAAATATTGAAGAATACTGGATGACCAGTAACTTTAGAGAACAGTGTTAGCTAATTTAATCAGTGAAGGTGGAGGTCCCCTTTCAAGATTAGATTGTCTCGGGGCTTCCCTGGTGGCGCAGTGGTTGAGAATCCGCCTGCCAATGCAGGGGACACGGGTTCGTGCCCCGGTCCGGGAAGATCCCACGTGCCACGGAGCAGCTGGGTCCGTGAGCCATGGCCGCTGAGCCTGTGCTTCCGGAGCCTGCGCTCTGCAACGGGAGAGGCCACAACAGTGTGAGGCCCGCATACCGGAAAAAAAAAAAAAAAAAAAAAAGATTAGATTGTCTCATTCAAATATTTTTATCCACATGTGGTCATTCAGGCACTATTCACTATGGCCTCTGCACTGAACAGTGAATCAAAGGTATCCATGAAAATGTTTCCAAGTTCTTTTAACTCTGAAAGTCTCGGAGTTACTACCTTCAAGCTTTCAGAGGATTCCTAGGTGTGATGACTGCTGAGAAGCCAGCTGGTTTCCCGGACCACCGACAGTGAGAAGATATTTGCATTGGATCCTACCAAACACAAGGGTGGAGATGACTCCTAGAGGTGTTCAGGCTGCTCCCCCTAACAAATATTCTTTGGGTGCCTCTCATATGTACTGGGGATACAGTAGTGGGCAAAGCAGATGAGGTCGGTCCGATGGAACCGACGTTCTAGACCACTGGCATAATGCTTGTGAAAGCATAAGCGCAATGCCCAGCATTCAGTAGGTGTGCCATGAGTGTTCGTTTTCTTTCTTTCCGTGTAGATTTTACCAGCTAGAAATGGAAGTAAGACCCTGCTTCTCCCCATCCACACCCTCAGCTGGCTCTTCAATTCCCTGGTATCGTTTTCTTGCAACAAAGCTTTTGCCTTGGTGTGCTAGGAAAAGACATGTGGTTGCTACAACTGGGAGCCTGGCTGAAAGAAGCCGGGGCAGATGCCCGTGCATATTAGAGTCTAAGAAAGTGTTCCCAATCCTTTAAGAAAACCATTACTTGGCTCACTGCAAGCTAATTGCATTTGTTCAGTCATTGTGAAAATGGATGCAGATGGGATGCGGAAGCTAAGAAATACCCCACTGTTAAATCAGAAATAAAGCCACTTGCTCAGGAGAAACTATTGCCTGGGATGAAGTTTTCACCAAGAAGTGGGAAATTGCTCAGTAGATTTCTCTTTTCTGCTTAAGTAGGTCTTTTAATTAATTTTTACTGACCTGTTCCTCCTTTAACACAAAAAGTGTGAACATAGAAAGTATTGGGCTTGTTGATGGTTCCTTCCGAAGTCACAAAGCAAAAGTGAGGGAGACAAATTTGTTCTGGGACAAAGCTTTGTTGCCTTGGGATCTGCAACACTGACACCGAGCTGCAATGAAAACAGTGTCGTCTTCTTGTTTCTATGTTGGTGTGGTGAGAGCTTACTTTTTTAATAAAATGCCATGATGGGGTTAATAACCCCCCAATGAGAATCAAATTGTAATGGGAAGAAGTATACAACATTATGATAAAGCTATGGATGATCTCTCTATTTTAAGGTTAAAACCCCAGTATAGTTCTTCTATGGTTTTGATTAAATGATGCCATATTGTTCTCTTTTCACTAGTAATTAAACACAAAGGTGTAGTGACATTTAGTAACTGGCTTCCATGTGGTAGAAATTCTAATTGGTTTCAGCATCTGGGGAGAAATGTTAATCCTGATTATTAGAGGAGTAAATGTTTTAGAAAACTGTTGTTCCCTAACATTACCACCCCTACGGAAACTTATTGGTAGCCTGAAGAAACGTGTCCTATTGAAGGTCTATATCTTTGCCTCAAGTTGCCCGATCGCTGGGACACACAAGCATAAGGAGATTTTTAGAGAGGGGCAGGGTTAATATCATGTAACTGGCAAGGGGTAACAATGAGAGTCAGACGTCTGGGAAGAGAACCCCCAGCCCAACCTGCCAGCTGACGGGTCAACCAGTCAGTCGGTGAGTCAACCATGTAGGCGAAGAGACCTACTCAACGTTTACACAGCTAGTCAGAGCAGCACCAGGTTAAGAACCTAGGTCTCCTGAACTGGCCAGGGCTGCTTCCGCCCTTCTGAGGGAATATTATAGTCCCTCCTCTTAAATATCCTGCAGGGCTTGTGAAGAAAGAACCCTTGGAAGTCTTGGTAATCCCTAGGCTTGTTTGCAGGACAGTTTTTACAAACTACATATTCCTTCTCCAATGATTTGGTTTCCAGCTCCAAATGGAAACTAAGGCAGATGCCAAGTTCCTTACGTTAGGATCAGGGTTTAAATGGGTTCTCACAGCTTCCTTAAGGCGCCAGGCCCTTCCTTCAAGAAAAAGGCTCTTTGCTATGATTAACACAAAAGATAAACAGGGGAGTGCAGGGACCTCAGATATCCTGTTTTCATTTCCTTTGGATATGCACCCAGAAGTGGGATTGCTGGAGCATATACATGGCAGTTCCGGTTTTAATATTTTGAGGGCAGTATGGATGGTCCTAGTGGACATTATGCTGAGTGAAATAAATCAGACAGAGAAAGACAAATACTGTATGATTTTGTTTATATGTGGAATATAAAAAAGCCAAACTCATAGAAACAGAATTGAATGGTGGTTACCAGAGTCTAGGGCGTGGCGGAAACAGGGAGATGTTGGTCAAAAAGCACAAACTTCCCTTTAGAAAATGAATAAGTTCTGGGGATCTCATGCACAGCTTTGTGATTATAGATAGCAATATTGTACCACATACTTGAAAGTTACTAAGAGAGTCGATCTTAAATGTTCTCATCACAGGAAAAAAAAAAAAAAGAAATAGCAATTATGTGATGTGATAGAGGTACGTATTAGCTAACACTCTGGTGGTGATCACATTGCAGTATATAAATGTATCAAATCAACATGTTGTACGCTTGAAACTTACACAATATTATGTATCGATTATATTTCCAAAAAGTTGAAAAGGAAAGGAAAATAGACCCTACAGCAATTTATATTAGCATCTGACAGCACTGAGGTAAAGTCTCCTGTGACTAGGGTAAATAACAGTCCTGGTTTGCTTAGGATAGAGGAATTTCCCAGGAAACTGGAACTTTCCACGGCTAAAACTGGAAAAATTCTGGACATCCTGCAAGGAGATGCCCACCCTCTCTGTGGCAGGAAGGAAATCTATACCTTGCGTAGCTGAAATACACACACACACTCATGCATACACATGTGGGCGCACGTTTGTGCGTGCCCACACACATATTGTATTCATAGGTCTGACGTTGAAATATTAGCTATTTTGTTAGCATCCTGAATATTCGATCCAAAAAATAATTAAAAGCCTTTTTTCCATGCCAACGGTGTTCACGGAAACATGGTGAACGTTCCTGAAACCTGTCAGACTTTCTGTAAGAAGTAGGGCCAGCACCAATCCTCCAGAACAGGAAGGGCAAGGACTCCCTGTGTGCCCAGGGAAGCAGCATTATAACAAGAAGCAGAGTGGCTACGGTGGGCAGACGAAACTGGTTTTCCAGAAAGAGCCTAAATTACCAAGAAGATTGTGCTGAGGCTTGGATGCATTGAGCCCAACTGCAGGTCTAGGAGAATGCTGGCTATTAAGAGAGGCAAGCATTCTGAACTGGGAAGAGATAAGAAGAGAAAGGACCAAGTGATCCCGTTCTCAGCTTCGTATCTTGTTTCATTCCAAAGACAATAAAGTCTTGAGATTCTGGTTTTTTTAAAAAAAAAAAAAAAGATGAAAAGATTGTAAAAAAATACTTTAGCTAAAATCCTATTCAAAGTCTGCAAATATATAACTGTCTGTTCTCTGTATAATAATGTGAAAATGATGACAATGTTATACAATGTGGACCACATGAAACATACAGCACCAAAGTTTCTGAAGTGAAATGGAGATTGTATCATTATTTCTGCTTTTCAGAGTTTTAATGATTCAGTAAAGGGCGATGACAGACTCTCCAAATCTCAGCACTTAGAAAAATTCTTTCTTCCTGAGTAGCAAAGCCCATCTGTTTTTAAACTGTGAGGGAGCTGCTGACACTTTATTAAGCGGTTGTTTTGCTTAAATTGCAGTTATTTAAAGTGACACTTCCCTCCACTCCTGCTTTCCAAAGTGCAGTAACCATAACTACTTCTTATTTGGGAAATTGCATGTGGCTGTTCCTCCTTGATTAATACACAGAGTCAATATTTTTGCTTTATTTTAAGGCATCACAACATGTGGATGTTTTCTTGGATATTCACTTTTTCTTCCTTTATTTTTTTCCCCCTCCTCCCCTGCTGTAAGAGTAGATGCACTGACTATTCTATTTCTAGCAGGAGGAAGAAACCCATGTTTGAAGGAAGTCTTGTTTGCTGGTTAAAATGTTCTGATCACAGCCTGTAGCATCTGTGGACATATGTGTTGTTAAGCTGGATTTGATTACTTGACTTTTTAGTGAAGAAAGCTCCTTCCTGAAATTTCAGCTCCTTTCTCCTTTTTTCCAGCTTCCTGGTTTTCCTGCAGATCAATCTACCTTGATCTGGGCTGTAACTTGCATCCTCTCCTCCCCTCCTTATGGCGATGAACATTTCATACACAGCGAGAGGTGCTTTAAATGTCATGGTGTGTCGGAACTTCTGGATCTCAAAGGAACATCTGTTAGAAACAATTTTCCAAGGAATCATCAGATTCTAGAGTTGGAGTCCCAGTTTCATGTTCTTGGTACTTATTCATGTGTTTTTATTTTACATATTTTCTCAGTTTACTTCTAGCCACTGTATTCAGAAGAAAAATAAGAGATGTCAGAGTGGAGTGGCCTTGAGAAGATCAGAGAAGATAAGCCCTCTGCATCTCTGAATGTTTGGAGACTTTGTTTCTCTCCCTTTCTTGAGCTTCCTTATTTCCTTTTCATTTATCTACTAGTCAAAGCCCACACTCACTGTGCTCGTGGTGGAGACCTTACCCGAGGTGGCGATTAGGGATACTACAGGTAAAAGGATGAAGAGGAAGTGCGTGAAAGCAGAGTTCTGGGAATCTGGGCATGTGAAGGGTGAAACTGGGGGGTCTGGGACAGAACCCAGGAAATCTCTCATGGAGCAGGAGACACAGATTTCCAAGAGAATGAAACTCTTGTCGCACAGAGTTAAATTCCCTGAGTGTGTTTGGGGGTGTGAGAGTGAATGCGGGCAAGGTACTAGAACTCAATAGTACAAAAGAGCAAGGAAGACTGTCACCCGGAGAAACCAGGGGCCGGCAAAGGGAAAAGCCCCCAGACACAACTGTGTCGACTTGGGGGGAAAATGCACAACCTAACAGTTGAGAATTGTATTTTATTTGGCAGACAAAACTGAGGACTTAAGCCTGGGAGCCAGCATCTCAGATCACTCTGAGGGACTGCTCCAGAGAGGTAAGAGGGCGGCCAGGATACACAGGAGTTTCTGCAACGAAGACCAGGTAGCCGGAACATCAAAAGGTGACTGCTAATTGAGGAAAACCAGACATCTCAAGTGAAGGAGCTTAGCGCTTTTCTGTGTACGGGAAGATGCGAGAGTCTGGGCTCACGGAAATCATTGCTTTGATGTGCACCTCAGCTCCCCGGGGCCAGCATCCTGTGCTTTCTCATCCTCAGTCTCCTCAGGGGTCACTATCGGGGGTGGCTGCAGCGGGCCGACTGCTTTAGATGCTGGGCATCCTGATTGCATCCTGCGTTCCCTCAGGGCTCACCATCGGGAAGGCTGTAATGTGATGGCTTGATGGCTGCAACACCCTTTGCTTACGGATATAGCAGGCAATAGGTTTCATTCACAAACCAGACCAATGGACTTCTTATTGTTTATTCCTAATTATCATGAAGCCCCAATAACCCTTAGGTAGAGTATGTCAGATCTACCTTGCCACAGGTTTTACTCGTCTGCAGTGGAACATTCTACACACGATTGGCTCCTGTGTGTGGTGAGAGGTGTGCAGAGTTTCCCAAATGTGTGGACCCCGGGGATGATGTACTTTGCAGGCTCAGGGTCCAATGGCAAGAAGACCCCAAGACCTCTGCCCACACGTGCTATCCTCCCTCTTTTGACCCAAACTCCCAGACTTTCTGAAATGACTCTAGCCAGGTTATCCACAGGGCAAGGCTTAGCGAGAGCTGAAAGGACAGTCTTGTTACATGTTCAATCTCTCCTCTTGGCTTTGGCTGCAACTCCATTCATCTGGGCTACTGCAGACTCAGAGACTTGTTATATAAATACAACGGGAGACAACAGGTTGGTATAAAATGCTTTCTGACAAAGTGCAAATGCTGGAATCAGCTCCACTCTATTTTAATGGGGAAATGGGAACTGAAGGCACTGCTTGGACAGAAACGGGGAGAAAAGAAAAGCTAGAGATTCTAGTGATCTTAGTTAAACGTCAGGGATTTAACTATTGTCTCTTCATCTGGACTGGCTTATAGAAGTTCAAGACAAAAAGTGACATTAAAGCCGCTAGTTCGATACAGTCAGTCCACAAGGGAGAGTCGCTGCCCCCAGGGGTTTAACGCCTTATCAAGGGTCATCACGCTGGTCAATAGTGGAAGTGGGTCTAGGACTAGGTCTCCTGATTTCCAATCCTGACTTTGTTTTAATTGCAACAGGTTATTTCCAATGTCCACAAGGGCAAAATGAAAACTGCGGGCCAGATTCCCTGCCGGAGCTCTGTACAGAGAGTAACTTAGCGGAGATGAGAGGGCGGAGGGTAGTGATTTGGGAAGCTTTAAACAAGGACTGGAGATTATCAGCTGTCATCAGCTGTCTCCTACTTCTACCTTGCCCTGTGAATCCACCCCAGGATCCTGCATCTGCAGCTCCGCAGGGGGCTTAATGGGACCTTATTTGCAAACTTTCAGGTTTTCATTGCTTTAATTCAGGTCTAAATTGGATTAATTCTAGTTGGATTTTTAAAAAATTCTGATTTTGTATGAACAATTGTATTCTGCCTGGTCTTCCCCATTCCTCTTTTTTCCAAGTTTCCTCTGTTAGGTTCCATTTTTCAAATTCAGGTGGAGTCCATTGCTTTTGAACTTTTCCCAAGCCTTTTATTTTCCCCTATCTCTGTTGAGTTGCAGAGCCTCAAAACTTGACATAAAATGAATGGGGACCAGACCGCCATGGAATGTGTGGAGAAGTTGCCCTTTCAGGTCAACATGTGTTCTTTGTTGGGTAATGGACACCACTGAAATGAGAACCCCGATATGGAAGGACCTCAGCACTATTCTGTCATGTAATCTGTGGCAATTAGCGGTCTGTGCCTAAATCTCTTCATCTAAGAATGATAATAGTTGCAAAATCGATATTGAACTCACAGTGTTGTGAAAATAAAAAGTAGGTACTAAAACATGGCCATAGGTTTAAAAGTGCTGTACAGATATTAGATACTGTGTAACTGGACCCTGCATTTTCATTCTTTGAGAATCTCAAAGTTCTGCTAAAAAACAGGTAAATTTAGATTTTATTTTGGAAAACAAGTTAATTTTTTTCAAAAGAACTCATGTTCTTTAAAAATAAGATATCTACTCATTTCAGGCAGAGGAGAATGGTTCTACTTTAGAATTCTCTAGTAAGTCTGTGCTCCCTCAGAGAATAATCACGTGTTGCAATACTGTTGATTGCTCTGTGTCCCTCTGGATGCCGCAGCATATTGAGTAAATTGGTAGAGTGTCATGGAATAGATACACGGCCGATTGACTGGACTACAAATGAGAGGATAAACAAGCTGCTCTCAGTCTTCACCGGCCGTTCCTTCCAGGGGCTCCCATTACGGGGCCATTTTAATGAGTTGCTCAAACCAGGGGGCACGGTAGAGTAGGCAGCTGCAATTTGTGCCTCAGAAACATACCGCTATTTTTAAATTGAAGTACAGTTGATTTACAATGTTGTGTTAGTTTCAGGTGTACAGCAAAGTGATTCAGTTATATTTATATTCTTTTTCAGATTATTTTCTATTATAGTTTATTACAAGATTTTGAATATAGTTCCCTGTGGTATACGGTAGGTCCTTGTTATTTATCTATTTTATATATAGTGGTGTATATCTGTTCATCTCAAACTCCTAATTTGTCTCTCCCTCCTACCTTTCCCCTTCTGTAACCATAAATTTGTTTTCTATATCTGTGAGTCTGATTCTGTTTTGTAAATAAGTTCATTAATATCACTTTTTAAGGTTCCACATATAAGTAATATCATATGTTTGTCTTTGCCTGACTTACTTCACTTAACATGGTAATCTCTAGGCCCATCCATGTTGCTGCAAATGGCATTATTTCATTTTTTTTTATGGCTGAGTAATATTCCATTGAACATATATACCACATCTTCTTTATCCATTCATCTACCGATGGACACTTAGGTTGTTTCCATGTCTTGGACATTATACATAGTGCTGCTATGACCATAGGGGTGCAAGTATCTTTTCGAATTAGAGTTTTTTTCTTTTCTGGATATATGCGGAGGAGTGGGATTGCTGGATCATATGGTAATTTTATTTTTAGTTTTTAAGGAACCTCCATACTGTTCTCTATAGTGGCTGTACCAATTTACATTCCCACCAGCAGTGTAGGAGGGTTCCCTTTTTCTCCACACCCTCTCCAGCATTTGTTATTTGTAGACTTTTTGATGATGGCCATTCTGACTGGTAGAAACATACCACTTTTGGATCACCACACTCAAAAATATTTCCAGGTTGTGTGGGGATCATGTGATTTCAGAGGTGATAGAATCCTCAGCTCACATCCAATCCACTTTCATTTTAAAGTGGAGAAGACTGAGGTGTGGAGAGGCTCAAGGCCCCATGTAGACAACAGAGCCTGTTGTCCTGACACCTGAGCCCATTTCCTGACCTCTGTTCTGCTGATTTAAGGAGGCGGCTGTGGCCTCTAGTCTGGGGATGCAGGAAGAGGAGGCAGAGCAGTGGCTCTTAACCAGGGCATTGCTCACCTTCAGCACGTATCTGGTAATGTCTGAAGACATTTTATTTGTCATGACTGGACGGGGGAGTTAGTGGTTCAGGGCCAGGGACGCTGCTCAACATCCTGCAATGCACAGGACAGCCCCACAACAAAGCATTACCCAGCTCAGAGTGCCAGTAGTGCTGAGGTTGAGAAGCCCTTTTCTAGACAAGTTCACTTTGGAGCTGGAAATACTTGGATTCAAACCCTGGATCTTCTATTCTCTATCTTTCAGGGGAGGTTAATCAACCTCCCTGAGCCTTGGGTTCCTCGTCTGTAAGATGGGCATCCTGACAGTGCCCGTTGTGTAGGATTGTCACGAGGGTGAAGTAAGATGCTGCATGTAAAACACAGGGAGTCACACGCAGTTGGCGCTCAATACATGGTACCTACTGATGTTATTACACCTGCAAAACTGAATTATCAGACTTGGATAACTAGATGCATATCAGTTAAATCAAATAAGGCTTTGGTGGTGCCCTTTAAGGCATTACAGTTTGGTAGGGCACGTAGACCCCTCAATTCTTCTTCCAGGACCCTGAGGATCCTGGAATGTTGTCTCAATTGCATATTAAGAAATAGTGATACTGACATATACTGAGAGCTTATTCTGTGACAGGGCTCCTTCTAATCCTGTCTTAAGTATTAGCTCATTTAACCTACATAACAGTTTCATCAAGCAGGCACAGCATGAGACTTGAAGAGCTTCCTTAATCCAAACAGCATGTATTTCTTTAAAAATGCAAAGTTCTTAGCCAATATCTTTAAAAATATTGTATCTCTCCCATTTTCTCTATTTCTCCTTCTGAAACGATATTATAGACATATGTTGGATCTTCACAGGTATATGTATACATATATAGTTTTAACTTTATTTTTGCTGAAGTAATACATATGCAATGCTTAAAAGTCAAATGGTTCTAAAAGACTTATGACCAGATAGAGTAGTCCCTGCCTCATACTAGATTCCAACTCCCAGACACAACCATTTTCAACTCTTTTGTTTGCTTCTTCTGATATTCACCTCTGTATTACTAAAACAGGCTGATGTTATTATTGATTTTTCAGATTTGGATATCATCTACTGATTTTTTACTACAGAAGATGAGGAATTAGCTCTCATTTACACCTTCTTTGTCATCACTCCCCTTTCTTCCATTATCTTTCAACCTCATCACGGAAAATTTTCTTTTTATCATCATATTTTTATTTTCCAAGAGATTATTTTTGTTCTTCAGTTGTTCCTTTTTTAATGGTCTCCTGTTTTTGTTTAATGTATGTGCTGCCTTCTCTTATAACTCTGAAGATATTATATATATTTTTTTGCTTCTTTTTTCTGTTTCTTCTAATTCTAAGTATTGCCTATGTTTCCTCAAAGCCTCTTTACTTTTCTTTTCACTTCTTTGTTTTCTTTTTCTTTTCAGTACAGAGAGCTTCCAATCAACATTTTTTTTTTTTTTTTGGCTGCATCAGATTTTAGTTGTGGTACTCGGGATCTATCGATGTGGTGCGGACTCTTCATCGTGGTATGCAGGCTTCTCTCTCTAGTTGTGGCGCACGGGTTCCAGAGCTCATGGGCTCTGTAGTTTTGCAGCCTGCGGGCTCTCTCATTGAGGTGCACGAGCTCAGTAATTGTGGCCAGTGGGCTTAGTTGTCCTGCAGCATGTGGGATCTTAGTTCCTCAACCAGAGATTGAACCCACATCCCCTGCATTGGAAGACGGATTCTTTACCACTGGACCACCAGGGACGTCCCCCAATCAACTTTTTAGTCCTCACTCTTAATATGAAGCTAGCTAAAAAATTACCAGGCATTGGAGGAAAGTATTTTATATTAAAAATAAATGTTTTCTTTGGAGCTGCTCGGTCTCCCAAAGGGGATGTCCTGCACTTGCCTGTCTGAGGGGTAGACGGTGGTTGCCAACGTTCTCAAACTCAAATGCAGAAAGTGTCCAGGGCTCATCTTGCAATTTGCACAATTTTGCTGACTCGTCAGTTTTTAGCATGGTCTTGTCTATGATAGAGGTGAATTTTGCTGAGTCCAGAGTCTGTCTAGTTCAACTCCTCCTCAGAGTTTTCTGCTAGGGAATGAGAGGGGAACTGGTCCCAACCTTTTCTCATTCAGTCTTTCAGCCAGTTCTGTTTGGAGTTCTACACGCACCCCTGCTCTCAGAGGTACCAGATCTTTGCAGCATGAGTCAGACTGCTTTCCAGTTTTGCCATTTTAGGTTTGCCAGTTTAGGTTTTAGCTTCTTCTGGGCTAAATGTTAATTACTAACATTTTATTACTGCACTCCTCTCCCATTCTGTCTGTCCTTTGAGTTTCTGCTTTCTTTTTCTTTCTTTCTTTTTTTTTTTTTTGGCCGCACCTTGCGACATGTGGGATCTTAGTTCCTTGACTAGGGATCAAACCCATGTCCCCTCCAGTGGAAGTGCTGAGTCTTAACCACTGGACCGCCAGGGAAGTCCCTTTGCCTTCCTTTTACCACCACCACTTTAGGGGAAATTTCATGAAGGAGGGTGATAAATGTTTATATTGAAGGTGCCACCTTGAACTAGAAACCCCCTTTAAGAAATAACTCTTTGTCTCTCTCTGTGCTACATTCTGGATAATTTGTTTAGATCTAGAGCTTTCAGTTGGCTAATTCTCCCTTCAGTTTTGTCTAATCTGCTATTTAACCTGACCACTGAGTTTTAAATTTTAATCGACATATTTTTCTCCTCTAGATGTCCTATTTTAACTGTTAGAAAAATCTGCCTCTTTTTCCTCATGTTTTCTTGTTCTTTCATTATGATTATTTTTTGATCTTTGTTATTCTTTTTAACAGATGAACTTTAAGTCTCTTAAAGATTCTTCTAACCTCTCAAGCCCTTGACTGGGCGACTTCTGTTTTCTTTCTTTTCTTTCTTCTGTTTTTGTGATCATTGAATCCTATTATGGTGAACCATTTCCTCTTTGGTTTTTAAATTTTGATAATGAGCTCATCTTTAGTGGAGATTTCTTTCTTTCTGTGGGAAGCCCATATGCCCTGAGTTATATAAATGTCCCTACAGAGGGTTTTTGCATCTGCTTCTGCTGGGAACCACAGGGGTTCACTTACCTGGGATTTTTTGTTGTTATTTGTTGAGATCCCTGCATTATGTGGATAGCGTAAATTCATACCCCACGTCTATGCTATGTACAAAATTACTGTTTTGCTATCTCATTGGAGACATTAATATTGTTTTCCATACAGATCCCCAGGCAGAGAGAAGCCTCTTGCCACCTTCTTGGGCCAGTAGGAAGATAGTCCTTTTTGCTGTTTGTGCTGGTTATTCAGCTGTGGGCTCTCAGCCTTCGCCCTGCTCCTTCTACACTGTATTTTCTCATGCCAGGGCTGGGATTCTGCAAATCATATTTCCCTTCTGCCATCTTCCTCTCTTTCAGCTTTTGCCAATAAGGGGCTCAGAGTGAGAGTGGGAGGCAGGAGGAGAGAGGATAGACTTCCTGTTTGCTCACTACTCCTGAAGCATCACCTTGGCAATGGTTCATCATCCCAGTGATGGCAGTGGTTCTAGCTTCTAGCTTCTTCTCACACCACCAGTGTCAGCATTACCCCAGGAAACACCAATACCAGTTGGGTTGCACACCTTAGAGCTCTGAATCTTAGGTCTGCAAGATCTCTCCTCCAAAGTTCTACATTCTAATAACCCACTCCTGGGCAAGAAGATACGGGTCCAGATCAATAGCCACGTGTTAAACAGCTTTGAAGATGGTTCCCAACCATCTCTGTCTCCTGGTCTTCACAGACTTGTGTAAATCCCACCCCTTGAGCATGACCTGCACCTAATACACAGATAGAATGTAGCAAAAATGATGGGATGCCTCTTCTGAGGTTGGTTACACGCGGTTCTGGCTTTCATCATGCCTACCCTCTCTCACTGACTTGCTTGCTTGTTCTGATGGAAGCTGGTTGCCATGTTGCGAGCTGCCCTATAGGGAGACTCAGCGGCGAGGATCTGAGAGAGACCTCTGACCATTATTCAGCAATGAACTGAGGCCTTCAGGCCAGCAGCTTGTGGGGAATGAAATATTCCCGACAGCCACATGAGTGAGCTTGGAAGCAAACCCACCCCCGGTTGACACCCTGATTTCAGCCTGGTGAGGGACCCTGAGTCTGAGGGCTCTGCTAAGCCACATCCAGTTGCCTGACCTACAGAAACTGTGAGATAATAAATGTTTGTTGTTTTAAGCTGAGAGGCTTTGGCGTAATTTGTTACACAGCCCTATATTACTAATCCTACTCCACTTCTAATAACAGAATGACTTTATGATGGAGGCAGAAGGCCTACAAAGGTGATGGGTTTATGTAGGGCTGGCAATTCCACCTACTTCTAGCTCCCCGGGGTCTAAGACCTCACCAATGTCTCCCCACATGGGCATGAAAACTCCGGCCCTCAGTTGGTAGGGCCCTTGTCCAAACCTGCATTTCTTTGTGTGAGCGCCCTAACAGTTTCTGGCAGCACCAGAAAATTTCCCTTACGTTTGAACTTGACTATGTACTTTGAAAACATTTTGTAATATTTACCCAGGCTTTCTCTGCTTTTGAGGAAGAAATGGACGTCCCCATGTCTCTCCAATGCCAGAAATCCAAAGTCAAGCAGAAGACTCTGGATATTCATACATAAAATCAGGAAGTCTCTGTATTTTAATTCTCAAAATTTAAACAGATTGGTCTTTGCCAGTTGTTAAAACACAAACTCTAATTCAGAATATGAATGATCTCCCAGGATGAATGCCATTAGGGCAATCTGGTAGTTTAATTGCTTCCTCCCTGATGACTTATGACTTGGAACAGCTAGGAAAGTAGGGTATCAAAACAAATACTTGAAGGCCAAGGATAAAAATATGTTAATAACTAGTAACAGCTAGAAGCAAAGTTAACTCTCAGTGGGCCCATAATGCCGGCTATTTAATGCAAATTAACAAATGGCATTTTAATGTAAAGGACTTGAAAGCTAATATTCTAATTTTCCAAACAAGATCAATAATTCAACAAACAATAATGTTTTGGAGGAAGGAATTTAGAACTAGAGTGATAACTTTAATTCAGAGATAAGCGAGGTGCTATGTGAAGTTCATATTTGTGGATCCCAAATTAGACCAAATTAGAGTTACGTACACATACTCTGGAAGGAAGGGCTCATAAAGATGAAAAGTGCAAGCCATAGCTGATCACAAAGTGATAAAATTAGTCTTAGAACACTGGATAATGAAGCAATCTTTTATTTCTTTGAAGGATTATGAGAGATAATTCTGAATTAAAATGGTGTTGTTTTGGGAGTTCCCTAGTGGTTCAGTGGTTAGGACTCAGCGCTTTCACTGCCGGGGCCCCGGGTTCAATCTCTGGTCAGGGAACTGCAATCCTGCAAGCCATGCGATGCAGCCAAAAACAAAGAATTTTATTTTAAATAAAAAATAAATAAAATGGTGTTGTTTTGAATTATTAGATCTTGTGTTTTAGATAAAAGTTTGATAAATGAACAGTGAAACGGCATTCCAATTTCTGGTATTGGGTTGCTCTGGATGAATCATTTTGACTTGAAGTATAAAAACACACCCCTATGTTCAGACTGTAGCCTCTCTGAGGCCAGGAGTGACAGTATATTGTGCCTGGTTTGTACAGGATGCTGAAAAAAAACCACTCTAACCTGGTAACTTCCATGTGTATAGTACCTTGCAGTCAACAAATGTTTCCCACACTTTCTCTCATTTGATCCTTTAAACAAGCTTGTATGGTAGGTATTCTTAGCCTCATTTGACAGGTGAGAGAATTGAGAAATTATGCTTTGTCTGGGGTCGTGCAACTTGCAAACGCAGAACTTCCCCCTGGACCTCAAGCACATCACCGTGTCCAGAGTGATTTCTATTGCCCTCCACACTCAGCTCCTTCAGGTGTGTCTGCATTTTTAACTCCATAATGCCTGGCACAGCCAGAAGAGCACGCTCTTCATTCTGCAGTGGTTTTTGTCGTTGTTGTTGTTTTGGTATTTTTTGTATTTTATTGAAGTATAGTTGATTTACAATGTTGTATTAGTTTAAGGTGTACAGCACAGCGATTCAGTTATACAGATATAGATTCTTTTTTTTCAGATTCCTTTCCATTATAGGTTATTACAAGATATTGAGTATTGTTCCTTGTGCTATATAGTAGGTCCTTGTTGGTTACCTATTTTATATATAGTAGTGTGTGTATGTTAATCCCAAACTCCTAATTTACCTGCCACCACACACACACACACACACACACACACACACACACAGTGTTTTTTTTTTTAATTATTTTTTATTTTATTTATTTATTTTTAACATCTTTATTGGAGTATAATTACTTTACAATGGTGTGTTAGTTTCGGTTTTACAACAAAGTGAATCAGTTATACATATACATATGTTCCCATATCTCTTCCCTCTTGGATCTCCCTCCCTCCCACCCTCCCTATCCCACCCCTCTAGGTGGTCACAAAGCACCGAGCTGATCTCCCTGTGCTATGCGGCTGCTTCCCACTAGCTATCCATCCTACGTTTGGTAGTGTATATATGTCCATGCCACTCTCTCACTTCATCACAGCCTTCATCACACCCTTTCCCCTCCCCATATCCTCAAGTCCATGCTCTAGTAGGTCTGTGTCTTTATTCCCGTCCTACCCTTAGGCTCTTCATGACATTTTTTTTTTCTTAGATTCCATATATATGTGTTAGCATACGGTATTTGTTTTTCTCCTTCGGACTTACTTCACTCTGTATGACAGACTCCAGATCCATCCACCTCACTACAAATAACTCAATTTCATTTCTTTTTATGGCTGAGTAATCGTCCATTGTATATATGTGCCACATCTTCTTTATCCATTCATCTGTTGATGGACACTTAGGTTGCTTCCATGTCCTGGCTATAGTAAATAGAGCTGCAGTGAACATTTTGGTACATGACTCTTTTTGAATTATGGTTTTTCTCAGGGTATATGCCCAGTAGTGGGATTGCTGGGTCATATGGTAGTTCTATTTGTAGTTTTTTAAGGAACCTCCATACTGTTCTCCATAGTGGCTGTATCAATTCACATTCCCACCAGCAGTGCAAGAGGGTTCCCTTTTCTCCATACCCTCTCCAGCATTTATTGTTTCTAGAGTTTTTTGATGATGACCATTCTGACCGGAGTGAGATGATATCTCTTTGTAGTTTTGATTTGCATTTCTCTAATGATTAATGATGTTGAGCATTCTTTCATGTGTTTGTTGGCAATCTGTATATCTTCTTTGGAGAAATGTCTGTTTAGGTCTTCTGCCCATTTTTGGATTGGGTTTTTGTTTATTTGTTATTGAGCTGCATGAGTTGCTTATAAATTTTGGAGATTAATCCTTTGTCAGTTGCTTCATTTGCAACTATTTTCTCCCATCCTGAGAGTTGTCTTTTGGTCTTGTTTATGGTATCCTTTGCTGTGCAAAAGCTTTTAAGTTTCACTAGGTCCCATTTGTTTATTTTTTTTTTTTATTTCCATTTCTCTAGGAGGTGGGTCAAAAAGGATCTTGCTGTGATTTATGTCATAGAGTGTTCTGCCTATGTTTTCCTCTAAGAGTTTGACAGTGTCTGGACTTACATTTAGGTCTTTCACCCATTTTGAGTTTATTTTTGTGTATGGTGTTAGGGAGTGTTCTAATTTCATACTTTTACATGTACCTGTCCAGTTTTCCCAGCACCACTTATTGAAGAGGCTGTTTTTTCTTCACTGTATATTCTTGCCTCCTTTATCAAAGATAAGGTGATCATATGTGTATGTGTGGGGGGGTTATCTCCGGCTTTCTATCCTGTTCCATTGATCTATATTTCTGTATTTGTGCCAGTACCATACTGTCTTGATTACTGCAGCTTTGTAGTATAGTCTGAAGTCAGGGAGCCTGATTTCTCCAGCTCCATTTTTTGTTCTCAAGATTGCTTTGGCTATTCGGGGTCTTTTGTGTTTCCATACAAATTGTGAAATTTTTTTGTTCTAGTTCACACAGAGTGTTTTAAAGTGTGTTGGATACTCCGGCAGTTCTAGCATCTGTTTGTAGTGTTTTATTTTGAATTTGTTCTTTATAAGACAGAATTCTAATGCAATTTCAATGACAGTGGACTGTAAACATCTTCTTCTGTGGCAGGTCCTGTATTCCTCTGAGCTGGGTATTATTTTTTCACTCCAATTTAAAAAAGAAAACACTTCTCTTGATGTATACCATGGTACAGAAAAATTCCACCTAGTAAATGTTCAACAATGAAACACATCCTTATATTCAGTGTTCCAAGCAAGAAACAAAGTTTTCAACACTCCAGAAACCCTCATGTCCCCTTTCAGTCACCACTCCCTCCAAGGGTAATCCCTGGGCTGGCTTCTAACAGCATACATGGGCTTTACCTGTTTTCATGCTTCTTATACATGAAATCTCTTGTGTTCTCTTCCTCAAAAATATGTTTGGGTGGCTCATCCATGTTGTAGAACTCAGTAGTATGGTGTTCATTTTCAGTGCTGCACGATATTCCACTGTGTGGAATTTGTTATCTTATTATAATACTGTTATGATTATATATAAAATACTATATTGTAATAGAGCATACCTTATTACAATGTTATTATATATAAAATAATATATTGTAATAGACTAGTCAACTAATAGAATAGGCAAATATTCTAGCATAGCTCTATTTATCTATTCTATGGTTGACAGGTATTTGGGTGGTTTCCAGTTTGGGACTATTGCTAATAGTCCTCCTGTGGACATTCTAGAACAGCTTTTTTGATGAATATAGGGACACAGTTTTGGGGGGAAATATGACCCAATCTTTGGATGATTTTTTTATATTTTTCCAGTGGCAGAAGATAAAATATATTAAGGGTATAATTTTCCATCTATATATTTTATGCTGCTAATCTAAATCATAATTTATGGAAAGATCTCTGATAGCAAACATACCTCATTCACTTAGGCTTCATCCGTTTAAACTTTGTAAGCATTTAGACTGGAACTCAAGTGATATTTCTTTCATTTGGCAAACACTTTCTTTAAAGTTAATGTCAATATTTCAATACAAGAGGCAAATTTCAAATTCAAGATCCAATCACCAAACATTTTAGGCACTACATTTACATGTATAACTCATAAGGTAATTGCAAGTGGATCTTATCTATAAGTAAAAACAAGGTATCCCAGGAAATGTATTTTGCAGTAATAAGCTTTGTTAGTAGGTCTGAGTTGGTGATACTTTAATATAACAGACAATTTCTTTTACAAGTAATACTACATTCTGTCATTCCAAATTATTGGAATTAGATGTGGCACTGTCCTAGATGAATAACTCTAGTGCACATATAAGCACAGAACACTTATCAGTATGTAGAGCTGTTCTCCCAATTAATCAAGAAAGACACAGGTAATAAGGTAGTTCTAATCATGTTTAAATATTCATTGAGCAGTTTGTGCCTAGAAGCCGTGGTGTAAACTGTAAAGCACTCTGCCTGGGACAGTTATTAGTGATAGTTACATTCAGGTCCTCTCCCCTCCCTCCACCTCCTTCTTTCCTAAATGCTTCTTCTGCAGAGTAACAAACACAGAGTTGGGACATTTCTAACCATTCTCACTAAACCTCCCTTCTGTTTTTTGCCTTTCTTTATTATCCAGCCTCTTGACTTAGCAGAATCCTTTTTTGAGTAAGCCAGACTCTCAATACTCCCACCACCTCCTAAGAATAAAACTTTTATCCATCTGCTACGCATGAATTGGGAGAAGTGCTTTTTGGGAAAAGTGTCTGGGGCCCTGGGAGGACAGAAGAGGAGCATTAACGCTGCTCTGAACTGGAGGGGACTTGGGAGGGGAGGGCACCAGGGAAGATGTTTCCAGATGGCATGACCTTTAGACCAGGAACCTGAAGGGTGGGTATGTGTAGGGCCGTGGTGGAGTATGAATTAGCCAGCGAGTTGGGGACAGAAGGAGCTGTGTTTAGGACCCTTGAGATGAACCAGGTAATGATTCTCCCCACTGGCTGCATGTTGGAATGCCCTGGTATAGCAGTTATCTCTTGCCCCAGTGATACTGTGTACCAAGTAACAACAAAACCACAGTGGTGCACAGCACCTCGTGTTTGTTGCCTGTGCGTCTGAGGTGGTTGGAGAGACAATTCTGTGAGATGTGATTTAGTAAAGTTAACCATATTCTTACAAACCCATGTGCACAGCCAGGGACTGCAAGCCCTGCAGGAAGCACAGAGCGGGAGACGGCTGGCTCTGGACCCACACACTTGAGGGCAAAGCCTGGCTCCCACATCCAAGATGCGTGGTCCTGGGTGGGGTATTCGTACACTTCATCTGTACAATGGGAATAGCAACCATGCCCACTTTATAGCATTGTTCTGAAGGTTAGATCGAGATAATGCATGAAAAAGCTGGGCCCAGAGTTTGGCCCATAGCTAGCACTTAGTAAATGGTGATCTGTATTAGATGTCAAGTTGGAGAGTGAAACTATTCACTGCTCTTTACTAAGTTTTCCTCTGTAAGTTCTTTAGAGAATTGGTCATTTAGAGCAATACCAATAACATTCATATAGTGTGTTAAAATTCACCAAGTGCCTTCAGACACCTTCTCTGATCAACGTAATAATCTGGGTGGAAAATAAGGATAAGAAAATTGAGGTTCTGAAATGTTGAAAGTTTCACACAAGGCTCTTCAGCTAATATAGCTCCCAGATGGAATCTCCTGGCTGGATTATAATCATGCTCCAGATGTTCCAGCTGGCAGTTTCAAGAGTGAGGCTCCAGAAATGCACGTGCTGACTTTCCCTTCAAAATTCTCCACAAGAAAGTGTGGGGTGTAGAAAGAGACAAGCTAGGCTCACACCCTGACTGCCACCAAGAGTTCTGGAGGCTCAAAGGAGATAATACATGGACAGTATTTCTACCTTGGAATGTTCCATATATACTCATTTGTAAAAATGTAGTCCTATTTTGTTTAGTAGGGTCTTAGCCAATCGGCGTGATACGGCTTACATCACAACTTTTCTTAAAGTTCTGCAAAGAAAATTTGAAGTTTCCTATGTAAAGAAAGGTGAACATTTTTAATGAAATAAATCAACAAACATTTTAAAGGAGTAGTTTTTCTGGCTCAAAGTGTCCTTGCTTAACTCTGACAGGTGTTCATCACAGTAATTGCACTTCATGCCATTTTAGGCTGGGGTCAGGGTAGGGTCAGTTAAAGATTCACATTTTAATACAAGATTTATTTTATTTCTCGAATTACTGAGAGAGAGTGAGAGAGCATGTGTATCCCTTCCACATCTCTGAATTCTAACCTCCGTGCTGGTGGAAGCCCCCGTCCTGCCAGCTCTATCTCACCATCTCCATTCACCAGAGCCAGGAGGGGTCTTTTCTTCCTACCAATGCCTTTAATTTCCTAGTAGAACAGCACTTGTGGCACTTAACTGCTAGCACCAGGCCATCAGCATGCATTGTATTTGTAGGCAATAACAGTTTACAGCAGCCAACTTGCATTGGGTACTTATCTTGTGCCAAGTATTGTCCTAAGCACCTTACTCAAAATAGTTCATTTAAACCTCAAAACACTCCATGAAGTAAGCAATAATTTTAAAATATAAACGGAAATGTTTTCACTTCCCAACAATATTTCCAAGGGCTTTAAGCTTTACTATGTTCTTTTGGGGTGTTGAGGGGATGTGATGAGTTGAACCTTGGATGTGTGGATATAGGATGAGTGTTAATTGACACATTTACCAGAAGAAGAAAACTTTTCCCATTGTCACCATCTCTTTTCCTTCACAACATTTTATTATAAAAATTGCCAAATATACAGAAAGTGGGAAAGTAGCATAATAGGATCTAAATTCTAAGCTCAACAATTGCAATTTTAAATATATGTAAATATATATTATGGATTTTACTGAATCTTTTGCAAGTTAGTTGCCAATGTCTTGACATTTCATCCCTAAGTACTACAGCATGTACTTCCTTAAAGTGAGGGCAATCTCTTATATAACCACCATACTGTTATCACACCCCAGAAAATTAACGATCGTTGAATGTGGCTTGTCTTTTCTCTCCATCCCTATTTGACCAATAAAAGGACAATAGAGGAAAGCCTTTCGAATTTGAATTCCAGCCACCTAGTATTCTGTATTGTCCCTAAATATTGTAGCCTTTCTTCTTACTTGGAAAGCATCTGATACTTTGATGGGGAGAAAGACTATTCGTTAATACTTTGAAAATGGGAATTCACTCTCTTAATAAGGTAAATAGGGGCATGCCCATGGAATGACTGGAAAATTAAGGCTGAAAGTTATAAATAGTTTTGCCCTCTATGGATTAGAACTCTGTTTTTTCCCCCAAAAAGTCCAGGTAAACTTAAGGGTAATCAATAATTCACAGATGCAGCCTCTAACCAAGGGATTTACCAGTTTAATGAACAAGACACCATACACAAGTCCAGACTTTAACAGCTAATAGAGGGGACTTCAACCTCCATTTTCAAGACTATGCACCAGATAAGGATCCAATTACAAAGGTGAGCTAGTGACAGATTATAGCTTTCTTTTTCCATTTATGAAATAAATCACTAATTTTTGCTGACTACAGAAAAATGTAACTAAACAATCATGAAAAAGATGACGTATAAACTTTGCCTCATACTTATTTCCTCCAAGCCAATGAGTACTCCAAGACTTTTCATGTTGATATAGTTTTCTAACACTCTAGAATTTCCTCCAAATATTTGATTATACTTGACTAAGTTGCCTGACCAGTTTGCTTTGAATAACAGGACATTTCTTCTTACTTTGTCAGATGTTTGCCCTGGGAACCCAGTCCCATTCTGTGAGGAAGGCCAAACATGGAGAATCCTGCATGGAGAGGAGCTGGGAACCCAGCCTCAGCCAGCATCATCCACTAGACCTGTGAGTAAACAGTCTTCAGATCATTCCAACCCCTAGCCTTCAATGATTAATATTAGCTTGTCTCTGACAGAGGTAATGTTTGCTTCTTCGGTTTCAGGTATGGAACTGTGTTCGGCCATTCCTAGTTCTTGTGGATAGAGGAAAATGTTATGTAATATCTTATACAAGAATACCCAAATAAGCAAGAAATATTCAATAATCATATTGTGTTAATATTCGAGGAAGTATTAGCTTTTGCTTTCAGGGAAAGATGACTATTAATGATAGAAGTGCTCCAAAAGGAAATAATGGTGTTTGCTAAGATGATTCCATAAGATGTGAATTTTAGGGAGTAGCAAGGAGATTTTAAGTGTACTTAAAATATTTGACATGAAACCAGGCTTATATGGGTTGAAGTATGTCTCCCACCCACCTGCGTCAAAACAAATGATATGCTGAAGTCCTAAGCCCCAGTACTTTAGAATACGGTCTTTTTTGGAAATTGGGACTTTACAGAGATAATCAAGTGAAAATGAGGTCATTAGGATGGACTCTAATAAATTATAACTGGTGTCCTTATAATAAGAGGGACTTAGGAAACAGACACACACACACAGGGAGAAGGCCATGTGAAGATGAAGGCAGAGATTGGGGTGATGCTTCTACAAGCCAAGGAACACCAAAGATGGCCAGCAAACCACCAGAAGCCAGGAGAAAGGCATGGACCAGATTCTCCCTCATAGCCTCCGAAGGAACTAACCCTGCTGACACCTTGATCTCAGACTTCTGGCCTCCAGAACTGTGAGACAATAAGTCTGTTGTTTAAGCTGCCCGGTCTATGGTACTCTGTTAAGGCAGAGTAATAATACCTAGGCCAAGTTTTTGAGCTGATGCCTGGGGTTGTGAGGTGTGATGTTTCCGCACTGACTAGGTTACATCTAATGTTAGTGTAAAATTTCCCTCGTGAAACTTAATAGTATTCCATACATTTACTTAAGGAGTCTTTTCCCTTGAGTTCCTTTGGAGTTAAACTGATTGGCTATTTTATTTTACAGTGAATCATCTGGATATCCACATAAAAATTTAATCAGAAAATATAAGTGATTAGCTATTGATGCCTGAAATATTAGCATGATTACATCTTTCTCCTTTGGGTGGTGAAGTGAAATAATTTTGGTCTGCTCCACATCTCCTCATCTTGGAGACATTCCTGAACCTCAGTAAAATCTCTGCTCTGTCCGTGTGTGGGGACGAATCTGACTATGACACCAGCCTGCCCCAGGAGGCACCAATAAGAGGTCTCCATTTCCCTGGTCACTGTGATTGGTTCGGCAATGAGCACATGACCCAGGCTAGACCAATCAGAGTGTTCCCCGGGAACTTGCCAGCATGATCAGGAAACATGCTCTTCTTTATCAGGCATTAGAAGTCCTAAGGTCAGTGCAGACTTCTGTTTTGGGATAGGAGCCTTACTGAAAATTAGGGAGCCAAGCTGGGACAGGAGATACAGGGTAAGTCAGAATTCTCACTCCCTGGATCAAACAAAATGACACTGGGATGGTTTTCCTTATAATGTGGGATGATCACATTGGCACATGCAGAATGGCAGCTTGTGTTTCCAACAACACTTGCATGTATACACATATGTCACCCCATAGTCTCTTACTAAAATGCAAGTGTCTATCTTCCCACTGAGGGGTGGGGTCTGTGTTTCCTCCCAGTGAACCTGGGTGAGGCTTGGGACTGCTCCAACCAGTACAAAATGGGGAAGGTGATACTATGTTACCGCCAAGACTAGGTCATAAAAACGATGAGGCTTCCACTTGGCGCTCTGTCAGATATTTGCCCTGGGAACGCAGCCCCCATTCTGTGAGGAAGGCCAAACGTGGAGAATCCTGCGTGGAGAGGAGCTGGGAACCCAGCCTCAGCCAGCATCATCCACTAGACCTGTGAGTAAACAGTCTTCAGATCATTCCAACCCCTAGCCTTCAAGACCCCAGACATTACGGAGCAGAGGTGAGCCGCGGCCGCTGTGCCCCATCCGATTCCTGACCCTCTGAACACACGAGGATAGCAAATGGTTGTTTTACAACACTGAGTTTTAGGGTAATTTATTACACAGCCATAGTAAGGTGGTTTGCAATGTGTCAGAATCTCTTCCCTATGTGGTTCCAGTCAGGATGGGCCATAAGAGGGCATCTCCTGGCAGAGTTTGAGGGTGGAAGCCAACTGGCAGCCATTTGTAGCTCACGTACGTTGTCGCTGATGTGTTGGTGCATTGCCATAAGGCAGCCGTGGGACCTGTGTCTGCTCTTCTGGGCTGCTGTGTGCTTAGCATCGTGACAAAGGACCAGACTTCTTCAGCACACCTGTATCACAAAGGTTAGAGGCAACAAGACCCGACACATGATGGGTACCAGCTTGTCCTTGTCCCCCTTCCAGTTTATAACCATCTTTTCTTCCTGACTGCCTGCCCTGTAGATATCAAACTCCAGCGTCAGGCTCTGGGACCACAGTTTCCACAATTACATAATGTCAAATCTTTGTCTATAACACAAAATTCATGTAATGCATGATATATAATATAATATTTAATAATATAACATAATACACAATGTAAAATGTATAATATATGACATGATATATGATAGGTATATAATATGTAATATATAGTATATATGCTCACACACATCTACAGATACGTGTGTATACACATGTCTTAGGTTCTGCTTCTTTGACTGAGCCCTGACTGACGCCCATAGTAATTGGATACTCATAGTATTCAATAGCCAGCCTTTCTTCTTCTGTTTCATTTGATCCTTCTCCCATTAGTCACTCAATGCCATGCAGACACTTCCCTCTGGTTGTCACCCACAGCATCCTGCACCTGTTCCCTGTTTACATTAGTACTGCCGCAGTCCTCACTGATTTGCAAATCTGAGTACATTTTGATGATGTAAAGAACCTTTGAATGCAAGCTGTGTCTGAGAAAAACTTCTCCAAGTATCTAAGAATAGATTTATATCAGCAAATATCCACATTAAGAAGAAGGCTTGCTTCCTTCTCTTCATTCCTTGGATGTTTTCTCATCCAATTTTTTAGGTGAGATATCTTCTACTCAGGCTGCTATAACAAAATCCTATAGACTGGGTGGCTTAAACAACAAACGGTATTTCTCACAGTTCTGGAGGCTGGGAAATCCAAGATGAGGGCGCCAGCATGGTCGGATCCTGCTGAAAATCCTCTTCCTGGCTTGTACCGTTACCCTCTTGCTGTGTCCTCACATGACAGAGAGAGAGCTCTGGTCTCTTCCTCTTCTTCTAAGGATACAAATCCTGTCTTAGGGGCCCCACCCTCATGACCTCATTTAAATCTAATTACCTCCCAAAGGCCTCACCTCCAAATACCATCACATTGGGCATTAGGGCTTTACCAGAGGAATTTGGGGGTGGGGGCACAAACATTCAGTCCATAACACAAGATGAGAAACAAATCCAATTAACCTATAAGGACTTCTGCTGAAGGATCTGCATGTTTACTCATGGTGGAGTGTGTTTGGAACCTGACCATTGAAAGGCCCACTCTGCACAGTAGACCTGTACTGGGAGGGGCAAACTTGAAACTTGAGGGAGATTCTGTAGTTCCTCCACAATTCCTGAGGCTGATGTAAGAGGCCCCTCCATCGGTAGCATTTAGTTGCACGTAACTGGGATCCCATCATGTGCTAACTGAAAAGCTTCCTCACCGAGGAGGAGGCCGAGGAAGACAGAGACACTGGTGGACAACATGCTAATGATTCAGAGTAAAACATGGCAACCCTTCAAAGAATGACAACCATATTCTCTGCTAGTGGAGGTACCTTTAAAGAGAGATGGCCTTACACAATCTTAGTCCTAGACCTAGCAAGGCTCATCAATACGCTGAGAACATAGACCAAGTAGGTAAAAGTACTCTTTACCCCAGGTGCAAGGAAGACATCTAAGCATTGGTGCATTGGGACAAATTGCATATGGCATACATCTGCCTGGCTTCCGATGGCGCCCTCTTTTGCTGGAAATGCCCACACCCATGATGGCATTACAACACTCTCCAGCAACAGTTGGATGGGCCAGGTATGGATACATGACCAAAGCTGGGCTACTAAGATTCTTTGCCTTGGAGCTTGGATTTTACTAAGAGATACTCATTCTACATATGCTACTAGAATGGTGTTATGGATTGAATTGTGTCCCCCTAAAATTTGTATGTTGAAGCCCTAATCCCGCATGTGATAGTATTTGGAGATACAGCCTTTAAAGGGGGTAATGAAGGTTAAATGAGGCCATAAGGGTATGGCCCTACTCCAATAGAACTGGAGTCCTTATAAGAAAAGGGAGAGACACCAGGTATTTCTCTCCTTCTGCATGAAGACACAGAGAAAAGGCCATGTGAGGCAAGAGTGAGAAAGGCCTTCTGCAAGCCCAGGAGAGAGAGAGGTCTCACCAGAAACCAACGCCTCGACCTTGGGCTTCTAGCCTCCACAACTGTGAGAAAATAAATGTCTGTTGTTTAAACCATCCAGTCTGTGGTATTTCGTTATGTCAGCCAGAACAGACTAATACAAACAGTAACATATGGATACTGTATATCAGAATTATTTCAGGTGCAAGTGGCTGGAATCTAGCTCAACTGACTTAAGCAAAAGGGAATCTATTGACTCTATAACTGAAAAGTCTAAAGCTAGGACTCAGTGGAGGTTTAGTTTGATCCAGGACCCTGAACATCATAACAGGACCCAGATTCTGTCTCCATTACTTGACTCGGTTTTCTCTGGATGGTGCAATCCCAGATTACGTCACCAAGAAAGCTGCAGCAGCTCCAGCTTACAACTCCCAAGTTCAAGTTCGTGGGGAAGAGTGCACCCTTCTCCCCCTGAAGCCTCATCAGCATTGGCTTTGCTTGAATCACGTGCTTGCAGCTGAGTCAATCCCTGTGGCTGGGAAAATGTGATGCTCTGACCGTGGCTCACCTGGAACCAGGTGTGGAGTCAAGGATTTAGAATAAGAGGGGAAAGACAGCCCCAGCTACCAAATATCCTCTACCACTGGGGCTGGGGTTGTTTTCACAGTGCAGACAGAAGCAGACAAAGCTCTGATGGAGATGAGAAAAGTGACTGCCTTAGGCATGCAGAAAGAAAGAGGGACAGAAAACAGAGGGGCACCTCCTGCGTTCCTGGTTTTCCAGGGCCTGCTTTCATCTCTTTCTGAGGCTGGATACAAATTCATTCTTTCTTAGGGTCTATGAGACCCCCTCTGTGGCTTGATAGTATGTTGCTTTTTTTCCTCTGAAGGTAACTTGCACCCAATATTTGTGTCTGAAAATCTGTCCCCCAAAATTCATATATTAAAATCCTAACACCCAAGGTGATGGTGTTAGGAGGTGGGGACTTTAGGGAAGTGATTAGGCCATGAGGGTGGGACCCCCATGAATGGGATTAGTGCCCTTATAAAAGAGACCTCAGAGTGATCCCTTGCCCTTCCACCATGTGAGGACACAGAGAGAAGCAGGTCCTCACCAGGCACCACATCGGCTGGTAACTTGATCTTGAACTTCCAGCCTCCAGAACTGTGAGTGAAAAATGTCTGTTGTTTATAAGCCACCCAGTCTATGGTATTTGCTACAGCAGCCCAAACGGACAGACATTGGTATACATTATTTGAAGCCAATGACATTAACTAAGCCAAAGAGCCCATCAAGCTCACGGATTCTGTGACTCTGTGATGGGAAAACAAGCAGAATGTTTCCCAGCCTCAGGAACAGTCTGTCTGCGTCGGAAGGGAAAGCAACCAGACCGTGTGCCGCAATCTGAGACAGGATGCTGGACCTTTATTGTTTTGGCCCCCAGCTGTCTCTCCTTGCCCTGTGGGAACCTTTGCTCCCATTCTCTGATGATGCATTTTGAGACAAGCTTATTCCATGTGTTACCAATCGGCACTTTCCAGCCTTCTGACCAGAGTGATTGGCTTCCTCATGGTCACATGGCACAAATCCCACCCACCGCAGCTAAGGGTGTTCAGTTCCCAGGCCTTTGTTGTTATCAGGGAAGCATACGTCCTTTTCCTGTTGGCATAAAATGGGACTGGAACTGTGGCAGATAGCTTGTGAGCACAAGGGGCCTGAACATGAACTGAACATCAAGGAAGGAGAACTGAGAAATCCAGAGACGGAGCTCTATCCCAAAGAAATCAGTTGATGTCATCCTGGATCAAACCATACCTGAAGCAAGAGCTCCCTCGGGATTCTTCAGTTTTGAGAGCAAATAAAGTCTTTTTCCTTTTCTTAAGCTGGTTTGAGTTAGGGTTTCTGTCACTTGCAGCACAAAGAATCATAACTAATATAATTTTGGGAAGTTGGGTTTGAGGAAAGGTGTCAGGCAATCTATAAAATGAACAGGCTGAGTTACAAACAGAGACAGGTTCTAAAACTCCAGTAGGTATGCTTTCTCCTTTCTTTGAAATCATAAAACACTTTGCTTCTACAATTGATACAGCATATATCACATATTGCTTTGCATTGCAATTACAGTTCTCGTACGGTGGGTACAAATTTCACAACCATAAAAACTCCAGTGTACAGATATGAAACTTTCTTTATCGTTTTCTAATTGAGCTTAATTTATCTCACAAGGCTTCATTTCTGCTAATGGTGGAGAACTTGATCTTGCTGATTCCCAGCAATTCTTTCAGCCCTGGTTGAAAATTCAGTATCTTTTTTTGGGGGAAATACATAGTTAATTAAGGATTTCTAATCGATTCACCCCTACCTATCCTTTTCCCCTGGGGTGATCTGTGTCCTAGCAAACATGGCCAGGAGGCAAAAGGTCTGGTCTGGGAGCCAGCCTCTGACCGCAGGGGGACCTCTGACCACAGTGGGGACCCTCTGTGATTGATCCAGTGGAGCTGAGCTCTCATCACTGTTGGATCTGTTCACACCCAGGTCTTGGCTTAGCTTCTGCAGACTCGGCCTCGCCCTCCATCCAGTCCCCAGCTCACGCTGCTCACGTGGCTCCTGATCTCAGAGCACAGTCACCTGCCCTCCTCACACGCCCACTGTCAACAACCAGCTCTTCTGACACCCCACTCCAACTTGGGGGGCTTCCTCTTCTGTGCTCCAAGAACCATCCCATGTAGCTCAGCACATCTGAGGAGTCAGCTCCCCTCTAGACGCTCAGACAAGCCTGTGCTGCTCTTGGGTCCTGACCCTACTGGGGAGGGGGGAGTTTGGTCTCAAGAGGGGGCTGAGCCTCCCCCTCCCCTTCCCTGCTGGCTGTGCTATCCCGAGCCTCACAGCTCCCACCCAGGAAGGGCTCTCTGTCCACACTCGGTGCTGTGGATGAGCTCTCTACACTGGGTCCCCCCAGGCTGGGCTCTTGATGTTACTTGGAATAATGACAACAATCCTTTCCTCCCTCACCTGTCTGGACCGTACGACGGAAAACTGCAATTTCCAAGACCAGACTCCTGCTCTGGATTCCCAGAAGTTCACCCCAGAGTTCCCCAAAGCGGAGTCTGGTGACTTGATCTGGCTGCCTCTTTGGGACCCTCTCTTCCCCACAACCTCACAGTCTGATGTTGGTAGAGGAAAGACCAAAAGAAGAAAATGGTTCTGAAGAGCCTAGGGGCAGGACAGGAGTAAAGACTCGGACGACTTGAGGACACAAGGAGGGGCAAGGGAAAGCCGGGACGAAGTGAGAGAGTGGCATGGACATATGTACACTACCAAATGTAAAATAGATAGCTAGTGGGAAGCAGCCGCATAGCACAGGGAGATCAGCTCGGTGCTCTGTGACCACCTAGAGCGGTGGGATAGGGAGGGTGGGAGGGAGGGAGATGCAAGAGGGAGGACATATGGGGACATATGTATATGTATAACTGATTCACTTTGTTATACAGCAGAAACTGACACACCATTGTAAAGCAATTATACTCCAATCAAGATGTTTAAAAAATAAATAAATACAAATAAAGTTCCCATTACGTTTAAAAAAAAAAAAAGGAAAATGACGAAGCATAATTTCCGGGTAGGAAGAGCTCCTGGGGGCTACTTCACAGTCGAATCTGGCTCAGCGAGCAGCAGGTGCCCGGACTGGCTCCCTGTGTGGGACAGTCATTGGATGCTGCCCTTGCTGGCACTTTGGCACTCTTGCAAGGGCCAAACTCTACCCACCGTGCCGAGAAGTAGAACCAGTACAAGGAATTTTCCCGGCTGTTCGAATGCTCTTTTTCTTTAGACACTTGGCCCCTGGGTGATGACTGTTCTTTCAGCCTCACAGAGTTGGCTTTAGTGTTGTCTTCTGGGAGCTTCCCGCTCAAGGGGAGCGATACAGAGTTCCCTGGAGGTTGGCTTGGGGGTGCGGCGGCCTCTGTGGCACGTTAAGTCCTCTGTGGCCCAATTCCCAGCGTTGTAGGTTCAATAGTGTCCCCCCAAAAGCTATGTTGGAGTCCTAGCCACTGGTACCTACAAAAATGACCTTGTTGGACGGAGAGTCCTTGCAGGTGTAAGTAGTTAAGGGTCGAGATGAGATGATGCTGGATTCAGGAGGCCCCGAAACTCAATGACTGGTGTCCTTATAGGGAAAGGAAAGGACATTCAGAAACACAAGCATGCAGGGAGAAGGCCATGAGACGAAGGTGGCAGAGACTGGAGTGTTGTATCTACAAGCCAGGGAATGCCAAGGGCTGCTGGGACCAGAACCTAGGAAAAGGCAAAGAAGGATTCTCACCGAAAGCCTTGGGTGGGAGCACGGCCCTGCCGACACCTTGATCTCTGGCTTCTAGCCTTCGGAATTGTGAGACTGTGAGTTGCTGCTGTTGAAACCACCCAGTCTGTGCTACTTAGTTACAGCAGACCTGGGAAAGAAATCCACCCAGGAACCTCACTCCTGAGCCTCTGCCCTCTCCTCAGTCCTTGGGTCAGATATCTTGAAGGCTTGTGACACTGCAGGGATCCAGGGGGGCTAAATAGAAGTGACCCCACCCAGGTCACGCCTACGGCCCCGGTTCCCCCGCTGCTCTGAGTCTGGGCTGCTGGTGGCTCAGAGCCACCCTCCTGTCTGGGAATTGCCCCCCGGGGACTGCAAGTAGCCGCATCCAGAAGGTTCGGCTTCAGCCCTGGTGGGGAGGCAGCTCATAGCCTCCCGGTGACACGGGGACAAAAATCCACTCTCCTTGCCTTGAACGGGACCGGCTCTGGGATGCTATTCCTGCTCCGGAGCTCTCCGTGGGGTCCGGCTGAGGGCCACCCCCGTGGAGACCACATCCTGTTTGCTTCCCTTGCCCCTTCCTCCAAGAGCTGCTCCCTGTCTCGGGCTTGGCTTCCGGGGAAGCTGACCCGAGACCCAAGAGCACTCCTGGAGGGCGGAGACTTTGTCCTCCGAGGGTGCCTCCGCGGCTGCGGAAGGCACACACGAAGGCAGCGATTCTCACTCGTGAGCATAGCAACCCCCTGGATGGAGAGCTCCTGCAATCGCAGCTTCCTGGGCCTGACTCCAGAGAGGCTGACAGTGCATCTGGGGAGGAGCCTGAGAACCGGCATTTCTAACGAGCCCCCAGGTGCTGCCCCTGCTGGCCGAGGACCACACGAGAGCCCCTGGCCTAGGATCTCCATGCATCTGGGCAAGACCGACAGCCCGAGAGTGCAAGCAAACCCGGAGGGGTCTGTAGAGATTAATTTACACGTGGGATTTGCAAGGTTGGGCAAAGAATGGAGAGAGGCTGTGTGCTGGGTTGAGGGTTGAAGAAAGCAACCTGGAGTGTTTTGGAGGGTTGGTTTCCCCACCCAGGCCCTTGGCCTGTGGCTAAGCTCAGGGCAATGAGCTGTGGGCTGAAGCCCTCGGAGCCGCTTACCTGGAGGTCTTTATGGGACAGAGGGGCCCCCAAAGCCATTCTCCTGGGGAGAAGAGACAAAGCTTGACTCAGAAAAGAGAAGGGGGGGGGCATTCTCCTGTGTGTGCGTTATGTCCGTGTGTGCGCACCTGCCTGTGTACGTGTGTGATACACGTACAGTCACGGCTTGCTGAGCGCTTTCCGCTTTCCCTGAGCAAGACGGAGCCAGTGGCAGCAGTTTCCAACACAGAGGCCGAGGGAGCCCCACCCGACACACACACGATCATCGTTTCTATTTGGATTCTTCCTTCTTCCGTGCGGCGATCTATTTTTCTGTGAGAGCCCTTCCCTCCTCGTTTGAGGTTCCTGGCAATTTGGGGTTTGCTCTTTCCAGCCTTGCTCTCCCGCCCGGTGTTTCATCTCTTTTTACCTCTTCGTGTCAATGACACAGAGGGAAGTTTTGCATCCTCTCTGCTTTCGCTGTTCCACTCGCCTCTTTGATCATTTGTTTCGTGGCTATAGATATTCTGCTTTGCACACAGGGGATTTGAATTCTTCTGATTCTTTGTTCACAGACAAACCCGGGCCCGGAGCCATTACCTCTCTGCAGCCTACACATCATTTGTGCTGCACCATCGGCCAGCAGGTGGCAGGATGTCCACCCTTCTCATTTCATAACAGATTCTAGGAGAGCTGTCAGCGCTGACCCCTCCCGCACGCCTTCCTCTCTGAGAGTCACAAAGGGATGCTTTAGGCTGGGGGCTGAGTTCATGTGTTCCTACTTCTGGAGAATTCTCATCACTGTCCGAGATGCTGCTCCTTCGTCACCAGCCATCTCTCCATTTTTCCTGCCTCAGTAGGTACCTACTCTACAGGTGCTTATGTCTGCACTGGATGCTAATGGTGCCCCACCTGGGCCCTGACCCCCTACTGCTGTGAGTGTTGGCTGCTGACAGCTCCAGCTGCCCTGCCTCTGGATGGTGATACTTGGCTTTTGCTCTAGGAGGTCCCCTGGGGGGGAATTTTCACATCCCTAGCATGGGGAGGGGGGCAGCCAAAGACTGTTTGCTGAAGGGTACAGAAAGCCAGCCCCTCACCTCAACGCGGGGTCGGTCCTAGGATGTGCCGTGTACCCCACAGCCCCAGGGATCTTTCTAGACTTTCACTAAGCCCACGTCCTACCTGAGCTTCTTTCCCTGCCCTATCCTGCTTATCTTCCCCTCTGTGACTTGCTTTATTGCAATGGTCTGGAACCAAACTTGCAAAATCTGTGAGGTGTGCCTATGCTCTGCTTATTAGCCTTCCTTTGGGATCATGGTAATTTTATTATTGTTATTTTTTAAAAACTGAAGTGTAGTTGATTTACAGTACTATATTAGTTTCAGGTGTACAGCATAGTGATTCAGTATTCTTACAGTTTATACCCCATTAAAAGTTATTACGAGATAATGACTATAATTCCTTGTGCTGTACAGTATGTCCTTTGTGCTTATCTGTTTTATTTTATTTATTTATTTAAAAAATAAATTTATTAATTTTGGCTGTATTGGGTCTTTGTTGCTGCTTGCAGGCTTTCTCTAGTTGCGGTGAGTGGGGGCTACACTTCGTTGTGATGTGCAGGCTTCTTATTGCAGTGGCTTCTCTTGTTGCGGAGCATGGGCTCAGTAGTTGTGGCTTACGAGCTCTAGATTGCAGGCTCAGTAGTTGTAGTGCACGGGCTTAGTTGCTCCACAGCATGTGGGATCTTCCCAGACCAGGGCTCGAACCTGTGTCCCTTGCATTGGCAGGTGGATTCTTAACCACTGCGCCACCAGGGAAGCCCACTTATCTATTTTATACATAGTAGTTTGTATCTCTTAATCCCATACCCCTAGTATGCCCCTCCTCACTTCCCTCTCCCCACTGGTAACCACTAGTTTGTTACAGACTAGTTTGTGAGTCTGTTTCTGTTTTGCTATATATATTCATTTTTTAAGTTTCCCTGTATAAGAGGTAACATACAGTATTTGTTTTTCTCTGTCTGACTTATTTCACTAAGCATAATATTTTCTAGGTCCATCCACATTGCTGCAAATGGCAGAATTTCATTCTTTTTTATGGCTAATATTCCATTGTATATGTATACCATATCTTCTTTATCCACTCATCTGTTAATGGACATGGGTGCTTCCATATCTTGGCTATTATAAATAGTGCTGCTAGGAACATTGGAGTGCATGAATCTTTTTTTTTTTTTTGCTGTATGCGGGCCTCTCACTGCTGTGGCCTCTCCCATTGCGGAGCACAGGCTCCGGACGCGCAGGCCCAGCGGCCATGGCTCACGGGCTTAGGTGCTCCGCGGCATGTGGGATCTTCCCGGACCAGGGCACGAACCCGTGACCCCTGCATCGGCAGGCGGATTCTCAACCACTGCGCCACCAGGGAAGCCCCAGCATGAATCTTTTTGACTTATTCATTTCTTCAGATATATGCCCAAGAGTGGAATTGCTGCATCATATGGTAGTTCTATTTTTAGTTTTTTGAGGAATCTCCGTACTGTTTTCTATAGTGGCTGCACAAATTTACATCCCCACCAAGAGTGTACAAGAGTTCCCTTTTCTCCACACCCTCTCCAACATTTGTTATTTATAGACTTTTTGATGACGGCCATTCTGACAGGTGTGAGGTGATGCCTCATTGTGGTTTTGATTTGGATTTCTCTAATAATTAGCGATGTTGAGCATATTTTCATGTGCCTCTTAGCCATGTGTATATCTTCTTTAGAAAAATGTCTATTTAGGTCTTCTGCTCATTTTTTGATTGGGCTGTTTTTTAATTTGGTGTTGTATGAGCTGTTTATGTATTTTGGGTATTAACCCCTCGTCAGTTATATCATTTGCAAATATTTTCTTCCATTCTGTAGGTTGTCTTTTTGTTTTGTTGATGGTTTCCTTTGCTGTGCCAAAGCTTATACTTTTATTTAGATCCCATTTGTTTATTTTTGTTTTTATTTCTTTTGCCTTAGGAGACAGGTGCAAAAATATATTGTTCTGATTTATGTCTAAGAGTGCTCTGCCTATGTTCTCTTCTAGTTTTATGGTTTCAGGTCTTAAATTTAGGTCTTTAATCTATTTTGAGTTTATTTTTTTATATGGTGTGAGGAAATGTTCGAATCCCATTGTTTTACATATAGCTATCCAGTTTTACCAGCCCCATTTACTGAAGAGGCTGTGTTTTCTCTACTGTATAATTTGCCTTCTTTAATTGGCCATAGGTGTGTGGGTTTACTTCTAGGCTCTTGATTCTATTCCATTGATCTATGTATTGGTTTTTGCTCCAGTACCATCCTGTTTTGATTACTATAGCTTTGTGGTATAGTCCTAAGTCTTAGAGGGTCATACCTCCAGCTTTGTTTTTTTCTCGAAATTGCTCTGGCAATTTGGGTCTTTTGTTTCCATATGAATTTTAGGATTATTCTAGTTCTGTGAAAAATGTTGTGGGTATTTTGACAGGGATTTCATTAAATCTGTGGATGGCTTTGGGTAGTAAGACCATTTTAACAATATTAATTATTCCAATTCAAGAACATGGGATATCTTTACATTTGTTTGTATCATCTTCAATTTCCTTTATCAACGTTTTATAGTTTTCAGAGTTTAGGTCTTTCACCTCCTTGGTTAAGTTTATTCCTGGGTATTTTGTTCTTTTTGATGTGATTTTTAAACAGGATTGGTTTTCACTTTCTCTTTCTTATATTTTATTATTAGTATATAGAAAAGAAACTGATTTCTGTATCTGCAAATTTGCTAAATTCATTTATTAGTTCTAATAGTTTTTGGGTGGAGACTTTAGGGTTTTCTATATAAAGTATCATGTCATCTGCAAACAATGACAATTTTACTTCTTCCCTTCCAGTTTGGATGCCTTTTATTTCTTTTTCGTATCTGATTGCTGTGTCTAGGACTTTCAATACTAAGTTAAATAGAAGTGGCAAGGATTGGGCCCGAGCTGGCTCTGTTGCCTTTTACTGTGTGTTTTCCCCTCTCTCTACACTGGGAGTCTTGCCCCAGAAGTGGGGAGTACTGAAGGAAGTGCAACCCATGTAAGTTCTTGGCTCCTGTCAGCTGCAGAGGTCCAATGCATTGACTGTGCAGGTGTCCACAGCTCTGCTCAGACACAACTTTGGGTGAAAGTCCCCTTTGTTGCTCACAGCCAGTCAGACCACAGCCTCCACCACCCCCACCCTGTTGTTCAATTACTCTGCAGGACAGACGGGGCCCATGTGGCCTCTCAGCATGTATCAGAGGGTGAGCTGTGGCGGAGCAGATGCCATGAGAGAGCCGGGTGGCTTCTGAAACACTGCTCAAGTAAGTGCCAACAATGGCCACTGCCGACCCACCTAAGCCCCACCCTGGGACTGGGTCACCTGTTTCTCACAGTCAGGTATTTTCCCTAGTCGTGGCTGCCTCAGATTCAGTGCTGTACTGTGACATGGAGTGAGCAGGGCTGGAGCATTCTCTCGGCTAGGGCTGGGATGCATGGAGAGGTTGCTGCGGGAAACCCAGCAGCCACTAGAGCAGACCTCTCTCTGCCCGGCCTTGGAGGCAAGCCTGTGTGCATGTGTTCCTTATGAGTGGAGTCCAGGCTTCCTGCAGCCCTTATATTAGTCCCAGCAGTCCTCCAACCAGCCAAGGGGGCTTGTCTCCCCACATAGGATGCCAGGACTGGGGCATCCAATCTGTGGCTCAAACTGCTTACTCTTCAGGTTGGATCTCTACCTGTGTAATCTCCCTTTTCCTCTGCATCCCCTCTCAGGGGAACAGGTCCAACCTAATTGCTTTTCTTCCTTTAACACCTGATTATGTGTGTATCTTTCTTGCAGCCTAGGTTGTACAGAAGTCTTTCTGTCATTCTCCAGTTAGTTTTCAGTGAGAATTTTTCTACAAGTAGTTGTGTTTTTGACGTGTTCGTGGGGGGAGGTGAGCTCCACATCCTCTTTCTCCACGATCTTGATCCAAACCTCTGCCGTTTTCTGCTTTCTCAACCTCCTTCTCCCAAAAGCCTTCCCTCAAAGCGTTATATACACCTGGCTCTGACCTCAGGCTCTGCTTCTTGGGGCCCAAGTTAAGATGGTATCTGCACAGAATGTGTAGTGTTGTTTTGTGAGAGTGTGTGTGTGTGTAGCTGACTTGAAGAGTGTTCCCCTATGAACTCACACCCTTTCCCTCTGTCCCCATGCAGCACTGTCCACGTGGGATCTGTCCCTGCTGCTGTCCATTCATGCAGTCTGCTGCCTCTTCCTCCAGTGTACGTATTCTGCAGTGTGTGCCACCACGTTTTACCTGGTCACTTCCTAGTTGAGAATGCTTTGATTGCCTCTTCTTCCACATGGCCACAGGTGAGACCTCAGTGGACATCCTTGTACATGGTCCCTGGGACTGATGTGGCCATTTCTCTGGGTGGACAGATGGGAATGAATTCTGAGCCCCTGGGCATATGCAGACTTACCTTCACAGAGTCCTACACACGGCTGCCCTGAGGTCTCTCTAGTTGCCCAGGAGCTGAGTGTACCCAACAGCAGCACACAAGAGTTCCCATCTCCTCATATCTCCAACACAGGGGAGCATCTTCCCTTCCATTTTTGCCATTCTGATGTTGGTTTTCCATCACTGTTTTGTTTTCCTCTCCATTGCTAGCAGCTTTCAGCACCTCTGTATGTGCCAGCCCCCCTCCCCGGCAGCCTTTTTCAAAACACCTACTTTTTTTTTTTTTTTTAATTTAAAGAACTTTGTTGTTTTATACAGGTAAACTACCTTCTCTGAGTGGGCCATCTGTCTTTTTTCCTTGTTTATGACATCCTTCACTGAGTGGAAACCCTTAAGTGCTACCGCCTTATGCTCTCATTGTCACATGGAGATTTCGATGAAATAACTCATTTATATTTCACTTGCCCTTTACTGCAGTCCCCCGACCAGGATGCAGGCATGAGTCCACAGGGACCTGGGTTAAGGGACACAGAATTACAGAGACCATTTTCACACAAAATCACACTCACTTCTCATTCTGACCCATAAATCCAGCCTTTGCACCTTGGCCCTCTCTTCCATAAGCTTGAGTTCTTTTTCTGAAGCTTTTCAGTCCCTCGTGAACAATTATCCACTGTGGGCCACCCCCTAGACCCTAGAGGTGCCTCAACGCCCTTGAGTTGCATAGAAAATGTGTTAGCATGCCAAGCTGGTCCCCCAGACTACAATGTAAACAGTATGAGTCTGAGTCCTCCGCAGACGCTCCTGAGAGGAATTGTTCATATTTGTGCATCTCAGTAGGTCCCCAGTCATACACTGTTGTTCTTATAGTAAGCAAACAATATTATAACAAATGCCCAGGTGGATGCAAAATGCTGAAAGTCATGATCTCCATTCCGTGGGCTGAGAAGGAAGGTGTTTTATTTAGTGGGGTCCTTTGGGGACTCGTGGTAGGATCTCAGTAGATGATTGGGCACATTGGTAGATTGATGCTCTGAAGAAGGAGAATTGAAGGAATGCCCAGGGGCATGCAGAGTGGGCTCTCAAGAGAGTGGGCACAGATACTGGGGCCTCTTTTTTCTCTGAGAAAAAAGTAGTTCTCCTAAGTCCAAAATGTCTCTGAGCTCTGTACTCCTGAGTTATACATTGTAAGGAAAGTCTCTACAAGTAGGATATCTGAGGTCATGGAGAGGAGTCTCCTGGAGTCAGTCTTGACTGAAATGGCAGATGAAATGTGATAATTCCAAGCTAACGATAAGAAAACCAAGCTTTCTTCTCTTCCTTCAATAGCATTTCTCTGTCACTTACATTGGTGTCTCTGGTCCCACATTTTTGATATCCAACTAACTCTTGTTCCCATACCCCCTCTTCCCAGTTTGCTGCCCCCATGCCTCATCATGTACTGATTATTATGGTGAATCCAAGTAGATGTCAGTTCTTGTCCTCTTTATATATTCAGGTGTGTTTGTTAGAATGAAGGTAAGAGCTTGATTACCCATGTTAGAATAAGATTTGAGCGACACTCAATAAGGAAAGTCCACAGATTCTGCGATGACCCTTTGCTGCTCAGATTCATTGGAATGTTCATTCTCCTGATTGAAAAGAGGTAATTTTATACCAGCATGATGCTCCAAATAGTTGGGTACTGACCTATTTGTTGTGTGGGCATGTTTTCTGGGTTTCTTAGTAAGAATGTGAATTTTTACCCGACTAAGCCACACTTTGCTAATCTCAGAAATTTTAAATCTACCTTTACTTTAAATACAGTAAGATTGGTAAGGGATAATAACCTGGCAGAACTCTTTTGTTTTCCAAAGCCGCATTGTTTTTTCCTTTTACTTTTTTAGCTTTTTGCAGACTGACTTGAAATTGATTCTCCTCCCAGGGTTATTCTTAGCAAAGTAAGTATATTCACAGATACAACAAGAATCCAGGGCTTCTTAAGGAAAGGGTCCTCTGCAAAACCCAGGACCTTGGCTAAAATGCAGACTGCTGGGTCCTTGATCTCCTGAGGTGGGGATGATATGGAGATCTGTAAGTATTTTTTTATTTTTTATTTTTTAAATTTTTTGTAAGTTTTTTTCAAATCTGTGTCTGTCCATCTACAAAGACTTCAGCCTTAAGAATAAAATCTATAGGAGAGTCGGGAAGGAGAGAAGAAGCAGTTTGCTGTTTTAAGGCAAGAAGGAGTTTCAGGTGGAAAACTGGATGTTAAGGACAGTTTTGTTTCTTTTCACCTGAAAAAAGTGTGGATTCCCATAGTAAGAGCCTGGCTGATAATCTTTGTCTGTCAGGAGAGACTTGGTTAGCTGCTGTGACAAACATCCCCCAGAATACTGAAATCACAGACGTTTAGTCCTCACTCATGCTACATGTCTGTTGTGGGTTTGGAGGGAGGTTCTACTCAATGTAGTCATTCAGGGACCTGGCAACACAGCATTGCTACTATGGAAAAGTGCCATTAGCTGTGAAGGAGAGAAAAAAGCACCCAGGAAGGCCTTGAGGTGACACTTGCCACTTCTGTTCAGAACCTTTTATCAGAGCCAGTCACCCGGCCCACCCACATCCACGTGGGAGCAAGGAAGCACATCTTACTATGTTCCCAGAAGCACTACTGACTAGTTATGCCACCCCAGAGCCCCTATTTGGGTAGAGACTAGGATGAGGCAATGGGGCTGAGTTGTTAAAATTTTAATGTTTTATTCATCACGAGTTCTTTTTTTCCAGTTCCATTTTTATTTTTAAAAGATTGCATTGACATTATTTATCTTGATGACTGAGTTTTTTGCACCCCTTTACATTTTATAGAAGGTGCCATCCTTGATGCAAATAGAGGATACAGAATATCAGAATTTTGACTGAAATTTTGTTTCTATGTTAGAATCCTAGGGAAAAGCAATATTTATCACTAAGTTAAAAATTTAGCAGTATTTAGAGTTAAGAATATAGCTGACATCTACATAAATATTGACAGAAAAAGAAAATAGTGAGAAACACACTCTTAGAAAGAAGACACGGAGGTCAGTTGGAGATCGAGGTTCCTGAGGTCCAGGCTGCTCAGATTCCCTATTTTGTCTGCATCGTGTGGAAAATTTTCGTGTTCAATTTCCGCAGTGACCTTCCATGTACCTTACGAAGACAATTAAAACCCGTATCCCAGAACCACAAAGTTTTCAGTGACTGGGCCAAGGTTAATCAGTGTGAATTGAATGAAACAGATTGTTCAAGTAAAATCGATTGAAATCTTGATGAACAAAAATGGAAATTTTGGCCATCAGTCTTTACTTCCTTTCCTGAGGAATAGTGTTGTGTATGATTTTTAAAAAATACTACTAGAATCCCATGAAAGCTTCTGTAAGGCACCAAAGAAATTGATTTTGGTAAAGACCCAGGATATTTTCCATTTATGGAACTGTAAACATATAGCAATTTAACTTATTTTGATACTTGGTGTGATTTTTCCTTTAACCAGTATCTTCCAGATTTTGTCCCTATGTGGATTTCATGCGAGTGTGAATCTATAAAATTGACCCAGATTCTCTCTCAGCAGTAGAATTGATCTCCTTTTCCCCTACGTGCCTTGTAAAACACATCTGTGAACTTTCTGAAGAAACTGAAAAGAGAACTTCTTCAAAGACCTGAACTATTTGCTAAATGTGTTTCTACTTTGAACATCAGTAGAATGAGGACCTAAATGTGGGGTGAAAGTGAGAGAATCTTCTTGACCATGACATTGCTTTAATCTTCAGTATTTTATATGCTGCAGAAAACCCCTGCATCCCTAGAATATCTCCACAATGGATACGATCACTCCAGAATTACCTAGGAAAATAAGAAAAGCCCAAGTTTTTGAGAAATTCTATGAGATTCTTGATAAACAATGTGTTATTCTCTGAAGAACAGTCTTTGTTATTTGAAATCAAGTTTTCTTAGGAAAAGAAAACTTAGGAAGGGAACTCCTACGTTCCCTTTTGTATCTTCAGAAGAATGACTTGGCAAACAAACTTTCCTATAGCTGGAAGCCATTTAGCACTACAATAGTAACTCACAGCCAGTGGGCTAGCTTTTCCCCATTGTCTCCCGGAGGATAATTAGGGTCATGGAGAGATTCATTAATATCTGTTCCCTAGGATCAAACTTACTAACAGGGAGTCCTGTTGGCTCATGGGAAAGAGTCACTAGAACTGTGATGAGGAGTGTTATTCTAGAAGGATATTCCTTCCAGGTGAAGGAAGAGCATAAAAGAAGAGGCTCCCCACTTGGTTGACCAGTGATCAGAGAATGTGCCACTAACCCCTGGACAGGGTTTTGAAGGATGAGCAGGAGTTCTTCAGGAGAGAGGACCCTTTTCCTGAGCTCTGTGACCCCCATCATCAGCAACGTGGCATTTCACAGCTAAGGCTTATCTGTGACCTTCAGATGACTGCCCCGGGCCCCTATCCTCTCTTGTCCTTAAACAAAGACAGAAGTGCCTGGATGTTTCAGTCACCCCCACCTCCCACAAGGATGGCTCCTAGTACAAAAGCCAGCCTCCTTTGCTGATGGGTGGGACAAACCCCAAGGTACAATGTGCACTTCAGAGCCCCCCTTGGAATTAGGTGGAGTCTGGGACACCACCTGAAATTGCACCTTTGCTTGGACTCTCAGGTTCCCTGATTGGCTCCGCCCACCCCATGATGGAGATCTCGCCTCAGTGAACCACCGGTGCCTGAATCCTTGGTCAGCGTGTCCTAGGAGGACCGTGCCTTAGGTGGTGTGTATCAGAACAGGGCCTCAGCAGCTGAATGTTTCAGAAAGCGTTACTATTAGATCAAATGAATTTGTACTGCACGTGAAGATAATTCATGAACCGTAAAGTGCTTTACTATGTTAGTGATTATATTATATTCTCAATTTACAAGTGTTTTCCAAAGCTGGCCTTGAGAAAACGTCGTCAACGTTGCTTTATCCTCCTCCTGCTGGCTCACCAGTGCCCTTAACAATCTTGTATGTGGCCTGATTGAGGGGCCACATGAGGGTAGATTGCTTAAATCTACACGGCAAACTACCCCTCTGCTCTTTTTTTTTTTTTTTTTTTTTTTTTTTTTTTTGTGGTACGCGGGCCTCTCACTGTTGTGGCCTCTCCCGTCGCGGAGCACAGGCTCCGGACGCGCAGGCGCAGCGGCCACGGCTCACGGGCCCAGCTGCTCCGCGGCACGTGGGATCTTCCCGGACCGGGGCACGAACCCGCGTCCCCTGCATCGGCAGGCGGACTCTCAACCACTGCGCCACCAGGGAAGCCCCCCCTCTGCTCTTTGAGTCACAGTTTTCACTTGGCCCATTGGAGCTTTTCTAGGTTTGTATCTTAGTATTTTGCTTATGATTGAAGGGTTGTTTATTTCATAAACCCACCTCCTAAACCCAATAAAACACAATTTTTTCAAAGCAGGCTTTTTCATTCTGTGAATATGAAAAAAAAAAAAGGTGATAAATCATGAACTTCGCATAGCAAAGAGTTATTTTATCTTTTCGGCATTGGCCCTTAGAGATCAGGGGCCAGAATCAGATAGAGCCTCTTTGCTCTTTCTGGAGTCTTCCACCACTCCCGTGAACATCCTGGCTGTTATCGAATGTAGTTGGAGGCCGGTCATGGCTGGATTTACTGCTACCCTTTGCGGGAGTCCATTTGCCCCACGCTCAATGAGCCATAAAAAAATAGATCCTCTGCCAATTTGACAGCCTCTGCTCCAGAGATGCAAAGTCAAGGGGAAAACCTACAACAGGATGATTCTCCTTTTATTCCGTTCATTTGGAGGAATAATCGTCAAAACTAGCGATCCTTTTTAGAGGAAGGTGAGTAGAAACTCAGGGCATTTATAGGATTTCCCTAGGTTTAAAATAACAATTACCCTAAACTTTCCTCCCCCTCCCCTCCCCTTTCTTTGCTCTCTTGAATTTGACTATAGCTTCGTAATTTGTAGGAAGTTTAGTGTGAATTCAGGAGTGAACTTACAAACATTTAAAACATCAGTTGGCCTCACAACTCTGTAAATTTTTTCATCAAAGCTCTTCTGTGCTGCTGCTTGTGCCCTGGGATGCAAGAGCACTAAAGGCTCCTGTTTTCAGGAGAGGACAAGTGCTTGCCTTTCAATTGCAAACTCTCTGACTTTGGGCCAATTGAACCCTTTGAATCTCAGTCTTCTCATATGCAAATAGAGCCTAGTTTGTCTCCCATGCTGGGGGTGGAAAGAGATTGCATTCTAGTGTGGATACTGGTATATAACAGGAGCTTAATAAATGATGGGCAGGATTACCATCATCATTAGATAAACTTGCATAAACAAAGAAGCTAGGGTTGGGAAAAGGAAAGAAAAAGGAAATCTTTGGGGGGAAATGGGATTTTAAAAAGAATAACCTTGGAAGAGGCACTGAAATGGTTTCTCTGAGTCTATAGCAGGGGAGAACTGTCCGTGTGGATGTGAGTGAGTGGGAGAGGTGGGGTGACCAGCAAGAGCCCGATCAGAGGGTCGTGATTATTCTGATAGCCTCTACCGGGAAGGTGTCTTGGGTCAACGGCTTTCTCCCCAGCTCAGTTCCTCCTCTTTTTCCTTCTCCCCCTCCTTCTTTGTATAACCCTCTAGTTCGGGGAACTACTGTCCCTGTAAAAAATACAGGGAGTCAACAAATACTCCTTAGACCATGTTAAGCAGACAGTCTTCTGGGGGCCAAGGATACACGTTTGTTGTTGTTTTGTTTCTTTTTTTAATGATGCAGTTCCATCCAATCTGCAGTCAGAGGTTGGTACCTGAAAATGCAGGTGATGTTATGTGGCCACGCCTGGAGATTTAGGGTGAGTTTTGATGTCTTGAGCTGGAGGCAAGAATAAAGACCTGGGAAGATGAAAGGATACAGGAGAAGGAGCTTTGTTCCGTGTACGGAAGCCACATTGAAAATAAAACTCGAGCACAAACGTCGTTGACATACACGTGTTCTGATTCTCATGGTGGATGTCAGAAGTGAGTTATTGGTGGAGTGAATTTCTTGGCAAATTACTCTCTCTTTAACCCTGCCTAACACATACCTCCATGCTTCCCTTTTATAAAAATCAGAGCTTTTCCAGAAGGGGATGTGCTGGAAACGCATATGTCCTCATTCCTTATAGAGAAATTTTCAAATACTAAAATACCTGGTGGTGGGGAGAGAGAGAGAGAGAGATTTGACTTGAAAATTTGTCACCAAGAAAATGGTGACAATTCACCACTGGAGGTGAGGATTTTTAAGCCTCTCCTTTTCCTGGATTCAACCTTTAAAACAGAGAGGCTAAAATGTGGTTCTTGGAATCTATAAACTAAATTTAGAGGGAAATCCTAGAACGTTTATACATTCCCCCTCTTTGCACCTGAGAAAATGTTTTGACTAAATGTGGGTACTGCATCTCTGGCTACCTGTATGTTAGGGTAAAAGATCAATGAGGGTTACTCTCACCACTGGACAATTATTAGCACTCCTTAAATTGATCTATTCTATGAAATGAAGAGTCATTTCAGGAAGGTACAACTGCTTAATTCACACAGATGTGAAAATTTTGCCACTTATTTCTCATTAACTTATAGTGAACGGTAATAAACCGAGGAGATCTCAGTCTGAACCCAGAGGTGATTTTAGTTGATATGAAAAAATAGCCTCATTTAGACCCACACTTATTAATGATCTACTCCGTCACAGGCGTTGGCAGAAGTTTGATCTGGAGTTGTAGCGTGTGTATATTGATTTATGGGATTGTTTTCTGAGCAGAGAATTTGTATGCAGCTGAAGAATTCAATCTTTGAATTCTGCAACTTTCTACCCAGAGTCCAGTAAATGTCAGTGGTGAAGGTAATAGGCCATACAAATAAAATCCTCGTCGTGGAAACACAGGCAGACCTGGTCTCATGAGTTTAGTTCACATGAGATGCTCGGATTCTCTACGTGGCAAGGCTCTGCTAACTAGTCCTGTCTAGCAAGAGTGGACTTTTTCTTTCCAGCGTTTGAAAATCTTATGTGTTAATTTCCTACAAGTGTTGTTTATACCACAGATTTGGTGGCTTAAAATGATGTAAGTTTATTCTCAGACAGGTCTAGAGGCCAGAAGTCTGAAATGGGCTTCAGGGGGTTGAAATCAAGGTGCTGGCAGGACGGCACTCCCTCTGGGGCTCTGGGGGAGGATCTGCTTCTTTGCCTTTTCAGCTTCTAGTGGCCAGTTAGAGGCCCTCTGCTTGACGGCCGTGTGGCTCCTTTATCTTCAAAGGGCACCACTCTATTCCCTACTTCTGTCAAATCTCCCCCCGCCTTTCTCTTATAAGGAGCACACTCAGCTCATTCAGATAACATCCCCATCTCGAGATCCTTCACTGAATCATTTTTGCCATAGAAGGTAACATTCACAGGCTCCAGGCTTAGAAGTTGTATCTCTATGAGGGCCATTTTTCAGCCTCCGCGTTTTAGGATGCAAATTATTAAATTTGACCAGGATCACCATTGTATCCTTTTTTTAGGTAATTACAGAGCAGTTTACAATTTATTTAATTCAATCTTTTAAACTAAGAAAATAATATGATTGCGATTAAAAAAAAACACCTCAAGCAGTACAAAATGTCTGCAATGAAACGTGAGTGGGCCTTTCACTGCAGGCTAGTTGGTTTTGGTGGCCCAGTGGCCAGTTTAGCCCCAGACCCTTCCCCAGAGCTAACCATAGTTACCTATTTCTTGGGTGTCCATCCAGCAAATTTCCACACATGTATTATGTATTTTTAACACACAAATGGGAAAAGCCATCCACGTTGCTCTGAACTCGAGCTTTCCAGCTCCTTTCTCTTGGCACTCTTTCTTTATCAACACATCAAATTTTATTTTATTTCTTTTAACTGTTACACAACAGTCTCTTGAGGGGAGGTATCATAATTCACTTAAACATCTCTTTTAAAAAATGTAAACGTTTAGATTATTTCCAGGATTCTCTTTGCCATTACAGGGTCATCTACCCCATCGTATGTGTATTTCTTTCCCTCTCTGTATGTCAGTAATTTGTTTATCGCTGAGTAGCATTGCATTGTATAAACAGATCACAATTAGTTAATTTTTTTCTCGTGGCTAAACATCTGATTGTTTCCAGTTTTTGGCTATTATGAATAAAGCTGTGACAAAAATTTGAATGTAAATCTTTGCGTGAACATATTTGCATTTCTCTTTGGTAAATACTAGGAGTATTGGAATGGTTGGGTCATGGGGTTTGTGTACGGTCAGCTTTAGTGAATCCTGCTGATGGAAGAAATTTTCATATATTAAGGTATGGGGAAGTCATTCAGGCTTTAACTTGAATTTTAAGCTAACCAAAACAGCCTGTTTGTGGCCTATTAAACATGCATTGTTATATATGCTTTAACCATTAAAGAGAAGAATGCATTTATAAATCAAAATGGAGTAACTATGGTTCAGGCAATCAAAATGGAGCTGGGTGGTCTTTGTAGACATTCCTGTATCACTGAGAACCTGAGTTGTCTGAACTGTATCAGACTCAAGGACACCACCAGCCATTCTCAAAACAGTATTTGCTAGCAGCTTCCAGCGGCAACCATATAGCCTCAAGGTCTTCCCTTGTAATTGCAACCATTTTGGACCTTAAGGTATCCTTGCTTAACAAGCACCCTTACTTCCTGCCAGCTCCAATCCTAACTCTTGACAAACAACTTATGTAACTTTGTGGTTTTTTGCCTATATAAGCCTCCCCCATTCTTTAGTCTGGCAGAACGCAATTCAAGCGCTTCACAGAATCTGTGTCTCCCGGGCTATAGTCCTCAGTTTGGCTCAGATAAAATTCTTTTCTATCCCTATTATAGATGGTTTATTGATTATTCCTGTCAACACTGTCAACTAGTTTTCAAAGGTGGTTGTCATAAGTTTGCTCACCTTCCAGCACTGTGTGAGAGTCCCAGTTGTTCTACATTCTTGCCCACATGTGACATGGACTCTTTTCCATATTAGCCATTCTGGTGGATGTGTAAGAGTATTTCATCACACTTTCAGTTAGCATTTCCCTAATCACTAACGAGTTTTGTGTGACTTTTCTATGTTCCTTGGCCATTTGGTTACCCTCTTAATGAATGAATTGCCTGTTCAGAACTTTTTCTTATTGTTCTTTGCTTTGTTTGTCTGGTCCTTACTGATTTGTAGGTGTTCCTCACATATCCTGGATACAACTTCCTAATCAGATATATGCATTGAAAATATTACCTCCCTCTCTGTGAGTTCTTATTCAGTCTCTTAATGCTGACTTTTCATGAACAAACATTCTTAATTCTAATCTATTCCAGTTTCTCAAATTTTTCCTTGATGGTCAGTGTGCTTTTGTGTTATCTTATGAAATCTTTGCTATTCCAAGTGCAGATGGATATTCTCTTATGTGATTTTCCAGGTATATAACCACCTGAAATTGTTTTTTTTTATATAGTGTGAGGGCCTAAGATTCATTTTTTAAAAATATGACTGTTCAACTGACAGAGCATCAATTATGGAAAGGATCATCTTTTCCTTATGGCTCTGTAGTTCACCTCGGTCATAAATCGAATGTACATCTGTGGGTCTGTTTCTGCCCCCTCTATTCTATTTCACTGTATGTAATTTCATTTAGGAAAAATGAAGGATTGTGACCTTTTTTGCATCTGAGTGCCTTGGAGCAAATTTGTACCATTCGACTAATTCTGTTTTGGTCAGAATATACATAAAGAGTATTTTGTGTGCTTTAACTTGGTCCCTTCAGTAAGATAAAGTGTTTAAGTTCATCTTAATTAGATCCCCTATCCTTTTCCCAGGTCTTAGGAGGCAATAAGCCAGTAACAGCTTGTGGATATAATGTTCCATGATCCTGGGCAGAGAGTCTGCTGGAGAGAAATGGCGGGGGACTGCTTCAGGAAGTGGTTTCTCCAGTGAGGGATGGCTTGTTTCCACAGCATTCCTCTTCCTACTGGGTGTCATCCTCTCTCTCTCTCCCTGGCCCAAGATAACCTTGATGTTTCTCCAAGCCACCATCAAACCCCATCTTCTCATTTCCAACTTGGCTCATTCTGGGTGTCTCTTCTGGGATGGCCTCTCCCCTGCTTTTGGTCTCTACAAAGTTTACCCCCAGTCTGATGTCTTCTAGAAAACCTCTCTTAATCCTGTCAACCGTTATGGATCTTCCTCTCCACCGAAGCCTACAAGCTGCTATTATTTCTGAATCACTTGTTTTGGCCTTTGTATCATTACTAAGTATTTCAAAGATGCTTGTCTTGTCTCTCAAGCTAGAAGCCCAGCTCTGCAGGAGGTCAAAGATCTCTCTTAGTCAAAACAGTTTCTCAATAAATATTGTATCCTGGATGGAAGGAAGAGGGGGCCTGGAGGCAGCCTAGCGGAGAGCAACTGGGAGTGACCTGCTTCAGGATGTCGAGAAACAGAGGGCCTACTGCTTGTAGGGGATTCAGAATCCCTTGCCCCCTGTTGGATTCCTGGTGATCCTATGCCCCTGACATTGGTGTCAGCTTGCTGAGAACTGTCCTAAACCCTCCCTTCATACTACCAAATTTTGAATCAGAAAAGATGCCAGGTCTCACACGGGGCAGAGCAGGGCATGATCAAGGTGAGGAGAGGACCACTCCATTCATTCTGAGTTAGAACTTTCTGTTTTTTAGCTGAAAATGGAAGCATTGCTGATATTCTCCCTGCAGCTGAGAGCAAGCAAGCCTGTGACCAAGGAAGCTGTCAGAACACGGTGGACGGGCCAACGCCACCATCTCCAGGCAGCTCACAGCCCTGTCATCTGCATAGATAAGCCTGCACACCTGCTGGTTGGGACGTCCTTTAAATAGATGTGAAACAGCATGTCTGGGACGTGCCTTCAGTGTACTGTCATGATTAACTGTGTGTGCTGGCTGACGCACTAGAAAGAGCTGTTGAATTGCAGGTAAAGTGAGACAGATATGGAAAGACGTTATAGTTGTTCGGGGATTTTTGTCACATGTGCGTGACAGATGTTTTTGGAATTTTGTCCCTGGATCTTGACAGATGTTCTCCACTTAACTTCCCCGAGGTTTCTGGCAGAACGGAAGGAGTGATCTGTAGTCTGTTTTCCCTTTTAAAAAACATTTTCCGAGACTTGAAAAGTTGAGAAAATTAATATTGCCACCCCAGTCTCCTCTTATTTGGTGATTTCTGACAAGTGTACAGTGTAAACATAAAATCCCTGCTCTGGCTCTTGGGAGCCATTGGGGTCATCTGTAGTCATCCGTCTGCTAATGATGGGCTTGCTGTTTGCTGTAGGACCATTCCAAGAAACCCATCCATCATTCTCTCCTGCATGTCCCTTAGGTCCCAAACAGAAACACAGCAGTAAAGTTATGTGGCATCATGCATTTCTGACAACGTAAACCTCAGGACTCAGGTAAGATGGAATGAGAACCAAAACACTTTAGAAGTGACACCAAGCAATCAGACACAGACAAAAACCAACCCGGCCTTTGTGTATTTCTAACTCGTAGTCCTTCCTTAGATGTGTTCCATCGTGGAGATAAAAACAGCATGACTTAGTTTTTGGCTCGGCTTTAAATTGTTCTTTCTAAGAAGGAGCTCCCACTCTAACTCAGAAAGGGACACCTTGATGACCGTGCTCCTCATAAAACGTTCGCCGGTTGGGCATATACCCCGAGAAAACCAGAATTCAAAAAGAGTCACGTACCACCATGTTCACTGCAGCTCTATTTACAATAGCCAGGACATGGAAGCAACCTAATTGTCCATCGACAGAGGAATGGATAAAGAAGATGTGGCACATATATACAATGGAATATTACTCAGCCATAAAAAGAAATGAAACTGAGTTATTTGTAATGAGGTGGATGGACCTGGAGTCTGTCATACAGAGTGAAGTAAGTCAGAAGGAGAAAAACAAATACCATATGCTAACACATGTATATGGACTCTAAGAAAAAAAATGTCATGAAGAGCCTAGGCGTAGGACGGGAATAAAACACAGACCTACTAGAGCACGGCCTTGAGGGTATGGGGAAGGGGAGGGGTAAGCTGTGACAAAGTGAGAGAGTGGCATGGACATATATACACTACCAAACGTAGGGCGGATACCTAGTGGGAAGCAGCCACATAGCACAGGGAGATCAGCTAGGTGGTTTGTGACCACCTAGAGGGGTGGGATAGGGAGGGTGGGAGGGAGGGTGATGCAAGAGGGAAGAGATATGGGGACATATGTATATGTATAACTGATTCACTTCGTTGTAAAGCAGAAACTAACATAGTATTGTAAAGCAATTATACTCCAATAAAGATGTTAAAGAAACAAAACAAAAAAATCATTCCTGGCTCCTGTTAACACTGGTCAAACCAGAAAGGGCCAGCCTACCAAGAGAACCTGTTTCTTTTTCACTCATTTTCAGTCTCCCAGTGGGAACTGGATGTTGTGGTTATTGTGAATTAAAGGCCTCATCTTCACAGCAACAAGTTCAGCTTGTATTAACAGACCTCAACGTTTCTCTAAAAGGCAGGCCTTTTTATTTGTCGAGGAATCAGGTTCCTCTCCCCCCGTCAGGCACCCGTTACTGACCGCCTGCAGATGCAGTGATAGCTCATTTTCCCCTCCTCAGTGGAGGCTGACCGGTCTGACGCTTCCATTCATTACATGTGGAGTGAGAGAAATGCACACTTCATTTTCTTTGTGTCCACTACCTTATTTTCCCTCTTTAGGTCCGAACAGAACCAATAAACCTTCTATCTTCAGATTTTCAGAGGACCGCTTTCCATCTAGCTGCTGCTCGAATGCGTTTCAATGGAAAAAAGAATTGAGAACAGGCTGCTGTTTGGGTGATTTGCAAGCTCTCTGAAATTACTGTTTTTCTGCTTCGCAGGCTCAGTGATTGACAGTACCTTCCCCCAGAGAGTCAACCGGTTGGCATTGGCCAGGATGACGCCATTCAAAATTACTTGAGTCTTTTTTTTTTTTTTTTTTTTGGTCAGTTACTATGGAATGAAAACTATAATTAATTTTTCATGGGCTAATGGTGTTGCACAGTGATGGTGTACCTGCAGCATTTATGGACTTTGCAAATAGCATTTACTCTCTCTCCCTCTTCTTCTTTTTTTTTTTTTGGCCTTCCCTGGTCTCTCTGGAATTTTAGGTTTTCATGCTTTTAGCCCTTTCTCATATCTGGTTTATTTTGATAAGAGCAGATTGACTAGCCAACCTGGAATTCGAGAAAACTCTTTGCAGGTGAGGTCCAGGGGCCACAGTAAGTGACTGGTGCATCGGACTGGAGCCCAAGGTTGGAGAACAATTCCTGCTGCCCCTGCACTGTGTTCACGGTAGGAAGCCACTGGTCTAAGGCCACTTCAGCCCACTGTCCCTTCCTGTAGATCAAGGGTTCTCGACCTCGGCACTACTGACGTTTTGGCCTGAATATTTGTTGTGTGTGTGTTGGGGGGGTGGGGTGAGGGGGGTGCGGTCCTCTTCATTGAAGATGTTTAGCAGCATCCCTGGATTTCCTCCGTCACTTCCCCAGGGGTGACAACCAAAAATACCTTCAGACATTGCCAGATGTCCCCTGTAGGGGAGGGGATTGTCCCCAGCTGAGAGCCATGACTGTAGGTACTCTACCTTGTGCTCTTGAAGTGGAAGTTCCCAGAGAGAGTTGGGATGAATGGAGCAGGGGGAGGAGAAGGAGAGGGGGAAGGAAATCTGAAAGAAGATGGACTCCAGGGCACTGCAGCCTCGGCTGAGAAGCAGACCAATGACTTCACTGGTTGCCAACCTTGGCTGCATGTTAAAATCACTTGGAGACCTTGAAAAAATACCTACTGTCTGAGCCCAGCCCCATAATCCTGAATGAGTTGGTTTGAGGATATGCCCGGGCATCAGTATTTTCTTCTTCTTAAGTTCCTTAGGTGACAAGCATGAAGCCAGGGTTGAGGACCACAGGTGGAGAGCACAGACTTGGACACTGCGAGGTGGGCTCAGTCCTGCACAGCTGTCTTGGCTTTACATTTTTCAGCCCCCAGAGCGTGGCAGCTCTGTAAGCTGTCTGTTGAGATGTCCACTTTGCTTTCCCTGATACACGTGCCACCACCAACGGGAGAGACCAAGCATCACGAACAGCTCATATGCCTTCAAACAATCATAAATGTATATGCCCACATCACACATCTTCAAAATAAAAATACACATGACTAATTAAAAGCAAAAATTATACCATGGTATTGTGAGACTCACAACGTATGTAAATGTTATATGTATGACAGCGACAGAATACAGGATGGGGAGATGGGGGGCAGGGGTCAATCAACCTCTAAGTTTGCAAGATTCTTTATATTTTATGTGAAGTGCTACCACATTGACGAGAAGTAGGCTGTGAAAAGATAAAACTGTTCAATCTAAGTCCTATAACATCCACTTAAAAATGCAAAGTGAAATCGTTTTTAAAAACCCCAATAGCTATATTAAAATGGATATCTATTCATTTAACACAGAAATACACGCTCCCACTCCTCACATGATTTTACTTATGGAGGATGCAATCTACCAACCTATGTGAAAGGCCCTCTTTCATGAAGGTAGGTCCTTCCTTAGTTTTTCTGGTACACAGTGTTTTCAAAATTAATTGTAATTTTGGCAAATTACTACCCATTATACTTTGTTCTTCTACAAGTATACTCCTTTCTCTAGCTAAGTCAGGAAGTCTTCACAGTGTGGTTTGCTCTGGTTTGTGGATTTTGTGGAGCTGGTTTTAGCAAGAAGGATTCAGCTTTCAGACCCAGGACTTAATAGAAAGTAACCCAGTTATATTCTCATTTTTCTGAAGATCCCCTTAAAAGTTTGAGAATTCTGAGATTTCCTGGATGAATATGAGTCCTGCCAGAGAGAAATCTAATCATTCTCAATATTCCTAATATAGTAAAAGGAAAAGGAGTCAGGTCCATTGGGGAACAAATTCTGTCTCTCACACACACAATGATTTGATGCTATTACTTGATCATGACTTTGGAGCTGGTTGCCATGTCTGTGAGCATTGCCTCAGGTGGTGTGAGCTCTCTTGGCCTCTGCAACAAGGTGGAAACCATGTTCCACTAGCTCCACCTCCTTCTTTGGACTCCTAGTGACTGTGGCCTCCCCAAATCCTGAATTTGTGCAATTGACTTCTTTAGACTTAGTCAAGTCTCTACATTTGTCTTATTAATGCCATTCTGAAATCTTGCCAAGAGCAGTAAAAAAAAAAAAAAATTAGCTCTTGCCATCTAATAAGTGTGCAGGAAATGACTGCTGAATGAATATTTGAATTGGATTAAAAAAAATCCAAACCACTTAAAAAATCCTTTAGAACGGCTTCGGATCCAGACAAGCATAACTGATTTCAATAAATGTTTGAATGTGTACACTGCCAAGTACAGTTGGCTCTCCGTATCCATGGGTTCTGCATCCTCAGATTCAACCAGCTTTGGAGTGAAAATACTCAGGGGGAAAAATTCCAGAAAGTTCCAAACAGCAAAACTTGAATTTGCCACATACCAGCAACAACTGACATAGTATTTACGTTGTATTAGGTACTGTAAGTAATCTAGAGATGATTTAAAGTATATGAGAGGATGTGCATTGATTCACTGCAAATACCACACTATTTTATATAAGGAAGTGGAGCATTTTCATCTCTTGCTATCTGAGTTGCGGGGTAGGGGGTGGTGAGGTGTCCTGGAACCAATATCCCCACAGATACCCAGGAATGACTGTCTCAGAACAGGCAGAGTCTTCCTGGACCTGAAGGATATTATAATCCAACAGGGCTGTGGACATGTGGGAAAAGATTGACACAAAAATAACCCTTATAGTTAAGTATCAAATGAAAGGAACCATTAAGAGTGAGAAAGCACAGCAGTGGTAGGTGAAGTCACCTGAGAGTAGATAGCTCTTGAAGAACGGGTAGGATTTTTTTTTTAATACATCTTTATTGGAGTATAATTGCTTTACGATACTGTGTTAGTTTCTGTTGTACAACAAAGTGAATCAGCTATACATATACATACATCCCCATATCTCCTCCCTCTTGCATCTCCCTCCCTCCCAGCCTTCCTATCCCACCACTCTAGGTGGTCGCAAAGCACCGAGCTGATCTCCCTGTGCTATGTGGCTGCTTCCCACTAGCTCTCTATTTCACATTTCGTAGTGTATATATGTCCATGCCACTCTCTCACTTCGTCACAGCTTCCTCCTCTCCGCCCCCTGCCGTGTCCTCAAGTCCATTCTCTACGTCTATGTCTTTATTCGTGCCCTGCCACCAGGTTCATCAGTACCATTTTTTTCTTTTTTAGATTCCATATATATGTGTTAGCATACATTATTTGTTTTTCTCTTTCTCACTTACTTCACTCTGTATGACAGACTCTAGGTCCATCCGCCTCACTACAAATAACTCAGTTTCGTTTCTTTTTATGGCTGAATAATATACCATTGTATATATGTGCCCCATCACTAATTATTAGAGAAATGCAAATCAAAACTATGATGAGGTATATCACCTCACACCGGTCAGAATGGCCATTATCAAAAAATCAAGAACGGTTAGAATTTTAGCAGAAGGAATTGAATGAAGTGGAGAAAACAGTGTAATCAAAGACATAGAGATGAGAACTCATGGGCGAGTGATCCAGGCTTGGTAATCAATGGAACTGGGTGAGCACATGAAAGTAACTTTGGAGATCCATAGGAAGTAAGACCAGAGGAGTGGATGGAGGCCAGGTTCTGGAAGATTCTGAATACTGAGTTTGACCTATTTTTATACACTTTGCTCCACAATAAGAAGGTACTGACCGTTTTTAGGTTGGAAGATGCCTTGTTTGGGGCTGGGCTTTAGGAAGATGAATCTGGCACCAGTTTGTGTTGGAGGGAATAGTTCGAGTTCAGAGGGGTTGAAAATGGAACTGAGGTTTTTATATCTGAGCTGGCTCCTCTTTGATCTCCATGAAAGGGTTTCTGGCTGGAGTGGGGCAATCACTTTACTTCCTCACCTGTCTTCTTGAGGAGAGGACTTCCAGCTTGAATGATGAAAAACAACTTGAAAAGTCAACATGTCAGATGCAAAAAGCCCTTCCCACATTGAGCTTTCGAGAGCGGGTGATAAACACTCAGAAGAGAGAGCCAAATGGTCTGGTTCAGTGAAGGGATCCTTGAATTGTTAATTCCTAAAATAACACAGTGCCTGTATATACAATTTCTTCCTTGCTGTCCACCAGGAGCATGGGATTCCAGTTATTTTCTCAAGCCTCCTTTCTTTCCTTTTTGATTCACAAAGATTTATTGAAACTTACCATATGCCAAGCACTGTATCAGGATTTGGAATATTCTATTTAGTTAGTTTTTTTTAAGCATCCATTACCTAAGATTATTATTATTATATACCCTATAATACATCTGATCACTATTATTATTGTCACTTCACTTGTTCGAAAACTGAGGCTCAGAGATGTTAAGTAATTTTCTCAATGTCACACTACCAGAACAAAGCTGAGATCTAGTTTCCAGTAACCTGTCTGAGCATATTAAATATGCAAAATGCCATTTAATATCTTCCAATTATCAAGAGGTACTATGTCCTAGCACTTCAGGTAAATTACATTAATTCTCACAACAACCCTGTTATTAGGTATTATGCCAAACTGAGGTGCCAAGAGGTGAAATGACTTGCCTAAGGTCTCTTAACTAGTAATTGAGAGAGCTGAGCTGGGAGGGAGTAGACACCGGAATTTGGGTCTAACTGATCCAGGGCTCACGTGTTAAGTGTGTTTGAAGGGGATTCTGATGATCCACATCTCCTCAACGCTTCCTCTGAGGGCATTTGAGCACCTACTAATGTGCTAGACACTTTACCTGCCACCACGTCTAATCCTGAACCCTGTGAGGCAGGGGTTCTCCTTGCACAGAGTGGGAATGCAAGTCTCAGAGTGGAGAAGTTATTCACCAGGATAGTTTGCTAGTGAGTGACTAATGAGAAAATTCAGATCCAAGTTCATCACATGCTAAATACTGCTTTGTACGAAAATCGCTTTTTCGTGGGAAGACCTGTGTTTCCCCAGAATTACCCTCAGTTTTTCATTCCGTTCCCATGGGTTGGAATAAGGGAGGGGGCTGCCCAGATGCCTTTCTCCTCAGACCCCCTCAGGCAGCCTCCAGAATAGCCTCCTTCTAGAACTGTGTCATGGGGTTCCCATGTTTAATGTACTAAACACCATGGGTAAATATGAAACCATTGAAATGATAGCAACTAAGCTGTGGAAGTCGTTTATTCCATAACGTTAAGTGAGAAAAGCAGGATCAAAAAGGTCTGCATAAAAATAGAAAAGCACATGTAAAGAATCTGGAGGAAATACACAAAAATGAAGAGAGTGTAAGGATGGCGGCATTATGGGTGATTTTTTTTTCCATTTTCAAAATCGTCATCAGTGTCATGTTTTTTGGGGAAGGAGGGAATTTGTTATTGAAGTGTCACATGCTAAAACTGTATAAACCATAAGTGTACAGTGAATTTTCACTAACCGAGCACCCTTGTGCAATGAACAGCAAAATGGAGAAATGGATCATTGTCAGGTCCCCAGAAGTTCCACTCATGCTGAGTTTCTCTTCCTATCTCACTCTGAGTTTTAATGTAAAATTAGGAACACCCATTCTCTGAGCACATGATGGGCTGTGCATAAGATTGCACCAAGGAGACCTTGGAAACCGCAGAAAGCCGAGGAAGAGGTGGGCTGGTCACCTGAGCCAGTAAGTGATGAGCATCCTTGAGGCTCCCCATTCATCTTTATCTTTACTCCAGAAATAGCTTTGGTAAGGATGGGCCATTCAGTTCAGGAATAGGAACTTAGTTACCCACCTAACCAGAAACAGGAAGAGATGGGTTAGCACCTGCCGGGAGATGCTGAGGGACGCTGGAGAGCATCTAGAAATACTGTACCCACTGAAGACCTAGGGACCCCTGGAGTCTCAACCCCACAGCTGGCAGAGAACAAACTCTGATGAACCTTCAACACAGAGTGAAAAGTCTTGAGAACATGGTTCAGAGGAGTTGAATCGACCAGGGAGAAACAGTTCAAGGACAAGGGCAGAGCTATCAACGGCCTGGAGCCCAGGGGGGTTAGATGCCTCCAGCTGGGGTGATTGAGCAATACCCAAAAGATTAGGGAAGAAGGGCTTGACATTCAGATGAGCTCTTGGATTAAATAGGAAAGTGCCGTGAGAGATATATTGGAACTTTTTTTCCTTCCATGAGCTGCACCCTAATTGATAAAGAGCTATTATGGACTGAATTGTGTCCCCCTTAACATTCATATACTGAAACCCTTACACCCCCAATGTGACTGAATTTGGAATAACGTCTTTAAAGAGGTAATTAAGGTTAAATGAGGTCATATGGGTGGGGCCCTAATCCAGTAGGACTGGTGTCCTTATTAGAAGAGGAAGAGACACCAGAGATGCACAGGCACAGGAGAAAGGCCATGTGAAGACGCAGTGAGAAGGTGGCTATCAACAAGCCAAGGAGTGAGGCCTCAGGAGAAACCAACTCTGCTGACACTTTGATAGTGGACTTCCAGCCTCCAGAATTCTGAGAGATAAATTTCTGTTGTTTAAGCCCCCAGTCTGTGGATTTTGTCATGGTGGTCTGAGCACACCAATACAGGAGCCCTATATAGTTTTGCTGATGTTTCTAAGAGAGTATGTTATTTGACATTTGTTCCCTTTGCTTTCATCAGGTATAGATGATGAATCCAATGCAGAATTATTGCAACAATTTTCAAACCGTTTCACTCAGGCAGACGCCTGTTTAGACTTTGGATATAATTTTTTTAAATTGAATAATTGAGTCATTGATCTAGAGCAAAACCCATACATGCTTCAAAGCTCATATTTTTTCAAATATCAAAATGATTTTTATAACAACCAATGCATTCATATCTCAGTTCTTAAAACTACCATAGCTTTTTGGAATACTGGAACACCAAAAACACATTTATTGGCCGTCTCGTTTGGGAAAAGGCACTCTGAATTTTTATGAAACCCACTTTCCTGAGCTATAAAATAATACATATATTGCAGCATTGTGATCAAGATGAACAACAATGGATGTAAAATGTTGGACAAGGAGCTCGTGGAAGATATTGGGTACATGGCTACTGCTGTTGTCTTGAGATGGGAGGAGAAGGAGGGTTTTCAGGACCCTGGAATGTATGGGAGCCATCGGGCCTGGACAGTCACAGGCCTGGGTGGCCTTCCTGGGGGCTTTGTCATGGAGCCTGGGAAGCAGAATTGAGGTTTGCTGGACCTTCCTCTGGCAACCCTGGGCTTGTCTTGCCCGTGCCGCTGTGGTCGGGGCTATGACTTGGGCTGTAATCTGTTTTTTCAGGGAACCAGAGGCCAGGAAGCCAGGCATTCATCTGACTAAAAGGGAAAAGCAAGGTTGACACGGAGAAGAGCACTCACACCACTGTGCAATGAGGCCGCACTGCGTTAGCGTTGTATCATTGCAGATGGGTTGGGCCCTGCTTGGACTCTGTCCTCAAGAAGTGAAGCCAAGATAGTTGGGACAGGGCCCTTCCGAGGTGCGCCCAAGGGAGGGTGAGTCAGAATGCCTTGCTCGCGGACTGGCGGGGGTTTATGATGGCCCACAGCAGGGACAGGGTTGCTGGAGAAAAATAGTCCCGGCCGCGTTGGCCAACACAGCAAGGCTGCCCATTGTGGCCAGAGGGCACAGGCAGGACTCTAAAGTACATGACTATAAATAAAAGAGATAAACAACAAGGACCTGCTGTAGAGTACAGGGAACTATGAATATATACAGTATCCTGTAATAAACCATAATGGGAAAGACTATGAAAAAGAACATGTGTGTATATGTATAACTGAATCACTTTGCTGTACGCCAGAAACTAACACAACATTGTGAATCAACTATAATTCAATTTTTAAAAAGTAGTATTGTCTGGTTTTGAATTTCCTTTACTCCTTATTTTGGTGCCCAAGCCTAAAAGTCCTCCTTGGTGTCCCCAGACTCCTTTGGTGATTGTCCTGTCACTTACTGGAGCCTCCACTGGGTCCTTCTACCAACCCCTGCCGGTGGCACTGTCTTACTCTTCCTTTCATTAAAACAACCCAAGAAGTGTCTCACTTCCTGGGTGTAATGCACCCCCTCTTGTCAATGGTCCCCAATCCCAATGACACAAGGAAGTGCCTGGAGAGCTCATTTAAAACATCACCACCTGAGCTCCACCCCAAGAGGACCCATTTCTGTAGGTCTGCCAGGTGATCAGCAACGTTCCTAGAAAACAGAATCACTTTGTGTGGATGAAAAAGCTCCAAGGGTCAGGGGTGGGATGAGCTGAAGACCTCGGCCCCTGTGTTCTGGGCAGTGCGGGAGGGATTCACAGGCCAGAGAAACTTCCCTCCTTCTCAAGCTGTGCCAATTAAGGGGTTTAGCTGTGGGGTACAGATGGTCACGTCATGGGGACATCTGTGATCATTTCTGGATGTAATTCTGTGTGTGTGTGTGTGTGTGTGTGTGTTTATCCACCCCACACCCCCGTTCCCAGTGGCCTAGGGCAGCAGAGAGTGAAAACCCAGGAAATGTTGGGATAAGATGAAGCATTGGTAACATTCCATCCATTCATTTTGGATGGAAATGGGAGTTGAGAGAAACTCCTTTAAGAATAACTTGGGAGGGAGGAGCTTCAAGATGGCGGGAGAGTAAGACGCGGAGATCACCTTCCTCCCCACAGATACATCAGAAATACATCTACATGTGGAACTGCTCCTATAGAACACCCACTGAACGCTGGCAGAAGACCTCAGACCTCCCAAAAGGCAAGAAACTCCCCACGTACCTGGGTAGGGCAAAAGAAAAAAGAATAAACAGAGATAAAGAATAGGGACGGGACCTACACCAGTGGGAGGGAGCCGTGAAGGAGGAAATGTTCCCACACAGGGGAGCTTCGGGGCCGCGGAGGAGAGCTCAGTAATAGGGGTGCAGAGGGCAGAGCGGAGAGATTCCCGCAGAGGATCGGTGCCGACCAGCACTCACCAGCCTGAGAGGCTTGTCTGCTCCCCCACCGGGGCGGGCGGGGCCGGGAGCTGAGGCTCGGGCTTCGGTCGGATCCCAGAGAGAGAACTGGGGTTGGCGGCGTGAACACAGCCTGAAGGGGCTAGTGCACCACGGCTGGCCGGGAGGGAGTCTGGGAAAATGTCTGGACCTGCCTAAGAGGCAAGAGACCATTGTTTCAGGTGCGCAAGGAGAGGGTGTTCAGAGCGCCGCCTAAAGGAGCTCCAGAGACAGGCGCGAGCTGCGGCTGTCAGCGCGGACCCCAGAGACGGGCATGAGACGCTAAGGCTGCTGCTGCCGCCACCAAGAAGCCTGTGTGCGAGCGCAGGTCACTCTCCACACCTCCCCTCCCGGGAGCCTGTGCAGCCCGCCACTGCCGGGGTCCCGGGATCCAGGGACAACTTCCCCGGGAGAACGCGCGGCGCGCCTCGGGCTGGAGCAACGTCACACCGGCCTCTGCAGCCACGGGCTCGCCCCGCATCCGTGCCCCTCCCTCCCCCCGGCCTGAGTGAGCCAGAGCCCCCGAATCAGCTGCTCCTTTAACCCCGTCCTGTCTGAGCGAAGAGCAGACGCCCTCAGGCTACCTACATGCAGAGGCGGGGCCAGATCCAAAGCTGAACCCCGGGAGGTGTGCTAATAAAGAAGAGAGGGGGAGGTCACTCCCAGCAGCCTCAGGAGCAGGGGATTAAACCTCCACAATCAACTTGATGTACCTGCATCTGTGGAACACCTGAATAGACAGCGAATCATCCCAAATTGAGGAGGTGGATTTTGGGAGCAAGATATATTATTTTTTCCCCTTTTCCTCTTTTTGTGGGTGTGTATGTGTATGCTTCTGTGTGTGATTTTGTCTGTATAGCTTTGCTTTAACCATCTGTCCTAGGGTTCTGTCTGTCCAGTTTTTTTTTTTCTAATATAGTTTTTAGCACTTGTTATAATTGGTGGATTTGTTTTTTGGTTTGGTGGCCCTCTTCTTTCTTTCTTTCTTTATTTTATTACTTAAATTTTTTTTAATAATTATTTTTTATTTTAATAACTTTATATTATTTTATTTTATCTTTTTCTTATTTCTCACTTTTATTCTGAGCCTTGAGGATGACAGGCTCTTGGTTCTCCAGCCAGGCATCAGGGCTGTGCCTCTGAGGTGGGAGAGCCGAGTTCAGGACATTGGTCCACCAGAGACCTCCCAGCTCCACATAATATCAAACAGCGAAAATCTCTCAGAGATCTCCATCTCCACATCAAGACCCAGCTCCACTCAATGACCAGAAAGCTACAGTGCTGGACACCCTATGCCAAACAACTAGCAAGACAGGAACGCAATCCCACCCATTAGCAGAGAGGCTGCCTAAAATAATAATAAGGCCACAGGCACCCCAAAACAAACCAGCAGACGTGGACCTGCCCACCAGAAAGACAAGATCCAGGCTCATCCACCAGAACACAGGCACTAGTCCCCTCCACCAGGAAGCTTATACAACCCACTGAACCAACCTTAGCCACTGGGGGCAGACACCAAAAACAACGGTAACTACGAACCGGCAGCTTGTGAAAAGGAGACCCCAAACACAGTAAGATAAGAAGAATGAGAAGACAGAGAAACACACAGCAGATGAAGGAGCAAAGTAAAAACCCACCAGACCTAACAAATGAAGAGGAAATAGGCATTCTACCTGAAAAAGAATTCAGAGTAATGACAGTAAAGATGATCCAAAATCTTGGAAATAGAATGGGGAAAATACAAGAAACATTTAACAAGGACCTAGAAGAACTAAAGAGCAAACAAACAATGATGAACAACACAATAAATGAAATTTAAAATACTCTAGAAGGAATCAATAGCAGATAACTGAGGCAGAAGAACAGATAAATGATCTGGAAGATAAAATAGTGGAAATAACTACTGCAGAGCAGAATAAAGAACAAAGAATGAAAATAATCGAGGAGAGTATCAGAGACCTCTGGGACAACATTAAATACACCAACATTCGAATTATAGGGGTCCTAGAAGAAGAAGAGAAAAAGAAAGGGACAGAAAATATTTGAAGAGATTATAGTTGAAAACTTCCCCTAATATGCGAAAGGAAATGGTTAATCAAGTCCAGGAAGCACAGAGAGTACCATACAGGATAAATCCAAGGAGAAACACGCCAAGACACATATTAATCAAACTATCAAAAATTAAATACAAAGAAAAAATATTAAAAGCAGCAAGGGAAAAACAACAAATAACACAAGGGAATCCCCATAAGGTTAACAGCTGATCTTTCAGCAGAAACTCTACAAGCCAGAAGGGAGTGCTGGCACACATTTAAAGTGATGAAAGGGAAAAGCCTACAACCAAGATTACTCTACCCAGCAAGTATCTCATTCAGATTTGATGGAGAAAGTAAAACCTTTACAGACAAGCAAAAGCTAAGAGAATACAGCACCACCAAACCAGCTTTACAACACATGCTAAAGGAACTTCTCTAGGAAGGAAACACAAGAGAAGGAAAAGACCTACAAAAACAAATGCAAAACAACTCAGAAAATGGTAATAGGAACATACATATCGATAATTACCTTAAATGTAAATGGGTTAATGCTCCAACCAAAAGACATAGACTGGCTGAATGGATATAAAAACAAGACCCATGTATATGCTGTCTGCAAGAGACCCACTTCAGACCTAGGGACACATACAGATGGAAAGTGAGGGGATGGAATAAGATATTCCATGCAAATGGAAATCAAAAGAAAGCTGGAGTAGCAATTCTCATATCAGACAAAATAGACTTTAAAATAAAGATGATTACAAGAGACAAAGAAGGACACTACATAATGATCGACGGAACTGTCCAAGAAAAAGATATAACAATTGTAAATATTTATGCACCCAGCATAGCAGCACCTCAATACATAAGGCAAATACTAACAACCATAAAAGGGGAAATCGACAGTAACACAATCATAGTAGGGGACTTAAACACCACACTTTCACCAATGGACAGATCATCCAAAGTGAAAGTCAAATCTGAAAGTGAAATTAAGAAATCACTCCCATTTACCATTGCAACAAAAAGAATAAAATATCTAGGAATAAACCTACCTAAGGAGACAAAAGACCTGTATGCAGAAAATTATAAGACACTGATGAAAGAAATGAAAAATGATACAAACAGATGGAGAGATATATGATATACCATGTTCTTGGATTGGAAGAATCAACATTATGAAAATGAGTATACTACCCAAAGGAAACAAAAAAGAACAAAAAAACACTGATGAAAGAAATTAAAGATGATACAAATAGATGGAGAGATATACCATGTTCTGAGATTGGAAGAATCAACATTGTGAAAATGATTCTACTACCCAAAGCAATCTACATATTCAATGCAATCCCTTTCAAACTACCACTGGCATTTCTCACAGAACTAGAACAAAATATTTCACAATTTGTATGGAAACACAAAAGACCCCGAATAGCCAAAGCAATCTTGAGAAAGAAAAACGGTTCTGGAGGATTCAGGCTCCCTGACTCCCTGACTTCAGACTATACTACAAAGCTACAGTAATCAAGACAGTATGGTACTGGCACAAAAACAGAAATATAGATCAATGGAACAGGATAGATAGCCCAGAGATAAACCCATGTACATATGGTCACCTTATCTTTGATAAAGGATGCAAGAATATACAATGGAGAAAAGACAGCCTCTTCAATAAGTGGTGCTGGGAAAACTGGACAGCTACATGTAAAAGAATGAAATTAGAACACTTGCTAACACCATACACAAAAATAAACTCAAAATGGATTAAAGACCTAAATATAAGGCCAGACACTATCAAACTCTTACAGGAAAACATAGGCAGAACATTCTATGACATAATTCAGAGCAAGGTCCTTTTTGACCCACCTCCTAGAGAAATGGAAATAAAAATAAAATAAACAAATGGACATAATGAAACTTAAAAGCTTTTGCACAGCAAAGGAAACCATAAACAAGACGATAAGACTACCCTCAGAATGGGAGAAAATATTTGCAAATGAAGCAACTGACAAAGGATTAGTCTCCAAAATTGACCAGCAGCTCATGCAGCTGAATATCAAAAAAACAAACAATCCAATCCAAAAATGGGCAGAAGACCTAAACAGACATTTCTCCAAAGAATATATATAGATTGCCAGCAAATACTTGAAAGAATACTCAACATCATTAATCATTAGAGAAATGCAAATCAAAACTACAATGAGATATCATCTCACACCAGTTAGAATGGCCATGATCAAAAAATCTACAAACTATAAATGCTGGAGGGAACCCTCTTGCACTGTTGGTGGAAATGTAAATTGATACAGCCACTATGGAGAACAGTATGGATGTTCTTTAAAAAACTGAAAATAGAACTACCATACCACACAGCAATCCCACTACTGGGCATATACCCTGAGAAAACCATAATTCAAAAAGAGTCATGTACCACCATGTTCACTGCAGCTCTATTTACAATAGCCAGGACACGGCAGCAACCTAAGTGTCCATCAACAGATGAATGGATATAGAAGATGTGGCACATATATACAATGGACTATTACTCAGCCATAAAAAGAAACGAAATTGAGTTATTTGTAGTGAGGTAGATGGAACTAGAGTCTGTCATACAGAGTGACGTAAGTCAGAAAGAGAAAAATACCGTATGCTAACACATATATATGGAATCTAAAAAACAGAAAAAAAAATGGTCATGAAGAACCTAGGGGCAAGACGGGAATAACGACGCAGACCTGCTAGAGAATGGACTTGAGGATACGGGGAGGGGGAAGGGTAAGCTGTGACAAAGTGAGCGAGTGGCATGGACTTATATACACTACCAAATGCAAAACAGATAGCTAGTGGGAAGCAGCCGCATAGCACAGGGAGATCAGCTCGGTGCTCTGTGACCACCTAGAGGGGTGGGATAGGGAGGGTGGGAGGGGTGGAGATGCAAGAGGGAAGAGATATGGGGATATATATGTATATGTATAACTGATTCACTTTGTTATAAAGCAGAAACTAACAGACCATTGTAAAGCAATTATACTCCAATAAAGATGTTAAAAAAAAAGAATAACTTGGGAAATTCTCATTCATAATAACAATAAATAATAATCATAATAAACAACCTAGTGTTTTCTATTTACTTTCCGTAATGAGCAGTAAAAGGCAACAAAGAGGCAGCGAGGCATGATTTTGTTGGTCCCGGCAGCCTCCTCAGCACCAGAATATCTCTCCATCTTGCCCAATGTCATGGCAGAAATGCTGTTACTAAATATTATCTACTCTACTGACAGTGCCTATTTAGTCATTTAAACATGGCGTCTGATTCAGGACAGCGGGTGACATGCCCTAAATCACCAGCCCTTCTAGACCAGTTTCCTCATCTCCAGAAACCACAGAAATGCCCAGGGGATCCTAGCACATGAACTTCTAATTCCATAACTCCGACTACCCCGGCACCTGGAAATAGCCGGAAACCCCATGTCTTGATTCTATTTTTGAATCCACGATCACCACAAAATGATACGAAACAGAGTATGTATTTCTAGACTTCACCTCCTTTCACAAAATGAGTAGTTGAAAAAAAGTTTCTGAAGCTTTATCTCTCCGACCGGACAGGAGTGGAATTCATGCTCTGCAGGCGTCTTATTTACTTTTGCAGGAGGCCAGTGTGTTTTTTTCCATATCACATACCCAACACACTCCTTTCCTTAACTGATTCTCCACACTTGCCACACAATGTCTTTTTATTCATTTTTTTAACCCCAAAGAATACTGTGTTCCCTGCTCTCCTCATATTCACATTGGAGGATGCTGTCGGACAGAGGCGGCTATTAATACGTTCTGGATAACAAGCTCACAGCTCAACCCAAGAATCCCTCAGGGAAATAGAAGGATGGAAGAAATAATATCATGCTGGAAAGGTTAGGGGAGGTACAGCTCAGCCCACCCATCACACAGACATTAAAAATAAAATGAGAATAGATATCCTATGGTTCCTCAGCTTGGCAGAAGCAAAAGAAATTTAAAATATTATCCCTAAGCTCTAACAGCTTGACTCCAAAGAATGGCCTCTTTCCTTCCACATGATTGCAGCATCCATCCCCAAAGTCACCCTCCTGTGTGTCCAGAACCAAGATCTGGAGGGCCCGAGTTCCTCCTGGGCACTTGTCTTTAAACTGTCAGGGGTCAGTGATGAGGGTCACTTCTCGGGGCTCATTTTGGGGACTGGTGCTGGGGAATTCTGGAATAAGTAGGCTTAATTTAACTTCCAGCTGGGTAGTCGAGCACCAACTTGCACTTAAGGTTTTATGATGTCAGAGGCAGAGTCTGGCCCTGTTTGACCTACCTAGTTTCAAAGTCCAGCCCTGCTGCTTACTAGCACTTATATATTGCCTGACCTCTTGGTACCTCAGTTTGCTCATCTGTGGAATGGGGGTAAGGTAGAATCCACTCAGTGGATTTATAGGGAGGCTTAGGGTGTTAATGCACGGAAAGTCTTAGAACAGTGCTGGGCACAGAGACGTTAGGACTATTTGTTGCTAATGTTACGTTTACAATTTTAGAGACCCTGCACCCCATTTTATGGGGAAGCAACATGATTCAGTGGAGAGAACTTTGGGGCGGAACACTGAGAATCTGCAGCCCAGCTCCACCCTGCCCAGATATTCTGTTTGAGTGTAGGCACCTCCCCCAAACTTCTGGATCCCACACTAATCTGTAAAAAGGGAGGGATGATGCCTGGCTTCTGTGTGGATTTCGTTGAATTGCCACGAAACCAACAGTAGATGCGACATGCCCGTGGTTCGTAGAAGATCTAACACGTTACGATGTTTCTACACTCGATCTCTGATTCAGCTTTCTTTCCTTCCTGCCAAGTGGCTCAAGTCCAATTCAGGCATCAAATTGGACTGCAGAAGGTAGGGCGCTGAGATGTTAACTCATCGGGCTGCACCTCCATCCAGCTCACCGGGCCCAGCATTTTCTGGATTATTAGAAGTCTCATGAGTTTATTACAGAATCCCATTTTAAATTTATGTGGTTTGACTTGGCGTCTCTGATTGTGACATATGTCAAACATCAAATATGTCACTTATCACTGTCTGACACAATGTATAGTAACTTGCTCTTTGTTGGAGTACCATAATACACCTCTGCTCCTTGCTCTGGAAGGGAAACTTTATTTATTTTCGGCCTTCGTGAGGCTGGGGTGTAGGCGAGAGTCAGGGCTGGATATTAGAATCGCCCCTTTCCTGGAGATGGGGGTAGGTACCATATTTACAGCAGGACTGTTGGCAGAGCCAAAAAAGTGAAGAAAGAGAAAAAGGTAGGATGCTACTCAGATTCCAGTTTACACTATGCCCACACGGAGGAGGAAAACGTCCCAAACCGCGGATGCAGCCCAGGGAGCGCTGTGAGGGCGGTGGAGCGTCAGCCGTATTGATTCAGAGGCAGGTGGGTTTGAGTTCACTAGGGCCGGCGCTGTGCTTTCCATCTCCCATTTATCAGTTAATTCCCTACAGGTGCTCTGTGCTGGTCTTGTTTTGTTCAAAATACATCTTTTAGCCCCCTCAGCGAAATAGAGTGGAATTGACAAGAAGTTCTGTTAATTGCTCCCCGAACAATAAATCGCTCTGCCGCTGACCTGTGTTACCTCTACGTGGGGCGTGCATGCGTTTCAAGGGAAACCCTCTCAAGACAAATGGCACCAAGTGCTGTGATTACAGCTGAAACAGACAGGCAGGCAGGGCCGTTCTGAGCCTGGTGCTGACCGCTGGGCTGGCCAGAGCTTTCAAGAACAGCCACTGTGAGCGTGCTGGGGAGAGTGGGGGAATATTCTCCTCCCTCTGTTCTTTGTGTCCTCGGGAGAAGTGAAGGGATTAAGCCCAGAAAGGAGGGCTTCGAGTTCTCACTCATTCATTCATTCCCTCACTGATTCCTCAGACCCACGCTGACACCGGGCTGGCACGTGCCCATGTGGGTGACCAGCGTCGCCAGGCAGCCTCTGTCGGATGGGTCTGTCCCAGCTGCTCTTGCCTTGGCTACACCAGATGTTGACCGCTGTGAATATCGCCTGATGAATTAAATGTTGTGGAGCACCCAGTACTCTCCAAGCATAATGGAAAGCCCTGGAACTATCAAAACGAATGTCCTTGTGCTTGTCTTCAAGGAACATACAGACTAGTGGAGGACAGAGCTGCTTAAAGGGAAAAAAGACACCACATTTGATATAAGTAGAAGAAGTGCCAGGAAACAGCGTTTGAAGGACTGAGGGAGTCTTTCTAGAGCAGGACAGGGTGAGTGGGTCCTTGAGGAAAATAGAAGAAGACCCCGAATCACAGGAAAGCGTGGTCCGTTTGGGAAATGGCCCTGTTCAGTGTGGATCAGTGAGGGGGCATCGGAGTGGCCCGAGCTGCCCCTGGGGAAACAGCACGTAGCATAAGAGGGTTTGAATTGATTCTCACTATTCCTTTGCTAACATTTTAAGCAGCAGAGTGACAAGATCATACTTGTCACTCAGAAAGACCTCTGTAGCTTGAGAATAAAATAACAGAAGGGCAAGAGAGGGAGACCAGTTAGAAAATACCACTCATTCATTCATTCAACAAATAGGTTTTTAATACCTAGTGTGTGCCAGTGACAGGCCAAGTGCTGGAGATAACGTAGTGACCCAAACAGCTCACTAATGAGTAGGAGAGATGGGTTAAAATAGACACCAAAATGAATGTGTATTTACAAGCTGTAACAACCTAAATGGGATGGGAATTTGAAAAAGAATAGATCCGTGTATGTGTGTGACTGAATCACTTTGCTGTTCACCTGAAGCTAACACCGTGTTATTAATCAACTATACTCCGATATAAAATAAAAAGTTTAAAAAAAGGAATATTTGTCCCTGAGCAGATTAGATTTTTAAAAATTTTCTTCCTGGCCTATTCAAGGATAATAAGAAAATAAAAGAAAAATAATTTAGAACCTGAAAAAAACTAAGTGCTAGGAACGGAATTCCACAATGCTATATACAATTGTGTGTGGGGGGGGGGACGGGACTTCCTTTCAATGAGGGAACAAGGGAAGGTTTCCTTAAAGAAGTGGCATTCATTCTGAGGCCAAACTGATGAGTAGGATTCATCTGGCCACTCTGCAAAGCAAGACTGGGAGCAGGAAAACCCATTGGAAAGCTGACTCAGTTGCCCCTAGCAGGGGAGAGGTGGTGGCGTTGGAAGCATGGGGGAGACAGCTGATTTGAGATGTATTTTGGAGATAAAGCTGGCAGGACCGCTGCAACTTGGGTGAGAAGAGAAGAGGCTGTGAATCAACTTAGCAGGAGGTCCCATGGATTTGAAAGAGAAAGGAAAACCATAGGGCTTGATGATGAATGGCGTGGAAGTTGGGTCAAGAAAGCCAGAGATTTAAGATGATTTCTGGTTTCCTGACCCAGTAACTTGGATAGCCAGAGGCTTGCTGAACCATAAACCGTAGCCATAAAAAAGAATGAAATGATGCCATTGGTAGCTACGTGGATGGACCTAGAGATGATCATACTAAGCAAAGGAAATCAGAAAGAGAAAGACAAATACCCTATGATACCACTTATACATGGAATCTAAAATATGACACAAATGAACTTATCTACGAAACAGACTCACAGACATAGAGAACAGACTTGTGGTTGCCAAGGTGGGCGAGGGAGGCATGGTTTGGGAGTTTGGGTTTAGCAGATGCCAACTATTATACATAGAATGAATAAACAACAAGGTCCAATTGTACAGCACAGGTAACTCTATTCAATAGCCTGTGATAAACCATAATGGAGGAGAATATGAAAAAGAATCTATCTATATATGTATAGGACCTGTGCTTGTCTGCTGCGCACTGATGATGCCTTATAAAGAACATTTTCCTGCTATCTCTGTGTGTTTAAGTGGCCCACTGAAAAATAAGAAAAGGGTCCATGCTTGTCTATGGAATGATTTCTTCCCTGACGAAATCTGGAGAACAGTCAGATCTTTTCTGCTTTAATGGAGGATCATTGATCTGTTTGTGACTCAGGGAAACTTACCCACCAGACTCATCTCTCCAGCTCTGCTTAGGTTGTTGTTGTTTCCCTCCTGGGGGGTCAAGGAGTGTTTTGATTATATCATTCTTTCTACAAACTAAGGGAGGATATTAAAAGATTGTGGTTGATGATAGAGTTCCTTTTGCTATGGTTAACACTCAGTAACATTGGTAGAGAAAGACAAAAGGTGCTAATGAGATTCTTTCAAAAGGCAAGATAAAAGGAGTTTTGGCAGAAAGGAACTGAAGAGTTGGGTTTACAATTGAATAAAAGGGAGAAGAGCAGCAGGTGGCCACTAGCCTGCCTTCAACTGGAGTCCAAGGTTCTCGGATGTGACCGGTGACCATTCTCTGTTTTAGTTCAATTGCGCGTTTTATTCTTAAACAAAGGCAAAACGAAAGAAACCGCTTTAGAAGAAGATCAGGGTAAGAGAAAGGTATTAAATCCAATGAAAGCTCACTTTCCTCTTTGAGACATCTGCTTGCTCTGTGCCATCTTGCTGTATTGGGCTCAACCACTGGCCTTGCGGGCTCATAATGGGAGAAGCCAGGGTGAATCAAGTGAGGCAGAAGAAATCCAGGCAATTGGCTAACTGCTTCTTTTGTGCATCTGTACCTTGGCCATTTGATTTGTCACACCCAGATGTACATTAATAAGTTACAAATCACTACTCTCTGTGTGATGCTGGGCTGCAAAACTGAGGGAGAGAGAAAAAAATAAATCAAAGGAAATATCCTTTCCTTCATCGAATAGAGAGAAAAAATCCACTCAGAATAACTTCTAGACACTTCTGCAACTATTTCAAATGAAGTGAGCTGGTTAGGAATTGAAGGAGATAAGTTTAGAAAAGCAGATAGGGAGTAGACTTAGATGCTCTTCGTATTATGATTGCATGTAAGAGCAAGGGTTAGGCCCTTACCCCTAAGAGATGGGTAGATTGTATTAGATAAGGTCAACCACATGTGGAAAGCAGTAATTCCCTCTTTCTGAGCATCCTGAATTAGTGCCACCTAGCATGATCCTGAACCCACAGCATCTTGCTCAGCATCGAGCCAGTTAAGGAAACCTCAATGTCAAGTCTGCTGCACCGACTAATCCCCAGGTCCCCAGCCCGAAGGGCGTGCTGGCACAGGCCCATTCAGTGCTGCAAACGCTTCCTGGATGTCCTCTGTCCGGCAAGCAATCTGTGGGATGCTGCAGATTCAGATTTTCCTCCGGGAACGTGTCTCACCAGATCACATACATTTTCCAAATGATATTCACTTGAACCCTCATTCTGTCCAGTTACAAGAAAATCCATCCTTCCCCTCAAGAACATCTGGGAAGCCTCGGGAATTTCTTCGCTTCTTCATAATCTCTCTTGATTGCCAGCGTAGCCACCACCTAGCTCAGGACCGTCATGCAATCTGCTCCGTCCGCGGTCTACACTGGCTCTTCTGCGCGTTGCTGCCCTCCGTCCTGAGAGCTTCCCTCTGGCTGCTGCCACCTTTCCCTCTTCCTCAGTCTCCACCCATTGTGACTTTCCACCAGCCTTTCCTGAAGCTGCAGGAGCCAGGCCAGTGCACCCACATACCCTAACACAAGTGCACCACTAAAGTTTCAGCCCCTGGCCCAGGGGCCCTGTCTTGCAGGTTGGTTGACAGTAGCTTCTTCTGAACCCTTCAGAGGAATCCCCCAAACCCCAACCTTTCTTTGAGTGGTTTCACCTTATGGTCCCCTAAAAGAAATTTCACTGAAAGCTTATAATCCCACATTAGCATTTCCCCAATCCTGACTTATTTAACTTAAAATGATACCACGTGTAGGACATGGATTGTTCTCAGCCAAGGAACAATTGTTCCTTTTGCTATGGTTAAGAACAACTAAGAACAATTGTTCTTAGCCAAGTCCAGTGTGGTTCTTTCTATAGACCCTCCTTTAGCTTCAGGTGAAGCTTAGTCCTGGCCACGCATTCAGGTGTCTCCAGGCTTGTAGGTCCCGATGGCTGGGGGCAGCCTACTTGAGCTGGAACACTGGCCCACACTTGCATGCGCCCCTCTGCAGGACCAGTGACGGTCAGCTCAAGGAAGTCTGAATCCACAGAGGAAGGGACTCTTCTAAAGGAACAGAAGAGTTCCAACATCTAACTGAGCTTACGTTCAACTAAAATCATCAACATATCCATCCCCAAAGAGAGTACTGGGACTTCTGGTAAAGCATCGGTGATCAAGGACTTCACAGTGATGGCAGGGCATGTTTTGAGTTTATATAACCAAGAGATGCTTTGGGATGGTGACCCTGGAACAAACAACTGTGTTGTCTCAAAAATAGATTCCCGTTGGGATCTCTTTCAAAACAGAGAACTTCTCAGTCTTCTTGACAGCGACCAGGGTTCTTGGCCTTCTCCAATCAATAGACATTGACTAGAGGCCAGACAAGAAATTCAGGCAAGGCTTTACTGGGGCCCCTGCTGCCACAGGGGCGAGCGAGAACAAACAACAGGTTCCCTGGCCTGCTTGCTCCCTGAGTGGGGGCGAGCTTGTTCCGTATATGGGGTGAGGGTAGGGGTGTGTCCTATGGTCGGGCTGGAGCGGTGGCTTAGGTGGTTTGCCCACCCCTTAGGTGGTGCTGTGTGCAGGGGGCATGCACAGTACCCTGCTTTTGCTCTGGGCTCTTCAAAAGTGGCAGTTGGGTTTTTTGGTCTCTTTGTATCTTTTGTCCGGAATTGCTCCTAACTGCGCATGCATGCAGTTATTTTCAGTCCCTTATAGTTTCTTTGTATTTTGTTGCCTGAGGAGAGGTGTGTCCAGTTGAAAGCTCCGCAGCACTGCAGCAAAGGGTCCCAGCTGGTCTCATTCTCATGTCAGTCTCTCAAGAGTCCCAACTATGAAGACTTGGTCAGAAGTTGCAAATGGTCAGCCCAGGCATGGACTCCAGCAGGTTCATGTGTTCGAGCACTCCCAGCCCACTTCAACTACCCATGTATCTGGTATGTACCCTGATCCGGGTGACTCAGTCGTAGGTGCTGCCTTCAGGGGTTCTTCATCAAGGGGTTGGGAGGTCCACAGGGAGTGGTCCACACAGTGACGCCCCCTACAGCCTGAGTCTCCAGACTTCCAGCAGATGTTGCCAATCCTTCTCCTTGACTCTCTTCCTGCTTTGCTTTGGGGAACCATCAAACTAACAGCCCGTGTGGTCATGGCCAAGTCTTGGTTGCCTACCCATTGCCATCACCCTTGGCCATGCACTGACCTTGCCTGGGCACTTGGCCTTTGCTCTTGCTGGCACCAGCCCCTCTTTCACTCTTGTCACTGTGTCACTCCTTCCACCTGGGCTGGACTAAGCAGGGCTGCTCCTTGGCCAGTCCAAAATGTCCCTGCTCTTCTGAGCTCTCCCTTCCCTCCTGCACAGCAAGTTACAAAACGTTGTCTTCCTTATCATTTGAGTGTTTGCCCACCTGACCCCCCAGGAACTGGGGTGGGGGAGAGTGGTAGTGTCTGCTCAGAGCCTGGATGGGACAGATCTCACCCCTGTCCTTTTGGAGCTCTTGATACATTTCTTTAGAGAATTAGGAAAAATGCCAGCACACAGCCAAGCAGTGGTTCAGGCTGTTCCCATATTGTATGCCTCATCAGCCAACATATCAATTGCTGCCTCTTTCAAAGCATATTGTCATATTTTATTTGGGGTGAGATTCTTGCCAGATTCCTGTATCGTCTCTGAACAGCCTCATGAATCACCTTGTGGCTTTGGTCCACAGAGAAGTGCAGGCTAATTGCTGCATCTATGATAAGTGCAGGGTACAGCATCTCGGTATTTAGCCTGTATTTATCATCCCAGAGTCATGAATTCATGTATTTATTCAGCCATTGAAGGCGCACTTACTGTAAATCTACTATGGACTAGGCCAAGTGGTAAGGAGGGTGCCGGTAAGTTTGAGACATGGTTCATATCTTCTAGTAGCTTCTGATCCAGATGGCCAAGTTCACATTGAGATAGGTGAAACCATCCGTGCCTCCATCCTCACTAGCTGTGTGACCTTGGGACAATCTTTGAAAGCCTCTGGGCCTGAACTTCCTCAGTGAAATGGAGATTTAAAGTATGTGTGTCTCTCTGAATTATTGGGGAGAGCAGGTTCAAGTCGGTCAATACCAGAGGGCAGAATTGGACTAAATGGGACAAAATGGCAGATTCTCAAAATGGCAGAGGACAGTCTCAGGAGGGACCATCACCCGTGCCACCTCGGGCCCCCACGCTCAAGCCAGGTGGGTCTTGGTGGAGCTGCTGCAGTGAGGTCCCAGAACTCACCCCGATCCCCTGAGATGCCGTGAAGGACACCAGTAGACAAATTCACAGTGCACAGTGGTCTTGGTCTTTGGCTGGGTTTCTTTTGAACTAACAGACCTTCATTGGGCCCTTGCTATTGGCAAAACGCTGTGTTTTCTTCCCAAAGAGAGTGAACTGCTGAGGAGAGCATTGCCCCTGGGTGCACGGAGGTGAGCACTGTGCTGAGGAGATGGACACACCCCCCCGTGCAAGGGAGTGTGATTCAGAAGGAAAAGAAAAGTACTGAGGGGGTGAGTGAGGACCCCGGGAATCCAAAACTCTGGGCTTCCACCCTGGAATGCAGCTGCTGTGTTCTTCCACGTTATTTCAGGGCCAAGGTTTATGAGCAGAAAATGAATTCTACTGGGCCTTGGAGCAGGAGGGACATTTCAAGGGCCAAAGAGAGTGAGCTAGACAAGAAATGTTATAACACTGTGGTCTCAAATTTGAGATATATATGGACCCTATAAAAATATTTTGACCCTCTAGGGCTGACGTAAACTATTTTTATTGTAAAGCTATTGAAATATAAGCATAAAACTGAGTATACATTTTTTAGGATTACAGCATAGCAGATTTATAAATGATATATGAACTAAACTAGGAAACCAATAACATTCCCATCTAATGTAATTTTTTTGGATGGGTGATGTTTTCCTGAAACTAAATTACTCACAATGGACTTAAGAAGAGATTTATGGTTTCTTCCTGTCAACCTGTCTTAGGACTTTCCCCAGGATGGGCCATCATATGAGTGGCTGTCATTGTGAACCATCTGCTACAGGATGGTTAAAATCATGGATGTTAAAACCTGACGTTGTCGCTCAGGACTTAGTGGCCTTGGGCAGGTTAGTTGACTTTTGCGTTCCTTTCTGTCCTCATCTGTTGAGGTTAAGACAGTAGTGCTTACCTCCGAGGGTTTTAGTATGAATGAAAGGATGTGAAATAATTTGTATGTACATAAATGATGTAGATAAAGCACTTAGAAGAATGAGTGGTACAGAGTATTAAGCAAGATGATTATTAGTGTCAATTATGATTTTTAAATATTCCATTTTAATTATGATCTCATTTTATTTTAATTTTTTAAAATCAAATTTTTATTTTGGAGTAACTCTAGAAAAGTTGGAAAGACAATACAGAAAGTTTCCATATACACATTACCTAGTTTCCCTTAATGTTAACTTCTGACATTGCCATGGTGTATTTGTTAAAACTAAGAAACCAACATTGGTACTTTACTAGTAACTACACTCCACACTTTGTCCATATCGCACCTGTTTTTACACTAATGTCCCCCAAGATTCCACATTCCATTCAGTCTCCTCTTATCTGTGACAGTTTCTCAGTGTGGATGAAGTATTTTAAAGAATACTTGACTATATGATCTCATTTTAAATCAATGATGCATTATCTCGGTAAGCCAATTAACTAAAACCTGACCCCCAAATATAATGATGAAAATACCATTTAATAAAAAAAGTCATCATTGCACACTCGTCACTATGCTCATTGCCCTTGAATTGTCCCAAATGATGGACCTGACTCAGTTCTCTCCTCACGTTTCTCGCTGCCGGGGCTTTGATCTTCACCTTGTGCAGACATACCCACAAGAACAGACGCACAGCCTAAGAGCGTGTGATCCTACGTCATCATCATCCAGATAATGATAATAATACTTTTAAAAAGATGATAAATATATCAAGAACAGGGACTTGCCTGGTGGCACAGTGGTTAAGAATCTGCCTGCTAATGCAGGGGACACAGGTTCGATCCCTGGTCCAGGAAGATCTCACATGCCACAGGGCAGCTAAGCCCATGTGCCACAACTACTGAGCCTGTGCTCTAGAGCCCGTGAGCCACAACTACTGAGCCCGCATGCCACAACTACTGAAGCCCAGGTGCCTAGAGCCCGTGCTCCGCAACAACAGATGCCAGCACAATGAGAAGCCCGTGCACTGCAACGCAGAGTAGCCCCCGCTCGCCGCAACTAGAGAAAGCCCGAGTGCAGCAGTGAAGAACCAACGCAGCCAAAAATAAATAAATGAATGAATGAATTTAAAAATATATCAAGAACATAAAATTCTATAGAACTTAGGCCCTGTTTGAAATACATTGTTATAGGAATTCAGGAAAAAAGCAGATAGTGTTGTTTGGAGTAAATAGTCAAGGTCTTTGAAATATTGTCTAAGAACTCCAAAATGCTGAGGATCCAGCTGAGCCCTTTATAAGCGGTATTTTTTAAATCCTCAGAGACGCGGGGACATCTTCACGGTGGGAAACTGAGGCTGAGAGATTCATCTGTCAAGCGTCATTGAAGTAAATGGATGAGCCGAGATTATCCAGGTCACTGGCCTGCGAAGTCACTCTTCTTACCCATTATTTCAATGCCTCTCCTGGGAAGGGCATGGAAGAATAACACCTACGTGGAAATTGAGATGATCTTGGTTTCAAAGACCAAAGCAAACCTGTTGCCTCTGCCCTTCTTGGCCTTTGCCTGCCAGCAGGGGAGTCACTGTGTTACCCCACAGCGCTGAGCACAGGATGGCAAACTCCCCAGTTATTTGTTTAAACACTTTCATCCAATTCTTCCTCCTCCCAGCCCCCGCTGCTGGTACCCACAAATCAGACCTCTTTTTCTACGAGTTTGTTTGTCTGTTTTTTTGAAGCATAGTTGACCTACCACACTATGTTAGTTCCTGTTACACGACATGGTGATGGGATATTTCTATATATTACAAAATGATCACTGATAATCATTTTGATAAGTGATAAGTCTAGTTACCATCTGTCGCCACCAAGTTCCCAAACTTGAATTAAAATAAACGGAGAGGGAGAGGATGACACCCTTAACTGCGTTAAGAGCACATCTGATATTAATTCAGGCCTAAGGACGGTCGCAGTCAGTTTTCCAGAAATACATGTTGAAAAGTGATCACGAGCCTTCAGTTACTTGAAGCTTGCGTGTTAGTATCACTTCTTGGAATTCCTAAAAGAACAGGATAACGATTTTTTTGTGACTATTGACTGGGAACATTTATGAAATAACAGACACCATATTACTGCTAATAAGGCCACATTTAAGACAATCTGAGGCTACTATGGCATCGAAAGCCATGGTTCAGAATTTTCCACAGGTGGACTTTGACCTTGTTGCTATAACTGAGATATTGGACTTTTTTACTCTTCTCCCTAAAACTTTTCCAACCAATCATCTCAAGTGACCTCTGTTGTCTACCTCAAGGCAGGAGCTCATCAACATTAAGAAAGAAATATGAGGTTTGTTATGGTTGCCCTCTTAAAATCCTGCTGTACAGAAAACTATTTTTACTTTATTTTTTTTTTCCCCCTGAAATCTCTTTGTTAGTTTTCCTTTCTTAGCAAGAACTTAGCTCGTCACTCTCAGGCTCTGTGACCAGCTGAAAATGTACTGTTACCCTTACTGAGGTGGTCATAACTCAGATAGAAGACTGGCAATTTCTCCCCATTCTGCGATCTTTAACTTGGATAATCACAACAGGACCACTGAAGGAGGTGGTTTTATTTTGTTTTACCTGAAAAAAAATCGCGGTTTCCACAAATAAAATACACACTGTATAGGTGATGGCTGAATATGTCTTCAGTTTACACAAGAATGATTTTATCTGCAGCAGGAGAAACGTTTGACCGTGGGGTATTTTCACGGCAGTGGTTGTAAGACAATATTGCCTTTAGATTTTATTCCTCAAGATGAAAAGAAAATCATAGAAAGGGGAGAATTAAGAAAACTGTTGAAGAAGGACCCCAAACCCCACCCTCAAAATCCATGCTTTTCTGGGAGAGTTCTTTAATGTCATCAAGGAACTGATAATTTATAGGTTCTATAAATTGTTCTAGAACAAAGCTTCTCTCTTCTTTCCTGATGTTCGGTCAACCCTGTTACCAAAGGAGAGAGCACAACCCAACTCACTGAAATATGGAAGCAAACATCCTTCACGCAGTGTCAGCAGACAAAATGTATTTAAAAGAATAATATCAGGACTTCCCTGGGGGTGCGCAGTGGTTAAGAATCCACCTGCCAATGCAGGGGACACAGGTTCAATCCCTGGTCCGGGAGGATCCCACATGCCGCAGGGCAACTAAGCCCGTGCTCCACAACTACTGAGCCTGCGTTCTAGAGCCCTCGAGCCACAACTACTGAGCCCACATGCCACAACTACTGAAGCCCCCGCACCTAGAGCCTATGCTCCGCAACCAGAGAGGCCACCGCAGTGAGAAGCCCGTGCACCTCAAAGAAGAGCCCCTGCTCGCCACAACCAGAGAAAGCCCATGAGAAGCAACAAAGACCCAATGCAGCTAAAAATTAATTAATTAATTTTTAGAAAAGAAACAACTCATCTTTAAAAATAAATAAATAATAAAAATAACAAAGCAATGCCAAAGATCAGGCTCCAGGATTGTAAGTATGGTTTAATGTGAGAAGATCTATTAATAAAGTGTATCCTTGGGGCTTCCCTGGTGGCGCAGTAGTTGAGAATCCGCCTGCCGATGCAGGGGACACGGGTTCGTGCCCCGATCTGGGAAGATCCCACATGCCGCACAGCGGCTGGGCCCGTGAGCCATGGCCGCTGAGCCTGCGCGTCCGGAGCCTGCGCTCCGCAATGGGAGAGGCCACAACAGTGAGAGGCCCAAATACCACAAAAAAAATAAATAAAAAATAAAGTGTATCCTTTTGATAGATTAAATGAGAAAAATTGTATGATTGTCTTCACAGGTCAAAAAATAACCTTTATACCAGACCCAAAATTGTTAATAAAATAGATGACAAGATACTTTATTGTAAGATATGAGATATAAAACACAACCCACACATTTTATACACACACGCTAATCACACATATGTTTACATATCACACAATCAGTTCCACATATGTGCATATCATATTATACACATGTCATGCATGTGTATGGGCACATCAATTATATGCTTGTCCACACCACACACACATGTCAATCACATGTATATGTACATTGCATTCTTCACACACTTCACTCACGGGTACGTATACATCCTATTCCATACCTGTAAGCCACATAAGCCCTATTGCTGCATCAGAACAATAGCCTGTATCATATTTGATGGTGGAACATTAGAATAGACTACCTTTATCACCACCATTTAACATTGTTCAGGAAGTGCTACTTAATGAAATCAGAGAGAAATTTAAACCAGAGTTCTATACCCTGGTAAGACAAAAGCAGTTATTACTTTCAGATGATATGATTATCTACCTGGAAAACGCAACAAAATCCAGTGGAAAAACTCTTACAAACAGCAAGATAACTGAATAAACTGTTTGTTTACAAAATGAGCATACAAAAAGCAATAGCATTTTTAACTTATAAATTAGTATAAAGTATTGCAGACACAGAACAATATAAGAAAATGTCATAAGCACCTGTGTACCCACTATCTGGCTTAAGAAATAAAAAGCAGCTGATACAGTTGAAGTCCTTGGTATTCCCCTCCTGATCACATCCTTGACTCAGAGGTAATCTTCATCATGAATTTGATGTGTATCATTTTTGTGCAGTTTTTAATACAAGCATACCTTTTTTATAGGGCTTCGCAGATACTGCATTTTTTACAAGAGGTTTGTGGCAATCCTGTGTTGTCATACAATGGTTAGCATTTTTTAGCAATGAAGTTTTTGGGGTTTTTTTTGCAGTACGCGGGCCTCTCACTGCTGTGGCCTCTCCCGTCGCAGAGCACAGGCTCCGGACGCGCAGGCTCAGCGGCCACGGCTCACGGGCCCAGCAACTCCGCGGCATGTGGGATCTTCCCGGACCAGAGCACGAACCTGCGTCCCTTGCATCGGCAGGCGGACTCTCAACCACTGCGCCACCAGGGAAGCCCTAGCAATAAAGTATTTTTAAGTTAAAATGTATACTTTGCTTTTTAGACATAATGCTGTTGCACACTTAATAGACTACAGATTAGTATAAACATACCTTTTATATGTACTGGGAAACCATAAAATTTGTGTGAATCCACAATATCTCTGAGGTATGCCTGTGCTTTTATTAAATATATATGTACTTTTAACTTTCATTACTGTTGGTTTGATGACCATCAAAATGCATCCTAATGGAAGGGTTCTTTATCAGCTTGCCTGTTTGGGTCAGCATCATGTTTGCGGGGCTTCCCTGAGTGGATGCATGGGACTCTAGTGCATGCAACTCATTGCTGTGTATTAATCCAGTGCATGTATATAGCTCTACTTATCCCATCATTTGCTGTCATGAACTTTCATGTACATGTTCCTTTTCACAAATGTGAGTGTTCCTCTGGACCCCAGGGCTCTAGAGCATGCACCAGGAACTGGGGTGAATCCATATCTTCATCTTTTCTAGACAGAACCCAATTGCACTCAATTCTTGTTTGAACCAGAAGCGTATGCAAGTTCTCATTGTTTAATATCCTCTCCCAAGCACTTGCTTTTATTTAAAAATTTTTTTTTATCAGAGTGTGGTTGCTTTACAATATTGTGTCAGCCTCCAGTGCACAGCAAAATGAATCAGCCATACACATACAGATATCCCCTCCCTTTTGGACTTCCCTCCCATTTAGGTTACCACAGTGTGTTAGGTAGAGTTCCCTGTGCTATACAGTATGTGCCCATCAATTGTCTACTTTATACATAGTATCAATAATGTATATGTGTCAATCCCAGTCTCCCAATTCCTCCCTCCTCACCCCTTTTCTCCTTGGTATCCATACATTTGTTCTCTATGTCTATGTCTCTATTTCTGCTTTGCAAATAAGATCATCTATACCATTTTTCTAGATTCCACATATATATATTATTATATGATATTTGCTTTTCTCAAGCACTTGTTTTCATTAACCCAGTTTTTAACTATATCACCAATATACAGAAAATATAATGAAAATAAAATATCCCATTACAATAGCAGTGATAAAGTTGTTAGGAATAAAATTAACATGTCATATGGGGCAGGAATTATGTGAAGAACACTAAAACACTCTTTTTAAAGAATACAAAGACTTGAGTAAATAAAGAGTGATAGATACATTCTCTATAGCTGCAAAGACCTTATAGTGGAAAGCTGAAGTTTTTATCTAAATTATTCTATGAACTCAAAACCTAAAGTTGTTTCCCCCCAGGTATTTAAAAAGAATATATATAAGAAAGTGTCCATGATGTTTTAAAGAAAAGAAATGTGAAAGGGGGTGAAACTAGTCCTACCAGTTTTAAAATTATATTATTGCACATTTAAAACAGTACAGTGCTAATGTAAGAAAAGAAGATAGGTGACTGAAATGGTGATTCTAGAAAAAACTCAAGTGTATATGAAAAAAATGGCATCTCAATTATTTGAAAAAGAGATTTATTTTATAAAGGTCATTTGACATTTACAGCTAACAATTTAGAAATAAACCAATTTGGATCGCTTTGGCCATTATGTCTGTGATCCTGGGCTCAGAAACCGCCAAGAAGGTTTGATTGTATTGAAGTGAAAATCTTTAGTTAAATGATAAAACCTATGTATACAAAGAAAATAATGGAAAAATATTAACAAGGGATTAATCATCAAAGCACATAGAGTTTCTATGAATATAAGAAAAAGATATATATCAATAGAAAAACAATCCAAATTCACAAACAAGTAATTTATAAAAGAACTGTAACAATGTCAGTAATAAAAAATGCATATTAAAGCAATAATGAGATACCAGAAGATGGCTAAGTTGTGAGAAATAACAATTCTAAACTCACAACACACTTTTGGAGGGAAATTCATATATGTTTGAAAAGCCAAATTGTGCACACTCTTTGAAACGGAAATTCCATTTCTAGAAACTCATCACCAGGGAAATTGAGACAGGAGCAAATGTGTGGGCAGCAGAGCATGGAATGTGAGCATGCACACCAGGAGTCAGACAGACCAGAGTTTCAATCCCAGGAAGATGACTTTTAAACCTTGGCCTCTTCATGAGTACAACAGATAATAATTTATCACTCCCTAGAGTTGTTATGAGAATTAAATGAAGCAATGCATGTTGAACGCTTAACAAAATACCTGACATATTATAAGTGCTGTATAAATTTTCACTATGGTCATTGTCATTACTCTTAAGATCTATCTATATTGTGCAGCCCTTCAGTCTTTGAAATGATGATGCAAAGTAGTGTTTATTGACATAGGAAGATGTCTAAGATATAGTATTAAGTAAAAATGCAAATTATAAACAACAATTGTAATATGAAATACTTTTTAAAAAGTATACAAAATATTGCTGCATCAGTGTAAGGGATGCTGGAGATTAGCTATTTAATATGAATCTACCTAAATGGGCACAAAAATTTTGGAGTAAAAAATGAGCACAAAGAAAGGTATTTTATGACTTTATCTTAAAGATCGAACCTAAAACTTTTGAGAAATTTTATATTTTATTCTTAACAAAATTTAAAATATAATGGTAACTAAGTACTAATTTAAAAAATAATGGGGGCTTCCCTGGTGGCGCAGTGGTTGAGAATCTGCCTGCCGATGCAGGGGACACGGGTTTGTGCCCCGGTCTGGGAAGATCCCACATGCGGCGGAGTGGCTGGGCCAGTGAGCCATGGCCGCTGAGCCTGGGCGTCCGGAGCCTGTGCTCCGCAATGGGAGAGGCCACAGCAGTGAGAGGCCCGCGTACCGCAAAAAAACAAAACAAAACAAAACTAGTAAAAATAATGGATTCTGAACTGCGTTGACATGATTTTTCCTACAAAGTGTACGTGGACAACAACTATCAATATTAGGCACTTAGTATGTGCAGGCACTTTGTAGGCACAGAGGATACAGCAAACAGTGAATAAAAGAGAGGCTTGAGGAGACCTTCAAGATGGTGGAGGAGTAAGACATGATCACCTTCCTCCCCACAAATACACCAAAAATACATCTACATGTGGAACAACTCCTACAGAACACCTACTGAACGCTGGCAGAAGACCTCAGACTTCCTAAAAGATAGGAAAATCCCCACGTACTTGGGTAGGGAAAAAGAAAAAACAGAGACAAGAGAATGGGGACAGGAGGAGGGAGGGAGCTGTGAAGGAAGAAAAGTTTCCACACACTAGGAAGCCCCTTCACTCGTGGGGATGGTTGAGGGGGTGGGTCAGGGGGCAAGCTTCGGAGCCACGGAGGAGAACGCAGCAACAGGGGTGTGGAGGGCAAAGCGGAGAGATTCCCGCACAGAGGATCGGTGTCGACCTGCACTCACCAGCCCGAGAGGCTTGTCTGCTCACCCGCTGGGGCGGGCGGGGGCTGCGAGCTGAGGCTCAGGCTTCGGTTGGATCGCAGGGAGAGGACTAGGGTTGGCTGTGTGAACACAACCTGAAGGGGGCTGTGTTCCACAGCTAGCTGGAGGGAATGTAAATTGATACAGCCACTGTGGATAACAGTATGGAGGTTCCTTAAAAAACTACCAATAGAATTACCATATGATCCAGCAATCCCACTACTGGGCATATACAGCTCTATTCATTGCAGAATATTCATCGCAGCTCTATTTACAAGAGCTAGGACATGGAAGCAACCTAAGTGTCCATCAACAGATGAATGGATAAAGAAAATGTGGCACATATATACAATGGAATATTAGCCATAAAAAGAAATGAAATTGAGTTTTTTGTAGTGAGATGGATGGACCTAGAGTTTGTCATACAGCGTGAAGTAAGTCAGAAAGAGTAAAACAAATACTGTATGCTAACACACATATATGGAATCTAAAAAACTATGGTTCTGATGAACCTAGTGGCAGGGCAGGAATAAAGACGCAGACATAGAGAATGGACTTGAGGACATGGGGAGGAGAATGGTAAGCCAGGGAAAATTGAGAGAGTAGCATTGACATATATACACTACCAAATATAAAGTATAAAGCTAGTGGGTCGCAGCTGCATAGAACAGGGAGATCAGCTCGGTGCTTTGTGACCACCTAGATGGGTGGGATATGGAGGGTGGGAGGGAGGTGTAAGAGGGATGGGATATATGTATACATATAGCTGATTCACTCTGTTATGCAGTAGAAACTAACACAACATTGTAAAGCAATTATAGTCCAATAATGATGTTAAGAAATTAAATAAATAAAAATAAAATTAAAGGAAAAGAAAGAAAGGCTTACCTGGAGTTCATTTTCTGGAGGGGAAGACAGATGGGAGCAAATCAACAAACAAGCAGGTAAGTGCTAGGGGGAGAAGAGTTCCTGATGAGGGGTATAGAAGGTCCCTGGATAGAGGAAAGGGAAGTACTGTCTTATAACAGGAAGTCAAGAGATGACTTGCAGAAAATGGGGAGGTTGCCTGAGGAAAGGGAGCTCCAGGCAAGAGGATGGGCTGGTGCAAGGGCCAGGGGCCAGGACTGAGTCAGACTTGTTTGAGGAGCAGGACCAGGCTGGGGAGACAGGGAGGAATGCATGCTGTTCATTCATGGGAAGAAGGGGCAGAAACTCAAGAGAGAATGGTCGCCTGGATACAGAGTGGAAGAGGCGTCTCAGGGAGGAGGGAGAGGTGACTCCATGCTGCGAGAGAAATACATTAAGGACTGAGAAAGACCATTGGGTTAGAGCCCGGAAGTCAGTGGACAAGGGCAGCTTCCCTGGAGCCATGGTGAAGAAAGCCTTGTTGCCACGAGAGAGGAAGTGGAGATAAGAGTGGACAATTCTTTAGTGAGTTTTCCTATAAAGAGGAGCCGAGAAATGAAACAGAACCTAGAGATAAGAGTGAGTCAAAGGGACTTCCCTTGTGGCACAGTGGTTGAAAGTCCACCTGCCAATGCAGGGGACATGGGTTCGAGCCCTGGCCCGGGAAGATCTCACATGCTGTGGAGCAACAAGCCTCTGTGCCACAACTACTGAGCCTGAGATCTAGAGCCCATGAGCCACAATTTATGAGCCTGTGTGCCACAACTACTGAAGCCCATACTCCTAGAGCCTGTGCTCGCAACAAGAAAAGTCCCTGCTCACCGCAACTAGAGAAAGCCCACGTGCAGCAACAAAGACCCAATGCAGCCAAAAATAAATAAATTAATTAAAAAAAAAAAAAGAGTGAGTCAAGGAAAGGAAATTTGGTGGGGGGGAATGGGAGAAATAGGAATAAGTTTGCCTCATACTGATGGGAATGATCGAGTAGAGAGAGGAAAAGTGATGTCGTGGAGACAGAACACAGCTGGAGTGACATCCCAGAGCAGTGGGAGGGATTGGATCCAGGGCCCAGTGCTGGCTGGCCTTAGCTGAGACTGTGGACCCTTCACCTACTACATTTTTTTCCTCAAGTCTGGCTGCACCTAAGAATCACCTGGGGGACTTTGAAAAAACATCAGTGCCCAGCCACATCTCAGATCATTTAGAACAGTGCATTGATTTAATGAAATTAGGCATCTTCTGCCATATTTCCAGTTCTGCCTTAGAATCAATATGTATTTTATTTGAACAACCCAGAGTCAGTGAGAGAGACTGCCCAACAAAGATTCCCAATTGACGGGCCATGTTACTGGGGAGGGAGGCTCAGTGAGCATCAATTTCTTTACTGGTCATTTCATTAGTTGATTTTGGTGGTTATTGTTAGTTATGGCATATACTTTCTTTTAAAATATTTTGATTACAAGGAATCAGGTAATAAACTAGGAAATATATATATTCCTAGTTTATTCTTGTTAAAGTAAGAATAACAACATATTCTTTATATTCATCATATAATATACATATTATATAATGTATAATATATAATGTATAATATATATTATATATTATACTATATAATGTATAGTAAATGTGTAAATGTTATTATATATCAACATTAGTTTTTGCTGGGTAGGGGAATTACTGGTCATATTTTCTTTCCACTTTTAACAGCTTTTGCCATGAGCATATATAACTTTAATCACCAAAATAAAACCCAAATGAACCTATTTTTATTAAAAAGAAAGAAAGTATGGAAAAAGTACGGTGGTTCCTCAAAAAATTAAAAATAGAATTACCATATGATCACCCAGCAATTCCAGTTCTGGGTATAAATTCAAAAGAATTGAAAGTAGGCTCTCAAAGAGATATCTGTACACCCATATTCATAGCAGCATTATATATATTTTTTTCATTATGCCCCAAAGGAGGAAGCAACCCAAGTGTTCATCAACAGAAGATGGATAAATAACATGTGGTCAACAGATACAATGGAGTATTATTCAGTTTTTTAAAAAAGAAATTCTGACACATGCTACAATGTGGATAAAACTTGGGGACTTTATGCTCAGTGAAATAAGCCAGGACAAAATATTGTATGAGTCCACTTACATGAGGTATGTAGAGCAGTCCAATGCACAAAACAGAAAGTTAAATGATGGTTGCCTGGGGCTGCAGGGGAAAAGGGAGTGAAAAGCTGTTATTTAATGGGTACAGAGTTTCAGTTCAGCAAAATAAAAAAGGCCTGGAGATAAGTTGCACAACAATATGAATATACTTAACACTATGGAACTGTACATTTAAAAATGGTTTAGATGGTGAATTTTGTGTTCTGTGTATTCTATCACAATTAAAAATCTAAAAAAGAAAGGAAGAAGAAGGAGAGTGTTAGCTAGCTGTGTTTCTGGGAAGTGACTGTGCCTGAAGGTTCAGTTGGCTATGGGACATGGGGATTCTACAGATGTCCTCTGAAGGTCACCTTTAGTTTTGTGAATCTGTAAAATGTTAGAGTTCTTTCCTCACATTCAAAAAGAATTCAATTAATTAAAAGGATTTTCATAACATGATTTTTAACCTATAGTTTGAGTTCAGGTACTTCAAGAGCCTCCTATGAATACAAGTTTTAAGATTTGGTGAGTTCAGTCAGAAGGAAAAAAATGGATTTTAGGGGATTCATTTTCTATGTAATTTATTTTTCCAGTCTCTGGAGTACAGCGTGATTCATTTCAAAGGGGCTCTATTTCAGGCAATGTGGCTTTAAGTAGGACTTACACGAAATGAAGCGACCGCATCTAATTTATCATTCAGGAACCCAAACTTTGTAATTATGTGGCCAACCATTTCCAATCATGAGTCAGTTGTGAATCTAAATAGAAGAGTTCACCCACTGCAATTATATTAGTTCCTCTTATTGGGAAGTTGGTAATTACTATGATAGTCCTCATCACTGGCTCTCTTTCAAGTTTCAGAGGAAACTTCTGCTTGAGATGTGCAATCATACCTCCAGCCTCCACAGTCTGCTTGTTAACATCATGGATGGACCACCTCGGGACCAGAAGCACGATGGGTCTTCTCACCAAGGCATGAGGATGAGGTTCCCACTGGCTTCCCATCATAGTACCTGGAGCATAGACATTATTCAGAGGTTGCTCTTGAAAAAATGCATCCTCAAGAGGCCACACTCCAGTCTGTTGTTTACTGGAGCTTCAGACTAGGCACCAGCACAGTTTTTTTAGATTATGGGTTCGTGCTTGTTTGTGTGTTTTTTTTAAAGTCAGTTACTGAAACTTCAAAAGTAATAATGCTCCAAGTAAAAATCTAAACTCTGCAGAATAGTCTAAAGTCAAAGCTAAAATGTTCCCACTCTTCCTTCTAACTACCCATGATGTAATCATCATTAACAATTAGGTATGTTTTTCTCCCATACTCTTTTCTTTGCTTATACAAAAATATATATGAGTATTCATTTGATGTTTGCCACATCATACTAAGCATGGTATTTATTAATTTGCTTTTTTCACTTGACTATATCATCTCCTATGAACTGAATGCTTGCATATCCCCCCAGATCATATGTTGAAGCCTTAAACCCCATTGTGATGGTATTTGGAGATGAGGCCCATGGGAGGTGATTAGGTTTAGATGAGGTTATGAGGGTAGGGCTACAGTGATGGGATTAGTGCCCTTATAAAGAGATGATTTCTTTCCTTCTGCTAACGTTGGGGTTTTTTAATTCTTTTTCCTCTAATTGCTTTAGGTGCAAGGTTAGGTTGTTTATTTGAGATGTTTCCTGTTTCTTAAGGTAGGATTGTATTGCTATAAACTTCCCTCTTAGAACTGCTTTTGCTGCATCCCATAGGCTTTGGGTCGTCATGTCTCCATTGTCATTTGTTTCTAGGTATTTTTTGATTTCCTCTTTGATTTCTTCAGTGATCACTTCGTTATTAAGTAGTGTGTTGTTTAGCCTCCATGTGTTTGTGTTTTTTACAGATCTTTTCCTGTAATTGATATCTAGTCTCATAGCATTGTGGTCGGAAGAGATACTTGATACAATTTCAATTTTCTTAAATTTACCAAGGCTTGATTTGTGACCCAAGATATGATCTATCCTGGAGAATGTTCCATGAGCACTTGAGAAAAATGTATATTCTGCTGTTTTGGGATGGAATGTCCTATAAATATCAATTAAGTCCATCTTGTTTAATGTATAATTTAAAGCTTGTGTTTCCTTATTTATTTTCATTTTGGATGATCTGTCCATTAGTGAAAATGGGGTGTTAAAGTCCCCTTCTATGAATGTGTTACTGTCGATTTCCCCTTTTATGGCTGTTAGTATTTGCCTTATGTATTGAGGTGCTCCTATGTTGGGTGCATAAATATTTACAATTGTTATATCTTCTTCTTGGATTGATCCCTTGATCATTATGTAGTGTCCTTCTTTGTCTCTTGTAATAGTCTTTATTTTAAAGTCTATTTTATCTGATATGAGAATTGCTACTCCAGCTTTCTTTTGATTTCCATTTATATGGAATATCTTTTTCCATCCCCTCACTTTCAGTCTGTATGTGTCCCTAGGTCTGAAGTGGGTCTCTTGTAGACAGCATATATATGGGTCTTGTTTTTGTATCCATTCAGCCAGTCTGTGTCTTTTGGTGGGAGCATTTAATTCATTTACATTTAAGGTAATTATCGATATGTATGTTCCTATTCCCATTTTCTTAATTGCTTGGGGTTTGTTATTGTAAATCTTTTCCTTCTCTTGTGTTTGCTGCCTGGAGAAGTTCCTTTAGCATTTGTTGTAAAGCTGGTTTGGTCATGATGAATTATCTCAGCTGTAAGGCCAGAAACTATCAAACTGTTAGAGAAAACATAGGCAGAACACTCTATGACATAAATCACAGCAAGATCCTTTTTGACCCACCTCCTAGAGAAATGGAAATAAAAACAAAAATAAACAAATGGGACCTAATGAAACTTAAAAGCTTTTGCACAGCAAAGAAAAACATAAACAAGATGATAAGACTACCCTCAGAATGGGAGAAAATATTTGCAAATGAAGCAAATGACAAAGGATTAATCTCCAAAATATACAAGCAGCTCATGCAGCTCAATATCAAAAGAACAAACAACCCAATCCAAAAATAGGCATAAGACCTAAATAGACATTTCTCCAAAGAAGATATACAGATTACCAACAAACACATGAAAGAATACTCAACATCATTAATCATTAGAGAAATGCAAATCAAAACTACAATGAGATATCATCTCACACCAGTCAGAATGGCCATCATCAAAAAATCTAGAAACAATAAATGCTGGAGAGGGTGTGGAGAAAAGGCAACACTCTTGCACTGCTGGTGGGAATGTAAATTGATACAGCCACTATGGAAAACAGTATGGAGCTTCCTTAAAAAACTACAAATAGAACTACCATACGACCCAGCAATCTCACTACTGGGCATATACCCTGAGAAAACCATAATTCAAAAAAAGTCATGTACCAAAATGTTCATTGCAGCCCTATTTACAAGAGCTAGGACATGGAAGCAAACTAAGTGTCCATCAACAGATGAATGGATAAAGAAGATGTGGCACATATATACAATGGAATATTACTCAGCCATAAAAAGAAACGAAATTGAGTTATTTGTAGTGAGGTGGATGAACCTAGAGTCTTTCATACAGAGTGAAGTAAGTCCGAAAGAGAAAAACAAATACCATATGCTAACACATATATGGGATCTAACGAAAAAAAAAACAGTTTATGAAGAACCTAGGGGTAAGATGGGAATAAAGACACAGACCTACTAGACTACTAGAGTGTGGACTTGAGGATATGGGGAGGGGGAAGGGTAAGCTGTGATGAAGTGAGAGAGTGGCATGGACGTATATACACTACCAAACGTAGGGTGGATAGCTAGTGGGAAGCAGCTGCATGGCACAGGGAGATCAGCTTGGTGCTTTGTGACCACCTAGAGGGGTGGGATTGGGAGGGTGGGAGAGAGGAAGACGCAAGAGGGAGGAGATATGGGAACGTGTATATGTATAACTGATTCACTTTGTTATAAAGCAGAAAGTAACACACCATTGTAAAGCAATTATACTTCAATAAAGATGTTTTAAAAAAAGAGATGAAAGGACAGGAGCTTCCTCTTATAAAAAGGAGGTCAACTGCATGCTTTGAGGAGGACTTTCATGTGAGTCACATGGTCTCTCCCACCCCTGACTTGGGGACATCTTCAGACCAGGGCAGCCCCTCATGTACTTGCTGAGAATACCAAGTGATGGCAGGTGTATCAAGGCAAAGGGCAAGAGCACAGGACCCCAGGTAACTGTTATCCTCTGTGGAGTCAGGGTCCAGCATCCATGTGTCCAAGAAAGAAGTCAATGAAAAGGGTATGTCATAGCATTTGGAAATAACGTGTCTTAAATATGGAAGAAAGCGGTGATTGGTAAGGCCTGGGAGGGCAACCCGATTTCTTCTAATACAATACCCTGTTTATTTTAAGACACTCCCTGATTTCAGAGATGATAATTTTGAAGACATGCATCTTTAAATCACTACTTTCAATGATCTACCCTATACTTGGGGGGAAAATAAATAAAGAGATAAAACCAAGAACTCTTTGATTTTGACATTATGAAAAGAAGATTTATCTGCAAACAAGCACATTATTGAAATACACAGCCCTGATTTTCTAAAATTTCTCATCAGGTGAGCAAGACTCTAGATTTTAGCTTTCTGCTTCGTGCGGCTCATGACTGCCCTCTATGAATTTTAGCTGTTAGCAGAATCCACAGATGCCCTCCTTTCAACGTGGCAGTACAATGGACCACTGTTCTATTTTGTGAAATAAATTGCCAACCTGTACTGAATTACTCCTAGAATGATTTAGCTATACAGAACCATAAAATTCAGGACCAAACTCCAAAAAAAATTTTTTTTCTTTTTATCAGAGCTTTATTTTAGGTAAAAAAGAAATTTCTTTTTTGCTACTGAACTATAGTAGACTAATGATGACTGCTCATGACCTTGAAAATCATAAAGGTCGTGGGTGGTTTTCCCTAGGTGGTATGCCCACAGCCAAACAAATTTTGCGGTAACTACTTGCCCATGTCTTTTTCAGTCTCCACAAAGAATTGCATCATCTGACCTCCAAACCAGGAAGTATTAATTAATCTCCCTTTCCACACCCCCCAACCCCACCTCCTATTCCAGTAATTAGGTGGCCCTGGCAAAATTGTGAACTAAATGAATAGTGTCTCCATGGGTCTCTTCTCCTTCTCTTTTCAAATCTTCTTTATCGTTAGTCCTAATTTTCACCTTGATTTTCTAGACCCTCTGACATCCCACAGTCAGTCACTGGCATTTTCCTCCGTTCACTTTCCTGTTCACTTCTCATCAACCTCAACCTCCTGTCCTAGCCCTCGGCTCTTCTCCTGCTGGATGCTTCCAGCAAAGGTGTAAGTGATTTGATGCCTCAGAGTGACATCACGTGTTTCCTCTGCCAGAAAATGGTTCTATTTAACAAAGGAGATTAATAGAATGACCTAGTAGTTCTCAGCACTGTCTGTACATTAGAGGCACCTGAAGCACTTTTAAAAATTATCAAATGTCTATGCCCCCATCGATAGATGTTCTGATTTAATAAGTCCAGGGTAGGACCCAGATATCAGTATCTTAAAAATTCCTCTCCACACAACTCAAATGTAGAAGCAGGAATTGGAAATCACTGCTTATCCCAAGAGAGGGAGAACTCGGATGACTGCAGGCTGGCCCTGTGGTGAGTCAGACAGGAGACCCAGGATCAGGAGGATGCCTCCAATCTCTCCATGCTGGCAACTGGCTACTTCAGCCAAACACCTATTCGTACCCTTGTTGTTTATTGATAGAAGTAATTTCCTACAGGTCTCTTTTAATGACAAAAAATTAAAGTTTGCAGAAATTCTCTTTCTCTGACCAACTTCCCCAACGAAGACCTTTGAGTTGGCAAAAATATGGTCAGTCGCATTTACTTGACTAAGTAAAGTCAATGGAAAGGAAAAATGAGACCTTTACACCATCTCGTAGCTTGGGGCCTACAAAACTTGTCAAAATATGATATGTTGTGATGAAGGCACTTGCTCTGCGAGTATATTTATTGCTCAACCTGTCCCACTTTTCTTCCATCCTCCCTGAAGTTAGAGAAAGGGGAGGAACACACTTATATTACAGAACTCAGTCCCACGAGTTCTGTGTCTTCCGAGCCTCTGGTCATTCCATCTCTCGTGCTCAGAGCAGCACAGACCTCTCTATCTTCTGAGCTCCTGAAAGAAGCAAATTCCAAACTTTTTTTTTGTTTGTTTACCCCTCTTATCCCCGAAATGGGCATAAAAACAGACATGGTTCAGAGTAAGAGAGACAAGTGGATCTCAACTGAAACCCCTAGAAAACAGATATTAACAACATGACAAGAAATACAGTGAAGGAAAAGGAAGTTTAACTTTCCCAGCATCTCTGATTTCATCAAACATGTACAAAGTTATGTAAGCAGATTTGCCTTACTTTCAGTGACCTGTCACCTTTGCTAATAGTCAGATTATTTCTTCAATAGGAGACGGCTTGAAATGTTCTTTCCACTGTCTGTGTCAGCCCTACTGTCACAGTACATGAAAGTAAAACATGGTAAAGCTGAATTCTTTTTCACGTGATCTGAAGAAATTTTATATTCTGGATTTCCCTGCTAATTGATATTATTTGTGACCCACACAGATCCGTTTTAAAATTAGAATTACACACCATCCTGGATCAGCATGAACTGACAGTGTTGGTGACATGGCATTGCAGTCTTGGAATGTTTCCTGGCAGGTGAACTTGCTTAATGGCCCCAGTCAGGAAAACATGAGGGGTGTTAAGTGATCACGTCTTAAGTCCATGTATCCTAAAAGCATCCACGTGTAAACATTAAGAACAGAAAAAGCTCCCAGAAAAAAACCAAATGAAAACATAAGGAAGAAGGTTTCAAAGGGGGAAAAAAAAAAAAAAAGCTTTCTCCATGGTCTGAAACCTTTTGGCTCATTTTCAAATGTTTTATGAATTTCTGAAAGAGCCATTTTACAAAGAACCTTTTCTATGTTATTGCTCTGCTGTATCTTCTATGGCCACTCTGTTGACTTGGTACTAGAAGCTGTCACAAAAATATATGCCTGTAGCCTCTCTTAAAATTCGTGCAGTTGAGCTGGGTGAGTTTGGAGGAACTTAACTGTTAAGAATACTGGCTTTAAAAAGTCATACTGATAATAGCAACAAATTGTCCAACTTGTGAGCCTAAGTAAAGTCGATGGAAAGAAAAATGAGACCTTTACACCATCTCGTAGCTTGGGGCCTACAAAACTTGTCAAAATACGATACGTTGTGATGAAGGCATTTGCTCTGCGAGTATATTTATTGCTCAACCTGTCCCACTTTTCTTCCATCCTCCTTGAAGTTAGAGAAAGGGAAGAAACACACTTATATTACAGGCTTCACAGTTTGGATTGGATTGAATAGATGTGTTTCCTGCGTTCTCCTCCCAGACAAATCAGTTCATGCTCTGATCATTGCCTACGTGTTGGTTTCAGCTCTTTGTTTACGTTGACCCTGTACGTTGTACTCTGTGATCCCGGTCCTTTTCTTTGCAAGCACTTTGGTTGTTAAAGGTGTGTGTAGGTGTTTCAGGGACACATAAGGAGTGAGCAAGCTAAATTAGTGAGCTTTGGGGAGGATAAACCAACCAAGTTCAGAGGGAAGGGAAACAGCAGAGTCTATTTGAACATCAGGAAGAGAACCACCAAGCCTGGCCCTGGTCCCCGCTACCTATGTCCTTAATCTTCGTCTCAGTGAAACATCATCAAAGAGACTTTCCAACATTTAGATTCCTGACACCATAAGCTGATTAATCCAAGAGCTTCTGATTGTTCATTCTTGTCACTTTTTTCTTTCTAATTACCAATCTCTTCTTTGTCTTCAATGGGAATTTTCTTCTCTATTACCTGAGCTGAACATGCCATCCATTTTAAAGGCTCTTTTGTAACCTCAAGTGTCAATCACATGGGAGCGAGTGGGGACTCTGAATAAGTTAGGTGTTCCTGGAGTTTCTAAATAATAATGCTTCACATCTGAATAGCAGGTTACAGTTTACAAAGCACTTTTACACCCAATATGTTGATTCTTACCATGACCCTATGAAGTAGACAAGGGAGCCACTGGAGAAACTGAGGCCCAGGGAGGTATGTCCAAGATCAGGTGGTGCCTGATATTACCTGTTTCCAGTGCCCTTTTCACTATGCCAGTCTCCCAACATAATAAGGCAGAATAATCTGACAGTTTGATGGCTGCTGTTTATTAACATCCTGCTGAAGGTCCAGGAGCAGAGACAGAGTAGACCCATAAGTTACTACATCAGATATCTTTATTTTGCTTTCCCTGAACCTAACAGAACTAACTCTTTGGCAATGGATAAGAATTTTAACCATTGATTAAAAAAAAAATTAAACTTGTACTGAATTTAAAAAAAAACACATACACATACATGGTTAAACTCAGTCAGTCATCTGTGAAAGAACACATTTCATCAGTGTTTCAGCTACAGCCTTCTAAAAGAGTCATTGTCCTCATAAAAACTCACAGTGAACTCACCCCACACATTTGCCAGCAGGACTTCTAACCATTCCCACTGTCACTGGTAGAATACACAGCATCTGCTTCTAGTAAATGTGCTCTAAGTTCACCACAAAGAAATGTTTCCTATAGAAAATTAAAATTAGGAGAAAGAGAAAAACCCTACTATGCTTCCTGTTCATCTTACCAGCTACTTTTCACCAAGCCTGCCCAGCCATGCAGAGGTACAAAGCCTGCCCATCAACCCATGGGTGTGAGCAAATAGGCTTCATATCCAAGTCAGGACCCAAAAGAGCTACATCAGGATAAGACCACGGGCTGGGCTAACAGGATGAGCTGTCATGTGAATACATATAGGCTCTAACTCTCCAAAAGAGCAATTGCTCAGATACACAATAAGAAGACATGAATCCACAGGAGTAAGTGGGAGAAAAAAAATCCAGGATTTCAAGTCAACAGTGAAATCACAGTAAGAGGCAGCATCCTGTGATCGAACACAGCATGGTTCTGCCTGAATGGAAGTCATGTGTCCCGAACACAGAAGGTGAGCCTTCCTTCCCAACAGGACCTGACAAGCTGTGCTTGAGGGCTGGGTTTGCTTTTCGGTGTCCCTTTTCGGAGCAGTACAGTCAAGACAGGAGGCATTCAGGGAAAGAACCAAGCTCATCAGGTCATGCCTGGTACATTGGCGATGATAAATATTTGTTGAATGACTGATACACGAGAAGTAAATATGAGGGACTGTTGAAGGAATTGGACCTGCTCATTCTGGTCAATATAAGACTTGGGGAAACTCAATAAAGAAATGATGTACTCAGGTCCTCTGAGAAGCCAATGCCAAGGCATGTGTAACGTGCAAGGATTTTATTAGGGGAAGTAGCCTGCAGCTCCATAGCTTAGGTAAATACACAATACAGTACATATGATGCCCATGGATTATTTACACGTGTGCTTAATTTTTTTAATTTTAGGATTTTCTATTTAATTTTTTGTTTATGAATTTTAGCTAAATTTTGCTGAGGCCAAAGACCATATATTATATAATTTTGATGTTTTGAATTTTGTTGAGATGTTCTTTATAGCACTGCATATGAACATTTTGGGTAAATATTTCTCATGTATTTACCAAAAAGTGATGAGTAATATAGTATAGTTGTAGTGTAGTGTTGTTTATGTGACAACTACTTCATATTTGTTACTCATATTGTTCCTATCTCTGTATCCTTTTGTCTCCTCTATGTGTGCTATCGTGTTAAAACCTCTGTGATTGCACTTGTCTATTTTTCCTTCCAGTTTTGTCAATTTTTGCTTTTTATATTATGAAGCTATGTTATCAGGTACATACTATTTGTTTTACCTTCCTGGTGGATTGATCTTTTTGCTTTATAAAATGTTTCTTTTTATCTCTAGTAGCACCTTAACTTAAAAACTGCTTTAATACTAATATACCCACAACAGCTTTTTTGGGGGAGGGGTTGGTCAGTATTAATATGGTCTATTTTTTCCATCCTTCTCTTTCAGCTGTTGTATGTTCCTATATTTCAAGTTGGCCGTTTGTAAACAGTATTAGTTAGGTTTTATTTTCTTAATACAGTCATAATATTTTTTATGAAAGTATTTGATCATTTTCCTTTAATGTAATTACTGATATATTTTGATTTATAGATACCACATTCTATTTGTTTTCTATTTGTCCCAGTTGTTTATGTTTCTTTTCCTGTCCTTTATTGTTTATTTTGGAATTTTCATATATTTTTAAATTATTCCATTTATCCTCTATTAATTTTCTAGTTGTATATTTTCTACTATTCTTTTATTCTTACTCTAGGGATTACAAGGTATGTCCTTAATTTAGTAAAGTCTACAATAACTTAGTAGTGATGAATTATTACATTAGTACTGTATTAGTCTAATTCCTGGACAATGAAAGCACATTAGAAAAGTTTAACTTTTAACATTTGCAACATACTATCTTTTGTGTTGTCATTGTATATTTAATTTCACATATATTTTAAACTTTATAAGATATTATTATTATTGTTTTACATGGTTAGTATTCATTTGGATTTATTCACATTTTATAATTTTTTTCTTTTTATTTCATCTTACATTTCCTTGCTTTCGGTTCAGATCATATTTCTTCTCCCTGAAAAAAATTCTTTTAGGTTAGTACAGGTCTACTGGTGAAAAATATTTATTTTATCCTAATTTTGAAGGATATTTTCATTGGGTGTTGAATTCTATGGTGGCACTTACTTTCTTTCAGTACTTTAAATGTCACTACATTGTGTTTGGGCTTTAGTTGATTATAGTAAGAAGTCAATTGTCTATCTTCTTGTTTTGGGGAAGATAATATGTTTTTCCATTCTCTGGCTGCTTTTAAGATTTTCTCATTGTTTTTGGGTTTCAGCTGTGATATGCTTAAATGTAATTTTTTATGTATTTTAATTGCTGAACTTATATTATTTTAAAAATCTATAGTTTGATTTCTTTCATCAATTTCAGAAAAATTCTCAGCTATTACTTCTTCAAATATTACTTCTGTCCTATTCTCTCTCTCCTCCATTTCTGAGATTCCAGTTATACATATGATAGGCCTTTTCATCAGGTCCCATAACTCTTATTTCTTACCCTCTTTTTCATTATTTCCTCTTTTTTCCTCTCTGTGATTCTGTACGGACATTTTTTTAAAGACATGTCTTCTACGTCACTAATTCTCTTTCTAGCTCTGTATAATCTGCTTCTGAAATGCATCTGTTTTGATCTTAGTTTCAGTTATTGCATATTTTAGTCCTAGAATTTCTTTTTGATTTTATTTGAATAGATTTCAGTTCTCTGATGAAGTTCTCCATATTATCATCTATTTTCTTGAAACTTATTAATAACAGTTAAAGCCCACATTTCTTAACTCCCTTTTACTTGGATCACCTGTGGGTATATTTCTATTGTATTTTGTTGTCTTTGTCCTGCCTTTTGATATATCCTATATTTTGATATGCCTTACAATTTTTTCTTGAATGCTGGAAATTCATATATATTTATACACATTATGAGAAATTGTAGAGGCTCTGGATAGTGTTACCTTCCTCTGGAGAGGTTTCTCTTTCACTTCTGATAGGCAAAGAGGGTAGGAACGTATCACTTTTATACAATTGGGGATTAAATTGATTATAGTCTAATTGTTCACTCTTTGTAAGGTCTAGTCTAGTTATGGTTTGCCCTTACTTCTAGGGTATAGTCCTTCAGGGGTCCCAACTGAAAACCTGCAATATTTTCCAGGACTCCACCACTTTGTCACAGATTCAGTCCTAATTTTTATTTCCCCAACACCATGCCAATAGCTCTACTTAGTTTCTTACCTTTTGTAAGCATTTTTTGTCATCTCAGTTTTCCCACATTTTTGACCTGCACACTTCACAGTCAGAGAATGTTTTGAGGGAGAAGTGGCTCAGACTCTTGTGCTTAGTTTGCTTTACTTTCCTTTATCCAGTCTCTCAAGCACTGGTCCTTTGATGGGCCCATGTGTCAAACCTCCTTCTCCTTCCTCATATAAAGATGCCAGTCATTGGATTTAGGGCCCTCTCTAAATCCAGGATGATCTCATACTGAGATTCTTAACTAATTACATCTGCAAAGACCCTATTTCCAAGTAAGGCCACATTCACATGTATCTGGGATTAAGACTTAGACCTATCTTCTGGGGGACACTCTTCAATCCACTGCACCTACATAAAAGTTAAGCAATGACAGAACAACTGTGTCAAGAAATATGCCCTCCTGTGCTACACTGGAAGAGCACGGTAGGTGCCCAAGAATCACACCCTCCTTAGATTGTCTACAGCAACTTAAAAATTTCTGATAGGAAAAGTGCTGGGTGATGTTTCACTTCTTACTGAGATCAGTTTAACTAGGAGGCTGGTCTCATGTCAGATGGAGGAGCTTCCTCAGCCTCATCTACTGCAAACTGTTGTGGCTCCTCACAAGGCTGGATGTGGTTCTATCACATACTGCACAGAATAGTGATTTCATCCAAGAAGAAAAGGCACCTGCAAGCCAGGCACCAGGCCTGGCAAAATAGCAAAACCCAACCTTGTGCTGTATCTCTTATGAACACCTACTGTTATGGGGTGAATTGTGTCCCTCCAAAATTTGTATGTTGAAATCCTAACCACCAGTACCTCAGAATGTAACTTTATTTGGAAGCAGGGCCTTTACAGAGGTAATCAAGTTAAAATGACTCATTAGGGTGGGCGCTAATCCAATATGACTGCTATCCTTATAAAAAAGGGAAATTTGGAGACAGACATGCACACACTGTGAGAATAAACACTATGTGAACATGAAGATAGACACAGAGGTGATGATTCTATAAGTCAAGGACCATGAAAGTTTGCTAGCCAACCACCAGAAGTTGGGGGAGAGGCATGGAACAGGTTCTGCCTCAGAGGCCTCATAAGAAACCAACCCTGATGACACCTTGATCTTGAACTCCTGGCTACCAGAGCTGTGAGACAATAAGCTTATGTTGTTTAAACCACCCACTTTGTAGTACAATTGACCCTTGAACAATGCAGGGATTAGGGATGCTGACCTTCCATATCCGCATAGAACTTTACAGTTAGCCTTCATATCTGCTGTTCTGCATCTGCAAATTCAACCAACTGTATTGTGTAGTACTACAGTATGTATTTATTGAAAAAAATTCATGTATAATTGGAATCACAGCAGTTCAATCCCCTGTTGTTCAAGGGTCAACTGTACTTCATTATGTCAGCCCTAGGAAAGGAATCATACATACATTCATCTTTTTCTAAGAGTAGTCAATTTTTTTCTCATCAAAGTAATATGGCAAAATAATAAACGTTCAGAAATGTATAGGCAGAGATATATGTTTCCCCTCTGTACATCTTTTAGTCATTCTGATATGGCAACATGTTATCATTGTTGACATGATGCCAGGGACTTGCCAGGGGCTGTTCTACCAGCTGTCACCAAACATGAAGTTCTCACATCTCCCCAACAATGATGGAAGTGGCTCATGGTGCATTTGTAATTCTGGAGGTTAACAGATTTTACCAGGTCTGAAAGGAGGGAATTTTGCACAGTTCATGCCGTAAATTAAATTTCCAAAAACACTGGAAAGCTATCTCTTACTGCCAATGATAGGTTTGCCAGTAGAGAGGCAAATAATTAAAACAGTCCTAATCCTGATAGTTTATTTATTGAAAAGTCAGATTTAGCCAAGGCTGGCAGTGGTTTATAGTCACTTCCAGAATAAATGACAAAGAGAATGTACTGTCTATTAACTCTAAAAGTTAAAAACTGTAGTTGTGAAACAGCTGACATGGAGATTCAAAGAAGGAGGTGTGGAAGTGGTGATCTATTTTTGACACGTTAAGACAGTGGTAGAGCTAGAAGTATCCATCTCTGTATATGGCAAGTTCTTTCATATGCAGTAAAAGGCTGCAAAGACCATTCAAGGAGTCATTTATCTGCATCCAGATTTCAGGACCTGATGTGTGTGCATCACCTTCAATGATTGTTTATCTCATTTTTTAATGTCTGTTTAGACCATGGGCAGCAATGACCACTGAAAAACCTCCTGAAATCAAGGGTCAGGAAGACCAAGAATCAGGTGAAACTTGCCTTGTGCTGACACCATGTCCATAACCTCTCACTATTGCATCTCCCCCATTTTAAATCTCTGTGGAACATATCATTGTCTCTGTATTTTACTTAGCAAGAGGAGATGACGAAATGGATGAAGAGTATTCTTCTCTCACTTTCATAAGCTAATGCTTCAAAACCATATTATAAGCAAATATTAAAAAGTAAATAATATATAGATAAATAAAATAAATAATATATAATAAATAAAATATTCATAAATAAAATAAAATTGCTAAATAATAACAACTTAGGCCCCAAACATGCTTTCCCATCCACATTTACTGCTCCCTATGCCCAGACCTACACAGAGTGGTCTGGAAGGGACTTCAGGCCACATGGGCCAAAGTCAGCTATTTCAGCAGGAGTTTCCTCCTTACACACTAGGAATTTTCAACAGATACCCTAAGCTCTTTCCCTTGTTAAGCCTGAGACACTACAAAGTTGTGAAGCAGGGTTACTGGGTTATTCATTTAAACAGAGGAATATATAATTTTCCTTTTCTGAGCAGCCCTTTGAAATTTCAAGCTCCTGATTATGTAAACACAGAAATACATTATCTCATATGTATATATGAAATATATATACACATATATATTTATTGATGTGGGTAATTGGTTAAGGTTTGAATCATTAATAACAGTTCTACTGTTCAGTATTTAGGGGAAACCATTCAATGCCATTTCCCCCAGCCTTGGTTGAAATTTATCTCTACGAGACCATGATGAGAATTCAGGAGTTAGGCTTGAATCGTGCTAATGGGGGCTCCAGAACCCATTTTCAAAAGCCTGTGAGTCATCACCAAGAAAGCATGTTAAAACTATTGGTGCCTTACTAAGTGAAGTAGGTCAGACAAAGAAAGACAAATATCATATGATATCACTCATATGTGGAATCTAATTTTAAAAAAAGAAAAAATACAAGAGAATTAATTACAAAACAGAAGCAGACATATAGATATTGAAAACAAACTTATGGTTAACAAAGGAGAAACGAATCTGAAAAAGAATGAATATATGTATATGTATAACTGAATCACTTTGCTGTACACCTGAAACTAATACAACATTGTAAACCAACTATACTCCGATAAAATTAAAACATTAAAAGAACACTATTGGGACCTTACAGATTCGATGAGAAACAAGCCTGTTTATGAGAGCTAAGGGGACCGATGGGTTTATAGAATGGTACCTCAGGAGATAGGGATGCTCCTATAAGAGGGTAGAATTGGAGACCCCACCCTGCTTCTTCCCAGCACCACCCCCCAGCCTTTGCTGAAGGAGGCGGGTTGCTCTCTGGGGTGGACACATCTTTAGACTCAACCCCAGAGACAGCCCAGAACAACATAAAACTGTCCCTCTGTGTTACTTACCCATGCCACCTCCATCTAGCTAATGATTTGCTATAAGCATTGTACTATAACTTCAGTCATTGCACGTTCTTGTATATTGTGTCTGGTTACACTGGGTCAGTGGCTAACTGCTCAGCCTTCTTCGTACCTTTCAGCCAAAGATACGCTTTGCTTCTCATCTTGCTTTACGGTAACATGCTTTTCACCTGTTCAGTTTCCTCTGGTGCTGTTAGGCTAGGCTGCAAACCCCGACAAATGATATTATTCTAGAATACATTTTTTTTTGAGAGGAAAAATGGAATCTGAGTCTGAAAGTGTCCTGACTGGTACTCGCCTTTAGAATTGTGGGTTCATTGGTCTTCGGGAAAGTTAGAATAGAGGATTTGTCTTTAGAACTCCAAAGGCCCCATCCATCTGAAAGCCCATCATTAGAACAAATGTAAAAATCTTGTTTTTATCTTAATTTCTGTACCTGCAGGCTGAGTATCCACCATATTAAGTCTGAGATGACTCTCACATGAGAGGGAAAATTATTCTCCATTTAAGTAGCAGTTTAAACTGTTATGTCAAAAATTATTGGGGATCCATAACTAAATTTAAAAGTCCCTTTTTGAGTGTGGTCAACTATGTTTATTCTTTTTACCTCAAAAGCTTATGAAGTAACTATTAAATAAGTTTTCTCAAATAAAACAAAACAAAACTATAAACTTACAGTCTTTCCATGGTCACCATTTTAAAAATTCTAAACGTTCTTCCAGACCTTTGTCCATACACATATTTATTAATGCAATTATAGTCTATAATCACGGTCTATTGATTTATTTTTAATTTTTCTTTTTCATTTAATACGATTAAGTGAAAAATAGCTATTTTCTACATTTCAAGGTGGCCATCTTAATTACACTTTTTAATCAAAGAAGAAGGCTTCAATGTGAGGGTGCAGCATCATTTCCTAGAAAGAACGTTTACCGTGTTTTTCACCCCAGCCCAGCCCTTTCTTGGTCTCCAGTGGGGACAATGCTTCACAGAGCCTCTTCCTGCAGGCACTGCTTCCTCCTGTGGACGTATGTTCTTGGACTGTGCTCTCTGGAGCGAGGGAGGGGCTCGTGTCCTCTGGGGTGGGGGGAGGGAGACCTGTCCCTTCCAGGGTGTGATGTGATATTCTTGGGCTCCCTGTGGAATCTCCAGTAAAATCTCATTGCTCACTAATGCCTGGTGCAGTCACTTTTCTTGTTGAAGAATGTGAGCCCTGAGTACAACCTTAGGTTGGCACCAGATGGTCCCAAAGGACAACAGCCATGTCTGGTTCCCTGGGTACAGGTCCAGGATCGGGAGCCCACTTTGGCCCCCAAGCAACACTGTAGGGTCAGCGATGCTGGCACCGTGGGAGATTTTGTATTTTGAATTTAGTATGATCCTCATGAAATATTTCCCTTTGTTTCTTTACAGTTTGGCCACATTTACACTAATTCAGTAGACATTCATTGAGTCCTTGCTATGCTTTAGGTGCTAAAGGGATAATAAAGATAAAGGTAGCTAATGCTTGTATTTTTCTTTGGAGCTTAAAAATGATGTTGCATATATTCATCTCCTAGATACAATATAGACTCTGTTCTCCAATAAATTACGGTGACTTAATAAAAATGCCTTGTGTACCTGAAGTCAGGAGTTTGAGAAGAATGAAACCGTGCTGAGAGGTGGAGGGTTTAACCTCACCACGAGAACAGGCTTTTATTTATTTATTTTTATTTTTTGTGCTAGGCGGGCCTCTCACTGTTGTGGCCTCTCCCGTTGCGAAGCACAGACTCCAGACGCGCAGGCTCAGCGGCCATGGCTCCTGGGACCAGCCGCTCCACGGCACGTGGGATCTTCCCGGGCGGGGGCACGAACCCGTGTCCCCTGCATCGGCAGGCCGACTCTCAACCACTGCGCCACCGAGAACAGGCTTTTAAATGCATAGGAGATAGTTCTTCAAAATGGCAAAATGGATTAGACTTAATACTTCCTGTTAACGAAGGGATTCTGAATGAGTGGCCAAGTACTGTTTAATAGAACAAGACAGATACTCTATTCAGAAAAGTAAAGAATCGAAATGACTGACAGCTCTGCTTGCTTATTTTTGTCCTTTTGAAAAGTTACTTCCTTAGGGAGGAGAGAGCGGTGATGACAACCACCGAAGTGACAGGTGCTTGGGGTCACGGGTTTGCTTTGGGGCTGCCGGGAACGCTTTTGTTTCGATTTGCTGCCATGGCCAGAAACAAAGCAAGTCTGTAATTTTCACTCTGGAAATGGTGTTAAGCTCAAGGTAAGGGGGAAAAAAATGTAAGCATCTGTCTCTTCTGAATACATTCTCCTTTTGACAAACGCTTCCCAGCTGTGTTGCTCAGATGTGCTAGGGTTGCATAGAGCTATGCAAAAGTCCTTGATATTAACTCTTAAATTAAACCTCTCTGGGAAAGTAAGTTGATGATGGTGTCTGGTAAGTTCGTGAGGGTGTCTATTCAGTGGTACTTAGGATACAAAGAATATGCTTTGGCAGTACAAATGAGACAGAACAACCCATGGCAATGTATTAGGATGGCATTTCTGTGCAATTATGATGATGCTGTGTTCCCGTTTTGGAATCGGAACAAGAGGCTGGTCGCAGGCTCTCAGACAAGAACCCAGTGGAAGCGGACATCTCAGGGAGGGATTTGGAAGTGCTTGGCTGCCTGGTAGCCTAAGAAAAATCTTCATCGCAATCGGCTCTGGCAACTTACAGAGGATCGTTCAAATTCAGAGAAGTTGACTCTGTCGAATATAAAAAAGGAGGAACATAATTAACTCCTTTGCAGCGGGGGTGACTCTCATATTTACGATATAAAGGAGATGCCATTTATGCCTTCTATGTTGGCCTTTAGAGTCTTCCCAGCTCCCGTGCACCAGCCAGGGGAAGAATAAAGGCGATCAGCCACAGGTTTGCTTGGCTAAGTTGTCCCTCCTGTCCCATACCCGCGCAGTTGCACATCAGGGCAAAGGGACGGTGCCAGGTTCCTCCTTGGCGTCTGTTTATGCTTGCAAGGCAGCGGACACACACTTACTGAGCGCTGAGGATGCCCTGGACATCGTGCTGGGGTCACCGTGCCGCCCACAAATGTCCACAGCCGCTGCCTTTGTAGAATCTACAGAACGACACCACTCATCTGGGGCTGTAATGGAGAATTAAACAACTTCATTTTGTTTCAGGATTGGGGAGGGCCATTTCAGAGTGGGGTTGCCCAGTGGGAATGCCAGCCCCAGGTTGGAGAGCTAACAAGCTGTCCTCTGCCTGTGGTGCAGGCACATCATCCTGTGCATGGAGTGCATGGAGTGACCAGTGGGCAGGGTCTGCTCTCTCCGGCCAGAGACACCTCTGGTGGCCTCTCTTTTCACCCCAATCCATTCAATACTTGGTGCTACTGAAGTGTTATTGTAGCTCTAATGTCATGATATCACTGTTGGGAAGCACCGTGGTGGAGGATGGACCCCTGGAGAAGGGAATGGCTAACCTAAGGCTTCAAGCTCAAGAAAGAGAATTTTAGGCAGAGGCTAGAGCGTATGAAAAGGTCTGGAGACCATCAGTACAGTGACATCTAGGGCAAGAGTTAGTGTTTGGTACAGCTGGAAAGAAAGGCAGGGAGAGGCAAGGAGGATGGGAGAGGTGAAGGCAGGGGTCTTCACCTTGTAAGAGCCTTGTAAGGTGCTTCAACTTCTTCCCAAAGTCTGAGCACAACCTCTGGAGGATCGTAGGCTGGGACGTGACTCCATCTGGTCTGCTACAAGGAGGAGCTGGAGGATGGGAACAGCTTGGCCTACAAGCAGACTGAGAGCCTTGGGAAGCTTTGAAAGGATCCAGGGGAGATGTGATAAGGGCCTCAACCAAGCCGAAACAATTGTTAGTCAAAAAAATCTTTTGCAAATTGCACAGTGAACTGTAAAAGCTGACTTTCAAATATGCCGGAGGAGACTGCCTCTATGAATTGAAGATAAGATCTGTAACTACCAATTAGGGCAATTGAATGTATTATTGATTCTTTAATTTCAGCCTGCAAAGAAATCATGACGTGAAGCTATGAGAGTTTCGGCCAAATTTAAAGACATCTGTGTATTTTTTTTTTTTCATAGAGTGAACTTGACTCAAAGTAGAATGCTTCTCTAGATCTACTTAGAAATGTCTCACATAGACATCATCAGAGGTTGTCAGCACAATAAAACTAGAAGGAGAAAGGAAGAGGCGAATCCTCGTTGTTTCCGTCTTCAGAGCCTTAATTCTTCTTTCTTTCTTTTTCTTTTTTTCATATTCTTTTCCATTATGATTTATTACGGGATATTGAATCTAGTTCCCTGTGCTATACAATAGGACCTTGTGTTTATCCATCCTGTATATAATAGTTTGCAGCTGCTAATCCCAAACTCCCAGCCCATCCCTCCCTCCCCCCCCCCACCTTGGCAACCACAGGTCTCTTCTCTACGTCTGTGAGTCTGCTTCTGTTTCATAGATAAGTTCATTTGGGTCATATTTTAGATTCCACATATATGATATCATAGGATGTTTCTCTTTCTCTTTCTGACTCACTTCACTTAGTATGATAATCTCCAGGTCCATCCATGTTGCTGCAAATGGCATTATTTCATTCTCTTTGGTGGCGCCTATTCCATTGTGTACGTATATACCTCGTCTTCTTTATCCATTCATCTGTCGATTTCTCATTTAGGTCATTTCCATGTCTTGACTATTGTGAATAGTGCTGCTATGCACATAGGGGTGCATGTATCTTTTCAAATTATAGTTTTGTCCAGATATATGCTCAAGAATGGGATTGCTGGATCATATGGCAACACTATTTTTAGTGTTCTGAGGAACCTCCATACTGTTCTCCATAGCGGCCGTATCAATTTGCATTCCCACCAACAGTGCAAGAGGGTCCCTTTTCTGCACACCCTCTGCAGTATTCGTTATTTGCAGACTTTTTCATGATGGCCATTCCGACCGCTGTGTGGTGGTACCTCGTCGTCGTTTTGATTTGCATTTCTCTAATAATTAGTGATGTTGAGCATCTTTTCACGCACCTATTGGGGGCCTTAATTCTTTTTTAAAAAAATATTTTCTTCACTTTATTGAGTTAAGTGTTTCTGTTTCTTTTTGTTGTTGTTTTGTGTTTTGGGTCACAATGTGGAGGATGTGGGACCTTAGTTCCCCAGCCAGGGGTCCAACCTGCACCCCCTGCGGTGGAAGCGTGGAGTCTTAACCACTGGACTGCTAGGGAAGTCCCGGGGGACCTTAATTCTTTTTTTTTTTTTTTTTTTAATTTAACATCTTTATTTGAGTATAACTGTTTTACAATAGTGTGTTAGTTTCTCCTTTACAACAAAGTGAATCAGTTATACATATACATATGTTCCCATATCTCTTCCCTCTTGCGTCACCCTCCCTCCCACCCTCCCTATCCCACCCCTCTAGGTGGTCACAAAGCACAGACGTGATCTCCCTGTGCTATGCAGCAGCTTCCCACTAGCTATCCACCCTACATTTGGTAGTGTGTATATGTCCCTGCCACTCTCTCACTTTGTCACAGCTTACCCTTCCCCCTCCCCATATCCTCAAGTCCATGCTCTAGTAGGTCTGTGTTTTATTCCCGTCCTACCACTAATCTCTTCATGACATTTTTTTCCTTAGAGTCCACATATATGTGTCAGCACATGGTATATCTGGGGCTTTGTGCGTCAGCCACCAGTCTCCATGCTATTTCCCTTCACTCTTTGGTAACCAATGGTTCTCACGTGGCAGACTGAAGTCTATGCATCTCCACTGAGACTCTGGACACTGCTGATGTGCAGATGTGCGTAACTGTGTTACGTGAAGACTGTTCTGGAACTTTTATGTTTCAGAAGGTAGGGCTTGCGTCACAGTATATCTGATTCTGAATCATGCTGTAGTAGAATTTTGCTGAGTCTGAGTGAATGTCTCAAATACACAAGAGTGAATGTCCCTAGTTGGTAGCATTTGGAATTTTCGTGCCCAATCATGGTGCCCAAACCGAAGAGGGCTGCACAAGACGAGGTAGTTGGGCTTGACTTTAATGTAAGTACTGTCTCAACTGTAACAGTGCCTCAACTGGTGGCATGCTCTCCGAAGGTCTTTAAGGATCACATGGGGTCAGTTTCCTCCATGCACAGCGGCTAAAATGGGCCTTACTTGAAGAAAAGAGGATGGAATTCATGACTTAGATATTTTCCAGCCTTGTTATTCCATTTTTTTCATGAGCCTTTTCTTCCGCCTAACACAGCATCCGGTAGAATAAGGCTTTTGAGAACGAACTTTTGAATTTAATATGTTGAGATATTGCTAGAAGCTCTTTGAATAATGAGACTTCTAATTTCAAGAGCCAGGAGTGAAACACTCAGAAACATATTCCTCTCTGGAGAAATCACAGCTCTACAACAACTGTGACTCCTTGCAGTAACTTGAAGGCAGTTGTAATTCTTAACTAATTAGGGGGTGGAAATGGAGACTCGGCATTTTCATTTTTCTCCTGGCATATATTGTTCATCCCTTTTTGGCTTTTGGCATCATCAGTACTTCAGTCATGGTTTAAAGAAGAAGGTGCATCGGGCTCCCGTGGTGGCGCAGTCGTTGGGAGTCCGCCTGCCGATGCAGGGCACACGGGTTCGTGTCCCGGTCCGGGAAGATTCCACGTGCCGCGGAGCGGCTGGGCCCGTGAGCCATGGCCGTTGAGCCTGCGCGTCCGGAGCCTGTGCTCTGCAACGGGAGAGGCCACAACAGTGAGAGGCCCGTGTACCGCAAAAAAAAAAAAAAGAAAAAAGAAGAAGGTGCATCGTGAAGGTAGATTAAATTAAGGCTTAGTTTCTCTGCCTCAGCAACGAAATGTGTCATCTTTAAGTGAAACTCATGACCAGCGATGGGGTTTAGAATCGTCTCTGGACCAAGAGGGTAAGTGCTAAGTTACAGGAATGAGCTGATTCTCATTTGCCTTTTGGGAGATATGCTTGTTTATTCTGCTCCGGAGAAAATGTTTCATAACGGGAGGCAACGTTGGACGTGGGCTTTGGAGAAGTACAGATGGGGTTAAGGGGTGGGGTGGGGGAGGGAGAATATATGTAACAGAGGGAACGATGGGGGAGAAGAGCATGCGGTGTGAGATTGTTTCCTATTTATTTCTTCACCAAATATTTCTTGCAGTCTATTATATGCCAGGGACCATTCTAAGCTCTGGGCCAAATTAAATGGACAAGTTCCTACTTTCCCGGAGGTCCAAAATGTTAAGACAGTGATCATGGCAGAAGGGAAACAAACGAGCTGATCTCTACAATTGCTGCAAAATGTTAATCAGTATCACAGAGCTGACATTGGACAGGTGGGTGGTGTCGTGGGTCCAAAGGTGAAAGGTCATTACACACGAGGTCAAGGAACTCGGGCTCTAGTCGCTTAGCTGGAACTCACCGGGAACCCCGCTGCTAAACGGCATCATGGCCCCAGCTTTTATAGTCGCCGAACCTCAGTCACCACCTCCAAAGACAGCCAGCTATTTCTGGGAGCAAGTCCCTTGAGCGCCCCTCACGAGTCTGCACACGTTTTCACAGCCGTCACCGTGCCATCTTCGCCCTGTTCTTCCTTTTCTGTTTCGACTTAGGCTCCCAGCTGCCCACACCACGGCCCACCAAGTTCCTAGGAAAGTCTGTACTCTGGCACCACCTCCGTCCTGGCCAAGATGGGATAGGCGCCCAGGTGGCGGCAGCGGCGGGGCTATGATTGCTCCAGAAGTTTCCATTCATCAGGGCTTGCCAGTTGAGCTAGTTTCCCTGCAGAAGGGACTCAAGAACCCGTGAGGCAGGGACTACTAGCTCCCCGCCCACAAGGCCTCTGGAGTTACCGTTCTCGAAAATGCAGATGGAGCCCCATCGTGTCCCGGCCTGAGGGCTCTCTCTTGGCTTACCTGCAGCAGCTCAGGAATCCTGGGAGTAGACAGCCTGGGACATTCCTCAGCTGATAATGGATGGGAACAGAGGATAACTACCTCAGCTTCTTGGCCATTTATGTATTTTGCTCTGTAAATTCTAGCAGCTCTGGCTTCCTTGGACTCCAACTTTGGTCTTCTCAACTCAAGGACACTGCTTATTTGGGTCCCTCCCTGCACTGCAGCCTGGCAACTCTCCAGACAGTCAGCTGGCACAAATGCAGAGACGGCCTCATTTGTTTCCCTTCTCCCATGACCCCTGTCCTGAGCTGCCTATTGTCCGTTGTTTCCTTTATGTTGTCCAGCTTCCTAATTATTTAAGAGTAAGTCCATTCCTATTATTTCATCATGGTTAGATGTAGAGGTCCTTAGTGTCAACATAATTAATGGAGAAAGCATAGTCTTTTGACAAACAGTGCCAGAACAGCTGACATCCATATGGGAAAAGCTGAGAGTTGACCTCTACCTTCCAACATAAAAAACCCAACCAAACCAAAAAACCCCCAAACAAACAAACAAAAAACCCTAACTTGAAGTGGATCAAAAACCTAAATATAGTAGCCAAAACTATTATATAAAACATTGAGAGGAAATGAGGGGGAAAATCTACATATCCTTGGGTGTAGGCAAAAATTTCCAGAATTTGAAAAGCACTCTTATGACTCAATAAGAAGGCCAACAACCTATTAAAATAAGGGTGAAATATTTCATCAGTTTCTTAAAGGAAAAAAAAAATATTGTAAGAGCCAAGAATTACACCAAAAGTTACTCAACATCATTATTCATCAGGGAAAAGCAAATTAAAATCACAATGAGATATTACTACTCACCCATGAAAAAGGCTAAAATTTTAAAACTGACAATCTCAAATGTTGGTGAGAATATGGTCCAGTTGGAACTCTCAGATACCTCTGAGAGGTACACAACCAACCTCTTTAAAAAATAATTTGGCAGTTTCTTATAAAGTTATATATGTACTTACTATTTAACCCTAAAATTCTACTCTTAGGTATTTACCCAAAAGGAAAGAAAATATGTATTTACCACTCCCCCCCAAAATTCCTAGTACACAGTGCTGATAAATGTCTACTTTATAATGGCCCCAAACTGTGATAGACCCAAATGTCCATCAAGAAGTAGATGGATAAATAAATTGTGGTGTATCCTTACAATGGAATACCACTCTGAACAAAAAGGAATGAAGTATACATACATGTGTTAAAGAAAAACCAAAAGGGAGGCTACTGTTTGAGGATACCCCTAAGCCAACCTCCCATAGCCACATCATCAAAACTAAAAATGTCTTGATTTCTCCAGAAGGCTGACTCTGACCTTCACCTGGTAAGGGCATGAGCCAGTGGGCAGGTCTCTTCCCTGGGTAAATGGGACTAGATCTGGAGCACTCTCCACCTCCCCCACTACCCGCCCCCCAAACCCTGCTCCAACCCCTGCCTCTGATTCCACCTGTCCCTAAGATGGGCCAGAGGAGAGCAGAGGTGTTCAGCAGCCTGAGGACTGAGGCCTCGCCCACACACATGGGGAACTGAGGGGTGCTTTGAATTGAAATTAGGTTGGATGCAGAAACACTGCTACAGCTCTTGAACAGCAAGCTTATGGACTGAGGTAATCCATCCCTCTGTACTTAGTGGGCTGGTGTTCTGGCTTCGGGGATTTGAGTGGGCCATGGAAGGATGAGCCTTCTACAGTTCACTGTCCTTCTAGGTTCTGGAAGAGAAAATGGGACAGCAGGGCCCTGGCTCCATGGGTGAGTCATAGCACGGCCTCTTGTGTGGCTATTTCCAGTAGCTCTGAGCCCCACGTGGGGGCAACATGGGAGGTCTGGAGGAGGTTCAGGGTCTACGGAGAGAAGATTGAAATTTCTTTAGCAACCTCCAGGTTGCACAGGGATTGTGTATTCTACCAAACCTATAAGCTTACCTAGTGCCCAACTAAATGAAAGACACATGGAGGTGTCTTGTAAATGAGGATCCAGAGGATTTTATACAATATTCAAATGTCTTTTGAACTGGTTTTCTATATTTAACTTAATTCCAGTTCAAAGCTCACTGTACTTTGGGTACACTGAGATAGAATTGCTGTTGCAAGAGTGTGGACTCAGACTCTTACTATCCCTCTCAAGTCAACATTAATATTGGAAAATCCACAATTATTTACCTCTGCACCCCATCTCCCAACTGTCCAATTTGTATCACCAACAGTGATGGAAAAAGAAGGAAGGAAATGAAAAATGAATTAAGAGACAGGTGAGTACAAAAGTGAAGATTAGAAAGAGGCTGTATTGAAAGAGAAGATGGGTCTTTCTGGAATTGAAAGAGAGTGAAAAAAAAAAAGGTTGCAGGTTTGAGAGGATCTAAGTTGTGGTCTCTTCTGGTTGGCCTCCAAAGGGGTCACACATTTCTCACAGGTCCTTTTCCTGGTCACCCCTCCTATCTAAAACTCATTTACATGGGGTCGTATTCTTTCCTTCCTGCCTTCCTTCTTAAAAAAAGAAGAGAAGCAAGGAACTCTCCTGCAGTGGTAGAGGAAGAAAACAGGATTGCTGAAGAATTTTGTTTAATTATCAGAGCACTTCAGGTATTTCAATGTTTCTGTATCAGCAATTCTGAGTACATGTTGCTTTTCTCACCAGAAGCTATTCTTTAATTAAGTTAAAGTCGTCCACTGTCTCACTGTTGATTTTCATTTTTAAAAATCGTGCCAGATCTTCCTGTAAACAACTTCAGAATATCCTCTTTTCACATTTAAGGTGGCAGTAATTAGGCCCAAATTTGCTGAGCCTGTGGGAATCTTACAACCAACGTGACCTTAATAGTGTTTTAATGGCTGAACTCCTCTGTTCTTACGTGTGAGGCTACCAACTGGATAAAAGAAATGGCCTTGACATCCAGTGGTTATTGGAGTTTGGAAAATGCCCCTGAAGAGTGGAAGGTTGGGGCTTCCCTGGTGGCGCAGTGGTGGAGAGTCCGCCTGCCGATGCAGGGGACACGGGTTCGTGCCCCGGTCCGGGAAGATCCCACGTGCCGCGGAGCGGCTGGGCCCGTGAGCCGTGGCCGCTGAGCCTGCGCGTCCGGAGCCTGTGCTCCGCAACGGGAGAGACCACAATGGTGAGAGGCCCGCGTACCGCGCAAAAAAAAAAAAAAAAAAAAAGAGTGGAAGGTTGGCGAGCTTTTCTTTACTAAATGAGAAACAGCTAACCACCGAACCTATATTGGTATCCACATTGCATTAGGGTTTTTTTGGTCTGTTGAGATATTGAGGGTACATTGAGATATTGTTGGGTAAATGCTTATATTAGAGGAAATAAAGATCTTACTGATGACAATAAACAGTTAAAAAAAGGAAAGTTTCAATGGTTTATAATAGGAGAGATACTGTGTCTTCAAAGGAAAGATTTGTATCCTCCAAATAGAGGCAGAGTAGTATTTTGGGATTATTTGAAAAGACTTCACATAAGATTTACTTACCATTTTACAGAATCTTATAAAACACGCTGTTCATAGAATAGAGGTCATCTTTACTGGTGTTGCCTCCACAAATGATTTCTGATCACTGGTCTGAGTAAAATGGAGAATGAGCCAAAAGAAGTTAACCAAAGTACTAAACCATCATTTTTTCAGTCTGTTACCTTGCTTAAAATCTCTCCTATTTTAAGGGGCCCAAGAACTGTCACCTGGCCAATTTCTCTGTCAAATACTGCTCCTGTTCCCCAAATTCTATATGCTTCACTTTCAATTAAATAATAGTACAATTTCTTGCTGGTTGGTTCCATTGATACATCCAAGTCTTTTCCAAGTGTGAGATGATTTCTGAGCAGAGGCCCACCTCACTATTTTTGTGTAACTCGTCCATTCTTTCAATAACTTCCCTCCCCCTGACAATTACCCAGCACACTTTTGTGTCACCACATTTATTGAGCACCCATTATGTGCCAGGCCTTGTGCCAGAAGCTCAAGACGTCGAGATGCCCAGCGTGGTCCTCAAATTGCCTTCTCTCCTCGTTCGTATAGTGGTGAGTATCCCTGCCTGTCAAGTTGCCTTCTGTTTGGGAAACAGCAAAGCAAACCGAACAGCAAAGTGGGAAGGACATCACAGAGGTATGCAGTAGGCGCTGTGGGAAGCAAGAGGGGTCCAAATCAGATCACAGCACCAGAGAACTCTTCCTAAAGGCAACGGTGTTTAGTCTGGTCCTCGAGGGATGCGTGGGACTTGAAGAGTGGCAATGTGCATTCCAGATGTAAAAGACGTCTCATCATGGGGACTTTGTGTCATGGCCGATTGTTTGGGATGGTTGTAAGGACAGGTATGGAAGAAAGTTTCAGGAGCTACCGTGGAGGCAATTTCTGATTGTGAAGGGTCCTGAAATTCAAACTTTATGCTGAAAGTTGTCAGAAAGGAATTGAAGAGCAGGGCAGCAATATGAGTTGGTTTATGTCGCATAAGAATAGATGTGGCCGAAGTGTAGAGTATAGGTTGGAGGGGGAGCATAGAGAAAGGGAAGCCAATGAGGATGCTGTTTCAGTGAGAAGAAATAGGGCTTGATAAAAGCAGAGACAGTGGCAAGGAAAGGAAAGTGTATGACTGAGAAATATCAAGGCACTGGAACTAGTTACTGATGTGGGCAGAGAAGGGGAGAGGGTTTAGAAAGACTGTCACTGCTGCATGGGCAATGGGGACATCTTCTAAGCTGGGGGATGCAGAGAAGGGAAGGTTTACAGGGGGTTGGAAGAAAATGAATCAGTGTGCACATGTGACAGGTTCATGTGAGAGGTTCATGGGAGAAGTATGAAGACTCTCACATTTGAGTCTGGACCTTGGGGCACACGTCTTGATTCGAGATACAAACTTGTAGGTACTTAGCAAACAGCTGATGGCTCAAGTCATTGATTTATATAAAGGGAGGGCACAGAGCAAGAAGAAGAGAGGTTAGAGGATGATCTTTTAGGGAATGAATGGAGGAGGAAGACTCCAAGGCAACGCCAGGAAAGGAGTCGTCAGGGAGATGGAGGGAGGACCAGGATTGTTCCAGAATCTTCACTTCACATCCCAGATAGACTGCCATAGAGTTGACGTGCCTTTCTTCACTGCTGCCAGCTCCATTTCGTTTCTTCTTGTGAACTCCTCAAGATGAATGGAAATATTTCCTTTCACTGTCCAAGTCCCCACATTTGGTTAACATTCTTATAATGACGGGCCCCGTCTCTCAGTGACCTAATGAATTATGTGGCTCCATGCCTCATTAGTTCTTTTGGTTCTATGTCCTGAAGAAAGGCTACTTCTTCTTAGACTTAGGATATAATTAAAATGACCTTCTTAGGGAACAAAGCATACCAATTTCTGATCATCAATAAGTATTTTTAAAGAATGATGCACATTTTAGAGAAAATTTGAACAAATAAAAAAACTCAGCTACAGTTAGATATCTTTCATTAACATAACTTTTGTCAATCACTGCTTAGCATGGTTCTTTTTCGTTACAAGTTTATGAAGAACTCATTCACTCTGATATGATTTTATTCTTCAGCACGTTTTTTTAATTGAAAGACCCTAAATCAGTTTTTCCAGGTGTCAATGCCCTTGTAACTTTTCTTTTGCTTTCATTTGCTTGCATTTTTACAATATCAGGGGAGCTCTAATTACATTATATTGCCTACTCCTTGAGGCACCGTTCTTCTTTGTACTTACCCCATCCTTTCTATTGGAAATGATCAATGACTACACAGTATGATAATTTGATTGCTTACAACTTAGGGAAATGACCAGTTGGCTCTCCTGAGATTCCAGCTCTTTCTTTGCTAATTGAGTCATGTTTAGACCCAGCAGTAATGGAATAACAAAATCAAATACTAAGATATGCTGGTTTATATGAACATCTCAAGAGGGGTCTCTTTCTGATAAGAAAAGAGCTTGACATAAATTTTACTAACTGTTATAAGGTTTTTTCTCTCATTGAATATTTAATAAAACTGTGTAACATTGACCTTCATCATTGAAATCCACTGTTTTAGATCTGTAGAAGAAAATGTACCCTTCAAACATATTTGACCTCAACAGAGTGAGTTAAATAAAATTTAAAATAGAGGTATAAAAATATTTCCCACTAATAATCAGAATGTTTTAACATCTTCTAGGTAAATTATTAATTGAAATAGTCTTGTAAGAGAGAAAGAGATCTAGTGGACCCAGATGGAATAGAGTCTGTATTAGTTTCCTATTGCTGCTGTAACAAATCCCTACAAATTCAGTGGGTGAAAACCATGCAAATTGATGATCTTCCAGTTCTGGAGATCAGAAGGCTGCCGTGGGTCTTACAGGGACAGAATGAGTCGGTAGGATAGCATTCCTTCTGGAGGCTTTAGGGGAGAAGCCATTGCCTTCCCTTTTCTAGATTCTAGAGGCCAAGTGTTTCCTCCATCTCTCTCCTCTTCTGTCTTCCACTTTTGCACGTGCTTTATTCTGACTCAGTCACTTTCAAAGGACTGGTGTAGGAGTAATGATTATATACCTTTAATATATCAAGGGAATATACAGCCTGAACATGATAACATGAGCTCTCAATTCTGGATAAGTTATGAGACAAGATAGGAGAGAACGCAAGGGATCGTGGCAGCCTGAAAAATGCCCCATTGTGTGTTGGGCAGAGGGCAGGATAAGTAGCATTGCGCCATGACTTCAACACATTCCCAGAGCAAATGCATTTTATTGATTTTTATGTTTAAAAGTCTCATCTGTTCAAGTAGCATATTTAATGTTACAAGCACAGCCAAAATAAGTTAAAACTCCAACAGACAAAATGAGTCCTACAATATATTTTAAAAGCAGTATCGAATTGTGTCACTATCTACAAATGTATTTATAAATGAGTTGAACTCTCGGTTATCTTCCTGTTTCTCTCATCTTTTAGTAAACAATATAAAAGTGCTCTGGTCCACTTTAAGGACAATCACTTTTTTTTTTTGGCCGCGCAGTGCAGCATGTGGGATCTTAGTTCCCCGACCAAGGATTGAACCCGTGCCCCCTGTAGTGGAATCACAGAGTTCTAACCACTGGACCACAGGGAATTCCTAAGGACAATCACTTTAAAAATCACACAAAAACTTGACGCTGGAGAAATTCTTCCCACAGTGATGATTTGAAAGTGTTAATTCATCTGCAAGAGTTTCTATTGGAATGAGAAAGACCTCTGTTAATATGTGGGGTTTTTTAAGTAATTTAAATCCAAATTGAGAGAGGCTTGTCCACTACCAATACATATTTATAGAACAAGTCCATCTCTAGTCATCTATTATTCCCAAAGATTGTTCTAAGCACTGTGTCACATGTTCCCCCACCTACGCTTTCCCGCTCTTTCTGACTCCGCTCGCCTTTTTTCCGACTTCATTTGGTGCTCAGTGCTCTTATGCATCTCCCGGACTTTTCAAAGCCCTCTGAGGCAGAGCCTCACCTGGCTCTCCCACCTAACTCCTCGACTCCCAGCATCTTTCATGAAGCTTTGAAGGTCTTTTCTTGAGAGCAATGTCATCAGGTTCCTTCCACGTGTCACACATCTCATAACCTGGTTCTTGTGAAGGTACCTTATTCTGTTATTCTCTCTGGGCTTGCTGGAAACGCAGTGCTTTAACTGGAATTCTTTAGAACACAGGTTTCCTAGCATGTAATCATTGCCACATGAAAGATAGGTTCAGTTGTTTCGACTGAAAAAAAATGCACAACATGAGAGTTGTGAGTTAAGTTTTATTTGGGGCAAAATAAGGACTATAGCCGGGGAGACACCCTCCCAGATAGCTCTGAGGAGCTGCTCCAAAGAAGTGGGGGGAATGTCAGTATATATGTGACTTTAGTGAAGGGGGCATGTGAAGTCAAGAACACATGTTGGAAGAGGTTGGTTGCTAGTCATGAGGAACGGATGTCACTGTTAATGATTTTAGTGCTTTTCTAGATATGAGGAGATGCAAGAATTCGGGCTCATACAAACCTTCTCCTGAAAATATCTAACTATCTGAAGGCCTCTTGTATCAGTTTTTCCCAGAGTACAGAGTGCCTCATTCCTTTCAGGGTGTGTTGAAGGTCAGTGACTGCACTGGCTAGTGACTTCCTCCTTGTAGAGGCAGATGGTAAGTGCCAAGTTTTAGTTGGAGGTTGCCAAATAAACCTTGGAAATTCATAATGCACATTGGCATGTGTGAAAACAAAATGCCCCAAATAACTTGTCTAATGTTGTTCACTATTTCCCATCATATTGTCCACAGAACCAGGGATGACCAGAGACCACACATAAAAGAAAGGATCTGTAAAAAACGATCTGTCTTCCTCAGTGATGAGCAGGCAATAAAGCAGTTTGGAGAATCAGCACAAAATGAGGCAGAGAAGTTACTCAGCTGGTGTATCAGGAGGATTTTAATAGCAAGTACTGCAAAATGCAACTCAAACTTTAGCAGAAGAAGGGAAATTATAGGTTCATTTATTTCAAAGCTTAAGAGTAGATCTGCTTCAGGTGGGGTTTGGTGCTTCAATAGCAAGCAATAGGAAAGTCAACTAACGTAAGCAGAGAAGGGGGAGTAATTGGTTCATTTACTAAAATCCTCAAGGTGAGACTTGGCCAAGGCATTCTAAGATGGCCATGGAGAACCTTATGTCTCTTCATCTACTGGTTTTGAATTCTGCCTCTTTGGCTTCATTCTCAGGGCTCCATGTGGTGGTTTTGCTGGCATCTGACTCTCATCTTCCTTATTGCTAAAGAGCCATCAGGAAAAGTCTTCTTGTATTTCACTGGTTCTGATTGGATGACATGATCATCTCTTAACCAATCATAGTGACTAGGGAGATACCATACTCTGATTGGTCAGATCTGAGTCCTGGGCCAGGGGAAGGGCCAACTCCCTTCCCAACGCACAGGTCAGAGGGTGGGAAGGTAGTGGTGCCCCAGAAGAGAGCTGTCATTATTCCCCAAAGCAGAATGAGTGGGTGCTTGGTGGCCGGAACCTAACAAATATCCCCTGCGACAGAAAGGAAAACATTAGCCGGCATGTATCTTGGTCTCTATGAATTTAAAGCAGTTGAATTTTATAGATGAGAACAAAATTGTTACTGAAGATTCTCAGGGTGCTGCAGGTAGTCAAGATGCCTGCAGTTATCAGAAAATTCGAGAGAAAGAAGATGTTCCCAGGATATGCAGCAACCCTCCAAAATAGAGTACCTTATAGAGTGAGTCAGAGGTATGTTCCTTACCAAGCTGATTTCCTTAAGGGTTAAGGACATTATCTCAATCTCTCTATCACTTAGTGTAATGCTTGGAGCTGAAGGGCTGGTTAGAAGACCATTTTAGACTGAATTAATTAATACAGTTGCAGAAGGAACTCAAGGGATGATCTTTTTTTGAAAGTATGTGCTGGGATGCTTGGGAAACACTCATGTCCAGTTAAAATGTGTACAGTTTTGAGACCATACGGTGCTAATTGAAGAAATCTGTAGCCCAATAGCTTGTTCCTTAACATGCCTGAAGACTGAAAGAAAATCAGTGTATTAGTCTAGGAGGAGTCTAGGAAGGGAGGACAAGGGAAGAACTTTTCATGATGGGGGAGAGGGGCCCTGTTCAACTTAACTTGTGCAGCTTCCTTTTCTTCTGTATCTGGGCCACAAACTCGTGTCTCCTTGACCTTCCCAAACGTCGAGCTCTCCTCAGCTCAGCCAGGCTCTCTTCGCCTCCCTGCCCTGGGCAGTGTGCTTGTGCAGTCCTGGGGTCACCTTGTCTCCTTCTTCTCATGGGCCATAATCTCAGGCAGCCCTTTGTCCAAACCCTGGCTGCACATATTTTGCCCAGTCTTCCATGTGTTGAAGATGGGAGGGTAAATCTGGCTCCTGTTACTCCATCTGAGCCTTTGACATTGGAATGCTTTGCGTCTGGCTGGGAGGGAGGTCAGGTCTAAGGAGGACACATGGAATGGACAGAAGAACCAGGGGATCTGACTGGCTGCAGACTTCTGTTGTCCTCCTCACAGCTTCTGCTAGTTTGCTGATGAATGACGAAGGGTAGATGTAATGCTTAAAACTTTAACTAGGGCTTCCCTGGTGGCACAGTGGTTGAGAGTCCGCCTGCCGATGCAGGGGACGCGGGTTCGTGCCCCGGTCCGGGAGGATCCCATGTGCCGCAGAGCGGCTGGGCCCATGAGCCATGGCCGCTGAGGGTGCGCGTCCGGAGCCTGTGCTCCGCAACGGGAGAGGCCACAACAGTGAGAGGCCCACGTAACGTAAAAAAAAAAACAAAATAAAAAAACCTTTAACTATAGTTGATTTACAATATTATGTTAGTTTCAGGTGTACAGCTTCAGGTTCTTTTCCATTATACGTTATTACAAGATATTGAATATAGTTCCCTGTGCTATATAGTGGATCCTTGTTGTTTATCTATTTTATATATAGTAGTATATATCTGTTAGTCCCATACTCCTAATTTATCCCTTCTCCTCCCCTTTCCCCTTTGGTAACCATAAGTTTGTTTCCTATGTCTGTGAGTCTATTTCTGTTTTGTAAATAAGTTCATTTGTATCATTTTTTTAGATTTCACATATATGTGAATGTCATATATATCATATGACATTTGTCTTTGTCTGACTTACTTCACTTAGTATGATCATCTCTAGGTCCATCCAGGTTGCTGCAAATGGCATTATTTCATTCTTTTTTAGGGCTGAGTAATATTCCATTGCATATATGTACCACATCTTCTTTATCCAGTCATCTGTTGATAGACATTTAGGTTGTTTCCATGTCTTGGCTATTGTGAATAGTGCTGCTATGAACAGAGGGGTGCATATATCTTTTTGGATTAGAGTTTTCATCTTTTCTGGATAATATGCCCAGGAGTGGGATCGCTGGATCATATGGTAGCTCTATTTTTAGTTTTTAAAAGGTAGACGTAATTTTAATTCCTGAGGTTGTCCTAGTGGCGTTTATCATGTTTTCTGGAGGTGTGGCACTGTTCAGACATCTTCGCTTGAACTGAGTCCAGCCTTTTCCAAGGAGAGACTGGAACGTTCGGATCCTGAGCTGTCTTTGAGGCAAACATGTGACCTGAGTTTGACCCCCAGCCTCCATCACGGGGTATTTCAGTTGGGAAGTGAGTGGCTCAAGGAGGGAGGCTCTGGGAAGAATCCATTCTCCTAGAATGGGTGGTTGCACAGCCGCCAGGCAAGATCCCTCTCTGATACAGAAGCAGCATAGATAGGTGACCTCAGGGCTAGTTCCCTCTGTGCCCCGAGGCAGCAGCAAAAGCATGAGTTCCTCATTAGGCAGCTCTGTGGCTGGGTTTTAGGCATCATGTCTGCAGTCTTACCCTCAATTCTGTTTCACTAACCCTCCCAACAGTCCTGTAAAAACCTCCTTTTTCTCCTCCATCAGCCAGAATCAATTACTCCTTTTTTTTTTTTTTTCGGCTGTGCTGCGCGGCTTCTCGCGGGATCTTAGTTCCCCAACCAGGGATCGAGCCCGGGCCCCAGCAGTGAAACTGCGGAGTCCTAACCACTGGACAACAAGGGAAGTCCTCAGAATCAATTACTCTTATTTGGACAACTTACTGCCTTCGTTGTATTATTGCTTGATTTAGTAGAGGATTATAAACAAAGATGTACAGAAAAAAATGGATATCACTTTATCCATAAAAGAAAAAGCTAAATTCAAATAACTTCTTCCAAGTAGATCAGTCCTTACTTAAAAGCTCTCTGTGTCTGTCATGGATGGATGCCCAAGACCAGAAAAAAGTGAAGACATTACCTATTCAGGGTCTTATCTCTTGCTCTTATCAACTGTATTAATTTTCCTGTTTGAAATAAACTCTCCTGTTAGTCCAGTGATTGTTATTGGATATTTTAACGACCTGTGTCAGCCCTATCCAAATCATAGATTTTTCTGAAACAAGTTTCCAGGCTTCATCAACATTTCCATAGCTGGGACATTTGTAATCAAGGCATTCAGTTGACAAATGGCTTTCTCTAAAAGGAGATTTGTAAACAGCACCTGGATTCATTAATTTTATAACTTCTCATTCCTTTACACTCATAAGCTAAACATGTACCCACTACACCTGTAGTTCATTCTTTTGAAAGATGAGCATACTTGGCTTGGTGCAGAGATAAATGAATAAATGCTCATGCTTTTAAAGCAGTGTGGGTAGTGGTATCCTGGTAGACTCCTAAATATGTCAACTGAACCAGGATGCTAATAGAGAACACAGCTCCCAGGAGTCAATTAGACAAGATGTGGTCACGGAAGATAGGAAATGCTATTTTAATAAAGTACCATTGACTCCTTGTCTTTTAAACAGAAAATAGCCTATTCCTGGCCTGTAATTGAAAGCATATCACTTGGAGTTTCTGGTGGGAATTGCTTGGAGCAGAGGTATATATTCAGATGTCTGAATGGTACACTTCACTTATCTCCAAGAATTACTCAGAGAGATTTTTCTGGACAGGTGAGAAGCTACTTTGTTTCACAAACCTTTGAAAGGGGATGAGAGAGAATGAAAAAAATCTACAAGCAAGTAAATGGATGGGCTGTGAACGTAATAGGTGAGACACTGAACTAGCTGTTGTCTAACCTTGCAGAAAATTGAGGGTGTTTTAAAAATAGTGTCTAAATTCAAAACCAAGCCATTAGAACCAGAAGTGAAAGCTTTGTTGAGCTTTTGGTTGTATGGGAAGCAAAGCCGGCGATATCAGAGAATAACTTTGCAGGAAGGGACCTTTGATGCTCATTTAGTGCAATACTATTATTTTGCCAATGGAGGAAACAGAGTCGCTGGCAAGAAGGGGGCCGGCCCAAGGTCACTTATTAGGTAGTGAGATAGTGCAAGTTTAGAAGGCCACATCATAAGGGCAGAGCATGGGACAAGGTTAGGCTAGGATGCTAATACCTCTATAACGTGTCCGTTGTGATGAGTAAAAATCTGGGCGCCGTTTACAAGCTAAGGAGCACAGCTCTTCCGAGCTGCAAACAGCAAGGTGAGCAAGCAATGTTCCCCACTGATAAAATTGTTTGACTCTGAAAAGTCACCTGGGTTTCCATATCCCTGAAGGGCTCTCCCCTATTGGAGTAGGGGAGCAGAAGGAAGCCCTACAAGGTCAGGTTTATGGCACTGAGAGGCGCTTGACTGCTTCACTGCTGAGTCAGATGCAGAAAGACAGGGTTGAAACAATCAAGGTGAAATCCAAGTGCAATTAAAAAGACCAAATGCGTAGATGCAACTGAAAGAAGGTCCTGATGATAATAATTCATATTTGCAAAAACAAAAACAACAAAAGCCCTCAGATAAAAGTGACCTAGAGTTTTTTTTGCGGGCCTCTCACTGTTGTGGCCTCTCCCGTTGCGGAGCACAGGCTCGGGACGCGCAGGCCTAGCGGCCATGGCTCACGGGCTTAGTTGCTCCGCGGCACGTGGGATCTTCCCGGACCAGGGCACGAACCCGTGTCCCCTGCATCGGCAGGCGGATTCTCAACCACTGCGCCACCAGGGAAGCCCGACCTAGAGTTTTAATGGAGTCAAGCTTCAGATGCAGAGTGTGACTTGACTGCTGAGCAAACTAAAGGAAAACTTAAGGCTCAGTGTCCAAGAAACCCTGGGGAAGGAACTTAAAGGGTGAATAGATGCAAGTTCAGTATAAGAGGGAACTTTTTTGCTACTTCCTGGGTTGGACTGGGCTGACGTTATTCTGTGTGCTTCCCTGAAAGGGTGTGAGGATCTAGGTGAACATGTGTCAGGGATGCTGAAACATGACTCTGCTTTGGACTAGATGGCCCCCAAGCCCCACTGTAACTCAAGTATATGAGTCCAAACACCAACATAACTCTCTAAATCCCACCACTTACTGTGTGACCTTTGAGAGTGACTTAACCTCTCTGAGCCTCTCTTTCCTTGGCTATAAAATCAAATTTTAAAAAAATATTTCAGGGCTTCCCTGGTGGCGCAGTGGTTGAGAATCCGCCTGCCGATGCAGGGGACACGGGTTCGTGCCCCGGTCCGGGAAGATCCCACGTGCCGCGGAGCGGCTGGGCCCGTGAGCCATGGCCGCTGGGCCTGCGCGTCCGGAGCCTGTGCTCCGCAACGGGAGAGGCCATAACAGTGAGAGGCCCGCGTAACGCAAAAAAAAAAAAAAAAAAAAAAAAAAAAGAAAAAAAAAATATTTCAAAGTATATTTTAATATTAGGATTTTTTTAAAGAGAGTTTAAGAAATACATAGTAAAACTCTTAGTGTGGTATAAATTTTTATATTATTATTTAAAAATAATAATTTTTAAACAGTTTGTATCTTCAGAGCTTTCCATTCTTCCATCTATAGTAACTCACTCAGGAATGAGCATGTGACCCCGTAACGACTAATGAGATGCTCTGAGACTTTTGCTGAGGCTTCTTGGAGTTATTCTGTCTTAATGGATTTAAAGCTGAGAGGACAAACTTCCTGGAGATTTTATGACATCTGCACCTGGTTATTACAGCCAGGAGCACTGGAGACAGTTGAGAGGTAGAGAGAAACAGGTCCATGGTGACTTTATCTGGCCCCTGAATCCAGCCATGCCTGAAGCCTGCTGACTTCTGGACTTTTCATGGACATGATTAAATTAATTCCATTTTACTTATTGCAGTGTGGGTCAAGGTTTCAGTCACGTGCATCCAAAGAACTGTGACAGATGTGGTCCTTGAGAGAGACATTCTCACTTCTTTATAGGTTTATTGTTATTATTTAATGTGAACCCTCAACCTGGCAGCTACTCCTTTCTTCCATGCAGGGAGCTACGGAGCCACTGGGGGCATTGTTTGCCTTGACCATCTCTGCTGAGACCCCAGGGCAGCGGACTTTGATGCATCAAAGACGCATTGACCTGAAAAGTTTGCTTGTTATTTTTGGCAGCTCTTAACTTAGAGATGGTACCTTTCAAACCGCAGCTGCTGCTTCTTTAGTTCCCTCCCTTGCTGCCAAAAGCCTGATTAATAATGAATACCTGGAATGTCTTCAAACTTAATTTAGCATCTGGCCTGAGGAGGTGAACGCCAAGTCTGGGTCTCATGGCAAGTGAAAGTTGGAACCAAATCAGAGATGCTGAGAAATATGTCGTCCCCATGTAGATCCATAGGAGTTTTCTTTCCTTTTCTTTTCTTTTATGTTGCATTGCTGCCATTGTCTGCTTGCTAATTAAGCTAACTTTGTCAAAACTTGCTGAAAACTGGGTTAAAGCTGAAGTGAGATGCCATGAAGTCAATGGTGCCATCCTGGACAAAGTTCTCAGAGACACTGACTGGCTCTTTCTGATGTCAGCTTGTCTTAATGACCTCTGGAATTCTTCTCATGAACTCCAAGGAAAGAAGCCGGTCTGCTGATGAACTTGAATGTGAAGGTTGGTGTCCCAGTTGCTGGAGAAGAACTTTAGGGTCCTGCTGGTTTCTGTAGATGTCAGTCATTCAATGCCAGTGTCTTTCCCAGAGGTGCCTCTTCCCTCTTGAGTGCTGTATAGTCCCTCTGCAAAAGCAGCAAGCTCCCAACAGGTCTGATGGGAAGAAAGGGTTTTGTAATCAAATGTGACTGGGAGACTCTAGGATTTAGAGGCCAGGGTAAACAAAAGTAAACAGCTGTCATTATTGCAGGACTTCTCAGAAATTTTATGACTTATTTTGCTTTGTGACTCCAAGAGGAAGAAGATTAATGTGTAGTATTTCCTAGATTTTTTTCACGATGGAAGCTTTAAAAAAAAATTTTTTTAACTTTAAAAATTTTTTACTTTTTGGAGAGAATCTATCATGTTCCACAAAAGTCTTTGGGATTGAGCTAGTCTAGTGCCCTGACTTCTGACCTGGCAATTCACTATTAAAATGAATTTGAAATTAACACAACATTGTAAATCAACTATACTTCAATTAAAAACATGATAAAGAAATGAATTTGGAATACCAAATGAGCATTGTCTTTAGAGTGAATATACAACATCCATCACATATACTTACTATATTCAAATGTATATATCATGTTGAACCAAAAAGTACAGATTTATTTCAAAGCATTAATACATTCAGAGCAACTTTGTCATTATGCATTTCCTTAATCACTGGATAGTAAAAGTATAATCACTATTTTAAAAAGGCAGCAAACAACACCCCACCTGAAATTTGGTTTGGACATTGAGGTCAATGGCTCTCCAAAGCACCAGAGAATTTCAGAGAAGGTAGTATTACTCACTCAGAGGACTTCCAGGAAGAGCTGGGTGGACACCAGCAAGTCCAGTTGACTTGGGCCAGGAAGAGGGAGTGCGTTTGGGCATCTCTAATAAATGGCAAAGGGGTGGGACAGTGGAAAAGTTCCCAAGGGTGGGAAGGTTAAATTTCCCACTGGCTCCAGAGGAGGAAGTGACCTCAGGGTCTTCCTATGAGTCTGTCCAGATATAGGGCCGAAGGGGAAGGGAGAGTGAGACTTAAAAGAAAACACTGAACTATCAAGAGCAAGGTCAGACTTAATTACAGTTAGATATAATCTTGCCCAAACAAAGTGTTTTCGTTTCCCAGGGCTGCTCTAACAAGTGACAGCAAACTGAATGCCTCAAAACAGTGGAAATGTATTCTCTCACAGTCTGGAGGCCAGAAGTCAGAAATCAAGGTGTCAGCAGGGTCGGTTCCCTCTGGACGTTTTGAGGCAGAATTTATTCCACGTCTCTTTTAAGTTTCTGGGGGCAGCCGGCAATCTTCGGTGTTCCTTGTCGTGCGGATGCACCGCGCCAGTCTCCGCCTGCATCTTCACGTGGAGTTCTTCTCCGGGCTTCTGTCTTGTGAAAGGGTGTACCCATTGGACTTAGGGCCCCCCTAATTCTGTATGACCTCATCTCGATCCTTGCTTTGGTTACATTATTTCCAAATAAGGTCGCATTCTGAGCTTACATATCCCCAGGTGGATATGAATTCTAGGGACACTTTTCAATTCAGTACACAAACTTAAGGCACTCCAACAAATATAAAGTCCCATTCTTTTTTTTTTTTTTTTGCGGTATGCGGGCCTCTCACTGCTGCGGCCTCTCCGGTTGCGGAGCACAGGCCCCGGACGCGCAGGCCCAGCGGCCATGGCTCACGGGCTTAGTTGCTCCGCGGCACGTGGGATCTTCCCGGACCAGGGCACGAACCCGTGTCTCCCGCATCGGCAGGCGGACTCTCAACCACTGCGCCACCAGGGAAGCCCTAAAGTCCCATTCTTTATCACGCTTATCACATTGCAGAATTTCTGCACTCCCAAGTGGACTGGAGAGAACCTTCCCAGGCTCCTGGGGTCCTGGGAAAGGCATGCTCCTTAAAGAGGGCTAAGAGCAAACGGAAGGGTTCGCGTGGAGGCAAGTGGGAAGGGAAGGGAAGAGACGGGTTGCCATTGCTCGGTGCTCACATGGGCTGGGGGTGGAGAGCGTCAGTGACCGCGCTGGCCCGTTTTCCCAGCGGGGACGCGGCTGAGTCAGGAAATGCTGTGACGTTTGAAGAAGCATCGTGAAGCCCAGTTTGGGAAGCGTGGATGTCTTTCTGTTGCCTCCTGTGTGGTCACCAGTGCTTTGAAATCCAGTTTTCGTGGCGGCTACCCCAAGACTGAGATTTGAGGTTGGCGTGTTTGAGTTAAATGTTTCCGTGGGCTGACTGGCTTCAGTGATGCTGCTCTTTGATCCCTGTGTTGGTCTGCTTGGGCGGCCACACAAAGTAGCACAGGGTGGTGGCCGGGACACCGGAAATCTACTTCCTCACAGTCCGGAGGCTGGGATTTTGAGATCAGGTGTTGGCAGGGTTGGTGTCTTCTGCGGCTTCTCTCCTTGGCTTGTAGATGACGGTCTTCTCCCTGTGTACTCACATGGTCGCCCCCTGAGCATGTCTGTGTCCAAATTTCCTCCTGTTTTGAGGACACTGGTCATACCTGATTAGGAGCTGCCCCAATGACCTCATTTTAACTTAATCGCCCTTTAAACAATCCTATTTCCAAATAAGATTGCATTTGAGGTGCTGGGGTTTAGGGCTTCAATATAGGAATTTGGGGGTGTGCTGTATTTCAGCCACAAACAATCCATTTCACACTTTGGTGCTGAGTGAGCAAATTACGCGCCCTTCTTTGTTGACAAATTTCTTTCTCCGAAAGTTATGACCGTCTTACAAGAGATGTTTAGACGTGAGATGGCAGAGCCATGAGCCAAAGCCGGAAGGAGACCTCAGAATCATGACTCAGTTCCGAAAGCCTGGACCTGCGTGAATGGGGACGGGGGGGCTCGCGGGGTTGCTGGGAGAACAGCTTCTTGACATCTTCCCTGAGAGAATCCCAGTCTGTAGGGCTCCCCCTCTGGACATCTATACCTGACTTCCACTTATGCTGGAATTTTCATCCATCTCTGTGATCAGCAGACCGGGTTGCAAATAAGCCTATTTCTCTGTATGAGAGAAAAGTACAAGGGGCCTCATTATAATGGTAATTCCCCTTACTGAACAGAGCATAATATAAGCTATGTTAATTACCTCGGGGGGAATCCTTTCATAATGTATATACGTATATCAAATCATCACATGGTACACTTTAAACATCTTATACTTTGGTTTGTCAATTCTACCTCAGTAAAGCTGGAAAAAAATTCGTACACTGATATTTTGTTACGCGAGGGCTTCCCTTCCCCCCCACATCCTGTTCCTTTTGTTTTATTTGGATTTAATCTATCCTGCCCCTTCCACCTCAAGATGTATGAATATTGTTAAGTAATGTAAATAAATTCAGCAAAAGAAACTTTTTTTTAAAAAAAAACCAGAAATATGTATGAGAATTGCCACCTCTCTAGGGATGCTGGAAGCATACAGCTACAGGAAATAAATGAGGGTCATTCCACCTGTCCCCCACAAGAAATGTAGTATGAGCTAGATTATTTCAGGGTCTTATTCTAGGAATTTAGATATCAATACAGCAAGAAGCTCTTTTAAGACTTTTTTTTTTGGTATGGACTCTGCGATGATCCTACAGCAAAAGCCAGATGCAGTAGACAGAATAAAGTCCTCCCAAAGATATCTGCATCCTTACCCCCCAAACTGGTGAATATGTTGCCTTACATGGCAAAACGGACTTTGTCGATGTGATTAAGTTAGAGAGGGTGAGATGGGGAGATTTTCAATGTAGTCACGAGTTCCTATAAGGGAGAGAGGGAGGCGGGAGAGTAAAGTTAAGAGAGAGAGAGACATCGGACAGAGATGCTGTGTTTCTGGCTTTAAAGATGGTGCCTAGGAATACAGGTGACCTGTAGAAGCTGCAAAGAGCAAAGAAACACAACTCTGCCCACCCATCTTGAACTTCTGTCCTCCAGAGACAATACATGTGTTTTTTAAGCCATTGAATACGTGGCGACTTGTTGTAGCAGCTGTAGAAAACTAATAGGCCGCTGTAGTTGATTTACTGTAGGAGCCAGAAGCAACTGTGGAACGTTATTACTGGGGAGAAGGGCTATTAGCCTCAACAGGCCCACGGTGGGAAACAGTGTTCTACTTCTTTATTTTTCTAAAACAAGACTGGGCCCCAGCTGTCATTTTTATGGCTGCCTTCTCTCCTCTGGGCTTTGGCAGAATCTGAGGCTTAAAGGGTCCGACAAAATGGCCCAGGTTCTCACCTCGTCCCGCTCCGGCTACTGCTTGGCCCTGGTCTGGGTCTCCGTGGGGAGATGGTCCAGGGCGGTCGCCTTGCCCTCCAATTCACAATTCCTCTTCTGCACCGCTCCGTTCCCCAATTCCTCTCCACGCGCTTCAGCTTGGGGGCCTCCCCTTCCTCCGTCCTGCACAGAGCTTGCCACCCTGCTGACTGCTCTCTTCCCCACCCCGAGAGTCCCCGGCCCTTACCCAGCTAGGCCATCTCTCCTCCCAGGGCAGGGCATTTGCTCCTCTACCCCGACTTGGTGACATGGGTGACAGCGCTGCCCTCCGTCCCTCAGAAAACAGTCCCCTTCACTCGGACCTGCCCCCTTAGAAAGCTAGCCACGCTTCTGCACAGCACTCTTCTCCCTGTATCTGTTTTCCAAGAAGTTTTCTACCATACCTCTTGCGTGGTAACTTCCGTCAATGTTGGTAAATGAGTGAACGCTAATAAACTATGTTTGGACAGCAGTTCACAGTGTCATAAGCAGTCATACGTGGTGTCCTAGAGCTGGCCTGCGTCAGCAGGAATTTGCAAGGTGATGGTTAAATACAGCCATGATTAAGTCTCACGTTATACAGATTTACAATTAAATGAATTATTTAGAAAATAACGGTAATAAATACTCAGAACCCATCACAACCTAATTATTTTACTACATGTTGCTATTACCTATGCTCTTGAGGTTATCTAAATGATGACGTTTATTTTATCTGTATCCTGGAAATAATATATTGGTCTATCACTGAGCACCACTTTCGATTCTGCATTTGGTGACATCATATTGGTAGCTTAAAATTGGCCACAGTGTGTGTATTGACAGCACAGAAACTGGCAAATGCTGTAAACCGAGGAAGTTTTCTTTTCTTTTCTTTTTAAGAGTCCGTTGTTAAACATTCACTAGCACACCTGGTCATAAGCCCAATCGGATCTTCACAAAAATTGTCAAGTGGAAGCAAAACATACACTGCCACACCCACCCCCGTTTACTAATAAGGAAGGAGAGACCCAAACGTTACCTAGCTTATTCAAACAGGGTTTCTGAGTGCCCACTCTGTATTCTCACACACAGATATATATAAAATTATGTATACCTCTATAATGAGATGAATCAAGTGATGAATTCTTGAATTTATTTTAATTTTTCTATAAAAAGTATTACTCCTTAGAAAAATAATGGTAGAATTATAGGTTAAATTAGGATTGCCAGATAAACTACAAGGTGCCCAGTTATATCTGAACTTCAGATAACAATGAAAACAAATTTTAGTGTAAATATGTTCCCGATATTGTACGGGACAAATTTATATTAAAAAAATTATTGGCAATTTCACTGAAATTTAATTTTAACTGGATGCTCTGTATCTTAATTTGCTGAATCTGGTAAGCCTAATTAAATACTCTGTTTACATATTAACATGATGGGAAGATTTCTTGCTATAGTCCTATTATTTAAAAATATAGCTCTAAGTTTCAAACTTTACTAGGGTAAAGAAAATTAATTGCAGAAAAATGCTTATGATTCCCTAGTAACTGGGGTAGTGACTGCTGTCCCGGTGAACTTCCACCCAAAAGGGACTGCCAATCTCCTCTCTCTGGCTTTTTAGACATCTCTGGAGTAGTCTAAAGTAAAACAGAACCATTAAGAAACCTAGTTTTCCTTGTCCTTTTGTGTCCATTTCATATGGCAGTTTACTAGTCATTTCCTCCTGGTCCTAACAGCCATGCGCACATCTGCTGCCTGTTCTGTTATCTGTTGTCATCACAGCTTCTTCGTCGTCGTCATCTTCTTCTTCTTCCTCTTCTTCTTCAAGCCTTATAGTAAATTCTCGGTAAGTAAAGATTCTGCCCTTCAGAATCCTGGGTCTTGAATGAACATCTGGATGGCAAGCTTCCCTTACAGAGCTTGTGAAAGGTCTGGGCCGGTGAAGCAGCTGTTGGCAGAGCTGCTGTGATTGGATGGCTGGCGATTGGAAGCCAGAGCCATTCGTCTGTAGCAACATTTCATTTGCTGTGAATGCTCTGAATCTTCTTTACCTTCATGGGGCCCAGGGACCAGTGTCAGTGAGTGGAAGGTGTGGAGCTGGGAATTGTGGAAACAGAGAAGGCAGTCGTGACATCACGTTGATAATTCAGGTGGCATGTGTTACCAGAAGAGGAAGTGATAAAGGGCGATGTAACTTGGAGACACTCCCATTCAGAAACTATGCATTCCCAAAGACAGTGTAGGACTCAGAAGGAAGCTGTTATCAATCAATGTTCAATAATACATCAGACCTGTTTTACTTCTTAGTTTTTTCAACCCTTGAATCATCTTTTCTTTGTTCTCATTGTATATAGAGCATGAGACCATGGAAGGTGTAATTGCTTGAGAACCTAAAATTCCTCTAATACTGATAGTATATTGAGGCAATAACACAACTTCAGACCCATTCAGTTATGAATCCATAGCATATATTACTGGTAGTTAAAAGAATAAGATAGAACGATGATTGCTTACCAAAAATTAATAATGGGGTTATTTTTTATAATCTATTTTCCTGACTCTTCAGAAAAGCATATTTCTATTCTGAGGACATGATGATGTGAATATGTAAGTCTTTACCTTGAGATTTTTTTTCATCAGTCCAGCCTTCTGTTACTTCCTAGGAGAAGGCAAAGGAGAGTCTTTAGAATGTGGGTATAAGTACTTAATGATGGTCCATTCTGGAATATTTTGGGAATAAGATGCTCTTCAAGTGATTTCAGAGGAGAGCCAAATTCTTTCAGTCTCTCTAATCTGCTGTTCTCAGCTTCGGCTTCAACTTATTCTGGTCCCCTCATGGTTGTTAGATGGCTGCCAGGAACCAGAGTCACCATTTGCTTCCATGTTTGCATTCAGCTGGAGGAAAACACAAACCCAAGACCCCAAACCTTTCCTTCTGACATAAGGACGTGGATTTTTCTCTCATTTTTTAGTTAAATTATTTGTTTTTAACTTGTGATAAAACTCACTGCTTTTGACATTATTAAGACATATTGGCTACAAGTTAAAGAAGCTGAATGTATTAAGGCAAAATGTTATCCGTTTTATGATCGATTGGTAGATTGTATCAGAAAGGCAACACCGGTATTTCCAATGCTACAGGTTCTTCCATAATCTTGCCACTACTGACCCCTCTCCCCCGCCCCCATCAAGAGATGAAGTCTATTTCTGCCCCCTGTCCCCTGGAACTGAGCAATATTTTGCAATTGCATTGAGTAACGGAATGCATCTTGACTTTCGTGCCTGGTTCTTTCTCTTGGGACATAGACTTTGGGAATCCTGAGATGACATGTCAGAAGTTTGACCCCCCTGAAGCATCCCTGCTGGCCAGAGCCTGTGGAGGGACCTCATAGGATGTCTGAGGAGCTGCAGCTATTCCTGCCCTCAGCTACTGGAGTTTTGCAGGCCCAGGTGCCAGACATTTAAGTGATTGAGTCGGTAAGTGATTCCAGCTTCCAGCCTTTGAGCCTCAGCGGCTGATTCTGAGTGGAGCAGAGCTGACCTGTCCTCAGGGAGCCCAGACTCAACTGCAAATCTCTTGAGTGAAAATACCGTGTCTTCAGAGAGTCACACCTCACTTCTCAGGGGCACAGCTCTCAGATATAGGGGGACAGTGTCAGTCACTGAAGAGGGGCTAAACTAAGAGAAACAAAACAGGCCAAATAAATGTATATATATATATATATATATATATATATATATATATATATATATATATATGAACACTAAATTTAAACACTGCTTTTTTTTATAACAGTTTTCTGTAATGCCCGAGTCTTATCAACAAGAAATGGGTTGTCACTGGTTAACCTTAGTTAGCACCAAGTATGATGTGACATCTTGTGTAAAGATAAACCTGTCTGACATTTTATTGTCTGAGTCACGATTGACAATGAGGAATAACGTATGAATTGTGGCATTAAAATTGAATCCGTATTAAAAATCTGATTTAATATTATTCATAGTGATATAGTTTAAGTATTCCTTACTTAGGCCCTGGTGATCAAAGCTCTCAAGTGAAAAAAAACAATGGGTCCTTTTTCATACATAATGTTTGGATTTCACATCCTATTAAATACATTGGTGTATGTATGGTCCACCGTAAGGATTGAGAGGAAAAAGAAATTTTCTATTTTCTTTTCTTCCCTCTTTTACTCTGAAAAACACCATTCCCATCTCAGTAGAAAATCCAAGATCTGGAGGCTCTTGTAGACCCAAGAGGCAGCCACTTAGGGGGACAGGGTCACACTTGTTGGTCACTTCGGTACAATGAAAGCAAAAACAATGCTTCTGGCCACTTTCAGCTTTTGTCCCAGGCACACATGTTATAAATAATAAATCACCCATTGATCAACCTTTATTGCCAAGGAGATGGGCTGGCTTTAGGCCACTTCACAGTTCAGATAAAACCTCATCTATCATCTATATATCATCTATCTATCTCATATATCATCAACATCTCTATCTGTCTATCTACCATCTACCTATCATCTATCTACCATCCATCTATCATCTATCTACCATCAGCATCTGTCATTTCTCTCTCTCCCTACTTCTTACTTCTGTGTGTGTATGTGTGCGCGTGTATGAAAAGGATAAAAGAATTAACTTGAGTAACTATGAACACTTTTAATTGACTTTCTCCTAGCTCTAACTCTGATTCCAGAGGCTTCTGGCTGAATTCGTTCATGTCAGCCTGGTGCAATATGCTCTTAAAAAATCACAGGCAGCAGAGACCTCCTTGGTCTTCAAGGGTTGCAAATGTTGGGCTTGCACAGACTCGAAGTCACGGAGGAAGTAGAAAGCTCCCGCTAGGACAAGGACTTTTTGACATGCATTAACTTCCCCCTGCACAACTCAAGCCAGGGAATGAGTCCTACTGCTTTTTTGGGAAAAGTTAAACCACCTATTTGGTTACGGACAAATCACGCCTGTACCGTATCTCTGCCTTGATGAACTTTACTATTTCACTCTATGACAGGAATGAAGTGGAAACACTGTCCTCAAAGCTACATATTTATATCTCTCTTAGGGGCTGGAGCATTCCTGGGAAGGGACCCAGAAATGTGTATTCCTATAGTAAACAGGGCGAGAAGGGCCAACTTGTAAGTAACTGTAGGACAACTCATATGAAAATGTCTGTCTACCACGCTGCTCTAGAAGTGAGCTTCTCATTTGCACAAATATGCATGAACAAGAAATCGTTTGGTTGTCGCTAAATTTGGAGAAAGAACCATGAAGTTTAGACTTTGAGCTGAATTAAACTACGTAGAGCGAAGGGGAGAAAGTTTTAAAGGAAGATGGCAGCCAATTTCTTTTGTTATTTAATGTTTTATTTTTTCAAGAACAGTTAACATTTACTAGGCATCTATTGGCCTCAGTCACTTGCATCTAAAGAACAAAGCTAATTTACCCACAGCCCCTGTTCTTTTGATATGGTTAGCCTTACCTCCTAGCTCTGTTAACAACTATTCTACCATTAGCTTCGAGTTCAATTTTAATAATCTAATCCGTAGTTGTCTACTGCTCCCTGCCACAGGAACGAAAAAATTTGGGGGGAATAAGGCGAGCAGTTTACATTTTCTGTGGCTATTTCAAGTAATTGGCTCCAAAGTGAAATTATTGAGTTGGCCATGGTTTATCATGTTCGGAGGGCATGAAACATGGAAGGAAATGGGCCCGTAGGAAGGGTTGGTATCCAAGAAAGTGTGAATGTGTGAAAATCCTATAACTGTACCTCCACTGGCCTGATATCCTGAGTCACTAGATGGTCAGAAGTATAGATAGAGTACAAAAGGAACAGCTGATGTACATTCATACTAAAAACCAATGACAAAGTTTGTACAAGATGAACAGCAAATGAAATAGCTTCTATCCAAATAAAATCTCACACAGGTCATTTTTATACATACGTGGACACACACCCACACACGCACAGACACACGAGCAGGAATGTGTGTTTTGTAAGATAGGTCCTTGGAAATAGACGTTCTTAGCAAACATGGATGACAGATCAATTGTAATTTATTTTCTTTTAACACTGTATCATCATAAAGAAAACTGGTATAAATGAAAAAATCTATTTCAAATATCTACATCTAAAATTTTAGGCAGTGAAAAAGCACTTTGTTGACAAGGAGTGTGGAATGATGGATGTTAATCGTCAGAAACTGCTGAATGCCTTGCTTAGTTGCCACAAACAAATTCACATATCAGAACGAACAATACTGCTAAAGATTCCTTTTTTTTCCCATTTTTTTTTCTGTTAAAACATACTGCGAGAAAGAAAAGAAAAACTGGAAATCCATACATCTTTCGAAAGTTTGAAATTGAAGCAATATTTAGAACCATAGATGAGGAAACGCCGCAGCATTGGTGTAATATACACAATGCGCTTTTCTTCTTTAATCTGTAATGTACATCAAATACTTTACAACAATGCATTAACAAAGGGCAAGAAACATCTTGCTGTACAGAGGAACCCCAGTGCAACTTGAAGCCTAGAATCACAACGGATGAAGAGAGTAAACAAAGCGTGAGAAGCCGTTCCTCTGAAGTGTGTGAACCACGCGCCTCTGTGCTTACAACCGTCACCCCGACCGCCTTCTGTGCTGCCTTCAGCCACATCCAGCGGAAAGCACTTTTTAGACTCTCCAGCCCGCACGAGAAAGGTGATGTACAAGGTCAGATGGAGGGTCACTTTCTACTGACTTTCAAGTTAACGTTCGATTCATTTAGCTTTCTAAGATAGCTCTTAATGTCTCCTTACTGGTTATCCCAGCCTTCCTATGGAACAGGCTTTAACGAACTAAATTTGCAGGGGAAAAAAAAAATAGCAATGTCTGTGGTCTGCATGCACATGCACTGTCCCCGGGGCCGCCTGCCTCACACCCAGGAGTCAGGGGATGCGGGGTAGTGGCTCGTTTCATAGTTCAGTTCACTGTAGGGACGGGCAGCGGAGTAGAAGTCGACGTAGTTGCCCGTGGACTTGAGTCCCAGGTGCATGTACTCGCTGGCCGGAGGGCGGTGGTGGACCTGGTCCTCGAAGAAGGACTCGTCGTAGTTTCTCGTGGAATTCGGAAACGGCTGGTAGGTCTCGTAGTCTTTTCTGCTGGGCTCCTGTGGGACTGGCTGTGCTGAAACCTGCCCAGAAAAGAAGATCCACCTGGGTTAGCGCGTTTGCCCTTGACCCGTCCTCCCCCGCCGCCGATGCGCTCAACCCTCTCTCAAGGTCAAGGCTCCGAACGTCCTCCACGCGGTCACCCGTATCGAGCTTCTCCTGATTGACTTTCCTTTTTAAAGTTGGTTCCTGAGTCCATGCGCTATCATTCTAGGTAATCTTGTTTTTTTTTTTTTTTTTTAATTATTATTATGGTAAAGTATACATAACATAAAATGGAGCATTTTAATCGTTTTGTGTATAATTCAGTGGCATTAAGTACATTCGTCGCCTGTGCCACCGTCACCACTATCCATCTTCGTAACTTTTTCATCATCGCAAACAAAAACTCTGTATCCATTAAGCTTAAGTCTCCATCCCACCCTCTTTTCACAGCTGGTGGCAACTGCCGTTCTATTTTCCGTCTCTATGAATTTCACTAGTCTAGGTACCTCAGAGAAGTGGAGTAATAGAGTACTTGTCCTTTTGGGTCTGCCTTCTTTCACTTAACGTAATGTCCTCAAAGTTTATCCATGTTGTAGCATGTGACAGAATTTCCTTCCTTTTTAAGGCTAAATAATATTCCATTGTATGGAGAGACCACATTTCTTTATCCATTTATCCACTGATGGACACTTGTATTATTTCCACCCTTTGACTATTGTGAATAACGCTGCTGTGAACATGGGTGCACCAGTATCTGTTTGAGTCCCTGCTTTCAATTTTTGGGGGGTACGTACCAAGAAGTGGAATTGTTGGATCTGATGGTAATTCTATGCTTAACTTTTTGAGAAATTGCCAAAACCGCCATGGCAGGTGAACCATTTTACTAGATAACCTTTTTCAAATTGAAGAGGTTTACACTGGACACTACAGAGCACAAGTAATTTATAGTCATCTTTCCTGCCTCTTCTCCATCACTCCTGGGTGCTGTAATCTCAGACAAAGAGAAAGTGAAGATGTACAACGTCTAACGGTCACTTGGGCATTCTCCTGCCAGCTCGGAGGGCTGTAATCAGTACCTCTCTGGAGGACGGAGGCTTCCCGGTAACAGGGCCGTTCCATCACACCTGCCTAAGTGACCAGGTACCACAGCCTTAGAAGGATACAGAGAAGCATGTAAGAAGAAGAGGGAATCCACTTCAAATACGCTATGCTCTGGAGAACCAAAACATTTCCTAACTTGGTGCAATGAAGAATTGATGGGACTTGAGAATAAGCTGGGATTAGGAAGACTTCGGTTGGGGGAGAGGGGTCTCCAGACTTGTCCAATGTCCCCCGGTCCACCTCAGCGCCCCCCGTTTCCACTCCTGTCCTCTTCAGGCTACTGTCTGATGTAGGGGGCCTTTACGGATTAAAGGGACCACAGGATCCGTCGGGATACGTGAAGTCTGGAGTTAGTTCCCTCCTCTTGGCTTTAAGGACAGTAAAACAGACAGTGTTCATAGGCTGATCATTAGCATTTATATGTCGGGGCCTAGCTATCCCCTCCCCACTGCCTCTGCGGTCCCTTCCTAAGCATCACGCTCCCAAAGGGAGGATACCCGCAAGGCATGGGGGAAGGACCATGCCCACAGCCACTGCAAAATGGCACCCACAAAGCTCCTCGAGTGCAACGATGGTGCAGGAGGTCCGGGGGGAACGATGGAACACTCCCAACAAAGCACAATTTGATCACCTGCCAGTGGACTCGGTAATTCCCTACTAATTTAACTAAGGTTCAGCATGGAAACATCCTCTAGAAATTGGTCTTAGTTAATCGATAATGATGTGTAATTAGCAAGTTGTGCGTGAATGAATGCTTCTAATGGCCTGCGCGTACTTCTTCTCTCAAGTAAGCGAAACTCCCTCTTTTATATGTAATTGATTTACACTAGTAATCGACCTGCTCTTCAAAGAAGTGGTGAACTTCGTCATAGCTGCCATCCAGGGGGCCTCACACTTCCAGATAGTGGTGGCTGAATGAATGAGGTTTCTGTCCACCTGGGAAAGTCCTCAGAGCGTAGACGCGTGTTAGCCTCAGAGCCTGGGCATGAGGGGGACGTTTGCAACTTCAACATCTGCAATTACACATTGCTAAGACCGCGTCTACCTGATCACTGGGATAGGCTAAGGTGCTCTTTGCTGGTCTGTGAAGAGCTGAGCGCTACGTGGACCTTCTCCCCTCCATCGCGGTGCTGCAACCCAAGTGTGGAGCATACAAGGGATTAGAGTTGGGAGGTTTGGAAAAATTACACAGGGAGGGAACTAGAATTTACTGGTTCTATTTCAGTGGGCACTATATTCAACATTTAACAAATTCTTCTTTGTTTACTCTTGTACATGTATGTATGCATACATATATGGATGCATGTTTATGTCTGTGTATATCTATCCATCCATCCATTTATCCATCTATCATCTACCTATTTATCTATCTAATCTATCTCCTTCTCTCCCTCCACCCTTCCTCTCTCTCAATTTCTCCCTCTTTCCTTCCTTCCTTCCTTCTTTTCTTCCTTCCTTCCCATCCATCCATTTATCCATCCAATTCCCGATTTATAGATGAAGAAACTGAAGGTCAGAAGAGATAAGAAACTTGTGCAGGATGCCATGGCTCGTGGTGGGGTGAGGCTGGGACGTGAATGCCCACCTGACTGACTCCAAAGTCCATGTTCTCTCCGAGACAGGAGCACAGTCTCAGTTCAGCCGAGGTGGCTCCCCCCTCGGGGGGTGGGCAGCCTCACTGAGTTGGCTCCAGACCCTGTGATGAGAAGGGAGGCCATGGGCAAAGGAAACCAAGACGAGGCCTGACTTCTCTGTGCTGGTCTCAGTAACCAGGGGAGGGGCAGCGCTAGAGCTTGGGAGGTCTTCAGGGGACAAGCTACTTACGAGGCTCGTGGCCCTCCTCCACGGTGGATGCTTCTGGCTTTTTTTTTCCTTTTCTGGCGCAGCCTGTTTCAAATTTCTTACTGCTGCTATGTTCTCTCTGGCTGGTGGACAGTTTGGGGTTGAGCACCAGCTTATTGGAGTCTCATATCCGGAGTTACTTTCTTCAGTTCCCTTGTATTGTTCATAAGGTCCCGTATCAAGCCCTCCTCGGGTTGAGTTCTGCAGTTCGGAGAATTTGTGCGAACGAACCACCCAGAACGGCTGATGGTGGCACAGCTGTGTTTGAAGGGATTAAATTTGCTCCCTGGCCTAGTGGTATGGATGTCGGCTGGTGAGATGTATTCACCGCGGAGGTATGTTGGCTGTATTTTGTCATTTACTTTAAGAGACTATCTGACAGTGTTCAAGATTAGGCACGTGAAATGCTCCTCAATACCAGCCTTCCCCATAGAGGAGCTAAAATACATGCGTTTTTTTTTTTTTTTTTTTTTTTTTTTTTTTTTTTTTTTAACATCACACAGTGTGGACAAGCCAGACTTCTGTAAAGGAGGCGGAGTGACACTCATATCCCACAGTGGTGCATTCTGAATCTGAGCCTCTTGTGGTCCAGAGGAGCCCTGGCACATCCAAGGAGCCCGAGGCTGTTGTCTGCTCCGCTTAAGGCAGCGTCCTCTCTGGGAAGGGAAGGCGCCACCAGCTGGCTCACGTGGCCACCGCTGGGGTCCGCGTTCTCGGCGCCGGCCTGTGGTTCCTGCTCCTACAAAGTCGTCCTTGCTGAAAGCTTTCCTCAACAGCAGAATATTTAATTTAAATGATGAAGGACAGTTCTCCTCGTCCACCTCCCAGCCCTGTGGCACACTGATAGAAGACTTCTTTGTATTCCTCACTGAGTTCGCCCGCAAAGTGAATGTATTCCTAACGCAAGGGAAATAGCCGCCCACTACAGACCTTCCAGGTCTCCTGAGCAGTGAAAGCTGAAGGCTCAGGGTGTTACTACACAATGGATGAGGCCGTGGTGAAGATCAGTGCTTCTCAAAGCGTGGTCCCACCACGTGGCCCCAAGATGCACCAGCATCGCCTGGGAACTCGTTAGGGGTATAAATTATTGGGCTCCAGCCCAGACCTACTGAATCAGAACACCTGGGGTTGGGGCCCAGTAATCTGTGTTTAACAGGCTTCCAGGGGTTCCTGACTCACCCTCAAATTTGAGAACCAGTGGTATACAGGAGGGCACATGAGACAAGAGGACAGCAGAACCAGGCTGGAGTCTCTGCCTCTTCCTGGCTTCTTCAGGTGACTGGGGGCGAACCCTTAACCTCCTTGAATCCCAATTTCCTCAGCTCTGGGGATAATTTTACTTGCCTGCCCACCTGGCAGCCAGACTGAGGAACTCAAGATGCCATTTTTACTGTTGTCAGGAATCATTTGAAAACCAGTCAGCAAAACACCAAAACCCTCTGTTTCTAGTTTATGAACAAAAATCCTATTGCCAGCGCGATACGGTTAAATATGCTATTTTTCTTTGTAAGCATGGGATGGACCGGTAGAAGCTCAGCAGGGTTTTGGAAGGGTTTGAGTACTTAACTCTTAAAATAATATCTGTGACCCCAAACGTAAAACCAAGGATCACAAATCTTCTTTCACACTAATGGTTGTTTCTTCTAGGGGTCCTTATGCTTGGAATTCACTGATTCGAAACTGGAGTGGCAGGTCGTCACGTGGCGTGTGCCACAGCTGCGGAGCTGCCTGGCTGCTTCTCTGCTGAGTCAGGGGAAGCCCGCCTCCCAGCTCCTGCCCCGGCCCCTCCCTTGCTTGGCCACGCACCCAGGGCTGTTGCCTTGTTTTCAGATCTCATCGTCTTTTGCCTCGTCCCAGAGATGCCCCTGAAACTAGTTTCCCTGGGTGAATCACTTCTTCTCTAAGATGGATCTCTGTCCAGACTCCTCTGCAAAGCTCATGAGGCCCAGCTTTGACACCGAAACCGAATGGACCCCAGCACATCCCTCCCGGTTAAATTTTTCAAGCTGGCCATTTACTAGCTACGAGGTCGTGAAGTGGCTTTTAGCCCAGAAAAGTTCCAAAAACAAAAGCCATCTGTGATAACCAACCATGCTCACGTGGGCAGAAAATCCACATCATGGATGCTGTTTACAAGGTCATTTCCAGAAGCACCCATCTGCAAGAGGAGCAAACGGCCAACTTTTCTGAATGGTTAGGACGGTCTTCCTTTACCGAATTCCCAAGAGGGAAGGCTGTAAGTAAAGTCAAAGTGTATTCTGATGACAGAGTCCAAAACAAGTAAAAGCTTTATTATTTTCTCAAGTCACTGGAGTGGCATAATGATTTTCTTGGATTTATTTTTTTTTTTAGGTAAAAAACAACTCTCTTTGGTGGACATTTCAAAAATGTTGCTTGATATCAGAATGGAGTTAACAGTCCAATTGCCCCCTTCCCTCGGCTGGACCAGCTCAGGGAATAATGGTGGCACTGCGCTAAGGCCACAGGACTCAGCTCGGCTGGGGGCTGGCCTGCAACGTCTCCCCTGGGCTGACAGGTGGCTCAGAGCTTGCTCTCCATCCAGACTGAGTTTCAGTACATCCACCTGAGACACCGTGGCCTTGATGTTTCACACCGAGGTTGAGTCGAGTTCATCCCAGGGCCTCCTGGGCAAAAAGGCTGCATACAATAGGCTGTGCTCACCCTCTCAGGGCAGGCATGCCACCTTAGTGCGTTAATTCCAATTTTCTTAAATGCTCAGAATAGGCTTGGGTGAAAAGAATGTGCCTCTTAGAACCATTGTGGACTGTTCTCTCAATCTAGATTGCAAGCAGTCTCTTGGAACGTACTGCAGCCACACTGTGCGATGCCAAGGACCCCTGGGCCACACCAGGGTGTTTCTTCATTGCCAACAATAGTGGGATTCCCTGGAGATAAAGGCCGATGGAGAACAGGCTGATTCTGTTGATGAGCTTCTCTTGACCTATAGAAGCTGGAGACTGATCTTATGCTCTTGGATGCAAAACCAGGGTCCTATCACATCCTGACAAATATCTTTAAGAGCTGGAGACCACTGGCTCACTGTACCTGATATTTGCTGAAAGAAAAAGCACTGATTTCCATAAATAGAGTTGGCACTTCCATTTTCCCTTATGTTTGGGTAGGCATGTTGATCTGCAAATAGTTGGGGGCCACCCCTGGTGACCTCTTGTCTAGAGCTCATGCCCCTCTTTGTTTATTCACTGACTTCTTTGCTTTTAGCAAAGACCAGAACTGTGTCCTCCTCCTTCCTCCCTTAGAAACGGTCTTGCACCAGATATTCCACCTGCCGGAAGGGAGTCCCTTTGCTCTTCAAAGATGTTACCCTGCTGGGTGGTGAGAACTGATCAAAAACACACATTTCCCTTCCATGTTTACTTTCATCTGGTTACTGTGATCAAGCAAACAGCTTTCAGGTTTATCTTTTCAGTACTATTTTCATGACACGTGGCAGGAATCTACAGCATCAGGAGAAGCCAGTTCTGGAAACGATTACCAGTAGCCAAGAGTTATAAAGAATGTCAGTCTTTCTGTGATGACCACCATGAGGGAAGAAAAGTATGACGTTATTCATCGATAAAGGAGCAGGGGCGGTGCCTTCTTGCTTTTATAGCTCCCCCTTAGAACCAGAGAGAAAACAAGCCCTCAACGAATATTTGCTAAATAAAACACACGCAAAAACATAGATGGATACTTTAAGTGTCTACCAGCCAGGGTTCCTCAAATTTCAACATCCACACGAATCACCTAGACACCTTAACAAAATGCAACTCTGATGCAGAAGACCCTGAACGGGTTAGGGTTAGGGTTAGGGTTAGGGGCCACAGAAGCATCTCTTCTGTGTTTCTAACAAGCTCCCAGGTGATGTTGTTGCTGCTGGTTCCCCCACTAGCCTGAGCGGCGAGGCATAACACCATGCCTTCTATTCAGTTGTTTACATTGAACTTGATCTATTTTATTGGTAACTGTCATGTATAATGAATGCTTTCTTCCGAAAAAGAATTGGCTGGGTTACAGGAGCTACTTAATCCATGCCTAGTAATTAGACAATCTGTCTAGTAACCAGCACCTTACACTTGGCGTGACTAAGACCTGAAGCAGCCAAAAACACAAAAGATTGCTTTCAGATCTGAGGCTGTTCTGATGACTGCCACCACCCACGTGTATGCTGTGTCCCACGTGAGCGGAGAGCAGAGGGGACCATTATTTTCTTTTTCCATTTTTTATGCACGTTAAATAGAAACGAACTTAGTTTTTGCACTTCCAAGATATTTCACAGGAGTCGAAGGGAGAAACGAACACCAACGTGCTGCCTCTCCTTTACCTGGTTATGTTTGATGTCTTCAGCGGGCGCACCATATGAATTCCTATACAAAGTTGAAATGCCAGTATTTTGAGCTGAAAGCAAAAGAGAAACAAAAGTATTAGCACAGAACGCCAGACTTCAAATGAGGAATGATGGTTATCGAGACCAGTTTTGCCCTGCCAAAGCTGGGTGCCCCATGGATCATTCCAGATGTAAGAAATTCATTAGCCCTGAACACTTCATTTCACATACAGACATTAAGGAAGAAGAACAGTTATTCTATAAAATCCCGGTTGCACGTCAGCCTCTTGCAATAACATTCAGCTTGCAGACAGGGTCAAGGCAGGTGCAACAAACAGACGGTCATCTTGCCTTGTTCTATGGCCTTGTTTTCTGCTGAAAACTGGCAGATAATAAAAGCGCGTCACCTGCACTGAAGCGTGAAGGAATCCGGATCGGCCGCTTTGTTTTTAGCTGGGGAATGACAAGAATGAAATTGCTAATTTGAGCTCACAGAAGTGCTTGATCATCTTTGAGGCAGTTCATTTCTCAACGGCCTGAAGGGTGGGCAGGAGACACCCCCCGCCTCTGCCCTGCGCGTCTGGGCGGCTGCGGCTTCGGAGTCCTGTTCAACACAGAGACTGGAAGACTCACTTCCACCCTGTCTTGTGACCAGCCTGTGTTCTAGACAAAAAGGAAGGAAGGTCTCCTCCGGTTGCCAGCAGCTTCCAAAGTCCTGGGCAAGAGGCCCACTTGCCTGCCTCCTCCTCACCTGGGGCCTTGGAGGCTGCTGTCACAGGCCTAGAGGAAGGGCCCAGGGCGAGACTCCCCTCATAGCTGCTAAAAGGTCCTGGTTTAAGAAAGCTCTGGAAAACATTGTCTGCTGAGTGTCAGCGGGTATCTCAAACACTCTCGATATCAAGAAAATTTTATCTTTTGCTTCCAGTATCTACGGGATCACGAAATAGGATGACACACCATCTATTCTCTCAGAGACACAGGCCAGCAAGTCAGTATAATCTATCATTCCACCCATGTTTATTACTCAAAGCACATAATAGCTGTGCAATAAAACTCCTCTTGGGAAATTCTGCTTAGAATGTGAGAGCTGAGAGCCCACTTCCCGTTTTAAAGACCACTCTGATGGACTCTCTGGTTGAACGCCCGTCACTCCCGTCTCGGCATCACTGCGGAAACCGCCATCCCTCGCCTGGACCACCGCTACAGCATCCTTCTCAACGGCCCGGCTTCCACTCGGCCCAACCTGCCCCTCCATCCACCCTGTTCCCGTCACCTGCGCGATCACCGTGTTAGACAGACCGGATTATGTCACTCAATTCCCTGCCCACCGTGATTATAGTAAAAGCTGAGCTCCCATTATGGTCTTCGAGGCTCCGTGTGATCTGGTCCCGGCCTGACTTCCTGCACTTCTTCCCACAGTTCAGGGAGCTGTGCTGGCCCTCCTTCCTGGCTTGAGCATCCAAATTTATTTTGCATCAGGGATGTCGGACTTCCTGATGCTTCTCCCCTTAACTTGCTTGTCCCAGACTCTGGACTACCTCTCCTTGTTGACGTTCGGGTTTCAGCTCAAACGCCTCCTCCTTGACCATGTTAGTTAAAGTTACCCTGCCCACCTGGGGCCCTCTATCCCTTTACCCCATTTATTTCCACCATCACACTCAACGCCAAGCGCTATTACCTTGTTAGTGAGTTTGTTTCATGTTTACCTTGTGTATTACCTCCCTTCACCTAGGAGATAAGAAGCTCCATGAGGACAGAGATCCGTCTGTCCCGCCACCTTTGTAGGCTGCCCCAGCATCTGGCACAGTGCCTGGCCTTGAGGGATGCTCACAGAGTGAGTGCTTTCTTTGCTGAGGGAATGAATGAATGACTAAACCTTAGAAAAATCTGCCTTTAGAGCTACAACCTGCTGATGGGAAATGTTACTCCAAGGATAAGGTGAAAATTTTTTTCTATTACTCAGAATAAAATGCAATTTTTTTTGGGTAGAATGTGCATTTTTCTAGCCTTGGCCTCCCTCCCGGTTGGGCTTGTGGCTTCCGAGCTGAAGATGTTTCTACTGGAAGTTCTTTCCTCCTGCTCTTTGGTGCACTTCACCTGTTTAAAGGAGACTGTGTAGCTAAGATTAAACTTGTGGCCTTTCTGGATACATGAAGCCCATGTCTTCACAGGTGCTCTGCCATGTGTATGTGTCTGAGCAAAGAGTCAACTCGTAGGGAAATGCCTTTTTTTTTTTATAGGCCCCAATTTCCAACTATATCAATAGATTGAAGATTACAGCAGCTTTAAAAGGCATAAGAGAGATACTGACAGAAACAGAATCGACCACTGGATGTTAAGGTATTTGGGAAGCTCAGGTGGGAGGGCAAAATCCCCTGGTGAATTTTAAAGTCAGTCTGTGTAGCTGCTGGGATCACACAGCCCTCCTCTGATGCGTGCTTCGGAGCACGTAACACTCCTAGGGAATCATGACCGCGAGAAATAGCTATAACAGTGCTGCAGGCCTGAATGAACCGCTGCCTTTGGCTTTCTGAGGGCTCCTCAGAGGCAGAGAAACACTAAGGAGAGAAGACATTTTAAGAGACGTCTGAGCTAGAAATTGAATACAGAGAAGACAGGTGGAGGGGAAGCCTGGAATATAAGCCCAGATGCATCTGCATTTCTGAGAGCTCAGGAGAGGAGATGATGACTCAGGCGAGGAGCTGCTTTTCACTTTAAAGCTTTTGCATGTTGCGTTTTGAGGGTGACGTTTCCCATGGTTTTCCCACAGCAAAGGGAATGTTTCCCGTGGGGGAAATGGTATCAGACATCCCCTGATGCCTTAGAAACAAGGAAGACGGCCGTTTTTCAGATGTTTTTTCAATACACTGAACTTTCAACGCCCCCTGGATTTATTGGTGAATGACAAAAAGTACTACTTGGGATATGGAGGTCCCAAGAAATCTGATCTGCCAGTAAACGCTGGAGTGATGGACGTTTGCTAAAGGGAAGCAGAACAGACGGTGGCAATTCATCATTTCCATCCCTACACGAAATGTTGATTTCCACCCGGCTTGGCTGGGGAGCTACTCACACCATCGTAGACGGGGGCAAACACACCCACCAGTCTCACCACCAACACTGCCTCCACCTCCTCCATCACCATCACCATCACTGTGATGCTGTAACAACTAACTTTTACCCAGTACTGGTTGGCTTAAAGGGAACCTCCTTGTATAAACATATTATTCAATAATGACCTCATGTTCTTCTAGGCTTGCTACATGATTGATAGTGTAGTTCTGACTTGCATTTTTAAGTAAGTTAGAGCAAAGCGTTTAAGCCTCTCAATGAGTTTGAAAAGTTACGTATATCTCAATGCTGCGGTTATCAAGATCCCTGACATTTTCCAGGAAGATTAAACATCTAGAAACACATTAGATTTTGTTTTTTATTGTCTGACGTGTGCAGAGCAGGATCACGTACCACTGGAACTATTTCAACACAACCACACCACGATGAAAAACCTTTTGAATGATTCTACCGGCCAAGAGAGTTAAAGAGAAAAGATCAACTTCGATAATAACAGTCGATTTCACAATTATTCTTGTAATTATAGTCTCACTTTGTTATCCCTGCCTGCTGGTGATGGGGCGACGTAGGGCGATCATAATCGAAAAACAAAGGGGTCACAGGTGAATTTCGTGTCACCACTGCTCTGGAGTAATCAGTACAAATTCGATTCTCCACTGACTATCTCGACTCTAGGGACTTGGCATTCAGATTCAGGAGCTTCTCTGTTCAAGCTCATCTACAACAGGCGACAACACGTGTGGAGAACCAGAGAACGAGAATCAGAAGGTACGTCCTATGTTGGACTTCCCTGGCGGTTCAATGCTTAAGACGCTACACTTCCAGCTCAGGGGGTGCAGGTTCAATCCCTGGTCGGGGAACTAAACTCCCACATGCTGCGGGACACAGCCAAAAAAAAAGAAGGTATGTCCTACGCCATGCGTTCAGTTCTCCATTCAGGGGACGTTTCAGGCGTGAGGGTGAGGCGTTCCCTGGTGGAGTGTGTACGTGGAGGCAGAGCGCTGAGCTGGGCTGGGTACCACGAGCATCTGTTTATGAGGCTCTCCTTTCTGCAGCCGGGGAGAGTTACCATGGAAACCACGGCCTCTGGGGTAAATACAGTTACCACGAGAACAGTTTATCTTAGACATCCTGGGTCCAAAAGACATGTCAATAAATCATCCAATTTGTCTATTCTCTTTCCCTGCAGGTCTACACCTAAATAGTATCGGGGAGACTTACCACACGCTTTTAAGATTCTTCTGAATAAGAGGGTCTCAGTGTCTGTTTAGGATTGCCCACTTGTACTGCAGTTTTATGAATGCCCTAATCTGACCCTGTTCTGTTGAAGTCCCTATGGTCTGTTGTCAGGAGGGGCCCATCTCCACATCCATGTGGCAAAGAAGGGTGCAGAATCGCTGGTTAGAGACCCTGATGGTTGCGGCAGCTCTGCTTTCAAGGCACAATCCCCGCCGCCCTGCCCTCCCATCAATAACGCCAAATCGTGCTCCTGGACGAGGAGCAAACCGGGGCAGGAGGGGGTGTGGGGGGAGCCTGGAGGGGCCGATGAATGTGGACATCGAGCCCCGCCCCCAAGGAGAGTTGAGTGAAGCCTGGCCACGAGGAAGGCTGGCCAGGGCGTGCGGGGGTAAATGGCACCAATATTGGCCTCCACAGAGTCCCCGCTGATGAGCCAATGGGTGCGGTTGGGGGAGGGAAGGACGAAGGTGCGTGAAAGATCAATGCCTCCCTAGGGAATCTGAGGTCAGTGGTTCTGATGAATCTTCCTGGGAATTTGTCATGGCTAGAGGGTGGTTTCATGTCAAGAGGGGAAAATGCCCACAGCTGTTCTGTGGGTTTCCCTGAAATCCTCTCTTCCTCTGCTTGTCTCCCCTCCCCTCCCCCTCCCTCCCTTCCTTTTCTTATCCTCTTTCTCATCCCCATCCTAATGCGCAAAGCCTGGCCCACCATCATGGGTTATGCCAACGAAGAAGAAATCTATGGTGACCTCGTTCTCTAATTTGAGAAAATATCACGAACTGGGCAAGCGAGAAGGAAAGGGGTAGGGAAAGAAAGAAGAAAACGTGTGCAGAGAGCATTTTCTCTTAGCTATTCCAGGACTAAGATGCTCCGTTTTTATACCTCCAGCTTCACCTCCTCATGGCCAATCCCTGGGAATCTTCGCTCTCAAGCTCTCACGTCCTGCCGAGCTGCCAAGCATAGCTGAAGCCTGATGTCCCAGCCCTGTGCCCTGTCCCAGGTCCTGTCACGAACTCTGCAGAGGAACCGTGCACAGCCAAGCTCACCTGTCATGGTGTCTTTCCTGGAAGTGTGTTCTCCTTTAGTTCCGTGGTAAGTGGCGTTGCTGCCAGTGGACTCATAGTCTGTTTTTCTTTCTTTGAGGCTGATCATTTCCCGAGGTGAAGCTGGGGCACTTGCTACATAAAGAAATCGGAAGGATGACTTTCTGGGTCTCATTCCACAGCACGTATAGCTTTTCACACAAACAGGTAAAGTCATAAATGCACCTGGTTCAACACAGGTCAGTATGTGTACGTGGACCTGTCGATTTTATTTTTGTTCCTTTGGTTCTTGTCTTTCCCCCTTCCCTTACTCCATGTCACTTGGTGCTTCAGAGTTAAGGGGACACGCAACTTGGAGGCAGGGAATTAGGGACTATATCCTGGGAGCACCTTCCCTACAGAGACATCCTTGTGGGGATGTGACCTGCTCAAGGACAGTTTCAAGAATGAGATCCGTCTTGGTTGCTTTTTCTTTCTTTTTTCTTTTCCTTTCTTTCCCCTCCCTCCTTTCTTTTCTTCTTCCTTCCTTCCTTCCTTTGAAAAAATTAGATGTGTTTCAGAGGAGCGATTACTGATACTGAAGAATCCCTGATTAAATCAGATGTGCTTTTACTTAAACACGTTTCACGCAGAAACGGCCCTATAGGAAGGCAGAGGATGATGTGGGGGACCAGTAGAGCCCCACCCACCGAGGTCTTCTCCATCAGCCTGGGGGCTGGGCTGGGGGTGTGGCGTGAGAGCACCTGTCTCCTGATGGGGGTCCTTGCTCCATCTCAAACTCCCCTAACAATCTCCCCCACACACCTCGCGCCCCGGTGCCTCGCTGCCTGTCGGACCTGGGGACTGAGCCCTGCCAACTGTTTGTGTCTTCGTGTCTTCAGGGATGGGCTGTGATTAGAGGATTCCCTTAGGAATTGCACGATTCTTTAACAAACTGGGCCCAGAACAGAGGAAAACCTGCACTTGGACTTAAGGAAGCAAACAAAAAGAGGTTTAGTTTTCTTTAAAGATCGGATGGATTGCGAGCAACTAAGCCGCCCTGCCAGTGCAGAGATGTGCTGGGAGGAGTGGAGGTTAAGTGTGTGTGCCGGTGCTAAGGCAGCTACCGTGCGCCCATCCTATGGGCTGACCTCACACTGGTCTCCATGCTCCTCAATGAGGCCACTCGCATCCCAAGCTTAGTCAACTGCGTCTCACCCATTCTGAGTGCAGCCGTGCTACTCTTCGGTCCCAGAGCCTTCCCCAGCTTCCGTGCCCAGGGGCAGCGCTTCGCAAGCTTGTTTAACCTTAAGACTCACCTGAGGACCTGGGGATCACAAAACCCCACCCTGGACCTTGTGAATCTGAATTTTCAGTTGGGCCTAGGAATCCAGATTTAGCAAGCATGACTGGCGAATCTCTGGGGAACTCCGAGTTTTAGGATAAAGCTCATTTTCCTTCACTAGTGTCCAAGCCCCTCCCCAGTCAAGCCTCAGTTGACCCTTCAGCTGTTCATTCACACCCTCTGCAGGGTCCCCCAGCTCCAGCCCACTGGGCCTGCTTCTTGCCTATCTGAGTCACTGGATTCATTTCACCAAACTTACTATCTTCTACGTGCAAAGCCCCGTGCTAGACATGGGGGACAAAAACACGAGTCACAGCACACTTTCTGAAGTTGAGGAGCCCTTCATCGGGTGAGGAAGTGAAACCAGAAGACGGCTCAGTGGATGTCTTAGCCAAGTGCTGGGAAGGTAACAAAGGGGGCCTTTGCCCATCCTTTCCTGAAAGGCCCCCTACCCACCTCTCAGACCTGTCAAATAAAATCAAGGCTCACTGCTGAGATCTTGGAACCTTCAGAGATTTCCAATCCTAGCTGCCCATCAGAATTAGTTACCTAGAATACTTAAGAATACATTGATGCTTGAACATGCCCCCCAGCCAGTGGCACCAGAATCCCTGGGTGTAAATCCAATGAGAAGGCAGGGAAGAAACCTGCAACTGTTCCACGTAACTCAACTGGGCTCTGGGTCCAGTTCCTGCGTGTTCTCAGAACATGGGCTGCTGCGTCTCACTCACCCCTTCCACCTCTGCCCCATCTCCCCTCTTCTCTCTCCATCTTCCTCTCTGGGGAGAGTCCCCTCCTGCCCTTGCTCCTAGAGCTTCTGCATAAAGATCTGAATTTCTGATTGCCCTTTTATGAGTCACTGCCAGGCAATCGTGAAGGGACCATATTTTGGAGCCTCTTGACCAAAGCTTTTAAAATGAGAATCCGATATTGCACAGATGGTGGGGTTTACTAAACTATGTCAAGTGTGTAATTATCTCCTGAGACCTCACACACAGTGGTCCGAGTCTCCGGTAAACCAGGAGGATACTCCTGGAAAAATCACATCACGCCAACAAGCGTTTATTAGGTGTCTTCGAAGTGCCTTGCCTGGGTATCACCAGGCAGTGCCCCACCTGCATCCCTGGGGCGCTGCCGTCCTGTAAGGCGCTGCTTCTCTTTCTGGGCGCCTTCCAATCTATTATATTATTCCATCTTCCTGACACTGATTGGTTCTTCATAATTAGAGCTCTTAAAGACACTGTCCTTTAGCTTCCAAGACTCACTGCTCTTGATCTTTTTACGAACTATGAAAATAACACGTGCAAAAGGCCACCTCCATGCTTCTGAGGCAGGTGGAAGTCCCTCCAGTTACACGGAGCTTGCAAATTCTCGTTCAGCGTGGGGCTGAACGTTAGAAGCAATAACACCGCACTAAAAATATAAGTTTTCACGGGGCTGGGAGAGGGTCATCTATTCCAGTCAAATATTCCCCATTCATTTCTGATTCTCCCCATCGTTATGACAGTAAAGTATGGCGTAACGTTTCATGAGAAACGTCCTCAAGGGCAGAGGGGCCGCCCTGCTGGGGAGTGCCCTGTACCACGCCCTTGAGACTCAGTCCAGAAAATACAGTTTCCTCAGCAGGAGGAGGGCAGCGAAGAGCAAGGAGAAGCTTTTCTTAAATAAAAGCCTCTATCTGTGCGTGTGGGTGTTCGCCCATATAAACTTATTTATTACACATTGAATAAAACAACAATAAAATCTATATCACTTAGATACTAAACAGTGTGCTCATATTTTGCCTTTAATTATGTCTTTAATCCTTGGCATTACATAATGTGACTGAAAAAGGGTGTAAGAATAAGGTATCTTTACAAGGAGATAAGAAAAGTTAGTTCCAAATTTAATAAGAATGAGACAAGGGAGGAGGGGCAATGTAGCAGTAGGGGATTAGGAAGTATAAACTATTACATATAAAATAAGCTATGAGGATATACTGTGCAACACAGGGAACACAGCTAATGTACAGTAACTATAAATGGAATATAACCTTTAAAAATTGTGAATCATTGTATTGTGCACCTGTAACTTACATAATTTTGTACATCAACTATACTTTGATAAAAAAATTAAAAGGAAGGAATGAAATAAAATTAGGAAAAATTAAATTGAATGATTTAAAAGTTACAGTTGATTGTAATATGAATGTATGAAATGATGTATCTGCTGGTGTACAGGTAATAATAAAAAGCAAATCAGGTACGGAACAGTAATGAAAGCCTCAATGACAGTTTTCAAACGTAGGTCATTCTCAAGGAGCACACCCTCTCTCCCCTACTCTGTTATCCCACATCTAATCAATAAAATGCAACCTAAACCATCTTAAGTGGGTAAAACGTCCACGGGAAAGCCTGATTTGCAAACACTTGGCGGTTTTATATATTCCTATTCCTCCCTGAATGCAGGCCCAGGATGTGCATTTCATGCCTGTAACACCTGTTAGAGGATTTTAGAAACCAGTTAGAAAGATGTTTGTTCTGAGTCTGCGTATGTATGATACAAAGTCACCACCCCTATAAAAAGAAAACTGATTCATTTGATATTTCTAGCAAGCGTCCCAGTCGGGACGGCCCTCCTGTCTGTGGAGTCAGCTAAGGGGTCGGGGAGGGGGGCCTTGGATCCAAGAGAAGCAGCCACTGGCCCGGGGCCCCTCTTACCTGAGCGGTTGTTGGGAGACACGCGCACAGGGGAGATGGAGGGTGTGCGGGAGGAGGAGTAGGGTCTTTGCCGATCCCTCTCGATGGTTGAAGATGAGGCTACGAAGTGATATTGTGACCATCCATCCTGCAATAGACAGCAGCTCCTATTAACTGGGGAAGGCAGAGAGATGCCCCACCTCCTCACACGTGGACGTTGCAAGCACTGGAATTTGCAAAACATTTCTCCAGCCTGTCAGGAGAGACCTCAGATCTCTGCTCCTCCATCATCCCGGTTAACAGAGAGGAGCGATAACTGAGACCCACCCCCTGCTCCCTCCAGACAGCCTGGCTCCGGGAGGGCCTGCCCTTAGGTCTTGCTTTCCTCCCCAGAGGTGAGGGAAATGGTCTCTTTGCAAACCTGCTTTGGCCTGAAGATTGTATTTAAATGGAAACATGCTGCTCAGAAGGATCCTGAAGCTGTCTATTTTTTGCCTGCCTGGCTCCGGCTCTGTCTGGTCCTCTTTTCAACCACCTCCAAGTTTTCCAAAGTGTTTCCTCTTCTTTTCTCGGGACCAATCTGTTCGTGATCAAAATGCCGAGAAGCATTGTCCTGTCCCTTCGTCCCTTCCCGTTTATCTCCCTTACATGGTTTCAAGGTCCTTCTCTGCCTCAAATGCCCCGTCCCCACCGGCTCACGGCCTTCAGCATGACTGTTGCCGAGAATTCACACTCAGGTTGCTACGTTCTCTGCTTTGCCCCAGGAATTCTATTTTTCAATGGAGAGCATATTCAAAATGCCTCCTACCAATCAACCTGCCATTTGCCTTCTAATATCTGGTTAATATAGGAAAAGCATATAGACCATTTTTCATCATGAAAACCATATAAATACATTATGGATCATTTTTTTGAACTTAGAAAGCATAAAGAAGAAAATAAAAATAGCCAACAATTCCACTCTCCTCCTCCCCAGAGAACTTCTGTTGAGATGTCACAGTATTTCCCTTCAGTCTTTTTTCTTCCTTAATTCAAGTTTAGTTTTCTCAAAGCAAGATGTCAAAGAGTACAGACATTATCAAGGAAAAGCAGACACCCGCTCCACTCCCAGTTCCTGCTTCACAGAGGCAACCATTTTTAACTCTTTTGACCTTTTTAAGGGACTCAATTCTCTATAAAGAATCATTGCAAACATAAATGGGTGCAAGTTAACAAAGAACAGAATTTAAACTCATTTCAATATTTGTGTCTTTCTTTATGTAATTCTCATAATTCCTGTTCTGTTTGACCCGTAGAATAAAGCCAAAATTAGAAGTATGCTATTATAAAAGCTACTACCTAGTGCTTATTGAGTATTTACTCCATGGCAAGATTTTCTCAACAATCCCAAGGGCTGGATACTATTATCAGCTCCATTTTACAGAGGAAGAATCTGAGTCTTAGAAAGTTAACAGGCCGCCCAAAGTCAAACAGTAAACAAGTGAAGACTGATATTAACATGAAAATGTGGCATATTGAAAAGATGAAAACTCTAATCCCCAAAGATACATGCACCCCAACATTCATAGCAGCACTATTTACAACAGCCAGGACACGGAAGCAACCTAAGTGTCCATCGACAGAGGAACGGATAAAGAAGATGTGGTATATATCTATATCTATATATACACACACACATATACATGCAATGGAATACTACTCAGCTATAAAAAAGAAAGAATTAGTGCCATTTGCAGCAACATGGATGGACCTAGAGATGATTCTCATACTAAGTGAAGTAAGTCAGACAGAGAAAGACACATATCATATGATATCACTTATATGTGGAATCTAGAAAAACATGATACAAGTGAACTTATTTACGAAACAGAAACAGACTCACAGATATAGAACACAAACTTCATGGTTACCAAAGGGGAAGGGGGGAGGGATAAGTTAGGAGTTTGGGGTTAACAGATACACACTACTGTTTATAAAATAGATAAACAACAAGGACCTACTGTAGAGCACAGGGAACTATATTCAATATCTTATAATAACCTATAAGTGAAAATAATCTGAAAAAGAATATATATATATATATATATATATATATATATATATATATATAACTGAATCACTTTGCTGTACACCTGAGACATTGTAAATCAACTACACTTCAATAAAAACATGTGGCATATTCATAAGTCCTTGGAAGCCAGCTGAGGGGATTGACGAATGCAGGTGAGGAGATGCTATTTGACGGCGTGTGGTCGGGCAAGAGCTCTGGGAACAGTGAACGTGGCAGCAGAGAGCTGGCAGATGACAAGAAGCCAGACACTGAAGACACAGGTTGGGGTCTCCGAGCCAAGGGAAGGGCAGAAGTGAAGAGCCTGGGGTGGGAAGGCGCTTGGCTGATGTGAGCACAGCAGAAAGTTTCTGTGGGTGAAGGGGAGTGACCAAGGTGGACCAGGAGGACGAGAAGCCTTGTGAGGGTCTGGGACAGTCTGGGGACAGTAGAACAGAAATGGGGAGACCAGTTAACAAGCTATTCCACGAGAGGGAGCGAGAGATGACCCTGGCTTGGGTGTGGGCTGGTGGTGAGCAAGGCGCAGGTCTTGCATCTAAGTTGGATTTGCTGCTGACTCGGCTACTGGGTGCGGGAGAGAGGAATCCAGCCTGACCCCGATGCTGCAGGTGTGAACAACGGGGGCTGGAGATGGCACTGACTGAGACAGGGGACCACTGGGAGAGAAGTGGCTTTAGGAAGTGAGATCAGTGCTGCCATCTGGGATGTGCTGGGTTGGAGATGCCTGCTGGACATGAAAGAAAAGAGAGAGAATAAAGCAGAACCCGCAAGCTGGAGTTTCAGGAGTGATGTCAGACTTAGAGGTAAACTTTTGCAGTTCAGGATACAGATATCATTCGAAGCTAAGAGAATGGTTGGAAGCCTTGCACGTGAACGCAAGTAGAGGAGAGCAGAGGACACAGGGCTGGCACACTGCAATACTTAGAGGGCACAGAGAGCAAGGAGAAAATTCCCAGGACACAGAACGAGCGGAGTGAGATGGGAGGAGAACCAGAATGGTGTGACGTCAGGCAAGACCAGGAAAGGAGACGCAGGAGGAGGAGAAGGAGACCAGCTGAAGGGCAAGGAGGACCGAGAACAGCCCTTTGGCCTTGGGAAGACGAAAGTCAGCGTGACTGGAACAAAAGTACTCTCCTTGGTCTGGTTGGTAAATCTCTAACTCAGGTGGGCTCAAAAGAGAGTGAGAACTGATGGAGAGATGGTGAGCTCAGACAGCCTTTGGCAAAAGCTGATTATTAAGGGGAGCCCAGAAATGGGGCTTCAAGAGCTAGAGCGACTAAGAGAAGTTTTAATATATCACCTGGAAGAGACTGTGGCATTTCGCATGCTGATGGGAACGACTCGACGTAGAGGACGAAAACCTGGGGACGCGGGAGAGAGAGGGAGACGTTTCTTAAGCAAGGAGGGGTTGATGGGCTTCAGTGAGCTGCGGGGTCATGGGGCACGGAATCAGGAGAGAAGACAGACAGGCTGCACAGCCACAGACGCAGCAGGGAGACGGGCCGATCTGGGGTGGGGACGATGAGGATGTCCTGTTCTGTTTTCTGACATTTCCTGGAGGGGGCGTGGGGATAAGTGAGGTCCTCCATCCGCTGAGAGTGAGAAGGAGTTGGAGTTTAGAGGATGGAAGAGGCGAGGGGGGGCTTCCCTGGTGGCGCAGTGGTTGAGAGTCCGCCTGCCGATGCAGGGGACGCGGGTTCGTGCCCCGGTCCGGGAAGATCCCACGTGCCGCGGAGCGGCTGGGCCCGTGAGCCGTGGCCGCTGAGCCTGCGCGTCCGGAGCCTGTGCTCCGCGACGGGAGAGGCCACAACAGTGAGAGGCCCACGTAACGCAAAAAAAAAAAAAAAAAAAAAAAAAAAAAGACCAAACAGGCATTTAATTTGATGCTTGTCTCACTTGCAATTTAGAAGATATTCTTTGCAGGGCAGGCAGGGTTCCAAGGAGTGGCTCAGGAAATTGCTTTAATCAAACCCTTGGCTTCCTTGGTCATGAATAAGTCATGATACTCCATATGTCATGAAAGGTGGGCAAGGTATTTCATAATAAGAATATGGGCTAATATCTGATATGTCCTAAGACCAAAGGAGACGCCAGACATAAAGGTGGTATAACTCTAGGTCTGGTTTTACTTGGAGAGTAGCACTGTTCTCAGCATCTCCCTCTTACGCAGGTGAGTGGAGATGTTTTGCTCAACGGTTCACAACTGATGATGCTTAGATTCCAAAGGGACCAGGTAAGTATTTACATCTCTGGAAGTGTCAGCAAAAAGGATGTAATAATAAAACTTCTTATGAAGGAAGAAACTCATAAGAAAGCACCAGAAAAAGATTTCGAATCCTTTATAAGACCCATTTCTGAGAATACAATCGTGTGAGAGAGGTGAGTCTTGCAGGTGACTTGTCTGTGGGTGATGGGATTAGAGGACACCTAAGGATGACAGGGAGTGTGTCAGAGGCACCGAGAATGTCGCCCCAGCCAGACACCTCTGCTTATGGCCAGTAATCATATGCATGTGGGCACAGAAACTTTGAATGGAGGTGGGGAAAGGGGAGCCTGGAGAACAGGGCAGAGTGGAAACCCAGTTAAGGCTCTGGATTCGGGCTGTTTCCTGGGCCACAGCTTGGGAGCCCCTGGAGGAGCAAGGAAGGTGACCTGGTTCCCGTTCCATATCCATCTTCCCCTCACACACTGATGCAGAGCGAAAGGTGTGATGACTAAACAAAGACTTCCAACATCACTACCGTCACCAATGCCCAGAAGGGACCTCAGTTTTAATTCCGATGGCACATCCTTCCACACATCACGGAAAAGTGTAACCTTGGATGCTAGAGACCAGGGTACAGATAAATCTACACTCGTTTTAGTGATGCTGAATAACTACCTGGAGGGTAGATCTCATGACCCTTGACATCTTTCACTGCATGAAATTTTTAGTCATTCTACTGGAAAAAAAAGTTTTGCTTTTGAAAGAAGAAGGACATGAAGATATATTTTCTTTGGGAAAGTTATTGCTGAGGTAACATTTCTTTTAACCAACCAGCCATGGACATACTTGTTATCTAGCCAGCCTGCAATACATTTATTATTCACTTACTTCCCACTGTCATTCAGAGAGACTTGAAAGTGGTTTACAGTAACACACACAACTTGGGCACATAGCTTTTAAATCATTATTTGCCTCTTTTTAAATAAATTTATTTATTTATTCTTGGCTGTGTTGGGTCTTTGTTGCTGCGCGCGGGCTTTCTCTAGTTGCAGGGAGCAGGGGCTACTCTTCGTTGCGGTGCACGGGCTTCTCATTGCGGTGGCTTCTCTTGTTGCGGAGCACGGGCTGTAGGCGCGTGGGCTTCAGTAGTTGTGGCACGCGGGCTCAGTAGTTGTGGCACGTGGGCTCAGTAGTTGTGGCTCGCTGGCTCTAGAGGCAGGCTCAGTAGTTGTGGTGCATGGGCTTAGTTGCTCTGCGGCATGTGGGATCTTCCCGGACCAGGGCTCGAACCCGTGTCCCCTGCATTGGCAGGCAGATTCTTAACCACTGTGCCACCAGGGAAGCCCTATTTGCCTCTTTGATGATGATGTTTTCTTTTTAACATTTTAAGTCTCTGTAGACCAGAGGTTGTTCCCCAAATTCTACTGGGTGCTTAACCCCAGCTCCCCTTCATACCATCCCTTTGGCTTAGATAAGAAAGTTCAAGGAAGGAAACAGATGAAGAATAGCCACAGTACCTAGGGCAGGGCCGTTAATCCTTAATATTGATGACAAAGAACTCTTTCAATATCTGTCTTTCACCTCCAGCAAAATGACCGCTAAGCTGTGCCCTTCAGCTCAAGACACAGCCAAGATGTCAAAAATGTGATATGATATCTGCACCTCAGATTGGTTTTTATTTTTAACACATTAAACTTAAAACTGGAGGTTGTTAAATTGTTCCAAGTATAAGAGATAGAAATCCAAAGGAGGAGAGGATTTCAAAGTCATTGAACTTTAAATTGCCACCAGAAATAATCTGATTTTCTTTATCTTACCCTTTTACTGTCCTTCCGCCAGTTGCAGCTTCTGTATGAAAGTTCCTGGCGTGTTTCTTTATGAAATTGTTTTATTCCCCGAAGCTACTCCCGTCCTCATCGTCACTCTCAATGGTCCAGAAAGTGCGAGAATCAAGGTAACTTTCTTCACAGCCTCATGACCATTGGGTCCTCACAGTTTGATGACACGGTGGCTGCTCTATTTCCTACAGATCTTTCCCTTAAGTGCTTTGAGGTCCCTGAATTTATAACCATCTCCTTTTTATATATATATTTGACCATCCCATAAACATCTCCACGAAGACTGTGTTACTGGAGAGACTTCCACCAACGGAGCCCAGATGAAGTGGCTAAGTGGTTTTCAGACCCGTCTATTACACGAGGCTAGTACAGCACACACCCGCCCCATAGCCTCTTATTCTGGAAACCGTGCAGGACTTTCAATTCAGATCAGCACCTGAGTATCTTAGGTCTGTGTGCAAAGAAATGAATAGAGCTGTTTGTCAAGGCTCAAACCGGCTTTCACCTTGGGTGTCTCTGTTGAGAGAGGTGGAATTAGACAATTGTTCAAGTCAGCCCTTCTGTCCCACGACCCATTAGGACCACGATGACTGGTCAGCTCTGTCTCGGTTTCTTTTCCATAAATTAAGGGCAAAATGATGCAGTCAGCTCGGGGAGTTTTAAGTATAGTCCTGCCTGGGCCTCGGGCTCTGAGATTCTGTTGAAATTGTTCTGAGTAAGCCCTGGGCGTCGGTATTTTCAAAAGCACTCAGGTGATGTTAATGAAGAGCGTGGCTGGGGACCACTGGCTTGGAGTTTCCATGCGTACTTGGCAGTGACTACAGAATACATTTTACAGGGCTAGATCCTAGGGGGCCCCTTAGGTCTTCGACTCCATTTCGCAGTGTCAGATAAGGCACTGACTTCTACAGGAACAAAAATAGGTTCAACCTCAGAGCAGAGAGGTGCCCCCCCCATCCCTCCTGCTGCAATGAGCCCCAATCACACCCGATCACCCAGCAGTCACCACGTGACTCAATTTCCCAGTCTCCACCTTCGATCAGGCAGCTCTGAGACCTGACACAACACCTTCTCTTTCTCTGTCAAATCTTACTCTCCCGGCTCAGTTCTGGGCTGGGTAAACAGAAGGCAGGCAGCACGTGTTCCTTCAATGGCTCTTGCTAAATGAATTATGCCTCTGAGGTTCAGGGGAGCTTTTAGCAACACAGCTATGGTTTTCCTTGCCTGCTATGAACAAAGTGCTATGACCTCACACGTACGTCCACTGCAAGCCGGTCCGTCTGCCCAGCTGTGAGGCAGGGCTGGGCCGTATTATTTCCTGGTCTCTAGCCTAGCAGCTGCAATAAAGATGAGCCTAATAAATGCTGCTAGATGGATGCAATGATTTACGATGACCGCATTAATCGTAGAAATGCAATGATAATCAATGTCATAGTCTTTACTGCTGACTCCACGGTTCTTACACTCTTACAGTTCGATAACAAACGAAGGTTACCAGAGCCTTACAGTTTTTTGTTTTCTTAATTTTAGCTTAGAACAACCCCATCAGTGTCATCTGCTGCTGTTGGTGTATCTGTCCTTTATGATATACTTACTACTGGGCTGAAGGCAGTGTTGGCTTAGGTAAACTGGTACCTAAAAAAAAAAGCCTACGGATTGCCTACTCTACGTGAAACGGTAATTCCTCTCCGTTCCCCATGTTTCGATGTGAGGTATATAAAATCGTCTCCTCTTTAACCAATCTTGTAAATAATTCTGGTGCAACACTATACCTGCCACATCTGGGCCTGGCTTGGTGCTGAGTCCATTCACAGCTCTCAGAGCACGTATGTCTCTACCTCTTGCACATGGCCCGCCCCCAATCTCTACTGCTTCTTGCATCCTGCAGCTCAGAAACCACGAGCCCCTGTCCACAGCAAATGCACTCAGTTTTCCCCAAACACAACCCTTAGGAGAGCTGGGGGAAAAGGAGGAGAAGGGAGAGCGCATCACATTTCTCATTAGATATGCTCCAATGTCCTTCAGTTTGGGTGTAGGAGCCCCCCTGCTGTGAGGTGTGACGTGTGTCCACTGGACTGATGGGCTGTGTGTTCTGGAGGGGGGGGTCACCCTGTGGGAACATTACTGGGCATGGAACACTGAGGACCAGGGTCGCTGCTCTGGAGCGGGAACAGGGCGCTGTGCATGCCAACAGGAGGTGTGCAGGGCATGTGGCTGTGACGGAGCGAAACGAGCCAGGCGGGAGTGTTCCCAGACCTTCTCCTCCCTGACCGCCAAAGAGCATCCTGTCACTGCCAGCGGGGCAGGGCAGTGGGCCCCGCCCCTAGCGCTGATCAGAGAAGGGATGGAGAAGGACACTGCCAGCTGGACCAGGAGGGAAAAGAGATTAGGGAGAGAGCTCGTTCAATCCGTGGAACAAAGAGTTTAGGGCGAAAGTGGAGAGGAAGAGTGAATACCTCGAGGGCTGTTCGGAGAATCTGCTGATGAGGGAGGCTAGAGAAAAGGGGTTAAATACCAAATCTTCATCAACGTGCTTAGGAGATGAGCTTAACAGGGCATGGGTGGCTATACGTATACGTATAACCGATTTACCCGGCTGTACAGCAGAAACTAATGCAACATTTTATTTTATTTATTTTTTTTTTTGCGGTAAGCGGGCCTCTCACTGTTGTGGCCTCTCCCGTTGCGGAGCACAGGCTCCAGACGCGCAGGCTCAGCGGCCACGGCTCACGGGCCCAGCCGCTCCGCAGCATGTGGGATCTTCCCGGACCGGGGCACGAACCCGTGTCCCCTGCATCGGCAGGCGGATTCTCAACCACTGCGCCACCAGGGAAGCCCTAATGCAACATTTTAAATCAACTATACACCAATAAAAATTTTTAAAAAACCAAACAAACAGGGCATGGGATTTCACGTTACTTAGGATGGGATCTCTGACCTCTCCAAGAGGTGCCCTTCAGTGACTAGACAACGGTGGGGTGGAAAGTGACAAAAGTTAGTGAATATCTACAGCTGTGATGGATAAGTTAAGCGGGGAGGTTCCCATTTGCAGTTCTGTTTTCAAAGCGAGTTTTGGAAGTTTTATCTTCTATACTTAGAATCTAGATGTAACAAATCTTTTCTAGTGATAAATGACATCTCTGACTTGGACAAAAGCTTCAGAAAATAATTAATGTTGAAAATGGAGAATAGTTGTTCTTTCTACTGAGGATATTAATTGGCCCCTGAAATAGATACTAAGACACTTTTATGTCAGTATATGTTTTTCCTCTCTTTGAAAACAGCTCTGGAGCTTCCTTAATTTGATAAGATGTAGCTGGCATCTAAACAAGGATCTCTCAGGAGGCATACAGAGACTCTTTAGTTCTGAAGTAACAAATACAAGCTTTTTGTGTTAGCTGTCCTTGAAGTCTTTCGGCCCATAGAGCTTGTCAATTCTAATTTGCTATGATGACTTGAGATATAAAGAAAGTGTGGTGAAAATCCTTGGGGCTTTGAGCAAACCAAGTTCATCCACTCATTCAACCCAGAACACTTACAGCTTGTACTTCAATCACTTCTGTCAGGAACCTATTTTTCAAGTGAAAGTTAAAACCTGAGTTGTTGCCATCCGCTGAAAAAGGTAACCAGCTGAGATACTCCTCACTTAAGAAAACCTTGATTGCTCAAAATTGTGCCAGTTTTCCAGTCATTTTTTAAGTGGAATAAACCTACTGATGTAATCACATGAAGAGAAAGAAAAGATTCCAAATTAGCGGTAGTTATACAAACACCCTCCTTACTTCAGTAAAAGGTATTACAGAGAAAAACATGGAAATAGAATATTCAGAGTCTGTGTGATTGAAGACCAAGCCAGATTTTGCCTGTCGATGAAACCACAGCTCCTCTTGGCTGTAAGGAAACAAGCTTCCATCTATTTTTAAGGTAAACTGTTAAAAGATTCATTAAAACGAATTCCATCAACAACTCCAATAGCTATTAGAGTTAAATATTTAAACTAAATCGTAAGGGCCAAAAGGAAGTATTTGCAGAAGTAAATACCACCTGACATATCCGGTTACTTTCATTAGTTTGTTTCAGCTCTGGTGCTTCTACTGAAATTTAATTAAATTGATTTGGCTACTTAAAGGTATAGGATACATAAGGATAAGAGTCTTCTGCAGCATGTACCATCTTTTAAAAGCAAATACTGAGTAAATCCATTTTAGGAATTCAATTTATTACCACTGAACTAATTCTAAAGAAGCAATATTACTGAGAAGATTTGACAAGTTGGAAAGAAATTGATATAATTTGGTCAAAGAAAGTATATCATGGTTAACTACCAGTAGGTAACTGGTGCCAAACGGAATGCAGAAAACCGCCCGGCAAATTGAAATAAGACCGGCTCAGGCCTTCTGTTTCCCTGGCGTCACTTTGGAGGCCTTAAAACAAAGGTCTGAGCGGATGATCTTTAACAATGGCCTTTGTGTTCCAGCCAGTGCTGCACAGTTACGTTTGGTGTGAAACTGAACAAAGTCCCATCTTCAAGTTGACAAATCCAAATGTCTGGCTTCTAGCAGCAAAGTCATTCTGACATTTGAAAAGCCAGGTATTTTGCATCTATACTCATCAGCGGCCAACAAGTTCAAAGCTCACCCTGGGTCCCAACCTCAATGTCTGCCCATTCCGCGCTGCTTCAGAATACCTTAAACCAGGGAAATGGAAGCGGAGTCACAGAATGGGCCCTCTGATGATCTTAAACTCTGGGGTAGCTACACGGCTGGATTTGTTTAATAAACATTAATAAGTACCTGTGCTGGGTACAGGGGCGAGAACAGAGACAGAGGTAGGCATGGCTCCTGAGTGGAAGATAAAGGGGAGTTGGACGTTTAAAATAGGATTATGTCACATTGCATTTCTGAAAGAGCCAGGAAGAAAAAGGCACAGGTTATTATGAGGGATCTTTACTAGCCTTGGAGAGTTGGAGAGGGAGGTTACCTTGAGGAAGAGACAAACTGAGATTGAAATAGCCCAGGCTTGGTGGGAGAGGAGGGAAGGCATTCTTGGCTGAGGAATGAACCTTTGCCCATGCAGTGCAAAGGCACTGAGGTTGAGGAAGGCGAGCTTGGAGAGAAGGGTCGGAAAGTGAGAGAAACTGGAAGCCACTGAGAAGTTTTCATCAGGAGACTGACTGGGTCAGGTTTGGATTTATAAAAGTGTATTCTGAATTTTTAAGGGAAAAGAGATTGAAGATGGTGAAGGAGATTCCACGAAACCAAGCAGGCAGCAATCTCATCAGGCCTAGGGACAGATGATGTGAAAATAAGGATGGGAGAGGTAGCTGGATTTGAGAGATACTCAGAGTATAGAATCAGCAGGGCTTGGTGCCAAATGTAGTGAGATAAGGAAAAAGGAGGTATTAAATAACTCCTGGAATTCTGGAAAGAACAACCAGGTGGGTTAGGTGCTCTTTATACAGATGGGCAACAGTGGAGGAAGAATAGATTTGGGGAAGATATTGAGAGGTACGTGTTAGATGTGTGGAAGGTCAGAGCTTGTGAGCTAGTTCAGTGGAGATGTCACGTGGGTTGTTGTGTATGTGTAAGCTTGGAGTTCAGGAGTGAGGACCACACAGAGAAATAAATGTGGATGCCATTGGCCTTCAAATGTATTTAAAAACCATGGGCCAGGGGCTTCCCCAGTGGCACAGTGGTTAAGAATCCGCCTGCCAATGCAGGGGACATGAGTTCGAGCCCTGGTCCAGGAAGATCCCACATGCCGCGGAGCAACTAAGCCCGTGTTCCACAACTACTGAGCCGGTGCTCTAGAGCCCGCGAGCCACAACCACTGAGCCCATGTGCCACAACTACTGAAGCCCATGCGCCTAGAGCCTGTGCTCTGCAACAAGAGAAGCCACGGCAATGAGAGGCCCGCACACCACAACGAAGAGTAGCCCCTGCTCACCGCAACTAAAGAAAGCCCACGTGGCAACGAAGACCCAATGCAGCCAAAATGAAATAAATAAATAAATAAACTTACTAAAACAAACAAACAAACAACCAGCCATGGGCTAGATGAGGTCATCTCCACTAGATGGTATAAGATGGAAAGCAAAGATGCCTCAGGGAAGATCAGGAGTCTGCAGAAAAGACTGAGATGGAGGCTTGCAAGTTCAGAGAACACCCAGGGGAGAGTGGAAGTGGAGAAGCCCGGGAGGAGATCGTGTAAGGGAGGAGGATGTGGCCAGAACTGCTACAAATCCATTTACTTTTCTTCCTAGACACACACCTGGACCACATGTCCCAGCGTGCCTTGCAGTTTGTATGGCCATGTGATGGAGATCCAGCTAAATAATGCACCCCCCCAAAGATATCCATGTCCTAGTTACCTAGAACCTGTGATAGGCTACCTTACGTAGCAAAGGGACTCTGCAGGTGTGATTAAGTTAAAGATATTGAAAGAGGGAGATTACTCCGAATTATCTGAGTGGGCCCAATGCAATCACAAGGGTCCTTAAAGAGAGCTGCAAGAGGGTGGCATTTAGAGAAGGTGATGTGACCACAGAAGCAGAGAAAGAAAATCAAAGAAGCTATGCTGATGGCTTAGAAAATGGAGGAAGGGGCCACTGGCCAAGGAGAGTGGCAGCTTCCAGAAGCTGGAAAAGGAAATGGATTCTCTAGACAGCTTCAGGAAGGGGTACATCCAGGACCAACACTTTGATTTCAGCCCAGTGGAACCCAGTTTGCACTTCTGACCTCGAGAACTGTAAGATCATGAATTTGTGTTTCTTGAAGCCACTAAGTTTGCTGTAATCTGTTAATGCAGCAATAGGAAACTAACAGAGAGCAATTAATTTGTTTTAAAGCCATGTTTATTTGGGGTGTGCTAGACACAATTGATTAGACTTGTGGACAACTTAAGATGATTAAATACCTGCAACAAGGTACTGCGAAAGGATGTGAATATAATTTTCTTCCATTGTCTATGTTTTGGCTAAGGTTCCAAAGCAGTGAATACCAGATGCCCCATTGCTCCATATATATCCTCAAAGTAAAGGATTAGATCATCCATTCATAGTTGTGAAAGTGGAGGACAAAATAAGGTTCTGCAGCATGAAGACACGCTCCATCTCCAGATTATATAAGATTAGGCTGAGAATTCACTAGTGGGTGGAGAATGCCAGTGGGCAGAGCTTCCTCGGAGGCAGTTGATGGGCTGGGCATTCCCCATCCTTCCTCTCCTGAAGCCCGGGAAGTGAACTCCTTATTCTGCCTGACCACAGGTCCACCTCTGGCACTGCGTGTGATGGTGCCGGGTCGGTCCACCTCTGGCCCTATCAGACTCAGTGCCAGAGGTGGGCCGACCATGGAGCTTAAGAAGCTTAGGTCTCAGGCATGTCCACTGCATGACCCCCCTCCAAGGCCTGTAGGAAGTTTTATATTCATAAAGTATATTCTTCTTAAACAGGATTTCCCGAACGACCTAAGCTACAGGGCGCAACATCTATATCCACTCTGGTCTCCGTGCAGTAGAGTCACAGAAGCCTGAGGTGGATGGAGAGTTCGGAGCAGTCAGCTGGAGGCGGCCAGGTCCAGGCCAGGAGCCCTCAGTTGGAGGCTGGCACTGGTGAGCAAATCACACTACTGCCCCCATGAGAGAAGGAGCCAGCACGTGGGCATCTGTCATAGGTGGGACACCAATGCCAGGCTACAACCGCATGGGCCGGGCTCTCAATCCTCTCTGCTAATTTCCCTTCCCCGCCAGAGCCTCATGGGGGGGCGGGTCATTGGGACACAGGAAGGGACAGCTTCTGAGAGGGCGCGGGGGGGGGGGCAGATGGAGGTAGGAAGAGAGAAGAAATTGATCATGTTCTTTCTCCCCAGTCAAATTAAGGCTCTCTTAGACGTAGTTCTTCCCAGCTACTGGGATCCACTGAAAAGGTGGGGTGAGTCTGAATGAACTGCCCAAAGTAAACAACAAGAATGGTGGTAGATTTACATTAAACTTAGTGAGTTTTTCTAATTTGAAAAGAGATACGCACCCCAATGTTCACAGTGCCACCGTTTTCAGTAGCCAAGACATGGAAGCAACCTAAAGGGTAGATGATAGATGATAGATCTGTGCTCCCCCATCAACAGGTGAACGGATAAAGAAGATGTGGTACATATATACAATGGAATATTACCCAGCCATAAAGAAGAATGAAATAATGCCATTTGCAGCAACATGGATGGACCTAGAGATGATCATACTGAGTGAAGTAAGTCAAAGACAAAGACAAATATCATTTGATATCATTTATAAGTAGAATTTAAATACATGAGGCAAATGAACTTATTTACAAAACAGAAATAGACTCACAGACATAGAAAACAAACTATGGTTACCAAAGGGGAAAGGGGGGGTGTATAAATTAGGAGTTTGCGATTAACAGATACACACTAATATATATAAAAGAGATAAACAACAAGGTAAGGTCCTACTGTAGAGCATAGGGAACTACATTTAATATCTTGTAATAACCTATAATGGAAAAGAATCTGAATAAGAATATGCATACACATACATATACATGTATGTACGTGTATGTATACATACATATATATATATAACTGTATACATATGTATAAGTGAATCACCCTGCTGTACACCTGAAACTAACATGACATTGTAAATCAATTATACTTCCAAGAAAAAAAAAAAAAGCTTAGTGAGTTTTCTAGTTCCTGATTCAATCCTTTTCCTCTGCTTTTTGTCTCTGGGGTATTTTCGGAGGTTCTGATTTAAAATGTTACAGTAAAGCCACCTGGCAGAGCAGAGGCAGGAGGGAACCATTCAGCTTGGACACCGCTCGCGAGGATTTTCCCCAACTTGGAGGTCCAGTCTCACAACAGCTCTAACTACTCACTTCTTGTTTAGAAACTGCCATGTGCATCGATTTCCACTTTTGCCCAATTGATTTTTGCTTCTGTTCCCATTCGTGCCTTTGTTTTTGGACAGATATCATATGATTAGTGTCTGCAAATTGTCTCCGAGAGGTTAGGAGACCTCATGAAGGAGGACCTTATCTGTCGATACAAAAATCAACACGCGAATGTATGTCATAGCTGAGTTTAACCTCAGCCTTTCTGTTTCCTACCCCAGCTTGGCACGCAGTGATTTAGAAAAGAAAGAACTCAAGGAGCTACGATGTTGAGTCTCGAGGACACTGCACTCAGGTTGTTTAAGAGTCTGGCCAAAAGTCTTCACGTCCTTCCGGTCATCTCTGGGTGGAGAATTTTCCAGCACAGTAGAAAGATGAATAAATTCCTGGTAGGCAATTTCCTTGCTAAAATGACAGCTCTACATTCAGTCGTTTAATTTATTTCTATAGAGGATTTACCACCTTTCTATCACCATCTTAGATACTCCCCAAGTAAAGATCTCTTAATTTTCAAAATGGCAACATGCTCAAGCGAGTATAAAAGTGTTTCTTGCTCTTCTTGCTGCAAAGCTTAAAGATCAAAATTTTGAATTTTGATCACGTTGTGCTTTTTTCCTCGACAGTATTTCAAAATATCTTTCTAGTTCTCGCTGCAATCCAGTATTGATTTTTAAATATCCAGCAGGTGAGGGTGATGGGGGATGTGAAGCTTGAAATGTGACTTCGGTTCGCAGGGATCAGTACCACTGGCTCATCTAGGTATAGAGGCCAGTCTCCTGGAAGCGGCGAAAGACAACACGGAGCGCTGTGTCCACTCTCTCATCCACTGCAGTTTGCCCATTTGAGGAAATCTGCAGGCGCCCCCTTCCCTACCCATAATTACTTATTGATTTCTTGTTTTGTGAGTGCAGTGGTGGCAAGGGCCAATGAAATGAATCCCATGGCAGTAAGAAAAGAGAGTCCTGTGCAATTCAGGCCGTGAAGGGCATGACTCCACTCCCATCAAGCTCATTACTCACCGGCTGAATGGTACCCGCAGCCTGAGAGTCTGTCTTTAAAGATTCGTTTTATGCTTTCTTTCTCTCATCCAAATGGCAACAGTGAATACAATATCGCTATCCGCAGAAACACCACCTTTTTCTGTTTCCAGCACAGGTGGTTGGGCATTCTTTGAGACAAGCTCACCGTGCAAGATCCCAACGTTTCACGAGGTGGGGAGGGGGATAGGGTGCCCTCCAGGAACACGACTGTAGAAACGCGGGGACACGACAATTAGTGGAGGTAAAATGAGTCTGGTTTCGAAACCTGGTGATTGTCAACAGGTTGGATTCTGACCTCTGAGTTGTCTTTGATTTGATCCCTGCCTTTATGAACGCAGGATTTTAATTCGCTCATAGAGTGGCTGAGCAGATGCTCTTCTCTCTGAAGCCCTTTGAGATACTTGGAGCAAAATAATGAACTTCAGCATTGTAAGCCGAACACTGGACAAACTGTCCACTTGACAATAGGGGCCGCCCTGTCCCTTTCCATGATGACTTTCCAGCGTCTCTTTTAAAGGCTCAGCATGTTTTCCTGGCGAGCCGCCCATGGAGAAGCAAGACAGTAGAACAGAGGTGGTGCCCCCTCAGTCAACGTCACCGTCTTCTGGTACCCAAGGCATTCTCACCGTGATGCCCTGAGGCTTCCTGCTACTTCTTCACTCCATCTCAGGACGCGTCTGTGCCTCAGAGGACAGAGCAGATTCATTGTACCTGGAGCTCCACGACTTCCCGTAAATCCGTCACCCTGAGAAAGGTTCCCATGGTGTCACACAGGACGGCCTGAGATGACTCCATGTTGCTATTGTGGCTTTTCTCAGGACCTTCTAGGGTGGCCTGGAGTTCCCAAGGGTCTTTGCTGAGGCAGAGGGGCCTCACCCGCTGAGTACCATTGAGACCCAGAGACCAGTGCTTGTCTGAAGGTGCAGATGGGAGCCGGGGAAGGACAAAAAGCTGCTGTGCTGGGCTGGCAGGTTCACCCTGGGACTCTAGGAACATGTCCTACATAAGGCAGATGTCATGGGAGTTGGCAGGGGACCTCCTGGCTGGCGCCTTGATCTCGGGGCCGACCACGACCGGGTAGGAATTAACCACCATCCCGTGCAACATTCGGGCACGCTGGCTGTAATTCTTTAATAAGAGGTTATTTTGTCCCAACGTGAGAGCACATGTGAAGATCTTGTTTGCATTTCTGATAATTAAACATTAACATAGAACTATTTAACTAGAATTGAAAGAAGATTTTGATTCAAAGCCTAAGAATCATATGCTAAATCTTGTTCAAGTCTGAGTTCAAGTGATAAACAAGTTTACATTTTTTTTTTCTTTTTTGCGGTTCGCGGGCCTCTCACTGTTGTGGCCTCTCCCATTGCGGAGCACAGGCTCCGGACGCGCAGGCCCAGTGGCCGTGGCTCACGGGCCCAGCCGCTCCGCGGCACGTGGGATCTTCCCGGACCGGGGCACGAACCCGCGTCCCCCGCATCGGCAGGCGGACTCTCAACCACTGCGCCACCAGGGAAGCCCAACAAGTTTACATTTTAAGTGACTGCTATGTAAATAACATTGGAAAGCAAAATGGGCCACACCAATTTTAAAACCAAAGCCTGTTAATGGAATTTGTGTTTAGGAAGCCCCACCATATTGGTCTTGGACCTAACGTCTCACGAAGACCAGCAGTGATCTGTACTGGCTGGGAATGAGATCAACGTCAATTTTTCTTGTCACTAAGCTGATGGCTGCATTGACAACCTTCCGGACACTGGTAGCCAAGCGGGAAATTTAGAAGTTTGCAGAAACAGAGAAATCAAAGTAAGTATGAACTGCAATTTTTTAAAAATAAATTTATTTATTTTATTCATTTATTTTTGGCTGCGTTGGGTCTTCGTTACGGTGCGCAGGCTTCTCATTGAGGTGGCTTCTACTGTTGCGGAGCCCGGGCTCTAGGTGCGTGGGCTTCATTAGTTGTGGCACGTGGGCTCAGCAGTTATGATTCGTGGGCTCTAGAGCGCAGGCTCAGTAGTTGTGGTGCACGGGCTTACTTGCTCCGCGGCATGTGGGATCTTCCCGGACCAGGGCTCGAACCCGTGTCCCCTGCATTGGCAGGCGGATTCTTAACCACCGTGCCACCAGGGAAGTCCCTAAACTGCAATTTTTTAAAAAAGTTAAACCATCTACATTATTTGTGCCAAAGATGTAGACATGCTTCATTTAACTTATTTCATTTACTTCATTCTTGTTTTCGAGCACATAGTCACACAGTCTTTTTCAGGGAGCATTTGTTCACTTTGTGTAACATACATTTAAGTTATCCATTCAGAATTCCGTTCATTAGGAGTTGACATTAATTAAGCTACAGTTAGGGGCAAGTCTCACTGCAATTTCTATGAAGAAATGACTTGTAATGTAAGTTTGTAATACATACACATCCTCTCCAAATTAATGTCTGAACCAAGAGGGAAAATTGTTTTTTCTATGAAAGTACAAATAAATCTTATCTAGTTATTAAATATTATAGCACCATTATGTTGCACAATTTTTAGCTCTAAGTTCATGCTCTTTATGATGCTTAAAAGTCATTCTTTAAAAGTTTGAATTGAAAATTTATTTCTTTCTATTGAAGTATTGGGGGTTTTTTTTGTGCTATGCGGGCCTCTCACTGCTGTGGCCTCTCCCGTTGCGGAGCACAGGCTCCGGACGCGCAGGCTCAGCGGCCATGGCTCACGGGCCCGGCCGCTCCGCAGCATGTGGGATCTTGCCGGACCGGGGCATGAACCCGCGTCCCCTGCATCGGCAGGCGGACCCTCAACCACTGCGCCACCAGGGAAGCCCCTGAAGTATTGTTGATTTACAATGTTGTGTCCATTTCCAGTGTACAGCAAAGTGATTCAGTTATCATTCATCTAAATTAATTTGCTCTACAATTATTTCAGATGGAATGATCTTAATTCAGATGTGGTGAAGAGGTCGGAAAAGTGATTTTCACGGGAGGTGATGTTAAAAAAACAATATTCAGGGAGGCCGGTAGGGTGGAAGGTGGGGTACAGATGTTTGGAAAGGCTCCACAGAGTGGGAGGGAAGGAGGGAGAGGGAACTGGGGGCACAGAAGTCAGGTACAGCCGGTGGCTGAGTGCAGGCAGCGACAGGGATTAAATGGAGAGCCAGGCTGCGGCTGCACCTGAGAGGTCGCACGGGCCGCGCTAAGATGTCTGGGTTTCTTCCTGCGAGCAGTGGCAGCCACTGAGAGGTGCAGTAGTAAATTTAATCAGATGTGCTTTCTAGGAAGTTCACCCCGGCTGCCCTTTGGAGAACAGACAGGAGTGGAGGAAGCCAGAAGGCACGGAGACCGGTTAGGATGGGGGTTGGTAATCCAGAAGACGGAAGCAGCTTTCCATGGCCATGACCGTGGAGAGAGATGGATGGAGACAGAAGACTGGGGTTGTCTGGTGGGTCCGACGCAGATGTGTGAAGGAGAGGAAGAGCCAGTGGTTGTTCCTGGGTCCTGGTGAGGCTGTGATCAGAGAACGCAGGGAGAGGAGCTGGATCCAGGAACAGTGGGCTCGTGTGAGGCGCTGCAGGCACCTGAGTAGGTCATCTAGAGGATGGCTAGATCTATGGAGAGGCCGGGCCTGGAGAAAGGGATGCGGGAGACCGCTACACGTGGCTGGGAACTGAACCCAAGGAAGGGCTCCAGACACCCAGCAAGAGGCCGTGTGCGAGATGAGAAAGATCTAAACACAGAGCCCTGAGTGACACCAACATTTAGGGAATGAACAGGAAGACGAGCCCATAAAGGATGCAGGAGGGACAACCAGAGAGCCTGAGGCAACTCAGGGGACAATGGTGTCACGGGAGTCGGGAGACTTTCCACGAGTGACCGAGTGACGCTGTTTATCACATTTTCAAACTATCAACGTATAGGGTCACGGCAGGGGCTCTCGTCGGAGGGACACGGCACGCTGTTTCCTAAGCTGGGGCCTGACCTCACCCCTTCTCATTCCAGCGCTCTGCGCCACCCTCAATCCAACGAGCATGTCTTCAGCGTCCTCGACCTGCCACGTACACAAATTCCGCACTAAAATGGAATAAAGGCGTTCCAGCTACCTCTGAAACCCTGACAACTTTCCCTGTCACTACTGGGCTTCCTACAAAACCCTATTGGTGTAGTTTGGTTGACCTACACCCCACCAAGAGTCCTCCCTTTGGGGCTGTGCAGACGTTGCCGGCATCGTTGGCTGGCACCGCTGCTTAGGAGAAAGACCGTGGGAAGGGGGCACTGGATTAGGCATCGAGGGGCTGGAAAGAGGGAAGACGAACAAAGAAAGGGAATCGTGAAAATGTAGGTGGAGGTGAACAACAACGGCGATGATGAAAGGAAAGACTAGGATCCAAACGTCCAGCTGCCTGTGGACAGGACAGCAAAGCGCATTTGCCAGCCGAACGGCATGAGAGAGCTGTTCTAGGATTCGCAGCAGTTAACTCCCGCCGGTATGAGACTCTCCAGCTGACAAAGCTCTGAGATGACCTCCGTCCCCTTGGAGGTCAACAGCGATGTGGCCAGGCAGGTGTATGGCGCTTACTTCACGGATAGGGACAGCAGGGGACAGGAATGGGACCAATGGGGAGATGCCCGCAGTCTCCAGGAGAAGGTGTGATGGTTCTCGGATGCAAGGGTTGAGGAAAGTTACAGGCTCCGATACGTAAAGCAGAAGGAAGGCATCACAGAGGTCCATTCTAGACCATTTCTAGAGGTTCTTTACTTTTCTGGAGACTCTATGTCAGGAACCTTCCCACCAGGTTCAGATAGCTGGATACAAGACAACACCAGCACTTCTCTGGTCCCCCCGCCTGTGAGGCCCGGTGAAGGCTCCCTGCCCCTCTGAGGCGTGGGCCACAGGACTGCCCTGAGTCGAGGCTCACGTAACTTGCCCAAGGCCATGCCGCTAGTAAGTGGCAGGGCTGTGCCTTTAACCTCTGGCTGTTTGCTTCTAAGTCCTGTGCTCTTTGCACTTCACCAGCTAGTACAAGGAGCCTCCCAGGAGCCCATACACTCCCAGGCTTCATTAGTTGAAGTTCAGTGCCCAACACCAGGCAAGTAGAGTCTCATTATCCTCTTTCTTCTCCTGCAAATACACTTGGAGGAACGTATTCATTTTGGGGTGCTACATGACCAAAGGGATGATGGCAAACTTGCACGCACGTGGAGGAAAGTCATAGCAATGGTGAAGGTCGTGGAGACACTGATATATTACAACCGAGCATGAGCTGCGTGAATGAAAAATATCGCCTGCCATGTCAGTAAGCAAAGGATGCTGCAGCCATCGAGGCCTCACATTACAGCCGCCCTGACAGTGAGCCCTGAGGGAACTCAGGATGGAGGTAAGATGCCCCCCATCTAGCAGTCGGCCGCTGCCACTACCCCTGACGGTGCCCCCTGAGGACGCTCAGGATGAGAAAGCACAGGATGCTGGCCCCAGGGAGCTGAGGTGCACATCAAAGCAATGATTTCCGTGAGCCCAGACTCTCGCATCTTCCCATACACAGAAAAGCGCTAAGCTCCTTCACTTGAGATGTCTGGTTTTCTTTAATTAACAGTCATCTTTTGATATTCTAGCTACCTGGTCTTCGTTGCAGAAACTCCTGTGTATCCTGGCCGCCCTCTTACCTCTCTGGAGCAGTCCCTCAGAGTGATCTGAGATGCGGGGTCCCAGGCTTAAGTCCTCAGTTTTGTACACCGGATAAAACGTAACTTTTTACTTTTAGGTTGTGCTTTTTTTTTTTCAGTCAACAGTTGTAATAATGATAAATGTTGCTATCCCTGCAACTGAGAAGGGATGGCCTTGTACAGAGTTGGTTAATTTCAGAAACAGGAAGGCTATCACAGAGAAGAGAAATTAGACTTTTTAGTATGCGGTTGGAGGGCAGATGTTGCAGATAGGGAGATTTTTGCTTAATGTAATAAGTTCTGAAAAATCATGGTCACCCTGAAATGGAATCAAATGCCCCATTAGGTAGTGATTACAATGAATATTTAAGATATTTGAACAAAAGCAAATGACTGCTGGAGCTGATACTGCCTTTCTTCTTTTAGCAAAATAACTCCTTTCCTCCTGCTACCAAGTTTTAGCAGGTATCACGGCGGCCCACTTTTTCTGTCCTCCCTCACAGCTGGGTACCTGGCTGCGGCCACATGCCCGAGTTCCTGCTCCTGGGAGGAGAGCAGGAGTTTGCTGCTTGCTTCAAAGGGCGTGACTTGCCCTCACGCATCCTCTCTCTCTTCCTACGGGCTGGAATGAGAGGGCAAGAGCTAAGCTAGGGAGCTTTGTCCACACAGGCAAGGATGACAGCCTAGTACAAGGCAGAGTAACAAGACGGGTCCCAGGGTTACCTGCTGACCCTGGACCACCTGCCTCACCAGCTACAGTTCCATGAGAGGGAAAGAGAGGCCTGTTTAGCTGGAGCTCCTGTATTTCTGAGTCTCTCTGTTAGAGTGGCTTAGCCTGGGTCCTAACCAAAAACGATTTTTTGGAGATGTACACAGGATTAAGGTATTATATAAGGGTTTGTAAGAGGTGATTTCTATAATAATTGTACATACACACCCCCAGCGAATTTATCTCCTTCCAAAACGAGTTGTCCCAACAGACCATACCATAGTCAAACATAATCACTCTACTGTGTCAGTGACCTCGTTTTTTTAAAGTACCAATGTTCAAAAAAGTCAAGAACTTTTGATCTCCTGCTTTTCTTTTATCCCTTTATCAAGTCTGTTCCAAGGCTCATCTTCTTTTCCTTTAGAAAACATCCTCTGCAAAAATACAGATGATAAAGACATTTTAAAGTTCTCTCTGTGGTTATCTAATCATAAGGATTGGTTTAAAAGAAATACAAAAACGTGATGCATTATTTTAGCCTGCCGGTGATAACATTCTTCTTCAGTTATTTATTTTCCCTTAGGGGAGAAAATCAGAAGTGCAGGCCTCCCTGAAGTTGAAGATTTGGATAATGCAAATGTTTTGGCTCACAATGTATCGGGAATCCAACATAATTTGGTCAGCACTCCCGGCCAAAAGAATATTCTGATGTATTAAATGGATTTCTAAGTAAAATAAAGCAGCTGAGCTAATGAATTGTGATTCTGGCCTCTGTGCTTGGGTCCAAGGAGGAAATAAGCCAGTGCCAGACGGACCTTTAATTCTGTCTCATAGATATGCCATTTTAGTTTCAACTTCCATCTCTCTACTCGTGTTTTTCCTCTTAGACATAACGCCCTTTCCTCTTACCTCCTAACTTATGCGCACTCTACAGATTCAAGGTTTTGCTCTATAATTTTCCTTCTCTTAATTTACCCAGTAAACCTGTGTACATAACTCTGAATCTAACGTAGTTGCCGATCGTTGTTCTATATTGCATTTTTATCCACAGTAGCTGCTCTACGAGTCATGTTTTCTTTGGAATTCTTCCTTTTCTAAGCCTATAGTAGGTGTTTATAAATAGATTTGAAGCATGGATAATTAAAAGACATGGATCAGGCATTTTTAAAATGATATATTAATTGTCAATGAAGAACAAAATGGAAATCTATTGTCCTGCTGATTAAAAACAATTCACAAGGATGAATGAATTTGGGTTTTCTCACCAAAGGACCTGTCAAAAAAGAAAAGCTTCTGTGCCTTTTGAGCTTTGCTATTAGCAGCACTTATACTGAGCATGAAGTCCTCATTCCATATCACGACTGCATAATATGGAAGTTATTAAGAACATCTCTTGGGACTTCCCTGGTGGCACAGTGGTTAGAATCAGCCTGCCGATGCAGGGGACACAGGTTCGAGCCCAGGTCCGGGAAGATCCCGCATGCCGCAGAGCAACTAAGCCTGTGTGCCATGACTACCGAGCCTGCGCTCTAGAGCCCGCGAGCCACAACTACTGAAGCCCGGGTGCTGCAACTACTGAGCCCACGTGCCGCAACTACTGAAGCCCGTGTACCTAGAGCCCGTGCTCTGCAATGAGAAGCCCGCACACCGCAATGAAGAGTAGCCCCTGAACAGCAACCCAATGCAACCAAAAAAAAAAGAACAGCTCTTTCTCAATATTTTAAAATCCTGGGTCAATGAAAAACATCACCATCAGCTTCTCCAGCCCATCTTTCTTGAGTCTCCTCACATGAACCACATTTTAAACCCTCTTTAGCTCTTGAGTTTTAGCTCCATTAAATTTCTGTCAACACATTCTTTCTTTTTTTTTTCACGGAAAGAGAGAGACAATTACACTTTCTGAACCCTACTACCAACACAGAAAAAAACTAAGATGGAAAACTCATACTACTATTCAACAAATAACTTGTAGACTCTCTAAAAGCCGTTTCCCTCCAAAGCACAGAAGTATGAGAAGGTGCATTTCAGCAAAGAGATGTCCGAGATCCGAGGGAAAGCGGAGTTTATTTGAGGCAGTAATATTTCATTGAACTTCTGGAGCCACCGATTCAGAACGACCAGCTCTTTTCTAATTTATAGCGTGTTCTTCATGTCTGGCTGCCTGTTTAGCTGAAGGATCCTGTCCTGGGAGAGAATTCATTTGTCTCCTGGAAGAGTCCTGGAAGGAACCAGGTAGGAATGCTGGGATGTGCATTTCAAACAGAATGGAACCCCAAACACTTTTGATGAACAGCAAGATACGTAGGAAAGGATATAATTAATCCAGAACACTCCCCTAACCCTTAATTTTGCAATGTTTCAGCCTAAACATACTTCCTCTTAAGGAACAGAAAAATCTTGAAAGAGAATGTTGAAATATATGGGCTAAACTTTAAAGTACAAAGTAATGAATGCTTAGGGGAAACAGGAAGACCTCGGGGAAGTCTAGAAATAGACTAACTTAGTAGGACCAGTATTAAATATTTACTTTCTCCCACTGGCTTAGAAAATGACGAATTTTCCCTCTGGCAAGATGGGTCTTGCCCCCTCTGATGTGAGTCTCTTGCTGTGACCCCACCTCCCGATCCCAAGACTGGGAGGCTGCGGCCCAAGGTGGCAATGACTTTCGGCTCCCCGCCCCCTCCTCCACGCAGGCTGCCAGGGGCTGCAAGGAGGTGCTTTGGGCAGCTGTTGATGGAAGCCCTGTTCACGTTTTCTGAAATCCTACGGAGATCAACGCGTAGGCTATTCTCCCTGCCAATCTGTCAGTGGTGTTCTCTGCCCCAGTTGTTAACTCATCTATCCTGGGATCTCCGATCATTTAAACCACTCGCATTTGCCGGTCTGGTAACAACAAAACGACAACTTCTGGGAGATGTTCTTGAAGGACTCTCTCCCCTCCCAAGCAAACAAGAAAAGCATGCATCTTTTGTTTAGCAGCATTTGGGAATGAGGTGTAGAATTAAAATCTCTAGATGTGACCTTTTGCTCTTAAGGTTTATTTTTAAACCATTTTGGGGATGAAGTCTCCTTTGAAACGTATGATATAAATTCCTGCCGGCCTGGGGAGAGTCTACTGAACGAGTGCCCAGCCTCTTGCTATGAACTACGGCTGTCATGAGGATCATCAGCCCTTCGACCTGATCAGTAACTAGGTCAGGGTCTCAGGCTAGGAACACGGGGCAGGCTGTCGGGTCTCTACTCAATGTTCCTGGGCTGCAATTCTTCTCAACCTCCTGAGCTGCTTTAAACATTTTTTTCTGTCTCCTCTCTACTATTACTACATTATTTATTGACACTTGTTGATGCTTTTCTTTTTCTTTTTCTTTTTCTTTTTTTTTTTGGCAAAATTCCCCTGTTCATTACTTTTTAGTCTATTATACAATATAGACGCTCAGAAAAACAAGCTTATTTTCTCTATGGCTATTGGTCTGTCCAATCCAGAAAGCTGATGAATCTTAGTGTATATTCAGGGGACGCTTGGTGACCCTTTTCTTTTGCTCTTCATTGATCTCTTGTTTCAATTGCTCAGACTCTCAGACGAGGTCCCTTCATATCTATGACACATCTCGTTAGGACCAAATATTGTGTCTTTGGGCTCCGGGCCTGTGTGCAGCTAACGAGCCAAGAAGGTAAAGCAAACCTTACCTTTTTGTAGAGACTCCTCAGATCTCGGTACTGCCACATGCTGTTCAGAACCTGAGACGCGGCCTTGATTACCTTCGGAGAGTGTCTGATAAAGAAAAGACAGGACACACAAGATGGTGAGCCCGATTGCTGGGCTTCAAATTGACTTGTCAGGAAACAGCAAGAATAAAAAGAACAAAAGCTTCATGGCTTTTCTGGCTCTTTTCTTTTTCCAGACTGGACAGTACAAGGGATGGCTGTCCCCAGTCTCCAACCTCATTCTCACCTACGTACCCATCAAGGGGAGAGACAGGAAGGCACTGCAATCTGGCAAAGAATTTTCAAAATGCAAACCCAAGAGCTGTGCACTGCAAATGCAAAAAACCCACGAGTCAGAATGCAGATTTTTAATGCTGGACTACAAAATGGAACAGAAAGAAGAGAAGGAGAGCGACTGGGAAAGGCCAGATTAAAGGGTTTCGACGGCAGTGTTGTTTCACACCTGTGTAGTAAGTAAGGCAAAAAAAGATATTCATTTTCTCAACTGAAGCGTGAGAGCACGTAGAGCGTTGGCTCTACATACCTGAGGGGTTACAGGCACTTGTTTTCCGTTTGCTGATGATGCCAAAAGCACAAGTGACTGACATGAAACTGACGTGTGCACACACTGGCACACACACTCTCTAACCTTTATACGGAGGCATGAGCGTGGATAAGCATCTATAAACAAAGCCCTTCGTACAATTAAAGTTCTGTCCTCTGGATCAGAGTGAGAGAGTAAGGCCATGAAAACCTTTGGACTAGTGGTTCTTACCACAGTTTTCGAGTCATGGCTTTGAAATCCCTATGAAACTATAGCTAAATATTTCGCCTTTTGGTTCAGTGCCCACCTGCATCTCAGAACAGACACTAGGTCAATACATCCGTGCTGATTAAATTCGATCCAATTCTTGGAAGTCACCTTGACTAGCGGTGAGGGCAACTATTAACTACCTGCGGATTCTTTGTTCCAACGGGCTGGGTCCACAACAGCTGCACAACCTGAATGGCTACTGTGACACTGGGCCTGATCGCAAGCGCTGGCACACTTTGGCTGTGAAGGGTCAGATAATAAATATTCTGTGATTTGTGGGCCATAGGGCCTCGGTCGCAGCTGCTCAACTCTGCCATTGCAGGACGAGTCATAAATAATAGACAAAAGAATGGAAGTGGCTGTGTTCTGATCAAGTGTTATTTACAAGAATGGGTGGTGGGGGGGATATGGCTTGTGGGTCGCAGTTGGCAGACCCCTGGCCCATGTGGTGACTTCTGGAGTTGGGCAGGACATAACCACTCATGAAGGCTCCAAAGTGAAGTCCACCCCTGAAGCTGGCCCATGGTGCAGTGGCCCACAGATCCCTCCAAGAGAACATCTGAATTGAGATCCAAAGTGCTTCTGACATCAAATGGTTTTTAAAATGCAAAGTAAGCAGATGGTTGAATGGGATCAGGCTGAACTTGGATTTGAAAGCCAGAGCGAATGGATGTGTGAGGACCTGCAAATGAAAGGATGGGATGCTAATACAGGATCAATTAAATGTCTGCTGTTTTCCTGGGTCTTCACGTTGGCCACGTACAGTGTTCTTCATCCGTTTACTTACTGGAAACGGTAACATCCACTCTTACTATTATTATTGCTGACGTGGAATTCAACTTTGGCTGTGTTTGAAAATCTCTGGGTTGTATCGTGTACTTTTAAAAGAAAAAAAATACAGAGTTCTTATAAATTTCAAGATGTTTTCTCTGTGAGAGATAAGCTGTATTTAAGTAATATACATGTTTTCGTTCACTAAAATGGACAGTTGCTAACTGATTTCACATTTATGCTAGTGTCATGCTCTACGTGTATTAAATTCTTTTGCCTTAGAGAAGTTTAGATCTCTGCACGGATACAGACACAGGTACACTTTATTCTTTTTTAAAAAACTGAATTATAATTGACCGACAGCCCTCTGTTAGTTCCTAGTGATCCGATATCTGCATACATTACAAAATAACCACTGTGATAACTGTCACTACACAAAGTCATTACAATATTATTGACTATATTTCCCATGCTGTATATGTCATCCGTATGATTCATTTATTTTGCAACTGGAATTTTGTATCTTTTAATCTTCCTCACCTATTTCACTCCCCCCCCCCCCCAATCCTACCATCCTGCTCCTCTCTGGTAACCACCTGTTTGTTCTCTGTATCTATGAGTCTGTTTCTGTTTAGTTATGTTTATTCTTTTGATCTTTAGATTCCACATACAAGTGAAATCATGTGGTATTTGTCTTTCTCTGACTTATTTCACTTAGCATAATACCCTCTAGGTCCATCCATATTGTTGCAAATGACAAGATTTTATTCTTTTTTATGGCCAAGTAATAGTCTCTGTCTCTGTCTCTCTCACTATGTATATATCTCTATATATCTCTCTATCTCACACCTTCATTACCCATTCACCTATCGATAGATACTTAGGCAGTTTCCATATACTGACTATTGTAAATAATGCTGTAATGAACATTGAAGTGCATGTATTTTTTTCTAATTAGTGTTTTTGTTTTCTTTGGAAAAATATACAGAACTTGAATTGCTGGATCATACGGTGGTTCTATTTTTAATTTTTTGAGGACCCTCCATACTGTTCTCCATAGTGGCTGCACCAATTTACATTCCCATGAACAACATACGAGGGTTCCCTTTCCGCCACATCCTCGCCAACACTTGTTATTTTTGTCCTTTTGATGACAGCCATTCTGACAGCTGTGATGTGATATCTCATTGTGGTTTTGATTTGCATTTCCCTGATGATTAGTGATGCTGAGCGGCTTTTCATGTGCCTCTTGGCCATCTGTATGTCTTCTTTGGAAAAATGCCTATTGAGGTCTTCTGCCTAGTTTTTAATTGGGTTGTTTTTTTGATATTGAGTTGTATGTTATATATATATATATATATATATATATATACACATATATATCTTGGATATATACAACTGGATATTAACCCCTTGTTGGTTATATCATTTGTGAATATTCAATAGGTTGTCTTTTCATTTTGTTGATGGTCCCCTTTGCTATGCAAAAGCTTTTAAGTTTAATTAGGTCCCTTTTGTTTATTTTTGCTTTTGTTTCCTTTGCCTGAGGAGACAGACCTCTCAAAATATCGCTATGACTTATGTCAAAGAGTGTCCTGCCTATGTTTTCCTCTAGAAGTTTCAGATTTCCGGTCTTCCATTTAGGTCTTTAATCCATTTTGGGTTTATTTTTGTTTATGGTATTAGAGAATGTTCTAGTTTCATTCTTCTGCATGTAGCTGTTCAGTTTTCCCAGCATCACTTATTGAAGAGACTGTCTTTTTTTCTCCATTATATATTCTTGCCTCCTTTGTCATATATTAATTGACCATAAGTGCATGGGTTTTATTTCTGGGCTTTCTATTCTGTTCCATTGATCTATGTGTCTGTTTTTCTTCCAGTACCATACTGTTCTGATGACTGCAGCTTTGTCTGACTGGTTATTTTTTATATTTTCTAGTTCCTTGTTAAAGTTCTCACTGTGTTCATCTAGTCTCTTCCCGAGCTCAGTGAGCATTCTTATTACTATTGTTTTGAACTCTTTGTCTGATAAACTATTTTTCTCTGTTTCATTAGGGTTGTTTTCCACCATCTTCTCTTGTGCTTTTGTTTGAAACATATTCCTCTGTTTTCTCATTTTGTTTAACATTCTCTGTCTCTATGAAATTAGGTGCAGGAGCTACCTATCCCAGTCTTGAAGGGCTGTCCTTGTGTGGGAGCATCCCTATGCCATTTGCATGTGTGCCCAGTGGATTTGGTGGGAGAGCTGGACCTGAAGTGAGCATGGGTCACGTCTTCCCCCGGGGTGTGCCGGAAGCTACCACCTTGTTGGATGATATGGCTGGAGATGGAGGGTTTAGAGTCAGAGCCAGGTGTGAACCAGGGCTTCTTCTGTGCTCAGTGGCAGTTACCACCCTATCAGGGGCTGGAGCACAAGCCCTGAGGGTCTAGTCCGAGCTGGCTCTGTTCTCTATAAGCGTGCACACTCTCCTTGGTCATGGTGGCCTCCGCTCTAGTGGAGAGCAGCGCTGGAGCAAGAGGGGCAGGAGCAGGTGCCCAGTGTGGGCTGGCATGGTCTTGGGAAACTAGCTAGAGGCCCACATAGTTTTCAATCTGCTTCCTCTGAGCTATTCCCAGGTGTAAGCAAGTCTGTGCATGGGCTGTTAACAAGCGAGTCTTGTTTTCTTCTTCTGTAAATCCTACTGGTGTTTAACCAGGTACGGCAACTTGTCTTCCTGGTGTCTGACCCCAGGGCTGGGGTGCTCAGTGTGTGATCTGAACCCCTCGCTGCCCAGGGACGATCCCTAAGGCCATGATATCTCCTTCTTCTTCTGTGTCCTCTGCTAAGGGCACAGGTCCTGACCCGACCACAACTCCTCCCTTCCTCTGTAGATACAGACTCTGTGTGTATCTTTCTTTACAGACTTAGTTGAAGAAGAGCCCTTCTGCCAGTCTCCAGGTTGTTTTCAGTAGAGCTGCTCCACATGAAGATGATTTGATGTGTTTTTTGGGGGGAGGTGGGCTTGGTTTCCTCCTACTCCACCATCTTGATCTCCCTCCTCCACATTTAATATTTTTTACTTCATATTTTGTATCTTTCTTTGTTTTGTATATCCCTTAACTACTTATTGTGGTTATAGATGATTTTACTACTTCTGTTTTCTAACCTTCCTACTGGTTTTATAAGTGGTTTATCTACTACCTTTACTGGATATTTATCAATAACATTTTTCCTTTGGTAATTTTCATATTTCTACTTGTGGTCTTTTCTTTTCCACTTAGAGAAGTCCCGTTAACATTTCTTGCAAAGCTGGTTTAGTGGTGCTGAACTCTTTTAGCTTTTTCTTGCCTGTAAAACTCAAATCCGAATGACAATCTTGGTGGATAGAGTATTCTGGGTTGTAGAAGTTTTTTCCTTTCATCTCTGTGAATATATCATGTCACTCTCTTCTGGTCCACAAAGTTTCTGTAGAAAAGTCAGCTGAGAGTCTTATGGGAGTTCCCTTGTACATACTTAGTTGCTTTTCCCTTGCTGCTTTTAAGATTCTCTCTTTATCTTTAATTTTTTCCATCTTAATTACAATGTGTCTTGGTGAGGACCTCTTTGGGTTCATCTAGTTTGGGTCTTGCTGTACTTCCTGGACCTGGGTGTCTTTTTTCTCTCCCAGGTCAGAGAAGTTTTCAGCTATTATCCTTTCAAACAAGTTCTCTGCCCCCTTTTCTCTCTTTCCTTCTGGACCCCTACAATGGGAATATTAGTATGCTTAATGTTGTTCCAAAGGTATCTTAAACTATCCTCATTTAAATATTTTCTTTTATTTGGTGAGCTTGGTTGAATTCCACTACTCTGTCTTCCAGTCTGCTGATCCATTCCTCTGTATCATCTAATCTACTATTGATTCTTTCTAGTGTATTTTTTATTTCAGTTATTGTATTCTTCAGTTCTGTCTGGTTCTTCTTTATATTTTCCAACTCTCTGTTAAACTTCTCACTGTGTTCATTCTTCTCCTGAGCATCGTTATGATCATTACCTTGAACTCTTTATTGGGTGGATTGTTTATTTCTATTTCACTTAGTTCTTCTCCTGGAGTTTTAGTTTTCCTTCATTTGCAACATATTCCTCTGTCACTTTGCTTTATTCTCTGTTTTTATTTCTATGTATCAAGTAGGTCTGTTACATTTCCTGATCTTGGAGATGTGGTCTTATGCAGGAGATGTCCCATGGGGCCCAGCAGCATGCTCTCCTCTGGTCACAGAGATGTATGCTCTAGGGGTGCCCCCTTTGTGGTCTGTGTGGGTCCTTCTTTTGTGGTAGGGCCAACTACTGTGGGTGCACTGGTAGGGGGGCTGGCCCCTGGTCCGGTTGGCTGCCAGGCCCTGCCTGTGTGGAGGCTGCTGGCTTGCTGGTGGGCAGGTCTGGGTCCTGACACAGCCGGCTGCTCGATGTAGGGGGTCCTGGGACTGGGGCTGACTGGCTGGTGGGCAGGTAAGCCTCTGATGCTAACAGACTAGAGGGAGGACTCCAAAAGGCACTTGCTAGCACCAGTGTCCTCATGGTAGAACTAGCTCCCCAAAATGCCTGCTGCTAGCATCTCGGTCCCCGGTGGTGGTGGTGGGTCTCAGTTGCCTCCTGCCTCTCTGAGAGGCTCTCTAAGATTGGCAAGGGGTCTGACCCAGGCTGTTTTCAAACTGCTGCCTCTGCATGCTCTGTTTTGAGGTATGTGAGATTTTGCGTGAGCCCTTTAAGAGCGGAGTCTGTGTTTCCTATGGCGTCCCTCCAGCTCTCCCATCTGGGGGCTGGTCTTCCTGGTGCTGGCGAGCCCGATGTAGGCTCCTTGGGGAGAACCTCTACAACTGTGATGATCCTCACGTTACTCTTATATAATCAATGCTGAGCAAAGATTAAATGCTATTTGCTGTAGTTTATCACCACTAGCTAGATATGTCTCTATGACAAATGTCAAGCAACTCTAGAGGAATACATATTAATAATATTCAGGTAGCGATAATATAGTTGAAACATATTTAGTACGCAAAAATTCCTCTGATGGTGTAATATTTTTTCTACTCCTTGCTTAGTTACAAAATAGAAAGAGACTCTGAATATGTAATGAATAGCAGCTTTTTTTTTTTTTTTTTTTTTTTTTTTTTTTTTTTTTTTGCGGTACGCGGGCCTCTCACTGTTGTGGCCTCTCCCGTTGCGGAGCACAGGATCCGGACACGCAGGCTCAGCGGCCATGGCTCACGGACCCAGCTGCTCCGCGGCACGTGGGATCTTCCCAGACCGGGGCACGAACCCGTGTCCCCTGCATCGGCAGGTGGACTCTCAACCACTGCGCCACCAGGGAACCCCTATCATGGTATATTGGGAACCCCTATCACGGTATATTTAGAAATAAAAGCTAGAAATATGTTAAAGGCAGAATCATAGCTACGTAGGTTTTTTTCATCTGTGTTTTCTCATGCGATCCCAAGTTAAAAGTTTGAATAATTTTTTGAGGAGGGCAAGTTTGCAAGCATTTTATAACTTAACTAGAGGCAACTGATATCCCTCCCTTTTCCAATTATTAAATCATCTCCAATTCCAAAAATTCTATTTTCAGTAAAGTTGTTTCTAATTTGTTAAAGCCCGTCTAGAAGGCCATGGGAGTCTCAGTGCCTAGTATCATGACAGAATTGAGTGATAAATGGTGAGTTTAGTGGTAAGATCCAGAGCAATTCTTCTGGATTCATTTTAAGAGCAGTGAGAAGTAATAATCAAATTGAAGTGTAGGTGGCTGACAGGCTTATCTCCAGTTATGAAAACCTTGTTTTGATCTCCAAACTAGTCACTAAATATAAAAGAGATAAACCACATAAGATAATGGATGAGACTTACTAAGCAGGAGAATTATAACTGGGAAGATGCTTGACTCAAAGCAATTTCACACTGCTTATTAAACTCATAAATCCAGACTGCTAACACTGGGGGAAAAAAATAAAGAAACAATGACATGAAATGAGTATCTATCCCATAAGGAAATTTTCAGTCAATTTCAAGCACAGATTTGAGATTATCTGTAATGAAAGGAATCTCCCATTAACAATAATCCAGATGGGAACAAACTGAACAGGACTATTTTCTGGATTGGCAATGTGGATATATACTGTTTCATAGCTGGTTTCCTCAAATGAGTTTTTAATTAGTTTCATCAAATAATTTTCTTTGACCATAGGGCTGATAAAAGCATCTCTTCTCTTTAAGGTCCAGTAGGGATGCTCATACAGATGGAAGGAATTAATGTGACCACTTCCCACAGCTCTACTGTCTTACGATTCAGAGAAAACACTTTCGTCTTGGAATGTCCCATGAATATAGACAAATATATCAGAGAGTTTTTGTGGACTACGGTTTTACTGTGTGTGCATGTGTGTTTGCTTAAGAAAAGCATCAACATATTAGGTTCTTAATGCTCAAAACAGGTAAGCATTTCAGTTAGAGATTCCAAAGGTCTACTGAAGCTATATAAAAAAGAAAACCACGTGGCTTCCTGCCTATGTAGAAAAGCATTTTACTGTAAGTATTATAAGATATAATTCAAGCCATCCATCTACATTGCACAATTATTACACGAGTCCAGAGGGGCTTCTCTATATTGACATAGGAAAGTATTCAAATCCTAATCCTCAATTGTTCATTGAACCTATTTGGAGGTCTCAGAGTGCTTAAACAGAAGCCCTGAAATTTCACTTATTATGCAATGATAATATCTTGAATTAAATGAGAGAATTTCCAAAGAGTCTCAAAGTGCATCCTTCACAGCCTTTAATAACAGGAGAAAAATTATTCAGCGTTTAGATATAAAGGAATGGAGGGGTGCGGCCAGGAATGCAAAGTCAAGAAGTAGACCCTTGATGACGAAAGGTTTACCCTTTTAATCTTACTTGATTACACTAAGGGACTCCCAGGAGGCAAAACTGAATTAAGGTTAGTGAATGTTTTTGTAAAATGGACAGCTCGCTGATATACTGACACTGTGGCTTGTGAAGATATGTTTTGGTTACACAGAGTAAGATACCATCGATTCTTAAATCAAACTGGGGCCATTCCAGTTTCTGGTGGTGCTGCTCCTTTGACAGGAGCCTTTTCTCTCTTTATTCCATTGGCATAAAAGCCCTCCTTCCTCACTGCCTCTATCCCCTCTGCCCTGGAAATTTCTATTCAGTCTTTAAGACTTGATTATTACTTCTTTCAGGAAATATTTCATGACAGCCCCTCCCTCAGTTTTAGACTGGAAAGTATGAACACAGTGACTTGTTAAGTTCAATAATTTGTCCCAAAGGCACAGCTGGTAAGGGAGGGTGCTGGCTGGACGCTGATTTCTCTCTGACTCCGTCACGCTGTTTTCTCCCCCATCCTCCCTGACCTGCTATGCAGAACTGAAGAGGCACAGAACAAAAGGATGTGGATCCATTATCAACACTTGGACTTGCAGCCGCCGAGGAACAGCCGCCACCAAATAGCTTCATGAATCAGGGTCGTCTCTTCTGTATGGAAGGAACTTGCTAGTCACTAGACTGGACGCTGGATTGTCAAGCCTATCTTACGAACATTCCAGGACTCACCAAGTCATGAGTTATTGATCAAATCAAAATTATTAGTAAGATCAGCTTTCCCTATGGGGTGGGAAGACTGGAAACCATCTGCTGTTTTCCTTCTCTTGATTATCAGACACCAGTGCTTCCCAGTGACGTTCAGTAGTGTTACCCATACCCAGGGAATGCTGGGCACACTTACAACCGATTCTAGCAGTACCAATTCTGCGTGATAGGAAGTCACCGTCGGACTTACTTGTCTCCTTTGCTTTTGGAGATGCCGACCAACTTCTCGATGCCCCCGGCGTCCCGTAAGGCCTTGGCGTTCTCCATGTTCTTGGTGATCACCTCGTGCAGGGTGCAGCACACGGCTGTCACCGTGTCGTCCGACATGGCCTTGCTCACGGCGTTGCTGCCGTTATTCCCGCCTGGAAGCCGATGGACCAGGTCTCGCATGGCGTATTTGCCTTTGGAAAAGAAAACGAAGGGAAGAGTTGAAATGCGGTCAAAAGCGAGGAAGAGGGTGGAGGGAGAGGTGCAGACGGGGGTGAAAAAGAGAACGCCAGAGGCCACGTTAATGCAGTGTTGTCTGTTACCCGTCACTGATTATTCTTTATGGGGTAACCGTGGACACATACACAGAGAAAACGGTATTTCTTCGCGGCAAATGTACGGACTTTGGGTGCTGGATGGATGTGGGACTGACTCTTTGGACAAGTTATTTCCTGCCTCTGGGCCTCAGCTTTTTAAATTGCGAAGCAAGAATAATGGTACCTCCCTTACGAGGCTGTTGCGAAGAAACGTGTGGGAAGCGCTTAACACACAGCCATGGCCCTGGACTCAGGACTCAAGAGAAGTTAGCAATCAGTGGGCTCCTGCTTGCTGTTCACAGAAGTCAGGAAAACGTAGGGTAATTCTAACATAACCTCGAGAATGCCTTGACGGGAGATATGTTGGGACTTGTATTATTTAACAAATAAGAGTCAAAACACAAAAATGGATGTATATATGACATCTGCATTCTGGTCCCTATAAAGCAAAGAGAAACATTTAAAGCAGGGGAGAGAAACTGTACAAACCATATATAAAACTAGGTGTCCTTTGAACTAGGGTAGCTGGATGATCGATCTGTCTCTCTGATGGGATTTTATTGAACGGTTCTACCATATAACATTTACTCATTTGACATGTTTTACTTCCCGTGGAAAAAATAAGATAAAATGCAACTCTGCTTCCTTAATTCATTTTATCATTATTAATCATGCTACCCCCCATGATAGAGGTACTTATAATGACATCTTTATGGAATACTTTTAGTTTACAAAGCCATTTAGGCATTACCCTGCAAGACAATTAATTTATCTCACCTGCAGCTTCCAATTCTGTTCCATTAATTTACTTCTGGAACCAAGTAAATGAATGCCTGTAGCAAAGTTATCTGTTCTTAAATTTTTCAGGTGGAATTGGCATGTGTCCAAAGTTAAATTCCTGCCTTGTCTCCCATCCCCCAATTAGACATATTTAGGTAGCTCCTAAAAGCCATTTAAATACTTTTCCTCCTTATAGGTCTCTAAAGGATAGCTTCTTTTGCTGTTTAATTCTCTGGCACGTGGTGCTTGGGGGGGCAGGAAATGGAACCATGGAAGGAGGCAATGACATCTTAATTCCAGGCAGTAATAAATAAAACATAAGACTTCATAATTTTGGTATCTGCTCTTATCCTATGTTTAGGTGGCTTATTTTAGCTCGGATGAAAAAAAAAAAATGCTGATGTCTAAATTACCGAAATAGGAAAGTGTCTTCATTCACTTGACGACAGCCGAGAAGTGTCTGACAAAAGTGGTTTGCCTGAAAACCCCCAAATGTAGCATATTTATTTTCCAATGACAGCACTTAAAACAGGTTGGAGAAGATCCTTAGTACAAGATAGTCCTCTGAGCACCTGGCTTTACCTACTCATCATTAAATCACACTCAGCTCGGGCTACGAGCTTAGTTCTGTTGAGCTCAGCAGGCTGGCGACTTTATCATTAACCCGGCACAAACCACTGTCAGACCAACTTGAATTCACAGAAGTGAGAAGACGGGCGCATTCTTTATCAGGGAAGAGATGGAGGAAGGCAGCAGCAAACTCTCACAGTCCTTGTGCTTACGGGGGCATCCCCACTCCTGAATGAGCACAGAAGACCGCGGTTGTGTGGCCTTGCCATCATCAACGTTGAGAGTAAACGTGAGCAGAGGGAGAGGATTAGCCCAGAGCTTTTTCTTTTTTTCTTTTTTTTTTTTTTTAGTTTTTGTTATCATCATTTAAAAACTTACGACAGACTTGAAAGTGTGGTTTCATCTTACACAGCTTCCCAACCCGTGAGCCCTGAATGAGAAGCAAGGTGTCACCGTGATGTTCAAGTGGCAGGAACCACCACTTTCCCCAGATCAGCCTCTTCGACTTGCCCCAGCGGGCTGGACAAATACTGTCATTTTGCACGCACTCCGCGGTGTGGAAAAGAGCAGGAGTCACTGCCATATATATATGGGCACAAGGGACATCAAGGGCGCCTGGGGCTCAGCAGTGCTTTGGGACGCTATGAGGATTCAGAGGAGGAGAGCGTAAGAGTGCAGGCCTCACCCTGTGGATGAGCCTGCCAGGAAACAGAGGAGCTTCCTGTCTTAGCACGGGTGCCACCAACCATTGCAGACTGAAGACCACTCCCCCTTCCTCTGGATTTAACTCCAGTTAAAAATAAGTGAATAATATGACACAGCCTAACATCACAGAGTGACTCAAGCCAATCATACCACCTAGCAGGTGACTGATATTTCTGGACAAGAGCAAGGAACTTGTGACTACAAAGACCTGGCCCTGAGGGGATCAAGAAGAAAAGAGCGGCCATGATGGAGAGACCTCAGACAAGGCTTCAAGGCCAGTGAAATGGTGGTAACGCAGGGAAAGAGGATTCAGAAATTTCTAGCGGGGATAATGAGGTGGGTAGTGGAAACCAAGTGAATTCTGAAACTTAATAATAATGGACAAGTTGGATTTCTATTTTATTTCTCCACACAAAGGAAAACATGCTCAGCAATTTCCTGGTGGTGCAGCGGTTAGGACTTGGCGCTTTCACTGCCGGGGCTGGGGTTCAATCCCTGATCAGGGAACTTACCTTCTACAAGCGGCCCGGTACGGCCAAAAAACAAGAAAAAAAAAAAAAGAGGCGCAGTGGTTGAGAGTCCCCCTGCCAATGCAGGGGACACAGGTTCGAGCCCCGGTCCGGGAAGATCCCACGTGCCGCGGAGCGGCTGGGCCCGTGAGCCGTGGCCGCTGAGCCTGCACGTCCGGAGCCTGTGCTCCGCAGCGGGAGAGGCCACAACAGTGAGAGGCCCGCGTACCGAAGAAAACAGAAACAAAAACAAAAAAAAACAAAGACAGATGCTCCCTGAGATGAAAACAAAACAAAAACAACTCCACCACCACCGCCAACTAAAGGTCACTCTGTCTTGCTCAAACTCTCAACAGAAATGAATCCTCATGGGGCTTCCCTGATGGCGCAGCGGTTGAGAATCCGCCTGCCGATGCAGGAGACACGGGTTCGTGCCCTGGTCCGGGAAGATCCCACATGCCGCGGAGCAACTAAGCCCGTGAGCCATGGCCACTAGGCCTGCGCGTCCGGAGCCTGTGCTCCGCAATGGGAGAGGCCACAACAGTGAGAGGCCCGCATACCGCAAAAAAAAAAAAAAAAAAAAAAAAAAAGAAATGAATCCTCGGGCCATTTCTTTGAAGTTACTTAGTTTCTCATGAAAATAACTTTATCTTTGACATGTGTAATACTGATATGAGATGACTATTGGACATATTACAATTGTGTAAAAAAAAAAAACTACTGTTCCTATCAGTGACAGACTAACTGTAACCTTGTAACTTTGCTACCCTTCCTGCCCTGTGTGTGGGCAGGCGTGTTTGTAAATTACAATTAAAAACTATTTTCTCTTTGTTTCTTTTTGGGGTCTTCTGTTTAGAGTTGGTGGGCATGTGGAGGCGTGTGGATGGACTCGGGACCTAACAAACTGTGTTGCCCTAGAGAGGTGCTCCTTGCTGAGCTCTCTTACACATAAGAGCTGGTGGGAATTTCATGATGAGATAACAGAGCTTTGCTCTCGCGGACTGTGCCTGTTTCTGTTTCTGTTTCAGCACTCAGCCTATTCCTGGTATTGATTTGCACACTACCCCTTGGTGTCTCCACTGGTGGCAGCAGTATTGAGTAGTGAGTTGTTTTATGGGCTAACCACCTGTGATCTTGAGTCCTTTCCTAAACTGACTGGATTGTTCATATGGTCCTCTGTATAGCTGGTCTTTGTGATGCACTATGGTAAACTCAAATCTCTCAAACCAACATTAGAGGAAAGAGGTTAAAAAAAAATGTCAGCCGAGAACAGCCCTGGATCAGGAACATTACAACTCCTTTGTCTCTGAGGTCTTAGCACATCTTTGGCGTCCCTGTTTCTGGAGATGCTAAAACTGACCTGTGAGTTTTTGCTGAGTTGCTCTAAGCTAATTTTTTTCTTCCATTTTTTATGGTGGTAAAATACACATAATAAAAATTTATCATCTGATCCACTTTTAAGTGTACAGTTCAGTGATATTGATTAAATTCATATTGTTGTGCAACCATCACCACCACCTATCTCCAGAACTCTTTCATCTTGCAAAACTACAATTCTATTAAACTCTATTAAACCATTAAACAGTAACTCCCCACCCCCATCCATTAACAACCAACATGCTACTTTCCAGCTCTATGATCTTGACAGCTCTAAGTATCTTATATAAGTGGCACCATACAATGTGTCTTTATTTTGCTCAGCAATAATGTCTTCAAGCTTCATTCATATTGTAGAATATATCAGAATATCCCTTTTTTAAAAAAGTCTGGATAATACTCCTCTGTATGCATATACCACATTCTGCTTATCCATTCATCTGTTGGTGGACACTTGGGTTGCTTCCTTATTTCAGTTATTGTGAACAATGCTACTATGAACAGAGGTGTACAAATATCCTTTCTCTTTTGATTTATGTGTCTTTGGATCTAAAGTGAGTCTCTTGTAGACAGCATATAGTTGGATCATTTTTTTTTCTTTCTTTCCATTCTGCCAATGTCTGTCTTTCGATTGGCGAGTTTAACCCCTCTATATTTAAAATAATTATTGTAAGGAGGGACTTAACTTGTGTTATTTCGCTATTTGTTTTCTACATGCCTTGTAGCTTTTTTTGGTCCCTTATTTCCTACGTTACTCTCTCTTTTGTGTTTGATTTTTTTTGCAGTGAAATGTTTTAACCCCCTTCTCATTTCCTTTTGTGTATATTCTGTAACTATTTTACTTGTGGTTACCATGTGGATTACATTTAATGTCCTGAAGTTATAACACTCCAATTTAAATTTATACCAGTTTAACTTCAATAATGTACAGAAACTCTGCTCATTTATAGTTCCACCCCCAACCCTTTCAATTATGGATATCACAAAATGACATCTCTATATGTTGTGTCCAAAAACATAAAATGATAACTTTTTTTAATGTGTCACTTTCTTAAAGTACATAGAAAACACAATATGGAGTTGTAAGCCAAGGGTACAATAATACTAGTTTTTAGACTAATAATTTTTTTAAATGCATTATTCTCTTGAATCATGTAAAAAACAAAAAAAGTGGAGCTACAAACTGTTTTTACAATAAGACGAGCTTTTATAATTACCCAGTGTTTTATTTAAAGTCTTTGTCTAGCACTTCTGCCACTTGCTCTTTCTCAGGGAAGTTTCTGTTGGTTCATATTTTCCCTTGGAAAAGGCTATACTTCCCTGTTTCTTTTGTATCCACTGTGATTTTGTTGTTGTTGTTGGTTGAAAACTGGACACTGAAATCTAACAACGCAGCAACCCTGGAATTCAGACCCCTCCCCTTGTGTGGGTTTGCTGGGGTTTGTTTTTAATTGCTGTAGGATGTCTGTGTTCTGAGGTGGAAACTGAAGGTCTCCTCGGGTCTTCGCGGAGCACAGGCTCCGGACGGGGAGGTTCAGTGGCCATGGCTCACGGGCCCAGCCGCTCCGCGGCACGTGGGATCTTCCCGGACCGGGGCACGAACCCGCGTCCCCTGCATCGGCAGGCGGACCCCCAAACACTGCGCCACCAGGGAAGCCCCACATTTGCTTTTGAATGTCCTAATCTTTAATATCTGGCTCCCCAAAGGGGAAAAAGAGAACAATGAAGGGGGAGGGAAGGGCACCAGCCCTTTAAGTTCCCTGGATGTCCTTTCAGCCGGAGGGGGAGGGGTTTTCGACAGCTGGGGAGCGTGTGCAACAACAGCTGCCTCTGCGTCTGCAACTCCGTGATCAGTAGCAACAATCGGAGCACAGAGTGCCCAATAGTTGGAGGACGGATCCCTTATTGCCCACCCTAAGCTCCCACCAGCTGCATACAAGCTCCCCGTGAACACATGTAGAGCTGCCTGCCAAGGGCTGGGTGTGAGAATGGGTAGCTGTTAACAGTGCTAAGAGCTGAAGATGACCAAAATTAACCATAATTCACCGTCCAAGCTTTCCTCTAAATGATAATGAAGGTGCAAGCCTTCATTAGACTCCAGAGTTCCGAAATAGTTACGCTGGACAGATTCTGCCGGTGAGACTGCTGTCTGAGTGCGGGGGACAGATTCCTGGGTTTCTTACCCACCATCTTCCAGAATCTTCTCTCCACACTTAATTTATATTGCTCAGTGGTTGAAGATGTAAAAGTGAGGCACTGATTTCCTTGTGACTGTGTGTCTACGGGTAAATGTGAAAAGAGCCTTTCCCTCCTTTGCCAAAGGAAAGCTGTTAGCCCTTACCAAGGGTCAGCAGCAAAGTACTCCGTGGGTGGTCACAGCTCTTTCTGCAATGTGGCTAGCTCCTTTTTCTCGTTCCTTTCTCTTTCTGGCAATGTTTGGAGCTTAATGTTTCATAAAAACCTGCCACTTTAAGGACCTTTAATAGGAACAGTTTATCACAAAAGGGGAGAAAACATATGCAAAAAATCTATATTTTGGGCTTCCCTGGTGGCACAGTGGTTGAGAGTCCACCTGCCGACGCAGGAGACACGGGTTCGTGCCCCGGTCCGGGAGGATCCCACGTGCCGCGGAGCAACTAAGCCCGTGAGCCATGGCCGCTGAGCCTGCGCGTCCGGAGCCTGTGCTCCGCAACGGGAGAGGCCACAGCAGTGAGAGGCCCGCGTACCGGAAAAAAAAAAAAAAAAAAAAAAAAAAAAAATCTGTATTTTAAAACTGGTTTATGTGGCTTTCCGACCAAAGAGGTGAGGCATTCAAGACGGTAGTGTTTGGTTATTGAAAAAGTTTGAACGCTTGTTTACACGGGAAAGTTCTGAACAAAACAGCAGTTACTTTCTGTCTTTAGGCACTAAGAACTTATATCTTGTGTCTCCTAACAGCTTTTTTAAAAAATTTTAATTTAATTAATTTTTTTTAATACAGGAGGTTCTTGTTAGTTATCTATTTTATACATATTAGTGTATATATGTCAATCCCAATCTTCCAATTCATCACCCCCCCATCCGCTTTCCCCCCTTGGTGTCCATACATTTGTTCTCTACATCTGGGTCTCTATTTCTGCCTTGCAAACCAGTTCATCTGTACCATTTTTCTAGATTCCACATACATGCATTAGTATACGATATTTGTTTTTCTCTTTCTGACTTACTTCACTCTGTATGACAGTCTCTAGGTCCATCCACGTCTCTACAAATGACCCAGTTTCGTTTCTTTTTATGGCTGAGTAATAGTCCATTGTATATATGTACCACATCTTCTTTATCCATTTATCTGTCTATGGACACTTAGGTTGTTTCCATGTCCTGGCTATTGTAAATAGAGCTGCAACGAACATTGGGGTGCATGTGTCTTTTTGAATTATGGTTTTCTCTGGGTATATGCCCAGTAGTGGGATTGCTGGGTCATATGGTAATTCTATTTTTAGTCTTTTAGGGAACCTCCATACTCTTCTCCATAGTGGCTGTATCAATTTACATTCCCACCAACAGTGCAAGAGGGTTCCCTTTTCTCCACACCCTCTCCAACATCTGTTGTTTGTAGATTTTCTGATGGTGCCCATTCTAACCAGTGTGATAATTCATTGTAGTTTTGATTTGCATTTCTCTAATAATTAGTCCGGTTGAGCAGGTTTTCATGTGCCTCTTGGCCATCTGTATGTCTTCTTTGGAGAAATGTCTATTTCGATCTTCTGCCCAGTTTTTGATTGGGTTGTTTGTTTTTTTAATATTGAGCTGCACTAAGAGCTCTTTTTGAAATTGCCTTCTCCAGATCTACACCCCAGAGTCAAACTAATAAAACTTTTTAAAAATGTCTTTTATATCTAAACTGTCTCTGGCATTTCCCAGACTGCTGCTGGGTAACATCAAAGAGTTTTCTTCATCACCTTATGAAATAAGGGATGCTAGAAATAATTAGGAATGTTTGGCATTCTGCAAGTTTTTGTTTGGTTTATTACTGTTGTAAGAGCTGTCCTGTTTATCAGGCCTTCAGTAAAAAAAAGACCTGGCAAATGAAAAATAGAGAAACTCAACCTCCTTAGTGATGACAAGTCTTAGGATGATACTTCAGCAGTTATGAACCTTTCAGTTCGGTTAGAAACATGCTCCCTTTCACGTTGAAGAATGGCACAGTAATGGCCAATAAAAGAAAGATTCCATTTTTAGGTTTAAAAGAGCCTTTTCAGTTGGTGGGGATCCTAACACACTCTTTATGGAATAAATTAAAAGATCCTGGAGAGTTTTCATTACCCTCACTGTCCGTAACATATACTTACTGTAATGGTAGTCACCGACTAACTTCTCACAAAACTAAACTTGTCTCAAGTTTGATATTGTTGTTTGTAATGAATAAATAATCAGAGAAATTCAGCCTTATCATCAACAGGTGGTTTCTGATTTTCTCCCACACTCTCCTAAAGACCATGCCAGAACCACAGATCAATAATTAGGTCTGTTGGAAGAAACATCAAAAGAGCCTGATCAAAGAACTCTAACGGGTATAACACTTGATACAATAGAAAATAGGCTCTTGGTGACAGACACTCCTGTAAAGCTGAAATCCTCGAAACAAATGAACATCTTTCAGACTACCAAGGGATTGAGTCAGGGTTCCAGAACTCATTCACTTTGAGAATCTGGACTTCAAACTAACCCAAGATCAAGAATTAATTACTTAGAGTAAATGACACAAATTTAGTTGTGGTTCATGTTCTATTTTGAATTGGGCTTATTATAAAATCCTTCTTTCTACTTCTTCTTTCTTTAATGCTTGATTTAACAGGTTATGTGTATAAAAACTAGATTAAACGTTCTTTAAATGGAATCTAGTTCTAATTAATTCTTCAGAATTCAGAAAAAAATCTCTTGAAAATTTGTAAAATAGATAATAAGTTATCCGGAAAAGTTAATAATAATAATAATCCTTTTAGTATAACAACATATGTTGAGTGGTCCTGTCTATACAGCTTAAAACAATAGTTAAATAATATAAAAATGCATTGACTAACCTGTTTACCTTCTTTGACCATAGGTTTTTAATAGATTGAACTAGAATCTGTCCTCCTTTCTACTAGAACATAATTGAAAAAAATCATATCTGTACCCATGACCATGCCATAGATGTCACATTTAAAGGCAAATATCATTTAATTAGGCATGACAAGCCCATTAAAAACAAGTAGATTTAATATGGGGATTGAGGTCTACAGTATCCTCCTAGGACACTGGTTTGGCTCATGTTGTACAGCTTAAGGAATCCTAGCCCTACAGGCAGCAGGGCCAGGAGTACTGAAAAGTTGGAGCTCAGAGAAATGGAATAATCCCTGAGTTACAGGTAATGGAGGTGAAGACTGTTAGAAATGCCTTGGCCACTGCTGTGTCATTGATCCCAGTAGATGAGGTGGAAAGGGAATAAATTACTTCTGCTACATAAAGGAAACAAAATTACAGACCTAGGATCTACAAACAAAACAAAAGTTAACTCTCAAGATTTATTATCACATAGGTCTAGTTTGGTAACCATGCACAGAGGTCTTTGTGAATGAATCCACACTGCCTGATATACCTACATCTGTACAACTGGTCAACCGTCAAATTAATGGTCTCAAATCAGAAAACTGTTAAACCACAAACATCGGTGGTTAAATCTGCACTGTAGGGGCAGAACTTCAACATCGGAGGGATCAAGAAGGTACCTTGTTCTGACTCTATCATGACTGTCTCCACATCATGTGCTCATCACAATCCAGAATCAGGAAGACAGAACAAAACAAGAAAACAGCTCAGGGAAACAAATCCAAAACAGAGAAAGGAAAAGAAACACGGGATCGCCCTTCTATCCCTAATCCCGATTAATGAATCTTTCAGTAATTTTCTAGCAGCTGCCGACTTTCCAATCAACTTCATCTCTGATGTTTGCAACACTGATATGTGACAGACGGTATGATTATCTTGTGAGAAAACTGCTGTTTGACAACCATGAATGGACTAAATGTGACCTTACAAACCATGGTAAATTTGTGCTTTTTTATTTTAAATGTGGAAGGCTGGTTTTTCTTAAGTCTGAATCCCTTGCAACAATTTGTTAGTAAAAATCCCTTTCTCTTGATGCTTTTGTCTGTGTGCTTTCATTTCTCAGATTGGAAAATTGTGTGACAACACTGACCCTCTGGTTTTATCACACCGGCCCCTTTTTCCCAAAATGGGACCTGTTCATCTCTGCATCTGCCCCTTTGCTCCTGCCAGATTAGAATTAATATTTATTGAAATGCATTGATTTTTTAAAAAAATAATGAACCTTCTTTTATGTATCTGCTAGCTGCTTTAATTAACGATTTATCCAAATAGAAAGAGAGAGGAAAAGTCATAGTAAGAAGGGATCAGCTGGAGTCAAGGAATCAGTCAGTGGTTGCTGTGGGTAGAGCTTGAGACAAATTCTGGAAGAAACACTAAAGTTCCTTATGCTTTTTTCTAATAACTATGATTTGGAAAAAACGAGCACAGCCTTATAACACACATCAGAACCTATTTCACATGCCAAAATTGGTAAGCAGTTGGTCTGAGAAAATGATGCAATCAGTAACTCAACCCTCTGAAGAGAAATAATGTCGAGTAAAGCAAATCTTATAGGTTTGCGGTATATGGTATGCAGTTCTTTCAAGAGTTACCATCTCCAAATAAATAACCTACTCCATCTGTTTGGAAGACAAGAGGAATTGTATTTTTTAGCACCTTGAGATCTTATGCAGAGGATTTCATTGAATTAGGCTCTGAGAAATTCTCACGTTGTTGAAACGTCAAGAAGTAAGGTAATGAGTAGAAATACGGACAAGAAGGTGGCTAAGATATGCATACATAATTTGCAGAAGAATCACTCTAAAAATAAAAATCACAGTTAATTAACAGGAGGTTTTCTGAAGCACCGTTTTGAATTAGAAATAAATTGATTTTTGAGAAATATTGAAAATGAGGCAAGTAACTGGTATAATACATTTTAACAAGACTTAAATAATTTGATTAAATATTAAGCATGATAGCAAAAAAATTATTATCTCAATTCATTGCCTCATTTTAAAAGCAGAAAGGAAGTAGAGGTGAAAATTTAAACACTGATTCTAGCTTCAGGGGAGAAACCTAGGAAGGCTTTTTAATTTTAGGTCAAGATTTCTGTCTAACAAAGATCCAAGAACTCTCCCAGTATGAACATTTCAGACAATAGTGTGTCTGAGACAAGATGAGGTCAGTATTTCTGTAAGAAAAGCTTGTTTTCAGGAAGAGAACCTGCAGTTAGTCCTCTGGCCTGATATTAGCACGTTGGGGTAAGAGTGACGCATTGATTAATGCAAGTAGCCTAATGAAGAATTCTAACATTGCATTCCCACGTTCTTGCTTTCTCAAATTGATCTACCCCTCTGCCAAAATAAAAGTTTCAATAAAGGGCACAAAGGCCTACTACTCATAGATTACATTAGGGAGTGGTTTAATGTTTTCAAGAAAAGTCACATCGATTTCAGTTTCTACTTTGTATCTCCCTAGGCCTATAGAAAAGGCAGGTACAATTTCCAATTGGTACAGAAGACAACTGCAGCCCAAAGAGATTAAATGATGTGTGTAAGCCTGCAGAGCTGACTGTATCCTGGCTTTGGTATCTTTCCATGAGTCTCTTGGCCAGAAACTCCTCTCTCCAGCCAGCCCTCCTCACTCCCTCCTCTGAGCTGTTTTCACAGGTATAATCTGTACCCCGTGTATGACACCTGCCCCGTAACTCATTTATTCAGTTGTTCTATAGACATTCACTGAACTTTCCTCTAGTTAGCTTATATATGTAATTGATCTTTCCAACACTAATATAAACCAAGGACAGGATGACATCTAATAACCTTATGTTTACTGATAAATGAATACACAATTTACATGAGCTCTTTGACTACACAATGCAACCACAGGACTTTGATGGGAATTCATTCACATTTATCCTGCTGTTTTTACCTACCTCTGTGACAGATCCCTGGAATTCTAGTTCTACAGGATGCCGTATTCTAAAAAGGGTTTCACTGTAGCATATGCATGGAAAATGCAGTGTCTGATGCTTAACTCAGAAATGTACAATGTATATTAGCAAAGTGGAGCCTCTTGCAGTCCTGCAGTTAGACAAAATGAAACCCTTTGGTGAATTTAGTTTAGCCTAGAGTTTCCCAAATTTATCTGGAAAGAGAAACCTTCTTGTGCATGACACCCATTCCCTTCCCAGAGGACTGGGGGTCTGGGGGGCTCGCTTGGGGTGGTCCTGATGAATTAAGGGCAGCTACATTTCTGTTCCTGTTACTATGCTTATATGTCACCAAATACCCACAGATCCGTACCACCAAAAACATCTTAATTTCACAGCAACTTGATTTGAAGTTGATAAAAATCAGAAATAAAAGAAATGCTCTGACTACGCAAAAGGATGGCTGGAGAGGATGCATGGTAGTGTATGTTAAGCATTGTCTGATAGGAGCCACTCACTCTAAATACACTTTATTCCTAAATGCATTTTTCTTGTTCTGATTTCATACATTCACCCCCTACCCCCATACTTCGTTCACGGAGGACTTCATAAGCCAGAGAGAGAAATCTCACAGAAGAAGGAGTTATAATTATTTGCCTACAATTCTACTTTCCTCATTAACCAGTGAGCTGCTTATGGATGAATTCCCGATGCAGGTTCTCAAATGAGGACATTCGTTGACTGAAATTCACTTAATTTTGTGTCCCAAGTTGATTTTCTTCCTCGTACCTACCAGCCAAGCCAAGCACTGGTTTCTACTAGGCAATTCTAATTCTAATTTATATTACTGAATTGAGCTTTGGATACCAGTTGGTCTTATCTGGCTTTGGGTGACTGGTTCCCCAGGGTCAAACCAGGGCATGAAAGGTCCACCTGCACAGCTGAAATAAACTTCAGACTGCAGGTAACTCGGGGCATCTTGGGGCTGTCTGGAACATCGATCACTAACCTTCTAACACACTTCATGGGACCCTAAATTATATGGGACCTGCACTTGTTCCAGATCTTATAAGATCCTTGTCTCCTCATGCTTAGGAGACAATCTCCTTCCATGGGTATAAGATGATTTAGAGCAGCCCCTACCAACAACAGTAAAAATACCTTTTCTTTAACAAAAAACTCCTCTTCATAGTAGCCTCTTTCAAGTCATTGCTGAACACAGCATGTGTCCCATTACGAGTCAGGTTTTATTGACTGCCTTTTTTTCTGTGAATGAGACACGGCACTCTGTTGCATATCTAATAATTTGGGGTTGAAAATAAACAGTTTTAGCAACTCTGAAAAACAAAAAAACCTCTTCATTTGTCCTCACTTTGAGATAGATTTTTAACAGAATTTGTTTAGAAAACTCAATGTCTAGGTCAAAGCTTATTTTTTTTTAGTTTCTGCCTGTATTTTAAAAATTTTTTCAGAATAAAGAAATGTGGCATCTTTTATAGTTTCATAGTAGACAGAATTCCAATTTCAATTTGGGGTTCATTATTGGAACCCAAAGATAATGTTAAATTATTTTAATAAAAAACTGGTCATGTTTTAGATATTTCTCCAAATTCCCTAGCTAGTGAAAACTGTAAAAGTATATTGGGCTAAATAATACTGCCCGTTTCTTTATTAATTAACCACAGTGGAAGTTTTGTATGGAATTGCTGGCATTATTAATGTATCTAGAATTCCAGTGTTTATATTGTAGGCTTATGCTCTGTGTGTACAACCAAAACTTAAAAGTATTTATACTTTGATGAGTTTAAAACTTTGGTGTGTTTGTGCTATACTAAAAAAAAAAAAATCAACAACTATTATAATTCTATGGACTCTCCCTAAGGTGATAAATAGAAAAAAGATAAAGCATGAAGATAAAGAATAAACGAATAAAAGAGAATAAAGGCAGAAGCAAAGAATGAGCCTAGAGGACCAAATATAGACCAAAGATTATTTCCACTAATCCCACTCAATCAAAATGACTAAATATTAGATCTGGGCCCAGCTGATGACACATTTATTACAAGCAACACTTAACACTGCAAAACTCTAGGAAAAGGAAAAAAACTGGATAGTCCTTTGGCAATTTCTTTATTGTAATGGGATTTCACTTGTAGCAAAGGAGGAAGATACGGTGAATGGAAGAGATTGTAAGGAAGATTAAAAAAGGCAGAAAAATACTAGACACAGGGTTTCTGCTGAGCAGTTGCCCTAAAGCCCAGCAAAGCGGCTGGTGTCTGAGTTTTCTTACCTGAACAGCTGCAGTTTTTGAAAACTTGAAGTAGGCATTCACCTTCAGAAGTCTGATTTTCCTGGCTGTCCGCCCTCGTGGCAGTGAGGTGTGGTGATGAGAGGGCTATTCCTTTGGAAAGGATGACTTTTTTAGCAGCGTCAACTTCTAGAACGACGGACACTGCAGGTTTTGCCCCCGCACTGTGTCAAGCTGATTTGGCGTGATCTAAAAGGATCACCCAAGAGCCTGAACTCTGGTGTACAAACAGCTTAATTATGATAATGCAGTGATTGTAGCGTCGAAACAAACCAAAGCAATCCATGCAAATCCCAGCCAAGCATCAATCAAAAACAATTAAGAGTCTCCATGTTACAGAAAAGTTTTTCTATGTACATCTTATAATCCAGTATGCACAGCCTCTGCTACCTTATTTTCAAAGTCAATAGAAACTTGGAGTATATGCTTCCTAGAATGTATGGGCCCTTCATTAGCTTCTTAGAAGGCGTGAACATTCAGTGGTGCTAGTTAGGGGCTAGCATAGTTCCACCAGCTGCCTGGAGGTCTCGCAGCAACTACTTTCCTTCCAGTGACAAATTGCAAAGGTCAAGTACAGGAGCCGAGAGGTGGGCGGGGACTAGAATAAATAGCCAGGTTCAAGGAAGGGCAACTTGAACTTGAATGACTTGGGAAAGAGCATAGAACCATCTGGTGGTTCTGTTCTTCATCAAGGAATTCAGGCCAGAGCAAAGCTGGAGAGGACTTTGGGACTTCAGGGAGGTGTCCCCTTAGCCACTGTGGGTGATAACTCAGGGTGTTAGAAATCTATTTCTATCAGAAATTTATTTTCTCACAGTTTGTAATGCGCAAAGTCTGAAATCCAGGTGTCGGCAGGGCTTTCTGTCTTCTCCTCTTTCCTTCCTTCTTTAGTTGGAGATTCAGGACTGCCATCCTGGCTGGTTCTAACCAGTAAAATTGAGTGGCTGACCCCCATCCTGTGGGGAAGGGAAGGGTGGCTGCCTCCTTAGCAGCTGATGGGACTACTTCGGGTGAAATAGGGTGGAAACGGGAGTGCTGCTGTTCACAGGGGGAACTGGGTGTCACACTGAAGTCCTAGGCCCCATGACTCCGGAATGAGGTCTTATTTGGAAACAAAGTTGTTGCAGATGTCATTTTTTAGGATGAGGTCATATGGGAACAAGGTAGGTCCCTAATCCAGTATGACTGCTGTCCTTATCAAAAGGAGAAATTTGAAGACAGACACACGTATACAGGGAGAACACCAAGTAAAGATGAAGGCAGAGATCAAGGTGATGCTTCTAGAAGCCAAAGAACACAAAAGATGGCCGGCAAATGCCAGAAACTAAGGGAGACACATGGGACACATTTTCCCACCCAGCCTCAGAAGGCACCAGCCCTGCCGAAACCTTCTTGCCTCCAGAACCCTGAGAAAGTAAATATCTATTGTTTAATCCACCCAGTTAGTGGTACTTTGTTATAGCAGTCGAAGCCAAGTCAATATACTGGGCAACATTTGGATTTAGGCCCATGTTTAGAGCAGCTCCTCTGAAGAGGAGACCACAGACAACAGTTAGCTATCTTTCGTTTTATTTGACAAATATTCTCCTATCCTCCGTCGCATGTGATCCCGTGGAATCTGTCACTCCACTTCTAGCACACTTGGAAATCCCTTGAATGACCTCCCCACCTTCTAGGTCCCGAAGATTAGTGTGGAGACACAATGAGCAAAATCAAATCAACGTGACTTACTTAAATAAAAATGATGATTCAGCCCACGACCCCCGCCGTGATCACCACTGTCACGGGCACTGGACTCTGCTTCATCTTTACTCTGGTAGAAGGAAAACTCGCTCCGTGCTCCCTGGAGTCAACAACACACCGTCCCAACTCTGGACGCGAACGCAAGCCAGACCAGTTTCTGAACAGCAACAGAAAGCCGCCCAGCTGTGTCCACGGGGATAATCTCCCACTTTACTGGGAACAGGAAATCGAGTTTCAATTGTGTCCTATGTTACGCCTCTCAACTGAGTGTCCTCACGAATTTCAGGAGCTTTAATAGATTTTATTATGGTGACCGCCCAGAGAAGGCCGTGGTTCTCTCCGGGAAATCGGTGACCGTAAAGGCTCTCTATCTTGGAAATGAGAGGTGATTCCCACACGCAGCTCTGCAAGCTGCAGAGAAGCGGGGGAAACTGCCAGGGCTCACCTCCACCCGTCTGGGAGATGACGGCCCAGGAAGGGGCCGGGACACTTGTTCTGAAGGAACACGGGAAATAAGTCTCAGCACATACACTTTACCACCGATGGCAATGATCTAAAAAAAAAAAAAAAAATGCTTTTTGGTTTTGTTCCATGTAAAAGGCATTATGCTGGGAAACTCGGCAAGAACGCGAGGGCCCTGAAGTCAGGACTCAAAGCTGCTGGCACCCTGCCTTGCTGTTTCCAGGAAGCTTGTTTGTATCTGACCCGCACCCCACGCCCCGCCCCCCCCCCCGGGGACTTGGCCTGAGGAGGCCCCGGAAGGTGGGAAGGGGCTGTAGGGTACCCCTGCCGCTCTGCCTTCAGCCAGGCCCACTCGTCATCAGCTCCTGGCCTCCCCGGTGAGGGCTGTTCTCGGGGCAAAGAAAGGCTCCAGGGAGGCCAGGGAGCAAGCTGGGAGCCCTGCAGTGGTTCTCGGGGCCCGCCTGGGGTACAAGGGAAGCAGGAGCTCGCGCCCGTCCCACTGGGACCAGGTCCCTCGGCTGTCTTGGGAAAAGGTAGAAATAAAGTTGGAGACTTGCTCCAGGGGAAAAAAAAAAAAAAAGGCCATTATCCACCAAGGGGTTTCTTGTCTACCTGAGGGAGGGACAGGATGTGAGTGGAGTTAGGATGGGGAATTTGGGACGCTTACTTCAATCTGTGACTTTGGTCATTGGGGGGGTCAATAAGAACAGGAAAGTCAATCTATCCCATCGCTTGATACCGTGGAACGGGTCTGCATTATGTCCGAACATATGCGAATGGGTCAGATTTTCATCCCAGCAGAATTAACCCGGGAAGCACGGGCCAGCGTGTGTCACCATCCTCTGACCACATCCATGGCAGCCCCTCGCTTACCGCATGAAACACACGCTCTCTGGGGCGGGCAAATAGCACCCCGGCAGGTCTCAGGAGCTCGCTCCTCCCACCAGGTGGCCCCGGTTGTAGTTTTGTCAACTATGCACAGGAGTTGGGTCCCTGGGGTGTAACTTCTGTTGTTCTTGCTCCGTCCATTGTGTGCTCTTTTGTCTGGTTTCCTCCGACTTGTCCGGGCTCAGCTTGGGGGTCACATCATTTAGGAGGCTGCTCCTATATCCCCTGCTCCTGAAGATGCTTTGGCTCCGGCCCACCCTCCAATCCAGGCCTATCTCTAGCAGAATGTGAGGGTCTGTTCACCTCAGTCATGTCCTTGAGGCACTTAACACCTGAGCTTCTGGTACTTGGCACTGGCCTGGATCAAGGCAGGCATTCCACAAACACTGCACTGAACGACGTACCTTCCAATCTCTCCGCTTAAATGGTAGCCAGGACCAAAAAAAAGCAGAACCCACCAAACCCCAACCAATGCAAACACCAGTCAGGCATCCCAAGATAGTACTTAAAACTGAAGCATAAACTCTTCCCCAAGTGAAGGGAGTTGCTTTCAGAGATCTGAGTGATCTCAAATGTTAGACCTAAATTTAATGTTATGTTGTTTTATTTTTACCATACAAATCTTGCATGCATATATTTTTCGGTAATGCATTTAGTTGCCTGGGAAACCGAAAGGGTCTATGCAGAGTGACAGAAATGGTTTGAAGAAAACTGGCCACAGAAGTGCTTCTGGACTGTTCTCTCTCGGTGTCATCACTTGCCCCGTGGATGCCCACCATATACACTTGAGCTGCTGGAAGACCTCACTGTGCACAGCTTGCAGGGTGAGCCCACAGGGAGAGGAAGGTGTGCTGACACAAGAACGGATGAGAGGGCCCAGCTCGATCATTTGTAGGGGCCACATTCCAGCTAATGTGATCTGGCCCCAAGAGTAGCGTTTTGATGGGTTTCCTAGTTGTGGTGGTTTTCGGAATTATCAGGAAAAGACAGGAGTTAATGATGCTGTTGGGGAGAGGTGTCAGGTTTCCAGGGCTGCTCAGGAGACGTCTGTACCGAATTTGGAGCTAATTTCCACAGTTTCGGCACTACTGCTATTTTGGGCTAGATCACGCTTTGCCGTGGGGGGCAGTCCTGTATGCCCAGCACCATCCTTGGCCTCTACACACCAGATGCCAGTAGCAAACCCACTCTACCAAGAAAAAAATGTCTCCAGACTTTGCCATATATCCCCTGGGGGCAGAAATTGCACCTTTTTGAGAGTCACTGCTCTAGAGATTCACAGTGAGGAGAGACAGGGTCTTTGTCATCTTGGGCTGTTGTACCAAAATAACACAGATTGGGTGGCTTGGACGATAGATATTTGTTTCTCACAGAAGCTGAGGACGGAGAGTCCAAAATCAAGGTGCTGGTAGATTGGGTTCCTGGTGTTCCAGGCTTGTGGACAGCACTTTCTCTGTGTGCTCACATGGCCTTTCCTCGGTGCGTGTGCATCCTCTTCTTATAAGGGCACTAATCCCATCAGGAGGGTCTCACCCTCATGAACTCATCCAAACATAATAACCTCCTAAAGGTCCCACCTCTGAATACCATCACATTGGGGGTTAAGGCTTCACTGTATGGATTCTGGGGGGACACAAACATTCACCTCATAACACCAGGTAACTACTAGAAGTGGGTGAAGGTAAGTCACTTTCTGAAAGTCATGGGACAGTCACATCAAATTGCTGATGGGAAGATTCTTTTTGCTGACATCTCCTTGTGTCCTTTCCATACTTCTCAGAGACGTTGTAAGCCCCTGGAACTTCACGCCTCACGGGCTTTGTGCGATAAGAGGGGCAGATGAGGGGTGTGACTTGGTGTAACTGACATAACACAAATTGCTTGTCAAATTTCCTCTCACTTGTCTGCAGAGTGTAATATAAGAAAAATAAATGTCTAAACATGCATTGGCATGGACGTTGCACTAACTTTCAACCTGACAGATGAAAATGTAAGACTTGTCAAATGTGTTGTGATAACTTCCTTGCTCACCAGCTGCAAGGAAATAGCACCCTCCCAGAGAAGACCCCAGGGAGCCCTTGAGTTTATACCACTCAGGAGGCACATTTACTATCTACCAATGCGTTGCAGATGTATGCATCCATCCTTATCTACAAGGCTTCCCGAAATTCCTTCAGCTCTGGAAATACTTTCCATTTTCCAGACACCCAACCCAGTCCCTTGTGTGTGGTGTGTGTTCTATAAATAATTGGTTTCAATACCACTTGTGCAAAAGTAACATAAAGAGTGTTTTTTCCTTAAGCAGGAATTATCTCACCTTTTATCTCTCCTGATAGTCCTTTCTTTTAAATATTAAATTTGGAAGCCACAAGCTATTCACTGTCTTAGTGAAAATATATAGTGTTTTCCTCCATATGATTACAGACTATAGTTAGCAAATAATAGTGGAGACATTTCCAGTGCCAGGTTCATAGTAGGGCCCAACAAATGTTCAATGAAAGAATCTAACGAGTTCAATAAAGCACCTTTACAATAATCTCTTCTTAGCAATTTCTTTAAAAATTAATTAATTTATTGTTTGGCTGCGTTAGGTCTTCGTTGCTGTGCTTGGGCATTCTCTAGTTGCGGTGAGCGGGGGCTACTCTTCGTTGTGGTGCACGGGCTTCCCATTGTGGTGGCTTCTCTTGTTGCAGAGCACGGGCTCTAGGCACACCGGCTTCAGTAGTTGTGGCACGTGGGCTCAGCAGTTGTGGTGCACAGGCTTAGTTGCTCCGCGGCATGTGGGATCTTCCCGGACCAGGGCTTAAACCCAAGTCCCCTGAATTGGCAGGTGGATTCTGAACCACTGTGCCACCGGGGAGGTCCCAGCAATTTGTTTTTTAAGTGGTTTAGACAATAGAATTGTGTGTGTTCTTAGCCGGTGGAGTTTTAACTGAAGGCTTTTTTTCTTCCGTGTCTACCAATCTCTGATATATTTCCGTTCTCTTTCAAGCCATATATTTCTTTCCTCTTTCTTCACCCAGGTCTGCTGGTCCCTAGACCTTTAGACCAAGAATTCATGAACACTTCTTTGCAAGAAACACACTCAGGAGTATCCACCAACTTAGGTCCCAATGGAAAATAGATCCAAGGAGACAACAAATTATGTTAAATCTTTGTCATTGGCTAACATCCTGGTTCTTACATTTTCTTTACAATTAATTAGTGTGCACTGCTACAGACTGGTCTATCTATTTAATACTGAAGGGAGAGAAAAACCTATGGTAGATAATTTACTCCAAATTACCTGGTTAGGTTTAGATTTTTTTTTTTTAACATCTCTATTGGAGTATAATTAATTTACATTGCTGTGTTAGCTGCTGCTGTATAACAAAGTGAATCAGCTATATGTATACACATATCCTCATAACCCCTCCATCCTGTGTCTCCCTCTCACCCTCCCTATGCCCCCTCTCTAGGTGGTCACAGAGCACCAAGCTGATCTCCCTGTGCTATGCGGCTGCTTCCCACTAGCTATCTGTTTTACATTTGGTAGTGGATATATGTCCATGCCACTCTCTCACTTCGTCCCAGCTTACCCTTCTCCCTCCCCGTGTACTCAAGTCCATTCTCTACATCTGTGTCTTTATTCCTGTCCTGCCCCTAGGTTCATCAGAACCATTTATTTTTTAGCTTCCATATATATGTGTTAGCATATGGTATTTGTTTTTATCTATCTGACTTACTTCACTCTGTATGACAGACTCTAGGTCCATCCACCTCACCACAAATAACTCAATTTCATTTCTTTTTATGGCTGAGTAATATTCCATTGTATATATGTGCCACATGTTCTTTATCCATTCATCTGTCGATGGACACGTAGGTTGCTTCCATGTCCTGGCTATTGTAAATAGAGTTGCAATGAACATTTTGGTGCATGACTCTTTTTGAATTATGGTTTTCTCAGGGTATATGCCCAGTAGTGGGATTGGGCATATCCCAATGATCTACTGGGTCATATGGTAGTTCTATTTTTAGTTTTTTAAGGACCCTCCATACTGTTCTCCATAGTGGCTGTATCAATTTACATTCCCACCAGCAGTGCAAGAGGGTTCCCTTTTCTCCACACCCTCTTCAGCAATTATTGTTTGTAGATTTTTTTGATGATGGCCATTCTGACTGGTGTGAGATGATATCTCATTGTAGTTTTGATTTGCATTTCTCTAATGATCAGTGATGTTGAGCATCCTTTCATGTGTCTGTTGGCAATCTGTATATCTTCTTTGGAGAAATGTCTATTTAGGTCTTCTGCCCATTTTTGGATTGGGTTGTCTGTTTTTTTTGATATTGAGCTGCATGAGCTGCTTGTCTTTTTTATGGTTTCCTTTGCTGTGCAAAAGCTTTTATGTTTCATTAGGTCCCATTTGTTTATTTCTATTTCTCTAGGAGGTGGGTCAAAAAGGGTCTTGCTGTGACTTTACATTTAGTTTTATTGCAACTGTAACTAAATACAATTTGAAAATAACGTATTTTTTTAAATCAGAGCTCTGTTACATTATAACTTTCACAAATATCCCCACTGCTAGATGGAATATACAAATGGGCAGTGGCCAGACCATGTATAAAAATAGACCTTTGAGCCACAGCCTGCAGCAACCTGCCCAGGAAACCAGCCCCTTATACAATAAACACAGGAAGCCAGGCTGCTCTAAGTCAGACTTATCAGGAAAGTCACATTACCTCTAGTGACAATCCAGGAAGCTAAACAATAACTGTAACAATTGTCCCCAAATGGCTAGTACTTGATTAATAACTGGCAGCTTCCCTCATTTGGAGACCAACTGAAAACCAACCAGAGAAAGCCAAGCATGCACCCCTAACAATCACATAGGATGGTCTGCCTCTCCTTAGCCCTCCCCCAGCTTCCCCAGGCCAACAGCCTCGCATCAGGGCCCAGTGGAAGCCTCCCCTTTCCTCCACTATCTGCCTGCCTATGAGTCTCTGCCAAACACCCAAGTGATGGTGGCCAACTCCCTTGCTACAGGAGGCTCAGAAGAGACAGAAGCTTCGGGTGGTCTTTGTTCATTTCTATACCACCCACCCGTCCAGCGCGAGCAGGTGTGCATTCTTACGGAACCTGCCAGATGAGCTGCTTTCCTTCCCAAGGGTCTCAAGGAGACTCTTTTTTTTTTTTGCTTGTGGGATCTTAGTTCCCCGACCAGGGATTGAACCGGGCCCTCAGCAGTGAAAGCACGGAGTCCTAACCACTGGACGACTAGGGAATTCCAAAGGAGGCTCTTTATTAAAAAATGCTACCATCCCTAGCATAGAAGTAGAACATGCAGAGGGATACAAGAGCAAATTGAAACTGAAGAGAATTCTCGATAAGAGACATGCAATCGGCCATACAGCAACTCGGCCAGGACTAGGAGCTTGTGAAAAATGGACGCACAACTCCGTAGCTAACTTCACCCATCATGGTGGGGAGTGGAGACGAACTGACAAGAACCTGGGCCCTGATGGACGGGCGCTTCAGCCACTGTGGATCACCGATTCCACCTTGTGCATTTGGAACTTCTCTTGGCATGGCTACCTCTAGCAGAAACAAAAAGTGAGAAATAGAAAAATCCAGACCTTTGACACTAACAAATAAGTCTGTAGGGTATATGAAAATGTTCTAATGCTGGAAAATCAGACTTGCGAGAGATTTTTTTATGAGAATTGAGAAATTCCCTCTGTTTTTATAGAACTAGATATTTTTTTTTAAGCTACAGATTCTGTAATATCTGTTCTCTACGAACTTAAAGCATGAATACCAATTGTTCATTCAACAAATACTGATGGACAGTCGGAGATTTTGTTGGTCTAGGACTCATTCAAAAGGCAAACAGGAGTGACATGATCAGACCTATGTTCTAAAGCAACTGAGAATAAACTTTAAAATAAATTTTACATTAAACATACTCAAGTTTTGCTTATTCTTTCTTCACAGTCGAAACCCGTGCATTTAATAAGCCTTGTCACCCCATTATGTTTATTTTCTATGAACTCCCACAGTACTTAAAGTGTGTGCTGTAACCTGAATGTCTGTGAATAAATACATAAGGGTGGTTTCTTGGGCCAGGGCTCAGTCTCTAGCTGAAGGACCCAGTCGCTGAGAGTAGAGACCCTGTCACACTTTCCACGCCTACTTGGGAGGGAGTAACTGAGTGTGGCTGGAGAGGTAGGGACACTGGAGCCCAAATGCTGTTAAAGTTAAAATGAAAATGAATAATCAACAGCTTTACGTTACTTGCACCTCTATTTCCTCTCGGTATCATCAGGCTACCTGTCCACGACGAAACAGAGCGGTTCTTGAGATGCACGCACCCTCTCAGGGCATGGAGAACTGAAACCCTCTGCCCCCAACTCCCAGCTCCCCATCCCCACTTCCTGCACACACACAACTCGGGCAAGGAGGATCCAAGTACGGGCTGTCTTCACGAACATTACTTACTTTTCTCACTGTCCTCATGAACGACACTTACTATCCCAGGAGACTCTTGCCCAGGAAAATAACCTAACTGTTCAATACAGAAACTTTGGGAAAGACCCATGAAGTCTTCCACAAAACATCAACAGATGGTTTGTGCCCCGTGATGCCTTGAATTCCCGTTTCTACGAATCCTGAACTGTGGCAAGTCCCAGCATTGAAAGACCCGCCTTAAAACAAACTTCAACAAAATCTGACGTCACCTCATCCCCCTGAGACACTGACAAAGCTCCATTGAGTGGTGATGTCCCTTGCCAAGGTGAACAATAAACTCAGCTGGGTTTTAGCCACAGGCTGTTCTGATGAGATTTGGGGGGAACCAGCAATGGACGCCATCAAGGACCATTTTTTCTCAGGCGAAACTCACGTGGGGAAGGGCATTTGACGTAACAAGCCTTTTGCCTTTGCCCTTTATTAGACATGCTATAAAAATTATTAAGTAACACATTTTCGTTAATAAGTTGTTACTTTTGGTCTGTGCCTATAATGCTTTTTTTCCATGAGTTGGTTTATTTTCTTCTTATTTAGAATAAACAAGACACGAATAGGGCAACAGCTAATTTGGTTTTAGGTTTAATCAGCCTCTCTTAACCATATGACTGAATGTAGGCAGTTTTCTGAAAGTCTCAAAAGAGAAATTAGAAGAGGAACAGGGTGATAAACATGATTGGCTATCAGCTTACTGCCAAGCCAACTTAATCTCAGATGACCAATCAATTTGGTCTCATTTGAAGCTTAAACTAAAGGTGTTTTTCTTGTTTCTTGTCTAATAATTTCTTTCCAGGCTTTGATGTTTTTGTAAGCGGAGGCAAGCTTATCAGAGAAGTTTCAGAGGAAAAAAAAAAGCTTAAATGGTGCCATGAGTGAAATAAATGAAGTTCAATGTCTGTAGGAAGAGGCTGAGCTCTTTGGTATATAAAGCACAGCAGATTCAACACCAAAGGAGGAATTCAACTACACTGGATATTGCACTCAAATCCTTCCGGCGAATCCTCATCTCAAAGGATTTGCGTAAAAATGTACTTTTTACCTGAGATTTTTCGTGGTTCACTGGAGACACTGTGAGATGGCCCTTTTTGTTGTACCGTGTAGACGGTACAGGGACAATGGCATAATCAAAGAGAGACATGGATGGAACCTCTTGGAGGTTGCACCCGGTCACAAAATGTATTTGATCTGCTACTTTGTGTTCATGTGTCTGAATCTGTTTCAGGCAAGCTTGTTTTGGTCATTAAAACCTAGAGTTCTTGGCAGTTGTTTCCTCTTGAAATTAAGGAAGAACAAAACAGGCTCTTTCTTGTTATCAAGCTCTGCACATGTGCAGGCGAATATAATTACAGGTAGTGGGGATTCCAGCTACTTGTGTCATTTGCAGACAGTTCTTTATTGCCAACACATTCCCTCGTTGTTCCATTATTTGCCAGTGGGCTTCTTAGAAGTATAGAGATACGATGACCCAATAGAATGTCTTTGTGAAAGGAGTGCTGTTTACTGGGAAAAAAATTTTAAGCATCTGCATCAAAAAAGATTTGTGCCTGCAATAAAACGAAAAATGGGTTTTGGAGAAAAGGCCTCATCGCAATAGGCCTGAGATAACTTTAAATATACTGAGAGTTTTCAATCTCTTTCTCACAGAACAAGTGCACTGCATAACCATCATCTGGGAGCCTCCACTGGACCAAGGGAAACCTATGCAGGAGCATAAGCAAGTCAGACACTACTACTAGAACTAGAACTAGTTAGAACTAGTTCTGCTGCTATTGCCATGAGGCATAAGACTAATGATAACGGTGGGGCACTCAGGGCCCGACATGCCCCAGTGCGGTTCTAAGTACTCTGTATGTCTTCATTTATTTCTCACGACTGACCTATGAGGTCAGCACTATTTTTATCTCTATTCCAAACACGAGGAATCAAAGGCACAGCGAAGGTAAGTAACTTGCGCAAGTGATTCAAGCTAGAAAAGGTACAACACCCATCACTGAGCCAGAAATAAGACGTCAGCAAGGGGAAGTAAGTCAGAGAGAGGAAGACAAATGTCATATGATATCACTTTTACGTGGAATCTACAAAACGATACAAATGAACTTATTTACAAAACAGAAACAGACTCACAGACTTAGAAAACAAACTTATGGTTACCAAAGGGGAAAGCGGGGGGAGGCATCAATTAGGAGGTTGGGATTAACATATACACACGACTATATATAAAATAGAAAATCAACACAAGGACCTACTGTGTAGCACAGGGAACTCTACTCAGTACTCTGTAATAACCTATATGGGAAAAGCATCTGAAAAAGAATAGATAGATGTATATGTAGAACTGAATCGCTCTACTGTACACCTGAAGCTAACACAACACTGCAAATCAACTATACTCCAGTATAAAATAAAAATTTAAAAACAGGTCAGCAAGGGGAAAAGATACTAAAAGGAATATGAGAGATACCAAGGGCAAGAAACACATTTCCTATTACCTTCATGAGCAGTTCCCTGAAAACCCTACCTCCTGGTTCCAGGCCACATGTCTCAACTCTCAGCCCCAACCTTACAGCTCGCCCCATTTCTCACCTCCCACCCCACGTATCACACCTCCCTCCCTTGCAAAGAGAACTTACCCTTGGCCTGGCACTGCTGTAAGTGAAGTTTGTAAAAGTTGAAGGCTTGCTACATAGTAAACACAATGCAGTAGTTTCTAGATGACTCAGGGTCTTTGTGTAGGAACCACTTATTTTTCTGTATTAGAATAATTTTCTCATGAAGAGCTGCTTTCCCCAAACTGAGCGGTCCCAGTTAGTTCTATGGTTACAGGTATCCAAAGAGTTGTGACACTGCCATCATATAATATTGACTGTTTATTTCTGGTTGATTTTCAAGATACTCGCCAAAGTTGAACAGCAGACTGAGATCTTTGACCTGGTTTTTGAGAACAAGGCATGGGCTTCAGGCCAGCTACCTGCCTGGCTGAAGCTTTAGCAATGCACAGGGTCAGAGTTGACACCTGTCATGTGAATGCTGGCTTGAGATCTGGCAAGACCTGAATCACCTCTTTCACACCACAGGCTTGACTGAGGAATGAAGGAAGTGGAAAGGTCTGAGAAAGTAGGATTACGGACATAGAACTGGAGCCATAAGCAAGGCTCCCTAAACAAACACTCGCAAACTATTAAAGGGACCCAACAGAATGACATGAGATTATTTTCAACGGGAGACATGTGAGATACAGCAGATGCCTAAAGAAGCCTTTTCTGAGCTTCCCTTAGCTGACCAAAGGCAGAGATTCCTGAGAAGGAAGATGCCATAAATCCTCTCTGTGAGGAGCTTCCAGCCAAGAAGGAGACTGGCCATTAGCACAGTGATGAGAAATTGCATAAATAAACTCTAGAGGAGCTGCCATACCCTCCATTTATTTCCCCTGGAAGCCCTAGTTCCCCCTCCTTTCCACTATTAAGGTGGTATATAAGCCTTTACTCTTGGCTGTTCGGTGAATGACTCAGATTACTGAGTACCCCGCATGCATGTGACTCTATTGTCAATTAATTTGCACTTCCGCCCACCACCCCAGACCACTGAGACCTAAGTTGGTAGAAAAGAAGTTTTCCTCCCACAGTCTGATCTGAAGCCTGGAGCTGGGTGTGCCAGAGCATGCCAGTGGTGGGTTGTTTTAGAGGTTGGCTGTGCTTCGTGGTACTGTACGTACGTGGTCTTTGGCTCTGGAGAAAGAAAACCCTACCATGAAGAGCAAGGCTGGAGAGATTGAACTGCTACTGGCCTACACTTGAGATTGTTGTGGATGATGAGGTGTGAGGAATCACAGTGGGGCACGCTACAGCCACCTGGCCAGACAGGGCTCATGGTGGGCTATCTGCGTCCGCTGAAGACAGGGGAGGTCCACCTGCACCACCGAGTTGGGTTTGATCTGGCTACCTGGCTGCAGAAAGACGTCGTCTCCCAAGGCCATAGCCCACACGGTACTGTGGGCTCTCAGATACACCAGCTCCTGAGGACTGAGTCTGGTGCTGGGCCAGGGCTGTCTCCCACCACTGGGCCTTTACTAGGTACACGCTGGAATCAACTTAGGTGTTTGAGCAACAGATTTTTTTTCTGAGAATAAGTCCTTCACATCTCAATACTATCAGTGAATCATCTTTTGAGAATCTAAATAAATGCCATCATTGTATCACAGCACCTAGCATGATACCTTGAATAAGGTAATGTTCACTGAATGAGTTAACTTAGATTGTTACTAAATAAGTATTGACAAATGAGATGTAGAATAAATACATTTAAAGGAATCTGGGAAAAATTTAGTTTTATTCCTAGATTTGTGTGTTAGAGAACCTGACATAGTTCGTATAACTTAGTTCAAAATAATGACGTTTCCTCTTCAAGTTGCTTATGTATTTTTTTCAAACTCCCTGATTGTTTCATTTATTTTTATTTTTTTACATTTTCTTTTAATTAAGACTCACATGTTGCATTTCGTCAATTTGTCTCTTAAATTTCTCTTTTTTCTAAGTTTTTTAAAAATGGAAGTACAGTTGATTTACAATATTGTGTTAGTTTCAGGTGTACAGCAAAGTGATTCAGTTATACATATACATAGTCTTCTTTTTTCATTTCTTTTCCATTATAGGTTATTACAAGATATTGAACATAGTTCCCTGTGCTATACGGTAAATCCTCGTTGTTTATCTGTTTTCTATATGGTAGTGTGCGTCTGCTAATCCCATACTCCCAATTTATGCCTCCCCCACTTTCCCTTTGGTAATTGTAAGGTTTTTTCTATAAAAATAAGCAATGCTTCATGAGTTCGTGTGAAATCCTTGCACAGGGGCCATGCCAACCTTCTCTGTATCCTTCCCATTTTACTAGACGCACTGCTGAAGCGAGCACTGCTTACGTATTTTAAATTCATGGGCTCCTTGAACAATCTTAGTGGCACTTGAGTCTTTTAAGGATGCTAATACCCTTTGTAAATAATAATTTAGAGTTCAGTCAGAAGCGGCCCCGTAATTGTAAAAAGGGCAGTATGCATTCATAAGAGGAAATGGCTGGCCTTGTGAGGGAGCAAACACAGTACAGTGAACATGACCTCCACCCTGACCGGTATCAGAATTGCCTGTGAAGCTTTGGAGACATAGAGATGCTCAGGCCCCACGCCAGAGACTTGGACTTAGGAGGTCTGGGGTCAAGTCAGCCCATGCGTCGTTCCGAATATTTCCAAAGGTGAGTCCATGTTGAGCCTTTTTCATTTACTCGCTGTGTGTGGAGTCACTGCTTGTGCTGTACTGCTGTGACACAGGTCTATCTATATACCTGTAACTATCCTTTAACCAGCATTATGGACAACCATAAGTATTCAATTTATAAGAAAAAGTATCACAAAACTCTCCGTTTCCAAATCTATATTCATATCTGTATCTCTATCTGTCGATCTATAGAATTGTAATTTAGTTGAGCCTTACTTAGAATTGCAAAAGAAGGAGGAAGCAAAATATTTTTTTTTTTCCTGCAAAACAAAGCAAGCTTGACTACAAGGTGTCTCTAATGGTCCTCTATCAATTAGATTTTTATCTCCTGGAAGCAGTTCCCTCACTGCAGGCTATTCTCACTTCTAAATGTTTGACGAAGTCACCTGCCAAGACTTGCACACAGGTGAAAAATGGAAGATAACTTCACTACCAGACCATTTGTATGAGTGGGTCAAGGGGAGGTAACCACCCTGCTGTGTTTATAAATGTACTAGCAAAGAAGCATTTCCATTCAAATAACTTGGCATTTCATGTATACACCCCTAAAACAATTTCTGCCACACGGAAAACTGAACAAGATAGAATGACTAGGTACGCTGTCCTGTTCTCAGGGATTCATCAATTCCCAGAAGCACTATAATAAGGGGTGACTACACACACACACAAATTACTAGACAGATGAAAACTGCAGTAGTAAAATGTGACTATGCAGAATAATGAGCCTTAGGAAATCAAAGTAAAACAAATAATACCCAAGAGGAGAGTCTAGACCAGTGAATGGAAATCCACACTGCTCAGCGATCTCAACTGACTGACCCTCTCCCCACCCCACTGCTATATTTTTTCCTGGGTTCGATCAACAGTCATGATGCCTCAACTATAGTGTATGAATAAGCTCCGCTTACTGTACTTAAACAAGACATACTTAAAAGTGCTCCACAATGGGATCTACAGATAATTCGAAAATTATTTGTGCGCATGTGGTCTTATATTTTTCAGTAGCACTCACAAAAGAAACATTATCTCTTGCCTGCTTTACTGAAAGGGAAAGGAAAAGAATACAACTATGTAAGAAACCTATCTTTAGTTAATGAGCCAAGAAATGCTTGTCTACCTGTGGGTAGGCATTTTATTACTTTATTTATTTATTTATTTTTTTTGCGGTACGTGGGCCTCTCACTGCTGTGGCCTCTCCCATTGCAGAGCACAGGCTCCGGACGTGCAGGCTCAGCGGCCACGGCTCACGGGCCCAGCCGCTCAGCGGCACGTGGGATCCTCCCGGACCGGGGCACGAACCCGCGTCCCCCGCATCGGCAGGCGGACTCTCAACCACTGCGCCACCGTGGAAGCCCCTAGGCATTTTTTTTTTTTTTTTTTTTTTAAGATTAGGCTTCCTATAGCTGTTTCTGTATTTAGAGAATTAAAATAATTGGACCATGACTTTAAATATCTTTTTTTCCCCCACTGGTGATACACCTATGAATATATTAGTCCTAAGCATCAAAGCCATTTTCCCCCATTTTCTACTGGACATCTCTCCTTTCATATCTAATACACATTTCAAACTTTCAGCCCCGAACCAAACGCCTGATTCTATTAGCCTGTGCCCTCTCTTTCCTTTTCCTATTTATAATGTTTTGCATTCCATCCATCAGCAAGTCCTGCTGGCTCCACCTTCAAAATACTTTTCCCAACCCCTCTGCTACAGCTCTGGACCATGATAACATGATCTCCTTCCCAGACTCATGAAATCAAGCCCTCCCTGGCCTTTTTGCTTTCCTACAGTCTAGTCTCTGACCAGCCACCAGAGAGGACTTCCAGGACTGTAAATTCCATCACTCTCTCCCAGCCAAAGTCTTCAGATTCCTTCCCTAGGCTTAAAGGCTTCTCTCACTCACCATCACCATCTCCAAGCGTTCCTGCCTCATTTACCGGTTGCAAAACATTGACCTTCTCACCATTTTAGGCACATGCCAAGCTCCATCCTGCAGCAGGGATTTGGCTTCACAGCTCCTTCTGTCCAGAAAGCTCTCTTTCTCCAGATGGCTTAACATGTGGCTCTTGCCGCTCCCTCAGGATTTGCTTGGGTGTCACCTGGTAGAGGCCTCTCCTGACCACCCATTCAACACTTTCCTCCACTTGTTATGCCCTAATCCCTTTCAAACTACAATATTTTGTTCACATCCAAAGCAGAAAGTGAATATTTTTTTGCTTCCTTTTGAAACTCTTTCCATCATTGGACCATACATTCCAGGAGGCAGAAACTTTGATGCTCTACTGGGATCAGCACATAATAGTCACTCAATAAATACTGGTCGAATGAATGAACGAGGAGATAATTAATTTCACATTTCTGAAGTCAGCAGACAAGGACAGAATTACACTAACCCCCTGAAATATCCAGCTATTTCTTAGTATAATATCTTGGCGACTGTATTAAACCATCACATCAGACATTTATGGTATGAGAACTGAACTGTGGAGCTTCCAGTCTGAAAGCCAGACTTCTTTCTATTTAATTAGTCCCCAGGAAGTTTCAAATACTCTATCCATTGTCTCAATTATGATACTTTATACGTCGATAAGAAATTATGATTGAGCATAAAATTCATACTGTAGTCTTAATTAGCTTCAAATGTAATCCTTAAATCTTGCCTGGTGTTTCTCACTACGCAGTTGGCTGCTTTTCTCTATGTGGTAAAGCTCCCCCCCCGAGGAACTGCAGCTCAAAAACGGCGCATGTGGAAACAGCTTGTGAAAATACAGCTAACCCATCAGAGAAGCACATTCTCCTACCGTTAACCCCTGGCCATGTGGGAGCAACAGGAAGGTCATTTCTGGAGTCCTTCAGGGTCAGGCTACCCTGGGGCTGTGGTCTCCAAACTGGGCTCTGTGTGCCCGGGGACTTCATGCAGACTCTCTGAGGGCACACAGGGCCTTGGGGTTTTCAGGGATCCCATTTTCAGATCCTTGGCTTTCCTACGCACTCTTCCAGCAAAACTGATCTGCTTGAAAACCCTCCCATGTGCACGTTCACAGCCTCTTTACCTCACTGTACACAACCTAGTCGAGTCCCTCCCTGCTCCTGAGTGGCAAACGTGCTCTTAGTCCAAACCAAGGTGTTTTTCTGCACAGTGTTAGTGTCTGGGTTGAAAAACAGCTCTAAGGATGGGCAGTTCATCCTTTTTTTTTTTTCCAAAGCGGTAGTTTCCAATTCTTTACCGTCTCCAGAATGAAGGAGAACTTACTCAGGTTGCCATTGGACAGGTAACAAAAGCTAACTTCTGGTGATGGATCCCAATGAGATTTTGAAATAAAATCCAAAAGAAGTTGAAAAAATCAAGTGATATTGCTATAAAGATCTTTGATTCCCTTCACCTTATCTAATGATGTTTCTCAGGATTTAAATCTATAAACATACATACACAATGAGAATAGAATGATACTGAATCCTCTCCATTCAAGCAAGAAGTAAAACTCAGTTTTGAATATCTTAATTGATTGGGAGACAAGGGCTTATCCATCTAAGGGATACATTTCAAATACAATTTTACTTTTGATATCTAAAAATTTTAATCAAGATATATGACACATATATGTTGCTGTTTTGCTCGTGTCCTGCTAAGAACTACAGTAATAACAATACATAAGAGAAACTTAAAGCCTAATACGACAAGAAATATTTTTAAAAAATTTTAAATTTGTATATCTTTTGTTTGCAGAAAGAATGTTTAATAAGAGACTTTTAAGCATTTAGTAAAATTCTTGGGGAATGTCGAATGGTCACATGCTCAAGAAGCAACAGAAATTATATATAACTTCTAACATTAATGAAGAACTTCCTTACATATTATTTAAAAGGATGTTGGGGGATATTAAACTACTATGATATTCAGATCAGGTATATTTAAAAGAGGGATGTGTCAGATTTATCTTTGAAATGCCACACAGGAAACTACATCTTTGGCAACAGTTTATAGTTAAAAATGTGATTCTGTGCAGCTAAAGAAACCATCAAGGAAATGAAAAGGCAGCCTATGGAATGGAAGAGGATATTTGCAAATCTTATATCTGATAAGGAGTTAATATCTAAAATATATAAAGAACTCAGAGAAATCAATAGGAAAAAACTCAGTCTGGGGCTTCCCTGATAGCGCAGGGGTTGAGAGTCCGCCTGCCGATGCAGGGGACGCGGGTTCGTGCCCCGGTCCGGGAAGATCCCACGTGCCGCGGAGCGGCCGGGCCCGTGAGCCATGACTGCTGAGCCTGCGTGTCTGGAGCCCGTGCTCCGCAACGGGAGAGGCCACAAGTGAGAGGCCCGCGTACCGCAAAACAAAACAAAACAAAACAAAACAACCTCAGTCTGATTAAAAGTGATCTGAATAGACATTTTTCCAAAGAAGACACCCAAATAGTTGGACTCACTGATTTGTCTGTCTAGTTAGTTCCAGGCAGTTGCCGTTTGTTTATTCTGCATCCAGCTTACGCCAGGCCCTCAGCTTCCTTCCGGCGGCCCCGAACAGGAGTGGGTGTTTGCAGATGACGCATGGGGGCTAGGCTGTAGTTGTTACTGTCACTGGTATCGTCTCGTCTGTAGTTCTGGTTTTCCTCCACTTCCCCAGCACTGCTCTCTAAAGATCACTCTCATTCCAAACCCCCAAATCCCCTGCTCCATTCTTGCCCAGAGCCCACCAGCCCAGCTGGCTGGGGGTGACCCAGGGGGCCAGCTGGGAAGACGAAAAGCAGGGTGGCTATATGTGCTGCTTTAAGCTAATGTGGGAAGAAGAGAAAGCCTGACTTAGTCTGTCCCTTCCCATTTGCACCTAATTACCATGGATGCAGTCATGTTTACACATAGGAGGTCACTTACCCATTTAAGATGGGCTTCGTGGCAAACTGTACTTGACTACTGCGTGCTCGGCATTCACTATCTGTTGCTCCCAGATCATTACTATCCAATTGAGTCGCACAGTCACTTGCTTACCGTTTAAAATATTGATCCAGGGAGGTGTTCTACTTTGTAATTCAAATGTTTTTAGCTAGTTCTAGTCCTTTGCCTAATGGAAAATAGGTAACTGAACAATCCTCTATTTTCCCCTATGATGATGCTTCAGAAAGAATACCCTTTACCTTCATTCAACAAATAGCCTTGTCAATATTCATCACCTACCCTACATCTTTCTATCCACTAGCTCTTCTCCCCAAGCCTGGGCCAGTAGTGAAAACTGGTGAGAATGGAATACAATTCCAGTACTTCTCCTGGGGGTAAGTGAGGTGTCACAGAAGAAGGTGACACTTAACACTAGGGTATACAGGATCAGGCCAACTGAGGGATGTTCAATGAAGCCAATGGAATTATTCCTTGGGTCTCCCCATTCTCTGACTTCCCTTAGTTGGGCAGATTAGCATCCAGCCAAGAAAGCAAAGTCAAAGGTTTGATCCTCAAGGGAAGCCATTAGCTTCTTCCCGTAGCTGATGCAGCCTCCCCCATACCAAACCCCAGAGATACCAGATTCAACAGCAACTTAAAGCATGCACGGCCTAGCATCACCTCTGCACATCAAAGAAAACACATTTTAATACATCATCCAGGCAGAGGTATAAGGTCACAGCAAAGAAGAGTATATTTGGGAAGTGATCAGTAGTTTAACTCAAGAAAAGCAGCTCTCAGAAAGGTAATGCTAATACTCTCGTTTTGGGGAAGGCTGCTTGGGAGGCAGGGTTATAACTCAAAGTATTAATTTGTATATTTTCTGGTCACTTTCCTCCTTCTTTGCTTGCTCATTGGTACCCCGCGGGCATTTTTTCCTTGGGCACTGGCAGGCTTCCCAAGTGGTGGGGAACTCAGACACCCTGAGTGGGGGAGGACGGCACCGAGGGGACACCCTGCTTCCATCAGAAAAAGTGAGACAGTCCCTGTAGCCTTCTCAGCTCTGAACTCTATTGTCAGCATTACCCTTGAATTTGATGTTTCCAAAAAGCTCTTTACAATCATCCTCTTGATTCAATTAGTTTTCAACCATAAGGGGCTTAATTAAGTGGAAAGGTAAAGTTAGAAACCTTTGCCAAACTGAAAAGACTCATGACATCCTCACCTAAGTGTGTGTTATGAAAGATTATTCTACAACAAGGAGCTGATGCCCACTTGATATTCCTACTATGTATAAATACATTTGCAAGAATTCATGCTTTGTTTTGACTCTAGCTATCAGTACCTTTGGTGGCAATGTTAACTGAAATCAGCTATTTCAAAGCCATCATCCATTACATACAATAATGTAAAGAGGAAGTTTGAATCAGAATAATTTCTGGAGAAAATTTCTGTGTCTGTTGCAATCAAAGAAATGGAATGTCTCAGAGAAAACTGCTCAGAGGATAATGACTTCAGGTTTAGACTGTAGTCATTATAAAACATTTCAAAATTGGAAGAAGACAGTTTTCCAGGAGATTAGCAGGCTGTTTTTATATACGATGGGTCTTACAGAGATTTAAAGCAGTAGTTCTCAACCTTGGCTAGATATTACAACCTCCCAGGGAGCTTAAAAATAAGTGCTAATAACTCAGTGCCTCTGGGGATGGGCTCCGGTGATTCCAATATACAACTGAGATCAAGAATCATGGTCTTGGGGCTCCCCTGGTGGCGCAGTGGTTGAGGGTCCACCTGCCGATGCAGGGGACACGGGTTCGTGCCCCGGTCTGGGAAGATCCCACGTGCCGCGGAGCGGCTGGGCCCGTGAGCCATGGCCGCTGAGCCTGCGCGTCCGGAGCCTGTGCTCCGCAACGGGAGAGGCCACAACAGTGAGGCCTGCGTACCGCAAAAGAAAAAAAAAAAAAAGAATCATGGTCTGAAAAAGTGTTTTTCATCTGCTTTTGTTTACATAATAAAGATAAGGCTTGGAGCTCTATTTTTAGGGATGTAGTGGTGGTGGTGTGTTCAAGGTGAGGAAGGAGGGTGAGGGTAGGTATGTAGGTCTCATTTGTCAACGATGTTATGCTATAGGTTATCACTGCAAACCGCTTTTGAATAATTAGGAAAATCAAGATATAACAATGGTAATTTGGTTGATGAAACTACAATATTATGACTTCAACCTACTGTGCATTCAAATAAAACCTAAAAATTATCTGCCAGATGCTGGAACAGCACTGTTCTGGAGGTTCCAGCAGCAAACAAGGAAGCTACTTCTCCTGCTCCCCTGGAGCTCATATTCTAGCAGAACGATGCAACACCTCCTTGTGGCTGTCATCACATTCATACGATGCTAGGCATTGCCAGGACTTTCAAAAGAAGCATAAAAAGAGAAAACAGAGAAAGATGTTTTTCTTGTTCCTAAAGAGCTACTGGCTTGGCCGAGGAGATGATACTGCTGCATCCATTAGCATTATGCACTCATATGTGTCTTGTGCACAATACTCCTTATGTGCTAAATTTGGGAAAATACATTGATAAACATGGAAGAGTTCAAATAGAGCACAAAATTAAAGAAAGAGTTCTCAGGGAAGCTTTGTAAAAGGGGTGGAACTAGAATTTGTCTTGGAGGATGGGTAAGGAGTAGATATGAAGGAGGTAGAGAAAGAGCAACTGTGAGGAGTGGGGGATAGAATAGCTCAAGTGGAAAGAGAAGGGAAAGAGCAGGGACAGTGGGGAGAGAGCCCAACTGGAAGGACAGCTGTGAACTGAGGAACAGTAAGTATTGAGGTTGGGACTTCCCTGGTGGCGCAATGGTTAAGAATCCGCCTGCCAATGCAGGGGACACAAGTTCGAGCCCTGGTCGGGGAAGATCCCACATGCCGCGGAGCAACTAAGCCCGCGTTCCACAACTACTGAGCCTGCGCTCTAGAGCCCGTGAGCCACAACTACTGAGCCCATGCGCCACAACTACTGAAGCCCACGCACTTAGAGCCCATGCTCTGCAACAAGAGAAGCCACCGCAGGGAGAAGCTTGCACACCGCAACGAAGAGTACCCCCTGCTCGCTGAAGCTAGAGAAAGCCCGCGTGCAGCAATGAAGACCCAACGCAGCCAAAAATAAATAAATTAATTTATTTTTTTAAAAAAAGTAAGTATTGAGGTTGGATAGAGACAGTGAGAGTAAAATTATTTAAGGTCTGAAAAATGTAGGTAGTGCAGGGATCTAAACATCTCCTCTGACTCAGAAAGTAATGACTGGGCTGTGATGCACAGAGACATCTCCAGAATCTGTATGCGCTTAGCTTCTAAGCCCAACTGTAGGTTAAATACTGATCAATCACGCTCTTGAAACATTTGAATCAGTGGTAAAAACTGAATTTAACTAAAGCCCAGATACAGCTAAAATACCTGTTTGATTAACTCAGCCCTCCACCTTAGCAGACTGATAGAAGAAATGGGGTGTTTTGTTGGAGGTATGTATTATCTACTTCAGTCAATTCTAATGTTTTAACACACAATGTCTAGCATAAACAAGAAATCACAAGACATGTAACGAAGCAGGAAAATGTGGCCAAAAATGAAGAGAAAGGATAGTCAATACAGGCAAATCCACAAATAACCCAGATACTAGAATAAGCAGACAAGGACTTGATCTGTGATATAAATGTTAAATATCAAGTGGAGAAATGGACAACATGCATGATTAAAAAATGAACAAATTCAGCAGAGAAATGGAAACTATAAGAAAGAACCAAATGGGAATTCTAGAACTGGAAAATACAATGTCAGAAATAATGAATTTATGTGATGGGCTTTACAGAAGATTGACCCAGGACAGAGCCCTGAAGCAGAGTGGAGGAGAAAAAGCCAAAGGAAAAGAAAGAGGAAGGAAGAAAACTAGGAAACTTTTCTCTTAGGAACGAAGATGTATGAATATTTCAAATGCTTCTCAGAGGTTGGAGCAAGATCAGAAGAGAGACATGCCCATATTAGGAAGCATGGAGACGCTTGCAGGGGACTTAATACAAACTGTTTTACTCAAAAATGAAATCGGATGGCAGAGTTCACTTTGTATCATGCATATCATGGAAACATCGAATATTCCTTTATTGGAGGATTTTACGAAGGTCAGGGTGGCGGTAGTGATTTGGGGGTGGGAGCTCAGAAAGGGTGAGAGGGACAAAGTGACCCAGGTAGGATGCCATGGGCGTGCCCTGGACTTGCCATACTGCAGGCTGAAATTGGAAGGTGAAATACACATGAAGAGTAAGGAATTCAAGAAACTCCCCAAAGAAGTGTCAACAAGATATCCTGATGGATTTACTGTCTAAGGATAAAGAAAAGAAGGAAAAAAAACCCCAAAGTGTCTATCCATTTCTGTCACTGGAAAAATAGGAGCAAATAAAAAACTAGGGTTTGGGTTAGTATCTGAGGAGTAAAGGGGAGGATGACCTGAAAGTTCAACCTTTTAAGTTTCAGGTAGAGTGACAGAGCACAGGTGTCTTGTATTGGGCTGTGGAGGTGGGAGGCCTGTCTTGGGTAGAACTTCTAAATTGTTTCCTCAGCATGGCACACATAGAAAATGCTAATACCTGTACTGTGTCCTGGGGTCAGAGCTGTGCCCTGCTGGGGGCTACAGATCCAGGCGCTTGCTCCCCAGACCTTCCTGAGGGCTGAGGGCATCAAAGTTGCAGCACATCTGTGACCCATTCATGGTCCACAGTGTGGGGAACTCTGCTCTAAGGAAGCAAGTTGAGGCCTTGTTTCCTGCAGTAGCCCCAGTGGTCCCTCCATAACTATTTGCTGGTGAATGAGGCCTGTGGCTCGTCTCTCACACACACCCTCTATTTTCACGTTTTAAGAGTAACAAGGTTGCTAAACAGACATTTCTCCAAAGAAGACATACATTTAGCCAACAGGCACATGAAAAGATGCTCAACATCGCTAAGTATTAGAGAAATGCAAATCAAAACTACGAGGAATCCCCTCACACCAGTCAGGATGGCTATTATCAAAAACTCTACAAATAATAAATGCTGGAGAGGGAGCAGAGAAAAGGAAACCCTGCTACACTGTTGGTGGGAATGTAAACTGGTGCAGCCACTATGGAAAACAGTATGGAGGGTCCTCAAAAAACTGAAAATAGAGCTACCATGACCCTGCAATCCCACTCCTCATGGGCATATACCCCGCAAAAGATGAAAACTCTAATTTGAAAAGACACATGCACCCCAATGTTCATAACGGCACTATTTACAATAGTCAGGTCATGGAAGCAACCTAAGTGTCCATAGACAGATAAATGGATAAATAAGATGTGGTACATATATACAATGGAATATTACTCAGCCATAAAAAAGAATGAAATAACGCCATTTGCAGCAACATGGATGGAACTAGAGATGATCGTACTAAGTGAAGTCAATCAGAGAAAGACAAATATTATATGATATCACCATATGTGGAGTCTAAAAAATAATAGAAATAAATTTATTTCCAAAACAGAAACAGACTCACAGACATAGACAAAAAGTTACGGTTACCAAAGGGGAATGTGGGGGAGGGATAAATCAGTAGTATGGGATTAATTCATACACACTACTATATATAAAATAGATAAACAATAAGGTCCTACTGTATAGCACAGGGAACTATATTCAATATCTTATAATAACCTATAATGGAAAAGCATCTGAAAAAAATATATATAACTGAATCACTTTGCTGTACACCTGAAACTAATGCAATATTGTAAATCAACTGTACGTCAATTAAAAAAATAGATAAGTACCCGTTTCCCCCCCTCAAAAAAAAAAAAAGAAAAGAAAAAGAGTAACAAGGTCACTTATAATGGACCTGACTCTCACACAAACACTAGTCGGTATTAGTCCGTGGAGTTAATCTTCAGTTAAAAAGTTTAACATCACTTTCCATTTCATAGCTATGACATTCCTCTCTGATGAGTAGATTAAAGTGTTCAAGCCTGCAAGTGAGGACCATGGGAATTTCTTATCCTTTGATCTACCATGCACATTGTATACCCTCTAATGTTGATGCTGGAATATTAGTAACTCCTAATGAAAGGCAACACGTTGTACATTACCATACGCCTGCACCGTTCTGGTTTGTACTGTCTCGAGTTCAACTGCCTACATTAAATAGTACGGATGATAAAATCTGGGATTCAAAGGATATTACGTGCTTTAGGAAACAAGCCGCTTGTCTCTCTTTTTTTTTTTTTTTTTTGCGGTACGTGGGCCTCTCACTGTTGTGGCCTCTCCCGCTGCGGAGCACAGGCTCCGGACGCGCAGGCTCAGCGGCCACGGCTCAGGGGCCCAGCCGCTCCGCGGCACGTGGGATCCTCCCGGACCGGGGCACGAACCCGCGTCCCCTGCATCGGCAGGCGGACTCTCCACCACTGCGCCACCAGGGAAGCCCCAAGCCGCTTGTCTTTTATCATTCCACTCCAAAGCCAGTATTTTACCTGACGTTGTTCAAAGATGTTATCATACACAAAACTGAGTAGGGAATTCCATTTTAAATTTGAAAAAACAGGTTTGCTCAGAGACAGTACATTTTCATGAGCTTTCTTGGTTATAAGAGAAGAAATCTCTAAATTTCAACTAAGTGTCTTGAAAGAACTTTTGGGACATTTTGAGGAGGAGCTGTTGGGAACTGCCTGATTCTTCGCCTCTCTTTTCCTCTTTGACCTCAGTCTGCCAGGATGAACAGATGGGCTTTCTCTTCTCAAAGCATCTCAAGAAGTTTGCTTCTTCTCAAGGAGCAAGATCTGCTTTTGTGCCATCTCACAGACCAGCATCCTAGCTCCTGGCCTCAGCTGCCCAGATGCTAGGGGAGCTGCCCTGCCAATCTTCCATCACCTCCTGGGTCCCCGGCCTCTTCTGGGGCTTGCTGTGTCCTTCGTCCTGGGATGGCTGCCTCACCTCTCTACAGTGTCTGCCTTCTCTTCGTCTTACTGCCTTATGTGTCCTCCAGGTCAGATCCACTGGAACATTCAATTTACGGCACCAGCCTATACACCCTTTTTTTTTTTAGCAGAACGCCCAATTACATCTACCCTTGCCTGCTCTGCAATTCCTCAAGATCCAGCATAATAAATGCAATCAAACATAAGGCAGAATGGCTAAAAAGTATTCATTTTAAAACTTTTAAACTACTTTCTAATCCATTATTTTTAGTCTTAGAAAGTAAAAACAACAATTTATTTCCACATGGTTAAATGTCCCCCCCACCCTTTTGGCAAGGGGAAGAGCCAGCAGTTAACATGGAGAAGGAATATAACTTAAAAACATTATTCTGCTAAAATCCTCTTTTTTATTTTCGATTCTCAAGAGTGGGGGTATTTGGGAGAGCCATTTCATTTCTTATGCATTCTCTTCTCTAAAGCTTTTCTTCTGAAACTGTTTGACCAGGCATTAAAATAAATACCGAAATGGTCCAAATAAACTTAGGTGTTTTTCTCCCTCTTTTCTTACAGTGGAGGTTCTGCAATCTGCATCAACTGGAAATTTCAGTTGACCCAGTCAGTTTTGCCTTTTCCCCACATGGAGTATTTCCAAGGGGCCAATCATGAAGTCTTGTTTAATAAAATCATTACTGGCCCTTCAATTTATTTACAACTTCCCCTTGCAAGGAATTCTTATCTGCCAGACCCAGCCGCCAAAATTCCCCAACAAGCATCTGAAGTTCATTAACAAAGAACCCATGTCTTTGCTGGAAAGGAGGGCAACATTCATGGAATTAGGTTCTCGGGTGTGGGAGATGAGAGCTCTAACACAGGCACCTAATCTGAAGATACCAAGTTCTGGCCAAAGCACACAGCTCTCCGGCTGCCTGCAATTTGGCTCGCGAAATCAAGTTATTAAAGCGAGTCAGCAAAGAATGCTCCGAAAAATCACCTTGTCTGGGAAACCAGGCTTCTTTTAAAAATACTAATTGGAATTACATGTGTTTTAATTAAAACAACATCTGCCAGGGTCTGAAGAAACATGTTTTGAAATGCAGAGAAGGTATGTCTCAAAAAATGTCCCCGAACCTACTTAATAAAGTAAAGCTTATACATTCCCAGGAATAAAAATATTACTTTGCCTCCCAAGTTGCACTGAGGTTTCCAGAGCCTCACGTCTTTCCCTGGGCGCAGGTGGGGTTCCCCAGGGTCAGGAACACAGATACAGAAAGTGCCCACGTGTGATGAGTGACCTGTGAAAAGTCTGCCCTCCAGAATGGGGTGCCCACATCCCAGTGGGTTCTGCTACACGGAAGCCACTGGCATGAGATGAGAATGTAACAAAACACACACACGTGTGTATTTTAACTGATGGTAGTGCATACGTTTTAAGAGCCCTAGGAGACACTGTGGGTGCAGTGATATTCTGAATACTCAGAGGATGATGACCAGGATGTCATTTCATTCCTAGGCCAAAGAATTGAGACAAACGTTGAGAAATGATCTCCAGAGTAACATCTGGAATGCTGCTTCATGGAGACTGAGACACAGCCTTAGGTGTCTGTTTATTCCCCAAGAGAACATGCTCTCATGATTCGAGAACTGGGTAAAATAGACCCCAAAGTCTGGATGAAGATCAGGGCTGCCAGGTGTAGAATTCCATGGATACACATCTCAAAATTTCAGCTGTGAGATGACTCAACAAAAGAGAATGTTTACAAAGCTACACACATTTAGGACAGTATGGATACAATGCAGGCTCCCCCCGTTTCCCCCTCCAGTTCTGCAAAGGAAAACACACTTCTCACCAAGTAAGGATCTGGCACAGGGGCAGGGGCTGGTGGGGGAGGTGTGGTTAACATCCCATCAACATTACCTTCTCCTTTATTCTGTCTTTATTTTCACTTAGATACAGAACGTTTTTATGTAATCCTTTAAATAAAAGCAACCACTGTCTATAAAGGATCATTAGAGTGGTCATCTAAAATCTTTTATTTGAATATTTAAAATAGATTGTGGCAAGAAAAAAGGCTAGGAAGGGAATGTCCCTTGTGTCAGCCCCACTGCCCCCTCCTCCCCAGAATGAATGAAATGGACAGTCTGAAAACCTTGAGAGAAGTAGCAATGGGCTTGTCGCTTAAATCATAATTAACTCCCGGGCAAGAAACTGCCCTTCTTTTGTTCATGATTTCATGAGTATGGAAAAGTGTGAGACGTGCACTGCTAGGTGCCCCTGGAGATTTGAGGTTCCCTTCTCTTCTGTCTCTTTTGGGGGACAGCTGTGCTTAGGAGCCAGCAGGCTCCCCTGGGAAACGGCTCTCCCTGATGCCAGAGTGTCCGGATTCTGTCTGGTGCTCCCTTTGAGGCTGGATTGGGTTGAGAGGGTGTTGCCTGGATAGAAGAAGCTCAGAGAGTTGACAACGTGAAAAGAAGGTCAGCCCAATGCGAAGAATGGGTCATATCATATGAATGTACGGAGGCAGCATTCTACAATTCCAAACGTGGTGACCTGGCCTCCAGATGATAACAGAGTGCAGGGAAAGGGCCACGCAGGGCAGAGAGGACGTGGCTAAAGGACTGAGATGAGCTGGGGAAGGAAGGGCCAGGTTCACAAAGCAGTGGAAGGTCCTTCTCTTCAGTCCAGGGTGGGGAGTGAGGCAGCCGGGAGGATGCTTCCAGCACCCCAGCCCTGGCTCGCCTGCTGGAAAATGTGGCATGTAGCCACATCCAGGGAAGTGAAGGGAGGGTGCCCTGTGAGCTCCGCCAATGCCACCCGCAGGGGTGCAGCGGCTCTGCCAATCTCTGATGGCTATCTGGGCATATGCAGAAAGTGTTACTACTTCCTGCCCAATCCCAAACCTCTTCCAAAGTGGCAGCAGAATGAGTTTGACTAGAGTCCAGGATTTCAGGCAGCATCCGAGCTGTCTTTCTTTCCTCTCTTCCCTGGATGCTGTGGAAAGAGGCTGAAACAGACCTCCCCTCTACCTCTCCTTCTCTCTTTGTGGGATTCCCCAAACCTCCTCTAGATCTGTTTTCCAGAATAAAAAACCTGTGTCATTCTCCCATCAGAGAATTAGTTCAGCAAATATGTACTGAGCATAGCAAAGGGCTAGGCATGGTAGGACATACAAATAAATATGGAACCTGATTCCTGCTTCTTATCTCATTGGGGGGAAATGCAATGCAAACACACAAAAAAAGACAACACACAAATAAAATTACATAATGGAAATCCAAGATAAATTAAAAGATTTTTTATCCAGTAGGTATTACCCACCTCCTTTCTGTGTTCAAGGAGCAGTGTTCATCAGGAAGGCCACTCAGAGTTGGGCTCTGAGTGACGGCTGGGGGGTGAGTAAATGCACAGAGATGAAAGAGCATGCCAGGGAGGGATACAGCTTGGGTAAAGGTTTGTAAGTGGGGATGATGGTACAAAAACCGGTCTGGCTGAATAATTCATCAAAAAGAGTGGTTAGGGATAAGAGGCCGTTTGGTAACACCACCCAGTACTTCTCCTGTCCAGTGTTCCTAGGTGTTTGAAGTTTTTTATTTTGTTAGTTTTGTTTGCTTGTTGGCAGAGAGGATAGGGAATCTGGAAAAGAAATACCTGCCATCTTCATCAGGAACTGTCAATATGCTGAAATGGATGGCATTTTGGTAAACTTATTAGAGCAATACAGTGTTGTTTGTTCTTTTCTCTGAAGCTAATTATTACCATTAAAAAAAAAACTCTTTCTGAATGATGAAATAACACTTTATGCAGAAGGATAATTAACATTTTTGGAAGGCTGCAAAGAAATGGATGGATGTGCATTCACCTGGACCACTGCATCACGTCATTTGGAAGAACACAAAGATCTACCTGTAGCCTACTTATGACCTGATGCCAGAGACATACACAGAACGATGGAAACAGCCTGAATGGAAAGACAAGGAGAGGCAGAGTATGTGACACTACTTTAATGCTACTATATTAAAAAAAAAATTTTTTTTTGAACAAATCAATGAGGAAATCAAAAAATACCTTGAGATAAATGAAAACAAAAGCACAACGATCCAAAACCTATGGGATGCAGCAAAAGCAGTTATAAGAGGGAAGTTCATAGCAATACAATCTTACCTCAGGAAACAAGAAAAATCACAAATAAACAACCTAACTTTACACCTAAAGCAACTAGAGAAAGGAGAACAAACAAAACCCAAAACTAGTGAAGGAAAGAAATTATAAAGATCAGAGCAGAAATAAATGGCATAGAGACCAAGAAAACAATAGAAAAGATCAATGAAACTAAAACCTGGATCTCTGAAAAGATAAACAAAATTGATAAACCTTTAGCGAGACTCATCAAGAAAAAAAGGGAGAGGACTCAAATCAATAAAATTAGAAATGAAAAAGGAGAAGTTACAATGGACACCACAGAAATACAAAGGATCATAAGAGACTACTACAAGCAACTGTACACCGAAAATGGACAATCTGGAAGAAATGGACAAATTCTTAGAAAGGTACAATCTCCCAAGAATGAACCAGGAAGAAATAGAAAATATGAACAGACCATCACAAGTACTGAAATTGAAACTGTGATTTAAAAACTCCCAACAAACAAAAGTCCAGGACCAGACGGTTTCACAGGTGAATTCTATCAAACATTTAGAGAAGAGCTAACACCTATCCTTCTGAAACTATTCCAAAAAATTGCAGAGGAAGGAAAGCTCCCAAACTCATTCTATGAGGCCACCATCACCTTGATACCAAAACCAGACAAACATACCACAAAAAAAGAAATTACAGGCCAATATCACTGATGAACATAGATGCAAAAATCTTCAACAAAATACTAGCAATCCAAACCCAACAATACATTAAAAGGGTCATACACCATGATCAAGTGGGATCATGTGTGCTACTACCTGAACCTCATTAGAGCTGATGGGGTGGACTGATTGTTGTTCAATAGCTTATTTGGACTTTTCCTTATCATGGAGTCCAAGGAAGATGAACCTTTCCTTAACCAGATTTGTGGTAGCTGCCCGCCCCCCAATTAAAAGAATGATCTAAGAAGAGATATAATTTAAACTGGACCCCAGTGATGAAAACAACTGGATTCCTTCTGAAATTCTGAGTGTCTGCATACATCTAGTAAACTTTAGTAGGAAAATGAACTGGTTTGGGATGATTTTCTTCATTAATATAAAATCCTTTTCTTTAGTTAATGTTTTATTTCATTTGCTTACTTAATGTTTTGCTGATGTGGAGTTCATTATAAGATAAAGGCCAGACAGGAAGAAATTCAGTTATTCATTCAGCAAATATTGATGAATCCCTGGTATGGGTCAGGCATTGTTCTAGGTACATGAGCTACAACAGTAAACACACAAGGTGGAACTTCCTGCTCTTAATGGGTTTACATTCTAGTGTGGAGAGATGGACAAGAAACAAGATAAATAAATAATATATTATATATTAGAGGGTGATTAGTACTGTGAAGATCAGTAAAGCAGAAAAGGGATAGAATTTTAAGAATGGGCACCAGAAAAGGTTGTATTGGGAAAGTAACACTTGAGTAAAGACCTGAGGGGGTGAGGATTGACCACATGGACATCTGCAGGAAGAGGAGTGCAGGCAGAGGAAACTGCATGTTCAAGGGCCCTGAGGCAGGCTTTTGGCTCAGGTAATAAAGGAACTGCAGTGAAGCAGTAGCCACAGAAAGGTTAATGCCAGTGAGGAAGAAGGTGAGGTTGGAGAGGGAACAGAGAACTGGATTGTATAGAGCCGTGTCTGCCTTGCAAAGACTTAACTTTACACTTAAAGAAATGAGGAGCTGATGGAAGGTATTAAATGGAGAAAAGACATGCTGTAAGATTTTGATAGGACCACTCTGGTTGCTCCTTTGAGAGTAGATGGTAGGGGGTGAGCGTAGAAGCAGGGAGACCAGGAAAGTGGCCATGGTAATAACGCAGCTGAGAGAGAATGGGATCTGGGGGCGGGGGGCAATGACGGTGAGAAGGGTCAGGTTATGGGAAAATTCAGAAGGAAGACCAGATTTGTTGATGGACTGGATATGAGGGTAAAGAATCAAAGGGGACAGCAAGGTGCTTATCCTGGACCACAGCAGGGACAGGTTGCCATGTGGAAGCCTGCAGAAGGATTGGTTTTGGAGGAAAAGACAAGGAACTCAGGTCTGGAGATGTTTTACTTGAGATGCCTATCAGATATCCGGTGCAGGTGGTGGACAGACTATTGGATACAGAGATGTGAGATTCATACCAGAGATATCTACCTGGGAGTTTTCAGAATATAAGTGATCTTTAACACCAGGAAACCATACGAGGTCAGCAAAGCTTTGATTGAGAGTTGATAGAAAAGTCCAAGTTTAATTTTGTCTTTGTTCTTGGTTCAAAGTCGTTGCAGCTTTTTTTTCAATATATAAAGTTCTGTAGAACGTTTTCTTATAAAGAACCACTACTTTGATGCAATATTTAAAGCAAAAGAGTTAGCAAAGGTCACATTTCCTTTCTCCTAGATAGAATAGAAGAGTGTTTTTTGGTTCAATTCTGCTTTTCTTACTCAAGAAAAAAGTTATTGACTCCATAAAGCTTATGGCTGAGATATTCACTCCTATTTTTAAACGTTTGGTTCCCTTTCCTGTCTGGTGACATTTGATAGTAAAGGCTTAATTTAACATGGGCAATATGGACTTCCAAATGTTCCTGCCTCAGAGACAGTTCTAGATAACTGGCTTCTCGGAAAGAAGAGATGCCTTGAAGCTAGAAAACCAATCAATAGTTCCCTATTTTGTTATATTTTAATCCACCAAAAGAAATAAAACACCCAAATGCACAATACCTAGTAGTTCGTACCCGAGCAGTAGACTGATTAGCTATTGATTTTCCCTGCATTTTATAGAAGAGCCCTAGGATTTGATTACAAGCCCCAGCTCTGTCCTGTCTAAAACACCTATTCAGGGAAAAGGAAAGTGGATATGGAGAGGGCTAATAGTGTAGTTTAAATATGTAACATCCACCACCACCATTTAAATTAACTTCAAACTAAGTATAATTATAAAATTGTGCGTAAAATTATGTCATGCCTTATGATGCATTGCAAGCATAACAAATAATTGCATTTATTAGACGCAGATTTGAAATTCGGTCCCTGTGAATAAATAAATGGCTTGGAGACCTGCAAATACTTTGGTGTTTATTGGAGGATATGATGGGTATTGCAAAACGGCAGGAGAAGAGTGGCCGGTTCCCAGGTCATGAAGGGCTTGGTACGCCACGTTCAGGAATTTGGATAGTGGAGGTAGACCGCTTTATCTGTGCATAATTTGTATATGAGACTTGGACCCATGCCTGGTACTCCAACTGCCCCAGGAATGCAATCTTCGCCCTTTGTCCACTCTCACCTGCTTTCCCCAAATCCCCCAGAAGCTGCATAACTGGAACCTTTGCCACGATGGGTGGTCCAGCTCCCTGCTGCCTGACCTCCACTGCTACCTGCCACCTGTGGGCAAACTTCACGCTGCACTGATCAACCACGCTACCAGAGTCATCTCTTCGATCCCCGGAGGACAATGGTACGCGCGGAGGCTGTGCCTCTCCCCGGGCAGCTCCCTGTGGTTCATCATTCTCCAAGCATCCGTCGACCTTGGCCCGGGTGGGCATCCTCCCAGTTACAGAGGGAGGAACCACAAGGTCTCTCCAACCTGGGCTCCCACCACTCACTCAGCACCAGGCACACCAGGCCCTGCAAAGGCCTTGAACCCAACCGCCTGCTTCCAGATCCCCTTCTGGGAGGCTGTCTGCAGAGGCTGCTCCTTCAGCTTGGGTGCTCTTCCCCACAGAGAGCCACAGGGCCCTGTTGCACCTCCCTTAAGTTTCTGCTCAAATGTTACCCTCCCAACATCTCCTATTTTGACTTTGACCCCTCATTTAAAATCACAACCCCTTACGCTAAGTGAAAGAAGCCAGACACAAAAGCTCACGTCTTGTGTGATCCCATTTACAGGAAATATCCAGAATAGGAAAATCCATAGAAAGCAGACTGGTGGCTGCTGGAGCTAGGAGGAAGGGGAATTGCGGGGTGACTACCTAATGGGTACAGGGCTTTCCTTAGGGTGATGGAAATATTTTGGACCTTGACATAGGTGCTGGTTGTACGACAACGCCAAAATGCTACATTTTAAAGTGGTTAATTTTATGTTATGTAAATTTCACCTCACTGAAAAAGAATCGCAACCTCACCAATTACATTGTGCCTGACCCAGCTCCATTCTCCCCCAGAGAAAGTTTCTCCCACACCATGGGATTCATGTGTATCTTTTGTTGGCTGTACATCTCCCCTCTTCAGAATGTAAACTCCACCAGGGCAAGGCTACCTGGCTGCTTTGATATCATCTCTGGGCCTAGAACAGGCCTGGAACAAAGTAGGTCATGGACAAAAATGTGTTGAATAAATAGGTGAATGTATGTCTCTTTGAGGCTCCATTAATAAAAGAGCCTCCCTATTTCCTGAACACCAAACTAAAGGGAGATGATTCTTTAAAAATAGGATTAAAGAGCCAGTATAGTCTAATCCAAAGTAAATTTTAACATAGAGAGGGGAAGAAAAGTGGCCTGTATCCCATTAGAATTCCAGTTCACAACGTGGAAAGCAAACAAACAGCCTGACAAGGATTTAGAGGATCAGGAGGATGGTATCCAGTGCTGAGCACCGCAGTCATTTTTAATTTGCAAAGATTAGAAATGTCAACAAACATCGCATCTTCCTCTAAATTCTAAAAGACAAATTAGCACACTGAGTTCCGCTAGAAGGAGAGCTGGAAAAGCAAGGCCTCTAACACATGCTCTGTTTCTGTCCATGCATATACGTCCTGCACATGGATTCAACCACAGGAAGTATACTGGACTTCAATTTTTTTAAAATGCAGACAGGGCTTCCCTGGTGGCGCAGTGGTTGAGAATCCGCCTGCCAATGCAGGAGACACGGGTTCGTGCCCTGGTCCGGGAAGATCCCACATGCCGCGGAACAACTAAGCCCGTGAGCCATGGCCGCTAGGCCTGCGTGTCTGGAGCCTGTGCTCCGCAACGGGAGAGGCCACAACAGTGAGAGGCCCGCATACCGCAAAAAAAAAAAAATAAATAAAAATAAATAAATAAATAAATAAAATGCAGACACTGTGAATCGGAGGGAACATACCAATGAGCTCCTTATTCCTGACGTCCAAGGCCATGTTCCGGAGTGCTGTGGCCACTGCACATACCACTCGGTCATTGTCTATCCGCAGCAGCTCCACGAGGATGGGCAGGCCTTTCTCTTTCCGGACAGCAGCTCGGATGTATACCGACCACTGCAAACGAGGGGAAGCAAAGACATTAGGAGCTGGGGTGCAACCCCTACAAGCGAACAGCACGTGTGGGTTTTCCCACTGCCGTCTACAGGTGCCCAAAAGGTTGGATGATCAAGATCTCGTTGTGGAATGGGTTGAGGGTGTTAGACATGTATTTAAACACTTTAACTTTATTTTTGTCTCCAACATAGGATAAAGGTTTCAGCTTTCATCAGTTAACCACTCTTCATTTCGCCGGTGCCAGCTTTCCCAGCCCCTGAGTTAGGAAGCCATTTGCGTGGTGTCTATACTTGGTACTTTAAGATATGGAGGTCTGGGACGGGAAGGGCTGGCTATTGACATTAAGAGGAATAAAAAAAAAAAAAAAATCCTGGGAAGAGTAGAAAACGATAAAAGGTAGAGTACAGGTGACTTTTTAAAAAGAGACTTGAATTTGGAGGTGGGGCAGGGAGAGAAGTTGCAGAAAGTACCGTCAATGAAGTTGTCTGCTGAATAATTAGGAGGAAATAAGTCCGAAAATGGTAGGGGTGAGGAGAGGTAAATATGACATCGAAGATGGAGGGTGAAAATTGTAAAATTTAAAAAATCAAAATATATAATATTATACCGAGGGCCATAATTCAATGTCGAATTTATAAAGTAAGAATACAATTTGTTTGGGGTTGGCAGTCGTTGGCCTTAGTGGAACACACCTAAGGCTCTTTATAGAAATGTACTTGCAGTATCAGGACCATAAAGTATTCAGATTCATTTAATGGAATACAGGTAGGCTCAGATTTTCCAGACATTTGCACATGTGCACTTTATACTCCTGTACAGTGTTCCAGAGAAGAGCGTGCACCATAAAAATCAACCAATATAAGGGTTTACTCTGTTGCAGTTTCAGTTAGGATCTAAGAGAATTAAATTCATAACATGAGGTTCTGGATTCTGTGGCAGAGTCCTCCTGGGGGCCACCGAAGGTGGAAAAAGCTCCCACCCCTCACCACCAGGTCCCTCCACCCCCTTTCCCCTTTGGGGCAGGCACCCCAGAGCTGGCTCTCACCTGTGGCAGGCAGGGAGCCCCCTCTGGCAGTGAACGTAGGGCATATGCCATGCCTGCCACATCCTCAGCCCAGCCCTGCATGAAATATGAGATTAAAAAAACACACAACTTCATCCCGTCCTACGTTAGAGAAGTCACATTCACATAGTTTCTTATCACCATCAACTCAGACCGAGTGCTTTTCTCCTGCCCCTACTCTGTGCCTCTAGCTCCATGAAGCCTGAGGGGGTGGGGGCGCTCATGGAACTCACTAGAGCATCTCCTGATTGCAATGAACTATTTCATAGTCCCAACCTCAGGGAGCAAAGAAATGGATGGTCAGAAAGTCTTAGGGCTTCCCTGGTGGCGCAGTGGTTGAGAGTCTGCCTGCCGATGCAGGGGACGCGGGTTCGTGCCCCGGTCCGGGAAGATGCCACGTGCCGCGGAGCGGCTGGGCCCGTGAGCCATGGCCGCTGAGCCTGTGCTCCGCAACGGGAGAGGCCACGGCAGTGAGAGGCCCGCGTACCACTAAAAAAAAAAAAGAATAAATAAATAAATAAAGTCTTAGACTTGGAAAAAGCTTCAGGTTTGGCAGCTGCTTATTGAAATTTGGCTGTGAGGATGGGATATCCCTTCCAAGGGAAGGCGTTTCATGAAGACAGTTCAAAACCTCCGTCATGTCCACAGGAAATGTCATTTGCAATTTGACATGTGCTGAGACATAATTTTCATCTACTTCCTCCCCTGCTTGTGAACCTTATGGTCTCTAGGGCCCAGAAAAGACTAGACACCTGGGCTTCTGCAGCCCATTCATTGTTGGGTTCTTCTTAAGACTAAGGGGGGAAGCTAACAGAAAAGAAACTAATGGAAGAAAATGGAAATCAGAGCGGGGGAGGCGTCAGCATTTCCATAGTGTAAGGTAAACATCAACAATATATTTGAACACTGGGGAGATATCCTGGGCCTTTTGAGAGACCAGACGGGATGTTCTGGGAACTCGGGCAGGCTGAAGCATGGGCCCAAAGATGACCTCTTTTCCAGAGCCACCTCTTTCCAGACCCCAGATGCTGGCTTGAGCATGAGTGATCTCTTCTAATCCCCCAAACTCCTGGGAGAGTGACATTACTGTTCTTGTTTTATAGATGAGAAAATCTAGACACAAAGATTTTAAACAACCTGCCCACAGGTGTCACCTGTGCCCTTGGCCCCCAGTCTTCTTCCTCTATCTGCTCTGTGATGCTGACGATACTCTCTCCTCTACCATTATCTCATTCTCTCTTACCTATACCTGTGGGCTCAGCCTCCCAGAAACTGCCTTCCCCTTCCCTCCATCCTTCCAAACTTTGAGAGGGGAGAACCTGACTATATCTGAAACGAACCAAGAAAGGTAGGCTATAACTTAACTTTTTCCTCCTTAGAAGTCTAGCTATTATATCCCTTCATGTTGGATGGAAAGATGATTTGGTGTTTGGAAAATAATGAGAGTCCTTCAGCTTTGCTGAAGACTGATTTGAGAGTAACCAAAAATGGCTATGCATGGCCAAAAATGTGTATGAGTTGTAGATACATCTTTTTGGTATGAGAAAATGGTCAACAGTGATAGGTTCTAAGTGAAAAGGGAAAACCAGAGAACGGATTTGATCTTATGTTATCAACATACAGAAAATAACCTTTATTTTGAAACTTTTAGTTGTGTGTGTGTTTGTGTGTGTATGGAAAACCCCCAGTATTATCTCAGTATATGACAATTCAGAATGAATTATTTACATTTCATTCAAAAGATGATGCACGTTTCCAAAGTTTTCTTAACATGCAAGGATAGTGATGCTTTTTAAGTAGCAGCCAAGCAGTCTTGGAATAGGTCATGTATAACCCACATGTGAACCTATGTGTAACCCAACAAGAAGGAGTAAAGACAGCACAGAGGTGGAAAGAGAGAAAGACATGATACAGTACTGGGGAGATGAGGAATATTTCCCAAGGGCTCTCAACACAGAAGTGTGAGGCTCATACAGAGTTTTTCCAAAAGAGAAGTGAGTTACCTTGGATAGCACTGCAGCCCCTGGGGTTAGCGACGTGTATGAGTTGCCAGGAGCTTTGTAATTGAAACAAAAGGAGAAGCATCACTGGCATGAAACTAGATGAACAAGAGAGATAAGTGTACCTTAACTCATTGTGGTTGAGGTGGAAATCTTTGGACAGAACTTGACTTTTTTCAAACCGAAAGAGAGCATCATGCACTGAGCCCACCAGTAAGGAAGGAAGGGACAAAGCCGGTAGACCAGGATGGCTTTAAGAAGAATGGTCCAGGGCTTCCCTGGTGGCGCAGTGGTTGAGAGTCCGCCTGCCGATGCAGGAGACACGGGTTCGTGCCCCGGTCCGGGAAGATCCCACATGCCGCGGAGCAACTGAGCCCGTGAGCCATGGCCGCTGGGCCTGCACGTCCGGAGCCTGTGCTCCGCAACGGGAGAGGCCGCGACAGTGAGAGGCCCACATACTGCAAAAAAAAAAAAAAAAAAAAAAGAAAAAAAGAAAAAAAAAAAAAGAAGAATGGTCCATGAGCTGAAGAGAGGATCCTTGATAATTCAAAAGGAGGAGAAGGAAGAGATGGAAGAGGAGGGGGAGGATGAGAAAGAAGAGATGGAGGAGGAGGAGAAGAGGGGAGGTGGGGGAGGAGGAAGCTCTGACGCAGGAGAAAACAGCACAGAAACAGGATCCAAATTGTTCCTGGTGAGATGCTTTCCCAATGAGGACCTCAGGAGAGTTATGATCTCTCAAAATAATCTCAGCTAAGACACACCTAACACTTAGACCTGTACTAACTCATTTAGTCCTCATCTCAACCCTATGCAGTGGGCACTACTGTTACTCGCATTAGACACGTGAGAAAAGGTCACACGTTGTAGATGCTCAGCCAGGTCTCGAACCCGGGGAGCAGTGCCCCAGAGTTGGTGTGACTGACCACCACTCTCATATGCTTCTCAGAAACACAGCATAAGTTAGACAATCTGCACTCATAGTTGATCTAATCCCTTACAAGTTCACCAATTCACTTTGGTATAACAATTCATGTTATTATTTTAGTCTTCCAATAACCCATCTGGCACTCCTCTAAACTCCCGAGTTAAAGAGCCTTCTAGTACTGTCAGTGGAGCTACCGGACGTTTCAATCTGTTCTTGAGAACTACCTGCCAGGATTTAGCAAATCTGAGAAAAGAAGTCCTGTATAATTGGAAGGACAATGAGAAAGGCCTCGTGTCAGGAAAGGATGTCTTCTATTTGCATGCGATGGGACAACAATTTGAAATAATAAATGCTGTTTCTTCTCCTCCTTGCCCATGGCTCTTCCTGGAGAGAGGCTCCACCACGATTTGGTCCAATGAGGTGACGTCAGGATGGGACAGATAACGAAGCAGCAAACAGTTAGTGTTTAAGGGTAGAAAGCACAGATGCAGGTGAAAGATGGGATAGACTTGAAAGGGAATGAGAATAGACAGAAAATATTATGACCCCTCCTCAGATCCCACACAGAGCTTCCTAGAAGGGGAGAGAAAGGATCCAGGTTGGGGAGGAAGCGGGAGATGTTAAAGTATCTTTGGGGGCTGCTACCTGAAGTGCCCCTGGACAGGTCCTCCTCAGTGTGTGAGAGGCTGGTGATAAACCCCCCTGGGAGATAGAAGAGCAGAGAGTCGACAGAAGCTCTGCTGCCCTTCCTGGACCTCAGTGCTGGTTGCACAAGACTCAGGAAGTCCCGCCATGAACCATCCCGCAGCGGGGGCCGCAAAGTAGGAATAGCAACAGGACTTGCTGGGCAGAAGAGGATTCCTGTGGCCCCAGTGTGGCACGGGGTCACCCCTGAGTGTTTCTGTGGTCTTGAGTGGGTGGGCTGTGTAAGTTAGCCAGGGAAAAAGGCTAAAGATCCAGGGCTGCAGAAGGGTTAGTTGGCCAGGCAGCTGGGATGCATCAGAATGGCAGGCATGGAGTGTGCCTGCATCTCAGGAAGCTCAACGGTGGGGAAGGCAGGTGTGGGCCAGGAGAGCACCTTGGATCAGAGACGGCCCAACCTCCAACTGCCCCGTCCCAGCTGGGAAACCAACAGGACAAGGAGGCTTGTCCTGGGCAAGAGGCAGCATAGGAGAGAAATGATTCCAGATGGAAATCAATACCCAATCTCCATCCCCTGCAGGGATATGAATGCCTGTAAGACCCCCAAGTTTAGTAGCAACCACAGGGGGTGCAGGAGAGGATGAGGGCTGACAGGCATAAATGTGGCCAAGTGTTAAACCTTGAGGGACTGGGAAATAGCTGAATTTGATTGAGTTTGCTAGAAATGTCTAGATTATGTGATTTTTTTTCCTTTTTTTCCTTTTTTGCATCAGGCAAAACGAGGGCTTCGGGTGACTTTCAAAAGAGAACATTTCTGGTTGTGGATCTGCACTCTTTTACTGCTTCTCGCTAGCAGATGATGACACTAAGAGTAGCCTTGGAAGATCACATCTTTACCACACCTTGAAGATGGCAGAACAGCTGTCAGCCTGGGTGAAACAATTCATGGAGGGGAGCTTCCCTCCTCACGCGCCTTCCCTTACCTGTTACACCAGAGAAAATAGCTTCTACCTCCTATCTTGTTTGAGCCCTTGCATATTTGGGGGTCTCTTTGTTACAGCAGCTAGAATTTCTCTAACTAATGAGATATGCTAGTGTGTTCAAATGAACTGCAATCATTGACTCCTAGCCCTAGGTTTTAACTAGTGATGTTGGAAGTGGGGTTCCTCATCCCTGACCTCTTCCTTGTAAAATTGACCCGTGGGACACCCTTGTGCCTTGTGTGTGTGTGTGTATGTGTGTGCATATATATATGTGTGTGTGTGTGTGTGTATATATATGTATGTATACACCCTTGTGTATATACTCCTATTATAGCATCTATCATATTTTTTTCTGGGCTTTTTGTTTACATGTTTATTATCGGTACCTGAGGGAAGTTACCAAGTCACATTCATCTCTTTATGTCAACTGTCTTCTAATTTCTGGCTCACAGCTGGAGAGTAAAAATGTTTAACTGGTGAAAGAAAATGTCAGGTTGATTTCTAGCACCTTGTGTGTATTACTTAAGAACAGCATTCTCCACTGAAAGGCACTAGATAAAAAGGATCAAAGCCACTGCAATTAGCTAGGATCAGCAAGTTCCAACCACTTCCACAAAAGTGTAATCAGGGTTTGAAGAGATCATAAATTTCTTTGGGAGTCTCTCCTAAAGCCAAACTCATCCCTCAAGTCTGTGTGTGGGAACAGAACTTTTGATGCAGGGCTTATGAATATTTGCTTGCCCTCAGTGCTGGAAGAACACAGTACTGAGTGGCATGTCCTGGGCCACCACAGCTCTGATCATGCTGGGACAGTTAAAATGAAGTTTCCACATTAGGATCCCTCTGTGTCCCCACTGCTCAGGTAATTCTCCATGCTGGCTTCCAGGGCAGCCCATGTCTTAAACTGGGCTCAGAAAGGATTTCTTCTACAGACAGTTTTACAGCTGCTCTAGGAATCCTGGGAATTTCCTATAGAGACAGGTTGTACCTGCTAGATACCAAACCAAAATCAACTTTATACATTATTAGGCCCAAGAGGTTTAAAGATGCTGCCTCACTGTCTTCTCACTAACATTATTGCTGGTGAAAAATCAGCTGTCATCCTTATTTTTGTATGGAACATGTCTTTTGTCCTCTGGCTGCTTTTAAGATTTTCTCTTTATTACTGATTTTGAGCCATTTGTTTATGAAGCACCTTGGCATAGTTTTGTCATGTTTCTTGGGCTTGGGGTTCCTTGAGCTGCTTGGATATGTGAGTTTGTGGTTTTCATTAAATTTGAAAAATTTGGAACCATTTGGAAGATTTTCAACCATTATTTCTTCAAATATTATTTTCTGTTTTCTTTCTCCTTTCTCCTCTCCTCTGGGAATTCTAATGGCACATATATTAGGACACTTGGGGCTCACTGATGATCTGTAGGGTTTTTTTTTTTATCTCTCCGCATTTTACCTTGTATAGTTTCCACTGCCATCTTTAAACTCATTAATCTTTCTTCAGCAATGTCTAACCTGCTGTTAACCCCATTCCATGTGGTTTTTTTTTTTTCATTTCAGACAGTTTATTTTCAACTCTAGACATTTTATTTGGGCCTTTTATATATTTTCCACGACTCTAATGAACTTTTTGAACACATGTAGTAGAGTTACAATAACTGCTTACCTGCTATTTTAACATCTTTGTTGGCTCTGAATTGGTTTTGAATTGTTCATTTTTCTCCTCATTATCCTGTTTATTTGCTTGTAGGGTTATTTTCAATTGGATGGAAGACATTATTAATTTTAATGCAATGGGTGCTGGATATTTTTGTATTCCTATAGGTGTTTTTAAACTTTATTCAAGGATGCAGTTAATTTACTTGGAAACTATTGATTCTTCTGGGTCTTACTTTTTTTTTTTTTTTGGTGGTACACTGGCCTCTCACTGCTGTGGCCTCTCCCTTTGTGGAGCACAGCCTCCAGACGCACAGGCTCAGTGGCCATGGCTCATGGGCCCAGCCGCTCCGCGGTATGTGGGATCTTCCCGGACCGGGGCACGAACCCGTGTTCCCTGCATCTGCAGGCGGATTCTCAACCACTGCGCCACCAGGGAAGCCCACTGGGTCTTACTTTTAAGATTTGATAGGAAAGACTAGAGCATATTTATTTAGTCCAGGGCTAATTATACCTCAATACTGAGGCAAGACCCTGAGAGTATTCTTCCCAGTGATCCATGAATTATGAGGTTTTCCTGTCTGGCTCTTGGGAATGCACATTATGCCCATTCCTGTGTAAGTGCCAAGTTTCATTCTGTCTAATCATTTCAGGAGGTTGTTCCTTCAGCCTTGGGTATTTCTCTCACACGCGTGCACTGACAGATCTCTGCTGAATATTTGAGGGGGGTCCTCTGCATATTTCTAGGGTTCTTTCTATGTGTGGCTTTCTCCTCTTTGGTGCTCTGTCCTATGAGTTCTAGTCACCTTGGTCTCCCTAGATACTCAGCTCCATCTCCTTAGCTCAGAGAGTCTGCTGAGCTCCTCCTGGGTACCGAATCTTTGTGCTGTGGTCTGGAAACTCTCTCAAGACAGTGAGCTGGGACAATCACAGGGCTCACCTCGTTTATTTCCTGTTTCTCAGAGATCAGTTTCTTCATTGACTAATGCTTAGTGTTTTAACAACCATTGTTTCATATATTTCTCTGGCTTGTTGCTGTTGTTGTTGTTATTATTACTACTTAAAGGAACTTGGGGCTCCATCTTGACATCTTGGGTGGAAGTGGAAATCCCTCAGCTTTAGCTGTTTCTACAGTTTCTGAATGTAATTCTGTAACTTAGCACTTTGCTATTCAATGACAATGATGAAAGTAGAGCCAAACTACCCCCAAAATGGGCTTACTCTCTAGTCAGTTTGGATGCACGTGGCATTTCTAATACAGGTGCAGCCCTCGGCATCAGTACTACTTACTGGGGTCTTAGAAGAAACCACTAAATATTGTGTGATTAGAACCAGCGACCTGGTGGTGACCCTGGCTCCTCTACATCTCCTCCTGAGGTTGGGCCCATCCTCATTCTGCTTCAGGCTGGGCATCAGGTCCAACTCAATGTGTTGTCTCTAGGAGCCTGCTGATTGGGCAGAGTCCTCAGATAACGTCTGTGTTTATTTTGGCCCCATTTCTAACCTATTAGGCATGATGCTTCACGTCCCATTTTCATCATGATCTTTCACCACCCTGTTTCTTTGCATTTAAACCTTATGCTTTACATCACACTGTTAACTAGGACAAAGACCTTTGTCTCAGATGTTAAACCATGATTTTTACTTTTATTTCTTGCACTCCACTCATCTGCCCTGGTTCACTCTTAATGATACACTAATTGCTAAGCTACACTCAATTCAATGCCTTCAAAGCATTGCCCCCGTCCTTAGGAATAAGTCTCAAATTTCCCAGTTCTCTTATTTTTTATTCATTTGTGCCACATGGCCAGAGATTCTGTTTCCTTCTCAGTAAATCTACATTGCTATCATGTTACTTCATTAAATATTAACAGATTAATATCCAAGTATCTCTTTATTCCATCTTACTTTAAACATAAACGGGCAACTAATAGACTCTCTGAGAATAATCACATTTTAGGGAGAAAACTGACCATACAAAGATATCTAAAATGTTTGACTTAATAGCAAGTACAGAGAGATTTCTAGAGTTCTAATCCTGAGTTTTCAGAGAGTTCAATTACAATAAAAATAACCCATAAATGGGAGTTGAAAGAGCATTCATTCACATTTTGGAACTCCTCAAACTACTATAACCAACTGTTTTAATAGTCTGTGACAAACAAAATCGTTTTACTGTAAATGAGAAAAACGTAACCGAAGTCCAAGTTAGCTAATAAAAGCACTTCACTTTGCTTCTGCCATTATGTTTTTCTGATGCTCGTAAACCAAGTAATGAGTGTTTTAAAGTTGAAAAAGTATTTGGGCCATTATGAAGATCTAGCTTGCTAGTCAATTTGTCACGGAAATAGAGTGTGCACGATCTCCCCATAAAGAGAAGTTATTGTTTCAGATGATGAGGTCTATAAAAAGCTCTCTCCATGCAAAATTCTGGTGTTTTACCTTCACATTTCTGCTTTTGTTTGGGCCATAAATGTTAAGGACACTTAAAAAACGCCACTAAATTTCAACAGTTGCTATAAAAACACATTCTTAGAACTCTAGCTTTTAGATGGTAATGCTGTTGGCATGAAATTTGATGCTGTTTCTGTGTCCTCAGTCAATCTTTTAATTGCTCAGTTTTTTTTTTTTTAACTTCAATCAAGCTTTTTTAAAGTAAGGATTTCTTTGTTTGGTTTTGGTACAATTTATTCTCGATCTTTAAAAAACTGGGGCTTCCCTGGTGGCGCAGTGGTTAAGAATCCGCCTGCCGATGCAGAGGACACAGGTTCGTGCCCTGGTCCGGGAAGATCCCACATGCCACAGAGCGGCTGGGCCCGTGAGCCATGGCCGCTGAGCCTGCGCGTCCGGAGCCTGTGCTCTGCAACAGGAGAGGCCACAACAGTGAGAGGCCCGCGTACCACAAAAACATAAATAAACAAACAAACAAACAAAAAACCTGTAACTATTTATCAGTGTTTGGCTTAATGACAATCTTCTCAAATCATTCCTATAGATTATTTATCTTCCCTTCCCACATATTCCCTTACCATTTAATATGGTACATTAATAAATTATACAAAAGATGATAACATGATTGACCTTTATGCATACTTGTGTATTTGTATTTTGATAAGAAAATTCTTATATAAGTATATTATAAGTATATATAAGTATATTTATAACTATGCACAAATATGTCCTAAGGGCCCTTTGCCCTGCCTGAGGACTATCCCATTTGTCTAGAGATATCAGGAAAGCCAGTGTTTCCTATAAGTAAGGTTGACATCCTGAGACTCAAAATTCTACCTTAACCATTGGGATAAAAGTCTTTCTAAAATGCTTTCTGTCTTCTAAAGTTACTAGTAATAATTAAACATTTTCTGATAACAGAGGGTCAGCATTATGACCATCTGCGATTAGAATAAATGAAACAGCTGAAATCTTGAATGGCCTCTGACATTTTTTTCTTTCTTGCATCTTTGTATTTACTTCTTCTAACTCTTCAATCTTTTCACTTTGCAGTCAGGGTGTCTACTCTACCTCCTTAAGGCAGATCTGTGTGCCTGCTTACAAGAGTAACTCCTTCTATTTTTTAATTTGTTCCTTGAAATCTGATGAGGGCTGGGAAATCCGAGAGTCATAGCTGTTAACTTTGTCTAAAGCACAGAACAGCTTTTGTGATGTTGGTTTCAGCTGTTCCAGACCATTCTGCCTCTTTCTTAGTGGTCTCTATTAGTAATAGAAAAATCTACCAAATCAGTGCATCTGGATATGTGGGGATAAAGGTCATACGGGGGATAACTGTGCTGAACTAATGTTCAGGGTTATGCACTGAAAACAGTCAGTAAGATGTTATTGTTAGAAAATACTGAGAATTTTTATCAGACTTCTTCCGTAATTCTCATTATATAACCCAAAGTAGGAGAGAATTTTTGAATATCAAAATAGTATAAATCAGTATAAAATAAATTAGTATAAACTATAAATTTATTGTTTTATTACTCTAAACACCTAAAGACCCAGACATATCTCAGCAGCTTGCCCAACTGACCTGGCTACCTTGAGATACAGAGTCTAATTACCAATTTAAACAGCAAGTCCAACACTGCAGCAGGAATTGTGGATCTGGGTAATGATATCAAAATCTGCAACCTGAAAAGCACTGATGAGTATGGAAACTGGAATGAAAATAGTTCTCCCAAAACTCCTCCTTTCTATCAATTTTATTATTATTATTATTATTATTATTATTATTATTTGCAGTACGCGGGCCTCTCACTGTTGTGGCCTCTCCCGTTGCGGAGCACAGGCTCCGGACGTGCAGGCTCAGCAGCCATGGCTCACGGGCCCAGCCGCTCCGCGGCATGTGGGATCCTCCCGGACAGGGGCATGAACCTGTATCCCCTGCATCGGCAGGCGGACTCTCAACCACTGCGCCACCAGGGAAGCCCCTTTCTATCAATTTTAGATTGTACTGACTACATATTCCCATCTGAATCGAAGGACCAAATAAAGAATCATAAAGTGTGACCATTTGAAGATGGCCTGGTCACAATAAGTGCTATTAACTGCTTAGTGGCTGATAGATGTTTATAAATATAAAAGACTGTTATCCACATCTGGACATAGACATGAGTTCAGTTAAAAGCTTGTGCTTGAGCATTATTGCTCAGCCAAGCACAGGGCTGAGCAGTGGGGTACAAAGAAATAAATAGAATGGGTTTCTGCCCTTAGAAGCCTTATAAAGCAGATTGTCTTCTAGAGGACATTCTTAGTAACTCAACAAGGACTCACATGAATAAATGAATGACTGGTGACACTGATCCTTGAATGTGGTGTTAAGATGTGGTACAGTCTTGGTACGTAACATGTCTTTTTTCTCTGGCTGCTTTTAAGATTATCTCTTTACTACTGATTTTGAGCAACTTGATTATAATGTAACTTGGTATAACTTTTCATGTTTCTCTTAGAGTTTCTTGAGTTGCTTAGATGTGTGAGCTTGCAGTTTTCAGTAAATTTGGAAAGTTTTCAACCATTATTTCTTCAAATAGTTTTTTCTATTCTCTTCCTCCTTTCTCTCTTGTTTTGTTTGGTTCTCCATTTACACATACATCAGGCCACTTGAAGCTCACTGATGAACTGTCAATTTTTTTTTCCTTTTTCCTCTGTGTTTCATTTTGTATAGTTTCCAGTTGCTACCTTTCAGTTCATTAATCTTTTCTTCTGCAATGTCTAATCTGTTGTTGAACCCATTCCATGTATTTTTCATTCCAGATGTTGTTTTCAACTCCAGAAGTTTTACTTGTATCTTTATAAATTTTCCATGTTTCCAGTTAACTTTTTCAGCACATGGAACATAGAGTTTAACTTTTTTTTTTTTTGCAGGCCTCTCACTGTTGTGGCCTCTCCCATTGCGGAGCACAGGCTCCGGATGTGCAGGCTCAGCAGCCATGGCTCACGGGCCCAGCCGCTCTGCGGTGTGTGGGATCTTCCCAGACTGGGGCACGAACCCGTGTCCCCTGAATCGGCAGGCGGACTCTCAACCACTGTGCCACCAGGGAGGCCCGAGTTTAACTTTTAAAGCAAAGGTGGAAGTCTTACATTCAAAATCCTCTAGAGCTCAAAGACATTTCTCCATTTTTAACTTGTTCTTATAAAAACCTAAGTGTTTCTCAAGTAAAGCAATAATTCATTTAAAAAAAAAATCAAGAGATGGAGAACTTGATTTGCCACCATCTAGATCGCTTTGCATTTCAGGTCAGACTCAGGCCTGGAACCCAGAGCTTCTCTTCCCATCCTCTTCTAGTCCATCCTCCAAGGCCAGGGAGCTGGGTGGGGACTTGCAGCAACTTAGTGCTCTTGGGTATATACAGTGACAAGCCCTTAGCCTATGACATCCTGCATCTTTGCATCTAGTGTTGCGACTGATCTGCATGATGTGGGGTGAAGCCGCCATGATGTCCTCTGCTTAAAGACGATGCATCTGAGAAACACTGAGGTGCTTTAATTTTCCCAGGACTACAAAGCTTAGAGAAGTTAGAGCCTAGGTTTGAATTGTGATCTGAGTTGAAGCCTCCTAATTTTAGAGGGAAGTTAATGCTAAGGGCAAGTTCAAGGAATTGACTTCCATTACTATCTCTTTCCTACTTATTCAAGGCTATACTCTGGCATTCTTCTTGGTAAGACTCTACTTTTGAAGCTTTTCTCTGGTTGAAAGCAAGAGACAAGTTCACCTCAAGCCCATCCCAAACTGAATTCTTAAGGTACAACATGAGTGATGCCTTATGGGCAGGGAGGGAAAGGGATAATTATGTTCATTCCTAAGACTCTCAAGAGAAGAGGTGAGTCTGCCATGCATGAGTAAGTAGCCAGCGCCTGGGAAGTATCATCAGGGGCTGGGTCCCAAGAGCTGGGATGTCACATCCAAGAAAGAAAATGCTGCAGCTGACACTATAGCCATGGAAAGGAAGATGGCAGAGAGAGAAGTGACGAGAGGCAGGTATTGGAAGGTATAATAAGAAGGGAATGTATTATTACACGATACTGAAGCCAATACGTGTGGTACCCATGGTACTGAGCTTCTGAGAGTTATCTGTAGCTATGTGTCTATATTAATATTGTTTTGAAGAAAATGAATGGTAAAGAAAAGATTGATTTATGAATATCCCAAACCCCAGGCATTGATATTAAATGAATGAGGAATTGAAGGTGGACGTCTTGATATTTTCCCTACATGCCCTCAGTTCTTCTAAGAGGTTACACTCTTTCGTGTGATAAGGCAAGTTAGCCCATGTAACTATTAGTGACCAAACTCAAGAATTCTTTGCTACCGTGAATCCGTTTCTACCCACAAAGAAGGTCATGAAAATTTTTTGGTGAGAACCGACCTGGAACAGTGTATATTTGTAAAGACCCACAGAAAAAGACCCTCCTAATCTCTTTCCCAAACATACAATTGCTTTACTGTAACCTTTGCCGAAGATAACTATTTTCCTCTGTAATACCGTAATTTAAAAATGCAAGAGGTTCTTTTCCTTTGGGGACAGGACCAGCTACGACATTACAGGATTCACAGGGGTTTTCGTGTGACATATTTGGGTATCAGCTCCCTTAACTGTCAATGACAGTGCTTTGAAAAGTCTCAACATGTCAGTCTCCCCTGAAAATGAAGTAGCTCAGCTACGCAAATAGAACGGAAAGCATTCACAGCATCTTCAATGACTATACTTACATCTATTCCTCTGTCTTTTGTAGCGATCTTCAATGACCCCTGAGCCCTTAAGAAGAATTTTTAGAAGAAATACCTTTCTAAGTCCAACAGTTCAATGGAACTGGCCTTTCTCTAACATCCTTAGAAACTTTATTAGAAGTGCACTTCTCAAAATTGGACTTCTCATGTTTCCTAAGGACCTTCTCATTATTCCAGATTTCTTTCTTATTGTAACAAACTCATCATACCTTCCAGCTCCCTGCAGCCAAGTTCTGCAGGGCGCCTGCCGCCCCTTCCAGCGTGTCTGCATTTGAGCACTCAGAGAGCAGTGTGAGGTAGGGTTTGACTATGGATGGGTGCCACAGCATCTGGATCCCTTTTGGTGGTTCTGCACAGTCTGGAAGAGGTCCTACTCCATCCCACTGGTGGAAGAGAAATGAGAGAGTAAACAGCTTTAACATCTTTACACTTCCCAGTATTGCCTTCGGCAAACATCAAAGACAGAAACAAAAGCAGGGTGTCATGACATTTGGTGAGCATCTACTGTAGGTAGGATACTGCATCAGCAGTCCAAGGACCACCAAAAATGGGAGAGACATTCCTGCCCATCGAGAGCTTATGATGGAGGGTGGAGGGGGTTGGAGCATGTACATAAGTGATTGTAATTGGCAGTAGAATGGCTAAGCCCTCTGAGAATAATTCTAGCACACTGTTACGGGAAGGAAGGAGAAGACATGGGTTAATTTTAATCGGTCAGGGTGGAAGAAAGCTAAACATCAAGGCACCATACTTTACCGTAAGCATACTATAGGCATAGTATAGTAGTTAGTAACTATCAAATGCCCTCACTTCTTATACACAAGTGTTAACTGTGATAAATTCCTGTATCACTTGTAAAATACATATTCTGTCATTGCATCTATGGGCATCAAACAAATGCCAGAATGGACAAAGGAGAGAAAATTGTTACGGTTTATTACATACATTGACGTGAGCTATAAACAAATTTTGATCTTATAGAAATTCTGATGTTTGCTTTGAATTGAATCTAATAAATAACAGAATATGTAATTAAAAATTAATTACATATACATTTTAAATTATGAATTATATGCACAAAAGCATATCAGTAGAGTCTTAAAAATGGAGATTATGTAGCAGTTTGGACAAATGTTTATGATAAAAGTAAAATAAACAAAGCAGGATGCAAGGTAGTAGGGGGTTTGTGTTTGATTCCAAATAAAATGCATAGTAAAAAAATGTAATGATAATAAAAATGTATTAATAAAGTGTCTTTCATTTTTTTCTACCTTTCTAATTTTCTGTTTTATTATCCTTATAATTTAAAAAATATTAAAAGTTCCAACAATGATTCTGATCTTGGATCACACATAGCCTTTTTCTTCCATTAAAAATAAAGGCAATGAGTATAGTGAGGGTAGAAATAAAGTAATATGTGTAGAAAAAATACTCCCATATTCATTTTTAAGAAAAATCATAGTAAAACAAAAGAATTACTTTATAGTATCAGAGTGGGAATATTAAGTTATTTAACTGCTTATTTGTGTTTATTAATGATTGCTTAAAACATAATCTAAAAGACATATATATCAATACTAATAAGCTTTCTCACAGATATTTTATGTACATACATATATATGCACCTGTGTCCATATATATGTATGTATACCTATGAAAACAAAATTGTATTTCAGAATCTGTGTAAGTTCCTTAGTTCTGAAAATTTACCTGGAAGAAAATATAGCTTACCTCCTATCCTCGCAACAAAAATAGAAGTGTTGATAGAAATAATGAAAAGTTGTTTAACAGTCACAAACTCAAGAATTCTATCACTTATTTTCCAAAAGAAAAATTTAAAAGTCATGCCTTCTTTTTCTCAATTATGATACGGCTTAATTTAGTTCAAGGCTAAAGCTCAGAGATGAATGACATCCCATCGGCGGGTGACAGCCATCCCATTAAAGGTCATTTTCATCCAGAATGTCACTGTTCTTTCAACCAAAGGCACTTCTAAACCCTTCAAAGCGGACTTTGCACCTGTACACAGCCTATCAATAAAACCAGTCCATCTCTTTTAAATACATAACAAAACAAACTTGAAAGTGAACCAGACTTGTCACATTGCTCCTGCTTCATTATTTGAGATTGGCTCACTGCACCAGACAGAAAGAGCACTAGGCAAAGAGAACAGCCCTTTTGTACATTTGATGACTTTGATGATGAAACAGGAGTGATATTGTCGTCTCAAAGGAAACCAGCTGGGGGTATTGAATCTGTCGGCTAGCTAGTGCAACAGGAAATGCAAAATTATTTCTTTATTTTTTTTTCATTTTGTTATCTCCTTAATACTTTTAAGCTATCACTTTCATATAAAGATTTAGATTTCATATAAAGATTTAGAACTCAACATGGATGGAATTTCCCTCTCATGTAAAAGCCAACATAACAGCGTGAGGTATAGAGAAGTTTTATTTGCACACTCATTACAACATGTGACAGACAAACTGTAAAAAGAGCAAAAAAAAAAACAGCTGTGTTATCATTTGCTGGGTTTCATCTGGTTCTTTTTTGCTAACTTCTGTGCTAAATAAAACAGGATAAATGGCTAAATCAGTGGACAATTTTCTTCCCTTCTGACATGTGATCTATGTAGCTCTTAAATACCTTTTATTACAATCCTTTTTTAGTGGCTACAGAGAGAATCTGAAGGAAATAAAAGGAAAACTGATGTGAATATGGATAGCCTTTGACTGCAACAAAAGAAGTTCAAAGGGGATTCTCTGCTATTTCAGAATGCTGATGGCACCCTGGCACATCGACACAGAAGATACAAAACTATTTCAAAGCCAGTCAGTGTATCCTGCCTTCATCTGGGTACTTTATTCAAACATTTATTGAGTTAATAGGGAAAGCAGTATCTACCAACTGTCCATTAAAAAATAGATTTTCATCACCTATAAAAGACCAGAAGTCTTCTTTAACAGTTGTGCTAACACACCTGAGGTCATGTCGCCTAGCCAATCAATACCAACAGGACTACAGGGCAATGGTGACATCAGGATCAGACTGAAGTTGTGAAACAGTTCTGCATGTGAAAACGTTTAATGCCAACCTTCTTCTAGAGCGAGGATCCACGAGAAATCAAGGGATAGGCAACTATTTTACCAAAAAAATGGAAACACCTCATTTATAAATTTAAATACTAGATGAATTTATCCTAAAATTTCTTCAAAACTGCCACATGGCTTGAAGGCAAGCAGTGGCTAAATCTTTAACACAGTCAAAACACTGATCACACAGCTATTTAGTCCTAAGAACACAGAACTTAAATTTATAAATAAGCCTTATGCAAACTATATTTGTTTTTGACTGTACCTTGAGGGCATATTACCAAAAATTTTCTAAGAACTTGAAATATGAGAATAATATCTAAAGAAACAAAATGTTGTCAGGTCAGGAGGGAGAACTTTCTAGTAACAGAGACAAGGCACAACCAACAAAGTATTTCCAGGAAACCAACAGGGGCAATGCTAGCAGAGTATTTTTTGATTATATTGGCTGCATTATTGCCAAGTTGTGACATATAAACACACACACATACACACAGAAGTGTGTGTGTGTTTCTGTCTTCATTTATCAGGTTTAAGTTTAAAAATCAAACAGAAATTAGACAAAGGGAAAGCAAAAGAAAAAGGAGAAAGGCATTTGTGGTTTTAAAAAGTTTTCTTGGGCTTCCCTGGTGGCGCAGTGGTTGAGAGTCTGCCTGCCGATGCAGGGGACGCAGGTTCGTTACCCGGTCTGGGAAGATCCCACATGCTGCGGAGCGGCTGGGCTCGTGAGCCATGGCCGCTGAGCCTGCGCGTCCGGAGCCTGTGCTCCGCAACGGGAGAGGCCACAGCAGTGAGAGGCCCGCGTACCGCAAAAAATAAAATAATAAAAAAATAAAAAGTTTTCTTCCAGCACAGGGGAAATGTTGAGTGAAAATATCCCTTCCTCCTCATAGTTTTACTCCTTAGGCTTGAGAGTTAAATAAATGTTCCTTAATTTTAGGCACATTTAAAATTTTATCTGTTATATTTTAACGAATAGAACTTGCAAAAGTTCTAGCTGTTCTTGATTCTTAAGGTTAGTACTTAAATGTTCAAATTATACTTTATGCAGGTCATTCATGTTATTAAATAGGAAAAAACCCTGATCATCTCTAGCATTAAAGATCCTCTTATTCATTGTCTTATTTATAGGAATTGAGAATTTACAAATATACTTCGAGTTTGACAAATTAAGGATTGAGTGGGTTATACCAGAGTATTATAGATTTTTTCAACAGATAACACTTTGGATTGGGACTTCCCTGGTGGAGCAGTGGTTAAGAATCTGCCTGCCAATGCAGGGGACACAGGTTCGAGCCCTGGTCTGGGAAGATCCCACATGCCCTGGAGCAACCGTGTGCCCCACTACTGAGTCTGCGCTCTAGAGCCCGCGAGCCACAACTACTGAAGCCCGCATGCCTAGAGCCCATGCTCCGCAACAACAGAAGCCCACGCACCGCAATGAAGAGTAGCCCCTGCTCGCCACAACTAGAGAGAGCCCACACGCAGCAACAAAGACCCAACACATCTAAAAATAAATCAAAAAACACAAAAACATGCATTTTTTTGGATTGAATGTTGGGTGTCCCACCCAAATTCATATGTTAAAGCCTAACCCTTAATGTGATGGTATTTAAAGGTGAGGCCTTTGGGAGGTAATTGGGTTTAGATGAGGTCATGAGGGTGGGGCCCCTATGACGGGATTAGTATCCCGATAAAGAGATGAAGGGACCAGAGCTTTCTCTTTCTGCCACGTAAGGACACAGCAAGATGACCATCTGCGAATCAGGAAAGAGGCTCTCAATAGACACCGAATCTGCTGGCCCCTTGGACCTCCAGCCTCCAGAACCGTGAGAAAGAAATGTCTGTTGTGTAAGCCACCTGGTCTAGGGCACTTTGTTACAGCAGCGTGAGCTGAGCAAGACAGTAGTCACAGTAAGCACTAAGAAAGTTTGGTGTCAGTGTTACGAGGACCCTCCAGCTGCAGCCTGGCTGTCCTGCCCTGGAAGCTCTTTGGGGGACAGGCTGGCAGCAAAGAAGGAGTGTGTAAGGCAGGATTATGTTGACAGTAGATCACAGAACAAACCAAGAGACTGACTTGTCAGCCCAAGTAGCACCACATTCACTAACATATTATCAGCACTTTTGTTTTTCACTTATATATATATATATTTATCAGACTATTTTCCATTATAGGTTATTACAAGATATTGAACATGGTTCCCTGTGTTATATAGTAAATCCTTATTGCTTATCTATTTCACGTGTAGTATTGATAGTTGGAATCTGTCAATCCCATACTCTTAATTTATCCCTCTCCTCCTTACCCCTTTGGTAACCATAAGTTTGTTTTCTATGTCTGTGAGTCTATTTCTGTTTTGTAAATAAGTTCATTTGTATCATTTTTTAAGATTCCACATGTAAGTGATATCATATGATGTTGGTCTTTCTCTGACTTACTTCACCCAGTATGACAAACTCTAGGTCCATCCATGTTGCTGCAAATGGCATCATTTCATTCTTTTTTATGTATCAGTACTTTGCTTGACTAGCTTTAAATGTATGACTGTACAACTAATATCAATAAAACAAATGAGGGAACAGTTTATATCATTCACCATCCAAAATTGTTAGAATTGAAAATATGTATTCTCTCTCCAAGAAGGTAGTGTGCTCTAACATTTTTAAAAAGGAAGAGAATAAGGTGCTCTCATGTTAGAAGCCAAGGGTCTGCTGAAATCTGGACACTGGTTTTTGAGGTGGTCACGGTCAGGGAAGGAGATACACACTGGCCACTGTAAGGAATGCCTGCTTAGGAAGAAAATCACACAGCTGCGGGAATGGGCTCAATGTGTGGGTTTTTTAAAAAGGCCTTTCTTTAGACTGGCTTTTAATACTTTTACTTCTCCTTAGGGCTTAAATTCTATTTTAAAGATTTCTCTCTTAGTTGGTTTGAGGATGGAATGATGGAAGCCATTTGCTCCTTATACGAAAAGAGAGGTCTGACTTAGGCATAACAATCAGAAAGTTCAGGGACGTCCCTGGAGGTCCAGCAGACTGTGCGCTCTCAGTGCAGGGGGTGTGTGTTCGATCCCTGGTTGGGGAACTAAGATCCCACATGCTGCATGGTACCGTCAATAAAAAAAAAAAAAATCAGAAAGTTCAAAATCCAAAAAGTAAAGATGTCTGTACACTCTACAAAGAGACTGTGTAAATGGATTCTTTAGGGGATGGTGGCTCACGAGATTAATTATTACATTCATAAAAGCCCCTACTGAATGAGCAGAATTAACGAGGGAATTTCAGCTCCTCCCCCTGAAGGAGCTTACAACTACACCAGTTTCTACTTCCAAGGCACCGGGCTGGGTACCACGGAGGTGCTAAGAAGACGTTCTCGCTTACACGGAAGAAGGATTTACAATCCGGGAGGAGCGCTACTAAAATACACAGCTCTTTCTGCCGCATATGTCACAGCCATTCCAGTCTATGCACGGAAAAGAGCTTTCACTGCTATATCTTTGGAACACAAATAGAAAAGGCCTCTTCACCAGCGGAATGCATTTCTAGTGCCTAACTTTGCCTACCAACGACAGAGAATGACAGTCAGCATGTGTGAGGGCTCACTTTTCTTTTAAAGGGATTTCAGTGACATAAATGGGCCAGAGGTACCGCAAGGGAAAGGGAGTGGATGTGCAGTGACAGGAAGACAGTCTGATTTTAAAACCCCACTCTTGCCTCCCAGCTGAAGTTACACATCACAGAATGTAGGAAGAGAAAACGGCTCTAAAATGGGAAACTTGTCAGGGAATGTTCCTTCCTGCAGGGTTTGGGTAAATTAGGCTGCAGCCAGTGCTAAATACTTGGAAAAGCCACAACCTAAACACAGTCCATCCACTGTTGGCCGCTTCTGCTTGATCTGGTTTGAACAGCAGTAACTAATTGACTTTTGCCCTGACCGTGTTTCACCATCACTTTCAGCTAGTGGGGGGAGGGGAGGAGGAAAAGGAAGAGGGCAAGGGAATGGAAGTAATGCTTATTAAAAAAAAAAAAAAACTCCAAGCAACTGTCAACAGCCAAAAGAGAAATGATTTTTGTGTTGACGCGTGGGAACTTGGAAGGAAAGTGTAGCTCGGGCGTCTGACTTCCCCTGGGAGCCGTTCAGAAGACGTTGACTCCAGGGAGCCTGAACCTACGGAAAGAGAGGGCAGAGGTGATGGCCAGTGACTCGTATTCATGTGGTACATGTGTCTCCAGGCTCTCCTTGCAAAAGATACGGGGAATTTTGCATTTGAGAGGTTAGAAATCTGTCTTAAAGGTGAGATCGGCTGATGGTGTTTCCCAAACAGGGCTTCAGAACAAAAGACATTCAGGGACAGCCTTGCTGGCTCACCTCCGTGCCTGTGTGGGCGCACACCCCTCAGGAGAAGGCGGGAGGGAGGCGGGTGATGCCGCCAGCTCCAGAGATTGGCACAAGGTGGCCACTGTGTTGTGACCACAGAGGAGAGGAGTGTTATCAAGGCTGGTCTACATCACCGGGCTCGCCCGCTGCTTCCCCAAGTCATCCTGATGGAACCAACTGGAACACTAGTAATGCTCACCTAGAATTCTCTCTGCTCCTAACTTCTCATCCACATCTAGGGAAACCTGGGCTATGACCCACCCCACTACCTGCTTTTTCAAGGTACTCTGTCCCTGACTCGCCAGCTTCCTTGAAGTAGTCCTGTAGTCTTGTTTGTTTATATCTTTGGTGATACATCCCTCAAAGACAGTCTAATACAGGGGTTTTCAACTGGAGTGATTTTAACACCCCAGGGGACAACTGGCCACGTCTGGAGACAGTTTTGGTTGTCACAACTAGGGAAGGCGGTGCTACTGATTGGTGTCTGCTGGGTAGAAGCCAGGGCTACTGCTAAACATCCCACAATGCCCAGGACAGCCCCACGACAGGGAATTACCCGGCTCCAAATGTCAACAGTGCCAAGGTTGAGAAACCCAGGTCTAGCCTGTAAGACACAGACCATTGACTGGTGGCGTGGAGTACTGAACGGTAAAATGTAAACACAAACTAAACGAGACACCCAAAATTGAGCGTTAAGTCTGTAAACCCACTGAAAGTGGAAAAGCAGCATTTCTAGGCGATGGGATACATTTCATATGAGAGGCGCAGAGGAAGGAGAAGCGTCTCACTCACAGGGTGTGGCGAAGGACAGTCACCGCACAAAAATGTGCAGCCGTGGTCTTTGCGAGCGCGTGCCATTTATTGCTTTGAGGACATGAAATAGCATGTCTTGAGTCGCCAAGCTCCTGGCATATGGTGAGGTGACAGCAGAGCGAGTCTACACTGCTACCAGCCCTGAGGAAGGAGCGGCAGCTGAAATTAGCAGATGGTTGGAAAGGATACGGTCTTAAGCCACAAACGAGAGAGTGTGCTTACTAAGAAGGAAACGGAAACTGCCCGGGAGAAAGAAAAACAACCTGTGATATTAGGAAACGAGGACTTAAAAGCATTAAGAAGGTCACAAAGGGGCAGATCCATCAGGTGATAAGAAAGCAAATCAAAATGTACTCTCACTGTCTGTCCCTGGCATCCCAGAGTGATTAAGACAAAGTTTGGCTATGTAGCCAGAGCCTTAAAAGCATTCTTTGTAAAAGTCAAACTAGATGTTTTGCTTTGAAGAATTGATCCTGGAGAAGTGATTAAGGATAGAGGCGAGATTTAACTACACGGATGCTTATTGCAGTTTCTCTTAGTTAAAATTTGGGAGCAAACTAATTTTCTGGTCATCGGGGACTGGTTCATACAACAGGGCAGACCCCTACAATGGCATTCTTGGTAGGCCTTCCACATTCTGGTGTAGAGGACGCTTTACTGGCAAGGAGAGAGGTCGCGCAGAGCCAAGTGATAAAGCGTCTACAACAGCCTGCAGAGCGAGGCAGGGTGGGGGCTGTGCCCAGTCACCTGGCTGCAGGTAAGCGGGGGCTACACTGTCTGCAGAGAATTTGCAAACAGCAAAATGGATGAAAGTTGGTCTTTCTTATTACCATGTGCAGACAATTCTAAACAATTTCAATGATAAAATATCCCTCCTTACTGAGGTAGAGAACTCCTACTGCACCCCCTTAGGATGCCACTGTACCCCTTTTCCCTTTGGTTAAGAGAATGCCCAAGGTTCACCTAGGGTCACGGTTGCCCCACAAAAATACTACACATCCCAGTCTCCCCTGCAACTCAGGTGCTAATGTGTCCCATCCAGATGGAGAGGGTGTAGGCAACAGTGATATGTGTGACATTCCGCGGGGGCAGTTCTAGAGGAAAGGGTTCTCCCCTCTGTCTTCTTGGCTCTATTTCGGCTCCTGGACTCTGGATATAGAGCCATCTTTGGACCATGAGGAGGAGGGCAGCATCCTAAAGAGGTGAGCATGACAGATCTAAGGAGCCTCCGGAGATTCTGCAGACCAGAGCCGCCAGCAGCGCTGACTTTTACATTAGCGGGAAATACACTTGTCTTCTCTAAGTCACTGTGAACTTGGCTGTCTGATGTGGTATGATGGGTCTTAACTCACACTCCAACCAATATCATATAATTGCATTTTGAAAGGTTAAACAACACTATGCGTAAATACAGAGAGAGATCACAAAGGATTAGAGGCCCAGGTATAAATTTTTATTGTGGCTCACAGAAGGGAAGACGATGGGGGTGTGTGCATTATTTTCTTCCTGTAGCTTATTGCTATTCTACTCGTATATTGTTTACATATTACGTGTGCCTGTATTTATTAATATACATATTTATAAAATTTTTTGAAGTTATTTAAAATATTTTTATAGATATACTATTTTTACTTATAATTAATATATATTTTGTCTCAAGGAGAAACTTATTTAAAATTTAAGTAAGTTTAAAATTCAAATCTGCAATGTACTGATTTAAACTAGCCATAAAATTCATTTTTGTGCTTTGGGACATTGATCGCTATTTATTCTCAGAGTCTCACTTCTGGGCCAACAGCATCCATGGGACACAGTGGGCTATGTGTGAGTCTCTTGAGGCGGCCCCCAATACAGAGTCCTGAAACTCCAAGGAAACTTTTCAGGGGATGGGATTTCATGGCATCTAATCCCATTTATGTATGACACACACTGACATCTTCAGAACTAAGCAACTTTTAGTTTGGTGCGATCAAAGTACTGCTTCTCCAGGGGTACTTTGAGATACGTGCATCTACACTTGTTGACATGAACTGCAAGTTCTCAGGTGATCATCATGATCTAGAATGTTCGTTAGGTTTGCTGGTGATCACAGAGTCAGAAGGTACTAAAATGCAGCACTGCCATGGGAAGCTGAGGAACAGCCTGAACCACAAATGGAAAGAGAGGGGCCATGCAGTGCTCCTGGCTCACAGCAGCCATGGAGGCCAAGTGTCCCAAGAAGACAATGGATGAGGCTGGGACCACCGACCGGCAACAACCCCACAGCAAGAGCTAGAGGCCCCGGTGGACCACAGCTGGACTGCCAGTCAGCACAGCTGGGGCTGGGCCTTGGGCTAGATGTCAAAGATGGACAGAAGACCCGCACAGCCTTGCCCCTCAGGAAATTCTCCCTCTAGGAGATCAACTGCTGTATGTGACTGATAATGTGATAAGCACTGGAGGAGAAGTTTAAGTAAAACCATGCAGATGCAGATTAGAGAAGGATTCCCTTTTTACTTGGGAGAACTCTCGAAAGGGTGGAGGTGATGTTTTACTTGGTTTTGAAGGATAATTGTCCAAGGAGTGGAAGAAGGGAAGGGGAATGCTGGACAGAGGAGCAGCATGAGCAGAAGTGAGGAGCTGGCCTGCGGGATGCTGGGATGGGCTGGGATGGGCTGGGATGGTCTGGGATGGGATGGGCTGGGCTGGGTTGAGGTGGGCTGAGATGGGCTGGGATGGGTTGGGATGGGCTGGGATGGGCTGGGATGGGTTGGGATGGGCTGGGATGGGCTGGGATGGTCTGGGATGGTCTGAGATGGGCTGGGCTGGGCTGGGTTGAGGTGGGCTGGGCTGAGATGGGCTGGGCTGGGCTGGGCTGGGCTGGGATGGTCTGGGATGGTCTGGGATGGTCTGGGATGGTCTGGGCTGGGCTGGGCTGGGCTGGGCTGGGCTGGGCTGGGCTGGGATGGGTTGAGATGGGCTGGGCTGGGCTGGGCTGAGATGGGCTGGGCTGGGCTGAGGTGGGCTGGGCTGGGCTGGACTGAGATGGGCTGGGATGGGTTGGGATGGGCTGGGAAATTGTGCAGGGTAAAGGCCTTGAGCTTCTGTGAAGACATGTCTATAGTCATGGAAGAAATTAAGGGGCCTTAAAGGGTTTACACGGAAGCCCAATACTATTGCTTTTGTGGATAAGATATCATGCTGATATCTTACGTGAAACTTCCCACAATCTATGCATTTGGCATCAACAACCTAGAAAAGAGATGAAAAAGAGTAATAATACTTCTCTTAAATTGATCCCAGCTCACTAAACAAAGAATATCAGGAGAGAGAGAAAGTTGATCATATAAAAATGCTGGATCAGAATCATCTTTGAATTCTGATAGGTTGACATCCTCACCCATGTGGATATATAAATATCTCTGTGAACTAAAAAATTCACAGGTGATTCAAGCAGAAGAGAGATTTTTGAACTCTAGGGGATCCTGCTTGTTTTACTTCTGTTTTTCTCTGCGGGTTTCTCTGTACACAGTCAAGTTCACACAGAGTAGGTCTTGAAGGCCCAGGTCTGCTCGGGCCATCAGCCAGCGGCATCCTGTTACCTCTAATCCATGTTTGAGCGACACTGATCCCCGGACACCATCGCAGGAACCTTGGCCACGTCCCCAATAGAAAAACAAACAAAAATGCTTATTTCTACAAAGGGTGGGAAAGCAGCTAAATCAATTTTGTCTACTGCTATTTCCCTGGACCTCAATCTTCAGATTGCCACCCCTGCCCTGCTCTGCCAGGCTGCTGGCACAAAGTCCTGCCAGCGGCAGTGAGGACTGTGCCGGGTGAGATATGCCTCTTGGCACATGACATGTAGACTGCTTTGGCGGAGGGTCTAATTGAAAAGAGCTACTAGAGAAACCAGTCATTTCTTATAATTCAGCGATAGGCACTGAGCACAAAGTCAGAAATTAATGAATTTGCAACGTCCTTTTGGACCAGAATAAGATGCATAGAAGTGTCCAATACAGCCACACACAGGGGCTTACATCTGATGGTACCATATCATATATTTTCTTGAATTATCCCTATCAAAGATCTAAAAGAAAAAAGTTTCCAAGATTTTTATTATAACTAAATCTGACTTGCAAAGTATAGTATTTTCCAAAGGTACAGAATACCAATGCCCAAGGTGAAAGTCAACATAAATTTCTGGAATTCAGCAAGTGACAGAGTCAATCACTAAACCAATATTATGATTTTCATCACTTTTGCTTCCTGGTAAAATCTCTGGCTCCTCTGTCCTGGGAAGGATCTGCCATGGATTAGATAACTTTTCATTTTATCTTATGCCTTTCTCTGAGGCAACTCAAATTTAAGAGAAAAAAAACCATATACATTTGCATAAACAAACACTGACTTGGTCAGTTAGTTCCTTTTTGAATATTATTTTAAAATAATATTTGAAAAGATTACAATTGTAATGCCCATTATAGAAAATTTACAAATACATATAAGAAGAATCAGTCACTATCTTCTGTCATCTTTGATGTACTGCACTTTTTCTAAAAAAACATTTTTTGTACATGCATATATTTTGTATTTGCCTATGACACATATTTTACTAAACTGGCCAGGTTTTATCTGAATTGTATCTATATCTATATACCTCTGTCTTCATTTCACTTTGTATTATACTCTTTCTATAATCACTACCTATTCTTTAAAAAGACTGACTTTATGAGCAGTAGAGATTCCAGGGGATGTATTATATCTGACCATTTTTATAGCTGCAAACCTAGAACTCCATCTGTTTACATCCTCATTAAACTTGATACTGAATTTCCTGGCACTTCAAAATATTTTTGTATTATGTAGGAGAACAGTTTGAAAACATTTTTTAAAACTATCATTTGGTTGAAATAACTTTGAAGCTTCCTTATAAACAACAAAGTTCCATCGTATTTTAACTTAACAGTGGTTTCAGCAAAACTTTCTTAAAGAAATTCTTCTTGGCGCTTCCCTGGTGGCGCAGTGGTTGAGAATCTGCCTGCCAGTGCACGGGACATGGGTTTGAGCCCTGGTCTGGGAAGATCCCACATGCCGTGGAGCAGCTAGGTCCCTGAGCCACAACTACTGAGCCTGCGCATCTGGAGCTTGTGCTCTGCAACGAGAGGCCTCGACAACGAGAGGCCCGCGCACCACAATGAAGAGTGGCCCCCACTCGCCACAACTGGAGAAAGCCCTCGCACAGAAACGAAGACCCAACACAGCCAAAAATAAATAAATAAATAAATAAAAGAAATTCTTCTTTTCTCCCTTAAAATAATATTGTAAGAAGAAAAACGGAACAGACCGTACACATTTTCATTTAGATTTCAGGCAAAAATCATAAGATTCTACTCATCACTTTAGCGGACTGAACTTAGAAGAGAGCTCACTGACGTCATAAATTATGGTTTGAAGTACAGCGTTCTGAGGTGGAATATCGCTCACCATGAGGTTTCATGGAAGCAGCTAACACCTTGGAAGAAGGGCTCTATCTTGGGGTGATGTCCACGAATATTCTCTTCTGACACCTGGCTTCTCTGGACCCAATAGACTCCTAATCTCACCTGTCATTTGAAAGACCTCAAGCCACGTGAGCACACCTTGGCAGGGTTGGGGAAAGGGTTCAGTGTCGGGGCAGACTCTTACTAAAGGAGACACGAGGGCCAGGCACTGAGGCCATCAGAAGTGTGTGCTTCAAAATCTAAGCCATAGACTAAGAGAAAACTATGAAATCAGAGTGAATTTAACCTCAGTTTAAAGTTTGTCTTTCTTTCTTTTCTTTCTTCCTCCTTCCCTCCCTCCCTCTCTCTTTCTCTCTTTCTTTCTTTCATTCTGACTGCCAAGGCTAATGTCCTATTAATGGACTTCCACAAATATGATTTCCAAAGTTGCCTGGGCCCATCCCAGAGGTTCTGAATCGTTAGGTTGTAGGTGAGATTCCGGTGATTTTGATCCAGGGCAGACTGTAAAGCACTATATTCTTGCCCATAGGCTTTTCTTCCTTTCAACTTTATTGAGCTTGCTTTCCAGGGTAAAGCAGTGTAGGAACTGGGCCCCATGGTATACAATACCACAAAAGGAAACCATGAGAAGAACCCGTGTACCTTTGTTAGACCATCTTTAACTTATTTGATATTGAAAAATATTCAGAACCCGTAATAGTTTGGCGCCCTTAAGTACCAGGTAGGATAACTGAAGTGTGTGACGTCACTTAGTATAATACTTGGCACATGGCAGATGCTGGCTAACCACTGCATCCCCCCTGGTAGGAGGGTCCTAAGAGGCAGAATTAAGAACCACGGCTCAATCCTCCCAAAAGGCTCCTCCAATTCAGGGGGAGATGGAAGACACAGAGCACTGATCCAGGACAGGAGAAAAAGCAGGGCTGGGGATTTACTTCTCAGAGCGGAAGGTCACCGTCAAAGAGGCGACGAGCCTGTATCTCCTAAATTAGAGGCGTGTTTAAGCTGGAACATACAGATCCAGAAGCTGTAGAAAGACCTGGAGCCTCAGGGGCTACAAACAGCTTGAGAACTGTAACCTACAAAAATGCTCACACTGACACATTCAAGTTCAATGTAGGAATTATATTTAAGGACACATTCCCATTAATCCTTACCATGAATAAAATAGTTCCTTTAACCCTCACTCGGAGTTAAACTATTCCAAAAATAGTTAAGAAAATAGTGTGCTGTGATCTAAACAGATATTTTTGTACATTTATTTTGAATTAAAACCCTGGTAAGAGAGCGTGTTGGGGATTCTGTCCCACTTTCTCAGTCACCCACTCCTGAGGACAGTCAGATCTTGGGTTAATAGGACGCTCAGCAGCTGGAGATACGACTATAGCGTCCAGGGCAAGGCTGGAGGTATAACCACAGTGGCAGGGGAAGGCTGGGCACGTGACCACAGTGTCCGGAGGAGGAGGGAAGATCTCAGTAGCAGGGGTTTCTGGCAGCCGCAGGACGGGCACTTTTTCTCATTACTCCCTTCCCTGGGGGCCTGGCGGGTGAGGGGTTCTACCTCCCAAAGGCTCCCGAGGGGCAGGGCTGGAGGCTGTTCTGCTTTTGCCAAGGCTGAGAATCACAGCCTGTGGGCCTTTACTTCACTGCAGGGCAACCGACAGCTGCTGGAGGAGAGGCCCTTCCATTTTGAAGAGGCCTCTCCAGCCGGACAGCTATCTGGAGTAATCGGAATTGTCCCCCAGGGCCAAGCTTCTAATGTCATTGTGTTGGGAGGGCTGTGAATTACTCCGTTTTCCAACAAGAAGTGCAAGATTGCATATCCAAAAGGTCCCAAATGACCTATACAATACATGTTGGATTTCTGTCCTCTCTCCTCAGCTTCCCTTCTCAGATCACACCTATGCTGTGCAACTGTACCACCTGCACGGCACCCACCTGGCCCCCGCAAGGATCGCAATAAACGTGTGCATCGACCCAGAAGAATCAGCGCCTGCATCTGACTCGACTGTGTGAGCTGGAGCCTTAGAGCTTGCCCTGGACTCAAGCGGCTCTTCCCCTTTTTGAAATTTCCTATCTTGGCGTGGCTGCAGAACCCGAGGGGAGTCATGTAATGCTCCACTGTCTCAGCTATGAAATCCCCGCGGAAAGCCTGTGCAGATGCATTAGTGATGTGACCGCATGTTAGAAACGCAGAGCCCTGCACCTGCAGACACAGACGAAACATGCACGTTGTGATTAGGGCAGGGGCTGATTGCATGCAGCTGCGAGTCCCCACATCACCTGATCTTGAGATTTCTTTTTCTTCTTCTTCTTGCCCCAGCACCCGGAGCTCTCTGCATCTTTGCCATTGGCCTCACCACAGAGCAGCCCGTCCAGCTCATCTGTGCCCAGGTGCTGTCCCTGAGACGTTTCTGCTGCCAGCCGGTAAGAAAGGTTCCTTAAAATGCACACACAGTTTTCAACGGTCTGGAGAATCCAAAAAAAAAAAAAAAAAAGGAGGGGGAGTGAATAAAAACTAACCAGCACTCCTCCACCCAGAAAAGCAATCCGTCTTTACACACACATTTTTCTTTGGATGCATGTAGCCGCGGCCCCTAAAGGCTCCCTTGACAGCCACAGTGGAAAGAATTTAGAGAAGCTTGGAAAAGTCTTCAGACCTTTTCTCACCCCAAAGATACTACTTATCAATAAGAGGTCCTTTTATAAGCAGCTGTCATTGATTGAAATTCACCTGTGAGCGAGGAAGAACCCACAACCAAGAGACGTCCCAGATGGCGTCCACTTACGGACGGTGGCCGCATGGGGACTAGGGCTCAGAACGGCCAAGAGCACAGATAACTGGATTTCTGTCAGCTCTGGGAGGGTGACAGTAACATTTACCATCCACCAGGGCACTTTCTGGGAGTGAAACAGGGCAAGAGGTGCAAACCAGGGTCGTCCTGGGCAAGCCAGGTTCTGTGTTCACCTGGGGGCATCAGTGTCTCCATGCTGATTCTCTTCGAGATGGCTGGTGCCCCCATTTTCCTGGCAGGGGTGTTAAACAGTGGTTAAGGACACACACAGAGCTGGACAGCTGTAGAACCCTAGGTCTCTGACCACTGGCTGTGTGACTTGGACAGTGTACCCAATATCTCCGTGACCATAACCTCCTCTGTAAGACGGCCATAATAGTGGCCACGTTTTAGGCTGCTGTGTGGAATCGGGGAATTAGAGTATTTACGTGTGATAAGCAGAATAAACCTCTCTGCCCCAAAGATGTCGACATCTTAGTCTCTGAAACCTGTGAATACGTTAGGTTATGTGGTGGAGGGAATTAAGGTTGCTAATTAGTTGGGGAGATTACCCTGGATTATCCGGGGGGCGGGGCATGGAATCCTGAGTGTCCCATAAGCAAAAGAGGGAGGCAGAAGAGTTAGAGTGAAACGGCGTGAGAAGGACGAGACCTGCTATTGCTGGCTTTAGAGATGCAGGAAGAGGCCATGAGACAAGGAATGTGGGCGGCCTTGGAAAGCTGTAAAGACAAGGAAACAGATGCCTCCCTCGAGCCTCCAGAAGGAATGCAGCCCTGTCGAGACTCGTTGATTTTAGACCAAAGAGACCCATTTTGGACTCCTGATCTCTGATCTGTAAGATGGTAAGACAATAAGTTTGTGTTTTTAAGCTGCCATGTTTGTGGCTGTTCGTTATAGCAGCAACAGGAAACTAACCCGGTATGTAGGTGCTGAGAAGAGTTCCTGGCACACAGCAAGTGCTACACAAGGATTTATATCATTAACAATGGTGGAGATGGTACTGCTGGGAGGTCCAGAGCTTGTGACCTAGATCTAATGGGTCCATGATGGAGTCCTGGTTCTGCCATTTAATGAGCTGTGTGACCTTGGCCAAAGTGTGAAATCTCTCTGTGCTTCTATTTCCTCCCAAAGTCCCCACTGCCAAATCGGAGATTAGGTCTCAACATATGGATTTTGGGGGAACCAAACATTCAGACCAGTGCGTCAACCTTTTGACCTTTGTCCTGGATTTGAGGAACCGAGGGAAGAGGAAAACAAATACCAAATTTTTACAAAGGACAAGATCATGATGGAAAAGAAATTGAACTGAGATAAGTTTTATTTTACTTTTTAAGTTTAAATTTTTCATTGAAGAATAGTTGATTCACAATGTCATGTCAGTTTCAGGCGTACACAATCTGAAAAAGAAGAGATAAGTTGTCTCTTTAAAAGCATGCCAACTTGGCTATCATTTTTCAGGCACCGACTGTGCGACAGCCACCATTCAAGGCAGGGAAGATCGTTCCATTTTACAGATGAGGTCTGAAGCTTTCAGTAACTTATACCAGATTGCACCACTTTTTCTAGTCCTAGGTTGGGACTGGAAGGGCGATGAGGGCTGCCAGGGTCCAGATCCTGCACTGTTCCCACCTGTGACTGGAATCGGGCAAAAGGCACTGTATATGTTTGACCGGGGGCAGGAAAAGCGAGCAGGAAAACCAGTTTTCAGGGTATATTTCTGGACCTTTGCCATTCCAAACCTTTCTTGTCAGCTTCTCAACATTTCATGGGCTGCTAATCCCACAGGCTTTGAGTCAACTTGATTTTCTATTTCAAGCATCCTCTCAGCATCGAAAAAGGACCCGGCATGAAAGCAGGTAAACACAGGACAATGCATGAAAGGGAGAAAAGTCTCTCCCTGAAAAAAAAATGTTATGGCTTAAGTCAGAACGATTTTTCAATCAGCTCAAACTGATTCCTCTTACATCAAAGACTTGGGAGAATAAACTTCTTTCTCATCTTGCTGTTCAGCTTCCCTGGGGGCACATCCAGGCCTCTGTTTAACAAATGACTACTGGGGAATAAATCCGCCGTCTTGAGAAATGTTTTCTAATCTACCTGTGGCTGAGGGATGATTTTGAGAGAAGCTGGATGGCGGGGAGAGAAAGGAGAGAGAGAGTGGGGATGGGGAGGAAGTGGTAGAGAGGGAAGGATGGGGGTGGCCCCAGGGCTTGAACTTATCTCTCCTTAAGCTTGGTTTGGGAGGGTTACCAAGTCAAGAGCTTTTCTCTGCAGGGACAGGAACAAAAGAAAAAAAACAGGACAGCCACCGCCCTCCTTGGGGACACCAGCAGAAGGTGGGTGGCAGCTGGTGGGTTTGGTTTCCACATCCATTGCTGTCAACAGAGCTTTCACTAGTTCCTCTTGGTCACCAGGGTCATTTTGACTCCTTATTTTCTATTAGAAAGGGCTAATTTGGAAGCGGTCTGCAGAACGCGCCACCATAGGTTACCCTTTCGACAAACTGTTCCAGTTACAGGAGCTGAGCTGAGAGCGTGCGTGGAATCCAGGCTCTTTCACTCATTAACTTCTCTGGCCTCAAAGACAGCATGCACACATTTTTCCCTCCTCTAACTTGTCACTGAGAAAGCTCAGAAGTGGCCAAGCAGAGGGCTGAGTGCAAAGTGATGGGACAATAATAATACGGTAAAACTCAATAGCACATTCTGGCCAGCAAAGCACTGCTGAGTAGTTTATCACATTTGACCCTTTCAACAGCTGTAAGGATCCTCCTTGTCTCGAAGCTGAGGTCACCCGGGCCCTGTCCTCGGTCATCAGGAGGAGGAGATGGCACATTTTCCAGCACGCTCCTGGGGCCAAGCTCAGTGCTCTTGCTGCTCAGTCAGGAATATCTGAGTCTTCCGGTTTTTCTTCTTTTAACTTTTATTTTCTATCGGAGCATAGCTGATTAACAATGTTGTCTTAGTTGCAGGTGTACAGCAAAGCGATTCAGTTATACATATACATGTATCTATTCTTTCTCCAATTCTTTTCCCATTTAGTTTATTACAGAATATTGAGCAGAGTTCCTTGTGCTGTACAGTAGGTCCTTGTTGATTATTTATTGTAAATATAGTGGTGTGTACATCAATCCCAAACTCCCAATTTATCCCTTCTCCCTCCCATCTTTCCCCTTTGGTAACCATAAGCTTGTTTTCTAAGTCTGTGAGTCTGTTTCTGTTTTGTAAATAAGTTCATCCGTATCATATTTTTTAGAGTCTGCATATAAGCGGACGATATAAGCATATAGTCTTTGTCTGACTAACTTCACTTAGCATGATCATCTCTAGGTCCATCCATGTTGCGGCAAATGGCATTATTTCAAGGAATATCTGAGTTTTCTGACTCCAGCCCTAAATGGTCTTCAGTTTTTCAGTATCCTCTTTTGGGGGAAATGTGGACATTAACGAGAATCTCCAAGGTCTCCCGAGAGTTTGAGGAGTCTGGTCCTCTGACACCTCAGAAGAGAGATGTGTGTGCCTCACAGAACTCTGATTTTGGACCATGCTCCTGAAGGCTGCCTTACTCACCCAGTGGTGGGCACTGGACCAAGACAAGAGGCTGTTGACTCTTATTTTATTCTCAGCTACAAGGTCCAGACAGTATTAAAGCTTGCATGGTATCCATAAGGCTTATCATCCCCTGCCTGCATTGCAGCTTCTGTGAATTATGAATTACCTTCAGTAGCTCTTTGCAAAACTCCTCTACTGTGTTAACAGGTATCTGTAAATACTCAAGACATCTTGACTGGTTGCTTCTTTAGGGACTTAATTTTCCTGTCAATGATATTAAAAGGTCTAAAATGGCTGTTAAGGGCATTTACAAGAGAGGTTGATTAAATCTCTTCTATCATATTTTACTTTTGAAATTGATGTCATACACGGTAAATGAATGGATGCAAATGTAACTGAGTGGCGGTGATAAGGTGACAGTGTCATAACTGGAGTCAGCTGGTACTCAAAGGATTAGAGTCCCAGAAGATATCAGGGGTCCAAAACTTTAGGGAGTAGGGCTCAGGCATCAGTAAGTTTCTAGCTTTGCTAGTAATTTAGTTTTCTAGGGTTTTTTTAGTAATTTTCTAAATTTTTCAGTCGCTCTAATGTGTAGTCAAGGTTGAGAAGTGCCATGCCAAATCATCCCCATGCCAATGAGTAACTACATGGATAAAATCACTCTTATTTGTTCTTTATCTGACCTTACAACTAAGTTACATTATATTGTATTCCCGACTAGTGTCCATTTTAAAGCTGTATCTACGAAGGCGGTTCTCAATCCAAGATGCACGTCGAATCACCTGATGAACCTTCAGAGGAACAGAAATCGGAGACGAGAGTTGGACACTCAGATTCTCTCAGGGGGCTGTGATGGGGTCTAGGCACGTGCATTTATTAAATGTTCCAAAGGCAATTCCGATGAAGAGTTGGTATTAAAAACCATGGGACTGAGGCTGTGGTTCAGAACCAGGGCCAATTTTTGGCTCCCCACGGTATACCTGGCGATATCTGGAGACATTTTTGTTTGTCACAACTGGGCTGCGGGAAGGATGGTACTGGCATCTAGTGGGTGGAGACCAGGGATTCTGCTCAATGTCGCACAGGGCAGCCCCCAGCAAGGAACTGGACCCAAATGTCAACACAGTGGCTCTGGAGAAGGTCTTATTAAGGTATCACATGTATTAAGGTCTTATTAAGGTATCACACTCATCACATGTATTACTTGAAAGCATCAGTAAAGTCTGTGTTGATACCAGGATATTATGAAATTACAAATATTCTATTGAAAATGAACCAAAACTAATCAAAAGACAAGTGAAGACAAAACAAAATAGCTCAAACACTGGTGAAGCCCACCCAATTCTATTTTGGTTTGGGAACTAAAGCACTGAATGGACACCGATGATTTTTTTTTTTACAGGCTTGTTTATGTAGCATTTTGACAGCATTTATTTAGACTTCATCAGGCATTCCTCACATGGCATTGGACAAAATTAAGTTGTTCAGGGCTTCCCTGGTGGCGCAGCGGTTGAGAATCTGCCTGCCAATGCAGGGGACACGGGTTCGAGCCCTGGTCTGGGAAGATTCCCACATGCCGTGGAGCAACTGGGCCCGTGAACCACAATTACTAAGCCTGCGCGTCTGGAGCCTGTGCTCCGCAAAGAGGGAGGCCGTGATAGTGAGAGGCCCGCGCACCGCGATGAAGAGTGGCCCCCGCTTGCCGCAACTGGAGAAAGCCCTCGCACGGAAACGAAGACCCAACATAGCCATAAATAAATAAATAAATAAATTTTTTAAAGAATTAAGTTGTTCAAAAGCTATCTTGTAAGGATATAGGATTATTCAACTCTCAGGTAGTTTCGATATTTCTTTTTCTTTTGCCAATGGATTTTAGAAAATAAAGCTAGAAGATTGTGGGCAACCTGGTACGTGAGAGTTTATACACTCATCTGGAACACCCGTAGTTACAATAACTTAATCTAAATTTTTATTCACTACTAATCAAGAATGAAGTGTCTAGTTCTAGGCTAGGATTCAAAATCGATATAGATCTCAGAGTGAAAGTATTAAACATCGCATTAACTCTCTATCCTTGTTAGCCACTCTTTGGTCCCCTGAGCATCCTTCTTCTCTAAGATGCTTCACCTGTGCAAGTTCAACAAACCTTGCTATCGATCTCGCTGCTCCCCAGCGCAGACTGAATCACGTAGAGCAGCGCATCCGTGAGGCCATCACATTCCCGCATCCTCCTGCGGGCCTCCTCTCCGGCTGAACTAACATTCCTGCAAAGCAAAAGGATGTGTCAGCGCCCTTCACGGTGGTCACCTCCTCTCACAGTTTTAATCAAAACACTTTCCTTGCCTTTTCAGCTCTACCAAGAATATAATTTAATCAGGGGGGACGGCCTCCACAAAAGCATCCTAGAATTAGGTGAGTCACAGATATCTGCAAGGAAACTCTCTAAATAGAGAGTGCAGAATTCCAAACACGTGATCCGTGAGTCCTGTGACTGCTAAGAAGGGAGACTTTGGCCAAGTCTTCAAGGTCTGCTTCATTTACAATCGACCAGGGAATCAGAAGCTCTTTGATTCAAAGGATTCTTCTTCTTTGAGAAGTTTGAAATACTTTTCAAACACAAAGCTTTCAACTTACTGAAGTATTTTAGAGATCTAATTTCTCCTGCCTCAAAAAGATACCTACCTTGGCCCTGCCAGAGGTACACTTCTAGAAATTTATTCTAAGAACACGGAGATTTCTGTGAAAATTTAGTCATCGGGATGCCTATGGCACCTTTTATGGGTAGGAGTTGCCCGAACTCCTTCCAACCATGGCACAGGCTGAGCTAAAGCCAACAGAAGGGGACCCTTGTAACGAAATGCACAGCTGGGAGAGACAGCTTCCAGAAGGTACAAAAGACATGAGACAATCTAGTCAAAGGTGAATCTTTTGGGTGCTTTTAGTTATTCCACCACCTGAGAGGGTGTTCTGGTCTTCCTCTCCAACCGTGATTAAGGATTCAGTTCCAGCAGAGAACTTTTGCAGTAACTGAATGAGAGATAGCACAGGCTATTACAGGGATGCTGGAGGAGATGAGTTAATGGAAGTTACAAAGGGGCTGAAAAAATGTAGAAACTGTGGGGAAGGGTGATGGAAGGAGAGAATGATCTAGGTAGGTCAATGGTTCTCAAGCTATGGCTATTATCAGAATCACCTGGAGGGCATGTTCATGGAGAGAGCTGAGCCTCACCTTGAGATCACTGGTGGAGTCCGGTAATTTGCATACTTGGTTATGCAATGAAGACCTAAACTAAAGTAGCTCTAACTCTACTTCTGGCGGGGGGGCGGTTTAAACGGCTGGGGAGGGTAGTGTTCTTCAGTGACTGCTGAGGCCAGCCATGGGGCAGATTCCAAGAACCTGTGGCCTTAGAGCACACAGGAGTAGCTGAACAGAATGAATCTTCAAATCCGTGCTGTAATTGACACAAGTGTTCTCATTTCATTTTTCCAACGTATTTCCCTGTTATACTTCATTCTGTTTTACAGATAAGAGAACTGAGGCTCAGAGAGGTTGTCCAAGGCTACACAGGTAGTAAGTGGAGAAGCTAGAACAAACCCAGGTCTGTGAAGGACAGGAAAGCAAAGGCTTCAAGGCTTGGTGTACAACATGGACTAGGCCTTTTAGGAATTAAATCAAAGTAAAACAGGCTCAATGCTAAAATGCTACTGAACATAAATGTTTTCTTTAATATCTAAAAAGTTCTGCAGACATGTTTAAAGACGACCTATCAGTGTTTTAATGTAACACTGGGAAAGGTTATTCAATTCACATTCGTATTTTTGGCATTTGCGGATCTTAAAATATAAACAAAACTCCTCAGTTCCTTAGATAACATAACTGAGCAAATACTGGCAGCATTTTTATGGAAAGTGTTATAGATTCTGCCTTGCGATGGCCAACCCTCGTTCTGACAGCATCTCTGGGAGGGAGGAAAGAAATCTTTCTGCAAAAGAAAAAGTGGTGAGAGGCACACTGGTATTATTATGAGAAGGATGGTCTTCGTCAAAGAACATTTTTAGACCATTTCTCCTTGAAATGATTTTCACCAGGTTGAGCTTTGACACCGTTAGCGTACTAGGTTTGTCAAAAATTCCAGTAATTATAGCATTAAAAAAAAAAAATTCCAATCAGACCTCTTTGGTCTGAAGAACACTGAATGTAACGTATGATTGTCAGTCTTCAATCCTGCCTCTTCGTGCTTTGATGAGGTCATGTTTCCAATGACAGAAGAATGGAATTTGGACTTGAAAGAACTGTAGGGATAGCTCATGTGCACCTTAGTCTCGAATATCCTCTAGCCTTTCCCCTTATCCACGAATGCTCAGTCTTTCCTTTGAGTGGCTTCACGATGGGGGCAGGCTGCCTCCTAATTCACAAATAAACATCCTCCTGATCAGCCCTATTTTCACTGGTAGTCAATGAATGGGGAGGGGTAACCGATGGGAAAGATCAGGAATTAACAACTTTGTCAACATTACATGTTTTCAATATTAATTTGAGCATTTTCTTATTCTGGTTTGTTCTAGTCTAGTCTCCTCCACAATTAAAAAAAATTAACTGCCTACTACATTAAAATATGTAAGATATTACATATTAAAATGTGTAAGATACTGAGAAATGAGAAAGACTAATATTATAAGTCAAGGTCCCAGTAGGGAAGAGGAAGTAATTAGGACACACACATAAACACCACCCCTCGCAATGACACAGAGGGGAGAGTGCAGTTACCACAGTGTCTGCAGGTAGGATGAGGCTCCATATATATTTTTAAGTGAACTGAGGTGTGAACACGTCTCTTTTTCAATGAGTAACAGCGTCCTTCAAGCCTTTGGGGTTGGGTTTCCACTTTTTATCAACTATTCCCGAACAAGTGAAACATATCACAAGATTACCTTTGGTTTTTCACTCTGGAGGAGAGGAGGTTTCCTTTCCTTACTTCCCCCCTGCCCCAACACAAAATTTACTATACTTGTGCATTTCACTGTCTAAAAATAAAACTCTCAATAGCCTTATGTGTTGGTCACCGAATAGTTAGTTGTAATTATGGTCCCAGGTAGGTATCTGATAAAGAGCCAATGTCCGACCTACAAAGTTCCTCCCTCCTGTTGTACTTAAATCATCTGCTCGTCTTGAGGGAGGTGATTTCCATGTCTGGCTAGAAACTGGTGCAGTAAACTTCTATGCATAAACATAACACTGAAACAAAGACTTGTAATTATTTCGTAAAAAGCACAATGATGCTATAATATCTACTCCTTAGAAATAATCTCTGTAATCTTCACTGAACTGCCAGTTGCTATGTCATTTGGAAATTTCTGCTCGAAGTAGATTCTATAATCTTTTTATCTAATAGATGAAAAATAAACACGATTTTTATATCTTACAATCAAAAGATATAAAATCTCTTACAGTCTCTCTGTTCAAAGGTAACTAGCTAAACTGCTCTATTTTCCGTATCTTCAGTGCTGCTTCACGTCTCATTACTCGGAGGCTTCATCACTCACTACGCTCATTAAAAAAAAAAAAACAAACTTCAATATACGGTGCTCACAGGATCCAAAGTGGAATTTCCACGAAAGACTTTGGTTTGTATGATGTCACTTCAGATGGTCAGGATACGGGGGATCAAATCACACAGAAAACCAAGGGATGAGATTTTGAGTAATCAATCTACTTGAAATTAATCTCTCCCTTCTCTATACTCCCTTAGCTCTTTGAACCTTCATTATTGACCACCATTGATTTTGAATTGGAACTATTTAGGCTGTGACCTTATTGCTGCCTTGGGGCCTTCAGGAGGGTATTTGTATACCCAACATGCAGCTGAGTGCCCGACGCATCCAAGGTGCCCACCGCCAGTTGTCTATTACACGCGCATTCAGCTCTTCCACGGGATTGGAATTCACACGTAGTCCCTGACTGATTGACCTCTGTGCTCCACGCTTATCGGGTAAGTATCAGATGTCTGTTACACCATCAGTGCAGCCTTCTTACCTTGTGGTTCGTGCTCTGCCACTACAACCCCCATCCTGGATTATTCAGGGCTGTCTCAATTAGCAAAGAAAGATAAAGCAACTGCAAAGTGTATAATTTGGGGGAGGAAACTTGTTCAGTTTGAAGTTTCTTATGCTTGTTAATAATATTGATCATCCACACCGTGTGCCGAGGGAAGTGCACAGTTTCGCCACCTGAAGCCAACCAGGCTTTCCCAGTGTCACACCCACCACACATTCGGGCTTGTAGGAAGAATTTTCTGGTTTGAGATTAGTTTGTCTTGCTGTGCTCTCTGTTACCTCCTCTCCTCTCCACCCGACCTGATCCTTGGGCCTTTATCATCTGGCCTCCATAGGGGGTCATCTCATACCTGGCCCACCCCCCAGCCCCTGGAGTCCTGGGTTCCAGCCCTGCTAAAACTCCGTACCATCCTTCCCTACAGCCACACACAATCCTGCGCTGCTGCTCATTGGGCAACTCTGTCTCATTTCCCAATTTATAATCAGCAGAGCCCAGATGCTGGGTCTCTGCAGGATCTGGGCTGGGTTCCTGAGACTATATACAGGTGTCAAGAGTGGGATGGGGCTGCCAGAGGGCTTTAGAGAGCGGAGCAGAGATCGTTTCAAGAAACACAGGTAGTCTGGAGGCAAAGCTGCACTATGAAGCCGCACACCGAGCAGGACCTGGATGCCAACCCATCAGGACGGGCAGGAGGAGAGGCATAACCCGCCACAGAAGACAGCACAGAGGAGACCTGATGCTCAAGCTGGGTCCCTCCACGACGCGGGGGAGGGATGGGATGCATCCTCTTTCTGGTGGTCTGTTCCTTGGTCCCCAGTGCATAGCACGGATTAGGAACGCAGTGAGTGACTGCTGAATGAAACGGTGCACGAGTGTTTTCAGGTCTGTCTCCTTCTAGACCAGAAGTACTCTGCCAGGCTGATTTCGCCACCGGGAAACACTTACTGATGTCTGGGCACCAAAGGACACTTCGGCTGTCACAAATGCGGAGGGAGGGGGTGTCGCTAAGAACCTCCGATCAAAATCAGCAGTGCCGTGGTTGGGAGCAGGACACTGCCCCCAAATCTGGGTTCCAGGAATCAAGTGCATTTGTCTCCTTGGGGAAACAGCAGCTATGCCTCGTCCTCTCCTACAAAAGGCCCTGGGAGAACTCGTCTCTGGGTTCCAAAATCACCGACCAGAAACACCCAATCTTTTCCTCTCTGGGAGAACTGAGTGTGCAGGGCCTGGGAGGAAGGGGTCCTCTGTCCGGCCAGCTGGGTCAACACAGCAAGAGCCACCCAGCCAGATTCTCTCACTCCAGGTGCGACAGTTACGGGGTCCTGGGCGTCGCGTGAGCCCTGCCACGTCTGTCCTTCCCCTCTCTCCTCACTCAGAGGAGCTGTGCCACAGAAACCACTAGGGCTCATTCTTTTGATTTGTAGCTTCGCTGTAGAAAGGGAGCAGCTTGTTTCCTTCTTATCACTCAGTAACCTCAATGAAGGTGGATGCTCTTGTGTACCCGGTATGGGGCTACCTAGGGGTGAAGGCACATAAATGCCTTCTCTCGGTCTCCTCATCCGGAACGAGCCTACAGGGATGGTTTGACGTCACTGCATCACAGGGACACACAGCCAGGTGCTCAGGGCCTGGGTGGAGTCCTAGGGAAAAATGTCTACTGCTTCAGCTGCTTCTCGCTCAGAGCCTCCCATCCAGGGTTCAGTGAGACCCCGTGTGGACCACTGGGGCACCACGGGGGATGTGCTGTACCCCAAGCACTCAGAGAGGGTGGGGAGGAATGGAAGGTTTCACAGCCGCGCTGACAACCTCATTTTCTTAACTTCGATTACTGATTTGTAAACAATCTCAAACTAATGTAAACGCATTAAAACAACTTTTATCAGTAAAAGTAAACGTCCACACTTTCCTTCTCCTCTGTCCAAGGACATCACTGTGACCATTTGGTGTTTATCATTCAAGATTGTTTTCTACTCATGCAAATAAAACGCGGAGGAATGTTTTTGCCTTTTGCCACAGTGATTCCTCAGGCACTGTGCTTGTGTCCTTCAAAAGCATATCATTGCCTATTTTTAAAAATTATTATCCTATTAATAGACATCTAAGTTATTTTAAACTTTTTAGTGTAGTAAGTAATGTTAAGCTGAAATTTGGAGGAGCTGTGAATTTTGCCAGATGGACCCTGCAGAACCATTTTAGGAAGAAAGGGTAGCAGAGATAAATCAGTTCAAACCAACAAAATGACCCACCCTGACTGGCGCCTACTGTGCTCCACAGCCAGTGCCAAGTCTTGGGATAAAGAGGAAAACACCTGGCCCTTGACCTTGGGAGCTTACAGTCCAGGAAAGTAAGCAGACATACATTTGATGTGCCTGAATCTGGTATCGTCAGCATGAAACCAGCAGTATGAAGAATTTGGGAACCAATCCCTCTTGGAAGTGATGTCCAGGCACTTCCAGTGAAATCTAGATGTTCCTAGAAAGCGAACACAGGATGACATGGATGGAAGTTTTATGACTCGTCTTTATTTAAGGTGTAATTAAAATCTTTGCTTAAGTTATAATTCTGCAAACTTGGACATCAACTGCTTTCTTTAACATTTGTAGCATCAAGTCATGGGTTGGGACTTCAGAAGTAAGAACACAGAGTACACTACATGCGTTCTTAGTAAGAAAGCATTTCGCGCAAATTTAGTGGAAAGTACCTTCAAATTTGAAGGGTACACATGGGCTTAGGGGCAGTTTTAGGTGAAAAGCCTGTGTAAATACCAACCAAGCACAGCCGTGCAGAGGTGGGGTCTCTGGGTTACTCTCGGCATGAACGGAGGATAGGATCTGGCAGGGAGAGGTGGCATTCCGTGGCAAATATCAATTCTGATATTTGATACATTTTTACTGATACATTTTTACTAAGCCTGGAATCCTAAGCCAGCCCCTTGTATCTACTAAAACCATGGTGGGCTCATGGTCCACCAGCGTCACCTTGTTGATGCTCTTACCAAACCACGTAACCTGTGCTAAGTCCTCCTGGACATCTAGCGGCTGGCAGCCCAGGTGGGTTGCTCTGAGTGCCAGGCAGTGCATCACCAGACCTTCTCCTCCTGCCTGGTGTAGCTCAGCAGGAACACGCAGGTGAACATTTATGACATTTGGGCTCCCCCCACCTGCCTGGTGAATTCAAGTCATTCCAGAAGCATTTCCAGTGTTGCCTTTTTCTGACATCCTACCCAGAGAGCAGAGCCAAGGATGACGAGGATAAGTCCCTGGCTTTGAAACCCTGCAATTGGGATTTGCTGGGCTGGGTTTCCAAGTTGCTTTGGACCAGCACTCCATTTTATTTTCCATGTCTCCCTTTCTGGAACTGGAATGTCTATAACCATTATCCTGTGCCTGTCCCAGCACTGCATGTTGGGGGCAGATAACCTGTTTCTTTAGAATCATAGGTTCACAGGTGAAGAGAAATTGTTCCCCAGCAGCTGTACTTCATGGGTTACTCATCTGCGTTGGATTTAGATGATTCTGGTTATGGACTTTTGAGCTGAAGAGATTTAGGACTTTGAGTTGACACTGTAATTGGGATGAGACCTTGGGATGAGATGAAAATATGTGGGGTGGATGTGGATCTTTGGGGACCGGAGGGTGGTCTGTGGTGGACAAATAATGGTGCCCCAAGATGTCTATGTCCTAATCCCTGGAAACTGAATGGATTATCTTACATGGAAAAAGGGACTTTGCAGATGGAATTAAGGTTATGGACTTTAAAATAGGGAGACTGTCCTGGATGATCCCTGTGGGCCCAATTTAATCACATGAGCCTTAAAAGCAGAGAACATTCTCTGGCTGGAGTCAGCGAGATGAAGCAGAAGGGAAGTCAGAGAGATCCCAGCATGAAGTTTCAACTTCCCATTGCTGGTTCTGATGTATGGGGGCCACATGCAAAGATGAGAGAGAGGCGGCTGGCTTCCAGCTGATAGCCGGAAAGGAAACATAGACATCAGTCCTACAGCCACAGGGAACTGGGTTCTGGCCACAACCTGAAGGAGCTTGGAAGCAGATTCTCTCAAGAGCCATTAGAAAGAAACACAACCCTGCCCATATCTTGATTTTAAGTTGGTGAGACTGGAGTCAGACTTCCACTCCACAGAAACAAACTGTAGGATAATAAATTTGTGTTGTTCTAAGTCACTAAGTTCATAGTAATTTGTTACAGCAGCAATAGGAAACAAATACACAGCATTTAGCTTTTACTCAAGGGTAAGTGGAGCTCTTCTCAACACCATCCCTAAATGTTTCACACTCCATCCTTTCCCTGGAACACTGCTTATCTGCAATGGGCTCATGCAAGCTTTAAGATATTTCCAGATGATCAAATAATTGTACTGATTTGATCAAGTCCCAAATACCCCATAGATAAGACAATAAAAATTCATCCTAATGGGATGAGGTGCTGCCCTCAACTGTGCAAGGCCAGGAGATAGTCTATGTAACTCAGAGCATACTAAGGCCCTCTGCACAGGAAATATTGATGTGATATCATGATGCACCATAAAGTATGCTGCTTTTTCCCCCCCCATCTCTGAACTGATTAACCACAAGAGCGTCACCAGGTCAGTGGGTATCAGCTTGCTCTCCTGCTTGGCTGAAATCCTTCACTTCTGTCAGTCCTCTTTCTGGCAGAAGAGTTGCCTGAAAACCTCAGTCTTCACGGCTTCGAGGGAACAGAAAGTGCAGCAGCTAGTACTCTACACTGCGTGGGAAACGAGTGCGTGGATCGTAAGGGAGAGAAATGAGGCAGCTTCCCAGCTCTGATTGAGTGAAGTCTGTAGTGAGGCCTCCTTGCTTTAAGTGAGTTCCCAGAACTTCATCTGAAATGCTAACCCTAAGTACCAAATGGTAGGAACAGCATTAGGAATAGCCCCCACCTCCACAAATTTTATTGGGTGCAAATAATGGGAGGTTGAATTTACTTGAAAAGCTCTTGATTTCTCTCTCTGCATATGCGTTTTCAAAGCTGGTACTTCATTATAGTCGAGTCAGAACAACTTCCAGAGAAATCAATTTCCCTTTTTCTTCTTCTTTCTTTCTTTCTTTCTTTTTTTTTTTTTTAAGATTAGCACAGTCTTGCTGCTTAGATTCCTGCTATGCACCTTACTGTCTTCTCCCAAGGAAGGAAATTTCTTTATCAATCAGGACAGTGATAGCTCAGTAATTGCTTTGCTGAGCTGCAGAGACAGAATACTTCAGTAGCCCGGAGAACGACCCGGTACCCGGCCAGCAGTAAACCCCGCTGCCGCGCTGTCCTCAGAGTGAAGGCCCCCTGTTGACACCGCCACCTCCATTCATGAATGTAAACCAGCAGAGAGAGACGGGGAACCCCCTCTGACGCTGACTGTTCAATGCTGTCCCTTTTGAGGACCACCTAGATGCGTGCCTTCTGAAGTCAGCCGCGCACCCCACACGCTGTTGCGGAGATGCCCAGAGCAGAACCAGAATCACCCGCGTTAACAGACACCCAACTGCTGTCAAGTACTACCTAGGGCTTCGGCTCCACGATTCCAATTAAAATGGATGGACGCCACAGAGTTAAGTGCTCTATGAAATGTCTGCTCAAAGTCTCCTGTTGGGCTAAATTACAAGGAAATTGTAGGGAAAAAAAGGGTGAATGCTGTGTGGCTGAAACCGTTACCTGTGAACCCAATAGTGCCCATGATTTTTTCTGTGCTCTGTGAACACCCACAATTGTTTTCTAGCCTGTAGTTACTGGACCACATCGTGAGCTTGGAGCGGTGCCATGTGGCCCAATCGATGCCCACCTGCCCTGTTTTCCACTAACTCCTGAAATAGTTCACTCAAGGTACATCTGGGGTGGGCTCTTCTTTCTGGAGCGCAGACTCAGAATCAGGATGCAACTCACACTGGAAGCCCCCAGATCCCACCTCCGTCCTGGCACCTCGGCATCCCGTCAAGTCTATGTACCACCATCACCACTGCAGTGAGCATTTCCATAGAACAGAACCATTTGCCAGCCCTGGCCTGATTACAAATGCAACAACAGCAAAAAGAAAACGTCACGGGTCAAAACGCAAATGAAGTTCAAACATGAATTAAAAACAGTGTTTTCTTCGCTTTCTGCTAAACTACAGTGATCAACCAGATCGAGTTAACACAAATCACAAAACCTGAGTTTGAAAACACATAGGATAAATAAATATGCTAGGAAAGTGTGAAATAGAAATGCAGTATTCGCTTCACCAAGCAGACAGCTTCCAGGAAAATGAGCATCGTGGCTAAATAAATAATGAGTAATGCTGAGGCCATCCAGTTCCGTGTATTTTGAGTCCTCTGTCTTCCAAGAAGTAAGAGAACAAAGCTGACCAATAAGGGATTATAGGTAATTGGCTATCTGCCTTTTAAATGTCAGATTGTGGGTTTGCACACTTTCAAGATGTGGCATTATGTTCTGGATTATTAATCGCTATTATGAGAACCACCTTTCCAATTTTCACTCCAATTCATCACCTAATTCTCCATATGCAGTCAGGTAGTCTTTCGATTTATTTACTTACAGGAAATTTTAACAAATCATACTTTAAACACTGATTAAAGCTGGGAATCCATGTGAGTTTTTAAAGCTCACTCATCTAGATGATACATTTTGCTTGAGGTGCGTTTCTTGTTTTCATAATTGCTTTGATCACTCACAGATAACATATTGAGTCCCAGTAACAACCATGAAAAATCTCAAAGTATCGTCAGAGGCAAAGAAGTGCATTTACTCTTGTGTCTTCCCTCTTGCTTCTACGTCTACCCCACCATGCTCCGGGCAATCCCCCAGCCCCTGCCAAATATGGTTTTGTCCTGGGTGTTTACCGGCAGACGGCTGCCATCAGCATTTCTCTAAGCTGAGGGTTCATTGTCCTTGCCCAGCATGGGAGGGTTAAGGCGTTAGAAGAGGGAGACACCGGAAACAGAAGGCAAAAGCCCCTGTTACTCCATTGCTCCAGGCCAGATGCCTGCTGGTAACGACATCCCTCTCTGCTTCAAACGTTTTTGTTTGTTTGTTTTCTTACATTTCTTTTTTGGAAAAACGACTCCTTAAATTTGTGGCCAAAATGCTAATAAAAATAGTCCCTGGATCAAAACAGCTTAAGCCTCATGTCCAAATGAGAAGGAAGTGATTAAAAATTAAAATAAAGTTTCCTTTAATCTCTTAAAATGTACCCATCTCTCCTAATTGCTATTTCATGAATTGAGACGTTTTGATGACTCATTCAGCAGCCTTTTATTTGGGCCAAAGAACATGATAAACGATGACAAATCTACACTCCAGTTAACCTGGCCAGAGATTACTGTATAGCTCTAGCTAAGTGAAACAAACAAAGACAGCCAATCTCTGGCCAAAAACGAATGAAAGCTGCAGAAGGTGTCTCTGGACCACTGTCTTTTCTTCCTGGTTTGGAATGGAAATATCTAGTGTAGAAGTGGTGGGTGACAGGCAGGAGGAGAAACTCTAAGAATACATATATAATTTGTGTGAGAAAAACATACAGAACACTCAGTAAAACTATGATCACTTGTCTTTTAATTTTTTTCTGAAAGGGAGAACAGTATACTTTTAATCTTAAATACTGAAACATCTTTAATTTCTGGAAGAAATTCCTGAGAGACTTTTTAAAAGAAAGCAGAAGCCAGCTTCTTAAAGAGGTGTGCCAATGTGGTCTTTCGAGTTTATGCACTGGTCTTAATCGCAATTTAGGAATAATGTTGGAAAAATCAGTATCAGAACAATTCAAAGAAACTCACATTTTAAAATCAAGTTTGTCTGCCTCCATTATTGCTATGACTGGACTTTTTCTTCTTGGTTGTGGGAAGGGCAAATTCTAAAGATGTCTCTTCAATATCACATGGCATCACGCATATGTGGCATCTCATTTTAAAAAATGACACAAATTAACTTATTTACAAAACAAACAGACTTACAGATATCGAGAACAAACTTACGGTTAGCAAAGGGGAAATGTGGTCAGGGGGTGGATAAATCAGGAGTTTGGGATGAATGTAGACCCACTACTGTATGTAAGATGGATAAACAACAAGGACCTACTGTAGAGCAAGGGAACTCTACTTAATATTCTGTGATAGCCTATATGAGAAATGAATGTGAAAAAGAATGAATACATGTAAACGTAGAACTGAATCACTTTGCTGTACACCTGAAACTAACACAGCATTGTAAATCAACTCTACTCCAATAAAACCAAAAAGCAAAAACCAAAAATCCACTTAAAAAAAAAAAGTCTCTTCAAGATGGCTGCCCCCTGGTGGTTCATTCAAACACTCAAACACTAACCTAGGCACTGCTGTAAAGGGGCTTTGCAGACGGAATGAAGGTTACTAATCAGCTGACCTTAAGACAGGGCAATGATCCTGAGTTTTTAGGATCATTTTTACGAATGAGGATTCCTGGGCTCAGTGTAATCACATGAGCTCTTAAGTACGAAAGAGGGAGAGACAGAGGGTCAGTCCCGGCTGACTGAGGGGCTAGGAGAGGCGGGGAAAGGTTAGGATAGAGGGCCCGACATTGCTGACTCCGCAGGGTGAAGGAAGCGGGCCACCGTCCAGGGCAGGCGGTGGCCTCGGGAAGCTAAGAACACCTCCCAGCCTCCAGCCGGCAAGGGAGTGAGGCTCTCAGTCTACAGCTGCCAGGACCCGAATGTGGCCGCCGACCTAAAAGAGTCAGGACGTAGGTCCTCCCCAGAGCTTCCTGAGAAGAGCCCGCTGGCAGACACCTTGATTTTGGGTTTGTGAGACTTCAAGCAGAGAGACCAGCCAAGCTCCCTGGACTTCTGATGTAAACCACTCTGAGATAGTAAGTTTGTGTTGTTCCAATCCCCTAAATTTGTGGTAATTTGATATGGCAGCGATGGAAAAACCACTTCATTTGCACAGCCACAGAAGAAAACAATATTCCTATCTTTCATAAATGTTCATTTTAACATTTCTGCTAAAGTATTTCAAAACTTTGAGACAAACTTTTTGCATTTTCCAGTGGAGGCATTTTAGAGGTTCTGAACGATGAGATACCGTCGTTAGGATTTTTAGATGACTCTTGCTGCAGGAATGGTAAGCTAAATGCGTCTCTCACCAACTCCAGATAACCTAATGTGACTTTTCTTGGTTTACTACCATCAGATGGCTTGCCCTCAGCATGAGTGCAGGATAATGGCACCGCTGGTGCAAGTTTCCTTTTAGTGCTTTAGGGGTGAAGCGAGTCATGCTTTAAAAAAATCCAAGATTTATAATGCTGCATAGAAAGGTTACACAGCATAGACACTTCGAGCAGCCACAGAGTCTTGTTAAAAACAGCTCACAGGTTGCCCGTGAAGAGTCTGGTTTCACTGTCTCTCCTCGTCACCCTAAATAAGTTCTTCAGTCAGAGGGCGTCTCACCTGTTACGGTACTCGTGCCGTTCTCCTGATGCTGAACAAATGTTAAGGTTTTATTTAAAAACTGTACCCTTAAGCAGCTCAGGGGCCACCCTGAGAATAACTAAAAAACAAAAGACAAGACTTGTACCTTTCACTACGGGGCCCAGGGCACGTGTTTGTAAACGATAATGGTTCCTGGAATTCTGGCACAAGACACACAAAACGGCTTCATGGGGAAAATGTCAAGGCATCAATGCACCATAAAAATAATCTAGAAAATATAATTTGGAAACACAAGGTTTCTCTAACACTCACTTTATTATAATTACTCTTATTACCAATCCTTTTATATGTGCTAATATGGGACAGTTTTCATCTGTTAATCAACTAAGAAAAAAAGTTACAGCAAAGACGGGATAGAATGATTCCATTTTTGTGCAAAAGGGAAGCAGGGAGAGGATCCTTGTATGTTATACAGATTCACCAGCTATCACACCAGTAGACACAGTGATCGAATCCATTATTTCCAATAATCCAATATTCCCCTAAAATTCCCCAAGAAACACAATGTGCTGCTTTAGTTTTAATCACAAGTACTCACCACAGAACTTGTTCTTTACAGAACATGCTAAAAATCAAGTATATAGTTGATTTCAACATCAAAGAAATTGAGAATTGTTTCAGCCGTAAAGGAAAAGTTCTTTCTTTTTTTCTTCCACATGGACACACCTCAAGGACAGTGTGCCCATGTGGAGGGAGGACCGACACCCTCCCATCAGCACTGGCCACTGGCAGTTGGGGAGATGTCGGGCGGGCTTGTGGGTGACAAGCAGTTACACGGCAGCCAGCCACAGCCTTACCCCTGCTCTCCGTCTGCTCTGCATCACAGCGGATGGGCAGAGACGCTTACCTCTAACTTAGTGGTGGTGTCCTTGGTTGGTTTGTTGGGTTTTAATTCTGATTTCCCTCACCATGGAGCCCCTGAATTACACCGGGCATGAACAGAAAAGGAAGAATGAGGGTGACAAGGAGCCTTTACGAAGTATATTTGTGGTCACAGTGATCAACAGAGGTGACTAAAGAAGAAATCTTAAAAGCTGAGAAAAAAAGAGAGAGAAAAATGTAATGGAGAAAAAGAAAAGTAGTGCTAACTGGGACCTGTTCAGAGGGTTTCCTTAAACGTTATTCTGCTGTGCACTGAACACTTTAACTTGCTGGTTAAATATGGCGTCACTCTTGCTCGAATCCTGTGTTACCCGCACATCTACATCCAATCAGCCAGCACGTTAAGTCAGCTCCAATGTCAGAGCATCTCCAGAATCCTCCTCCATGGCTACTGCCAGGTCCATAGCCCTGGCATCTCTTGTCTCTTAATCGGTCTCTCTGCTTCTGCCCTCATTGTGAAACTGAGCAGGACCTTGTAGGACTCCTGGGCACAAAAGTCCGTCTGTGTCCCCTCGTTTCTTGTTTGTAGGAAATAGGCTTCATTCAGCCTCCATGACCTTCCCTGAGTCCCAAAGGGCAGCTTCAAACAGTTGGTTGCTAATTAGGGAAGTGGGGGGATGTGGAGACAAGGGAGCAGCGGTCAAAAGAAACAACAGCGCAGCCTTGGGGCAGGGTGCTGGTTCCCCCTCAAGGGATACACATCACAATATCTTTGAGCTGTTCTGCAGATACTAGAACCCTACCAGGTGGAAGAAGTTAACTGTCTGCTGCTCACAAGCACACACGTCCCTTCTGGTCTGGTTGGAACCAGAAGGTTGATGATGCTGATTCCACTTACCTCCCCACAAACCAATCAGAAGAATGTCCACAAGCTCATCACGCCCTCTGCAAACCATTACGATAAAACTCCTCACTACCCACCCAGGTCAGGACACACAGTTTCGAGGGCGTTAGCCTGCTGTGTCCCCTTTGCCTGGCAAAGCAATAAAGCGATGCTTTTCTACTTCACCCAAAACTCTGTCTCCGAGATTCAATTCGGTACCGGTGTATAGAGGCCAAATTTTGGCTACAGTTCCCCCACCTCCCAGGGAAGCTTCAGTGATTCTTCTAAGATGTACATTGGAGCACGAGTCCACCACCCCAAGACCTTCCATTGTACTCAGAGTCAAACTCAAGGTCCTGCCCATGGCGCACGTCTGGGACACTCTTCCTTCTTTGTCACTGGGCCAACTCCTGCTCATCTTTCTTGTCTTTTTCACAGGAAGGCTTTCCCTGTTCACACCCTGACTGGGTGAAACCCCTTTGTTCTATGCTCATTCATTGTACGCTTTCATGATTCTCACCCCACTTATACTACTTGCTTACTTCCCCCTGGCATCTGGTCATTCCACACTCAGGTCGCAGAGCACCATGCTACCCTGGGAAAGAGCTAGAGGCTGGACAGCTGGCCTGCAAGAAGGGCAGCCATGCAAGCTGGCAAAGTGAAGACAAACTCTGATTAGGGTTAGGAAACCAGACAGATGCCCTCGGCCAGCGTGTCTGCACTCCTGTACTCAGAAGCACAGGCTGGCAGTAGGCAGCCCTCGATGGTCCTGTGTCTCCACCCAGGGCCGATTTTGGTCTGTGACTAAGTATGCATGGCTGCTTGTGATTGATTTCTTTGCTTGTCAAGTGGATGATAACTTTCTAGCATGGGAAGGAGACAGAGGACTAAGTGACAGCAATACTAGTGTACTGTAGCCACAAAAAGGACATAAAATTGGAAACCAGCCTCCAGCCGCCCGCTCCTTCTCCAGCCCCGGTCCATAGAGAGTTCAGAGACAGACCAGGCCACCTTCTTATCTCGTTAAAGGAATCTCAGGCAAGACACTCTGGAGTTGCAGGTAGTGGGGCTTCTTGGGGAGCCAGGGAGAAGGATATGCACAGGAACACGCCATGAACACCTCCACACCCTTCTCTTAGCAGGTCCTGATTTGTGTAATACAATGTTTGTGAAACGTTGGCATTCATTTGTAAAGAATGGAAGTATTTTATGCTCTGAAACTCAGCCTGGGGGAGTAGAAAAGCTTTGGTGTCAAATTTCCACTCTGATATTATCAGCCTGGCCTTGGACAACACATTTAAACTCTCTCACCCTCAGTTTCTCCATCTGTAAAGTGGGCTTATATTTGAGAGGATTAGACCAGGCAGAGTCTGTGAAGCACCTAGGAGCCAGAGGGGACCCAGCGCTTAGCCCTCGACTTTCCCTTGATCATTCCCAGTAGCTCCCAAGACTTCCATTCCAATTGCATGATGGCTGCTGTCCAGAGCCAGCAGCCAGCAGTTAAAGTGAGTTTCCTGTGGGCCAGGCCCTGTGCCAAGCTATTTATGTGCATGGCTGCAGGGCCAGCATAAGGGTGAGGTGAACGAGGCCTTTACTCAGTGCAAAATTTGGGGGGGGTACTCCAAAAATTCACTGATCATCAGAAATAATAGGTAATTTTTAATTGTGATAAAATATAAATAACAAAATTTATCATCTTAACCATTTTTTAGTGTACAGTTCAGTTGTGTTGAGTACCTTTACATTGCTGTACTAAATAATTTTAACACAATATTTTATCATCAAAAGTAATGAAAAAATCCATGATGAACAAAATATCAAAATTTTGTTTTATTTTATTTACTTACTTTTAAGTTTTTTAAATTAAGTAGTCCTTATGGAACAACTATGCCTGTCTGTTACTAACATCAGTTCTCTGGTGCGTATAGGCATTGGAGTTTTAGAACTTTGGTACTAATGAGATCATTCCCTGTTTTTTAATTTTTAAAACATTTTTTAATTAAAAAAAAAAATTCTCTTTTTTGGGCCGTGCCATGCGGCTTGTGGGATCTTAGTTCCCTGACCAGGGATTGAGCCTGGGCCCCCTGCAGTGGAAGCACGGAGTCCTAACGACTGGGCTGCCAGGGAATTCCCTCAAATATCAACATTTTAAATAAAAGAGGGCTCCAACTCCGCACAGCTCAGCCTTCCCCGCCTCCCCCTTGTCCTTGCCCTGCAGCAACACCATCACCGCCGCTCACGGATGGAGACACTGAGGCTTGGAGAGGCCACCTCGGGTGCCCAAGATCACACACAGCTAGTGGGTTTCCGGTCAGATCTGGATTTGGACCTTACAGTTAAGATGGTATCCCATAACAACATCACACCTATCTCAAAGACAGGGCGTCCGAAGCTTCTAGTGCATGGCCTGGGCTGGTCCAGGCTCAGCAGACAGAGCCAGTGCCATCACGGCCCCACCTGCCCCGCTGCCAGCTCCACAATGCCCTCCCCTTACCTCTCGCCTGCCCGCATCCTTCCTCCTCCCTGTGGGCGCGGCTGAATCTCTACGGCACAGGGAACACCGTGTCTCTAACCGCTTACCGCTCCAAGGCCCCCTGTGGCCTACAGAAATAAAGGAACCTCTTCAAAATGACCCTCCCTCCCAGCAATATTAACAACCAGCTCCCAAAAGACCCTTCCCCTCCCAGGGGCCTCTCAGGTCCTTCCCCGCCAACCACACCCCGGCTGGCCCCCCTCAGCCGCTTGGTCAGCCCCAGTGGGCCTCGGGCTCCTCCTGCATACGGACCCCGTGGCCTGGACCCCACCCCTCCTCTGCCAGCTTCCCCTGAAAGCTTTCCTTCCTCCCAGTGCAGGTCTCTGGGCTGCCTTCCTGGAGTCCTGCAGGTGGAACCTGTGATTCCTTCACTCAGAGGTCTTCTAGAAATTCTGCATAAACTTTTTATGTCACTAAGGGCACACATTACGCCCTATAGATCAGGTTCCCTTCTACCCTTCTAGGCCATAAATATCATGTCTTATTCAAGTGTGTTTCTCTGGTACCTAGTAGAGTCCTGGGCACATACTAGAAACTCGGTATCTGTTCGTGTGGAACAAGAGACATCACACACTCTATCTACGCTGTTGATCTAGCACTTGACCAAGGAGGCGATGGTGAGATGGCCGATTCTTTACGAGTGGGGCGGGCTGGCTGCAGTGCTGCGTGCTGATAGGCTGACGCCAAGGCTGACGTCATGGCAGAGCCTTCTAGTCAATATTCGGATTCCGAAAGCCCAGGTTTAAATCCTGGCTCACAGCTTTCTACCACGAGCTCCAAGACAAATTGCTGAACCTTTCTGAGCTGCAGTTTCTTCTTATTTGAAATTGGGGGAATAAAACCCCACACAGTAACCTATCATTTACAAAGCTGTTGTGAGAATTAAGTGATGATTAGTGATATTAGACAGTTTTTGTCCATATTTATTATCTAACTGCACTGATAAACCAACAGTCCAACAACTTCCTTTCAATGAGGTGAAAGAAGAATTCAACATCATAAGAACCAGGGGTAATAAGACCCAACTGCAAGGACAAACTGAACTAAACAGGAGAAAATATATTCTGCCATTTGGTGAAACTGATTGACGTGGTGGTTTCATTTAACAGAAATATCACAAACACCCACACTGGAAAATAAGCAGGTACGTGGCTCTAACCAAGAAATTGATCTCACGGGGAAACTGGTGATCATGCAAGAAACATTCTCTCTGCAACTGGGAAGATTTTATGAGTAGCCAGGAAAGTTAAAAGGTTCCTCGCTTTGGTGAAAATTAGTACAGGACAGTTTTTAGGCAGCCAGCAAAGCAGCAAGAGAAGAGAAGGACTGTTTACCGATTTGATTGATTGATTGATTCATTCATTCATTCAGTTAAGAGCTATTTATAGGGGTCTATCGGGGCCAGAGGCTGTTCTGGGGCAGGGAAATCTATGACGATAAAAGACACGATCCTTATGTAGATAAGAACGTACGTAGCTTGTGGAGCAACTGGCCTGACACACACAAGAACACAGGCAAGGACATCACTCCAAGCTGTCAGAAGGTCTGATCAAGAGCTCAGCATGCTTTGCAAAGGCATTAGGGAGGGGAAGGTGTTGAGGAAAGTCTCTCTGAATAGAAGACATTTAAACTGAGCCCAAAGGTAAAGAAGAGAGAATAAAGTCCTCCAGGTGCTGGGAGTCACGGGTAGAGGTCTTGAGGTAGAAAAGATCTCAGTGTATAGAGCACCAGAAAAGAGGTCAGCATTGCAAACACAGTGAGGGCAGAGGGGCCCAGTGTGGCACTGGAGACTCGGAGTGTCTGGCCAGCTCTGACTGTGTAGCTGCAGTGAGTTGTTCCCAGTCCTCAGAGTTTTACAGTGAAAACTGTAACATTCATGTAGTGCCTTTCCTTTAAGGACTCATGCAGAGTGCTGTAAAGACAAATAGTCTTAATAATCCAACAGTTGGAGAGAAAACTTCTCTGGAATGAACAGACAAAAGAAAAGGCAAACAAGGTGAGACAAAGAGAACAGTCTAGCCCAGAAAATGTAATGGGATGGACATACATAAAATAGGTAGGGAAAAAGTTTGACAGTTCCTAAAAACGTATACCAAGAGGGACCATACGATCCAGCAATTCTGCTCCTAAATGAATGCCCAAAAGAATGAAAATAGGGGCTCAAACAAATGGAAGGACATGTTAATAGCAGCATTAGTCACGGTACCCAAAGGGCAGACACAGCCCAAACGTCCATCGATGGATGAATGGATAAACAGAATGTAGTATATCCATCCAAAGAAATATTCATCCGTCCACTATAAAAAGGGATGAAGTACTCATCCAAGCTACAACATGGATGAACCTTGAAGCCATTATGCTAAGTGAAAGAAGCCAGTCACAAAAGGCTATACATTACATGACTCCATTTAAATGAAATATCCAGAATAGGTAAATCCAAAAAGACAGAACACAGACTGGTGATCACCGGGGCCAGCAGGAGGAAGAATGGGCAGTAACCATTGAACGGGTTCAGAGTTTCTTCTCGGGGTCATGAAGATATTCTGGAACTAGATAGAGGAGGTTGCACTACTTCGGGAACGTACTAAATGCCACTGAATTTTTCACTTCTAAATGGTTCATTTTATGTTAAATGAAAGAAAGATAAGCTGGGGGGAAGGAAATGCTGGGGAAGTAGGGGGTCATGCCCGAGTCAAGATAGAAGGGGCCCCTTGAGGAGAGGGATGCAGTTTTGTGGCTGCGCAGACTGACCCACGGGCCAGGTGAATCTGATCTTTACGTTTCATCGTACTTCTCGACCTTTGGCTTCACTTAAACCAAAGACTTCGGAGCATAAAAAGTTCCTGTATAAAGAAGAGGAATCTCACAGTCCTTGAGAGGTGACAGGTAAGGGCTCCCTTTCTCCAACAGTGTCCCCGTCTCAGTGGTCACGTGGGTGCTTGAGACCCACAGCTTTGCTTTCTGAGCTGTGGTCCCCTGCTGGCCTCAGGGGGCGCTGGGCATGCTCAGGGACGTGAAGGGTGCTCAGACACTTGTCTTCCGAAGGTCTCTGTCTAAGCTTGCGGGGGATCCTGGCTGGGTGCTTGAGAGGAAACAGGAGGATAATCTGTCTCGATCATCTCCCCTCAAATAGAAACGAGCCCTGGAAAATCATAATAAACCCCAGCATCAGTTCCTTTGTGAGTCTATTGCTAGGGGTTCTGGCTGCTGACACTTGGCTCCTTCTGATTTGGGAAGCACCAGCCTCTTAATCTATTTCAGCTGCTTAAAAGTGACAGGGGTCAAGGACAAATGACATTTAATCAGGTTTGCTAGTCAGGATGGCAGTGCTGCCTGCAGAGGAGAAATAAGTAGTTCCTTTATGTTCGAGGAAGAAACTTATCAGCACTCCCTTCATACATGCTAAGGAAAAATAGCCTTTCAGGTCCTGTTAAGATTCTAAGACCTGAAACCAGTTTCCTCCAAAACATGGGAGGGAGGACCCACTCTGTGCAAGAGACCACAAGCCACACTTCCTGGCAGGTTTTACAAGGACACGGTGCTTTTTCTTCCCTGAAATAATTATTTTTTTGCAGTAAGCTTCACTGGCTGTAACCACTTGACCCAAACTTGTGCAAAATAGAGAGCTCTTAGAGCAGTGAGTGCCAAGTGCAATGAGGATGCTTTTATTTGGCAGGGCCCCTGTTTGTTTATATAAATTAGCCTGCAATTACCAATAACACTGTTGGTCCCAAACAAGGTCAGGCCAAATGTAATGCCGGGAAGAACTATGGTCTGGACACAGAAGTCCAGAGAGGGCTATCATGGAGAATTATGGGAGATGATTAATTAGCTGGCCTCTTCCTGGGTATCACAGTTCTCTCATAACATCTTTGTGCTAACGCAGCTCCTTTCTGGTAATAAGTTACCTTAAGAGAAATGTAATTAGTTGTTGGAATTCATTAGCCCCAGTCAGTGCATCCACAGCACGGCGTCTCCTTGCTACTGGAGTGCCTGTTAATGGGGAAAAATGATGTGTTTGTCTCTCTATGGGACAATAGCAAAGGACGTAGACTTAGTCTGAAGTCCTGGCATGTTTGTCCTTTTACTCAGCAGACTGAAAAACTGAAAGTGAATTTATGATACAGACTGAGAAAAGCACAGGGTCCTGAAAATCTGGTGTGAAGGTTGTCACGTTTTTCCTAACTATTGCTTCTTTTGCTTACACCTTTGGAGGCAAGAAAATGTAGGCCAAGCATGAAATCTGGACAGGGCTCCCCTCTCTTTGACTTTTCTCTGCTTAAGAAGAACACTTTAGTTGGTACTTCCAGAAGCTTCTGCCAGCTCAGAATGAGAACTTTCTAATAAGCACTAAAGAATGATTTTTACCTTCAGTAGCTTCCTCAGTGCTTGGGGAACTTTCTATGAGATGCTGAGGATCGCGTAGCAGAGAGGCAACATGGAGGTCCACGATGCAGGCACCCCAGTGGGAAGTCTCTCGTCTGCCCACCTGCACCTCTGCTTCTTATGATCCTCATGCAGCCATAGCTCTCTGAGTACAAAGACCCCATTTCTCATCCCTCCCTATCGCTGCTTCCAAGGGTGATGGAGAGGAACCCAGGGAACCAGACATCCCAGTCCACCTCCCCTGCAGCTGTATGTCAAATGCCCTATGGACACCTGCACAGGGACACAAGGAAATCACTAACCCAGGAAAGGGGGCCTGTGAGAACAGGAGGGCAACTGGAAAATTTTCTACTCTTTTTTTCAAATATTCTTGGTCACCTAAGGAAGAAATTAAATTTATTTCAAATAGACTCAAGGAAGCGAATAAGGAGAGCGGCAGAATTAAGAGACAGGCTGGGTGGGGCAGAGCTGCACATCCAGCTCTTTACTCTGAATCCATAAGACGGTGGCTAGGAGGGTGCTCTCTGCGCTGGTGCTCCTGGACAATGTTATTCGTGGCTCTCATTGACTATGTTTCTCTTTCCTCCAAGAGCAATCATAACTGCAAGTTGGAGATCTTCATCAATGTTACTGAACATGGGCTAGCCTCTGTGTGTGCTCTGATGTTCTTCTGTGAATTGTACCATCTCCTTGGTTGTTTTGTCCCAACTCTGGTAAATATTGGCTCTATTTCAAAATAAATGTCACTTTGAAAAGGGAAAGGAGAAATGGTATGACAGCAGATGGACTGAAGTATTGGAGAAGCTTAGTATGTAAGCGATAAGTAAAACTGTTTGGTGAGCTCTTTCTTCTTCAATTTACAGTTAATAGACTTGTTTCTTAGCTTTTCCTGCAGGGAAGCTACATCTGAAGCAATGTAATATAATTTTGGAGGCAGAAGGGGGAAAATTATATTTTTAATATCAAGAAGTTATGAAAGATTTTAAGAAGGAACCAGCACTTACAATTTGCTTTTTATTTATCAGGGAGCTAATGCTTTATAACCCAATGGTTTACAGGAATAAATATTAAACATCAGTGTCTACCAATTGGGAATTAACTAAACTTTCTCATTTAACCTTTTTTAAAAGGAAGTAATTTGTTCATACTAGTGGAAGATTTGAATATTCATACTCTGATAGGAAGAATGACTACTCATACCCCGTGTCCTCAAGTCCATTCTCTACGTCTGTGTCTTTATTCCTGTCCTGCCCCTAGGTTCTTCAGAACCATTTTTTTTTCAGATTCCATATATATGTGTTAGCATATGGTATTTGTTTTTCTCTTTCTGACTTACTTCACTCTGTATGACAGTCTCTAGGTCCATCCATCTCACTACAAATAACTCAATTTCGTTTCTTTCTATGGCTGAGTAATATTCCATTGTATATATGTGCCACATCTTCTTTGTCCATTCATCTGTTGATGGACACTTAGGTTGCTTCCATGTCCTGGCTATTGGAAATAGAGCTGCAATGAACATTGTGGTACATGACTCTTTTTGAATTACGGTTTTCTCAGGGTATATGCCCAGTAGTGGGATTGCTGGGTCATACGGTTGTTCTATTTTTAGTTTTTTAAGGAACCTCCATACTGTTCTCCATAGTGGCTGTATCAATTTATATTCCCACCAACAGTGGAAGAGGGTTCCCTTTTCTCCACACCCTCTCCAGCATTTATTGTTTGTAGACTTTGAAAAGATAAAATTTAATATTTGCTTGTCCTTTTAAAAGAAGCCCATATTTGCAAGAAAATTATAGGATAAATAATCAAAAACAAGTTTTAGCTAGATCCTGCAAATTTTCATAATTAAGTAGATCAGATTTTGCAGAAATAAGTGATGGAAACTTTCAGAAGGAATAGCATGATGGGGTATTTTATATTAATCATTTATATTAAGGTGAAATTGTTAAACTCTCACTTTCTCTAGCTTAGGGAAATAAAATAATGTTTTGGGAGAAATGATCTCTATTACTATTTCATGGAACATAAATGCCAGGAAGAACTCGGTGAAATTATAGGTAGTCTTCTTGGGACACAGAAAGGTCTTCTGAAAGAACTGAAAAATAAAGATTTTTTTTCCAGACTTTTCCTAATAGAAAAGATAAGAGAAATGCAAAATCCTGAAGAGACAGAAAGCTTCAGGGCTACAAGATGTAACAAAAAACCAATTAAAGGCAAAAAGCTTTTTATATGTAAAGAAAGAATATCAGTCAGAGGGAGCTTGTTTAGCCATGAAAATATTGAAAAAAATATGGCTTTCTGAGGCATTATTTAGGAAAAACACACTCCAATTTGTCCAGTCTTGCGGCAGCCTAATGGGACTTAAAGGCATTAGGTTGTTTCAGTGACATTGCCCACTGTTTTTGATGGCCAACTCCACAGACTGTGTCTCGCGTTTGTTCTTCATTGTAGCCTCATGCCTACCAGATGGCTTAACACATAGTAAAAAGAATAGATGTTGAGAGAATAAAACTTGCAGTTAACTCCTCTTGTTTGGATTCCATACCACCAAGTGACTTTCTGATGAAAGTGTGGCTTTTTAGTGGCTAGCCTAGAGCGAATGAGAACGCTGGTAAAAGATTAGGCTGATGGAACATCCATGAACATGCACCCGCTCAGATCTCTAACTACAGTAGCATCACTGATCGATGTCAAGTGCCCAACTGCTGTGCCCTGAAATCTGTCAGTGTTTGCCTTCCTGCAGAGGCCTCACCTCCCACAGAGGCTCCCAGCCAGCAACTGAGTTCGGTGGCAGCGAAAAGGCAAGCCTGTTCCTGGGAAATGGGGGACTCCTTTGAAGGATGACTTGGGCTGGAGAAGTCTCCAGTGTTCTTGCTGAACTCCCCTGGAGTCGAAGACATTTCAATCCTTCCTTCCTCCCTCCCTCCCTCCCTTCCTGCCTGCCTTCCCTTGGGGTCAGACCTGCATCATATGGTTTTATGGCTCTCAGCTCCTCTGGTTCCCACCCATCTTTCCTCTCGGGGGTTTCCCTTAATTAAATATTGTGCATGGATCTAATTCCATCTCAGTGAATGCTTCTCATAGGATCCCAAGTGAGTCAGCAACCTCTCCTCTGTGTAAATAGACACATGTGTTCTTAAGCTGCCTTTCATCTCTGGCTTATGGAATATGGTGAAGGGAGAGGAACCCAGCTGTGGTATCCTGAGACCTGGGACTTACATCACCTTTCAGTCTCTCACTAGTTGTATGACTTGGGACAAGTTACTCTTGCCCTTAAGGATATCAGCTTCTCGAATTGTAAAATGGGATAGGAACTCCTACCTTACTAGATTATTGGGACAATTGCATTAAACAGCATGCATATTAAAGAAGCACAGCATTATGATTAGTTTTTAGTTGGTGCTAAGCCAAGAGCTAATTTTCTCCTGATGGTCTTGCAGCTTGAAGGTCAAGTTTCTTACCAGGTAAGGCCAAAGGCCAGGCTCTAGAGCCTGTGGTATTCAAGGGTGATGCCTTCCTTGAGGATACCTCCTTCAGGGGTGCCTTTTTTGGGGATTCCAACTTGGGGTCAGCTAGCAAATATCCTGATCATGCTTTACTTCTTCTTTTTTTTTTTTTAAACATTTCATCAATGACATCTAGGCCAAACCACTCCTTTATAGCCATGGAATTTGACACCAAGATAATGTAGCCTAGTCTCGCTCAGGACAATTGGCAAGGCGTATTAAAGTTAAAGCTCAAATGCAGATCTCCTAATTTCAAATCAAAGGTCATATAACATTCAATAACTAGAATTTAAGATGAATAGATTTTCTAAGATCCCTCTTTGATTGTTAAATTAACTTATTGATTTCATCAAAGTACAAAAGTTTACTATGTCAATAGTTCAGTACATAAACCCCAATTAAAAACAAATTCATTAATTGGCTTTTTATAATTCTTATGTTGCTATATCATTTCTTGAAGTTCCATTAGTGACCACCTCTCCTTGAAGGTAAGAAAAGGAAAGTGTCAGCCTGTCGCATATTTTTACGATTACTTCCACTTGGAAATAGAGACAGAAAGTTAACATTAGCTTTTTCTTTTCTTTTTTTTTTTTTTTTTTTGGCTAGGGAATAAGCATGATTTGGGCTTTGTTATACAATGAATTAAAATAGGCTTCATACTTGTCAACATGACCTTGCTAGAAGAATGTTTTAATTTATTACAAATTGTTTCCGAAAGTAAGAACAAACAGTGAAAGCCAACTATTGGAGTATTATTATGGGCTGAATTATGTCCCTCCCAAGCTCAGATGTTAGGTCCTAACCCCCTGTACCTCAGAATGTTACTGTATTTAAAAATTGTCTTCCAAGAGGTAATTAAGATAACATGAGGTCTTTAGCCTGGGCCCTAATCCAATATGGTGTCCTTAGAGGAAAAGGAGATCAGGACACAGACGCACAGAGGGGAGACCAAGTGAGGACATGGCCAGTAGGCGGCCACCTGCAAGCTGAGGACAGAGGCCTCTGAGAATCAGCCGTGCCAACATCCTAATCTTAGACTTCTAAGCTCTAGAACCGTGAGACAATAAATTTCTGCGGTGTCAGCCGCCCCATCTGTGGTGCCTTGTTATGACAGTCCAAGCAAAGTGATAAGGGTACAAACGGCCGCCTCCTTCTGATTAGGTAAAGAGGAAGTGCGTTAGAGGCATTGGGGAGCACCATGGAAACTGGAGCCCCGTCACTGATGGAGCTGCAGAGATGGGCAAAGCAACCATCCTCTCTGATGGACTCCTAAGACCCCCTACTCATTCTGCCTCCCTGAATTCTGTTCCCTTCCTTCAAAGAGGACCTTTATTATTGAGCCATGACTCAAGAGAACCACCCACTTTGCCTCCATAATAGATACACTGATGAGGAAGTGGAGAACTGCTCAGGTGGGGAGCACCCTCTGCTTTAGGAGCAGGTGTGGGAAGATGGAGTGGGGGGGGTGAGTGATGTCGTGTCTGGGCGTAGCATCCACGTAGACTAGGTCCTCCCCTTTTCAGGGCCCGGGTAAGAATACTCAATTCAGCGGCAACACAAGATTGGGATAAATCCAGAGCTCATTCTACAAGGCTTAAAAATACTTTAAAAAACAGATTCTTTTTATTAGATGCATAATATTGGCAACCAACTGAACTTACATAAAAATAATAATAATTCTTCTTTCCTGCGTCTAACACAAGAGTAGACCAGATAAAATAAATTTCCTAGGAGCTTTCTAGGGAGAGTGTGATTATCACTAGTATGACTTTGTGATGGGGTTTTCTCAAGGTCACTCTAGGATTAGTGGCACCATGGGACCAAGCGCTCATCCATTATATAGGTTAAAATGACTAATTGAGGGTCTGAGTTTAATTATACTCATAAGCAAAGGCACAGTGCAGCCCTTTTGACGGCCTTAATAACATTCTCTGTACACGAAGAGAGATGGAAAAAATTAGGGCTGTATATTGTTGTCCTTCCAGACAAGATGCTGAAGTGGGAACAGAATAATCAAAATAAAGAAATGACGGGGCGGCAGCAGGAAATGAGCTGTGGATGTTAGTTAGCAATGCCAGCCTTATGTTAATTATTTCCGCTGGAGATAAAGTCCTACGTGCTCACGATGAAATGTAACACAGCCAGACAGTAATGCCTATCCAATCCGAATTGCCGTTTTGAGCTGGCAGATTTTTAAAAAGTGAAAAAGGATACTCAGCAAGGCTTTACCCACAGTTCATGCTGAAATGATAATAATGGCCAGGAAGGGATCTTTGGGATATTGATTTATGATATTTTATCATTTAAAAAACTATTTATTTATATTTGGCTGCGTTGGGTCTTCGTTGCTGTGTGCGGGCTTTCTCTAGTTGCAGTGAGCAGGGGCTACTCTTCATTGTGGTGCGCGGGCTTCTCATTGCCATGGCTTCTCTTGTTGCGGAGCACGGGAGCTAGGTGTGCAGGCTTCAGTAGTTGTGGCTCGTGGTCTCTAGAGCGCAGGCTCAGTAGTTGTGGCGCACGGGCTTAGTGGCTCTGCAGCATGTGGGATCTTCCCGGACCAGGGATCGAACACGTGTCCCCTGCACTGGCAGGCGGATTCTTAACCACTGCGCCACCAGGGAAGTCTCTGATTTGTGATATTTTAAATGGAAAAACACAGTCACGTTTCACACTAAATCCAGAGAGCATTCATTCTGTACACAGCTGCTGGAGCCGACTTCCTTAAATGAGACTTAAGTCATGTCACGTGCTCTGCATGAGACCCGAGAATGACTGCTGGCTGTCCATGGTACCCAAGAAGTTCACAGCCAACAAGTCCTCCTAGCTTTCAGAAGCAAGTTCAAAGTCAGGAGGGAAAGGGAGGCTGGCTCATAAATGGGCAGAAAACATAAGCCTTGGATCCACACGTGGGGAGATGATTCTTTCACAGCCACCCATCAAAGAGGTTGGATTTGAACTTCTTTGGCGGAGGCAGCGTCACCTGGGCTTGCAGAGCCAATCCTGCGGCAGGGGGTGAGCTGCCTTGAACGTGAGCTATGGAGGGGAATGGCCTTGGCTTAGGGAAAAACGGCTTTTTATCTGGGTCTGTTTGTATCTGTTCAGGGTGTGGGCACTGTTTGGGGGCAGGCAGCTTCTCTGAGTTATTCACCCCTTTATTTTCCTGTGCTGTGTCCTCCGGTGGCTGCTCTGCTTGGCAGACTCCACTGGGTTCCTTACTAGGGTGACCTTATCAGGCTCCTGGAGCTGCCTGAACAAAGTGCCACGGTCTGGTGGCTTAAACGACAGAATGTTATTCTTGCATAATTCTGGAGATTAGAAGTCCCAAATCAAGGTGTCAGCAGGGCTGTGATCTCTCTGAAGGCTCTGGAGAAGAACCCTTTGCCTCCTCCAAGCTTCCCGTGGCTGCTGGCAGCCCTTATTCCTTGGCTTACAGCTGCATCACTCCAGTCTCTGCCTCTGTCTTCACACGGATTTCCTCTCTGTGTGTCTCTGTGTGTATGTCCTCTTCTTATAAAGATACCATGCTTTAGGAATTCGCTGGTGGCACAGTGGTTAAGAATCTGCCTGCCAATGTAGGGGACATGGGTTCGAGCCTTGGTCTGGGAAGACCCCACATGCTGCGGAGCAACTAAGCCCGTGCACCACACTACTGAGCCTGCGCTCTAGAGCCCATGAGCCACAACTACTGAGCTCACGAGCCACAACTACTGAGCCTGCTCTCTGGAGCCAGCGAGCCACAACTACTGAGCTTGTGTGCCTAGAGCCCGTGCTCTGCAACAAGAGAAGCCACCGCAACGAGAAGCCCATGCACCACAACGAAGAGTAGCCCCCGCTCGCCACAACTAGAGAAAGCCCGCATGCAGCAACCAAGACCCAATGCAGCCAGAAATAAATAAATAATTAAATATATTTATTTTAAAAATAAATAAATAAAGATAACACACTTTAGATTTAGGGCCTACCCTAATTCTGTGTGACCTCATTTTTAAAAAAAAAATTTATTGTATAGTTGACTTACAATGTTGTGTTAATTTCTGCTGTATAGCTAAGTGATTCAATTGTACACATATACATTCTTTTTCATATTCTTTTCCATTATGGTTTATCACAATCTATTGAATATAGTTTCCTGTGCTCTGCAGTAGGACCCTGTTGTTTATCCATGCTATATACAATAGTTTGCACCTGCTAATCCCAAACTCCCAATCCATCCCTCTCCCACACCCCCTCCCCCTTGGCAACCACAAGTTTGTTCTCTACGTCTGTGAGTCTGTTTCTCTTTCGTAGATATGTTCATTTGTGTCATATTTTAGATTGCACATATGAGTTATATCATATGGTATTTGCAGTATGACCTTACCTTAATTTAACTAATTATATCTGCAAAGATCCTATTTCCAAACAGGGTCACATTCTGAGGTTCCTGGTTGACACAGATTTTGGGGGACACTTATCCAATCTACTGCAGTGACCTCAGCCAAAATGAGCTTGTCCATAGGCTGAGTCAGTATGACCTTCACTAGTGAGCCTTCAGTGTGCGGTTGGTCAACACACATTTTGGCTGAAGGTGATAATTATTCCAGCCAAAGGTTACTGGAAGGTATTTGATTACACACTGTGCAGTGAAACAATCACAGGTACACAACTGAATCAATTTCAAGGCCTAAATCACCTGATTAAGGCCATAGAAAAGTGGTTTCCCTGGAAGCATCCTTAAGCATAAAAAAGAAAAAACTAGCACAATAACTTCATGCATAATTAAGTCCTAGGCTGATCTAACATTTTCCCAAATTTATTTTAGGACATATTTGTAATTTTTTATTAAAAATTAAAGCTTTAATTGAGCAGAATTGGAACAAAAGACAAAATTAGAAAAGGGGGACAAATGAGGCGTGTGTACTGGGGACAGGGTGGGAGAGGGTGGGGCTGGGAGGAAGTGTGCAGAGATGAGGCCCACCCCCTGCCCAGCACCCCCAGCTCCAACTGCCACCAGCCCCACATGCCACCACCTCCCAGAATCCCATAATCTAGCTGTGATCATTCCTACCAACTTGTTCCTCCAATAAAATTTAAGAGATCTGCTTTTCCATTTCTATCCTTTTTTCTCAGTGATGGAGAGATGTTTCAGGAACAAACAGGTCAGCTTTTGAAAAATTTCATTTCCTACCCCCAAAATGAATTTTAAATGGAAAAGGACTAAGGGCTTTACCTTTTCATTTTATATTTTATATGTGCTTAAATTTTTGCTATGTCAACGTGATATGCCATCTTCCTATGAAGATTCACCATGCCTTTTTAGAAAAGGCAAAGCCCATAAAAGGAAACGAAATTGAGTTATTTGTAGTGAGGTGGATGGACCTAGAGTCTGTCATTCAGAGGAGAAAAACAAATACCGTATGCTAACACATATATATGGAATATTTTAAAAATTGGTCCTGAAAAACCTAGGGGCAGGACAGGAATAAAGATGCAGACATAGAGAATGGGCTTGAGGACACGGGGAGGGGTAAGGGTAAGCTGGGACGGAGTGAGAGAGTGGCATGGACACATATATACACTACCAAATGTAAAATAGATAGCTAGTGGGAAGCAGCCACATAGCACAGGGAGATCAGCTCAGTGTTTTGTGTCCACCTAGAGGAGTGGGATAGGGAGGGTGGGAGGGAGAAGCAAGAGGAAAGAGACATGGGGATATATGTATATATATAGCTGATTCACTTTGTTATAAAGCAGAAACTAACACACCATTGTGAAGCAATTACACTCCAATAAAGATGTTAAAAAAAAAAAGAAAAAAGAAAAGAAAAGGCAAAGCCAAGAGGCTCTTCTCTTTAGAATGTTCCCAGTTAGTATGTCCTGTGCTTGAGGCTGGTGGGGTGGGCACCACCATCAATATTGGTACAACACGTACTGCCAAAGAGAAGGCTCGAGAAACTGGACAGTCTTTTAAGATATTTTAATTTGTCTAAAGATTGGACAATGTTAGTGTTCTAGATTTTAGCTTACTAAGGCATAGACCTTTTTTTCCAACTTAAATTTCACTCTGATAAGCTTTTGAATATTTAAGAGTGGTACAATTTGCATTTATAATCGTTTTCTTTCTTTCTGAAAAATAAAAAGGTGTACTCCTTCAGAATAGTAATTGCTTACATTCCTAACCTCTGCTGCCTGCCCTGAAATGACATAAACAAGTTTGTATCCTGCTAGGAACAAAAATTGAGAATAATGTTCTCTGATAATGGTCTGATCAATTTACTTTTACCTACCATATGCTCCTACTGGAGTTATAAGCTACACTAGGCTAGGAAATACTATCCTTGGAAAGAGTTTTATTTTCTTTTACATTTCATTTTCTTTATATATTCTTGAAACTGTAGCTATAGAAACAAGCCAAAAATATTAACTCATTTTATGTCATCAGTAAAAGGATGGAGGAATCTAAGGACTGGAAAAATAAAGTCAACTCTACTATCTAGAACATGCCTTAAAATTTAGTCTTAAAAAAAAAGACACTCATCGTTCTAATTGTCAAAATTAAGATTTAAGATAGAGGTGGAGAGAAGGGACTTAGGTGGGGCTTTGTGACTAACTCTGTCTGGGTTCCCTGCCATCCATACTTTGGGTCTTAGAGGAGGAGAGGGAAAGTAAGAAATAAGGGGGAGGGAGAAGACAGATGACAATTAAAGGCAAAAGGGATGTTAGCTAAGCGGATGTCACTTGGTAAATGTTGAGAAGCAAATTAAAAGAACCAGCACAAAGAAGAGTGCTGTCCATTCATTGGTCATGTGTTTGTTTGTGTTGCTCTAGCACAGATCTGCAATCTCAACTCACATATAACATTATATTTCCCCTCAGTGTGGTATAGTGGGGATGGTCTGGATCAGGAGTCAGGATGTGGGTGAAAATACTGGCTTCACGACTTACTACATATGAGCTTTTGAACTTATAATAAATACGAGAATGAATGATGTATTCAAAGAAGAACTTCCTGGTCCTTGCAAGTCAGGAATTTTATGAATAAAAATACTCCTTTTAATTTTACATAAAAATTGTGTCTCTATACACAGTGTGTAAAATGATTTAATGAATATCTACTATGTTTCCAGGTCATGTTGCAATGACTGAATGAACAAACTGTCCCCCCCCATACACTCACACAAAACACAGACACACAGACACACACACACACACAGCTCCCATCTTCAATTTCTCTGCATTTCTTGAGAAAGGAGACTTCCTATTCCAACTCAATATCAGGGATAACATCACCTGAGGACAGATACTGAATCCAACTTAACTGACATCTCACATATTAAATATATTAAATAGTGACCTCATGCTATCTTGCTGCTTGTACTGTTTTTATACAAAGTATTATTTGACAATGAATGGTAATGAGAAAAATACAATCTCAAAACAAATTTACAAAATGTATGATTATGTCAAGGACTAAATTATATTTAACTCCCAACAAAGGCTTTGGAGACTTTCTATAACTGAAGTATATAAAAGGAAATAATTTAAAAGAATTTTAGACAACAGAATGGTCCTTGACAATAATGCCTTAGTTTTCAAGATGGTTGCCTAATAAAGAAGATCTAAAAAGATAGAGAAGTTCAGTAGTAAGAATTATTTTGTACACAGTTTATTTTCTTACAGTTACTAATTTTCTTTGCCTTGATCCAGTGGAATACCCATAAATCACACCAAGGGAACTGAATTGTTTGCCGGTTGTGACAACTCACTTGGTTTATACCAAAGTAGTCACATTTCGCTTCCAGAGTTTTTTAAGAATTCCTTAAACACACACACACAAACACACACATGGCACACCTTTGTAGAACAAATGCAAGTTATTGTTTTCTTTTACCAGATAAACAAGGTCCTAAATCATGTGCTTATGTTTTAGCCTGATTTCATGGAATATGATAGTGATGGTTATGACACATTGGAAAAGACTTATAACACTCAACTGAGGCATTTTTACACAATTTAGGTAACCTACAAGAGTAAAAAGAGTGTTCAGTTGGGGAATTAAGGATAAAGGAGCAGCAGCTACTCAGGGAAGGTTTTTTTGTGGCAATGGGAGAAGTACAAGAGAGCAAATCCAACTCCAAGAAAATATTGAAGCCTCTCCTGTGTTGTGTTTGCAAGTCCCCAAATAGAGGCAATTTTTGGACTCAGAGCCCACTGCCTGAAATCCTGGCTGAGTCCCTAGAAGAAAAAAGACCCTGTAACATATCTATGTGGCTGACAGGACCTTGGTGCTCAGGCCTCCTGTCAAGCCTGAGCCTCTGAGGTAGGATAGCCAAGTTCAGGACATTGGACCACCAGAGACCTCCTGGCACCATGAAATATCAGTCGGTGAGAGCTCTCCCAGAGATCTCCATCTCAACACTAAGACCCAGCCCCACTCAACGGCCAGCAAGCCCCAGTGCTGGAAGCCCCATGCCAAACAATTAGAAAGATAGGAACACAACACCACCCATTAGCAGAAAGGCTGTCTAAAATCATAGTAAGTTCACAGACACCTCAAAATACACCACAAGACGCAGCCCTGCCCACCAGAAAGACAAGATCCAGCCCCACCCAGCAGAACACAGGCTCCGGTCCCCTTCACCAGGAAGCCTGCACAAGCCACTGAACAAACCTCACCCACTGAAGGCAGACACCAAAAACAATGGGAACTATGAACCTGCAGCCTGCGAAAAGGAGATCCCCAAAAAGTAAGGTAAACTAAATGAGAAGACAGAGAAATATGCAGCACATGAAGAAGCAAGGTAAAAATCCAAGAGACCAAACAAAGGAAGAGGAAATAAGCAGTCTACCTGAAAAAGAATTCAGAGTAATGATAGTAAGATGATCCAAAATCTTGGAAATAGAATGGAGAAAACACAGAAAACGTTTAACAAGGACCTTGAAGAGCTAAAGAGCAAACAAACAATAATGAAAAACAGTAAATGAAATTAAAAATTCTCTAGAAGGAATCAATAGCAGAGTAACTGAGAGAGAAGAACGGATAAGTGACCTGGAAGATAAAATAGTGGAAATAACTACTGCAGAGCAGAATAAAGAAAAAAGAATGAAAAGAATTGAAGACAGTCTCAGAGACTTCTGGGACAACATTAAATGCACCAACATTCAAATTATAGGGGTCCCAGAAGAAGAAGAGAAAAAGAAAGGGTCTGAGAAAATATTTGAAGAGATTACAGTTGAAAACTTCCCTAACATGGGAAAGGAAATAGTTAATCAAGTCCAGGAAGCACAGAGAGTCCAAAACAGGATAAATCCAAGGAGAAACACACTAAGACACATATTAATCAAATGATCAAAGTTAAATACAAAGAAAAAATATTAAAAGCAGCAAGGGAAAAGCAACCAATAACATAGAAGGGAATCCTCATAAGGTTAACAGCTGATCTTTCAGCAGAAACTCTACAAGCCAGAAGGGAGTGGCAGGACATATATAAAGTGATGAAAGGGAAAAACCTACAACCAAGATTACTCTACCCAGAAAGGATATCATTCAGATTCAACAGAGAAATTAAAAGCTTTACAGACAAGCAAAAGTTAAGAGAATTCCACACCCCCAAACCAGCTTTAAAACAAATGCTAAAGGAACTTCTCTAGGCAGGAAACACAAGAGAAGGAAAAGACCTACAAAAACAAACCCAAAAGAATTAAGAAAAAGATAATAGGAACATATATATTGATAATTACGTTAAATGTAAATGGATTAAACGCTCCAACCAAAAGACACAGACTAGCTGAATGGATAAAAAAACAAGACCCGTATATATGCTGTCTACAATAGACCCACTTCAGACCTAGGGACACATACAGACTGAAAGTGAGGGGATGGAAAAAGATATCCCATGCAAATGGAAATCAAAAGAAAGCTGGAGTAGCAATTTTCATATCAGACAAAATAGACTTTAAAATAAAGACTATTACAAGAGACAAAGAAGGACACTACATAATGATCAAAGGGCTGATCCAAGAAGAAGATATAACAATTATAAATATTTATGCACCCAACATAGGAGCACCTCAATACATATGGCAAATGCTAACAGCCATAAAAGGGGAAATCGACAGTAACACAACCATAGTAGGGGACTTTAACACCCCACTGTCACCAATGGACAGATCATCCAAAATGAAAATGAATAAGGAAACACAAGCTTTAAATGATACATTAAACAAGATGGACTTGGTTGATATTTATAGATATTCCATCCAAAAACAACAGAATACACATTCTTCTCAAGTGCTCATGGAACATTCTCCAGGATAGATCATATCTTGGGTCACAAATCAAGCCTTGGTAAATTTAAGAAAATTGAAATCATATCAAGTATCTTTCCCGACCACATGCCATGAGACTAGATCTCAGTTACAGGAAAAAAATCTGTGAAAAAAACAAACACATGGAGGCTAAACAATACACTACTTAATAACGAAGTGAGCACTGAAAAAATCAAAGAGGAAATCAAAAAATACCTAGAAACAAATGACAATGAAAACATGACGACCCAAGACCTATGGGACGCAGCAAAAGCAGTTCTAAGAGGGAAGTTTATAGCAATACATTCCTACCGCAAGAAACAAGAAACTTCTCAAATAAACAACTCAGCCTTACACCTAAAGCAATTAGAGAAAGAAGAATAATAAAAGCCCAAACTTAGCAGAAGGAAAAAATCATAAAGACCAGATCAGAAATAAGTGAAAAAGAAATGAATGAAACAATAACAAAGATCAATAAAATAAAAGCTGGTTCTTTGAGAAGATAAACAAAATTGATAAACCATTCGCCAGACTCATCAAGAAAAAAAGGGAGAAGACTCAGATCAACAGAATTAGAAATGAAAAAGGAGAAGTAACAACTGACACTGCAGAAATACAAAGGATCATGAAAGATTACTACAAGCGACTACATGCCAACAAAATGGACAACCTGGAAGAAATGGACACATTCTTAGAAAAGCGCAACCTTCTGAGACTGAACCAGAAGAAATAGAAAATATAAACAGAACAATCATAAGCAATAAAACTGAAACTGTGATTAAAAACCTTCCAACAAACAAAAGCCCAGGACCAGATGGCTTCACAGGCAAATGCTAGCAAACATTTAGAGAAGACCTAACACCTATCTTTCTCTAATGCTTCCCAAATATAGCAGAGGGAGGAACATTCCCAAACTCATTCTACGAGGCCACCTTCACCCTGTTACCAAAACCAGACAAAGATGTTACAAAAAAAGAAAACTACAGGCCAATATCACTGATGAACATCGATGCAAAAATCTGCAACAGAATACTAGCAAACAGAATCCAGCAGCACATTAAAAGGATCATACACCATGATCAAGTGGGGTTTGCCCCAGGAATGCAAGGATTCCTCAACATACGCAAATCAATCAATGTGATACAGCATATTAACAAAACTGAAGGAGAAAAACCATATGATCGTCTCAATAGATGCAGAAAAAGCTTTCCACAAAATTCTACACCCATTTATGATAAAAACCCTCCAGAAAGTAGGCATAGAGGGAACCAACCTCAACATAACAAAGGCCATATATGACAAACGCACAGCCAACATCGTTCTTAATGGTGAAACTGAAACCATTTCCTCTAAGATCAGGAATAAGACAAGGTTGACCACTCTCACTGCTATTATTCAACATAGTTTTGGAAGTTTTAGCCACAGCTATCAGAGAAGAAAAAGAAATGAAAGGAATACAAAACAGAAAAGAAGAAGTAAAACTGTCACTGTTTGCAGATGACACGCTACTATACATAGAGAATCCTAAAGATGCTATCAGAAAACTACTAGGACTAATCAATGAATTTGGTAAAGTAGCAGGATACAAAATTAATTCACAGATGTCATTTGCATTCCTATACACTAACGACGAAAAATCTGAAAGAGAAATCAAGGAAACACTCCCATTTACCACTGCAACAAAAAGAAAAAAATACCTAGTAATAAACCTACCTAAGGAGACAAAAGACCTGTATGCAGAACTATAAGACACTGATGAAAGAAATTAAAGATGAAACAAATAGATGGAGAGATATACCATGTTCTTGGATTGGAAGAATCAACATTGTGAAAATGATTCTACTACCCAAAGCAATCTACAGATTCAATGCAATCCCTAGCAAACTATCACTGGCATTTTTCACCGAAGTAGAACAGAAAATGTCACAATTTGTATGGAAACACATAAGACCCCGAATAGCCAAAGCAATCTTCAGAAAGAAAAACGGAGCTGGAGGAATCAGGCTCCCTGACATCAGACTATACTATAAAGCTACAGTAATCAAGATTGTATGATACTGGCACAAAAAGAGAAATATAGGTCAGTGGAACAGGATGGAAAGCCCAGAGATAAACCCACACACATGTGGTCACCTTATCTTTGATAAAGGAGGCAAGAATATATAATGGAGAAAAGTCACCTTCTTCAATAAGTGGTGCTGGGAAAATTGGACAGCTACATGTGAAAGAATGAAACTAGAACACTCCCTAACACCAAACCCAAAAATAAACACAAAATGGATCAAAGACCTAAATGTAACGCCAGAGACTATAAAACTCTTAGAGGAAAACATAGGCAAAACACTCTATGACATAAATCACAGCAAGATCCTTTTTGACCCACCTCCTAGAGAAATGGAAATAAATACAAAACTAAACAAATGTGACCTAATGAAACTGAAAAGCTTTTTCACAGCAAAGGAAGCTATAAACAGGACGAAAGGACAACCCGCAGAATGGGAGAAAATATTTGCAAACAAAGCAATGGACAAAGGATTAATCTCCAAAATATACAAGCAGCCCATCTAGCTCAATATCAAAAAAACAAACAACCCAATCCAAAAATGGGTAGAAGACCTAAACAGACATTTCTCTGAAGAAGACATACAGATTGCCAACAAACACATGAAAGGATGCTCAACATCATTAATCATTAGAGAAACGCAAATGAAAACTACAGTGAGGTATCACCTCACACCAGTCAGAATGGCCATCATCAAAAAATCTAGAAAAAATAAATGCTGGAGAGGGTGTGGAGAAAAGGGAACCCTCTTCCACTGTTGGTGGGAACGTAAATTGATACAGCCACTATTGAGAACAGTATGGCGGTTCCTTAAAAAACTAAAAATAGAACTACCATACGACCCAGCAATCCCACTACTGGGCATACACCCTGAGAAAACCATAATTCAAAAAGAGTCATGTACCACTATGTTCATTGCAGCACTATTTACAATAGCCAGGACATGGAAGCAACCTAAGTGTCCATCGACAGATGAATGGATAAAGATATGGCACATATATACAATGGAATATTACTCAGCCATAAAAAGAAATGAAACTGAGTTATTTGTAGTGAGGTGGATGGACCTGGAGTCTGTCATACAGAGTGAAGTAAGTCAGAAAGAGAAAAACAAATACCGTATGCTAACACATATATATGGACTCTAAAAAAAAAAAAAGAAAAAATGGTTCTGATGAACGTAGGGGCAGGACAAGAATAAAGATGCAGACATAGAGAATGGACTTGAGGACATGGGGAGTGGGACGGGTAAGCTGAGATGAAGTGAGAAAGTAGCATTGACATATATACACTACCAAATGTAAAATAGATAGCTAGTGGGAAGCGGCTGCATAGCATAGGGAGATCAGCTCTGTGTTTTGTGATCACCTAGAGGGGTGGGAAAGGGAGGGTGGGAGGGAGACGCAAGAAGGAGGGGATATGGGGATATATGTACACTTATAGATGATTCATTTTGTTATACAGTAGAAACTAACACAGCATTTTACGCAATTATACTCCAATAAAGATGTTAAAAAAAAAAAAAAGAGTAGGGCTTCCCTGGTGGCGCAGTGGTTGAGAATCTGCCTTCTGATGCAGGGGATACGGGTTCGTGTCCCGGTCCGGGAAGATCCCACATGCCGCGCAGCGGCTGGGCCCGTGAGCCATGGCCACTGAGCCTGTGCGTCTGGAGCCTGTGCTCCGCAACGGGAGAGGCCACATCAGTGAGAGGCCCGCGTACCACAGGAAAAAAAAGAGTGAAAAGATATGTAGACATTGGAAGGAAATGTATAAAAATGCTAATGATGGTTATCTCTGGGGGGTGAAGATTATGGGTGACTGTTAATTATTAGTTTATGCTTTCATGTATTTCTAGTAGTCAGCAAAAAACAGGTATTGCTTATAAAATTTGAAAGAAAATAATAAATGTCTTTAAAAGTGAAAAAGTGATTAAAGCTATAAATTAATGGACCAGATCAAGGTATGCTAATATTACACAAACCCGCTATATCACCTTCTTGTACAAATTCACTGTATCATTTTTCATATAAAATATATATTTAATATATAAAAATGACTAGAAGAACAAATGCTGTGAGTTTATTTTCTGCTTTAAGAAGCACCAAAGAACCAAATTCTTTCTAAATATTGTGATAGAAAAAAAATTGTTCACTGCAAAGGTATAAGCCCAGATCTGATTTATAAATTGAGATGATCTGGTTATTAATTTACATTTTAAGGACTATATTTAAATCATTTCTGCAGTTCCAGGAGGACTTTTGCTGAGACTACTGCATTATCCATAATTTAGCATAGTTATGTCTGTTTGAAATCCTTTTGTTTTGGGGGATTTGATTTATTAAACCTCAGTTACATACAAATAATGGTATGTGCCATAAAACTTCTCTAACATTTGATAAGACACCGAAGCTACCATTTTAATAAGAATAGTATGACTAAAAAGAAGAAAAAAATTCCAAGATAAAAAGCAGAACTACAACAGCTATGGAGATAGTTCTCATAGCTACAAATCAGTGATGGTTAAATTAATCGAATGGAACAAAATATTGATATTTACTGTTGTCTACAGGATGTACCTTAGAAATGAAGCCTGCAGGGCAGCCCATAAGTTCACAGCTCTGCTCTTAATGTCACCTCTCCCCTCCCTACCCGCTTCTACTCTGTCCTGTAAAATTGCTCCCAGACATAGCTGATCATTGAGTTCTCTTGGTCAAAGCTTCGCCGTATCTCTCTGTTCCTCACAGACTCAAGTCTATTCTTTTTAGCTCGCTTTGAACGCCCTTTATCACCTGGAATGAAACAACTAAACAAGCCGCACTTCCTAAAGTCTGCTAGGTTTGCAGACCGCCTGCAGATCCTCCCGTGTCAGCATCAGGGTGTTCCTGCTGTACTTTCTGGCCTCGGGCATCTCCCAAAGCATTGACTGGTGATGTCCTTTCTCTGCTTGACCCCAGTCTCACCTGGTTCTTGAAACCTTTTGTGACCACACTCACTGAGTTAGCTCCTGCCTCCGCAGGTTTTCCTTCTATACTATCCTAATCATAGCTTTGTATTATACTAAGATATAACACTAGGACTCATTGTATGGGTACCACTGTCTTCCACTAGAAGAGGAGTTTCTGAAGGGCAGAAGAGGTTGCCATGTTTACTTCAGCCTCCCTGGCCCTTCCCTGGCACACAGCAGGCACTTAGCAAATGCTCATGGATGAAACTGCTGAAAGGCAGGAACAGCATACATACTAATTTCTTTACGGTAAATAAAGATCTAGGTTTTGTTGGAAAAATTAAGAATGTAACTACAACCTCACATACTAATACGTAGAATCTTCCATCATGATATAAATATTTACGACTGTTTTGGTGTTTTTCCAACTTGGTTCTAAGTAAATGGTAATAGTAGAAATTTCTTGAAATCTTTCATCTGCTGAGTCTTTATTTGATAAGTTCCTTTTGGCCCCTTCCCAAGGCTATTTTCTTCCTCTCTTAGTCCAACCTGTTCATTAATGTAAACTGATTCATACACACATTTAAATAAGAGAGAAAAAATTATATTTCTTTCTGTAAGAAGGGAAGTGTAACCGAGCAGGACACTGTGAGGTCTTCCCGGAATAGACTCCCACCCATGTCGTCCACCTGCCTTTTGTCTGTAGAAAACCTTTAGCCAAAGAATAAATTTAATCAGAGAAGTGAGAAAATGCAGAAAGAAAGGAAAAGAGGCAAGCAAGACAAAGTAATGATACTTTAGCCATTAAACAAAGTCAAGTACCTTTAGTTCTTCCCCAAGGACTATAGATGATATTCTGAGCCATGTGCTTTGAGCTGTTTTGCAGATACTGAAACCCCCACCAGATGGAAGAAGTTAACTGTACGCTGCCCACAAAGCACATAGACCCCAGACTGGCTGGAACCAGAAGGTTGATGACTCTCACTCCCAGTTACCTCACCACCAACCAATGAGAAAAGCGCCCACGAGCTGGTCACGCCCTGCACCTTGAACCCTAGGAGACTCCTCACTACCCCTTCCCGTGTGGGACACACTGTCCTGAGCGCAGTAGCCTGCTGTGGTCCCCTTGGCCTGGCAAAGCAATAAAGCTATTTCTTTCTACCTCACCCAAAACTCTGTCTCTGCGTTTCTATTTGGCACCAGTGAACAAAGGCTAAGTTTTGGCAACAGAAGGAGTTTATTGAATTAAGAGGGAAGTGAAGTACTCATCACATTTTGAGAGATCTTGCTTTGTCATTCACAGGATAAACTCGGAAAAGTGGGAAACCCCTAAACCTGGTTTCAGCTGGACTAAAAAAAAAAAACCGATGAGGCTACGTGAAACACTTTCTAAATCAGATGTCCTCCTTGTTGTTTCCTGTGATGTGGTCAATCCTGGCTCGCAGTAGAGCAGCACGGGTCAAGCCTCTGTGTGTGTGAACTTGGCCAGATGACCTACAAAGGGGACCTGTGAACCGACACTAGTCTGCTTCCTTCATCTGACTTTTCATCAAATGAAGCTGAATGCTCATATATCAGTCTCCTTCATCCTTATGTCAAACATCATGAATATATAGTTATGTTATTATATTATTCAGAGAGAATTTTAACTGATGGAACTTAGCAGATCTTTACAGACTATACGTATACAATTGATTCTGAGGCACTTCCTTCCACAATCTTCACTAGGAACAACGACACTCTTTACAAGTCAAGGATGCTAAGAAAGGAAAATTACTTGTAACAGCTACATATAACTGAAGTAGAAAAATCAGGTAAGAAGGGTCAGAATTAGCTTTGGAAGAGTTATATTTCTGCTGGTGGGGCAGGAGGTTTCTGAAGGATAATAGAATTTAAGAGGTTATAAAATGGACGTCTCAAAAATGGGGTTTAGAAAACTGTAAATTTGACTTATGGAGGAGCCTATCCAGAGAAATCATGTCAAAAGATCATTATTTCATGACCTTGAGGAAAAGCAAAATTGTCAGAGGGTTTCCTATTCCTGCCCATGAATGCACATCGATATTTATGGAGGCCAACTCTCTTTACCTCCCTTTATACATGCCCATTCACACAAACACACACACCCCTCTCAAGACTGCAGGCTGAGTACTGTTATAAATATTCATGAGCTCATTATTATTAATGTGACCAAGGCGATTCCGTTCCTTCTCCAGTAGAGGCTGGTTCCTGTACCTAGAAACTGACCAACTGTAAGAGAAATGGCAGCTTTGAGGCAGCCAAGCTGAAGCAATTCTGTACATTTTACTTTTGAAATACAGATGAATTGACTAGGTATTTTAAATCACATCCATCCTATCATTAAGTTTAACTGGCAGAGATTTCCCACTTTGGTACAACGTACAACATCCTTGGGAACACAGTTTCTAGAGTCTGGAAGAAGTATACCTTGATTATTACATTCTTTTCTGAGAGCAAAAAATAAACAAAACATCTAAAATATCTCAAGAGATTTCCGGGTGATGAGTTTTGTAAGAAGGCATTGGGAGATAATTACAACATATTTGCTACTTTTATTATTTTAAAAAGACATTTCACACCATTTCCTTATTAAAGAGCTATTTTCAAGGAATACAGCCTCTTGCAGTCACGTTGAAAATTAAAAAAAAATAAAAATAGCTACTGGAGACCGTTAACTAGATCCCTATGTATTTATCATAGACTCTTCTTCTAACCAATTGGTCTGCCTGGTTATTCAAGATGCATGATATATCACAACAGGGAAATGACTGATAACTATTGCTTTCAATCAAAGAAAACTATTTTTGGTTGGAATGAAAATGTTTATTTTTTTGCCTCAGACATAAGAAAACATGTTAAATAAGTCAAATACTGGGGTCGGCTGAAGACAGTGGAAGATGCATATACCTCTTCAGTACCTCATTAGAAATGATCTTCGGGCTTCCCTGGTGGCGCAGTGGTTGAGAGTCCGCCTGCCGATGCAGGGGACACGGGTTCGTGCCCCGGTCCGGGAAGATCCCACGTGCCGCGGAGCGGCTGGGCCCGTGAGCCGTGGCCGCTGAGCCTGCGCGTCTGGAGCCTGCGCTCCGCAGCGGGAGAGGCCACAACAGTGAGAGGCCCGCATATCACAAAAAAAAAAAAAAAAAAAAAAAAAGAAATGATCTTCACCAGCTTCGTGCACTCTGTTGCCGTGTCAGTATTCTAAAACACTCTGATCCTTAGCAAAACAGCAATTAAAGTTACAGAAACAAAAAGCACCTGTTGACAGAGGGAGGTAGCAACGACGCGGGACTCACCTTAGGCATCCAGTGGCATTTCGCAGCACCTGTGAGGAATGCAGCTGTATTTTCCGATCGTCCTGAAGAGGTGAATTTTCCCAGCCCGAGTGGGGGATGATCACGGCATTGGTCAACACGGCCAGGGTGTCCTGTATGATCGGCATTTTGAGTGCATCGCAAGATGAAAGGTTCCAAAGGACTCCTGCAAGATACACACAAACAGAGCTTTTGGATGGCCACTGTTTTCCCCAGTTAAGAGCACAGGCAGGAGGGACAAAGATAGTGTAAGCACGTGTGCTAGGGCATACCCTTCACTTTAGAGCATCTGTGTGAAGGCATTACAAAAGTGCTGTGAAAATCTGACAAGTAGGCAGAGGAACTGTAACATGATTATCTTTGTTCCATCGTGGCGAGTATCTGAGGTTGAGAGTGCTGATGGAATGGAGGATACCAACCAGGCTTCGGTCCACAGTTAGTACAATGGACCCAAGTATCCAAATTCTAACCAAGATCAAAGAGCTGTGAAAGTTATCTGAAATGGGCTAGTAAGACATCTGAAATAGACTAGTGAGACATCTTTGTTTTATCCAGGACCTCAATATGCACCTGTGGTCTGTTTGATTCACTTAGTTTCCATATAGAACCAGCCACCATTGTGCAGGACCTTTCAAGAATCTAGTATCAGGTCTGATGATAACAAGCTCAACACGAAATGTAAATTTACTGTCACTTGTGACCGCCCTGTAAGCTTTTCTCTGAAAACAACCTTCAGGGAGGGCCTACAGATTGTTAACAACAAAGAGAGCAGGAGAAAGGGGAGGGTGTGTCAACAATAGACAGAGACTTTAAAGTGGGATTAACTTTAGAAAAGGCCTTACGAGTTACATATAATATAATATCATTTGAAGATGCTTTTAAAGTAATTACTCTTTTTGTTGTTCCAAATTGTACATCTAAAGGTAAAAAAACTACAACAAAGAATTATATTCTCTTTTCTTCCTATGAAAGAAAGACTGCATTTCCCTCAAGACTAACCTAAATAGACACCGTCACTGCAGGTACTGAGAATAAAATATCAGTCATCTTTAGAAACACAACTTCCACTTTACTTGCTTAATAAGCTTTCAATAGATTTTGAAATGAGGTTGTGTTTCATTTATCACGTTATGAATACACAGAACTCACTTATTTCTGAAATTTGTTTTATTAGTTTCTTGCATAGCACATGTTGAACTATCTAAAGGCATTAATAATACTAACCTGAAAGTTAATGACATTGTCTTGTTAATAACTAAAATAACAGTTTAAAATCAGTTCTATAAAAAATGTGACTTTAGAGACAAACTTTTCCACTGGTCTTTCAAAAGAACATTTGCTGGTAATTTTATTTAGGTAAATGCAAAGGAAACAAAATGGTTTTGGTGCTGAGAATGTATAAATCAGTCCTTCAGTACAGGGGGTTGGACTGAGAGCAAATCCTGCCTGCCTGTTTTTGTAAATAAAGTTTTATTGGAACATGGCCCTGCCTATTCATTTACATATTATCTATGGCTGCTTCTGTCCTACAAGGGAAAAGCTGAGATTTTGTAACAGAGACAGTATGGCTCAAAAGCCTAAACAATTTACTGTCTGGCCTTTTACAGAAAAATCTTGTGCACCTCTGTGTTAGTATGTGGATCATTTTCTATACATTTCTGTGTGCATGTTTACCTTGCCATTAGAACCCTAAATTGACTGTATAAAAAAATGCTTATTGGTACACAGAAGTTGCTCAAAATATATTCTGACTTGGACAGATGTGAAATGCTAGGAGTATTATCATATGCATTTATTTTGAATTAAATAATATATGAAGCTTTTAAAAAAAATTCATCCCATTAGGAAACGTTTCACTGAATTTTGGGTAATCAAAATAAACAAAATGAATACTTTCATCCTCTTGCAGTCTAACAACAGTATTCTTTTTCCTAGTAAAATAATAAGTTTTCAGTTTAAAAAAAGCACATTTAGGACTTCTCTGGTGGTGCAGTGGTTAAGAATCCACCTGCCAATGCAGGGGACACAGGTTTGAGCCCTGGTCTGGGAAGATCCCATATGCCGTGGAGCACCTAAGCCCGTGTGCCACTACTACTGAGCCCGTGCTCTAGAGCCCACAAGCCACAACTACTGAGTCCGTGCACCATAACTACTGAAGCCTGTGCGCCTAGAGCCCTTGCTCCACAACAAAAGAAGCCACTATGATGAGAAGCCCGTGCATCGCAATGAAGAGTAGCCATTGCTGGCCTCCGGCATGCAACAACAAAGACCCAAGGCAGCCAAAAAAAAAAAAAAAAAAGTTGTTAAAAAAAGCACATTTAAATGAAATTACTATTTACACCATATTTGAAGATAACTTTAAAAAATACCACATTAAAGGGTTTGTGTCTGTTTTTCTTTTTTTAACTAAGGTATAGTTGACTTACAATATTTGCATTAGTTTCAGGTGTACATCAAAGTGATTCACTTATATATATATATTTTTCTGATTCTTTTCTGTTTTTCTAAGTACACAACACACCTATGCAGACACAAAACAATTTTTTTTTCATTCCTAAATCCTGATTTGAAAATGCCAATACATGAAAGTTGAGGCTTGTAAATGTTTTAAAATATGGATGGCATATTTTGCTATAAAATACATTTCCTCTAAAGACTAAATAGTAAAAGACTTTTGCATTTTTCCATGCAATGAATTTAAAAGAATCTAAAGGCATTCTATGATAATAAAGGAATTTTTACCATTTCCTAACAAACAGAAAAGAGGTAGGAAAGGAAAGGGGGAAAATCAAGAAAAGGTAAAGGCGTAATCTCATATCTGACGAGAAGTGAAAAGGATGGGAAAGAAGATGGCATTTCAGGTAACTCTTTATCGGGCTGTTCTCCGCATTACCTTTCTCATTAATTCATTGACTAGTGTAACCTAATTCCGAATCAGGCAGGAGAGAAGTTTCCCATTCACATTTGCGCTGCCTTTCCAGAAGGCTCCATCTGTGTTTCACATTCCAATGAACTTACCACAGTGCTTGACCCAAGTCTCTGAACTTTCTATCCCAGTTTCTATCTGCAGCCCACGTGTGCTTCCTCAACTTACAAGAAACGCAGCAGATCTCTGGTCAGGGGCAGCTTTACCATGTCTGCTTGGATGAGGACTTGGTCAAATGGATGCAACATGGCAGAATTTCTTTTGGGGGAATTCAGCAAACCAGTTAGTTGCAGGGCGCCCTCCAAACCTGGAGTTTTGGTTAGATTATCTGGACACAGAGACAAGCCTGAGTGTAGAATCAGCAGTCTCTGGGGACGCTGAGATAAAGGTGGGTATGTCTGGTAGGAGTCAAAAGTGGGAAACAGCTGGGAAGCCTACACCTGTCTTGCCAGACACACACACACACACACACTCACATCTACGCACACACACATTCACACATACACACACACCCCACACTCACATGTATGCAACACATTCACACACATCTATGCACACACTCACATCTTTGCACACTCACACATGCCACACACATCTATGCACACACATTCACACTCACATCCACACACATACATCTATGCACACACATCCACACTCACATCTACACACATTCACACACACATCCACACTCACATCTATGCACACACACATCTACACACAAATTCACACACTCACACACCCCACAGTCACATCTACACACACATTCACACACTACGTATACTCACACATACATACACACTCACACCTACACACACACACTCACACAATATATTTACACATACACACATTCACACATATACAAACTCACACACATACACTGACACACACACACATACACACGCTCACACACAGACATTCACACACACACACACCATCCATTAGTCCCCGACGAAAGGAGAGAGATTAGTGGAGAAAAACGGACATATCTAGGCATTCTCTGTGAACAGAGGAGAAAAAGGTGTTTTGCTCAAATTTCTTTTCACTCTTCCCTCTCCTTCTTCTGGGGTGGTTTTCTGACATTCCCTTCAAATGCAGGAGCCCGATCCTTCTCCCCGGGAGTGAGGACTGCACTTAGTGCCTTGCTTCTGACCAGCAGAATACGGAGGCGATAACTTCGGAGGAGGAGGAGGAGGATACGCAGGAGTGACTTCTGAGACGAGGTCAGAGAAGAGGTACTGCGGCTCCCGCCCAGCTGTGTCTGGGGTAGCTTGTTGGAGGGGGAGCCTGCTGTCACCCCGTGAGGACCCTCAAGCAGCAGGAGAAGAGGCCTATGGGGAGAGGAACGGAGGCCTCCCGCCACTAGCCAGCAGGGAGCCGTCTTGGAAGCGGACCCTCCAGCCCGAGTCAAGCCTTCAGATGATACAGCCTCATCCGCGTGGCACCCTGAGCCAGAAACACACAAACGTGCCACTCCTGGGTTCACTCAAACACTGAATGGGATAAACGTCTGCCGTTTTAAATTGTTAAATGGAGGGTGGGGTAATTTGTTATGCAGCAACGGTAATTAAGGTCCCTTCCTTTCCCTTCCCTCTCCTTTCCCTCTGTCTGCTGGACTCTTTTCCCTTTACAGCACTTTCTTCCTAGTTACACCTTTCATTCTGACTCAGATTCACTGCTTTTCTCCTTCCCTACAAGCCCCCCATCCTCTCCTAAAGTCTACTGTGAGAGTACAGGAGATACGGGAAGGGAATCCAGCTCAACCTTGTAACTAAATTTAAAATGCATTTTAATTTAGGTGACAAATGACATTTAACTTTTAAAAAGGTATCCCTCTTCATGTTTGTGACTTATGAGATGGCCAAACACTTTCTTTAATTTGGAATACGCTTTCTTTAATTTGGAATAATCTTGTATTAGTTTCCTATTGCTGCTGTAACAAGTTACCACAAGTGTAGCGCTTAAAATAAGGCACATTTGGGCTTCCCTGGTGGCGCAGTGGTTGAGAATCCGCCTGCCGATGCAGGAGACACGGGTTCGTGCCCTGGTCCGGGAAGATCCCACATGCCGCGGAGCAACTAAGCCCGTGAGCCATGGCCGCTAGGCCTGCGCGTCCGGAGCCTGTGCTCTGCAATGGGAGAGGCCACAGCAGTGAGAGGCCCGCATACCACAAAAAAAAAAAAAAAAAAAAAAAAAAAAAAAAAAAAAAATAAGGCACATTTGTCATCGTACAGTTCTGGAGGTCTGAAGTCTACAATGGACCAGCAGGCAGTGCTCCTTCTGGAGGCTCCAGGGGAGAATTTCCTTGTCTTTTTAAGTGTCTAAAGGCTGCCCACGCTCCATGGCTTGAAGCCTGCACCACTCCAACCTCTGCATCCATAATCAAATCCTCTTCTCTGACCGGTCCTCCTCCCTCCCTGTTACAAGGACACTTGTGATTTCATTGAGCCTGGCTAGATAATCCAGGCTAATCTCCCGAATTTCAAGATCCTTAACTTAATCCCATCTGCATAGTCCCTTTTATCACGGAAGATAACATTCACAGGCTCTGAGATTTAGGACTGTGGACATCTTGGTGGGGGGGCATTGTTCAGTCTACCACACATCCCTTAAAATATTCTGTCATGCTTCAAATAAAATTAAACTTCTGACTGTAGTTTCATGATCAGGCCCTTTCCCCTCAGTCTCTAAATTCATTTTGAATCAGATCCTTTGGTCCATTCATTTACCCAGTCTGCGCATATTATGGACCAGGCTCTGTTGGATACAGTGGGAACATTAGTGAACAAAACGAAAAGTCCCAGCCCTTGTGGCCCTGCCATGGCTGCAACTCATTACGCTCTCGTCATTGTCGTCTTATTTCTTCTCCTTGGACAACAACCTCATTGGTAACTCACATTTCTTGGACTTGCTGCTCTCTCAGTTTGGAACACTCTCCAAGGCTGATCCTTCTTTCTGTTCACATATACCTTAAATGTGCTAAATTCAGAGAAGCTTTTTTGGGTCCGTCTAAACTACCTTCCCAGACTCTTGCTCTCAGACCTCCTATTTTAATTTTCAGCAGAGACCGCATCACCATCTCATAGTTCCCATGCTTTTTCTTTTTCCCCCCAGTTTTATGCAGATGTTATCAACAGGCAGCACTGTGTGAATTTAAGGTGTACAGCATAATGATCCGACTTATACACACCATGAAATGATGACCACAATAAGTTTGGTGAACATCCATCACCTCATAAAGACACAACATTAATAACAAAATAGAAAAAAATATTTTCTTGTAATGAGAACGCTTAGGATTTAGTCTCTTAACATCTTCCACATATAACGTACAGTAGTGTTAACTACATTTATCATGTTGTATGTTATAACCCTAGTGTTTATAACTGGAAGTTCGTATCTTTTGACTGCCTTCATCCAATTCCCCCTTCTCCCATCCTCTGCTGCTGGTAACCACAAATCTGATCTTCTTCTATGAGATTGTTTTTGAAATATAGTTGACCTACAACTCTATGTTAGTTCCTGTTACACAACATAGTGATTTGACATTTCCATACATTTTGAAATGATCACCATAAGCCTATTGTCGTCTGTCACCATACAAAAATATTATGTAATTATTGCCTATATTCTCTACACTGCACGTTTGATACCTGCGGCTCATTTATTTGGTAACTGAAAGTTCGTATCTCTTACTCTCTCCCTCACCTATTTCTCTCCTTCCCCCAGCCCCCAGTTCCCATGCTTTTTCATTACTTGCTTTTCTATCATTCGCTCACTGCTCATCCCCACAAGGTCTCAGCCAAGACATGGAGGCTAGGACCCTGAGTGTTCAGAGCATACAGAACACGTATAGAACAGAGAATATGCTCTGACACACATTAGGTGCTCACCTAATCGGTGTTAAATGATTACAAGAATTAATAATTGGCTGATATGACCTTTATAGGATGATGCGTGCTCCAAGCAGTGAACATTTTAAAAGTATTCTACTGTTAGCAAAATGAAGTAATGATCTGAAAAAATAAATAGCAGATGCAAGATGTAATGTTAAAAAGTAACAAATCCCAATGAGAACACAAAAATATTATTTACATGGAAGTATAACCCTTGACTTTATAGAAATTCTACTTTTAGCAAGTAGAGAAAAATTTTTATCACTAAAAAACATTAATCAGTTTAGCATTAGAAGGCTTATTTCTAGTGCATCATTTGGGCAATTTCTTATATTAATTCCCTGATAATTCTACATTAGCCAAGGTAATACTAAAATTTCAATTTGTGGAAAAACTGTGGAATAAACTGAATTCACAGTGGTACTCAGCATCCATAACAAGCCACCTCATTTATTCTTACCCGAAAGTAACATAAAAATGTTTTAGTATTTTGGTTGATGGTCACTAGCAAATTTTAATTTACCTGATGAAAATATGCTAATTTCTTCCAGATTATAATCTGTAATAAAATTGTTTTATAGCATCTTTCCTCTAATTATATGTATTCAATAACTTTCCTTTATCAGTATAAAATTACTGCTGTTCCAAACATAATTCTGACAGTAGGTTTAGTTGAGAAGACTTTTAAATAACTAGTTATGTATCCTAGATATATTTCAAATATAGTTTATTTTAATTTCAGGCACAGGATGGCTTTTTTCCTTGAGATCATCCATATGCGCGAGCAGTAATTGGTTTATTAAAATTTCTTTAATAAAATCTTAATTACTTTAATTGGATCCTTTACTCTGTTTTAATAGAGGGTAATTGTGGGGCTTTTCTTCCTAAAAGAGATAAAGACTATGTTTAAAAAAAGGAATTCAGACTGACCACAAAAAAGTATTTTAATAATTGCAAGTCTTAAGTCATGATAAAATCAAACATTGCCTTTTGACTATGTAAGACTTTCCTATGACCTCCTCATTTGCTTTTAATTTTTAAACCTAAAATACAATCCCTGAACATAGGTGAGGCTCAAACCCAAGAAAAGTTGGGTTGGATTCATTTTAAATGAATGCTTTGAATTTTTATTTTTGATTAATCAACTAATTAAAATAAACTTAATGTATATATGAAGATTTATTTTAAACTAATCTATCATTTATCTTATTCAAAGAGTGAAAATTTGTGCACCTGGGAAAGGGAAAGAAGAGAGAAGTTCATCTTACAAAAGAAGGCCAAGAAGTTTATCTTACAAAAAAGCCAAGGTCAGGCCTGGATATAGGGATTGCAGGGGATGGATGGCTATCACTATCTTTTCCATCCCCACCTATTTACACCTTGATTTATGGGTGGGTAGAGGGTGGCTGATCAAAACTGGGGCCCTGAACTTGTACTGTGTGCATTTGTGTGTGAGCACATGTGTGTATGAATATACAAACGTGCAAGAGTATGCATGTGTGTATATGCGTGAGTGTACATATGTGCACATGCACACACAAGCATGTGTCTGTGTGTGTGCACACTGTAATATGAGTATCTGAGTGCATCACATAAATACTCTCACCTTGTCCCTCAGACGTCATGATCTTCAAGGTGCAATTGTTGAATTAGAATTGTTTTGAGAATCCTTCCAGATGGTATATGTGATAGCCTCAAAAGATTAATAAATCACGCTCATTTAATGCTTTTAAAAATAAAAGCATTGATCTTGAGACAATGCTAAAGTTTACCAAAATGTTGCTATAATGATGGATAGTTCAAAACAATAATCAGGTGGGACTACATCAAAACTAAAATGCTTCTGCGCAACAAAAACAATAACAAAATGACAAGGCAACCTATGAAATGGGAGAAGATAATTGCAAACCATAGATCAGAAAAGGGGTTCACCTCTAAAATATATAAGAAAATCATACAGCTCAATAACAAAAAAAAGAATAAACAATTTGATTAAAAAAGAGAGGAACTGAGTAGACATTTTTCTAAGGAAGATACCCAAATGGCCAACAGGTACATAACAAAATGCTTAGCATCACTACTCATCAGGAAAATGCAAATCAAAATCACAGTGAAATATTGCCTCATACCCATTAGAATGCGTAACCATCAAGACAAGACATAACAAGTGCTGCTGAGGATGTGGAGAAAAGGAACCCTTTGTGCACTGTTGGTAGGAATGTATGTTGGTGCAGCATTCTTTACAATAACCAAAATATGGAAACAACCTAAATGTCTCTCAACAGATGAACTGATAATGAAGATGTGGTACAATGGAATATTATTCAGTCATGAGAAAGAAGGAAATCCTGCCATTTACAACAACTTGGTTGGACCTTGAGGGTATTATGCTAAGTGAGATAAGTCAGACAGAGAAAGACAAATGCTGTATGATATCACTCATGTGGAATCTAAAATAGCCAAACTCATAAAAACAGAGAGTGGAATGGTGGTTACCAGGGGATTGGGGTCAGAGAATTGGGGATATATTGTTTAAGGTACAAACTTGCAACTAAAGGTTAAATGAGTCCTGGAGATCTAATGCACAGCACAGCGATCAGTCAACATCACTGTATTATGAACTTCAAAGGTGCTAAGAGACTAGATCTTAATTGCTCTCACCACAAAAAAGATGATAATTATGTGACATGATAGAAGTGTTAACTAACACAAAGATGGTAATCATATTGTACTATAAAGATGAATCAAATCAACACATTGTACACCTTAAACTCACACTATGTTATACATCAATTAGATCTCATTTAAAAAGTAGAAATTATTTTTAAAAAGCGTGTTATGTAAACGCCACTTTGATAAGTGTGTTATTTCAGGTAATGGATGTGATAAGAAATGTGTGTGTAATGCATGCAGGGAAGTGTTTAAAAATACATGTAATAAAGATGGTTATGAGTGCATGAAACAAAGAAAAAGAATTTTATTTTAATACCTAGGGTCTTGCATCATAGGAAATTTTATTTTTTCTTTATTTTAAAACATTTTATTTTATATTGAAGCATAGTTGATTTACAATGTTGTGTTAGTTTCAGGTGTACAGCAAAGTGATTCAGTTATACATAGACATATATCTATTTTTTTCAGATTCTTAGGAAATTTTAAAAATAATTGTATATATTAATGTTTCAGAAAATTAGAGTAGGATGATGGGTATAGTGACAGAGCCTTAATGGATTTTATCACTGGAATATATTTTTTTTATTTTCAGGATATGTGTGGGGAAATAAGTTCTATTTGAGCTTTTGTCTTCCTTTGTAAACCTTCTCTCAAGAGCAATTCATTCTTTGACAATAAATGATCCCGCCAATTTATAATAAACCTGAGACCACTGAAAAATAATTTTAAAAATTTAAAAATGGGTAGTTCCTTAGGCCAAAACTCCTCAGGTTTTCTTTTAGGGGTGCCAGGAGTTGGCTGACCAGAAAAGTGACCTCTGAGTTCTTCTCTTTAATATTCCCGGGGAGGAAACTGCGGTGACCTTGGGCTTAGGTGAGGGTTAATCCTTTTAGAATCTGACTCTCTGAATCATCATAAGTTGAGAGTCTCACAGAGATGACGACCAGGTCAGAGGGCTGCAGGGGCTGGTAAATGTCTGTGGTGAACAGGCAGAAGAACTGGGTTGGCACGGTCAAGAACTATACACTGTCACCCTACTGTTGCCACCTATGGCTTCTGGTCCAAACACAGAATTCTTTTAAAAATAATCACATATGCAGAAACACTGGGAGAGCAAACAGATTTATCCTTGCTTATTTTCAAAATATGTACAGAATATGGTTAACTTCAGGACGGATGAAGAATGGGCTATTCTTTACACTAGAAAGCAATTCAGATCTTCGCTATTACACACCAGGGAAATTCTGGTTTAAGCCGATTAAATCCACCTGGGCCCCCCGAGCCATTTTAATTCCTGAAGTTCTAAATCAACTGTGTTACAAGATACAGCCATCCATGCTGAGGTGCTGGCTTGTTCCAAAGCCAAAACTGATTCCAGCAACACTCTCATATTTAAATTTTAGCACCAGCAGCTTATATTAAAAGTTTAAATCAAGCTGGTATAGATAAGAATGAGGTAAAAAGACCCGTGTTCACTTACATTTAAAAAATTTTTTTTGCGGTACGAGGACCTCTCACTGCTGTGGCCTCTCCCGTTGCGGAGCACAGGCTCCGGACGCGCAGGCTCAGCGGCCCCGGCTCACGGGCCCAGCCGCCCCGCGGCACGTGGAATCCTCCCGGACCGGAGCATGTCACCCGCATCGGCAGGCGGACTCTCAACCACTGCGCCACCAGGGAAGCCCCACTTACATTTTTGATGAGTAGTTGAGAAACTGATCTTTACTGTTGTTGCAGAGCCTGAATTAATTTCATTTAAAACAAAGTAATTTGCCAGACAAAAGATAATGACCAACTTTTTTTGAAGAAAGAATCAAGACTCAGGTGTGTCTATGTTGGAGTCTGCAGTTTCTAGTTTCTTTGGAATTCTTCTATTGAGTGTTTACAACAAAGGAATAATAGGCCAGATTCTACGCATGGGAATTGAGTCTCGTCTCCAGTTGGGACAAGGCAATGTAGCACCCGTCTAAGAATGGGGAAGCTCTTCCCAGGGTGATTTTTTGTTTTTAATTTAAATTGTAGTTGGAAATAGGTTGGGTGTGAAGGGTACCAGAATGTACCACCCTGGAATATGCCTCTGTGGCATATGTATAATTTTGAGCTAAAGGCCAATGAGCACATTGGCATGAAAAGGCCATGAAAAGAGGCATGAAAAGCTCTCAAATCAGCACAAGTTCTCCTTTTACAGAGATTTCCATTTGCCAAGAAGTCTACCTCTCTTATACCAGGAAGAGGAATATTCTTAACAACTCATCAATGAAGAAGGCACTGACTTAAATTTGCACAACAAACCTAAACTTGCAATCCTTGTCTACCATACTTTTCCGAGTTATCTTCCCATAACTTATCTCCCCCTCCTAGAAGTCCACACTCCTTCTCCTTTGTTTAGCCTAAGCTGCTATATAAGCCCAAGGTCTACCCACCTCTTTGGGTTATTCATCCCTGGACGCTCCCATAGGTATGTGCCATGCACGTTAATAAACTTGTTTTTCTTTTGTTAATCTGTCTTTTGCCTGTCTAAATTACAGGACCTCAGCTGGACAACCTAAGATGGACACAGGAAAAAAAATCTCCCCTACAGATGTCAATGTCTTATAGTAACCATCTGTGACAGTCACGGGTTCACGTCTGATCACAGCATTTTGTAAATGAACCATAGAATTCTCTATTTCTCAACTCCCAAGTGATCAAATTTGGAATATAAAAGTGGGTTTGCTTGAAACTATAGCCTTCCCCAACGACGTTGGATATTATGCCAGAACCTTGGAAAAATATCACCAAAGCACCCAGGCTAAATTTTATAATCTCTGGAAACTGGCCCTGGGCCTCTTTTTCTAAAAGTGACGGCAGTTAAAGATGATGTCCTTTTTCTGACAATTATCATATTCTTATACATGCTAATAAAAATAATTTCTTATTAATTTGGTTATGTTTCTCGGCAGTTTTCTGCCCTCAAATTATATGTATTAAATAAAGTAGCTTATGTTTGGGCCTTTCGTAAATGACTGAGAAAAGAGAGAGAGAGAGGCAGGGAGTAAAAGAGAGACAGACTGACGGACAGACTGTGTGTGTGTTTGTGTTTGTGTGTGTGTGTGTGCACACATACACGTGCGTGCAGGGAGAGAGAGTCAAAGGCAAACATTCTCATTATATAATGATTGGGAAAAAATGTGGGAAGTAAACCACCATAATTTCTGGTACAGACTATTAGGTATAAAATAAGCTACAAGGATATACTGTACAGCACAGGGAACACAGCCAATATTTTCTAAAAACTAGAAATGGAGTATAACCTTTAAAAATTGTGAATCACTGTATTGTATACATGTAACTTATATAATACTGTACAGCAACTATACTTCAATGAAAAAAAAATTTTTTAAAGCACACCCTTAGTTCCTACGGCTCTCAAAAAAGAGCAGTCTTGATGAAGACACAGATGGGTAGAGAAAAAAAAACAGCTGGGAATCAGAGACTGACGTTTCAATTCAGCTCTCACATAATCAGGATTGAAGAGAATTTAGTTTTTAGTAAGCTTGCAATAGGTGCATTCCTGAATGGATGAGCAATTGAATGAATGAACAGTAAAGGAATGAAGTTACTGGGGTGTGATGAGGTACAAGGATCTCAAATTTTCACAGAGCGTGGCTGAGTCAGGCATCCAAAATAAGATCACACTGAAAAAAGCAAGAATAATAATAGTCAAAAATACCTAACATTTTTGAGTTCTTGTTAAACACTCGGGTCTTTGCTAATCACCTAGTATGTATTAACTCGGGTAAACTTCAACCAACTCCATTTTACAGATGAGGAAACAGACACAGAGAAAGTGAGTCCCTCCTCCAATGGCATTGCACTTGTAGGTGAAAGTGAAGGTCAGATGAGTCTGACCATGATATATATGAACAATCAGACAAATGTCAGACATATAAATCTGCTACTTGAAATTGGAGAGAGGGGATGAGGCATGCACTCCTTTGAGGCAGAATACATGAAGAGGAGAGAATGTTCTCCTTTTCATCTCTCGCCAGTTTCTTTTTAGCCTCAGGTCATGTAACTTGAGAAATTTCAGGAAGTCATTTAAGTTCATAGAATGAAGAACATTCAGTTTTGAAACAACTTTTACAAATAAGTTTTCTTGCAAACATTTAATTCTGCTGACCTCTACTAAAAATATTATACATACATAGCTACAATCATCCATGGAAAATACTGAACAAAAAATCAGACTGAGATGAAGGGTAGTTTAAAAAACTCAGTCCTTCCTCTGTCGACCATATTCATTTTAAAACTAGGTCTTATTTTCAGTTACATCAAAATTGTCTGACACTGGTGCTCCATCATAACAATACTAATGGCAATCATAAGCCCCCATTTATAGGGCCAATATCAGGTCACATGCACTGTTTTATTAAATCCTTAACCCAAGCCTGGGAGGGAGGTACTGCTATCGATTTCATTTTACAGATTCATAACTAAAGATTTAAGAGGTTACACAATCTCCCAAGGACAGGTAACAAACAAGAGAGACAGAGCTGGGCTATAAATACAGGCTCTCACACTCCAAATTATCTTGCCTCTTAGAGGGACTCCATTCAGATGTTATTGTTCACGGAAAATATGATGACGGTGAATTAGAACCTTAAGACGCAACTATAATCTCTGATGGTCATTCTCAAATTTATATTTCTGAGTTTCACTTGCGTAACTCCAAGTTCGAACATTCATTATTGCATATTTTCCTTCAAACATATTTTCTTCTCTCTTATATTCCTCAAGAAAATCTATTACCCAAATCAGAGATTTGGGAAAATGTGCATTTCTTTGTGTCATTTCTACGGTTTTAATTTTTCAGCAGACATTCTGAGAGCCTAAAAACAAGGTATTGCTAGGAACTCTGGGTAGTATATAGTAAATTAAGCAGGGTCTACTTGGGAATATAAAATGTACACTTGCCTGATAAAAAATGAAATTTACACTACAGAGTTGTATACAATAAAACCCATTAACTGCCAGAGATGATATGCCATGAAAATTCAGGTTACGAAAGATCACCAAGGGAGGGCATCAGAAAGGCTATATGGCGGGGGCGGGTCTTTAATGAGCCCTTGAGGGATGAGAAGAATTATCCAGGGAATCTGAGCAAGGCAGCCAGGTGTCCAAAAATAGAAAGCAAATGCTTGCAGGTGTGAATGGGTAACAGATGACAGTCAATGTCCATGGACCTGACTGTATGGTAGATACCCACTAAAATGTCATTGAGTAAAAAATACATTTCTCAACAATCAAATGGGTACTTATCATTTAGACAATCATAGTCTTACATAGAACAGTAGTTGTCATGCTATCCACCCTGGGGTAATTAAGAATAATACCGATGCACAGTCTCCATCTCTGGAAATTCTGATGTAAGTGGTCTCGGGTGGGCCCTGACCCCAGCATATTTTTTAAAGTAGCCAGAGTGAAGAATTACTCGAATTTATTGGATCTTAGCCTTGGTGAATTTAACTGAGTTACAGTCAGTTTCTTCCATGATGACTTCTCTCTGAAGAACACAGAAAAACTACCAGTTATGACTAAAGGAAAGCGATTAATGAGCCTCAAACTTTGAGATCTTGGTATTTGAACATCATCATGACCCAACAGCATCATTCAATCCTTTACTTGTTCATTCATTTGATTATTTGTCCATCCAGTCAATAGAATATTCTTTGTCTGGAAGAACTGTTTCAAGCCTTAGAGCGAGCAAGCCACCTAAGAATTCAATTTCACAAAATCCAGCAATTAAATTGGAGCTGAGCTGGGGAGCCAGCAATGAAGAGAAGGCAGCAGAGGTCTCAAGCGTCAAGGAGCTTTGGTGGAGCTACTGAGAGTAGCACGTCAAAAGGTCTTGCAAAAGTCAAATCAGACAGAGAGCACATCCTCTTTAGGAAACACAAGGAAGGTCTGTGTGGTAATCATCTGCTCCCTCTGCACTAGTGATTTTCAGAAAGGACGATATAGTTGACGTCAAGACTATGAGACAAGAGTGGGATGTAGGTGTTCTGTGTTTAGGATCCAAGGAAAATCCTTGTGCTTTTGTCTTTTACGTGTCTAGATAGGAAAACTGATGTTCAATGATAAAGTCAAGGCATGTGATGTTCACTTTCCTACCAAATCCGTGTCTACAGCACTCTGATGTCTTTTTTTTTAGTTTTTTTTTTTGGCTGCGTTGGGTCTTCATTGTTGCGCGCGGGCTTTCTCTAGTTGCGGCGAGCGGGGGCTACTCTTCGTTGCGGTGCACAGGCTTCTCATTGTGGTGGCTTCTCTTGTTGCGGAGTACGAGCTCTAGGTGCACAGGCTTCAGTAGTTGTGGTGCGTGGGCTCAGGAGTTGTGGCTCGTGGGCTCTAGAGCGCAGGCTCAGTAGTTGCGGCACACGGGCTTAGTTGCTCTGCAGCATGTAGGATCTTCCCGGACCAGGGATCGAACCCGTGTGCCCTGCATTGGCAGGTGGATTCGTAACCACTGCGCCACCGGGGAAGTCCAGCACTGTGATGTCTAATACTGTCTGTAGTCAGGATTCACATTGCTCTTTAAAAAAAATCACCTGTGCCCTAGTGCTGAACCCCCCAGGCACCCATGCCCTCAAACATGCAGTTGGGTTCAGCCAATGGAGAAATCTGGGGGTGGTGAGGAGGCATGAGGTGAGAGGGCTGGGGTGTTTCTGTTCCCCATGCTACCCCCTCCTCGGTTATACCTGTAGAGCTGAGACCCGTAGTCACTAGAGCACCCCCAGTCCAAGGCTCCTGTTCTCCTGGGCTCTGGAAACACTGTTTCCTCCCACTGCTTCCACTGATAATAGCCACTGGCTGCCTGACCACCTCTGGCTCGGTCCCTAAGTGCTGCCCACACCTTGGAAAAGAGTCCCTTCATAGAAGTCCCTCCAGCATCCTAGCTGAATGCGCCTTCCGTGTCCCACTGGCACCCTGATGAGAGCAGATGAGCAGGGGGGCGGGGGGGGCACAACTTAAAAAGGGCCTTGGAGGCCACGATCAGAAGTTTCTGTTTGAATCAATAAGTGCAGAGGGACATCACTTAGCAGGTAACTGTCATGATTGGATGTTTGTTTTACAAGGTTTCATTCTTTCCTGGTGCGTCTACAGCATGAAAAAACGAAGTGCAACATAAATTCCCAATTGGTCGCCCAGCTACAAGGGTAACTTAAAAAATTTTCTTTAAATTATTAAGATGAAATTCATATAACATGCAATTAACCATTTTAAAGTATACAATCAGTGGCATTTAGGGCATTCACCATGATGTGCAACCGTCACGTCTATCCATTCCAGAACATTCCCATCACCCCTAAAAGGTAGTTGGTTTTTAAAGACACCATTCTGGAGGTTTTCAGCAGAGAATGGGCTGAAATGAGACAAGGAGTGAGCAGACCAGCGAGAAGCCTACTTCGGATTTCCAGGGGAGACATGATCAGGTCGGCAGAGACGGTGGCGGTCAAGCTAGACCTGGCAGACGGACTGGGTGGAGGGGCCGAGGAAATAGAGACATTCCCGTCTTGTGCAACAGGGGTGAGGAGGACTGGAGGACAGAGGTCTGGAGGGCAAGCACAGATTGCAGCCTTGGGTGTGTTATCTTTGAGATGCCAATTAGACACCCAATGGAGACGTCAAGAGGCAGCTGGATGCAGGAGTCTGGAGCGCAGCACTCGAGAGAGAAACTTAGATGGGATCTGAAACTGTGGGACTCGATGACATCACGGAAATAGCGTTCAAACCAAGAACCAAAAGCCCAGGGCTGGTCCTAAGCACGCCTACATTTAGCGTCTGGTGGTGAAGGTATTTTGGCACGAAGAAGAAAAGCACTAGAAAAAATTTAGCTGCACAAACGGTTAACCTTGGGAAACACTGCTCCCAAGACTCTGAGCTGACACCTTCCTCTGTCAGTCACTGTTTTTGTTTTGTTTTGTTTTAATCACAGGTAATCTGAAAGTTCAAGTTCTTTTGTTACGCGCGTTCATGATAAACAGCCTCAGTTCTCATTTAAAAGCATCTGTTTTAGGTCCATCAGTGGGTTGACTGAGGATAAATGAAAACGCATTATCCAGACGATCATTACAGCATGTATTCAGTGATTTCAGGTAGAACAAATGACATGAGGGGATAAAATCACTTATTTTCGGTATTTCCCGAATCAAAGCAGTAGCAACAGAACCACAGTGTGGCAAAGCATGCATAATGGCAAAGCCTCTATTATGACTGGAATGTAAAACGTAATAGCGTTTTCAGAAAACAATTTAGGAAAAGTGACAATCTTACTTATTTAAAATGCTATGTGGCATTCAGTATTATTCCTTCAGGTAAAATTACAAAATTGATAAAATGACTTTTAGAGATACTGTTGAATATGCCGAACAAATGTGGCGCATTTATCTGTTGACTAACCCTTCGGTTAGTGTAAAAACTACAGCTTCCTGAGAACTGAAGGCAACTTTTCCTGTGTCATTATGTCAAAACTTTGGAGTTTCTAGGCTTTGTCTATTTCAAACCAAATTTTAGAATGCATCTATTTTTTTGACATTAGCAATTTCTCTGTATGGATATATAGACTATAAAATGAATTCTCTTTTACAGTATAATTTCTATCAGATTTTAAGTTTCCCGAAGTGCATGTTTTGCTATATATTTTAAAGTTTTCTAAGAAAACAATAGCTATTGTTTCTGATTATAAAATTAACACAAGGTAACCTTAAAAACTGTCTATTAAAAAAGGATGAAGGATAAAGGGAAAAAAAAATCTACCAAGAGATATTCAGATTTGAGGGAACCCTTTTCTGTACATTTCTCTGTGCTTATCATGCACTCACGTGTGTCACTTTACAGAAACAGAACCACAGCACAAGTGCTGTTTAATATGTTTTTTGCACTCAACATTTGTCATGGATATATTTTGACATCAACAAATATCTAGAGACATCTTAATTTTTAACGCCTGGTAATGTTCTATTTGATGGACTGTTTTCATCCAGTTGGGTACTGATGGACATTTAGATCATTTCTGAATTTCTTTTTCTTTTGGCTGACATTGGCTCCTACTGTGTGCCAGAGAATATTTTAAATACATTCTATATATTAACTCATCTGCTCTGAAGATTTTTCTTAGTAGCTCCTCAATATAAATTCCTAAAACTTGAATTGCTGGATAAAGAGTCTTTACATTTTAAATATCGAGGCATATTGCCAAAATGCTCTCCAGAAAGATGGTAGTCATGACACTTTCACCAATAGTGCCCGTTTTGCAAGCCCTAGCCAACGCTGCATGCCAGAAATCATTTTTATCTTTGGAGATCCAATACCAAACACAGTGTCTCCTTCCCATTGGCTTTCCTTTTAATTAAACCTCTTCTTATGAGCATACGAGCTACTTGCATGTTGTTTTTCTGAAATGCCAGTTCATATTTTTTGTTATTGTATTTCCCAATTGGGTCATGCATGGGAACAAACACATAAATAAAGCTACTAAAAGTTGCAAAGTTGTAAAGATCCCGAAGAGTTTAGAAGGTATCAGAAGTAGTACTGATGCCCACAACCATTATTTATTCTTTTTATTTCTAATCTTCATCTTTTTGTGACCCTTAGTCTACTGACGCCTACATTTCACTTTTAATGGCACCTTTTAATTCATTTGTTTTCTATGACTAATACTTCTTTTTAAAATCCAGTTGACATTTGTCTTTGCTGTTTCCCCCTGACACGATTTGTCTACCTTGTGTCCTGCTAGGAGCAAGCTTACGCAATTATAAACAGAATGTGTAAAAAGACTTTGAGAACCTGCAACCAACGGACATGTACAGTTGACAATTGATGTTAACATTTACACACTGCTTCAAGGGCAAACTCTTTTCCCTGTTGCCAGAGTCTAAGGCCATAAAGCTCTAGTCATCCACGTTAGTAAGTATATCCGTTGTATCGTGTTTGTAGGTTGAAGGTGGCAGCATTGGCATGGTTGAAGAGCAGGATGAACTCAATCCATGGAATGAGCTCTTATCTATCTAGTAATTTCTACCCCTCTCTCCACACCATGCTACTCTGCGAAGCCCGGTTTCCCTACCCCAACTTGAAATAATAGGAACTCAGGATCCAGTATCATCCTAATTGGACTCTATTGTCACAATTCTGGTTCATTATTTCTAGCTTAAAATCCCACATCATTTCTAACTTGAAATACCACGATAATCTGACTGTTCTCACCACCTTTGTTTATTCCAAACCAGGCTATTTATTCCAATCCATCATGTCACTGCTGTCAGATTAGTGTTCCTTCCCAGCAGTAGGGATTTATGTCACTGCCCTACTCAACAACCATCTGCTTGGCCCCATCACCAACAGATTTAAGGAAAAATGACAGAATAAGAGAGCAAATGACATAAGAGCAAGGTGGTAGGATTTGCTGATATGTTTTCCATACTAGTTTCTTATATAAATTCTTAACAAGAGTTAAGGATGATCATGTTAAAAGACAAGCTCTCTTCTGGGGTCTGAGCTAATGAGGTTCAGGTACACAATCCTGTGACTGAACGTTATAGACAGACGGAGTTTATAACACCTGTAAAGTTGGGTGAGTATTATATCTCTTAGCTAACCTCAACAAATTCCCAAGCACTTAGATTTTCAGCACGGAGTAAAGAAGAGCTTAGACTTCTAAGAAGAGTGGGTTGTAGATATTCTGTGCCTTAGACTCAAGGAAAATCCTTGTGTTTTTGTTTCTAGGTGTCGAGATAGGAAAACTGATGTTCAATTACAAAATTCAAGGCATTGGATTTTCAGTTTCCTGCCAACTCTATATCTACAGTATGTGATATCTAACAAACTATCTGTGAGTCAGGATTCACATTGTTATTAAAAAATAAAAACAGCAAACACATCCTTGTCTACTCAAGGAGTCTACTTAGACTCCAAAGTTTTTAAGAGAAAAATAATCAAAATATATGTAAAACATACAAGCACTGCAAATGACTAAGAACAACTTTAACTATCATTTCCTAGAGACTGAAAAAAATATTTATGAGAAGATATTGAGGGTCATCATTTCTTTGGATCTTGCTCAGAGTAATTAGACCCACAATATCATTAAACTACATGGAATTAGCTATTAGAAATGTTTGTATCATCCATTTGCATTCTGAAAAATATCTTGCAAAAACAAGTTTTGTGATATTTGATATTGAGTTGCTCCTTATGGCAATATTTAGATAGCATTGTCAATTATTTTTCCAAGTGAATTATGCTTTGTGATAATAAAACATGTCATTCAATGGAAGGTATCCTTGATTTTATTACAGGAAAACATGCATCAATTTATCTAAAAACTATGTTAAGTTGTTTATATCAGATAAAGGTATATAAGGTAACACACTGATTTCAGGTAGCTACTGGTATGGTGGTGGTGAAGACTGTGGTAGTGGTGGTGATGGTGATGGTGGTGGAACTGGAGATGGTGATGGAGGTGGGGATGGTGATGGTGATGGTGGTAGAGGAGGTGATGGTGGTGATGGTGTGATGATGGTGGTGCTGGTAGAGGAGGTGATGGTGGTGATGGTGTGATGATGGTGGTGCTGGTAGAGGAGGTGATGGTGGTGATGGTGTGATGATGGTGGGGATGGTGATGGTGATGGAGGTGGGGATGGTGATGGTGGTGGAACTGGAGATGGTGATGGAGGTGGGGATGGTGATGGTGATGGTGGTAGAGGAGGTGATGGTGGTGATGGTGTGATGATGGTGGGGATGGTGATGGTGATGGAGGTGGGGATGGTGATGGTGGTGGAACTGGAGATGGTGACGGAGGTGGGGATGGTGATGGGGATGGTGGTAGAAGAGGTGATGGTGGTGATGGTGTGATGATGGTGGTGCTGGTAGAGGAGGTGATGGTGGTGATGGTGATGGTGATGGAGGTGGAGGGGTGATGGTGGTAGAGGTGGTGATGGTGATGGCACTGAAAGTAATGAAGTAGAAAAGGAAGAGTTGAAAAAGACAAAAAGTTGGCCTAGAATTCAAGCTGTGTTTAACACTGTTTGAGGTGGTAATGAGATCTCTTTGCCCATTCTGACCCTTGCAATAGTGTTCTGGTATTCTCTACAGAAGGGTTAACATACTTTCACCTAGCAAGCTCCGACTCTGAAATCAGAGACAGATGAGCAGTCATTGTACCAGAGTAAGTCCACCACTGCTCTAATCCTCTCTCTTCACAACTAAAAGGAGAACAGTGGTTATTAGCTGAGGAGTATGTTTGAGAGCAGATGTGCAGCTTAATAAGGATAAAGCTGGAACAGAGCTTCCAGATTAATCCAGGAGGGGTTTCTTGAGCTCTAACTATGTGCTGGGTTGAGCATTATGGATACACAGATGACTATGACACTGTCCCTGCCCTTAAGGAGGTTATGGGTTAATGTTCACAATGGAAGATGATATCAAATATCTGCTATGCAATGTAAATGGGAAATCTGTCCTATCAGCACTGGCTGGGGAAAGTATGATTAATAATGGCTCATGATGGAAGATGGTACCCACAAAATGAAAGGAAGGGCAAATGAGGAAGCCTGGTATATCTGAGATGAGAGGAGTCAATGGAGCCTTGTAGAATTTTACAACTTTTAAAAGTGCATGTAAAATTAGAAATTTATAGTATATAAATTTTTGTCATTAAAATTAATTAGACTCAGAGGAGTCGCAACTTTTAATCAATTCAACCTAGAAAAGAATATAATGATTGTTATCAAGTTAGTGTACAAGGAAGACAGATATATCATGAATCCTCTATTTAAATTTAGCTGTTAGAAAGATGTCTTAAAAAAAAAGACCTATGTTTTAGTGTTCTTTTTGAGACTACATAACTACTATATTCATAGCTCAAAAATTCTTATTTAAAATTACCCCACAGAGATAACTCGAATATTTTACAATTATTTATTAATTATGGAGTTGGTTGGTATATTCCGTAATAAGCAATTTTTCATAGCTTGATTAAGTTTTCTCCATTTCAGATGGGCACATTTTCCTCGATGGAAACATTTCAAGATAAATCACATGGACATTCATTTTAAAGATAAAAGCAGAACACTGTACTGTATTTTCTAAAACAAGGCTATAGTTTAAAATATGGACTATGCCTTTAAATACATATATACATATATATTTACAGATACATCACACTGACACTCTGTAATACCTTCAATTCTTTCCACAAAGGGATGTTTTGTTAGAGATATGGTTTTATGAAATCATATTCTGACCTTCCCTCCTAAAAGTTAGTAAGTTTGAGGTCTGAGGACATTTCACCTTATTTATACCCTCCAATTAAAGGTTTAAATTATTCTCAGAATAGGTAAGCCTGGATAATATCTAATTTTATAAATACATGTAATTGGCTTGGAGAGAGCATGTATTGGTATTCTAATAATTGATTCTATTTAAATAAGAAAGAACTTTTGGTTTGGGACATATGATATTAGCCTTTCAATGTTCCCTTCTCATCCCAACATGGGGATAATGACAATGACACACTTTTCACTTGCTGGGAATAATGAACTAAGGACTCTGCTCTTTGAAGAAATAACTTACAACACTGATCTTCATGGAAGGAAGGCTGAGCCTAGGGCGCTCAGTCTGAAACTAGCAAAGAAAGTAGGATAATGTGGACTTAAATCGTAACACACTTATTTCGAAGGTAGAATCCAGGTTAATATTTAAAGCATTAAAAGAAAAAAAGATAATTGTGATTGGTTGAGAACTCACTTTAAAATTTTAGACACTGAATCATAAATGACACTCATATGCCTCTCATGTTGTAGCGTCTCTGCATCACGGTACCTGCAAGGAGGTGGGCTCATCTATTGAGGTCCCTGACCCCCAAGGCAGGTAACACCTGTCCCTTCTCCGTCTTTGCCCAACGGCTCAGCTGGGCAAGACCTGCCTGGTCCTGCTACTCCACGGCAAACGTGGAGATGCAAGCTGGTTCCTCGGAGAAGCCAACTGAAATATGCACACTCGTTATGATGCAAGCTGACTACTGCCGAAAAGGATTGATGTGTGGCAGGGATGCTGACTCAAATCTAAGCTGGTACTTGTGTCCACTGCTGAGTTCAGACAGGGCCGGGCACTCCTGGTAGCCTGGAGACATGCAGCTGGCAGAATCTGTTAGAATAGAGACTCAGGACGCTCTGGGGAAAAACTCAAGCCCTGTGCACCGTGGGGACCTAGGTGTATCTGGGGAGGTCAGTCAGCCTAGGCTGTTACTGACCAGTTGGGCGGGACAGCCTCCTAGGAGAGAGCTGACTTGAGTGAGAACCAGCCATCAGATACCATGAGCAGGATGCAGTGGTGGGGAACATGGACTCAGTGACCAGAGGGGAAGCCTTTACTTGGATCTGTCTCCAGCCCAGCAAGCACAAAGGCACAGAAGTAAAGATGGAAAAAAGGTATTTGTGTAATGCCTGGGGCATAAGAAACTCTGTAGGGGATTCCAGAGCAAATTATCATGCAAAGGGCAGCCGGTCATTCCTCCTCACTGGGTCACTTACTACCTCTTAGCTACAGCCTCCTGGGGGCTCAGGACAGACACCTCTGGGGGGTACTTCTCCCAGGGAGAAGCAGACGAGACCATGCCAACAGGAGAGCAGTGCATGGCATGGCCAGGGAAGCTGCGGTGAGCAGCGGGGAGGAAACTGCAAAGCTCTGTCAGAGAATTATAAGGTCCCTGCTAAGTCCAGTGCATAAAACAGTTACCCAAAGGGAGTTGGGGACAGCAGTCCTTCTAAGGCAGAACTGAGCCTGGCAGAGTAAGGATAGAGCTGTGCAGCGGACCTAAATGTCTGGCAAACCCGGGGCTCCTCGCATGTGTGTGCGTCTGTGTAAGCACGCCCGCATGGCACAGACACGCTTGCATGAGTGTGTGCGTGCCTAGGTAGACGTATGTGTGGCAGCGCCTGTTATTTTTTGGAGAGGAGGGATGAATGGGAGACAGCTGGCATTTTAAGCAGATTTACCTTAACTTCAGCCTCTCTCTCTCCCCCCACCCGTGTCTGGGTAACTTTATTCTTCCATGTCTCCCAAAGCTCTCAGAACACTTACTGCAAGCGATTCCCCCAACGTACTGCCTTCAGCTCTTACTACTGGTGATCTCTCCCAAGGATTCAACAGTGTTTGTATAAAGCAGACAGCAGAAGAAATTGGGGACAGTTGGAAGACACGATGCCAAAAGTGGCTTTAGGCTAGGGTCCTTGAAAATTTCATTTGTCAGACAGACTTTTTGTGGCCTGATGATTTTTTAAACTAATTTGCATAGATATAGCTGTTTCGACAGCAACTCAGATACTGTTACATTATATCTCAGCCCTAACGGAAGCTGTGGCAACGCTACCTAGAGATGGCAAGTTTATACACGACAATAAAATTTCACATCTGTGTCTACATACTCCAATAACTAAGTTAATATCAAGGGTAGTTTTGCAGAAAATTATTAAATTGACAAACGGCTTGAAAATCCTAAATGATGCATGTTCATCTTATAACCACAACTGAGGGTTAAACACAAATTTCTACTTCCTGTTAATTTAACAAAGCATTGGGAAGTCTCCTGAAATCGGCATGGAGGGTAAAGCAATTTAACACCATCCCGCCTATAAATGCTCTCCGTGAAGGATACATGTGATGGGGGGTGTATAAGTGATTACACATATCAGAACACGTCTTCAGAGTCAAAGGAGAAAGGGGAGCATCTGGAAAAGATACTCCGGAGCTGAGGCTCCATTGCCAAAGAGAAACGAATGCACTTTTCTTCTCTCTCTTTTTTAAACTCTTTTCTTTCATTGCCCTGAGCATGCTTGGAACCAATATAAAATGAAACATCTGCTCCATCCAGACTATAAAGCCACTTAAAAAGCAAACAAAGGGGGCTTCCCTGGTGGCGCAGTGGTTGAGAGTCCGCCTGCCGATGCAGGAGACACGGGTTCGTGCCCTGGTCCGGGAAGATCCCACATGCCGCGGAGCAACTAAGCCCGTGAGCCGTGGCCGCTGAGCCTGTGCGTCCGGAGCCTGTGCTCCGCAACGGGAGAGGCCACAGCAGTGAGAGGCCCGCATACCGCAAAAAAAAAAAAAAAAAGCAAACAAAGAACTGAAACAAAACAAAAACTGCTACAGTTAATATCCAAGATCTCTTTTTATTAATAAAAACATTTTCTGACTGCTTTGGAGTTCGTATTTCCCGGCCTTACGTTCCAAGCATGTTACAGTGTCCCACTAACTTTACAGGAAAGAAATTGTGAATGAAGAATAAAAAACGGAGGATAATGTTTTTTAGTCTAAAAAAAAAAATCTCAACATAAAATGTGACGAATGGAAGTAGCCTTTTTACTACTGATACTTACGAATGTAAAATATGATTATAACTATTAAATGTATCTGGAAATCAGATTAGAATACCTGCCCATGTTTGCTTTTAGTTAGTAACTGCAAAGATAAGCTTCAAACCTATATTTCTGAACAGAGCAGGGATGACATTTGAAGATGGAAATCAGTTTATGAATTATAATCCATTTTCTCTAACAAAAAAAATCCAACATGCATGAAAGCCACATGGAATGTAGGGCAAGTGGCTCTTTCAGCTAATGTCTCTCATTATTTTAAGTACTACATGTATTTGTTATGGGACTGCTCAAGATGAAGTACTGAACACTTTTATGCTCAAGTGTCTGTGTTTTAAAAATTATTTGAAAAAATTTCCAAACTTTTAAGTTGGACAGCTGTCATTTGCATAGTAAATTAATTCCTGATCACTGTTTGTTTGTGAATTAAGAGCGTGTGCATGTTGTTGTTTCTCATTGAAGGGAACAGTGCTGACCCTGGGAGGACCGCCATCAATATTCAGGTGAAGCAGATCAAGTTACACAGAGAAAGGTAAAGCACCATCCTGAGGATGCCCTCCCCGCGAAAGGCGCTCGGCTTCTAGAAGGGTAAGAGATTAAAAGGTACACATGGATGGAGAGAGAAAACCAGAACTGTTTGAAGCAGGCGGCCTTGGGCCTTGAGGCGAGGAGAGGGGCAACATCAGAGATACGGAAGGGACCGACTCTCCGGGGAGTGCGCGGGGGTGGGTGGGGGGGTGGGTGCATGCTCTCCCACGCATGCACGGGAGTGACGCACTCAGTTCATTCTCATTGGAGGAGAGGTGATTCTAGGATCACCTAGGGGGGCTTTAACCCCGCTACCTTCTGGACTCGTGTTTTATTCTCCGGCTACAATTATCTGAAAGCCAAACTCATGCCCATCTTTAAAACCCATGAGAGTCGTACCCCTTTGTCTGAGGGGGTTGCGTTCGTTCCAAGATGCCCGAAGGATGCCTGAAACCGCAGGCAGTACTGAACCCTACGTAGAGTATGTTGTTTTCCTATACATACGTACCTATGATAAAGTTTAATTTGTAAATTAGGCTCGGTAAGAGAATATCCGAATTGCCAGCATCACTACTCTTGCACTTTGAGGCCACTATGAAATACAATAAGGGTGACTCAAACACAAGCATTGCGATACCCCGACGGGCCATCTGATAACCCAGGCGGCTACTAAGTGACTGATGGGCGGGACACGCTGCACAAAGGGGCGATTCACTTCCAGGCGTGAAGACCTCATCACACCGCTCAGAAAGGCACATGCTTATTTCTGGAATTTTTAAATAGTTTCAGACCGTGGTTGCCTGCAGGTAACTGAAATCGTGGAAGTGAACCCTCGGATAAGAGGGGACTACTGTTCAAACACTACTTTCTTCAGTAAGTCTTTCTTGATCTCTTCGACTGAGAATGAATTCTCTTTGCTCCTGTAAGTTCTTATGGCCCTTTCTCGGTGCTTACTTTGTACCCACGTGTCTCCTCTCTCATCCTTGACTGACAACTCCCTGGGGACAGAGCTCATACCTACATCATTTATGTATATATATATATATATATATATATAAAATTTTTTTTTTTTTTTTTGCGTTACATGGGCCTCTCACCGCTGTGGCCTCTCCCGTTGCGGAGCACAGGCTCCGGACGCGCAGGCTCAGCGGCCATGGGTCACGGGCCCAGCCGCTCCGCGGCACGTGGGATCTTCCCGGACCGGGGCACGAACCCGCGTACCCTGCGTCGGCAGGCGGACTCTCAACCACTGCGCCACCAGGGAAGCCCCATTTTTATATTTTGTATCGTCCGCTTGACCTTGCAAACAGTGCTGCTCAGGTATACACTGGAGAACACAGGAAAGAAAGAAGATGGACAGGAAGCCTGCCTGCTAAGGACAATTTCCTTATTTCTCTGGGATTACAAGTCTCTATGATACAGGTCTCTGTGTTAAGAAATCATTTCACAGAGACTCTTTTTCTGGGCATTCCCATGGAGGGGGGGGGGCACCTTGTCGATGGCACCCAGCTGCCGTGATGGCAAATATACCCTCAGTCATGATGGGCAGCCCACTGGAAGAGAAAGTCGCTCTGTGAAGATAATTTAGTGCACGCAAACCCAAACCGAAGCTTCTCCCTGCCAGGCTGAGCTTCATCGTCTAAGGCAGCGGCCGCCAACCTCCGGGGTCTAATGTCTGATGAGCTGCACTGCAGCTGGTGTAATAACAATAGAAATAAAGTAAATGCAATGCGCTTGAATCAACCCGAAACCGTCCCGCTCCCCCACACCCCCGGTCGGTGGAAAAAGTGTCTTCCACGAAACCAGTCCCTGGTGCCAAAAAGATTGGGGACTGCTGCTCTAAGGGACGACCAGGAGGGAAGTTTGTTTTGACCATTTCGTGGAGAATAACAAATAAAAACATCTGCTGGGAAGGAAACCAGGTGTTGGGCTGCGGATGCAGACATTCTTCAATTCTCTCCTCTCCGCCAGGATCCGGTGGGGATTTCGATGTGTGTTCGTTAACACTAGTTAATGTAATTTTTGTGATAACTGTAGAACAAATAGAGCAAACTCTCAAATATAATTAGGGAAAAGTGCTTCTAATTAACTTGTAACTCGTGGGTTGCAAAGTAGAGCCACAAATCAGTTACGCACTGTCAGACCTAACAAGTAAAACACACTGTACATTTCCAACCGGACAAATAAACAAAGCAAGACACGGTGCCCCTGGCAATACTTTCCTCTGAACCTTTCCCACGTGCTGGCTGCTCTGCAACTTAATTGTAGGTAGGCATGGGTATGCTTCACGTCATCAGCAGCCAATGATCGTGGCAGTGAAAAATGAAGACAACCTCTGACAATCTGGGAACATCCAACACGTCGTTACCTCGGCAGCATGGAAAATGGGATGCACTCATGCAGTAGGCCCAGATAGGTGAACAGAGGTCCTGAGGAAACCCCAAAAGGTTCTGCGGGGAAATAGAGGGCTGTGACAGTGGCAAACCCCATCCCAGCTCACAGTACCAGCAATAAGTTGCTTACTGCCGGCTATAAGTTAGGGAACTGTTATAGGCAATTTCTGCTATGTTTGTTAGAAGTCACCCCAGTGTTTCTCTCTCACATGGGCAAGCACATTAGAGTAAGCAGCAACCTCAAATTCTTTCTAATTTGCAAAAAATGATAAATGAGCCACATGTTTTCATAACTCAGTTAAGATTAGCAACAAACTGTTCTGGCATCTCTCAAGATACGTCCATGCCTCCTAATGCACAGTGGTAGCTGTTGGCCTGGAGAGAATAGCAAGTGATATACCTGAAACATCCATGATCATAAGAACTGCTGTCGGATTTTATTACAAACGTGGAGTCTCAGGCTATTACCATAGAGATCCTGGGCCCCTGGAAATCTGTATTTGATTGCCGGGGGTGGGGATTGGGAGATCATGGTCGTAAAGCAGACAGGCACTGGAAATGGAGGACCAGGCACGTACCAGAGCTCAGCGGCGACACTGAGCAACTCCTTTGACTCCAGGCTCAGGGGACCCAGCACAATGATTGGTAAGTGGTGGGTATTGAGGAATGTTCGTTCATCCCTTTCGGGGATACAAGAATGCAGAGAATACGCTGATTCTTAGGTTAGGCAAGTCGAGGAGCAGGAAGAATGTAATACACAGGAAATAATGTGACGTGACAGCTTTAGATACATTCACTGGTGTTCCACCCTACGGAACGTGTAAGAAAGAAGGGTTGTAGAACTGATTTACAGTCAACGTCTTATCTTACCATAACATAAGAAAGCATAAACTCCTTTAAAACACTGTCTATCGGGGAAGATGGGGGAAGAGTAAGATGCGAGGATCACCTTCCTCCTCACAGATACATCAGAAAGACATCTACACGTGGAACTTCTCCTATAGAACACCCACCGAATCCTGGCAGAAGACCTCAGACCTCCCAAAAGGCAAGAAACTGCCCACGTTCCTGGGTAGGGCAAAACAAAAAAGGAAAAACAGAGACAAAAGAACAGGGACGGGACCTGCACCAGTGGGAGGGAGCCGTGAAGGAGGAAAGGTTCCCACGCACTAGAAGCCCCTTCGCGGGCAGAGACTGGGGGTGGCAGAGGGGGAAGCTTCGGGGCCGCGGACGAGAGCACAGCCACAGGCTGCGGAGGGCAGAGCGGAGAGATTCCACAGAGGATCGGTGCCAACCAGCACTCACCTGCCCGAGAGGCTCGTTTGCTCACCCGCCGGGGCGGGTGTGGCTGGGAGCTGAGGCTCGGGCTTCATCGGATCCCAGGGAGAGGTCTGGAGTTGGCAGAGTGAAAACAGCCTGAAGGGGTTAGTGTGCCACGGCTGGCCGGGAGGGAGTCCGGGAAAAAGTCTGGAGCTGCCTAAGAGCCAAGAGACCATTGTTTGGGATGCGCGAGGAGAGGAGATTCAGAGCGCCGCCTAAATGAGCTCCAGAGACGGGCGCGAGCCGTGGCTATCAGCGCGGACCCCAGAGACGGGCATGAGACTCTAAGGCTGTTGCTGCTGCCACCAAGAAGCCTGTGTGCGAGCACAGGTCACTCTCCACACCTCCCCTCCCGGGAACCTCTGCAGCCCACCACTGCCGGGGTCCCAGGATCCAGGGACAGCTTCCCCGGGAGAACACACGGCGCGCCTCGGGCTGGTGCAACGTCACGCTGGCCTCTGCCGCCGCAGGCTCGCCCCGCATCCGTACCCCTGCCTCCCCCCCGGCCTGAGTGAGCCAGAACCCCCGAATCAGCTGCTCCTTTAACCCCGTCCTGTCTGAGCGAAGAGCAGACACCCTCGGGCTACCTACATGCAAAGGCGGGGCCAGATCCAAAGCTGAACCCCAGGAGGTGTGCTAACAAAGAAGAGAGGGGGAGGTCACTCCCAGCAGCCTCAGGAGCAGCAGATTAAATCTCCACAATCAACTTGATGTACCCTGCATCTGTGGAAAACCTGAATAGACAGCGAATCATCCCAAATTGAGGAGGTGGACTTTGGGAGCAAGATATATTATTTTTTTCCCCCTTTTCCTCTTTTTGTGAGTGTGTATGTGTATGCTTCTGTGTGAGATATTGTCTGTATAGCTCTGCTTTCATCATTTGTCCTAGGGTCTGTCCATCCATTTTTCTTTTTTTTACTTAAAATATTTTTTTCTTAATAATTATTTTTTATTTTAATAACTTTATTTTATCTTACTTTATTTTATTTTAACCTCTTTCTTTTTTTCTTTCTTTCTCTACCCAGATTACTCTACCCAGCAAGGATCACATTCAGATTTGATGGAGAAATTAAAACCCTTACAGACAAGCAAAAGCTGAGAGAATTCAGCACCACCAAACCAGCTTTACAACAAATGCTAAAGGAACTTCTCTAGGCAAGAAACACAAGAGAAGGAAAAGACCTACAAGAACAAATGCAAAACAATTAAGAAAATGTGAATAGGAACATACATATTGATAATTACCTTAAATGTAAATGGATTAAATGCTCCCACCAAAAGACACAGACTGATACAAAAACAAGACCCATATATATGCTGCCTACAAGAGATCCACTTCAGACCTAGGGACACATACAGACTGAAAGTGAGGGGATGGAAAAAGATATTCCATGCAAATGGAAATCAGAAGAAAGCTGGAGTAGCAATTTTCATATCAGACAAAATAGACTTTAAAATAAAGACTATTACAAGAGACAAAGAAGGACACTACATAATGATCAAAGGGCTGATCCAAGAAGAAGATATAACAATTGTAAATATTTATGCACCCAACATAGCAGCACCTCAATACATAAGGCAAATACTAACAGCCATAAAAGGGGAAATCGACAGTAACACAATCATAGTAGGGGACTTAAACACCCCACTTTCACCAATGGACAGATCATCCAAAGTGAAAGTAAATAAGGAAACACAAGCTTTAAATGATACATTAAACAAGATGGATTTAATTGATATTTATAGGACATTCCATCCAAAAACAGCAGAATACACATTTGTCTCAAGTGCTCATGGAACATTCTCCAGGATAGATCATATCTTGGGTCACAAATCAAGCCTTGGTAAATTTAAGAAAATTGAAATTGTATCAAGTATCTTTTCCGACCACAATGCTGTGAGACTAGATATCAATTACAGGAAAAGATCTGTAAAAAATACAAACACATGGAGGCTAAACAATACACTACTTAATAACGAAGTGATCACTGAAGAAATCAAAGAGGAAATCAAAAAACACCTAGAAACAAATGACAATGGAGACACGACGACCCAAAACCTATGGAATGCAGCAAAAGCAGTTCTAAGAGGGAAGTTTATAGCAATACAATCCTGCCTTAAGAAACAGGAAACATCTCAAATAAACAACCTAACTTTGCACCTAAGCAATTAGAGAAAGAAGAACAAAAAAATCCCAAAGTTAGCAGAAGGAAAGAAATCATGAAGACCAGATCAGAAATAAATGAAAAAGAAATGATAGCAAAGATCAATAAAACTAAAAGATGGTTCTTTGAGAAGATAAATAAAATTGATAAACCATTAGCCAGACTCATCAAGAAAAAAAGGGAGAAGATTCAAATCAATAGAATTAGAAATGAAAAAGGAGAAGTAACAACTGACACTGCAGAAATACAAAATATAATGAGAGATTACTACAAGCAACTCTATGCCAATAAAATGGAAAACCTGGAAGAAATGGACACATTCTTAGAAATGAACAACATGCCGAGACTGAACCAGGAAGAAACAGAAAATATGAACAGACCAATCACAGGCACTGAAATTGAAACTGTGATTAAAATTCTTCCAACAAACAAAAGCCCAGGACCAGATGCCTTCATAGGTGAATTCTATTAAACATTTAGAGAAGAGCTAACACCTATCCTTCTCCAACTCTTCCAAAATATAGCAGAGGGAGGAACACTCCCAAACTCATTCTACGGGGCCACCATCACCCTGATATCAAAAGCAGACAAAGATGTCACAAAGAAAGAAAACTACAGGCCAATATCACTGATGAATATAGATGCAAAAATCCTCAACAAAATACTAGCAGACAGAATCCAACAGCACATTAAAAGGATCATACACCATGATCAAGTGGGGTTTATTCCAGGAATGCAAGGATTCTTCAATATACACAAATCAATCAATGTGATACACCATATTAACAAATTGAAGGAGAAAAACCATAAGATCCTCTCAAGAGATGGAGAGAAAGCTTTCGACAAAATTCAACACCCATTTATGATAAAAACACTGCAGAAAGTAGGCATAGAGGGAACTTTGCTCAACATAATAAAGGCCATATATGACAAACCCAGAGCCAACATCGTCCTCAATGGTGAAAAACTGAAACCATTTCCACTAAGATCAGGAACAAGACAAGGTTGCTCACTCTCACCACTCTTATTCAACATAGTTTTGGAAGTTTTAGCCACAGCAATCAGAGAAGAAAAAGAAATAAAAGGAATCCAAATCAGAAAAGAAGTAAAGCTGTCACTGCAGATGACATGATACTATACATAGAGAATCGTAAAGATGCTACCAGAAAACTACTAGAACTAATCAATGAATTTGGTAAAGTCACAGGATACAAAATTAATGCACAGAAGTCTCTGGCACTCCTATACACTAATGATGAAAAATCTGAAAGTGAAATTAAGGAAACACTCCCATTTACTGTTGCAACAAAAAGAATAATATATCTAGGAATAAACCTACCTAAGGAGACAAAAGACCTGTATGCAGAAAATTATAGGACACTGATGAAATAAATTAAAGATGATACAAATAGATGGAGAGATATACCATGTTCTTGGATTGGAAGAATCAACATTGTGAAAATGATTCTACTACCCAAAGCAATCTACAGATTCAATGCAATCCCTAGCAAACTATCACTGGCATTTTTCACCGAAGTAGAACAGAAAATTTCACAATTTGTATGGAAACACAAAAGACCCCGAATAGCCAAAGCAATCTTGAGAAAGAAAAATGGAGCTGGAGGAATCAGGCTCCCTGACTTCAGACTATACTACAAAGCTACGGTAATCAAGACAGTATGGTACTGGCACAAAAACAGAAATATAGATCAATGGAACAGGATAGAAAGCCCAGAGATAAACCCACGCACATATGGTCACCTTATCTTTGATAAAGGAGGCACAAATATACAGTGGAGAAAAGACAGCCTCTTCAATAAGTGGTGCTGGGAAAACTGGACAGGTACATGTAAAAGTATGAGATTAGAACACTCCCTAACATCATACACAGAAATAAGCTCAAAATGGATTAAAGACCTAAATGTAAGGCCGGAAACTATCAAACTCTTAGAGGAAAACATAGGCAGAACACTCTATGACATAAATCACAGCAAGATCCTTTTTGACCTATCTCCTAGAAAAATGGAAATAAAAAAAAAAATAAACAAATGGGACCTAATGAAACTTAAAAGCTTTTGCACAGCAGAGGAAACCGTAAACAAGACCAAAAGACAACCCTCAGAATGGGAGAAAATATTTGCAAATGAGGCAACTGACAAAGGATTAATCTCCAAAATTTACAAGCAGCTCATGCAGCTCAATGTCAAAAAAACAAACAACCCAATCCAAAAATGGGCAGAAGACCTAAATAGACATTTCTCCAAAGAAGATATACAGATTGCCAACAAACACATGAAAGAATGCTCAACATCATTAATCATTAGAGAAATGTAAATCAAAACTACAATGAGATATCATCTCACACCAGTCAGAATGGCTATCATCAAAAAATCTACAAACAATAAATGCTGTAGAGGGTGTGGAGAAAAGGGAACACTCTTGCGCTGTTGGTGGGAATGTAAATTGATACAGCCACTATGAAGAACAGTATGGAGGTTCCTTAAAAAACTACAAATAGAACTACCATACGACCCAGCAATCCCACTACTGGGCATATACCCTGAGAAAACGATAATTCAAAAAGAGTCATGTACCAAAATGTTCATTGCAGCTCTATTTACAATAGCCAGATGGAAGCAACCTAAGTGTCCATCATCGAATGAATGGATAAAGAAGATGTGGCACATATATACAATGGAATATTACTCAGCCATAAAAAGAAATGAAACTGAGTTATTTGTAGTGAGGTGGATGGACCTAGAGTCTGTCATACAGAGTGAAGTAAGTCAGAAAGAGAAAAACAAATACCGTATGCTAACACATATATATGGAATCTAAGAAAAAAAAAAAAAAAGGTCATGAAGAACCTAGGGGTAAGATGGGAATGGAGACGCAGACCTACTAGACAATTGACTTGAGGATATGGGGAGGGGGAAGGGTAGGCTGTGACGAAGTGAGAGAGTGGCATGGACATTTATACACTACCAAACGTAGAACAGAAAGCCAGTGGGATGCAGCTGCATAGCACAGGGAGATCAGCTCGGTGCTTTGTGACCACCTAGAGGGGTGGGATAGGGAGGGTGGGAGGGAGGGAGACGCAAGGGTGAAGAGATATGGGAACATGTGTGTATATGTATAACTGATTCACTTTGTTATAAAGCAGAAACTAACACACCATTGTAAAGCAATTATACTCCAATAAAGATGTTAAAAAAACAAAACAAGAAAACCACTCTATATCAACATGTCTTGCTCATTGGAACACAGGTGCCACCATCTTGGTTGTTAAAAAGAGAGCCACACCCTAAGGAATATGATCTATGACTGGAAGGAGGCCGGGTTTCTGAAGACTATTGGACACAGCTGTGTTATCACCTACAACCTTCAGACTTCATTTATGGGAGAGAGAAAGAAACGTCCATCTTAGTGAACACAGCTTTATTTGGGGCTTTTCATTTTTTTAAGCTGAGCTTCATTCCAAGTAATAAATTCCCATCACTTTCTGATCTCCTTAGCCTGCTTCATTTTTCATCACGGTACTTGCCAATCCCTGAAATTATAGGTTTATTATCTGTCTTGTCCACTGCAACATAAGCTCTGTGGGGGCAGGCCTCTGAGTTCCTAGCTTGAAACATTCTGCAATGGTTCTGTTGATGCATATTGAAATTACACTTAAAGTCTTGCTATAGCTCACTTCTTTACTTTGAAATCAACTGCAATCCACGATCTCTCCCAACTGTGCCCTTTTTTTCTCTTTCTCCATCCAGCTCCCTGGAGCACAGGTACCAGCATCTTGGCAATTAGGAGGAGTGCCATACCCTAGAGATGGTCTCTGGCTAGAAGGTACCTGGGTACTTATTCCTATATGCCAAGCACCTAAACCTCACTGCCACATAGTAGACACTCCACAAGCATTTGTTTAATGAATAAATTAGACCCACGGCCTACAGACCTCCTTTGATCTCTAGGACTAAGAGGAGGGGAGGGCAAGAAGTTAATGGTCTCAGTTTCTTAATTTGATGAGGTCTGGTTGGAGAGGAAATCAGAAATCAGAACTAATGCTGAAAGCAGCTGTAGACAATACAGAAACAAATGGGCGTCGCTGTGTTTTAATAAAACATTATACATAAAGGCAATTATACATAATTATACATAAATATAAATAAATATAAATATATAAATATATATAAAATATATATAAATATATAAATTATATATATATTATATATATAATATATAATATATATAAATATATAAATAATATATAAATATAATTATACATAATTATACATAAAGGCAAGTGGCTGGCACCCAGGTCATAGTTCATAGGACCCTCTGTTACCCTGTCTCTTCCACAGCCAAGTTCTGGATGCAGTAGAGAGGGAAGCTTCCTCATCAACTCCTTACTCTAAGGGGTCAGGTTGGAGGCCAGGCTGCAGCTTTGTTTGCCCAGCAGACAAAGCTAATCCAGAAGCTCAGAATTAGGCAGAGGTATCCACCAACGCAAGCTGCAGAGGGGCCAGGGCAGCCTTCCTCCCCCGCTACCAGCCTCCAGGGACGCATCCCATGGAGCCCAGGGGAACCAGAGTTCCCCATGGCCACTCATTCCCAAGAGGAAGAAGGACAGAGCTGATCCAAGCCCCGCGTGCCCACTGAGTACTTGAATCAGTCTCTCCCCTCCCAGGGCAAGAATGAGTGGGGGATGTGGGAGAAGACTGTTTTACAGTCACCGTGCTCCATTCAGGGAAAGGAAACAACAGCCCTGGAGAAGAAGCATTGCCCACCACCCCATTGCTGTGAATTCTAATGGGTCCCTGAAGGCGAGAAGAAATCAGTGTCTGTGCTTCGTCTGCCTCTTGACCCCACCTCATCTCCTAACCAACTTTGTATCTCACACATTTTTTATGGAGATGTCTGCTCTTATCCTCTGTCATTTTAACCATTTTAAGGGTTACCTCTCTCTATAGTAGATTGCCCAGTTATATCCAAATACAAAAGACAAAAACAAACCTCAGCACTAGTTCTGATTTCTGATTTCCTCTCCAACCAGACCTCATCAAATTAAGAAACTGAGACCATTAACTTCTTGCCCACCCCTCCTCTTAGTCCTAGAGATCAAAGGAGGTCTGTAGGCTGTGGGTCTAATTTATTCATTAAACAAATGCTTGTGGAGTGTCTACTATGTGGCAGTGAGGTTTAGGTGCTTGGCATATAAGAATAAGTACCCAGGTACCTTCTAGCCAGAGACCATCTCTAGGGTATGGCACTCCTCCTAATTGCCAAGATGGTGGTACCTGTGCTCCAGGGAGCTGGATGGAGAAAGAGAAAACAAGGGCACAGCTGGGAGAGATCGTGGATTGCAGTTGATTTCAAAGTAAAGAAGTGAGCTATAGCAAGACTTTAAGTGTAATTTCAATATGCGGTATTAGAACTGTATTAGAACTGAATAGTAGTAACGGAGACTCTATGTCCTACAAGCTAAAACAGTCACCATCTGGCCCTTTACAGAAAAAGTTTGCCAGCTCCTGTTCTGGAATCTAGAGGAATGTTAGAAAAGCACGTCGCTGCTAGAGTGCTTTCAGGTTCAAGGGCAAAGGGAAAGTAAAGAGAACGCAGAGCTCAATTCCAGCAAACAGTTCTCTCCCTACGCACGCCAGGAAGCAGGGTGTCCACCCGAGGAAGCCGGTGTAACAGGTGGAAACTCAACTGAGTTCTCCTGAAAGGTATGGGGCACGATCAGAGGGGAATGCTTCACAGACATGCATCCCATCACAGCGGTGAAAAGGAAGACGTGGATCTCAGGGCTCGGAACACGAACAGAGACAGAGACTTGACAAGCACAGAGCAGAGGTGCTCCAGGAAGCACCCTTTTCAGCGACATCCACAGTGTCTTCAGGGCCCTCCCCGGCGGCCCAGTGGTTAAGACTTCCCCTTCCAATACAGGGGGTGCGGGTTGGATCCCTGGTCAGGGAGCTAAGATCCCACGTGGCTCGTGGCCAAAAAACCAAAACATAAAACAGAAGCAACGCTGTAACAACTTCAATAAAGACTTAAAAAATGGTCCACATCAAAAAAAAAAAAAAAAAAAAAACCTTAAAAAAAAAAAAGAAAGAGTGTCTTCAGTCTGGGAATCTGTGAAGGGTGATTCTGCACCCTGCATGGGGCTAGGCGATTTCACAATTCCAATTTCCCGAAGAAGAGACTACATGCATGAATGCATAACACCTAGATTAACCTTTTGCTGGGATTTTTTTTCTCCTGAGTCAATTTAAGTTCACCCATTGTGGACTCTGGAAGCCGGGTACCACCAGACTGGCCTCATCGGACTCACTGAATCCAAGGAGATCTTCATTTACTCATCTTTCCTCTGATACTGTGGTTGGCAAAATACTGGTCCTCCAACAATGTCCACATCCTAATCCCCAGAGCCTGTGAATATGGTACCTTATGTGCCAAAGGGGACTCTGAAGCTGCGATTAATTTAAGGATCTTGAGATGAGGAGAGCCCCCTGGAGATGCCGGTGGGCCCAGTCTAGTTACGTGGGTCCTTCAAAGCAGAGGACCATTCCAGGCAGCAGTCATGGGAAATGTGACTGTGGAAGACTCATCAGTGATGCCATGTTGCCAGTTTTGAAAATGGAGTAAGTGGGTCACAGTTAAGGATGTGGATGGCCTCTAGAAGCTGGAAAAGGCCTGGGTCCCCTAAAGTCTCCAGAAAGGAACACAGTCCTATTGACATCTTGATTTTAGCCACTTTAGCCCAGTGAGACTTGTGTTGGACTTCTAACCTCCAGAACTGAAAGATAATAAATTTGCATTGTTTTAAGGGCTAAATTTGTGGAAATTTGTTGTAGCGGCAATAGGTAATCAATACGGACTTCAGTAAGTGACTGCCATGGTCTTGACTCTGGTTGGTCCTGGGTACCCACCCAGGTGTCTGGGATAACCGTTCTTGAGGGCCGAGGGTGGCTTCTTTCTTAAAGGTGATGGGCACATGCCAGGGTTCACATCCTTCAACAGTGAGAAGAGTGGGAGCTGACACTGAAATAATGCATCTTCTGAGGCCCCTGAAAGTATGTCACCAGTTCCAGTGTGAGGTAGCCCCTGTTGCTGAAGAAACCAAACCCCAGAGAACCCTTCTGGCAGAGACTATGCCGAATAAAGAAGGTGGGGAGGATGGTTTTTACACTTTAGTGAACTTAAGAATCGTGGTCTTTGAACTTTAACACACAATGGCAAGAGATATTGATTTTTTGGCTTTAATTCCTTTGAACTTTAATGTCTTTGGACTTCAACATGGAAGTGGATTTAAACTTTCATTTTTAATTTCTCCTTGGGAATTTGGTATTTGGTGGGGATTATATTAAAATTCAAAGCATCTCTACATTGCTGGCATTTCATTACTTGAATGTCTCTGTTCATTTTTATCTTTATGATGATGCTTAACATTATTGCAAAACCTCTGGCATGCTATGTTGGATAACATGGCTGGACATTATTTGGGATAAAAAATAAATCTGGATTTTAATTTTAAATCTTGGGAAGACAGTGACCCCGGATTGACTTAAATGATGTGCTATTCTGACCCATTTCAGTACTGCTTGGTATAATTTATAAAATGCCCACCAGGAGTCCCAGGTGAAGACCAAAAAGCCCCAGGAAGATGGAAGAAAGGCTGCTTGGACAAAATGCTTGGCTCCTGCTTTGAAGAGATGAGCCATGACTCTGGCTGATCATACAAATAAAATAAGAGAAAAAAAAGAAGGCTGGAGGATGTGAGCGGGGAAAATGCTTCTCCTCTGTTCCAATGTCTCCTTCCATAAAGGGTGTTTGTTCGTTACACCCCAGAGTTCTTTTGAAATAGTAAGCCCACTGGCTAACAGACACAGAGTAACGCCTCCAATCTGGCTTCCGTCGGCAGTAGAGATAATATTTAGTAATATTTACACTTTGTCTACCAGCCTTATGGTTTTGGAGGCTAGAAATCCAAGATCAAGGTGTCAGCAGGCTTGGTTCCTTCTGAGGCTGTGAGGGAGAATCTGACCATGCCTTTCTCCTGGCTTCTGGTGGTTTACTGGGAATCTTTGGTGTTCCTTGGCTTGTAGAAGTATCACCTCGATCTCTGCCTTCATCTTCACATGGCATTCTCCCTGTATGTGTCTGTGTCCAAATTTCCTTTTTTCATAAAGACATCAGCTGTACCAGATTAGAGGCCTATCCAACTCTAGCATCCTAACTTAATTAATTACATCTGAGTCACGTTTTGAGGGTCTATGGGTTAGGACTTCAACATGTGAATTTTGAGGGCATATAACTCAACTTTGGAGCCCTTTGGAGACTAGGCATTAACTCAAATGACCTAATGCTACTAAGTATAATAGTTAAACTGAGGCTTGTCTCCTTAATTAAAAGAAAGGACTATTTGGGTACATGAAGGATAAAATGAAAAAATATACTTTGCTCTTGGAGAAGTAGAACTCTTAAGGACACTTGCTTTCAACAGAAATAAAACTTATTTATTAAGTTTTATGGTTTAATAAAGATTGATTATGATTTGTAAAGCATTCTGAAATCTTTAGTTGGGCATTTCAAAATTTAGGTTATTTCCATCTTTATGGAGAGAAAAGTTGTATGAGTCAAGCCCAAAGGACAGGCAGCAGTTCTAATCAAAGTTTATTTGCTTAGGAACATTTCAAGTAATGGCCAGCATAAAATAGCTTCAACTGGATTTAAATAAAATTCTGATCATCATCTCATAGTAATTATTGCATAGGAAGAAAATTATTTATTGCGAGGCCTAACAGGCAGTGGCAAAATATATTCTGCTATGAATAGATACTGAAGTGCAAACAGGCAGCTGTTTTTTTAAGCAAGCATGGTTATGTGTTGAATGTAAATGCATATAAATACCTCAATTTTTAACATTTTATTATTGTTCAAACTGTTTGCCAAGGAATACTCAGTAAATAATGTAAAGTTCTGCAAAGTCATTTAGTTCTTTTAGTGTTTTATTGTTTATAATTTGGTGCTCTCGATCCTTCTGGATATAGAGCTTAAGTCTAATCTAAAGTCTGGTTTATAAACACGCTTTATTTTTTTTAAATCACTAAAATTGTTCTTTCGAATATTTGTTTACAAAACATCCTAGTTTGTAAATATCTAGAGAGGAATTCAAAGTGTCTGTCACCCTCCCTTCCCCTATAATTTTTTTTTCAATGCACATCTGTTCTCACAAATTCACTAACAGGCAGGAAGGAAAATACAACAGAAAAAACTTCATGTACTAGAGGGGACTGGGATGTCTTTATTCCTTGCTGAACGATTAGGTCTGCTGAAGAATTACAAAGGAAGTAATGGACAGAGTTGTTACGCTTGAATCACTGTTTTTTTGATTCATGAATGAGTGCCTAACCTAATTCCAAAACGGTTTTGAGGAGGGTCCTTGTGACAACACAAGTGAAGTGATCCTTTTACCCTCTACTCCACCCTCCAAAGCCATCACCTCTGTTTTTTTTCCATAAATTTATTTCTTTTTGGCCGCGTTGGGTCTTTGTTGCTGCGCGCGGGCTTTCTCTAGTTGTGGCGAGCGGGGGCTGCTCTTTGTTGCAGTGTGCGGGCTTCTCATTGCGGTGGCTTCTCTTGTTGTGGAGCACGGGCTTTAGGTGCATGGGCTTCAGTAGTTGTGGCACACGGGCTCAGTAGTTGTGGCACACAGGCTCAGTAGTTGTGGCTCGCGGGCTCTAGAGCGCAGGCTCAGTAGTTGTGGCACACAGGCTTAGTTGCTCCGCAGCATGTGGGATCTTCCTGGACCAGGGCTTGAACCCGTGTTCCCTGCACTGGCAGGTGAATTCTTAACCACTGTGCCACCAGGGAAGCCTGCCCTCACCTCTTTTTATGCTCGTTTAGTTAAGCTTCTAAAACATGGACACGTTTGCCAGGACATCTCTTTTAATGATTAGCAGCCAGTAATGCCAGGGTGTGACATTTCACAGCAGGGTCCCCAACCATTACAGCAGGCACTGGAAGAAGCATCAGGGTGGCTGTGCTGGTGTGGGTTAGCTGACCGCCCAGCCTGCATGTGCAGATGTCCAAGGCTTAGCACACACCCGATGCCCATAGACATTCAAAAGCATTTGAGAAATGAGCAACTAAGGAATGAGCGAAAGGCCTGGACTCACAGAGAAAGGCTTAATGGAGTAGAAAGTTCATCAGACTTGGGCAGAGACTGAAACCGAGCAGGACCCTGTGGGGCTCCTACCTAGGCACAGAAGCCTTTCTGTGTCTCCCCCTCCCCACCCCGGCCCCTTTCCTTGTTTGTAGGGAACGGACTGCAGCTTCCATGACCTTCCCTCAGTCCCAAAGGGAAGATTCAAACATTTGCTAATCAGAGAAGGGAGGGAACATAGAGACCAGGGAGGATCAGCCAAGAAACAACAGTGCAGCATTGGGGCAGGGTGCCGGTTCACCTCAAGGAATATACATAACGGTTTCTTTTGAGCTCTTTATAGAACTAAAACCCCCAATAAATATAAGATGTCAGCATTCTTCATTCTAGAGGAGACCACCTGAGGCCAGATTAAAAGGAACCAGAGAAGCTCATCAAGAAGATCACCTGAGGGCTTTCCTGGTGGCGCAGCAGTTGAGAGTCCGCCTGCCGATGCAGGGGACACGGGTTCGTGCCCCGGTCCGGGAAGATCCCACATGCCGTGGAGCGGCCGGGCCCGTGAGCCATGGCCGCTGAGCCTGCGCGTCCGGAGCCTGTGCTCCGCAACGGGAGAGGCCACAGCGGTGAGAGGCCCTTGTACCGCAAAAAAAAAAAAAAAAAAAAAAGATCACCTGAGACCAGATGAAAGGAGTGCAGGCCCTGCACACACCCTAATCCTATCAGCAAACCCACCTTTGAACTATGGCATAAAACTCCTCACCATATCCCCCTGGGTTAGGATGCATGGGGACACACAGGAGCTTGCTGTGTCCCCTTGGCCTGGCAAAGCAATAAAGCTATTCTTTTCTACTTCATTGAAAACTCTGTCTCTGAGATTCGATTCAGCACCAGTGCATAGAAGCTGAGTCCAAGACTCTCAGAGGAGAGGAAAGAGGATAACACATAAGAGAAATGGAGAACTGGATAACCTTGAAGTTATATTGGGTTGACAGTATTAAAATCGTGGATTCTCAAAGCTCTGCAGGAGCCAACGGAATCCCAGATCTCACAGCTCACTTTGGCGGCTGACCATGGCTGGTGCTGAAGATGAAAATGACTCTCTAAGCCCCTTGGAGGTGAATCCATTTGCCTCATTTGACTTTTTTCTTCAGGCAGTGGAGTCAACTTTGGCCAGATTTGCATCTTGCTGCTCCGTTTAAATGGAAGTCAGCCAGCCTCGCAGGCTTCCAGGCGGCCCCACGTTTCCACCAGCGTGGAAATTTAGAAGGCTTTGTCACTAAAGACTGACCTGCAGCAGCAATTCCTTCCATGCTGGATTGCTCTCCTAGATGCTTGCCTCGGACTTCCTTTTCTAGAGAGGTAGCTTGGCCAACGTGCATGCTGTTTTTCAATAGCATCCACCGTGGCAATTCCTGAAACCAGGAGCTTCAGCCAGTCTAATGTTTTGACAGCCTAGTTTTCTTTGAAAAAGGTGAAATTCGTGCCTGAAGTTCAGCCGGGCACAATAAGACCCTGCCTCTGGAAAGGCAAAAAACCTCTATTGAAGTAGCAACCACTGTCACCCTGAATCCATTCGGCTCTGATGGCTTGGATGGCGTCATGGCAGAAGTCAGCATTTTTTTTTCTAGGCGAGAGTCTGGGCCACAAGCTCATGCTGATGAGGAAACAGTGGGTCATGATTTGATAATGGGTGCAAACTTTCGTTCTTCTCAAAAGGAGCAGAGGTGTACGTTTTCTAGGTATAACAAGTCCAAGCACCTTTCCTACAGCCGAAGCTTCACCAGGAAAGGAAACTTGTGGACATTCTGAAGAGTTTAGCTGCCTTTGATGTTTGCAAATGGGGCTCACACAGAAATTTTTGACGTTGCTCAGGGGCACATAATGAGTGACACCCAGCATCTGTCAGAAGCAGAGCTAAAGGCAAAGGAGGAGCCAGCCTTCATTTCTTTCACAGCAGCTTCAAATATCACAAGAAGCGCAGGGCGTGCTGTGGTAGACGGCATCGTGGGGCACAGGCATTGCTGCCATCTCCTTTCTGATTGAAGCCATCAACACCTCAACCTTTTGCACGGAGCTGAGTTTCTCTGGCAATGAGATAAGCCACCACAGAGAGTGCTTCAAGACAAGGGATTTGTGCTGGAGCAAATCCAAATTTTGGTAGAGTCCAATTCTTTTCAAATCATGAAATGGATGTGTAAGTACACAGCAGGATGTTCCTTTAGTTGTGTTGGCCTCATACATCCACTGGCAAGGAAGCCAATCCACAGAGCACCATGGTCTTTGCTTTCATATGCACATTGAGTTCTTTCACTTGCAGGGATTTCCAATTTAAACATGATCCATACAAATAAGCACAGGTGTTCATAACTTTAATGGCAGGGTATGTTTTCAGTTATTTCACTCATCCCCAACTATCCTACACATCATAATATGTGCATAACAACAGCTTTTCCTTCCCTGACCGTGTCACCCCATGCTAGTTTAGTGTGAAACATTACTATAATAACACAACCCTTGACAACTTTTTTTTTCCCCACAAAGACAATCCTCCACTTAAAGAAAAAGAAAAAAAAAAAAAGGAAAAGAAAAGAAAAAAAGGAAAAAGAAAAAACAAAAGGAAAAAAAAAATGGGAGTCTAGTTCTAATTTAGCTAAGAGTGCAAAGGAGATGTGACAATAATCGTAAAGGGTGTAAGTTAAAGAAAATATGCTGCAGCTGGGAGTCCTGACCCAAGAATGAACAAATATTTATGACTCTAGCTTCGGTAATGTATTTTCTTAAATGAGCAAGTGTGCATATGCTCATCAGCATAGTTTCAAGGAACTTTTAGCGTCGAGACAGAAGGTCAGTGGAATCATGGATAATTAAAAGATCCTTCTCTGAGAGTCAAGCTTGCAATCCCCTTGCCAAATACTTGAAGGGGTACTGTAATGAGCCAAAAACCAAATATCACATAGAACAGCAATATATGCTTATATACATATATAATCAAGAAGCGTGATCTGAAATTCTGTACCGAGACCACCAATACCCAGAGCCCTCCAACAAGTAAAACTGCACATTTAAAAAGTGAGGGGCAATAGCAAATGACTAATGTTTCCTGTATCCATGCATATTCCACAAAGGCACGTGCTAAGTGCTTTACATTTTTCCATTGATTAATCCTATGGCTCTATAAGGTAGTTGCCATAATTATGTCCATTTCACAAAACTCCAAAGTCCTGTGCTCATGGAAAGGCTTTCTCTCATGATCATTTTTGAGAAATTCCTTAATCTGTAATATTATATAACCTGGGGGCTTTTACTAGGCATAAATATTTTATCCAAGAAATTAACTGTTAAGTACAATAAGCTCTCTGTTGTTAACCACACTCTAAGCCAGAATATATACCTGATTACCAATAACTCACATGCCCTGTCCTTTCATCAATTATGATTAATGTCATTCTAATGATGACCCATGGGAATTGTAAGACATCAACTACTTCTAAATCAAATGACAAAGACTGAAATATGGTCATAGAATTTTAGGAAGGTTACGTTTACTGGATGCTAGTTATTTAATATGACACATCTACCAGTGTGACACCTGATGCCCTTTCATTCACGTTTGTTATTCACAGAGACACATCGGGACGACTGGTGTTATTAGCTCTCAGAGAGGCCGGGACCATAATACTTGGTGAGCCCATTGCGACCGTGCTGGATGAAGGGAAATTTATCTGAGAGGCAGTCATGCCGTTAATAAGGATTCTGACCTGTGACCAGCTCCCGGATCTCCAAGTCGGTGGTCTTGCGGAGCAACCTGACCAGGGCTGGGATGCCGCCACAGTTCTTCAGGGCGATTTTGTTGTCATCGTTGGCTTTCCCATACACCAAGTTTCTCAACGCCCCACAGGCACTACGGTGGACTTCCGTCATCCGATGGTCCAGCAGGTCCACCAGGAGCTGAATACCTCCTTGTCTCCTTATCTGAAAGAGTAAAGGAGAAAGGAAGGTTGCCTTAGAGAGGATGATTTCACTATTTAGACCCCAACAGGTTTTCCATATGAGGTAGTTGCTATCCATACAATTAATTACACTGAACTGAATGAAGGCCTTTTACAAAGGGCAAAGAAAACAAATTATTGTTCTCTTTAGATTCTATTGCTTTTACTTGTTTTAATATCCTACCAATAAAAATTCAAATGCATTTCCTTTCAAGGCGCAGAATTTTGAAAAGATGATTTTACCTCCTAATGGGGGTCTCAGCCATTTCTCTCTATAAAAATATGCCACATACTCAGGGCGTGAAGAAGATGCAGGGGCAAAAGGATGCTTCTCACTCCTAAGACTTATTAAATGTAACCGCTGTCTTAAAGGGCTGCAGGATTGCTGTACCAAATGTGAAAAGGATGCTTAATAGGGGAATGCTCCCAACCTTTCAAAGGAACCAGAAGCCAAATGAAAAACCAGAAATGACACAAGTCCTTTCATCTGAGAAGACCTAAGAATGTCACCCACAATGGCAGCTGGTCTGAACACGAGGACCAAGTCATGTTCTGTGTAACACAGGTATTTGATTAATAACAACAATAAAATAATATTACATTTGGGTGTTCTTTTTACCCAAAGAAAAAATTTTTTTTTAAATAAGTAAATGAAAAAAAAAAAAAAAAGCCCTTGCACTATGTTTCCAGATGGGTTTTCTCCTTGCTGTCCTTTAAGAGTCAGACCCATTTCAAAATTTAAACTGCAAACAAATGGTCTAGTTAACATACAGACCATTTCATGTTTTCATTAGCAGAGCTGTATTTGAATATTTCTGCATTTGGAAGAAGAATACATACAATTCACTCAGTAATATTCTTTCCTTTTTTTAACCTCAATATCCCTCAGGGATTGAAGAATTATGTTGGCATGAATGAATATAATCTGACACCTTCCCTACTTAGTTTTCTAATTACAGAAAACTCATTCATCCCACAGATGTGCAGGGGCACAGGTCTAGATCCCTAGACTCTTTCAACGGTGCTCCAGTACCATGTTCTCCAGGAGGCCATTCAGCTACACTGTTTAAAACTGCCATCCGAATCACACCACTTCCCTAATCCAGCAGTCTTGTTTCACCTTAACCTATCATAGAATCCTTCATAGCATTTGTCCTAACTTCTTTATTATGTTTCTTGTTATTGTCTGCCTTCTGCTAGAATGTATATTCGTGCAAGGCAAGTCTCTTTGTCTTGTTCATTGGTAGATCTCCGTCCCTATTCCAAGTGCAATGCCGGGCACACGGTAGAAGTTCAGTAAGTATTTGAGTAAATGCGGAGGGATGACTTGTCACAGCAGTGTTTCTTTCTCAGGTCGGCTAACTCAACACTGAGTAATATTCCTCTTTAAAGGAAAACAAAACAAACAAACAATAAACCGTCTTGTAAACATGGAAGAACGTCTCCAAGGGGCTACTGCAGCTCTTCTGGGACCAGCTTACAAAAAAATGAGGATGCATGTCTCACACATAAGGTGGACCATCTCATGATTCAGAATATGCCTGGAGGAATTCTTTTCATCCATCAACCAAATGAAAACAGAGAAAGTTGAAATCCTCCCAGAACTCATGGACTCTAGGTCCCTAATTTAGAAAACATGACTGTGGTATCGCACCTCCTGTGACATCAGGACCAGGGACAGAGGAGAGGAGAGGAGACCTCCACACACCTCCACCCCCAGAGGGGGACAGGGGTGTAGAGACAGGCGTTAATGTCCCCGAGGTGCCTGTACAGTCTGCAGGGGTGACAGTACCGGTGGAAGGTGGCTAAAGGGACCATTGGGGCAATTAGAAAAAGCTACCAAAAGGATCAGAAAACCACTTTTTCTCAACTTACAGTTTGACCCAGGGCCTGCTTGGCACTCACCCAAGAGAGATGAAGTCTGTTGCTACACACGTGTCCCGTAATACATCTGAGCTTTAACACATGCATTTTATTTTTATTTCCATTTGTACAAAAAAGGTTAAACTATGAATGTTATTTTCTCAATGTGTTTGTGTCTGCATGTATGTGCTGTACGTTAAAATTACCTAGGCTTAATTATTTTAATAATGATGAAACTATTATAAAAGTGGTAATAAAGCCATTCTTACAGTTCACCAATTGGCTATGTATTAAAGGTAAATGGTACAGTAAATCCACCTATCTCTCTACCTTAGCCATTCTGTATATTATAGTTAAGATTCCTAATTTATGATAATATATTTCCCATTCATATAACTTAATGAATTAAGCTATTAAAATACTATTCCAAAGCTTTAAAAGGGAAAATGAATTCAAAATGAAGGCAATATCAATTCTTAATGTATAATGAGAAAATGCTGTTTTCAGTGTGATCCTAATTAATGCCATGTATCCAAATTTATAACGAAACCTTCAATTCTATTTTAACCCATTTAGAGCAACACAAATAAGATGATAAGCTTTTTCATTTGCTCTCACTTTGAGGGTCACTGGATCATCAATATAAAAAAAACTTTTGTTTTCTTGGGATTGAATTTTACCTAAGCCTATGAGAATCCTACTTCAGTTTTCTGAAGCCAGACATTCGTCAGAGTTGACCGTCACAGACGAGAATGTGTTGGTCAGGTCCCTGGTTCTGCCCCCTCCTGCAGCCTCCCCGCTCCCAGCAGGACCCGAAAGAGAACGGTAGGGCAGACTTTCCATTCTCTTGCAGGGTCTTTATTCCGTGCGGGATCTCTGGTGGTATGGATGGGTCCAGTGCTGCCCTCTTCACTCCCCTCTGCTTTTCCCCGGGATCCTCCCTCTCTTCAACTTCTCCTGGCATCCGATTCTTCTAGTTTCTTCTTGTGTCCAACCTTAAACTCTTATAAGGCTCCAAACAAACCCACTGCAAACATTAACAAAGTACAACTCTCTTTGAGAGATGATCAGGGGAAACTCTCCTTTTCCAAAAGGTACCTTTACTTCCTCTCCCACTATTTTTCTTTAAGCATCCCCATGGATCACTCCACATCCAAGAGGCGGGGCCCTTGTTTTGGTCCCCATGCTGTCATTTCAGGCCAGTGTACCCTTTCTTCTTCCTTCCTTCATCATCCTCATGCAGAATTCTTCAAAAGTCAAATCTTAAAAAAGTCTAGGTTTACTATTATTGAAACCAAGTCAATAAAATACTATATAATATTATATCCAATCTCTACAAATCATAACAAAATCAAATCCACTAGCAGAATGCCTGTCATAGAGTGCTGAGTCAATACATATGGATCATATGCGTGGAAGAATGGTACAGCGCTTATCATATGTCAGTTTCCTTCTCTCTCTTTAAAAAGGTTATTTTTAATAGATGGTATTTTTTAGAACAGTTTTTTGTTCACAGCACATTTGAACAGAAAGTACAGAGATTTCCCATCTACCACTGCCCTTACACATGCACGGTCTCCTCCATTATCAACATCCTCCCCAGAGCCCTACATCTGTTACAATCTGTGCACCTACACTGACGCACCATTATCACCCGAAGTACGCAGTTTACATTAGGGTTCACTCTTGGGTGTTGTACATTCTATGGGTCTTGATAAATGCATAATGACATGTATCCACCATTATAGGGTCACAGAATAATTTCACTGCCCTAAAAGCCCTCTTTGCTCTGCCTGTTTATCCCCCCAGCCCTCCTCGCCAACCCCTGGAGAAATCACTGATCTTTTTATGGTCTCCACGGTTTTGCCTTTTCTAGAATGTCATCGAGTGGGAATCATCCAGTAAGCAGCCTTTTCAGACTGGCTTCTTTCACCTAGTGTATGCATTTAAGATTCCTCCATGTCTTTGCACGGTTTTGAAAGCTCGTGCTTTTTAGTGATGAATCACATTTCACTGTCTAGATGTAACATGGTTGATCCTTTCACCTACTAAAAGACATCCCGGTTGCTTCTAAGTTTTGACAATTAGGAAGAAAGCTGCTATAAACATCTGTGTGCAAGTTTCTGTGAGGACATAAATTTTTAACTCCTTTGGGTAAATACCAAAGAGAGCTATTGCTGGGTTGTACAGTGAGAGGATGTTTAGTTTTGTAAGAAACCACCAAACTGTCTTCCCAAGTGGCTGTATACCATTTTGCATCGCACCAGCAGTGAATAAGCGTTTCTGTTGCTACACATCCTCGCCATCATTTCGTGTTGTCAGTGCCCTGCATCTTGGCCATTCTACTAGATTGTAGTAGTATATTATTGTTGTGTTTCTTTCTCTTTTCGTTCTGACTGTGTGATTCCAATTTATTTACATTAATACAAATGATTGGAAAAAAACTATCAATATTGAAATACATATAGGGAAACAATAGCTTGAGTTAGATCTGGACTGAACAAATCTCACATTTCCTCCTTTCTTGAATTTGACAGGGAATGACTGGAAATGGCTCTTCATACATACGCTGATTAGACAGTCTTAAATTCGTTTATTAAATGATTCTTTGATACATGGTCCACTTTAGTTCCTGTGTCAATAGCTCATGTTTATTTCTCTGTGAACTTCAGGAATTTAGATGGAGAGAGTAATCTATATAAGAAGTAAGAAAGTTGGAGGCTGATGAACCCCATACCCAGGGGAAATAAAAATGAATTAACCAATCAAACAAAGCAAAACTTCGCCCGGCTACCTGTCCTTTTAGGTTGTTTACAAAGAGAACCTTCTTAAACCTAATGTAGACAGTCTCTTGGGGATGAAAGCTGTGATGTATGCGCAAAGAATCAGTAAAGCTCATCCAGTTTGCACCAGGGAAGAAGGAAAAGAGCTTATATACCTTTGCCATCCAGTCCACTGTTTAAAAGAGCTTTTTTCAATTTAAACTCTGGAACTAAAATTATCTGAAAATCATTCAGGAGTAGGATGCAATGGTTTTCTTCTTTGTCCTTTCATAACAAGGCAGAATATACATAAAACCCTTTCAATTCAGAAAACAAATGGTTGGGCAGTTAAATTAAATACAAGAAAAATGCGAGTAATGCAATATCGCCCATTGCAAAAAATGGGGCCTCACCATTTAATGGATCTGGTGCTCTTAACATTATCTGCATTTATTGAGAATAAACTAATAAACTATATTTACCAAGTGAATTAGCTATTATCATTAAGTTGATATCAACATCAATGAATAATTTAGAACATATCCAAGTAAAGCAGTGTTTGTATGTTAATGACAGCCTTCATAAAATTTTAATGATGATGTCTATCGGGTGGAAATGTTATCAGGGAACAGGATTCCTCTTGGGAGGCCTGTCTTCATTTAGAAAAATAGTATGCAAGGTCTGAGGATAGTGAGACCCTGAGGGCATGGGTTACAGGTGTCCATGGTGACAAATGAGATCGCTCAACTACTCTGCATTTAAAAGGGAGAGGAATTTGGAGCTGGGATTAGAAGAGAGAAGAGACGTGAGATAAGGACCTCAAATAGCTAAGGACCTGGGTATACATTTCTCTGCTTCTCTGGGATCTAGTCCACTGGAAGCAAAATGGATATATTTTTGTGCTTCTGGCTTCGTGCTAAAAGAAACTAGGCTGGACCTGAGATGCAAAGTAAATTTAAATCCTAGTCTGCAGGACTAAGAACACACAGTACTTCCTCTTGCTCTAGATATTTATGATCAAGACACAATGTCTGAGAACTGGTTTATAGAAAGCTGACTAAAAAGAAGTTCTCAGTGATTTCAGTAAATTTCCAATTAACTGTTATTTTTCAATGGTGTTGGTTAGAAAAATTGGCCAAAAAGATACAGTTGTTTTATATTACTTATGATTGTTTAAAAATTAAGTAACTTGCTCTGCTTAAAAAGCTACTGGAAGATACAAAGTTTGTGGACCTGAAACGAGAGGTGACTGAATCTCACTGTCAACTTTAATGCAGAAATTGCAAGGTTATCAGTTTGTAAAATACGTATTTTACCTCAACGAACTCCACCTCTTGTCCTCATAGTTAAGCCATCGGAGTTTCTGTATAATTTGAATTGATGTATGTACATGCAGTTGCCTCTGAGTAAAACAGAAGTACAATTTCTTAAAGGCTAAAATCTTTTTTGGTTTTATGATAGAAACTATTTTTGAGGATTTTGAGAGAAAATACATCTCTCTACAGTTGTGGGAAATGATCTACTTTCTCCATTCAACAGGTAAACCAAGATGAATTATGTTTCTTTTTAAATTATGTTTTAGAAAGAGGGTCTATTGTGTTTTGCTGGTGCTGGCTCAAGCTGGAGCAACTGGGTTCAAATCATCCCTCCTTCTCTTAAAACCCGTGTACCCCGAGGCAAGTTACTTAAATGTCTGTAAAACATGAACAAAATGTGAACCTGTCTCATAGGGTTGTTTTTAAGATTAAATGAAATCTCAAATGTGAATTGTTTAACAATGAGCTCAGTAAATATCTGTCAAGGAACTACCCACTGTATCAACTTGTTAAAGGATGTTCTTAATTGACTTATTACCTGGTCAATATATGACTCAACTTAATAATATGCTCATATAATATGATAGAATCAGTGAAAGGCATATAATTCAGAGTTATAACTTCATCAATTTCATTGAGTGTATAAACTGAATACTATTGAATATGTCATTAATCCATTCTGGCATACCACTAATGAGATTATATAAGGGATATATTTATTCTAGAGTGAGCTGTATGAATTGTATTGGTCATGTTTAAGAAATAATATCAAAGTCTGCTGCATCAATATTGAACCCCTGAGATATTTTTCTAGACATATTTCCAAGGGAAGTACAGTGAATTAAATTGATCTATATTTTAAGAAGAACAGAAATGCAATGTTTTTTCTTGTTATAGTAACTGCATTGACCGGGAAAAAAAAAAGCCATTCAAAATAATTTTGAGGTGATAATAGTTATGGGAAAAAGAGAATTTTTTTTCCTGAAATATAGAGAGAATTATTAGGCAAAAAGAGAGGAGGACCATGTTTTGATTTTAACAAATTAGCCTCTATAAACATTAAAAAATGCAACCAGCAGCAAAACATGTAACCACTAACAAGTTAAATGACTGTGAAGGTTCTAGTTTCATGTAGATTTTCCCAGATGCTACTCATGCGCCATGATGTAGGATGAGTAGGGGTTTTGGTTTCATCTCTGTGTCTAGCAGAGAGCTATTTGGTTTTTGAAACTGACATGGAAAGAATAAACAAGTCTACAACTACATTATTATTGTTATTTGAGTTCCCTTATTTTTCAAATCCAAAGGCCCCTACACTCCTAGAATCTTTGTCACCCTGGACAGATTTCCAAATCCAGCTCCCACCCCACCAAACTTGACCTCAGCTGGCACTGAAGAGCATCACAGAGGTAACTGCATGAACATATAACAAAATGGTAGGGGAGAATCTGAACATGTTTTCCCTTTTTTTAAAAAAAAATATTTATTTATTTTTTAATAAACTTTTAAATTTTATTTTATTTATTTTTGGCTGTGTTGGGTCTTCGTTACTGCGTGTGGGCTTTCTCTAGTTGCGGTGAGTGGGGGCTACTCTTCATCGCGGTGTGCGGGCTTCTCATTGTAGTGGCTTCTCTTGTTGCCGAGCACGGGCTCTAGGCATGCGGGCTTCAGTAGTTGTGGCACGTTGGCTCAGTAGTTGTGGCATGCAGGCTCAGTAGTTGTGGCACACGGGTTTTGTTGCTCCACGGCATGTGGGATCTTCCTGGACCAGGGCTCAAACACGTGTCCCCTGCATTGGCAGGTAGATTCTTAACCACTGCACCACCCGGGAAGCCCATCTTTTTTTTTTTTAAACTATCCTCAATTTAAGAGAAGTAGCTGATATTGTATGAGTTATGTATTAGTAAAAGGTTCCTGTCCATATCTCTGTTTAAAGAAAGCTATTTCCCATCAAAATCTCTGAAATGATCTGTTTTACAGCAGTTTGAACATTCACGGTCTCATCACCCTCATTATCCTATCATTTACCTTTATCTCTTTAAATGATAGGATAATGAGGGTGATGAGAACGTGAATGTTCAAACTGCTGTAAAACAGATCATGTCAGAGATTTTGATGGGAAATAGCCTTCTTTAAACAGAGATATGGACAGGAACCTTTTAGAACTACCATACGACCCCGCAATCCCACTACTGGGCATATACCCTGAGAAAACCATAATTCAATAAGAGTCATGTACCACAATGTTCATTGCAGCTCTATTTACGATAGCCAGGACATGGAAGCAACCTAAGTTGTCCATCAACAGATGAATGGATAAAGAAGATGTGGCACATATATATAATAGAATACTACTCAGCCATAAAGAGAATTGAAACTGAGTTATTTGTAGTGAGGTGGATGGACCTGGAGTCTGTCATACAGAGTGAAGTAAGTCAGAAGGAGAAAAACAAATACCGTATGCTAACACATATATATGGAATCTAAGGGGAAAAAAAAGTCATGAAGAGCCTAGGGGTAGGACGGGAATAAAACACAGACCTACTAGAGCACAGACTTGAGGATATGGGGAGGGGGAAGGGTAAGCTGTGACAAAGTGAGAGAGTGGCAGGGACATATATACACTACTAAACGTAGGGTGGATAGCTAGTGGGAAGCAGCTGCATGGCACAGGGAGATCATCTAGGTGGTTTGTGACCACCTAGAGGGGAGGGATAGGGAGGGTGGGAGGGAGGGAGACGCAAGAGGGAAGAGATATGGGGACATATGTATATGCATAACTGATTCATTTTGCTGTAAAGCAGAAACTTCACACCATTGTAAAGCAGTTATACTCCAATAAAGATGTCTTAAAATTTTTTTTAAAAATGAAGAGATAAAGGTAAAAAGCCCTTTCTTTTGTTCTGAACATGAATCACTATTCCACCCAGTGACACATTTTACAAAACACTTTAAAAGGAAAAAAACACCTGAATCACTGCAAACAAATTACATATACCAGAGTCCTTGGCCCTTTCGATTTCCCTCTTGTTAACTGTGATCATAAGCAGAGAAGTTTTCTAGACGTTCTCCCATCGCAGAATGAAATACAGTCCGTCTAAGTGGATGAAAAGCCAGCAGCAGGATTCTCTGCTGAAAAACTTGCTGCCAACAGTGAAGCGGGCGGCAGGTCAAAAGGGGCCTCAGAGCTGTGCATCTGGAGACCGGGAGCTGACACCCTTCAGAAACACTCCTAGGCGCTCAGAATTGCTGCGAGTTTCAACATTATTCTGTAAGAGCACTCAGGAAGGGCCCCTCTTTTCTTTTTTAACAAGCAAGAATTTCAAGTGATTCCACAAATTCGTTTTCTAAAGATACCACTCAGACACACTCAAATGTTCTAAATATGGCTAATGGTTTCCATTACCTGGCATAAGTTTTGAGCTGTCCTTGCAGATTCAAGATACGAAATCACTAAGTAGTGACAATTACAAAGAATGCCACCAATAAAAGTCTCCCTTATTGTGCTCCAAACTGAACTCAGTCTAACACTTCGTAAGTGGCTACACTAAATTCAGACACTTCAGCATCTCAAAAGAGAATTTTAGATGAGCACACAAAAATGTTGAAAACACAAACCTGGGTAAGGCAGATGTATAACTTAACTATTTAAAAATTATTAAAAGATCTCAGGATGTGAATGCAGGAAGCCCACAAATATTACCCCCAAAGCTTTCACGGTTGTACAGATTGGACAGTCCTTCTTTGACCCATGGTTATGGAATGGCTAGTCTGTTCAGGTGCTGGGCTCAGAGTTGGGGAGATGGACCGGGTCCTTCCTTTAAAGGAGTCCACGTGTCTCTAGAGGAATCAGAAACCAAAGAAACGAGCAAAGAAGCTAATAAGATCATTTCAGTAGTGAAAAACAGAGGCAGCTTTACCTGAAGGAGGACCTGGCAATTTTCTAGTTATAATTTTGATCCTTAAAGAGGATCCTTCAAACTGTACAAGCTTTAAGCCCCTCAAAACCCAGATCTTCTCTGGTGATAAGAACCATACAGAAGAGAGGAAAAGAGGATGGAGCATGCAGGAAGGTGTTGCATGGGGCCAGTGCGGGTACCACGATCAGGGAATGTTTGAGCAGAGACCAATGACAAGAGGGAGTGATGGAGGGTCCCAAGTAAGGGCAAGGAGGTCGGTGTGGCTGGAGCAGAGTGAAAGAGAGATGAGATGGGGTGACAGCTAGGTGGTGCAGGGCTGGATCTGGGGCCTTTTGGCCACTAGGGCATTGGGTGTACTCTGAAGAAGATGGGAATGAGAGTTGACCTAACACGCTTATTTAAAGACTGTTGCATGTGCCATGTGGAGAACAGACTGTAGGGGCCCAAAGGTAGAGGCAGGGACACCAGTGAGATTGTCCAGGTTTGAGAAACTCGGTAGCTTTAGATCAGAATGATGGGAATGCAAGTGCCAAGAAATGGTGAAATTCTAGATCTATGTTGCAGGTAGAAAAATATGGGGTCTGACCGAAAGAAAGGAATCACTAGTGACTAAGGTTTTTGGCCTTTCATTTTTAATAAAACAAGTATGTTGACAGTGTTCATGAAAGACACAGGCTCTCATTTAAATTTCTATTTCACTGGCATTACGAAAGCGCACATTTAAAAAATTGTGATTCTTCTGTTATTGCCAGATGGAAAAGAACATCTTTCTAAAATATAAAATTATGCTAAATACAGACATAGCAATAATAGAGAAATTGTTTCATATCTTAGATAGCCTATGGTTATAACAAATAATGAATATTAAACCTAACATATTCCACCAAAAGGAGTTATGATAGATATGTAGAGAAAACTTTCCTATGCATTTATTTTATTTTTAAGTTAAATATCTAAATTTTTAAAAATTTAAACTATATCAAGTAAAACTTTCATTATACCTACAAAAATTTTACAGAATATAAAATTTGCTTAAGTGTTTTCCTGTTGTGCATATGTCTTTTTTTTCTATTTTAGGTGACAAAGTCACCTATATGTCCGGGAGATATATTTGCTCATAGGCTCTTTTGTGGCAGCAACAAGCCAACGTTTACTGGAGTAAACATTGGTTGAGAAAAGAATTTTAGTTTTGTTCCGTTCAGTTGATATTTACTAAGCACTGTTCTATGCTCCTTGAGGATCTCATGGCCAGGAGATACGCACAGGAGCAAACAAGGTGCTCTGAAGTCCACACGAAGGGCATGAAACCAGCCTCCTTGGGAAGTGGAGCGGGGGAATTACTTCTGGAAGAAATAACAGCTGAAGTGATTTTAAGAAGTTTAAAACTGGTGAACTCTACAGTGTAGAACATGATTAAATTCTCAAATGCTTGGGGTAGTCCATGCTTATAAAGTGGGGGACGAGTTATGGTAGGGTTGGGGGGGAAGAGTAGGCCTCAGTGTGTCAGATGGTGGTACATCTTCTTGGCCCTTAAATTTACCCAAAGATTGGGGGGTATTATTATTATTATTATTATTACTACTACTACTATTATTTTATAATCAGACTTGGACACTTTACGAAGTAGAATATAAGCCTTGTGGGATTTTAAAGAAAAATCGCTGAACTTAAGGGAATGGTATGCTTGTAGGAAGGTCCTTTGGCCAATAGCCCAGGATCCCTGCAGCTCACGTGGATGACGGCTCCGAAGAGCGATTGGCTGTGGAGGTGGGAGAGCATGGGAGGCGCGTGGAGAGGAGCATCTGTCTGCATAGAGCGCCTCCCAGAGGTGGGACCCAGGGAGTGTTGGGAGGCCGGCAAGGAGCCAGGCTAAGGCTGGCACTGAAAACCACAAAAGCAAGGAAAATTTCAGGTGCCAGGATGTGGAGACCCACTCGTGCTTTCTGAGAGGAGGGATGACAGTTGTGGCAATGAGGCAAGAGAATTAACTCGACAGTGTCACAAAGAAGGCATTAGGTGTCGTGCAGAAGTATATCCTAGATATCAAACATTTTCTGACCACTTTCCTGGCCTCCGGGAATTTATAGAGTGTAACATGCATGCTGGGTTTCCTGCATCTCTCAATCATTTGTTTAAATTAACTTTGATTTTCTTATTTTGCTAGCTCTGTGCTCTGAGCCCCAGCAAGGAAACGGGAGAAGCCCGTCTCATACTTCTCCCATTAGCTCTGCCTCCAGAATCAAAGTAGAGGCTGCAGGGGATCCCAGAAGCTGAGCAAAAGGTAAAACCGTAAGTTCTACCACTCAGAGCTCCCCATCTGTCGGGTTCAACCACTGTGACCACTGCTTTTGAGAATCCACAAACCAGAACATGTCAGCCTCATTTCCCACCATGTTTCTCTTGAACACAAAGAAAACTGTTACCAGGGAAATCCGTCTGCAACATGGCATCTTGAAATATGAGTTATTCAATGATGCTGCTCAGCTGATTAAATGTTATTCACTCTTCATTTTGTCCATCAGCCCAAGCAGAACATTTACATGACACTTGGATCTTGGTGTGATAAGAAAACACACTTGTTTGGTGCGTCTGTGACCTTTGAAATTTTAAAAATTAGGTACTAGGAAATCCCATCAAGTGCAACGCAGTGCAGCCTAAACCCGTGTGTCACCCTTTACTCCAGGAAAGAGACTTTACTCCAGGCATCAGGTGGATGGTACCTTAGAAATTCTAACAGCTTCACTACTGCCCTAGTAATTTTAGTAACTGATCAGTACTAAATCACACCCATGTCTATAATTTGACATACATATACACTAGAGTGTTACACACATATAATAATATATAACATAGTTACCAATAAATGTATATGTATAAACAAATATATATTTATACAGGCATACCTTGTTTTATTGTACTTCGGTTTATTGTGCTTCGCATATACTGTGTTTTTTACAAGTTGAAGGTCTGTGGCAACCCTGTGATGAGCAAGTCTACTGGAGCTATTTTTCCAACAGGACTCGATCACTTCACGTCTCTGTGCCACATTTTGGTAATTCTCACGAAATTTCAAACTTTTTCATTATTATTATATTTGTTATCATGATTTCTTTTTAAAATTATTTTTTACTTTTTAAACTTTTAAATTCTATATTGGAGTATAGTTGATTAACAATGTTGTGATAGTTTCAGGTATATAGCAAAGTTGATTCAGTTATACATATACATGTATCTATTCTTTTTCAAGTTCTTCTCCCATTTAGGTTGTTACATAACATTGAGCAGAGTTCCCTGGGCTATACAGTAGGTCCTTGCTGGTTATCCATTTTAAATGTAGTAGTGCGTACATGTCAACCTCAGACTCCTTAACTATACATCCCCCCAACCCTTCCCCTCTGGTAACCATGTTACGGTGATCTCTGATCAGTGATCAGCTGCAAAAAGATTGTGACTCGCTGAAGACTCACATGATGGTTAGCATTTTTTAGCAATAAAGTATTTTTAAAATAAGGTATGGAAATTGTTTTTTAGGCATAATGCTGTTGCACACTTAATAAACTACAGTGTAGGGCTTCCCTGATGGTGCAGTGGTTGAGAGTCCGCTTGCTGATGCAGGGGACGCCGGTTCGTGCCCCGGTCCGGGAGGATCGCACATGCCGCGGAGCGGCTGGGCCCGTGAGCCGTGGCCGCTGAGCCTGCGCGTCCGGAGCCTGTGCTCCGCAACGGGAGAGGCCACAACAGTGAGGGGCCCGCGTACCGCAAAAAAATAAATAAATAAAAAATAAACTACAGTATAGTGTAAACATAATTTTTATACGCACTGGGAAACCAAAAAAATTTGTGTGACCTGCTTTATTTCGATCTTCCATTTATTGTGGTGGTCTGGAGCCGAATCCACAATATCTCTGAGCTCTATGCCTACATGTACATATCTAAAAGGGAAAGCAATTCAGAAATGTCTCCTTTCCCTTCCCCTACCAACATGGGATTCATTCAGTTCTTTCAATTATTTTACTCCAATTTAAGTTTTGTAGCACTCATTTTCCTTGTTTTTATAAATCACACTTGTGGGTTTAAAGGACCTGCCCAGTAGGTATTCTATCTTCTAATAAAAAAAACAGCCACAGAGATTGAGAAGACGTTATTTCTCTAAATTAATAATTTTGGTTCAAAGATCTTCAGTCCTGAAGTGTACCAGGTTAAATGAGAAGAACCCCGATTCTAAAGAATAAAATGCTTTTACTCTATTTTCAGATTTTAGTTCTCCGCATAGTTTAATCGACACTCTTTTAAAAAATCTTCAACATATAATATCCCAGGTTTAAAAAGTTTCCTTATTTTCTGTCTCATTTATTGATTTTCTAATTATTCATTTAAAACATGCTGGATACATAAATGCTTTGGTTTGCATTTTTAATTCTTTAAGAATTTTCAAATGAGTTACGTGTGCTATTGCATACATTTTTTTTTTCCAGACTAGAAGGAAATCGACAGTTACACTCTGTTGTTAACAGACTGGTAGATGTGGAGCGCTAATAAAGCAGGGACCTAAGGGAGAATTTTGTTTTGTTTTGAAAGTACACACAGCAGTCAGTCAGAATCCACTCAACCTGATAAACCATCAAAACTAGCACGTCGGGCTTCCCTGGTGGCGCGGTGGTTGACAGTCCGCCTGCCGATGCAGGGGACACGGGTTCGTGCCCCTGTCCGGGAAGATCCCACGTGCCGCGGAGCGGCTGGGCCCGTGAGCCGTGGCCGCTGAGCCTGCGCGTCCGGACCCTATGCTCCGCACCCGGAGAGGCCACAACAGTGAGAGGCCCGCGTACCGCAAAAAAAAAAAACCAAAACTAACACGTCCACTCTACACCCCGCCCCCTCCTCTCTTGGTCCACATCCTCATCTCTGGATTCCTCCTTCGCTCCCATTTACCACCTGGTACATTTCATATACATACTTGTTTGTCGATTTTCTGTCCCACTCCTACCTAGAAGGATAAAAAGCTGTGAGAGCAGAAATCTTGCCTGATTTGTTCAACACTGAATCCCCAGGGCTGAGAGAATTATCTGGCACACAGATGATCCATATTATTTTTTGAGCAAATGCAGTTTTGATGATGAAATTTTTGAAATTTTGAAATAAAGCCAATTTTTACAGTCCACCCTTCAGGAGAAATGTCATATGCCAATCAAGCAAATTAGAACTTAAGAACAAAGACTTCCGGTGCCTAAAAAGAGATCTTAGAACCTTAGAATATGGTACAACTGTAAATACAATGAGAGTGGACCAGCAAATGTTATGCACATTAAAAAATGTTTTTCTTATAACTTTATCTTTTCACTTCATGAAGTGAGAGTACTTTTTCCCCACAAGTGAAAGCCAACACTACGTATAAAATGCTTCTGTAGTACATACACCTGCATCTTGTTTATAGGAGCCAATGCTGAATATATTAGCTAATTATAGGTATGCAAATTTCTTGTCTTCATTAATGCAAAAAAACCATATAAAAGCATGTGAAATAGTGTAGCACTCAGGCCCATAGTTGAATATCCAATTTCCATTAGATGAACTTGGGCTAAACGGTAAAGAGACAGATAAAAGTCAGAACAATAAGGAAGATTATTCATAATTCAAAATCTTCACACTCTGCTGTCACTCTTCAGGGTTTAAGACACTAAAATGGAAAAATCTAAATTGCAAAGCAAATTATCATCTATTGATTCATTTCTTAGGATGCTTATTGCAGAAAAAAATTAAATCTAGAGCCTGGAAGACTAGCAAAAAGGAGAAAAATGTTAGCTTTGGAAACTCTGTGAGGTAATATGAAAAACTGTGGGATATTTATTAATATCGATATCAATGCTCACAGGGGTGGGGACCTGGCAAGTTTGAATGACAAAATGAAGAAAATTGTGATTTACATTAAAATATTTGGAAGGGAATTTTCATAACAAGAATTGGCACCTGCCCAACACATGATGAGTGCACTTGCTCTCGAGACCCCGTGGCCATCAAGATGAAACAGACTGATGTGACAAAGCCAACCTAATCAAGGGAAAAATGCTTTCTTAGTGGGAAGAATCCAGAACCTTATCTGTAGGCAGAGAGCTCCACAGAGCCGGAGGTCACGTCGCATCCTTCAGTCAGAGGTATGGCTTCCCAGGGTTTCTTTGCTCTAACAGGTTGTGTAGGCAGAATAAATGCCTCCATCCCATCCCAAAGACATCCATATCCTAATCCCTGAAACCTACAGATATGCACGTTACAGGGCAAAGGGGAATGAAGGCTGTACATGGAATTAAGGCTGCTGATCAGCTGACCTTAAAGAGTTTATCCTGGGTGATCTGGGTGAGCCCAGTGTCTTCACGAAGTTCTTTTACATAAGAGGGGGAGACAGAAGAGTCAGAATCAGAAGGATGGCAGCATAAGAAAGACTCACCAAGCTACCACTGGTCTTAAAGATCGAAGGGCCATAAACCAAGGAATGGGGGAAGCCTAGAAACAGGAGAAGGTAAGAAAATGAATTCTTCCCTGGATTTAAGCCCAGTAAGACCAATTTTGAACTTCTGAGCTCCAGAGCTATTAGATAATAAAGTTACATTCTGTTAAAGCACTAAGTTTTTGGTAATTTGTTACAGCAGCAATACAAAGCCCATACATAGGTGGACTCAATCTATTGAGTCAATCTATTGTTGATCTACTGTTGATCTATCATGTGTTCATGAGCTGCCCTCCAGGCTTCACTGCTTCTATCAGCCCACTTGTGGAGAGCACAGGGCTGCTGCCCAACCATTTCCAATGCCTAAGTTACTGTCTACATAGTCAGAACCAACAGATCACCTCCTGCCTAACTAACCACCAGGGCTTATTCTTTGGCTGTTGGTTGACGTGTATCTAGGTCACCTGAAGTCTGGTAGAACCAAGGCAGTCTCATATCTCTCTGTATATTTGCTCTGTATAAAGAAGTACCAAGGATAGGGCACCGCTCTTTGCCCATTTTCTGGACTCAATGGCTAATCCACTGGCCACTGTACACCAGTCAGTGTTACATGATTCTCTCCTGAGATAACTTCAGTGAAGAAAGACAGAAAGAGTCCTCCTCATGGGGCAGGTTGCACACTGGATGGCTGACCCTGTCTATACGAGGAATGAATGACTCTCTATAACTAGTATTTCAGATGATCATTCAGAAGAATACAACATGGCCAACTAGGAAGATAAACTCTGGTGTTTTGGTTTTGGTTTTTGTCCTGTTAACATTAACTTTTTGAAAAACTAGGTTGGAAGGAGGCAGCCTTCCCAAAGTGTTCCTCCTCCATCTTTTTAATGCTCTTGTCTGCAAGTCCTGCTCTTGCTGGACTTGTTCTGGTAAGGAGGCATAGTTTGGGCCTCTGATTTCTCTATAGAGGAGGATGAAAAAGAGATAAAGCAGGGAACCCAGGTTCTAAGGCATCTAAGGCATCCTGTTCATGCATCTAGTGGACACCTTTGGTAAGCCAAACCTAGAGGTTCTTGAGCAAATCCTTGCACTTAATCAGAGAGTTTTTGGACAGACCCTTTCTTTTCTTTTTTTTTTTTTTTTTTTTTTTTGCGGTACGTGGGCCTCTCACTGTTGTGGCCTCTCCTGTTGCAGAGCACAGGCTCCGGACGCGCAGGCTCAGCGGCCATGGCTCACGGGCCCAGCCGCTCCACGGCATGTGGGATTTTCCCGGACCGGGGCACGAACCCGCGTCCCCTGCATCGGCAGGTGGACTCTCAACCACTGCGCCACCAGGGAAGCCCAGGACGGACCCTTTCTTGTGTCAGTGTTTTCTCCAAGGCTCAACAGCAATTTCAGGCCTCAAATGTCTCTTGAAGCTGCAAGCAATCTCTACTAGTGCCCAGAGCAAGCCACGGATCACCTTCTACAAAGTAAATACCTAAAGATGGAGTGAGGCAGTCCGTATGTTCAAAACCTTAAGGTTGTCTCTCTGCTGCCCTTACTTGATTTTGCCATAAACTCCAGTCTCACTGGGGATTTGTCACTGTTTGGATAAAGGAGTGTGGATTTTAGGCATCCGAAGTTATACTCGATACTCATCCACTGAAGACCTTAAGAAGTTTTGTTGTTGGGACGACCTTCAAAAATGACTCTCTTTCTTTCCTTTTCTTTTTTTCCTTCTCTTTTCCCTTCTTTTCTTTTATTCTAATGGGATTTGATTATATCCCCAGATTTGAGATATGATTTCTCCAGGACCCAAGGAGTTCCACCAAGTATTATGTTTCTTATTCATTTCAGGGTGGCATCAGGAGAATATTTTTCATCAGTTGAGAAATAGCCCTGATTCTTCAAATATTCCTTGCTGGGTCACCCCTCATAATTCTACAGAATTTACAAGCCAGCTTCACCTTGTCATGAGTCACCCTAGTTGCAATTCTGTTGGCCTGCTCTTTTATAGGCCTGATAATCATTACACCATCAAAGTCATATATCAGAGTATCTTCTATCATCAGTAAATGTGAGTCCCTTCACAAGAATTTTGGCCAAGGGTAAGAGTATTAACATATGCTGTGTGAGAACTGTTATAATAGACTGTATGGTCTCTCGGGTGTAGGCCAATTGAGATTGGCTTTTACTCAGAAATTGGAACTGGGGCAAAAAAAAGAATTTTCCAGATCAATGACAGCACTGAAATCCCTGGTGCCCACTGAGTTTTCTTATTAGCCTGAACTATATTGGATACTGTCAAAGCCATAGGGAGAACATTCTATTTAGACACTAATAATCTACAAAGCTGACCTAGAAAAGCTGACTTGCTTTGGTAAAATAAGTCTTTTGTGTAAGGAGGTGTTGGGAGCCAGGGGACCAGTTCCTACTACCTCCTTTGTTAATATAGATATTGCTAGCACCTCTCTAGAAAATCTATTTTGTTTTAGTTTTGAGCATGTTGGACCTTGGTTGGCCAAGGGGCTTTCACTTAGCTTATATAATCACAACTGGATTATGCCACCATTTTTACCATACCTATTCCCCTTGTGTGTTATGGGAATGTAAACTCACTGTGGTCTGCACATGTGGTATGTCTAGGCCAGTGGGTATGAAAAATTACCCTTTGTTTCTGAACAGCTACCTTACCATGCTCTTTCCAAACAACCTCTAATTCTTTAGTGTAATGGCCAGGTAAAATTACATTGATTAAGCCCCCAAAATATGGTTTCCCAGATTCTTGCCAATCAAACAAGCCTCAGCATGTGGCCTCAACTCTCCTGCTGGGAATGTCACAAGAGTAACTCAGCCTCCCCACCCCCGTGCAGTAATTTGTTATAGCAGCAAGAGGAAACTAATACAACCTATATGACAACTGTTTTTCCATTTCTTTCATTAATGACCATACAAACACCTCCCAAATCGAACCTGTCCTAGGTTGCCCTGTCCCATTTTTGTCTACCCTTTCTGTTGCCTGTGATTCCTCATATTTTCATGGCTGTTTGCACAACTTAACCAAAGAATCCACTAGCCTCTTTCATGGTAAGTCAGGCAAGAGTGCCCTAACTTCCTCTTGGACATCTTCAACTAATTAAAAAATCAAGAAATATGGGGGTCCTCTAAAAGAGGGCTCCCCAAATCATTGTACCATCCATTGTCTGATCCAAAAAGATATTTGGTGCCATTTGGGGCATGGTCACAGATTAATCCAAGTTGGCTTCATCTGTCCATACGTCCTCTCTTCAGGATCAGTGATGAGGTTGGAGGTAATACAGATAATTCTACCCTTTGGAGTAAGCCTCATACACCATGCTTTCTACCCAGGTCAGAGGGACATAACCTTGGATTAGAGGCAAAAGCATTAGGCTGCATAGCTACTACCTATGATTAATCCTTATTCTACTTAAAGCCTGATATCACTAATATCCATCGGAGACTACTAGTCTTTGGTTCATTATCAATATCCCTGGTAATATTTTTACCTGAATCCTTGCTTATATTCATTGGAAAAATTTCCCAGTTCTTTTGCACCCAAACCTCTACAGTTCCAAGTCCACGGCTCCCTGGACACGTCTAATAATGACAGATGGGACTAAAGAGAGATACTACTCCTTGAAGAGAATATTTTACCAAGAGCCAAGTTCCCCTTTCACATCTGCCCCACCTGTCTACAATACAGATACTAGCACACCAAGTACAATTTTCATATTTTTTACATGTTGGATTTTATATCCTTGCTAAATGCCTCAGACATCTCTGCTTGCTTGGTAAGACCCAATGGAAACAATCCTTTCTCTTTGGATTATAATTTCTACACAATATAATGTTGTGACACCCAGAATCAAGGGGATAGTGGACATATTCCACTGAAATAATTCCTTTCTTTCATAGATGCAAAGTTGTATGGTTTCATACTAAGAATCATCTGGCCACCAAGATGGTATTACAGTATTATCTCCATCCCTTTCAGTTTTCATATGTGTGCTCCACACCATCTTAACAAAGTCTGAAGTCTGTGTATCAATCCCACCTTGGACACCCGTCTGCATGGCTGATTTGAACTGTGCTGTGCGTTCCCACAAGAGACTGAGAGGCTGGGGGGCTTAGGGACAGTCACCACCCACCAGAGATGAGACACATTCTTGGCTTTGTACAGGTAAGTTTCTCTGTAAATTAAAGAACATGGCAAGCAGTTTGAGTCTAAATGGTGAACTGCTGCTGTTCCTTAGACCTATTTGGTTATGCTGAACAAGCTTTGGGGACTGAAAAAAGGGGGAGCTGGGCAGCTGGATCCAGGAGCAAAGACTTAATGGTTAAGAAGAGGGATAATTCTGGGTAGAGCCTGGTTTTTAACTCTTGGACTAACTGGCCTTTCTTGGAGTCCTATACGGACCATACAGAATATGGAGGGTGTAAGTAAAATTGGTGGTATCTGTTTTATTTTGTTGCTTTCTTGATCCATATAAGAAACAGAAACACTAAATCAGGAGTAGTACAGATACATTCTCACCACTTTTGACATTTTTTAGGCTTTGAAAGATCTATCACACTCATGGCGTGGGTAACGGCTGATGCAAGGAGATGGTGATACCCGTGAGAAGGGGCAACAGTGCCTGGCAAGGGTGGCCGGGTTTGGTGAAATACAGTGATGGAGAGTGTCAGAGGCGCTTGGCAGGCCAGGCCAGGAGGGAGCAATTGCCATAAGGGCACCAGGTAAGGAAGCCTTGCTTATGATCACCACCATTGACTCCTGAGGGCACTGGGCTCCCTCTCCGTGCAGCCAACAGCAGCAAGAGAGGAAAGAAATGGTGCCTCTCAGCCCACAGCTGATAGGCATGTTTCTGAACATAGATACTAGTCAGGTGACCATTGGAAATAACTGGATGTGTATGTGGGGGGAGAGGGGTGACTCTGGAGTATCTTTATCAGCAGAAAGAGGAAATACCCAGTGAAACAGGAATTTAGAAACATGCCTGACTGAAAGAACTTGATGGAATTTCAGAGTCTCCGTTGACAGAGAGTTCTTTCTCCTGTGATCTGATTTCAGTATCCCTTAGAACAGGATAGGGTTATTTCAGCCTGCAAATAGGGGGCCCAGTTCTCACCCCACGTCCCCAGCTCCACCCTGCTTCTCACCAGGAGTCCCCAAACAGCTCCATCTTGAAAGGAGAACGCTACGAGACACCGAGGGAAGCTTTCTGTCAAATGCACCATCTATATGTGACATTATTTGTGTCTTTAAGATGTAAGAGGAAAACAGAGGGGTGATATTTTTGAGGGAAACATTTTATTCCTGGTATGCTTCTCTATCACCTGTGATATATAAAACATCAACACTGAGCATATTTACATTATATATAAAAGAATAGGGGATGGCTGGGAAGATAATCCTCTTCTTCTCTAGTGGACCAGGAGGGAGAGAAACTGACTTAAGAGCTATAGGTGGTGGCAGCAGAAAGGACAGTAGTTAAAGGAGAAGCAAATGAAGCCAGTGTCAGGGAGTCGGTGAGGTCTGGGGACTTTCATTGGTCTATAAGGGTAACTCAGAGCAGACCTCCTGCTCCCCACATCTTTTTAGTTTGCAAACTCCTAGAATCCAGTTGTGACCCCTCCCCAGTCCCCCTTCATTCGGTCCACACCACGGAGTCTCAGAGCTTACCCACCCTCACCCAAATAACACTTATTGTTTTCCTGCTCCCTTTCATCTGTCTCTATTTTCCTTGAGGCCCTGACGCAGACAGCAGATTCCATCACTTGTGGTTTGTAGCAAGGACGGTGTCCACTCCCACCCCAAAACCCACAGGGAAGGTACGGTGAACCTGCCTTCTAAGCAGAGCACTGGATGTGAGATCCCTGCATTCCCACTGGAATACTTTTTGCCTTTCCTCATGAATACAGACTGGATATTGTAGTATTGTTCACCCGCTGCTACAATTTCACCCACTGTTACAGTTCAGGGACATTTGGGGATAGCGAGGCTTTTCTGAGCTGGCCTGGGGAGACTGGTCTCCTTATATACCACTATGTTAATGGAAAATACATTTCAATCATAAGATCCTTTCTTTCAAACAATCTTTGGAAACTGAAGACAGCTTGTATAGATCCAAAGGAAATGCACAAATTGTTCCATCCAAAAATTAAATATGAGTAACAAAAGAATTAATGCCTCTCAGTGTTTTACTCTTTGTTCAAGAGGCAAATTAATGAAGGAGGATTGTAAATACAGGAAACCAATTTGAATGCTGAAGAGCCCTTAACAAAAGAGATTTTTTTCTTTCACTTATATTACAGGTTTGGTTGAAAAGTGCACTGGGGCTACCAAACATGAACCGTTATCATATAATGATCACTGGTAGCTTTCCTTGAAACATTTAAAAAACAGCTGTAATGATGAAGTGCACCTAATAGGGAAGAGGTATGACAAAACATCGACAGGATAGTTTGGGTAAAAAGACACATCTCTTCCAATAAGAATCTGATTCTGAATGACTGAAATACGAGCTGGAAACTCACATATGCTTAAAATAAGTCAGAGAGGCTCTTGTCCTGCATGGTATCTGGCTCCAGTGGCGTTAACCATTTCCAAGATGGCGCACGCAAGCACGCAGACAGCAGGGTCATTAATGAATATACAAGTGCCATCAGGTTGATGAGGTCTGATGGATTTAGAATGAACTGGAACAATAACCTTGGTGAAGTTGGAGAAGTGATCAAAGGCTCAAAAAAGGTGACAGCAAAATCATTTACTTCGAGTGGATTAATGAAACTGATAGCAGAAATTCAGGCAAGCACAGAGCCACAATGACATCAAAAAAAGAGAAGTGTGCACCATAATCTATGTATGAGCCTAATCTGATGTAGAAACTCCCGTGCCGTTTCTACCAGTATTTTGACAAAATGTTCTCTCTAGTTCTCTGTGCCTGGAAAACCTAGAGACTGTTCAGAAGGGAAAAAATCAAAAGGATGACAGATAAACAAGATGCCTCTTCCTTGGTTCAATGATTTAGAGATTTCTCACCTAGAAACAAGGTCTAATGGTGATAAATGAGCAGCAGCAAGAAGCAAAGTGTTAGCAGGATGACAGAGGCCGGATGTTTTCTGCCATCTCTCCTGAAGGCCAAAGGAAAAAGAGTGACTTTAACACGGGCTGAAGAAGCTTAGGGTGGATATACAGTTGGACTACGCCCCTGAATGAGGGGTTCGTTCTTCGGGTAGAGGTCTTCTTTTCTAAAATATGATATAGGAGCTCTCATTCGGAAATGTGGCAGGAAAAAAAAAGCCTGGTGAGAAATTACTAGGTTAGACCCGGGGTCCTCTACCTGCGACAGAAATGCAAATAGGCTGACATTTAGATAGGTCATCTGTTTCTTTTGTTAATTATCAGAAAGAATACAAACTGATTCAGGGGGTGGGCAGATAAAAAGATAATTCATTAAAAGAGAAGGAGAGCGTGGCCCAAAGACAAAATGAAGTGAAAATAACCCAAGCGAACTTTAGCAATCCCAGCAAGGAAACTTCAAAGATTAGAAAAATACCTGCTACATCATTGTTCCTGAGTCCTGAGCCCATAAACTGATCTCCGACTCATCCTTGTCTTGCCAAGAGAACCTTCTGTACTTGGTGCTTTTAATCAGGACTCTCGCTGCAGGCTGGCTCTATTTCAACACCATATCAGTCTGATCGCTTAACTTTCATTCACTTTAGGTTATTAAAATGGTCTCATTCCAGTTACAAAGAAGGATGCTTGACCATTTTTACTTCAGTCCTAGTCTCCTACCCATCCTCCAACATCCCAGCCTCAGGGAGCAGGCTGGACCATGACCTCCAGGCCCTGATGCTCCTCTCCCCTCCCCCTCCTCCTCTTTCTTTCTCTTGTACTGCCATGGGGAGGGAGAAGAGCTGTTTCTTCGCACTGAAGCAGCCGGAGGCTCGGGCGCTGGTCTTCTCTGCCTATGCGGTCCATGGCTGTAGAAGCCGTGGGACCAGGTGGCGGTAACTCTCTGCTGCCCCAAGTGGACGGCCTCACTCTGCATCTTCTGACCCCATCTTGCTTCACCCTGAGCTTCCAGACTCCTGCAGGAACACGCCCACATCCCCGACACCCCTGGACTCCTCTCTCCTGCAGGGGTCCATCTTCCTTGAAGGGACCTTCAACTTGAGGGCACACGGTCCTTGCCCACTACGTCTGACCATACCTCTGTGCCGTCTCTCCCCTGTGCTCTGGTGGCACAAGGCAAGTCACCAGCTCTGAAGCTGAGCTGACAGCCAGTCTGGGAAGAAGATGCCAGTCTTTCTTTTTCGCTGCCACCTACAGACTACGGCCTGTTTGTATCCGTACGACCACTCTCTCCCCAGCGTGGCTTCCTTCTTTCTCCCACTTCTCCTGTTAAACTTCTCAACAGAAAAGGCCATCAAACCGGAGAGGTCCCTGGCTGTTTCCTTCATTCATTCTGTCTGAGCTCCCGGCTGCGATGCAGCTCAGCACGGATCGCATATCACATGGCTCCTGCATTCATAAAGCTGTGGTCCCTGAGAAGGCTTAGCCTCTCCATCGAGCCAATGCTTCCCCAACACCCAGAAGCAATCTCCTTTGTGAGTGACCAGCACTCCTGGCCTCTGTCATGCTGTGCACCCTTCCTCCTGCTGCCCTGATGGAATTGAAAAATGATGAGATCACATATTTTGGAAACAGGTCTGTGACCTACGGTGTGACGTGATCTCAAACTCAAGTGTTTACGGCTGTCGTCATTGTCACGTCAGGATGTTAACCTCTCATCTGTTGTCACTGATAAGCACTTAGTAGCCCAGCTGCTGCGGGGCCCGCTGGGGGCTTCTCAGTAAGAACACGTGGAGAAGCAAGTGGACATCTAGACTATAAGCTCCGGGGGGAGCTGGTGAGAAATATCCTGAGAGTTTCAGTCTGGGCGAACCCACCCTCGGCTGCTGCAGCTCTGCGAAGGTCTTGAGACCTTTGCTCCTGCAGAGGCCGGGCTGCCGTGGGCCAGCAGTGGTGTTGAGATGAACAGCAGCTCCAGGAAGAGAAGGGACACTGTTCCGGCCTCGGCAAGGCACTCCTTGCAGGCAGCGGCCCAAGCTCTGCAACCATCCCTGCAGTGATACCCCTGGCCGGCCCCCTGACTCGGGAGCCTTTGCCCCCTAGCAACCAGCCTGAGGAACAGGGAACGTGGGTTTTGGCCTGGCAGCCACAAGTCAGGTCAGCCGGCTTAGTGAAGCCAGCTCTCCCGAGAAACCAAACTTGCATAAAAGGTACACCTCAACTTAAGTCTGACTTTCTTTCTGTCATCTCCCCTTGCCTGGAACAAAAGCGTAATTAATCCATCATTTGTTTGGAGGATGCTGTTTCTCTGCTGGTTCATTGAGAGGCACTATCCTCTCTGCTATTAGCTTGTGAAATTATTACGAAATCTGCTGTGCACCTGCGTTAAACAAACTACAGGCAAAGACAATTTCCGTCTCTGAGCATAATTTACTACCCCCTGACCCGCAAATACAACAAGGTCTTAGAGCGTAGCTTGCTAAAGTCACTGCCTTTCTCCTTTTTCTCTAGGCAGATCTAACGGTCACTGATCACCAGCCGTTGCCCTCATCTGCTGCTCGGCTCCTGGCCACCTCTCCACAGTGCTTTCTGGAAGGTTGTCAGTCAGTCGCCCCGCCACCCCTCCTACGGACGGAGAGCCTCTCATTTCTAAGTGCTCCTCCTTTATGTCAGAGTTTTCCAAATGCTCCCCTGTCCCCTCCGAAACTACCCACACTTCCCTCGGATCCAGAGGCCATTTTGTTCTTCTCCCACCTTCTCAGTCACTTTGAGACAGCTACAGCAGGCGACCCGAGGTTACCTCCCTTCCTTTTCTGGCTTCTTCTGACTCAGAAGTCTACCTTTCTACATTTTCTGGGACAATCCTGCCCACTTCATTTAGCCATTTACTGTCTCTATTCATGTTTCTCCTCATGTTTTTTCATATCACCAGCTACCCTCTCCTCTGAACCCTTTCATAGGTTCCAAAATCTCCCTAAGCATCCTTTCTTGCAATGTGCTACTTCCCAAATTACCCTGCCAAAAAGTGGGCCCTAGGTTTCTCTTCTCTGAAGGTAACCTGCCAGGCGTACGTGACCCAGCCCTGGACACTCAGCCCTCTCCTCTCACCGTCACCCTTCCTCCCCTCGCTTACCAGTTTCCAGCCACACTCCTTGTTAGTCAGGGTTATGGGTTCAACTGTGCCCTCCCAAAGATACGCTGAAATCCTAACCCCAGCTACCTCTGAAAGTGAGCTTATTTAAAAACAGGGTCTTCGGGCTACCCTGGCGGCGCAGTGGTTGAGAGTCCGCCTGCCGATGCGGGGGACGCGGGTTCGTGCCCCGGTCCGGGAGGATCCCACATGCTGCGGAGCGTCTGGGCCCGTGAGCCGTGGCCGCTGAGCCTGCGCGTCCGGAGCCTGTGCTCTGCAACGGGAGAGGCCCCAACAGTGAGGCCCGTGTACCACAAAAGAAAAAACAAAACAAAACAAAACAAAACAAAACAAAACAAAAAAACCCACAAAAACAGGGTATTCGCGGATGTAATCAAATTGACATCAGGTCATTAGAGTGGGCCCTAATCCAGTATGACTGGTGTCCTTATAAGAGGAGAAGAGACACAGACGGAGACGCACAGAGAGGAGGAGGCCATGGGATGTCAGAGGCAGTAATCGTCGTGACGCATGCATAAGCCGAGGAACAGCCAGGACTGAGGGCCACACCACACCAGAAGCCAGGAAGAGGCGAGGAAGCATTCATTCATGCTCCCAGAGCCTCCGAGGGAGCCTGGCCCTGCTCACACCTTGATCTTGGGCTTCCGTCTCCAGAACTGTGGAGAATCCATTTCTCCTGGTTTAGGCCCTCCCCGAAGTGTGGTACTTTGTTGCAGCAGCCCTAGGGGCCCAGCACAGTCCGGGAGTACACACAGCCCAGCCTGCCTCGGGCTGCTTGGTGCCCGGGGCACTTCTCCTCCGAGGCTAAGTCTGCGCTCTCCTCTCACTGCTTCGGGGCTCTGCTCAAACGCGCTTCCTCGGAGATGACTCTGCTGGCCATCTTACACAAAATAGCAGTTAATTCCTACCACTCTCCATCACCGCCTGCCTTCGTTTCCCTGCTACGTTTTCTTCACGGTCGGCACCACCATCTGACATGGGATGGACCTACATCTTTATCTCTTTACTGTTGCCTCCCGCCATTCATCTGGGTCTAGTTCATTCACTGCTGTACCGCCAGGGCCAAGAACAGAGCCTGGGACTGTATGGCTGATCAATGACTATCTGCTGAATGGATATACTCATGAATTCCACTTTCACATAATATCAGTGTATTCATCATTGGGACCTGTTTGCTTGTTCTTTTATGCTGGCATGTGCACATGGCCCTTTGAGTCTAACTTCCCAGCAGCAGTGGCCGAATCTATTTGTTTCAACAGTGGCTCAGCACAGGGTCACACACAACGCACGCTTTCGACGTGTACCAGAGCCCATGACGGATTTCAAAATGTGAATCATGAACAATACAAGTAAAGCAGATACATATAGACATTCTGTCTATAACACTATGCGATTGTCAGGAAGAGATGTCCTTAATTTATATTTTCCACATACACTAACAATAACCCACATGTCTTAACCCGCTTACTCTGACCGGCTGTCTATGCGCATTTTCTCCGCAGCCGTGCGGATTCATGTTGCGGTCTGGGAGACGAAAGCTCAGAGAGGTAAAGAAACTTGCCCGAGATCACAGAGCTAGAAAGTAGGAGAGCAGCCAGGGTTCAAAGGCAGGCAGCCCGGCTCCAGGGACCGTGCTGTCAGCTCAGTGGTGTGCTGTCTCCTGACATCTAGTAACTCATAGAGGCTCTTTTTCAAAAACTGTGGAACAATTTATGATGAAGGAAAGAGAAGAAATGATTCAAAACTCATCAAATGAAAAGATGGATAGCACCTTCTTTTGAATTCTGTGAGGCAGAAAGAACCGAGAATAAAATAGAAATTACGAAGCACTTTAAGTCTAGTAGATAGGAACAAGTCTGAATTTTTTTTTTAACATAGGAAATGCTCTAAATCAGTCTGAGTAGAATAAAAACTATGGGAGAGGGGGACAGTATGCTTATTTTTATACAGAGAAGTCAATTTCTATGTTCTAGTTAACATCACTAAAGAAAATAATGTTACTGGGAAAAAAATGAGTGTAAATGGTACAAATATATTGAAACTATATGGACATGATGTCATACATGCGCGCGCGCACACACACACACACACACACACACACACACGCTCTCCAAAAGACTGATAACCTTAAGTCTAACCCCTATTCCATCAAGTCTAAGTGAGTATGACTCCGGCTATATTTTCCGGCAACTTCTAACTTAAAATACAGTGTACTCATCACTGTAGGAAGTAGGAATTTTTCTCTGACTCCACAAGGTTAGGTTTTAAGCGTTTTGCAAACAGACTCACAGGTCTGGGACTTGCTTTTCCATGGAGCTTATTTGCACAAGGTGTTATATTGCCCTGTTTACATGTTGCTCCTCCAGGGGGTTGTGGGTCCCTTAAAGGTAGGATCTATGTTATTATTATCTGATTCTCCTACTAACCCAGAGCAGGCTGTCGATAAACTCTTCTTTCCACTAGAACTGGAAATTCCATTGCTTGAAAAACAAGAAATGTTTTATTGGAGTTAGGATGATGATAATTGGGTAGAGTTTCATTGGGAGTTAGCAAAATAAAATCAGTGTTGGTTTCTTCGAGAAATTGTTCTTACCTTCAGATTGCATACTTTACTGTCTAAGATCTTCAAATACTTGGGTCACACATTTGATGGCTGAAGACAATTTTTCATACACAAAGAGGCCATCAGGCCAAAATCTAAATTAAATCAGTGGTGGTCACCAGCCATTCCTCCATTACAGAGACATGGATATAAGTCCTTCTCACGTGTAACATCATACGACAAAGTCTGAGTTTTTACAAAGGCACCCTATTTAAGTGAATGGTCTTATGTTTAAAGAATACATTTTAAAATTATTAAAATTTTTAGATTTAATTGTATTAAATTTAATTTATTAATTTATAATGAAATAAGATATTCAAACATTTAAAAACAATCCCTTCTTGTCGCATAAAAAATGTGCAAATGCATTTTTATATCTAGACAACATGCTGCTTTGAATACCACCATGTAGCCCACCCATGGATACCTATGGCCCTGTCTGTATATGCCTGCCCGGTGTGAACTGGGGGTGCCCACCTGCCTACTCTATTTATGCATGAGAAGAAATGGGGGAAAACACAGGAGGGAGGAGTGTAAATAAATCCAAATCATTATAACCCATGAGAGGCACTTAGTATTATCCCTAAATCAATGGGATGTCCTTAATGTTCTTAACTGATGAAGGTTCCCGGAAAGAATGAAAAAAGGATTGTTGAAAAACCATTAAAAAATTATCAACATTTAGGCGCCTCCTAAAAGATGCCTAGAGTACCTACACATGAGCAGGTTTTCATGTCTAAAAACTACCTAGATTATCTAAAGCTCATTTTATTATGACATTCCCAACAATTTAGGAGGCAGCGTGCATGGCAGACGTAGTTCAAATATTACTGACAGCCATCCACGCCAATCACACCTCTGCTCTTTAAAGCTGGGGGACCCGCCTGCATCTTAGCTACTCGCCAGCCCACGGAAATGAGCTGCACCAGATGAGCTGTGGTGTGTTTGCTACAATGCCTGGACCTCTGCTTCCACTGTCTCCTTCCACCCTCCTCTTTCGTGTCTCCTCAACTGCTTTTCTTCTGATCTTATCTCAGTCTGACTTTGAACTCTTGTTTGCATGACACCCTCTGCTATCCCAATTTTTGGACACTTGCTGGTCTTCAAAGCATTTCCTAACTGAATGCTGTGCCCCGGGTCAGGGCACCCAGAGGATTGCAGACTCCCATAGTCACTGGTGGTTGCTGAACTAACCACACCCATCCTTCTCCCCTCATTTCCACCTCCCTGCTGGGAGGGAACCGGGAGAATACCTCAAATCCAAGTTCACTAGACCAGTAGGAGAAGTCAGGGACACGGTTTCTGTCCCTGATTTATGGAAGTGAATTCTCAACTTTGTACCTATGAGATCCGGCATCATTTTGAACAAAACTAAATTTCTTGGCTTCACTCTATGAAAACTGTACAAAGCACTGGAATAAGGAAGGAGAAAGCCACGATTTACGACCCTCCACACACAGGAGATTTAATTCTGCCTTTTGCTCAGCGGCCTATCCATCGTGCAGACAAAGTCAATACCAATAATGAAATGTAGACGGAAGGGCTAAATCAATTCAATAAAACACAATAGAAAGACTAGAAGACTGAGTAAATTTGGAAAGTATTTGGACAATAGGTAATTACAAAAATCAATGCCCGTATATGAAGAGAGGACAGGCAGCCATCCGTCACAAAGGGAGAACCATTAATGATGGTTTGGGCTTGAGTTAGAATGAGAGAACAAAATAGGTCTGTGCAAAGTCCCTACACGTCTGTGTATCTGTGTGTGTGTATACACAAGCACACACGTGGGCTCCCAGTGTGACTGAAGGAGAGATGAAAAGAAACTCCAGATGGCTCACTCTGCATTTTATGCAGGCCTCCTACATTTGCCCAGTTCCTTTGGCTCACTTTTACTAACTTTGATCTCATTTTGTCAACCTGACATCAGGCTGTGCCCTACATACCTTTCCCTTCCTTGTCACCCCAGCCTCCCAGGTACCCGGAGGACATTAGCATGAGGTCCTGTCTGCGTCGGGAGCCTTTAGGAGGTGGAGGAGAGGAATGAATTCCACATGAACCACAGCTCTAAGGACCAGCTGTCGGGAGAGGTGATACAGGCAACCTTGGGGCCACCCACAGCAAAATTTTAAAAAATGATCACACATACACCCAGACATATACATACACACATAAGATAAAATAGTAACTTAAGTGTCTTAACTGTGTTCCTGGCCAAAAAAGAATATGAATAAACGAGTACATCACCACTTAGCAGTTTGCATCCATTAAGTCATTTAGTTCCTACAGAGACTCTACAGGGGAGGTATCAGCATCTCTGTTTAAAAGATAAGAGTCGACAATCAGTTTGTTCAAGGAGACACAGCTGGTGAGTAGGGAAGCGCTGTGGGAAGATGTATCTCTCCGACACTGATGTGTGTGCTGGCACCCCTTCCCTCACACCACCTTCTGTCTCACAGAGCGCGGGGATGCTTCTGATGTGGCCATACACAAGTCCGTAGTCAGCTGTTGGGTGCCATTGCTATGGAGAGGCTTCAAGGCCAGTCACAGATCATGTAGACAGAGGCAGCGACTTTGAACTTGCCAGTCACGGCATCTGACTGCGTTGTTTCATGTTTGGCCTCTGACAGCTCTTTCTCTTCTGCCCACAGCTGAGCAAGCGGATAACAAAGCTCTCATGCCTCTTCCTTTGGCACCAGTAGGAGGTTCAAGCCATGCAAGTCCCTGTCTGCACGTACGAACCCCGCCCTGGTACAGCCCATAACCACCGCCAAACGCCTGAGCCGTTCTTCTTTCCTGTGCTCTCCAGCCAAGTTCAGCCCCGTATGGGAGCCGCCCTGCTCACGCTCATAAGCCTCACTATGCGAGTAACACACCTTTCACACCCTCGCGGGGTGTGTGCAGTGCCCTCAGTCTTGACATCAGAACCAAATTTGGGGGAGGCGTCCTGCTGTTGAGGGGTAGCCACAGCACTTCTGAATCAACTTTACGCCAGTCCTGGGATGAAACACTTGCATGGTCTTTACAGAAACCCTCAAAGGCGTAATCTTCCAAAAATGATGGTATGTTACCCCTTAATCAGAAGTCTATCCTTCATTTTGAATGGCTATTTTGTTTTTTACTCAAGGCAGAGAATGATTACAATAATTACTATTTGGGACAGGAGCCACATAACTTTATTCTTAGATGATTTTAAGAGTATTTTTTTGACACTTTAAGGTCATCTTAGATGAACAGTCATCTCTTTTATCTCAGCCTTGGCACTACTGATATTTGGGTCTGGATACTTCCTCGTTATGGAGGCTGCGCTGTGTATTATAGAACTTTCTGCAGCATCCTTCGTAACCGAGCAGGACCCTAAGAGGCCTTCCCAGGACAGACCCTCTGTGTCGTCCACCTGTCTCTTGTCTGTAGAGAAACTTTAGCCAAAGAATAAATTTAATCAGAGAAGTGAGAAAATGCAGAAAGAAAGGGAAACAGTCAAGCAAGACAAAGTAATAATAGTTTAGCCATTAAACAAAGTCAAAGACCTTTAGTTCCTCCCCAGGGGCTATAGATAATATTCTGAGCCATATTCTTTGAGCTGATTTGTAGATGCTGAAACACCCACCTGGGCGTAAGAAGTTAACTACATGATGCCCAGACTGAAGCCGTGACATAAGCTGCTCCATCTTGCACAATTCCAAGAACTGGCCTCAAGGAAATGGGAACGAGCCGACCCTGGAACTGAAGACTAACTGTCCTTAAAATAATCAAGATGACCCCGATCAGACCACGGCAGGACCAATTTCGAGAGGACTGTCGGAGCTGACTGTGCTGTTCTGCATGTAGCCACGTCCGCCACCTGTACACACCCGAAAGCCCCCTTTAAAAGCTCTTGCCCCCTGATCAGCAGTTGGCAGTTGCTTCTTGGACACAGGTCCACCTTCTCCCCAGGTTTCCGGCCTCCTGAATAAAGCAATCTTTCCTTTCCTACCAACACTTGTCTCTCAAGTATCAGCTTTTGAGCGGTGAGCAACCGAATCTGAGTTGGGTTAAAACCCTGACTGCTACCCACTAGATGCTGAAGCCTCCACCACAACCTTCCTCAGTTCTGACGACCACAGATACCTCCAGATGTTGTCAAGTGTCCCTCGGGAGGCAAAATCACACCTGGTTGAGAACCACTGCCCTATATTCACTGCATAAAGAAACATGACTGTTCTAGTAGGAACGAGCATGTGTCAAGCCCTCCATGGTCCCAGGGGAAGAGAGACAGGGAAAAAAACAAGACGAAAAGCTGCTAGGCTATATACATCTCAATGCAAGCAAGCAAAATCTATAATAAATTGCAATTATATCTTCAAATCTCTTCTTTCCACTCTTAAACTAATTTAGACTCATCCTCAAAATTGCTTACATGCTGTGGAGATGACTCTTTGTAGCTTATAAAGTCTCTTTTAAAAATTTGATTACTCAGCTGCTCTCATGCAAATGCTTTCTCCCTTGTCTAAAAAATCAGAGTTAGCTGTGCTGACCACTGTGATTTTCCAGAAATATCACACACCACAATTTATGCACTTTAAAGTATTCCAAAAACTTACAGCATGTTAACAATTGTTTATATGCTGGACAGGTAAACAATTAAAGAGAGTGGTCTCTTTAACAGAACACATGTATCTTTATGATATCCACTGGCGTCTTTGTAAATGGCTCAGCATGCTTGGTTATAACACAAAGCTGGTTTATTGCCTAAAGTTCCTACCTTACCAATGAGTCTTCCAGAAAGGACAGAGGATACCATATACTGATGTGGTGATCTTGCTGTAATTTGACGAGACAACAAAGATGCTTTGTATTTCTTTAGGATTTAGGAGCAGAGATGACTCCAGAGATGGAATTGGGAAGAAAAAGGCAAATCACACCAAAAGTATAGCGTTTCATAATCTTGTCCCTGTGATACTAGCATATATCCTTGGTCCTCTATTCCTTCAGTATTCAAATATCAAAAAGAAGAATGTACACATAGGTATGCCAAATACTTAGATGAAAAGTGCTATGCTTCAGTCATAAATGTGAATCTAAGTTTTGATAACATAACTTTAAGTTTCGTGTTTCTTTCTCTTTCAACATTACTCTGAACACCTAAGAGGTGAGGAATCTGACACCAGTCATGTGAGATTCCAAGTGGTGCTTACCTCAGCTTTAATTTTATTGTCTCCAAAGCAGAGGTGCTGTAAATAGGCTGCAGCATTAGACTGGACCGAAGGAAACTGATGTTGCAACATCTGAATCACTTCAGGCAGTTCCGGGTCTCTCCATCCAAATTCTCTGAACAAAAGGAAGGCAGGAGAACATGAGAGGGAAATCCTGCAATACTGTTAACCTATGGTTAACTCACTTATGTAACGCCTCTGAGAGTTTACACGGAAATATTTCACAACTGATTGTTCTGGTTTCCTTACCCATACAGCAACTTAAAAAAGGATTTGAAAAGATTTCCTTGAGTAAATGGTTTGTAAGTATATACATGTGTACATATACATATATAATCTTAAATGTATCAACTGAAGTTACATGTTTATGAAGATTGAAAAAAATGACCTAAAATGGCACATGATTTTATAAATGTAGACATGTTTCATTTAGACTTCAGTAGATAATTTATAAGATCACATTTATTTTCTAATATGTTATTTCAACAGTCTTGTTCAGGTGCAGCATTTAGTTAAATTATCAGACAAGAGAAAATATAACTGGATGGGGCCAATCTAAAATGTCACAATAGCAGTTAATGCCATCTTTGTTATATTTATAATTATTATTATTATCATAACGTAACACTTTTCTAGGGATAAAAGTATTGTAACAAGAAGCCTTTATAGGGCTTGCTTGGTGGCACAGTGGTTAAGAATCTGCCTGACAATGCAGGGGACACAGGTTTGAGCCCCGGTCCGGGAAGATCCCGCACGCCGCAGAGCAACTAAGCCCATGAGCCACAACTACTGTGCCCACGTGTTACAACTACTGAGGCCGTGAGCCACAACTACTGAGCCCATGTGCTACAACTACTGAGCCTGTGAGCCACAACTACTGAGGCTGCGTGCTACAGCTACTGAGCCTGTGAACCACAACTACTGAGCCTGTGCTCTCGAGCCCGGGAGCCACAACTACTGAAGCCTGCAGGTCTAGAGCCCATGCTCCACAACAAGAGAGGCCACTGCAATGAGAAGCCCACGCACTGCAACGAAGAGTAGCCCCCGCTTGCCGCAACTACAGAAGGCCCACGCACAGCAACGAAGACACAGCCAAAAATAAAATAAATTAAAAACAAATAAATACATTCATTTAAAAAAACAAAGAAGGCTTTATAAAAGGAAATTATTTATTTAAAGAGTTAGGTTTATTCAAACAATGTTAATAAATCTTATGCATGGTGCATTCTTTTCCTGTATCCTGCTGTTTACATCTGAGCTACTCCAAGAAGCTGGTTGTTTATTTAACTTTAAGAAATATGCTCCAGGATACTTAAATCCATTCTAAAACACAAGGTTAACTGTACCATTATGCAAACGAATATTCTTTCGTGAAATCGATCAGCTCAACCAGTTAGAGCATGGAGCTAACAGGGCCGGATGTATGGGTTCCATTCTTGAATCAGGGAGCCAATTTTTAACGGAGACATAAAAAAGCAACCTCTGAGACCACAGATAAAAACCTGACCCCACGAGCCACAAAAGGGTACTATTTCTCCGAAGGCCAGGCTGGAAGAGAGACAGCTTTGCAGCAATCACTCGACTCCTGGAAAAACAACTCAAAAGCATACATCCTACTGATGCCAGGTCAGTGTTGTCATCTCAGAAGAGGAGTCATGAAAAATGGGACAGAGACGGAGCAGACAAAGGTTAAAACTTTCCTCATAGCTTCTAACCCGTTCTCTTTATCTTTTCTTTATCACGACTGGTAGAGGTTGTCAAGCAAACCGTGAAGCATGTTGGTGCTTCTTTACAGCTACTGAAGACAATATGGAATAGGATTCCTTTTGAATTGGCTCAGTTTTTATGGGAAAGATAAAGCATTCGATTTAATGTGCAGTAAGTACCTAATAAATTTACCTAAAATCTTAGGCAGACACCCATTTTCAACAGGGCATATGGTACAGGAGCACCTTTGCCACAAAACATACTTAAGTGACTGCTGATAATGGACAAACAATCGGATTTTTTTTTGGCTAGGTGATCACAGTAAAAAAAAAAATTATGGATGAAAACACAGGAAGCCTGTTTTTCTTTTTAATTTCATTTCCTTCCATTGCATGATTCTAAACCACCTCAATGTGCAACATCCAGAAAGCACAGTCTTTTTTCTTATAATAGGAGCCTCTTAAAATTATATGCCTTGTTCAAGTTAAATCAAAATCTACAGAACATCCGTAAATTAAAATTAGAAGTGTCATGTAAAGACACTGGATGGCTAAGATGAATTCAGGTAAGCCTGTGCTATTGGAAAGTGATTAGTAAAGAATTCATTTCAGCCTATTTTATTAACCACATGGGAATTGCTCTATTAGGCTTATATGGCATAGATCAAGAACGTCTTTGAACAAGAGCTCTGGAGGGACAGTCTTAGGGGCTCTGCACACACGCAAACACATGGCCTTGCTCGTGTCAATGCATGCATGCACAGATGCACACACACACACACACACACACACGCACACGCACAGCCCAAAATCAACAGAAGGAGGAAAATTCCAAAGAGTCATCCAAGCCTCTTTTTCCAGAAAAGCTTTGTGTTACCTAGCTGAGATTCTGCTTGGATTTTGTGCTGCCCATGTGCTTCTAGGGAAGAGCTAGAGGAAATAAAATGTCTGTCTTATTTGGGCCAGAATTCAGTACAAGGCATGGATTCTTCACATGACGTCTTTTTTTTTTTCTTTTCAATTGAAGTATAGTTGATTTACAGTGTTGTTTCACATGTACAGCAAGGTGATTCAGATATATATGTGTATATATGTGTGTGTGTGTGTGTATTCTTTTTCCGGTTCTTTTCCCATATAATTATTACAAAACATTGGGTATAGTTCCCTGTGCCATACCGTAGGTGCTTGTGGGTTATCCTTCACACGAGGTCTTAAGAACAAAGAGTGCTCACAAGGCAAAAAAAAGTTCTGGAAAAGACAAAACCAGCAGAAGAACAGCACGAGGGAAGATATGGGGCCATAAGATGGGTTGACAGATTTGGGAAAGGTGTGCATTCAGCCAAGCTGGCTGTGGGACAGGAGGCCGCGGTGGGGGGGCTGCCTGGGAACTGAGGGGTACGTGGTGGAGATGAAGCCGGAAAGCAAGGTTAGCATGAGATCACGAAGAGCCTTTCACTCAAATACAAAAAGTCTGGGCCTGATCTGTGGTCAGTAGTGTGACAAAGAAATCTAAGGAAATTTAGATATGATTAGGCTTATAGAACAGACAAAAAAATAATCTTAAGTAATATTGCGAGTACAAACCAAAAGTCGGTTGCCAAGTTTCCCTGTTCACACGCTTTCACACTTTAATCCTTAACTAGCCTTATGTGGTTTCCTTTCATTTCACGCAGGAGGAAATTTAGACTTAGAGATGTTCATGAACTTAAGTGGTGGGGCGGAAATAAAACTCTAGCTTTCTGCTTTCAGATGGATAAATTTAACCATCTAACAATGATGCCTGCCTGCTGTAATCACTGTCTTGAAGTAATGTCTAAAACAGAAATAATGTCTAAAACAGTGATTTTTTTTTAGATGATGTCTAAACTAAACATGTTTAAAGCCGTGTCCCTAGGGGACATCTGACAATGCCGGAAGACAGTTTTGGTTGTCACAACTGGAAGATGCTACTGGCATCCAGCGAGGAGAGGCCAGGGATGCTGCTCAACAGCCTACAAAGCAGATACAATCGCCTGCGACAAAGAACTGTCTGTCCCAAAATATCATCAGAGCCAGGATTGAGCTACCCTGGTCTAAACATGGACTGTATTTGATCATTTTTGTTGAGTAAGCATGTTATGAATCTTTGACTCCGTGATTACTGTAGTAGAGCTGGCATAGGATTTGGCACCAGGATAATTAGGAAAGAGTTCAGAACTTGAGCATCTGGCTTTCTCCCTTCTAGACTCTAAATACAGGAGAGTCCCTTAGTGCTTGCTGGTCTTGGTTTCCATGGATCAAATATAGAGAATAATACCATCTATTTCATGGGACTTCTATATGAAGGTGAAAATGCTTGGCAAACTATTAAAAGCTAGATATATACTACTAATTCTTACCCTAAGACTGTTATAAGGGTACATATATATATGTATATTTTTTAAATTTAGATCATACCCATTTAATTTAAAAAAATATATCGTTTTACTGTTGTGTATTCATTTGGACATTAGACTTATTTGAAGGAATATAAGTGTAAGAAGAGACACTACTGTAGCCTGTAGTAAAAACTGTGCATTAAAATGTGCCATTTTGAAATGATTATTCCCCCATCTCCCTTCAGAGGCAGAGTCCTAGGAAGGGCAAAGTTTTCTGGACACAGTCAGAGTTGGTTCAGATCCTGTTCCTCTGTGAGCGCGCCTCCTGTCTGTGTCTTGTTTGCTGCTGAATCTCCACTGGCTGGCATGTGACGTCTGCTCTGAGTAAACGTCCATGGAGTCCACCCGTTATACTGAGATAATAATTTCTACCTTAGAGTATTGTTGGGATGGTTAGAAGTAATACATAGAACCCCTTAGAGCAATGTCTGGCACACAGTGTGGGCCCTCAAGAAATGTCAGGTATTGTATATAACTAGATGAAGAAGAGAAGAATGAAAAATAAGAACCATCTACAATTTTTCTACAGAAGCCCAGCTCGTAACTCTCATTTGTTACTGGGCTTCACTTGAGAAATGTTCATGGAACTGGAGGATATGCAAATGTAACCTTTTCTCCATTAAAACTTGTCACACAGACCTACAATATTGTGACTAAACCATCACTCTTATAAGGACTCTCTGAGTTGTTAAAATTACAAGGCGCTTAGCATAGAGCTAAATAGCAAACAGTTTGAAATTTGTTACTGTGTTAGGCTGCCGCTGAAACAGAGCTGATGTACTGTCACAACATTTTTATCAAGTTCACTTCCGTGTCGAAAAGAGCCCCAGGACAATCAGAGTCTTCAGAAATTCAAACTGTGATTTTTCAGCAAAGCTTTATGTCGGAGGGAGAGAGTTCACTTTCGACTGCAAGGTCAATAAACTACATTGGTAGCGGGGCTGTAGGGACATTATTTAAGGGTATGAAAATCTCAACCGTTTATAATTTTTTGAACGCTAGCTAAAAGTTTTAAAGACCATATTGGCTTTAACTTTTCCATCCGGAGCCAATGAGATCAGGTGTTTTGTTTTTTGATTTGGTCTTGTTGAAATGATGGGGTTAAAGGGATGCAGAGACAGTGGTCACAAGAATAAGTTAGGTGGAAAGATTTCTTTTTTCTTAAAATGGAGATATTTTCATGCTTGTTGACAGATAAGAACTTCTCCAATGATAAACACATGGGAGCACGAATGTCTGAATTCTCATCCCTGAATATTTTGTCACCAAAACAAAAAGCTGCCCTTTATATGGTTAACCATATTTTAAAAACACATCTTTGGGCTTCCCTGGTGGCGCAGTGGTTGAGAGTCCGCCTGCCGATGCGGGGGACGCGGGTTCGTGCCCCGGTTCGGGAGGATCCCACGTGCCGCGCAGCGGCTGGGCCCGTGAGCCGTGGCCGCTGCGCCTGCGCGTCCGGAGCCTGTGCTCCGCAACGGGAGAGGCCACAACAGTGAGAGGCCCGCGTACCGCAAAAAAAAAAAAAAAAACACATCTTTGCTTTGATATAAATGGTAGCACTCGAACTATGACTGCCAAGAAAGCAAACACAATTGCCATCGTTTTTAGAAAGCAGCATCTCTCTCCAAGCTTTACATTTTGAGAAACCAACAGCGTTCATTCACTCAACCATAGTTTCTCGACCTGTCTCTGGATGGAGCAACCATACTACTCCTTGTAGACACGTCTAGCTCCCGGGAAACTAGAAACTGGGACCACGAAGCCAGCAGTCCTTCCCTATTGTCAGTGGCTTTTTTCTCATCTAAAATCTGTATTATTAATTATACCCTCTCTTTTCAAGAAATATGGAAGCAACTCAGACAAATCATCTATGATGATGTGATGAAACAGGAATGAAAAATCAAGCACACAAAAGAGAGAGAATGCAGATGTGATGAGCACAAGACCAGCATGCTTGCGTAACCTGCTGCACATTTGACTCTTTCTTTACAAACTGCTCTGCTGTCAGAAGGGAAACTCATAGAGGAGAGAAGGGGCCGTCCCTGTTGGGTGAAAGGACACAATCCCCACCACTTCATGCACTGGGAAATCAGGAGGAAAGAATCTGGGATCTCTCTACCTGTCCCACTATTTGCGGCAGGTCTCTGGTTAGGATCCTGTGGTAGACTGAATCATGCTCCAAAGGTGTCCAGGTCCTAATCCTTGGGACACGTTAATGTCACCTTATATGGCAAAACAAACTTCACAGAGAATCAGAAGGTAACAGACCACTGAAGTAAGATGATGCGCTGCTGCTTCTGAGAACAGAGGAAGGGGCCAGGAGCCAAGGAATGCAAGCAATGTGGCACCTGAAGCTGGACAAGGCAAGGAAAAGGATTTTGCCCAGAACCTCTGGAAGCAGCATGGCCTTTCTGACACCTTACTTATGGGCCAGTAAACCTGATTTCAGACTTCCGGCCTTCTGAACCGTAAGAGAAGAAATGTGTCTTTTTACATCACTGACTTTGTGTTAATTTGTATATCAGATGCAGAGGCCCATCTGACCCCAGGATATGGTCCTCCTAAGCCTAGAAGAGACGACCCCATTGGAGTGACTCCAAGGGTGTAGCGGGAGCTGTCTGGAGTATGCTAAGAGATACCACCTCCAATTTATGCCTCTGGGAGTCCTCCTGGACTTCTGATTACCAGGCAGACGCCTCGATTAATTTATCCTGAATTCCCAGCCACCTCCTGTTTATCTATTTAGAACTGCAACTTCTCTGACCCTCAGCTTATTTCATGAAGGCCAGTAGCCACCACTTCTCGCCATATTCCCGCAGGCTGCCTGGCTGCCCGGCTGTCTGCTTCACCTTGGGGTTCAGCCGTGAACCCCTCACTCCTCCAGCCAACGTTCACTGAGTGGCCACTGAGGATGCAGTATTGGACGCGGCAAAAGTTCCTGTCCTCGCGGAACCTTCTAATGGTAACTGGCAATGAGTTACTGAAAGAGCAAAATATATTATTTGCAGATAGTGATAAGTGTGTATTGGGTTGCACAGTGTCCCCCCAAGATTCAAGTCCACTCAGAACCTCAGAATGTAACTTTATTTGAAACAGGGTCTTTGCGAATGTAATTAAAGACCAAGATGAGCTCTCACTGGATTAGGATGGGCCCTAAATCCAAAGCCAGTGTGCTTCTAAGAGACAGAAAAGGACACACAGAGACAGAGAGAGGAGGTGACGTGAAGATGGAAGCAGAGATTGCAGGGATGTGGCTACAAGCCCAGGGGTGCCAAGGAGTTCCTGCAACTGCCAGAAGGAGAGAGGCACGGCATGGTTTCTCCTTCGGAGCCTCGAGACAGAACCAACCCTGCCAACACCTTGATTTGGGACTTCTGATCTCCCGAACTCTTACGGTATAATTTCTGCTGTTTTCAGCCACCTCGTCTGTGGTACTTTGTTACGGCAGCCACAGGTACTGACACAAGCGTGATGGAAAGAATAAAGCAGAGCAGACGTAGGCCAGATGTGTGTGTGTGTGTGTGTGTGTGTGTGTGTCCGTTGACACTGCAAATACAGCGGCTGTGGAAGACCTTCCCGAGAAGGTGTGACCTGGGGCACAGACCTACAGGTGCTGCCGGCTGGAAGGGACGTTCCGAAAGGGAGAACGGCCACGAGACACTGAGGCAGGGGCACGCTCGGCATGTCAGACCAGAGGTGGGGAGGCCAGTGAGTGAAGTGGGGCCACGTTGAGAGAGGCGATGGGGCCCAGATTACACAGCATTTGTCAGCCTCAGCAGGCCGGTGGCTTCTTCTCCGACAGATCTGGGAGCCATCCGAATGTCGTGATCTGGTTCATATTTTTAGAGGACCACTCTGTCGGTGGTTGCAAGGATGGATGCGTCTGTCAAAACTCATAAACTACAGGCCTAACGTGGCATGTCTGTTGTCTAATCATTATACCTCGATAACGGTGGGTCTACAGAGGAGATCCCTCTGGCTGTGGGGTTGAGAGCAGACTGTAGGGGGCAGGATGGATGCCAAAGAGATGCCCAGTGAGTCCCCCCGGTAAGCCCCCTCTCCTTCTCCCATCCGCTGGTCCACGTTAACTGGCGACCCCTGTTGCCTTACATCTCAGGCCCAGCCTGGAGCCAGTGGGGTGGACTGGTTAGGCTAGGACCCCCTTTGGAGGACTGGCGTCTATTATTTCAGAAGAAGCAGGAGCAGTTTCAACTAGCAAGTTTTCTACGGGGCTGAACTGCAGAGAGACAAACAGTAAAATAATGGAAAAATCGGTTATTTCTGAACTATTACGGATACTGGGCATCGGAAGTAAATCTTAGCCCAGCAACAGGCTTTTAGGGGTTGAGAGGTGAAAATAATGTAAAATGTTCAGGCAAAATTTATGCCGTCATTTACCATTTTTAATCACATGTATTTTAAGTACCAGTGAATTTCTGCTTCTATTGAAGACTTCTAAAAGTGCATTAGATTACAAAGAATATTACCAGTTTTATTGTAGTACTTATTCAGTAACAATTGAGTTTTAAATACGATTTATCTATTCATTGATGCAACTAGACTTTTTCAATAAAAATATCCCCCACAATAAAAAATTAACTTCCTACCCACAAGCATTTAGTTGCCCTGGAAATTCTAAAAGGGTGTGCTGAGTGATAACAGCCCAAGGGAAAAGAATGACAAATTAGTACCCATAAACTTCTCCTTGTAAACCATAATGACTTTATGGAAAATGTTTATATTCTACGACTACGTACCCATTTTAAAATTAACAATCCATTATGCTTAGGAAAATCACCTGGTCCTGTGAACCTTCAGTGGCAACAAGAGGGGATTTGATGCCCAAGATCCTGGTTAGGAGTGTATCATTCATGCATTTTTAAGCAAGTTTTTACCTTGTCAATATCAGGAGATGATCAGGATGCTACCTCAGGATTAGATTAAGAATTTGAGAAAAGGCCACAAAGGCCTGGATCATCCTCAAAAGGTTGTACTATACTATAAATATACGTGTGTGTGTATTAAAGAGGACTTAATGTTAAATAATATCAAATAATGGACTAGAAATATACTGTGTATAAATCATAGAATGCAGCACACATATTAATCAGGTAACTGTATCATCTGACAATTCTCTGTGAAACAATTAAAACAGTGCTTTTAATGATTCTGTTGATGAAAACTTCTGACAGAAGTCACATTGCATTGGGAGATATATTCTAAATGCAGGGACACCACCTCTTAAGATACCATGGGAGGCTCCACGTTTCTGGAAGTGAGAACGTGTCCCATGGCACTTGTCATGGTGTCTTTACAATGTAAGCTGAGAGCGCATACTTGAGGGCCGACTGCTAACCAGAGTCCGCTCTGGGCGACAGCAATTACTTTACCGTATCCATTGTTGATTTTAGTCCTGCAAATATCTGAAGCATGTTTCACACATACAGGTACATCTTTGTCACCTTATTTTAGTTCTCCAAAGGATGACAACTTAATTTATTTCGGATAACACTGAACAGAGATACTTCCTTTAAATAAAATCTTAATTTCTAACAAAATTTGGTCTTAGAAGAGGTACCAAGTGAAAAAGTTATTTGAAGATCTTCTTTAAAATGAGGTAACCAATTGTCTGAAAATAGAACTCATGCGTTGTCTCCTTCCAGAAGTATTTGATAGGGTTTTTAATGAATTAGGACTAGTCCTAGGTCCTGGGGATATGAATATTGAGTCCTGACTACAAACCACTTACAATTTAGTGGAGAAGACAGACTATAAATAGGTATTGATCATACGCTGAGTAAGAGACATTATTCAGAAAATGCAAGAGCTGAATTGAAAGCCCTTGTAGGTGACCTCTCTCCTTCAGGATGGTGCTGGATTCAAATCAGTCTAAACGATAACAGAAATTGAAAGCAGCTCTTTTGCCCCTTTCCTGTTTGCCCATTTCTGTTCCCCTCTAACCTTAAAAGAACCTAATTATAGGAATGAGATCACCAAACAACTGAAACTAACTCCTGACTTACGCTCTCCTGAAAGTACACCATGTCTTGTCTAACCTGTTGATTCTTCTCCTAGCTAAAAAGAAGTAAGACTAGCTTTCTAGCCCCAGTAGCCCCCCTAAGCAATCTTGCAGGTAGATCACGTGGGCAAGATAACATCTGAAGAAAGAGTCAGCCAGTCTGCACACAATGGAAAACGACACAGAACCCAACCTCCTACCCCTCCATTTTGCCTTTCAACACTGTCCTGGCTGAGCAGACTCACTGGAGTTGGTCTCTGGACACAAGTCCACCTTCTCCCCAGATGGCCGGCTGTTCTGATTAAAGAAGCTTTCCTTTCTACTGACACTTGCCTCTTGAGTTATTGGCTTATGAGCGGTGAGTGGCCAAACCTGAGTTCAGTTACATTCTTACTAACATTTATAAATAACTATACCTTCATGAATAGCCATAACGATGGCTTATAATTTCCAAAACTTTCACATAATGTATGTTTGTTTGATCTTCTTTACATTTTGGAGTGGGAAGGGACCTTAGCTAGCATTTCCTGTGCTTACTGTGGAGACGGGGAACCTCAGGTCAGACAGTTCAGTGACTTGACCAAGGTCACAGATGAGTCTGTGCATGGACCCTGGTGCCCAACTGTCAAGATTCAAAGCTCGATCAAAGCGACATCTGCCCAAGCTAACTCTTCCATCAGCCTGTGCTGCAATGCACTCAAGCCTCTAGTCCCAAACATTCCAGCCTCTGGATTGCAGCAGTCAGTAATGTGGGAGCATTATTATCTCGTAGAAAAAGCACGTTCGCTAAGAAGGAAGAGAGCGCTAATTCTTATGGTTTTGTGGATAACTTCCTGGTGGACACGGGGTCGGGTGGTGTAAGGGGGTGGGATTCAGGAAGAGTAAACTTCAAAAACCAAGTTGCTAGCATGTTGATGCCATCCAGCCAAGACCATCAGGACCACACATGCCCACGACTTATTGCTCCCAAGAAAGAACCTACATCATGTGGGGCATTTCAATAAGATGGTGTTAGAATATACTTCCAGGATTTGGGCTTCGCGCTTTGGGCAGATTCAAGGGAGCAGGACTTTGTTCTGGATTGGTTGCCGCCAGGATGAGGGGGAAATTCTGTGACTGAGTATCTGCAAGATTCTTCTTGAGGAGAAGGAAGAACTGAGCAAGGCTCAGACCACGAGCGGTGAAGAAACAGCAGTCATTCACATGATCCAGGAAAGGTGGTTGTTTTCATCAGTCTGTGGTTCAGACAATGTTCGTGTCTTGTCTGTGTTCGACATGATTATAAGGGGGCCTCGATTTTGTCTGGAACCATCATTGTGGTTCATCAGAGTGGCCTCATGAGATGTTTATATCCTGTGAAATTGTTTATGCTCAAGAGAAAAACAGGCCTCACTGTGGATGCCTGACCAGGTCTTCTCTTTCTTGGCCATGAGGCCTGGGCTGCCCAGTGAGGAGAACCAGGGGGTCACAGAAAGGGAAGGGAAGGTGCTAAAGACAGACGTCCTTTTCTGACACTGGCTGCCCCTGCGGAGGTGTCACTCTGGGGGTTAAATGGTGTTGTTAAGCTCTGTCAACATGATACCAAAACTACAAGTGACAAGAAAAGGAAAGAAAAGAGAAGAAGCCAGTGGTTCTGTCTCCATGAAGCCACACTCCAACTCTTTTTGTATCGCTGACTGGTTATTTTGCAATCTTATAGACAGCAAGTCTGACACCTGGGTATAAAATCCTAATGAATGACTTCATGTATCATGTCTCTTAGCACTTTTTGTTGTTGTTTCCTGAAGAAATGCATTAGGAATGGAAGGAACGATTTTGGGAGTCTCTGTTTAGCTGCTAAAATAGGGAAGAAAAAAAACACAACAAACCCAAACTATCGACATTCAGTTAGGTCTGTTGTTACTAGTGTCCATATCAAAAACACGCCTATCTAGGTCTACTACTTCACTTTGCTCTTAAAGGGATTCTAAAGAAGCTGTGAATACTCTGGGTAAACTCTTAATATTAGAAACAAAAAACAAAAAAAAAGATTACAGTGTTCAAGTGGCCATTCACAATTATTTCTCATGACTAGACATTAGGTACAAAGGAATTCCATCCATAGAAATTTCCTTTCATCATATTTCACAGTACTTTTGCTACAAAACTATTAATTTACCTCCATTTCTGGTGTCTGGATGTTTCCAAATTTAAAATGCAGAGGATATAGTCACCTTTTATTTTGAATAAAATAACCAACACTGGCTATTTATTAGTAGGTCTTACAGATGATGGGTGAAAGGGGTACAGACCAGCCAGCTGTATACCGTTATACTGAAAGATTCCATACATGTGCAACTGAATGCATTAACGCTTTTTAAAGTGCCATAGTAAAAAAAAAAAAAAAAAAAAAAAAAAAAAAAAGTAAGAAGAAAGTATTTCTTTCAAGATAATAGTGTTCAATAACCTTTAATTTCTACACATTGATGAAGTCTCAGATAAGGCTTTTATTACCTCTGTGTCCACCTAACTCTCAGTGGAATGGCTGTGATTCATTTGAAAATTAATTGAAAACTGCAGTGAGTTTAAAGACATTGTTATCGCTGCCACAGACTCTTACAACTTAAACCGAGGTAGATGGGAGGACAGGGCTGATGGAATAGTTTTGATTACAGAAAAAAAAGAGCAAATGGCAGATAAATATAGTTTCCTTTATGCAGATAATAAAAGCATACAATGTTTCTTTTACATTTTTCCACTAATTAACAATTACGGTTTCTTCATCAAGCATTTCTTTATTCACTAGAAAAACACTGTTTTAAGTTCAGCAGCGAACTGAAGCCACAGGGAAACAAATAAATTTGGCTCTTGAAGAAAACTAATTTAATATTTAATTGTATAAACTCAATTTTTGAATCAAATACTTTTTCTTTGTGAGAAGTGACTGAACATAATAAATGGACAGAGCTTGACTTTGTTTCATTTCAGAGGCTCCCAAACCTCATAGATCACAGGGCCCTTTGTGTCTTGTTAGTTTTTCACATGGTGCCCCTGGGCCCAAAGAGATGCCTGACCATCTCATTTGCTAAGGAGTCAGGTCGGGGTGTGGAGGCGAAGATAAATCAGGAGCTTGGGATTAACATACACTCATGATTATATGTAGGTAACCAACAAGGAGCTGCTGTAGAGCATGGGGAACTCTGCTCAATACTCTGTAATAAGCATATAAGGGAAAAGAATCTGAAACAGAATAGATACATATATATATATATTTATGTAGAAATGAATCACTTTGCTGTGTACCTGAAACTAACCCAACATTGTAAATTAACTATATACTATAATTCAATTTAAAAAAAAAAGGAGTCGGGTCCAAACAACTTAAGAATTGTCTCTGTCCTGACAAGCTAGTGTTTTCTGAGCTGCACACTTCTCAAACCTTGACATCAAACATTGCCATCTTTGGTTCCTCTTGTATCAATGTTCACAAGGCAATTGTTTTTTAAAAATTAATTTATTCATTTATTATTATTTCTTTTTATTGGAGTATAATTGCTTTACAATGTTGTGTTAGTTTCTGCTGTACAGTGAAGTGAGTCAGCTATATCTATACATATACCCCCTCCCTCGGGGACCTCCCCCCTCCCCTCATTCCACCCAACATTTGCTTTTATGACAGAAACCTCTGGAAATCCAGGTCTGCAAAGTTATGACATCATCCAACGTGGTACAACTGATTTTTTTAAATTGAAATATCATTGATTTACAACGCTATCTTAATTTCTGCCATACAGCAAAGTGATTCAGTTTTTTTCTTCTTTAGATCCTTTCTACCATTAGGCGTTACCTTTTCTTTTTAAAATATTTATTTATTGATTTATTTTTGCCTGTGACGGGTCTTAGTTGCATCACGTGGGCTCTCTAGCTGCGGTATGCGGGCTTGGTTGCCTCACGGCCTGGGGGATCTTAGCTCCCCGACCAGGGATCGAAACCACGTCCCCTGCACTGGAAGGCGGATTCTTTACCGTTGGACCACCAGGGAAGTCTGGGTACAAGTGAATTTTGAAACTGAACTAACTCAAGCTCATGCTTCACTTGGCATCTGACAGATGCTGTGTTTCCCTCAAAAACTTAAAGCATCCCGAGGAGCCCCTGTGATTTTGCTGTGTCACCCTGGGGCTCCTTGGAACACAGCTTGGGAACAGCGGTAAATGAATGGTCCTTCCAATAGCTATGACCTAAACCTAAATAAGGAATTTTAGCATAGCAAAGAACTATTGGGGAAGGGGAACTTGATACTGCAAGTTTAAATATAGAATTTCAATTAAGTGACGCAGAATATAAGTTTAATGAACAAAAACACTTGTCATCTGGGAAAATATTCTTACTCATTTGTAACAACTTCTCCTTTTGTAATTGTTTTCAAATGTATTATTTTATGACTTTTAAAGGCCTGAATCAGCATTCCTTAATGATTCTTCGAGTATTTAAAAGATGCTTACAACAGAATTTGGGGAGGTACCAACATTGAAAATTGTCTTCTCTCTCTTTCTTTTTCTTCTCTTTAGCAAGAAAGAGTATAGTAGATGGACTCATGAAATGTTCACGACAAAAATTCCACTTTAGTGCCAGTGGCATTACTGTAAACACTTCTTATATTATATACAACATGCTCTTTGCTGTCTCAAATTGCCGTTAAAGTTTTCATTCGTGCGCTTGATTTTGAGGGACCTCCTGCATACGCACTTCCTGACCTTGCTCCAGGGTCTCCGTTGGGCTCTATGGACTTAGATTGCCAGATAAGAAATCACATGAGGGACGAGACAGCCACGGAAAGCAAATGGAGTCAGTGATGTGAAAACTTTGCTCTAGGGTGAGAGTAGCAGGCACCCTTTCTAGATTGGATTGCACTGGAATGAGCAGAGCTTATACAGAGAAAATATTTTATCCACTACCTCCAGAGACCGTTATAGATTTAATAATCAGAGAGAATATCTCCTTACACAACATGACTTGACATCAAGCACTGACATGACTGTCCTTCGCACAAACAGAAGTCAGCGCAGTTAAGAGCTCATGTTTTTTTGAGCCCCTCCTGAGTGTTCGGAGCTGCTCTGGACACCTTACCTACTTCATACCCACTGCAGCCCCATCAGGGCGGTGCTATGAATATCCTGATGTTATAGATGTAGCAACTGTGGCACAGAGGGCTTTAACAACTTGCCTGAAGTCCCAGAGACAGTCGAGTGACGGGGCCAGAATTAAAATTCAGAGAGCTTCGGTTCAGAGCCCACACTCTTACGCAGGATGCTACACTGTCTAACCAAACAGTGTTCATTACTATTTCTACAAACCACTGGAAGTTAGGATGCATACCTATCCCTTAGAAATTTCATTAGGAGAAGACAGAATTCATCTAAATCAGGACTAATACCATGTCTATTATGTATTTTCCAATGACAATTGATTTCTCTCTTTAAATCACAAATTGTATCGTTTAAAAATTATCAGTAACTCACACAAAGACATGTTATACTGCTGACTTTTACAAAGCGGCAACATTATTTTTAAGCAAACATGTCTGTTATGCTTCCTCTATTTACTATTTCAGCCAGTACTGTAAGCACCCCAGGTCCCAGAGTCAAGTGATGGAACAGAGAATGAGAGGTCTTACCGGAGAAAGAGCAATAACGTTTGCCAGATATAATACATTTTCCTAATTTCTATTCTTCTGCTAACCTTAGTGTTCTCCTGTTTTTGTCTTCCGTAAGGGATTTTCAATGCCAGTCAAAATCTGCTGATTGGGATTAAATCCAGATATGTTCTTTAAAAAAGGTCTGATATAAACGAGTTCTCTTTCTTTACCCTCAGTATATTCATTGATTTATATTTATTTACCTGATGTAATATATTACCTTGTCCCCAAACTATTTAGTATTTTCTATTAAAATCCGCTATGAGGACCAGCTGAAAGCTTTTCATTGCGTGGACGTTCAGAATATGATGACTGTCTAAAGCTAAGAAGCTAAAATCTTGACTAGATCTTTAAAATTTACATGAATCACCCCAGTTTTAATATATCTGACTTAGCAGAGTGACAGGCCTTTGTAGTTGCTAAATAAATATTAGTAGTCAACTGAGTTTTCTTCCCAAGGACTCTGTAAGGTAGGGTCTATGATTATCTTTACTTTATAGATGAGGAGACTGAGGTTCAGAGAGTTTAAGTGATTTGCCCGAAGTTGGTAGAAGGAAGCCCCAAGAGTCACCTTGGGTTTCCATAAGCCCATACCACATGCTCACTGCGTGAAGCTGAACCCATCCCATTCGTGGCTGGGGTTCTCAGGGATGGTTAAGGAAGCTGGACTTTGGGCACAAAGGAGTAATCTATTCACAGGTGGTGCAAAGAATACTGTTCCTATTTTGCAAGATAAAATTAAACACACTCAAGTTTTTTGGTGCGCTGTAGGGAGTGTCTGACTTCCATCTGAATAAGCAACAGAGGTACAGGCTGTGCTTGGAGGCGAGACCTCAAAGAAGGCTTTCTTCCACTAGGTCACAGGAGATGCACACTTCCTCAAGTTATGAGAGCACCGAGCTTCACTCTACCGGGGAAGTAAAAATGAAAAAGCAGAAGATTTGGTCTAGATTTTTCAGTTTTTAAAATCCAAATAGAAGGTGTAAGACCTATGAAATATTTCTCGGAGTTAACAGAAGCAAGTATCATCCTCCTCCGCAGATTTGAAAATACTTATGGTTGACTAAAATGTTATGTTCAGTTTGATCGTCCAGACATCAGCTGTAAAAGGCAGACTTTAGGTGAAAAACACTGACTAACAATTCAGCTGAGAATCTTCATTGCTCGGAGTAGTGCCAAGTGGTTTGGGTGGTTGTTTTAAGTTAAGATCTATATTCTGGATGATGCCAGAACTCAAAGTCTAAGGATCCGTTTTAAACACCTTCCCTTCATCCCCTATTATGTATGTGTCATTGATGAGTGTTTGTAACTATGCCTTGGCCTATTTACGTTGAGTCTCTGAAATACTTGAGACTGTAAGTTACTGCCTATTGTGTGATTTAGAGGCTGGAATCAGTAAAGTAGGGGAGGGGATGGAACAAAACTAAACCTTATTTATGGAAAACATGGGCCTTTCCAGCTGCAGCCCAGACTCCCAGGTCTGGGCTCCTTCCTGCTGCAGGCTGGCACCCAGCTCTCTCAGAACACTCTTCCCAGAGAGCAGACTTTGCATCAGCTGGTTTTACACACAACCCAACCAGAACTTCAGGCAGGCAAGTGTATGACAAAGAAGCATCTTTGGATCCTAGCTGTTTTTCTGTTCATTTGGCAGCTGGGGAGATAGCAACTATTTTTGGGGAAAGACTCTTAGAACTAAAATCACCATAATATTATAACATAGAGAAGAAGTCAATCTTGTCTCATTTTCTCTGAAATGGAAACTCCATAAGTTGCCATGAACATGACGGTTACCCAGTCTAGAAAGCTGCTCATGAAGGGCTAGGCAGGCACCATTATCCCATAAGAACACGACTAGTTACAAGGGACTCTTTCTTCTTTAACAGTTGGGAAGAAAATAGTACCACAAATAAAAGAGTGTTTATTAAGTTCCTCCCTCTCTCTCAACTCGCAGTATCCAATCAGACACGAGAACTGTAAATTCAATTTCCATAGCAGTCCCGTTGCTGGAGCCGTGGCCCACGGCCTCACTCATTATCCCTTGCTTTGAAAACTGTGACGTTTCCTAATGGGCTCCCTCACTCCAGGCTGGAACCCCCAGTTTATCCTGCACACTACCACTGCTGTGTTCTAGAAGCTTTAAAGCCGCAATGCTTCTAAAGGCAAACCCGAACGTCTCATGGAAACTTCCAGAAACCCTCCACTTGCATTCCATCACCCACAGGACTTTGCTCCAGAAAAATCCCCATACACCGGCCCCTGCTTCCTCCCACTGCTGTACTGTTTGTAGTTCCCTACTCAGGCCTGGCAGCGCCACTTCTTCCACTGCTAACTTGGCTCATTTCCCATTTGCCTGGCAAAGGCTATTCTGCACCAGCATTAGTACCTGCAAAAGTCCTTTTCTGATGACAAAGAAGTTGAAAATATCTATAGCGATATTGGCATGTTAGCCTAGATACTTAAACTATCACCTGTGGGTCACACCACTATGGAGAAAACGGTATCTAGTTCCTGACACTATGGAAATTTCTCTGGCTTCTCTTGTGTCAAGCCAACAGAGTTTGTAGCACTTGTCACCCTGAAATTTTACATTTATCTGTGTAACTGGTTAATGATGGTTTTCTTCACTAGCGAAGTAAATTCCAGCGAGCAGGGGTCATGGGTATTTTTGAACTCACGACAATGCTCCTAGTGTGGCTTATGTTTAGTAGGTACTCAGTGAACAAATGAAATTACTCCAAAGTAAAAACATCTCAAGGACAAACAGTAACAACGAAAGAAAGCATATAAATGTAAATATCATGTAAGTGCTAACTTAATAGTTACCTCCTCCCTTCCTTGCCACACCTCCCTGACCCCATTCCTTCATTCTTCACTATTTACCCTGAGCGTCAGGGAGACACAGCGAATAATGCAACATCACGGGCCGCCAGGAGCTTCCGTCTGGGAGGCTGAGGACTGAGGGAAGAGGGAGAAGACACACGACTACGGCAGGGCTGCTCGCCCTCCGCGCTACGGACTTCTGGGGTCGGATATTTCTGGGCGAGGGGCTTCTTTGTATTGTAAGAAGCTTTTGCAACATCCCTGGCCTCGACCAACGAGATGCCAGTACAGGTGTCCCCTTACACCACTTTGCTCTTAGGAAAGACCTACATTAGTATCTGTGTTTTCTAACCGAAAGAAATCCGAAAAGGGTTTCCCCTTTTACAAAAAAAAAAAAAAATAGGCAAAAAGTGAAAATTGCTTCTTCGCGTCACACCATTTCGGCTTATGAAAGGTTTCCTGGGAACACTTTACGTCGTGATGGTGGGGGAAATGTGCAGTACCTCCCTCCAGCTGGGACAACCCCAAATGTCCCCGGGTGTTGCCCAGTATCCCGGGGTGTGGGGCTGCAGAATCGCCCCCTGCTGAGAGCCACTGGCGTAAAGAAGATTTTTGATGCCACCAGAGAAAGGCCACAGGAGACCAATGGGCTCTGGTCCTATGACGTAGGTCTCCGCCAACCCCTTTCCTGCTGACAAAGTTATCGGAACACAGAGTAGGCTTCCTGCATGGGATTTCAGGGAGTTCTGGTCTAGAATGGTGGGTCTGAAGGAAAGAGTAGGGGGTAGGTGTACAGTAAATACCTCTTTTACCTTCGGTTCAGGCGCCTGAGTGAGTGCACAGGCGTCCGCCCTGCATGAGGCGCAGAGAACCACATGGCAGGTGGCAGGTGGAGAGGGGATGTTCCGGGACATCGTCAGCCACCCCGGCGGCAGACTGATGGCAGACAGGCCTTCTACAGCACAGTCTGCCTTCTCAGAGCTCAATACAACCACAGGCTGAAGGGATGGCTATTTTATGCTAGTTCCCCACAGGCAGCTCTGCAGTCTGTGCATATATTTGCAAGAAAAGGTACCTGGGTGTCCCGGTACTAAATAACTCTCCTCATGCCTTTTAACACCATCGACGTTCTCCTGTTACCCTGCCAGCTCCTCCTCCTCCATCAAGGACTAGAGCTGGGGTAGCATTTTCAGTCGTTACATTCCTGGGGTGAATAAAGCTCTGCAATTGATCAGGTGTCTCAATCAGACTGAGATCTCACTGAAAGTCAGATCCCTTCAGCCCGGCTTCCATGAGCACGGTGATGGCAGGAAGCCAGCCTGGTACCTCAGGCTTAATGGGTTTCCTGTAACAAACCCCAGACATCAGAGAAGCACAAAACCCTTCCCATCAGGGATCCCGTCATATGTTGCCTCGTAACAAGGACCACAGGCAAGGCAGGCAACAGACATATGGGCCAGAGGGGCTGGAAAGCTGGTAAAGCTGAAAGCATTTGGAGGGGCCTGGCTCCGGACCCTGCTCTCCTTAACTTTGTCCCCCCTGGAAACATAGTGGCTTCCATCTGGTCACCCCAAACCCTTTCAAACATTAACTTGTCAACACTGTAAAATAAGCGTATGCTCAGGCACCAGCTTGGCAGGCGAATGATTCAAGGGCACACAGAAAAATCTTAAAGAAGCTGCAAAAGATTTCCACGGTTTAATTCTTCCTCTAAGTCAAGAGCATCTGGTCATCACATCGTCCTTATGAAAAGGAAATCACCCAATCTTGGTAAGTTTCATTTTTGGCCACTCTTCATTTTTGCACAAAAAAAAAAAAAAGGATTTTTAAATTTTAATTGAAGAGGTTACACAAAACACCAAGTAATTTTTTCATCTTTGGAATGAAAGAAGGTCATTGTATCTGAGATAAAGGATATAAAAGGAAGGAAACAATCTTCACCATGATCAAGAGAAAAAGCAGTCATGCTTCCGAAGTTTGTGAAATTCAAAAAAATAATAAACCCCCAAGAATTTTAGGTCATTTAAAACAGTATTCCTATTTTTAGATTTCGTAAGGTTTTAACCAAGGTGCACTGAAACGGAAAAGGTCTGTATATTCTCCATAATCTTTTATTTACTCTTTACTTCTGATTTCCCTCTGCATACAGAAGACCAGCGAACTAGAAGATTCTCCTGTCCTTCTCCTGTTTTTCATTTATCTCCACTACCTTAACTGCTGTTTCTTCATAGATACCGTGAAGGTTAGTTTTATACATCAGCTTGGCTAGGCTACAGACCCAGTTATTTAATTAAACACTAATTTAGGTGTTGCCTTGAAGGTATTTTACAGCTGAGATTAACATTTACAAGCAGTTGGCTTTAAGATTACCCTTGTTGGGACACATGGCAGGCCGCCCCAAATATGCCAAAGTGGCACATTGATTATTTTGAATTAAAATGACTTACGAAACAGCCAGTGCAAGAAGGACACTCTGACCCTCCCTTCCGTCTCACTGAAAGTAGGCAACAAATCTCCCATGAAAAGGTACCCTCCCTGTACAGCAGGTGGAGAGACATTCTCACCACCAGAGAGGGAATTCCGGGCCAAGAAGCCTGTAAAAGCAAACCTGGTTAGTTCTTCACAATTTACTAACACAAGCCCAAGTTTCTTTGTCTTGTCAGTTCTTCACAAATTCATTGTTTCTTTCTCTGAGAAGTAGAAAGCTGCCTGCTTTGGCCAAGCCTTTCTTGGGTTCCATATCCATGAGACCTCTGTATGTACAACTTAAATATGATTTTGTTGCTGTTGTTGTTATTCTGTCTTGCAATTTAATTATTAGTAATTCCCCAGTCAAAAGAACTGAGAAGGGCGGGGGTAACTTCCCCCTCCCCGACAGCTGGCATAGTCAGCAGGATACTGGCCGGACCCTATTTTCCCATGAGTCTGCTGCAGCTTAGAAATCCTGGGACATCTGACAAAGGCCTGCAGAAGGTAAGACTTCTTACCAGATCTCTGCCTGCAGGGCCCAGTGTAAGGGAAAGTGGTAAGAATCGTTTTTCCCTCTTTCTGAACTTATATTAGTGAGAGAAAATATTTGGGGAACTAGTTTCTTAGACATAGCCACTCTGGCATTGAACCTTTTCCTCCCAGAGATGGTCACTGTTTTTCTTTGTCTTTTATGTCATTTGTCATAAGAAGGAAGAACCACAGGGCTGAAGAGCAAGAAAAGTCCCTATAAATCTGTTGTTCCAGCCAGCCTCGGAGGCTGGCGAGTTAATGGTTCTCACTACACAGGTGTCCATTTCGACCAACTTTGCGGTGGGTTCCCTACGTAAAAAACCAGATGAGGTTTTTTCCTTTCATCTTGTTCTATGTCCTGAGAGCTTGGCTTTATGACCATCCGGAGGGTGCACTTAGCAGGGTGCACTTTGGTGGCCAAAGAGACTAAGGTTCTGAGACATGAAGTCACAACCAGTACTTTGTCTAGCTGTGACAGCTCTCAGAGGAGTTTGTCATAAGGGGTTCCAAGCCATAAGGGGCCTTTGTTGTCTCAACCCCCCGTTGCTTTGTTAATGCTGGAAAAATCCCATTCCGGTAGCTCTGGCAGGTGTCACAGATTAGCGGGTTTATAGCTGGAGGCATCTCATGTTCCTTGAGCAACTGGAAATACCATTTTCACTATACCATTCTTATCACCTGTAACAATGAAGGGCTTTTACTTTCTTAGACTAACTCTGCGAGTAAACTTTCTGGATCTTTTGAGGACTGCCTACTCTTGTGGGACACCTCGTGGATCTTCAGTTAAGCCATAAAAAGGCTTATTGGTTTGAGTCACTATTTGAGATTATTATAAGACTATAAGATCCTACTCAACAATGGCCAGATGATGGATCCTAGGAATGGGCCATATATATATATATATATATATATATATATATATATATATATATATATATATACACATATATATTTTAAAAAATAAATTTACTCAGGGCTTCCCTGGTGGCGCAGTGGTTGAGAGTCCGCCTGCCGATGCAGGGGACATGGGCTCATGGCCCCGTCCGGGAAGATCCCACATACCACGGAGCGGCTGGGCCCGTGAGCCATGGCTGCTGAGCCTGCGCGTCCGGATCCTGTGCTCCGCAACGGGAGAGGCCACGACAGTGAGAGGTCCACGTACCGCAAAAAAATAAATAAAAAAAATAAATTTAGTTATTTTTAATTTTATTTATTTTTGGCTGCGTTGCGTCTTTGTTGCTGCACGCAGGGTTTCTCTAGTTGCGGCGAGCGGGGGTTACTCTTCGTTGCGGTGTGCGCGCTTCTCATCGCAGTGGCTTCTCTTGTTGTGGAGCATGGGGTCTAGGCACGTGGACTTCAGTAGTTGTGGCTCGTGGGCTCAGTAGTTGTGGCTCGCGGGCTCCAGAGCGAGGCTCAGTAGTTGTGGTGCATGGGCTTAGTTGCTCTGCGGCACGTGGGATCTTCCCGGACCAGGGCTCGAACCCGTGTCCCCTGCACTTGCAGGCAGATTCTTAACCACTGTGCTACCAGGGAAGTCCCAGAATAGGCTATATTTAAAAAGAAAAAATATAGAGAGCTTTCACCTAAAACCAGATTAAAAAGTGGGTTAAAAAAAAAAAATATATATATATATATTATACATATATGTAGTATATATGGGTTAGCCTTAGGGATGCCCTAACAAGGTGAAAGAAGAGAAATTAGGGGTTTTTTTAAGATTTTTTTTTCTGATGTGGACCATTTTAAAAGTCTTTATTGAATTTGTTATAATATTGCTTCTGTTTTATGTTTTGGTTTTTTGGCCCTGAGGCGTGTGGGATCTTAGCTCCCTGACCAGGGATAGAACCCATACCCGCTGCATTTGGAAGGCTTACCATTGGACTGCCAGGGAAGTCCCAGAAATCAGGTTTAAAACAAAACAAAGCAAAACAAAACCAAACACCCAATGTAAATTCCCCTTCTTGAAATCCACCCTGATATCCTCAGCAATTCCCCCAGGCCCTCCTACAAATAATCAGAAAATGGATCAGCTGGAAGGCAGTATTCAAAGGCTAATAGAAGCAACTGTCTTTGTCTTGCAAATCTCCACAAAACCAGAAATGCAAGTCAAGGCCCACCTATCTTTACCAGTCCTCAAACCCTGCCTGTACCTCTCAAAATACCAGTAGATATTGTAAAAGATCAAGATATTGGGAACAAAATTGTCCTCTACGCAAAAAAAAAAAAAAAAAAAAAAAAAAAAAAAAAAAAAAAAAAAGTAATTCCCCTGAGACTTCTGATAGTAGATAAATATGCTCCAACATTCCTAGAAGAAAACATATTTTCTTCCTCTGTCTCTTGAAGGTGTAAATCTTACCAAGTCTTTAAAATGTAAACACAGCCCCCAATCACCTGATAATGAAAGGAAAAAGAAAGGGAAAAAAGCCTTTTTAAACATAATCTGCTAAAATGCCCTCTTGCTCAAATTCTAAATCACGGCCTCCTTAAGATTGCTTGTCAAGGGCAAACACAAATCTTAAAAGTCTTCTCCACAAATAATAAAAGACTTTAGCCATCTCGGTGAGTAAACTGAATTTAGTCCAACTGTTAGTTACAAACTGGTGAATTTTGTATTGTACCTGACTCACGGCTAAAATTTTAAAATGGAAGTTAAGAGATCTCTGTTTGTGTCTGTCTGTATGTCTATATATGTACATTACAGGTGTGGTGTTTTTCTACCTTCAGACGGTATTGCCAAAATTATTTTGTAACAGAGCTCTACTTAATTGACTTAAAAATAAAGAAGTGCTTATATGAATTAAAATATAAGAGAAACCAACCAAAAAACATGCTTTTCAAGTTCACCCGGTCTAAGATTAATCTTTAGTAAGCTGAAGCTAATTTAAGGCTGTTGCTTTAATTAAAGCAGGCATACTTTAAAGTTATTAACATTGAATATAATGCAAACATGCAACTTTTATAGTACCCGAGCTTCTTAATCAAATAAGTTCAGGTTACAAAATTTGTCAGCAAAAACTAAGTAACTTGGTATGATGAAATGTTCATGAGTAATCTAAACCAATTGTTGAAAACAAATAAATTAAATAGATGTAAGTGGAATAAAAGTTTTTAGGTGAATTTTTAAACAATAATTGTTTTATGGTATGTTTACTTAAAAGAAGACACCCAAATCTCTCTGGTGACTTACACTGTTAAGAATTTTGCTAAGTTAAATTAAATGATAGAATTTCATTGGATATCTAGATCATTTCTAAAAAAGATAAAATATTCGAACATTAATTCCTCAACACAGGTTAATCTACTTTTGGCTTCCTTTCACAAAAGAAATAAACATATTTGGTTCTATGAAGTAAGCATGTTTTATGACACACTGAGAAATTTTCTATGAGAAAGGACATGTTTCTAGAAATTATAAAGAGCATTTATACATTTGCTAACCCACAGAATATTAATGTAAAAGACAGTTCATAATCGCTTACTTTTTACTTATCACTAGAAATTAAAGGTTTCTAAGGGTTAAAAATTCTAATACATGTGATTAAAGCTCCTAGAAATAATAAGGGAAGCAATTCTGTATGCAAGGAAAATAAAATGTATTGGGGGGATAAAAAAAAGGCATGAGGTATGGAGATGCATTTTCTTGAGAAGAAAGAGAGTACTAAAGCTGGTTATTTTAAGAACAGGAAAAAGAACAAGGGACAAACTAATATGAACACAGAAAGTTATAGAAGTTTTATTGAAAAGGAATCTTGAGAAAGGAATTTTATATGTGATCCAGATGGATAAGTTTAAATGCATTTGTTATAAGGGTTTTAAAAACAAGCGTTAGTATCATTAGTGTACTTATGTAAACGTGGAATTCAATTGTTCTCATCTGCTGAAAGAACAAAGTTTACTTGGACTATTGCTTTGCTCCTGGTAAGCAATTATAAAGGTTTTCTTTACCTTTTAAAGTAATCTGCCTATAAACAAAATAAAACAGAAACAAAGATTCTATGTTTTATCAAAACAACATCCTGTGTTTGCTGTCTTCATCAGGCTTTTGATTAGTTTAGTAAACCAAGTCTTTTCAATGTTCAAAGAGTTAAGACTTTTTACAACTATTTAACCTTCTGAATTTGCCTAGCATGTCTTCGCCACTTTGGTTAACGCATAACTAAGCACTGTTTCACAGTGACCTACGATCCTATTTGACCAAGTGTTTTAAAACCTTTTGACATTTTGGACAAACTTCCCCAAATCAAATTCTAAGTAAGTCTTACTGACCAGGAAATAACTTCGGATTTTTCCAGAGGGCCCCCGGAACGCTCAAAAGATTGGTTTTACCTCCTTATAAAAGAGAGATATTAAACTACTTAGGCTTATTTGGAATGTTAAATTACATGGGAAGCATCGTCAAATACGTGATGATAAGCTGTCTTAGGTTATATTGTATGGGTAAATGTTAGTAACATTTACTAACCCTAAATTATATGAAATTATATGAAATTCCTAACATTTGTATATGTTGTGGTATAATGTTATCATTCATAACTGTAGTCATTATCTTAAATGTTGTATGTCACAGAAATAACCAAATTGCCTCGTCAGTTCCATCATTAGAGAATCAGATCTTTAAAAATGAAAATTTCTCATTTACCATTATTGTTTTGCTCAGATGCTTTTACAAAAGCTTCTTGCAAATGTGTTTTATCTTCAGAGAAATTCAGGAGAAGGAATCTAAGAAGTACTCTAGAATACAAGTTTCTGATAACCTTTACATCATAACACTGAACTGGATAAACATTTACAAACCCTAATTGAAAAAAAAGGAAAAACCTTATGGCTTCAAAACTTTCTAACAAAACAAGCAGCAAAAGAATTAATTACATGGGACTGAATGAACTGATGAGGATGATTATAATTTTTAATGTTTTTTTTTTCAAATTTGAAACTGCTGATTTTGTTTTGTTTTATTTCCCCAGATTTAAAGAAACTTCCTGCTCTTTTCTCTTAAGCTAACTATGACTTGGAGAAACTTGGTAAATTATACCTTTGTAAGTGGAATAGAAACATTTATCTTTTTCTCCCTATCCGATCCCTCCAGAATTTAGAAACTCTCAGTGAGCATTCTTATTTTCTTGAAAATATATTTATTTACATAAATTCAATAAAAATCTGTTCTCCTTATAACACAACACAATTGGAAACTGGTTATATTATCAAGGCTTTAACCAGAGTGTCCTATTTGAGAGAGACATACATAGGCTCAGATATGACCAGACAGCTTTCAGAAGCTAAGACTGACTTTATAGAACCAATAAAGCCCCTTGGAAAATCGGCCTGGTACCTTGTTTACAGGGTTCCCAGCAGCCTTACTAGGTGAATAAGGGAGGTGACCTCCTGGCAGGCCCAGGAACCTCAGGGTATTTTAGAAACCTCACGAAGACAGGAATTCATTCGAATTTATAGGTATTGCTAGCAAAGTCTGATGGCAAATATTTCGATTGACTTCTTAGCTTTAAGAGCTTATTGAAAGTTCAATCTGGAGATTCTTCATAAAAGGTTCCAGCAAAGCAAATTTAAAAGAGCCTATATGATCAACCGTTGTTCAAGCTGCACTTCTGTAAATAACCAGGCCAAGTTTATCTAGACTTATTTTGCAAGCAAATTAAGTCTTAACTTGGGTATCTTTGGTAAAAATGGAGGTGATTTTATAGAAGAAAATTATGTTTCTATAGAACTAATACTATACACTTGTGGATATCAGATTCTAGTTCTATTAAATGTCTTTGAGATTTTGTTTCCGACTTGTAAGCTGGACTGGATCCCGAATTCTTCTAGTTTCCTACATATTTGGCTACAACTCTCCAAACTAACATTTCCAATTTTCGCTCCCATCCTTTTAACTTGGAATCACTGAGACCTACAGCTGCCCCTTTTCCAGAAGCCCTCCAAACCGAAGCTAGATGACTTAATTTAATCTTCAGAAAAACTGCCACCACAGTTTATGTTTCAATACTCTTCTTTGTGCCTGTTGTTGCGTGAGCCACTCAACAGTTTGCCTGAACACCTGATGCCATCATCAGGGACATTTGAAAACTGCAAAAGATGCTTTGACCCTGACATCCAGAAATCTCTTGACTAGCTGCCCCCTGGGCTCAGAAACTGGAGCAGAGTCCGCTCCAAATCATTAACCTCTGTTTTCTTCTGTTTCCCTAGATGTGCCTCTTGTTAGACACCTGATTGCTTGGGTAATGTAGCCAAACTCTATCACTGCCTCCTGAAATGAACCGGACAGACCTACTCTCAAGACTAGGAAAGGGTTTCAATGACATGATGGAGCAATGTACCGGCTCAGCTTTTCATACGTGAAGCTTCCAGCGGCCTTTCAGCGGCGGAAACTATTGGGGCTCAGGGCAAGCTGACCCCAAATATGCCAAAGTGGCATTTGGATTATTTTGAATTAAAATTACTTAAGAAACAGCCAGTGCCAGAAGGACACCCTGACCCTCCCTTCTGTCTCCCTGAGAGCAGGAAATAAATCCTCCCTCCCAGCAGCAGGAGGTACAGAGACATTCTTATCACCAGAGATAAGGAATTTGGGGCTGAGAAGCCTGTGTAAACAAACCTTGTTACTTCTTCACTAATTTACTGGCCAAGCCCAAACTTCTTTGTCTTGTCAGCTCGTCACAAATTTACTGTCTCTTTGTCTAAAAAGTATAAAAGCTTCCTGCTTTGGCCACTTTTTGGGTTCCATATCTATAAGACCTCTGTACGTCCAAATACTTTTTTTTCTCCTGTTAATCTGTCTGTACCAATTTAATGGTCAGACCAGCCAAAAGAACTCAGGAAGATTCTCCCTCAGGCCACAACACCCTCACTAACACGAGTGGGCCTCATCCAATCAACTGAAAAGCCATAAGAGTAAAAACACACTTCCAGAAGTAATTCTGTTTCAGAAATGCAATATTAACTCCTGCCTGATTTCTAGCCTACTGGTCTGTCCTACAAATTTCAGACCAGCTAACCACAATCTCATGAGACAACTTCTTAAAATCTACATCTCTCTCTCTGCCTCTCAGTGTGTGTGTTTGCGTGTGTGTGTTGTGTACGTATGTGTGTGATGCATACAAGTATCTAGACATACACATATACACACACTCACGTACATTTATATAAAGACTGAAAGAGAAAATAGGAATTCTCTACGTCAGATCTCAAATGATGGCTGTATTTGGTGCTGCGGGAAAAGTTAAAGAAGCCCCAGGGCTTCCCTGGTGGCGCAGTGGTTGAGAATCTGCCTGCCAATGCAGGGGACACGGGTTCGTGCCCCGGTCTGGGAAGATCCCACATGCCGCGGAGCCATGGCCACTGAGCCTGTGCTTCCGGAGCCTGAGCTCTGCAACGGGAGAGGCCACAACAATGTGAGGCCCGCATACCAGAAAAAAAAAAAAAAAAAGAAGCCCCAGCTCCTTCCCTGTCCTGTCCTCACACCTACTCCTCACCTCAAGAGGTGGGGTGCTGCTGTCTCCCCCCTGCCCCTCCATGACTGGGGCTGGGCTAAGTGACTTGTCTGCATTAACAGAGTATGGCTCTGAGGTCAGGTCACAAGAAGCCTTATGGCTTCCATCTTGGTCTCTTGGGATGCTCGCTCTCAGAAACTCCCTCTTGGATTCCAGCCACCATGCCCAGAGCCCAAGTCACGTGGCGTAGGTGTTCTGGCCAACCGCCCCAGCTGGGCTTCCAGCTGGCATCCAGAATCAACTGCCTGTTTGAGAGGGCACCACCTCGGAGGCCAAAGGGTAGCAGAGCGGGCCACCCCCGAACAGGCTGCTTTGGCATAAGGATGATTTTGAGCTGAATATTTTGGAGAAATGACAGATACAGAAGATGCTCTGAAAACAGAGGAGAAGCCACTCTCTTGTAACAAACATTTACATTTATAAAAGAAATCTCCGTTTGTAAGGGTGTCTTCCTCTCTGTACCAGGAAAAGTAAGATGACACTGAATTACAAGAAACTTACCAATGGAGAAGGCAGAAACTTAAAATCTGCATAACAAACCTTACCCTTATTTACCATGCTTTTCCTGTTACCCTCCCATAACTGGCCATTCCCCCCACCAATCCTACCCCTAATGTCTTTTCTCTCTTTAGCTGAAGGTGCTTACTTAAATGGTGGCTTGGGCCATCTTGGGGAGCTACCCATTTTTCTTGGGGATCTTCCACGTATATATGAAGTATACATGTTAATAAACTTGTTTCTTTTTCTCTTGTTAATCTTTTATCACCAGGGGTGGAGGAGTGTCAGCCAATAACTCAGAAGGGCAGAGGGCGAATTATTTTCCCTCCCCTACAACATCCAGCCCTCTGTGAGGCCACTACGTAACCGGAGTCCCACCAGCCTCTCACCAAATCCTCAGGAAGATACACAGGAGAATTTGCAGCTAAGCCCCGTCTACCCAGAGACCTGAAGACCAAGAAGGCTGCCCTGCCACGTCAGTCAACAAAGGATGCCGCAGCCATCAGTGATTGCAGCCACCCACAAAGGTGAGTGAGCCCTGAGGGAACTCAGGATGGAAATAAGAAAGGCCTGCCATCTAGCAGTCAAGAGAATGCAGCCACCCCCGCCGGACAGTGCAGCTTGAGGAAGCTCAGGATGAGAAAACACAGGAGACTGGCCTCAGAGAGCTGAAGTGCACATCAAAGGAATGATTTCAGTGAGCCCAGATTCTTGCGTCTTTCTATACACAGAAAAGCACTAAATTCCTTAACTTGAAATATCTCATTTTCTTTTGCTGACAATGATCTTTTGTTCTCGCTACCTGGTTTTGTTGCAAAACAAAACCTGTTGCAAAACAAAACCTCCTGTATATCCTGGCCTACCGGACCCACCCCTCCAATTCCCCAACAGTTTTCTCAGTTATCTGAGCTGCTGTCTCCCAGGCTTGAAGTCCTAAGAGTGTCTGCCAAATAAAAGGTAACTCTCAACTTTTAGGCTGTGCATTTTTTTTTCAGTGGACAGAACCAAGAGGTTATGATACATCCTTGTTTTAAGCCACTCAATTTTGTGGTGGTTTGTTATAAGGCAAAAGGTAACTAGAGCCTATAGGAACAGCTTTTGTCACATTGTTCTTAAGGTGCAACTGGATGCAATGTATCCAAACAGTGCCTTGATGTTGTTAAATTCTTCCCACCAGACAGGAATAGAAGGTCTGAGAGAACCATTTTGAGACCATCAGCCTGTTGTTAAAAACCCAGAAGACGGCACTAATGGACCTGCCTCACCTGTATCAAGACTGTGGGTGGGGACTTCCGGGGTGGCCCAGTGGTTACGAATCCACCTGCCAATGCAGGGGACACGAGTTCGAGCCCTGGTCTGGGAAGATCCCACATGCCGCGGAGCAACAAAGCCCATGCGCCACAACTACCGAGCCTGAGCTCTAGAGCCCGCGAGCCACAACTACGAAGCCCACGAGCCACAACTACTGAGCCCGTGCTCCTCAACAAGAGAAGCCACTGCAAGGAGAAGCCCGTGCGCCGCAATAAAGAGCAGCCCCCGCTCGCCACAACTAGAGAAAGCCCACACTCAGCAACGAAGACCCAACGCGGCCAAAAATAAATTAATTTTTTTTGTTTTTTAAAGAAAAAGACTCTGGGTGGATCTGGAGGCGAGTTCATCTCCTAGCCTTCTCACTAACATTTTTAAAGGGCTAAACTCACTGTTTTGCATATATTTTTAACTTCCTGTATGCCACGTTTCGACATCTTAAGAAAACCTTTCTGGTGAGGAGAGACTGCCCCTTCTTGGGGCTCCCAATTCTTAGGGTAGCCAAGGACCCAGCGAACTAACCCAGAGCCACACCTCTGTCTGGCCTGTGCACCCCAGGATGTTAATATTCAGGCAGTATTTCTCTGCCTTAATCATCCCAGGGCCAGAGGCCAGGCCACGAGGGAGCATCCCTCTCGTTGAGAGCCCCCTGGGATTATGCCCACCAGCCAGTCCTAAGCTGTTCTCTCTGTCCTGCCCTGCCTTTCCCACGGAAACCCTATTCAAGGCTGGGGCCCGTGCGCCACCCTCTTCATGTCCTCTCTGAGCGCTCTGATGTCTCCACGTGGCCCTGTGTGGTGGGCGGGCCTCTTGTCCTCAGACCTGTGAGAATAATACAGACTCTTCTCTGTCTCCTCCTGTGGCCACACCTGACCGACGGTCTCATAAAAGAATAAAAACCACACGCTCTTTAAGCCACTTGGAAATTGTCCTAAAATGGAGATGATGCAGAGGCGACCTAACTTCTCCTCACCTGCGCCTCTCTCTATGGCACTTGGCTGCATCGGGCTGTTGCATCTCAAGTGGAGAGGGCCCTTTCTGGAGTGATGTGTGCATGTCTACTATTTACCGTCTGAAGTGTGTCGCTAGGAGTGAGGAAGAGAAGATAAGAACGAGAAGGAGGAATAGAGCAGGTGTACAAATTGTTACACAGACAACCACTCACTCGTGCAGAGAGGTTAAAGGACAAACTGGTCCTTTCCGGTGGTTAGACCTCTCTGGAAGGTCTGGCCCACAGAGCTATTAAGTAACGAATGACCACTATACTGTATAAAGTATGACACTTTTTTTTTTTTTTTTTTTTTTTGCGCTATGCAGGCCTCTCACTGTTGTGGCCTCTCCCATTGTGGAGCACAGGCTCCGGACGCACAGGCTCAGTGGCCATGGCTCACGGGCCCCGCCGCTCAGCCGCATGTGGGATCTTCCCGGACCGGGGCACGAACCCGTGTCCCCTGCATCGGCAGGCGGACTCTCAACCACTGTGCCTCCAGGGAAGCCCTATGACACATTTTTAAAGTCTTACTTCTTCTAAAGGCTCTAACTTACAATCTAAAAGGGGGGGCTTAAAAAACGCAAGATCTCAAGTGAAAACCCAGTGAGAAGACCACACAACTAAGTTTTTAATCTAAAAGTACTTTAAAATATCAGGTAATTTGGATTTTTAATGTATACAAAAAGGACAGTCAATAATCTGAAAAAAAGAGCAAGGTGACAAATAAAGATTATGATGTTCCTGGTGGTCCTTAAGGAAGTAACATTAAATTTAGTGTTACTGGGAAGTGGGCTTGATGAGTCGGTGGGTAGAGAATTAATCTGTATAAAGGTTATTATTAAATTATTATTATTAAATTAATTCTGACATAATTACAACTAGCCCAAGAGCAGGATGCTAAGGATTTTCACTGTCGTTGGCACACGCATCTCGGAGGAATGGGTCTGGCTCCAAATGCAGGCTGATGCAGGCAGGGCTGTGATGTTTTCAGTATGATACAGAGCCACGGTCATGTGTGTGCATGTGTGTACTTGCACTTCACCTTGGCCCAGAAGGGATTTAGGGTGGTTTCCTTTACTCTAATAAAAAATAAAAAAGTTAAAATTGAGGCTCTAAATATGGAGGCAAATGATCCAGCAAGCATTAGAAACAAGGTCCTGGCCTTTCATGGATCTATGCCATCTCTTGGTTTTGCCCCGAAGTTAGACAAGGAGGTGAGGCTTGAGCCATTTTGTATTTGGGGGGCTCCTTCCTCCAGAGCTTGCTGACAGACTACTTCATCTGTTATTTGCGCATGCTGACTCAATGCTTAGGCTTTGGCAAGCGATCCAGTGTCCTACTGGGTGGCTGGCAAGGGAGACCGACAGATACCCAGTTATAAAATCCACCAGCTGAAAAGCCAGTCAACTCTCCTCCATGACAGAGTCGCTTAGCATTTTTATTTGGCCTCCGTCTCAGACACTAAACAGCCCCTCAGAATCCTGCTGAACGAACCAAGGGCCATTTGTTTCTCCAGCTTTGGAGTGGGACACCCGAAGGACAAACATAAGCTCGACCTGTAAGTTCTACTGGCCTTGAAGCAGATATAGAATGTGTGAGAACCTCCAGCGGCCTTTGGTCTTTCCAACCTACAACTAGTACTGGTAGAAAGAAAAGAAAAAGCGGGTAATCAGATGGATTTTGAGGCTCTATCGGCAAACGAACTGCTCACAATTTTCCGTTCTGAATGTCAGCCTGAAGTTAAAGTACTAGGATGACACAGCATAAAACAACTCAGTGACCAGCAATGTTACATAACGATTTAAGGTTAAAAAAAAAAAAAAAATCTTACGTCAAAGGTCTAAGTTAACCAAGAAATCAAGGTGTATGAGAACTTACCCCACATGTCAGTTATTTAAATCACAGTTTGCCTATGAAAGATATCAAGAGTTTCACGGGTACTTTTTACATTCACAGGCCAATCTTCTTGACCCTTCCAACTCCTTTCAACAACAGGTTATTAAAAAATCTGTTTCTTGAAAAAAGACTTTCCAGTCCGAGTCATTTAATTTATTTACATCTGGCCTACGACGCTCCATCGGGAATTTCCGATGGCCCTTATACTTACTGCCTGCCTCTCTGTTCTCACACCCGCTGCACACCCTTCATATCTGCTTACATCAAATACCGAGTCTTCCTCATCTGGTGAGATTCTGAGTATTTTGCCCCCTCCTCTGAACACACTCCGGTTTGCCTTCTTCACAAGCTGCCAACAGTGGACACGGTGTCCAAGGTGTGACCTGCCTGGCTCAGGTGCAGTGGACGTGGTCCCCCTTGCCCTGGACAGGCTCCTTCTAACCGGGCATCTGAGTTCATGTTGCCTCTGGTGGCCTGTCGTCTGAAATCTCCTGTTTACCTTTCAATCAACTAAACAGAGATGTCCTTTCAAAAAACGTGTTGCTAACAGCGGTCTGGTTAGTCTTTATTATGAGTTCCAGGCATCAAAATGACTGACTGAAATATTTACTTCAATCATCTATTTTGCTCTAACAGATACTCTAAAATATAAGGACAATTATCCATTTTCTAAAGGGTAGTTACTTGGTATGATAGGCTGGATTCTGTATTTTTTGATAAGATACGTTGCTGTGTTAAAGTCTTAACCCCCAGAACCTGTGAGTGTGGCCTTATTTGGAAATAGGGTCTTTGCAGATGGAATAGAGTTGCGAGGTCATCTTGATGAGGGTGGCCTCTCCTCACCCAATGACCAGCATCCTTAAGACAAGAGAGAAATTTGGACACAGACACTCATAGAGAGAAGACCATGTGAAGACGGACACAGGGGTCACTCTGTGACTACAGACGAAGGGATTGGAGTGGTGTGTCTGCAAGCCAAGGACACCAAGGATTGTAACCACCAGCAGCTGTAGGAGACCAGGAAGGACCCTCCCCTAAATTCTTCAGAGAGCGTATGGCCCTGCTGATAACACGACCTTGGACTTTCAGCCTCTGAACTGTGAGACAATAAATTTCTGTTGTTTTAAGCCATCCAAGTGGGTGGTAATTTTTTATGGCCATTCCAGGAAACTACTACATTGGAGAACGTGCCATGATATATGTATTTATAATCGACATCTGCTTAAGTGATAAACAATGCCTTTACTTTAGAAAATATTTTTAAAGAAAAGTATTTTAATTGTGGTTAAATTGAGGGCTTAATGATATCCAATGTCCTCTTCATAACTAATTCTCTAACAGTGAAGTAAAAGCGGATTTAACAAGATAATAACATTCAAATAATAATAATTAAAATTGTCAACATATATTGAATGCTTGCAATGTGCCAAGCATTATGCTGAAATCTTTATATGCATATTACATACGTATATGCACACATGTATGTAGGTTGTATTATACACACAGAGGTTTTTGTTTTATACACAAATGCACAAATTTACTATTCCATCTAGGGATCAGCAAAACTTTCCTGTTAAGAGATGGAAAATAGGGCTTCCCTGGTGGCGCAGTGGTTGGGAGTCTGCCTGCCAATGCAGGGGACGCGGGTTCGTGCCCCGGTCCGGGAAGATCCCACGTGCCGCGGAGCGGCTGGGCCCATGAGCCATGGCCGCTGAGCCTGCGCGTCCGGAGCCCGTGCTCCGCAACGGGAGGGGCCGCAGCAGTGAGAGGCCCGCGTACGGCAAAAAAAAAAATACAAAAAAAACCAAAAGAGAGATGGAAAATATATATTTTAGCCTTCGCTGGCCACACAGTCTCTGTCACAACTATTCAACTCTGCAGTTGTAGCTCAAAAGCAGCCACACTTCTCTGCTGGCGCAGTGGTTGAGAGTTTGTCTGCCGATGCAGGGGACACGGGTTCGAGCCCTGGTCTGGGAGGATCCCACGTGCCACGGAGCAACTGGGCCCGTGAGCCACAACTACTGAGCCTGTGTGTCTGGAGCCTGTGCTCCGCAACAAGAGAGGCCGCGATAGTGAGAGGCCCGCGCACCGCAATGAAGAGTGGCCCCCGCTCACTGCAACTGGAGAAAGCCCTTGCACAGAAATGAAGACCCAGCACAGCCAAAAATAAATAAATAAATTTAAAATATATATATTAAAATAAGGAAAAAAAAAAGCAGCCACAGACGAAATGGAAAAACTGGGCACAGCTGTGTTCCAACAAAACTTTATTTACAAAAACAGGTGGTGGGCAGGACTTCCCTGGTGGCGCAATGGTTTAGAATCCACCTGCCAATGCAGGGGACATGGGTTCAATCCCTAGTCTGGGATGATCCCACATGCCGCGGAGCAACTAAGCCCGTGTGCCACAACTACTGAGCCCACGTGCCACAACTACTGAAGCCCGCACACCTAGAGCCCGTGCTCCACAGCAAGAGAAGCCACCGCAATGAGAAGCCCGCGCACCGCAACGAAGAGTAGCTCCAGCTCGCCGCAACTAGAGAAAGCCCGTGCGCAGCCACAAAGACCCAACACAGCCATATAAATAAATTTATTTTAAAAAAACAAAACAGGTGGTGGGCTGGACTTGACCCTTGGGCTATGGTTTGCTGACCCTTGCTATAACCCTTTGAGGAAGATAATCAATGATTTTACTGGTTCACAGGTGAGGGAACTGAGGCTGAAAGTTAAAAACTTTGTGCAAAGTCACACAGTTACTACAGGGTAGCTCTGGAGTCTCAACCCGACATCAAATCTTCAGAAACTATGGTTATAATCATTCAGCAACACTGTCTCATCTCACAGGCAAGAAAAGTTTCATACTTTCCTCAAAAGTGTATTGATTAAATAATGAACTTTAAGAAACTTTCTGATGCCAATACTATCTTGGCATAAAGAAAAGTAACGACACGTTAGAAATACAACAAAGACAGGCTAGATTTTATGAAGTCAAAAAAGAAACTGCTATAAATGCTCTAAAGAACGTACAGATATTTCAGAAAAGGTTTAGGAAATTCCAGTTAAAAGTCAGGGTTATTGATTGCTAGTGTCTCAAACAATCTATGTGTAAGACTACTCAGCAATACTGTAAATGAGAAATGAGAGAAAATAGATATTCAAAGGAATCAGTAAAACTCTGATGCACGTCTCAACATTTCTGTTGGTTTTCTAGCTGAAGAAAAGCAATTCAAGGGATTTTTTAAAGTTCCCTGGAAACACAGAAGAGACAGTGAGGTGTGACATCCCAAGACATCAGCCCCCTCCTTTTACTGGATGGTCACATCCTCTGTAAAGGACCCCTCTTCATCAGGTCCTTTTAACACTCAGGGCTTTGCTAGATTCTTCCAGACTCTCTAGCAGTGTTCAACTGGGTGTCAGGCCACTCTGTTCAGAAGACACGTGAACATTACATTTTCCCAAATTAGCTGAAAAATCACTCAGCATCACTGTATGTATTCTCTATGGTAAAAAAAAAAAAAAATAGTACCTCTCATTGAGCTAGTTCAGGTGTCTTTGATCAAGGAACACAGGAAACCCACCTTACTGATAAGACTCTAGCTGAAAGGATTAAATGACTAACTATTTCTTCATGGAGCTTGTTTTGATTCTAAGTAAAAAGAATTTATTTCCCAGAATACAGCTTTAGTGGAGCTTGACAAAATCACATTGGGATGATGGGTCCCCACCTCATTTTCGTAATTATCATAAGTGCACACAGAAGCATAAATAAAGAATAAAGAATTAACTTCACACATATACTTGGGATAGGACATAAAGCGGCGGAGTGTCACTGCATTTAACTCTCTGCTGTAATAAATGCCACAGACAAATAGAGTTAAACGGGTTAATTAGTCACTGGTGGCTATTTTAACTGCAGTATTGAAAATCAGAGGCAAACGCTAGAAGAATTATCATCAGGGTTACCTGGGCTTTTAATGGGAGTGTTTGCCTGGGACAGCAGCATCTCTAAACATCACGAAACTGCTTACCTCTCTTCCTCTCCTTTACCTTTCATAATTAGCTGCACACTGGTAACTTAATGCACATTTATCTACAACAATTCAATTCAGACTGCGAAGAAGCTTTCTGGTCTATAATTACACTCCAGCTTAATTAGCATAATTTCCACTGCACGTATTTGAATAGAGAAGCTGCCACGATGGCTGAGCTCCCCACGTGGAAACTCTTCCAGTGAACATCACAGGGAGAGACAAGTGCCTCCTGCTCGTGAATGGCCACCAAGGCGCTGAGATGACCTGAAGGCTACTTTCGACGAGAGATGAGTCTTGGGAAGGGTATGGAGGGGACCTGATGGAATCTCGCAAACTCCCACGGTCCCCTAAGGGTAGGAGCAGCCCTTAGAGGGTTCCCCTTTCATAATTACCAATTGTCAATTGGGCCACATGGTGCTGGGGTTTGTAAATGTCTAGTCCGAGGTGTGAAAACATCTCTGCAGTTTATTTTGGATCTTCATCTGCAAGGGATGGCCCTTTGAGGGCCTCAAAGCCACCCACCACCAGAGGTCATCAGTTATTAACTGAGACGCAGATAAATGAGACCTTTAAGAGATTTTTACCAATTTGCAAGACCCTCTTCCAAGGCTCCCTTGCGGGAGACCAACCAGCCATGAGAGGAAGTGGTCCCACCCATCTGGCACTAAACTGGCAAATACCTACTGTGTGATTTAGCCGGACCGCACTCATTGTGCACGTGTTGCAAATTTGTCCTAATAATAACCAAAGTCATCTGATTTAAAGGAAAATCTTCAGTTCTAGTAGCTCATTATATTTTGCATGGATATTTAACTATTCAAATGACTTCACAGAAGAGCGTGTGCCAATGGTTTCGGTGTTAACATTTTAACCAAGCCCTGCATTGTTTCTGTTTGTTACTCAGAGGGAAGACTGGGGCGTTTGCTCCCTCTGAGTCTGCAACACTGAAAGGGAAGGGACAGTATCAGAGAAGGGTTAAGAGTCTAGAGAGGGGTGAGAAGTTGTCGCTGTTAGGCAGGAAAACTCTAAACAAGAAAAGTCTGGAGGAAGCTGGTGGATCTAACCGATGACAATGAAACCCAAGAAACTCTGTGCCTGTCATGTGAAAGCGCTGATGGCAGAATGCGTGATTCAGGGGTCTTGTATGAAGTGGCCACAGGACATGTGTCTCCTCTACCTCAATATTTCCACATTTCCTTTTCCAGATGTATATTAGAATCTTGAAGCCTATTATAAGAAAATTCTGAGTGAGCGTAAAGAGTCATTTATTTCATTAAGATACCTATTTACTTTCTCATTCACCAAAGGTACGACTTAAAAATAACAAACGCATGTCAAGCATTATCACACTATTTACACTAAACAAAATGAAAATTATATAATGAAGGCTCACGTACGACACCACAATCTGTATTTTTCTCATAGTGTCACGTTTCAACCAGTTAGAGCTCATGGGTCTGGTGAACAGTTAAATTAAATTTGTACATATTTCTTCAAAATTATGCATAAGTGTCTTTTCCTTTGCAATAGGAATTGCATAATAATGAGCAATACGTATACTGAACTTTTTCCCAGTAGATTTCTCACAGGTGTCTGAAGACATATGGGGTGTTCGCCAACCAAGCTAAGCTAACTTCATTTCAACCACGGCATTGACACTTACTCTGTTTCCTTCTCTTTTATCAAATGTTTCATTTAAAAATACATCACGGTGAAGAGCTCGGCTTCTGGAGGCGACCTGCCTTGAGGTGAGCCAGGCTCTTCTACTTATTGGCTGTGAGACCGTGGGCCAGGTACATGGGCTCCGTGGGACTTGGTTTGCACACCTGCAAAACGGGGCGATACCAGCCTCCAGCCTACAGGGCTACAGAGAAGTCAGGGAGGTACGGCAGGGAGAGAGCTTAGCACAATGCCTGCCCCAGCAAGAGATACCAACTCACTCATCTTTCATCATTCCCTGGCCTTGAGAAATGTAAGAGAACAGCTTTATAACACTTGGGGCTCTTAAATCTGAATAATTTGAAATCTATTCTGGGCTCTAATGGAAACGCTAGAAAAATGTTTTCTCTGGTTTACCGTTCTTGACCAAAATAGATACAGTCTTCGATGTAAAAAGAGCAGACTGTTTCTTCACTTAAAAACTTCAACCTACATTTATGTTGCGTCCATACCTCATGTCCAACTGGACCACAGCACATACCGAACTCGTAGTGTTGTCAGACGGCCAAATGAACTGACGCAGGTTTACATGTGTAATGAAAGAAAACGGTGTTCTGGTCTCAACAAAGTGTATATGTACATGAAGTTCACAGTACAGGTTTGGCATAAATGTAAATACTTACAAAAAGGGTGCCTCTTTTTGAAACTGTTGCCAGAGTTTCTCTCTACGCTTGCCCTTGGGAACCCTGCAGGATGATTTTCACAGGAGTAAGCCCTCCCCGTCAGAATATGCAGGACTTCATCAATATTCACATTCACATAACGTAAACCAAAAGGCAGAAATGTTCAGAAAGTTGGATGTCTGTCTATGAACTATAGAATAAAAAAAATAGCAGTGATGGAAAATTATTACACATGGAGTCTGGAACTGCATGATTATGTCAACCTTGGGTATTGTAATCATATAATAACAATTTTCCAAAAGCTCCCATGTTTGTAAAAAACTCACATTCACAAACACTGTATTTCACCACTTCTGAATTCCAAGGTGCAAACAAAATCTTCAAGATGAACTTGAATGAAATCTGTATTTAAGCCCTCAATTTCAAGTTGACTTTCCACAGTGTTGGAATTTACTAGAATTTGTTCCTATTAGAAGGCTTCCCCAACGTGGGGCTGTTTTTATTTTCATTTTGCTCACATACAAAAAGTTCAAGCATGGTAGGATTTTTGCCGCTACATTATTTCTCAAGTTCTAACAAGCAACTACTAATTTATATACCTGGAGACCCACACATTAAGTAATGCATTTATATGTAGTTAGCTACATTGGCTAATACCAGTTGGTGAAATACCACACATAACAACTATGCCACTTATCAACATTATTGTGTTTTCTATAAGCTTACTCTTTGTATTCATTCAAAGGAAAACAATATGGTAAAAAAACAAACAAAAAATCCATTGTAATATTTGGACTGTAAGAATTCTCACGCTTTTGCAGTGTCAGATTTCCGGCTGGATTGATTTTTGTGCAACAGGGAGACAATAGATTATGTAACACTCATAAAAATACAGGATCCCTGCTTCAAAACATGGTGTCATTAGAAGCAGTATTACTGAGGATTAAGATTTTTTCTCCCTAAATCAGTGTTCAACATTATACTTCCACGCTATGTCTCTTTTTTTTTTTCTGAATTTTTAAATTTTATTTTATTTATTTATTTTTATACAGCAGGTTCTTATTAGTTATCCGTTTTATACATATTAGTGTATATATGTCAATCCCAATCTCCCAATTCATCACACCACCAGGTTATGTCTCTAAGACCTCCTTTGATTGGCATTATTGGATTATTGCAACCCAATGCTTAGCATTATTATTGAAAGAAAGCTTAAATTAGCAGATAAAAAAAAACCCTACAATAACCAGCAGATAGAAAAAGCTAACTAAATAATAGTTCATGTGAATTCCATGTGGAACCAAACATACAAATATTTATCTAAATTAAATTATGTGATGCACTTCCAGGAAGTAACCTACTAATTATTATGCTTTGGCACTTGGTGATAAAATACACTCTATCTAGGAGAATAAAAGGCATATGTTAATCACTGGGACGTTAGTGCTGTCTCTCAGGATTGTTTCCAATGAAACACAATGTGAAATATTTACAATTCAGTTCATACAAACCCAAGCACACATAAATGTGTACCTAATTCAGCAGGGAAAAGGTATCCTGACTAAGATACATGCATTTAGATAGCTTCTGTTCTGTTCTATTCTACTCTGTTCGATTCTATTAAATTATTTTCCAAACCACTGTTCATGACCAATAAAAGGATTTTACTACCCGCTGAGGGGTCATAATCTACAATTTTAAAAATGTGTGTATACACACACACACACACACATATATATACATATATACACATATATATGTATATAGACATACATATATACACACACATCTATGTACATAAGTATATACAATATATGTGTATACATATATGTATATATTAATATCTGAGCATTAGATAATCGTGCATACACACATCACATATAAAGTATTACATATAAAATCATGCTTGTTTAACAATTTGGTAATAATTAACTTTAAAGGCTAAAATTAGACTGGGAGGAAAGATGACTTTAATTTTATTTAAACTCCTGGACTCCTCAGCACTTTTCCCCTTGCCTTCGTTCACACATATGAAACACTTTTCAGAAACACATGAGGACGATGAGAATGACAGTGGCAGTGACAATACCGCCCACTTCCATATGGACACTCATCTCAGTTCTCAGTTGGGCCCTACTGCCCTTATGAAATATTTTATATTCCAATGAAGAGGGAACACTGAGCTTCAATGATCCATGGGGAAGGACCACGTGGGTCTCCCTTTGAGTACTTCACGTCACCTACAGTTTTGGCTCCAAGTACTGGATGAGTCCCTACCAAGGACTGGCTGAATGAGAAATGAATGGGAGGTTGAAATAAAGAGGCAGAGAGAAGAGACTTCATTCTGAGATACAGACCATCCCACTTAACGTAAGGAGAAAACAACTTCTACAAGGAAGGAGAACAATTGTGTAAAATACGACGCCTAAGCTGTTTTCAGAATGCGAACTAAAATATTTTAAAATATTTTTTTTACATCTATATTTTCTAACAAGGACATGCAGTTATAATACCAATGCCTGACAAATAAAGGAAGAGTTTAGATTATTTTTGCACTCAAACTTGTGGACTGATTCAGAAAACACTTACAGCAGTGTGACATTATTTTCTTGACAGAATTATGTCATTTCTTCCTCTGATCACTCAACATCTACTGTGGAAAACACTACTCCATAGCCACACAAATTAATTCATACCCACCAGTTATGACATAATTTATTAGCATTGAATAGCTGGAGGTATTTGATAATGTTGTTACTCTGTCAGCATCTAGGAGATTTTTTTGAATGTATTATTTTGGGAAAGGAAATACTTCTCAGCGTTTTGCATATATTTTGCATGAAGACCCACAGTAAAAATATATCTTAGACTCACAGACATACACACACACACACTCACATGTCTGACACCCCTTTTCCAAGACACCCAACCAAACTTTCCTTACTATGGGCGTTGTAATCATTCTAGTCTATCCTATTCAATCTTTTAAATGCTGGTCAAAAACCTTTAAATTGACTTGACTGCTCACTGATAGGTGGTCCCCATTTGGAAAACAAAACTGTACTAATCCAATCAGGCCATGGACTCCTGACTTCTATAAGAGATAGATCGATATAGGAGATTCTATAGATAGAATGCATCTATTTCATAAAAATATAGAAATCCATTTTAATCACTTAGACTCAAAGGGCTACCTTACTAAAACATATAAGGGCAAAATATCAACTTCTATATTTACGAGAAGAATACCTGAATTACAACCATGAGCACATAAAATCAACAATATGTTGGAGCAGGGTTAGTACCTGGGCCAAATCCAGGCCACCTCCTGTGTTTGTATGGCCTGCCAGTTAGAAATGGCCTTAACAGACAGGCAATTACAATAAATGTGATGATAGGGAACCTTAAAATCTTGAAGTCCAATTACACGAAATGTTATCTCCCCCAAATAATCTCATTTGTATTGATAGACATCTATTAAAAACATTATTATTCACATTTTATTACATTTTGGATTTCATTAATAATAATTTTGTAGAAATTTGTTTCCTCTCTTCTTATATAAGTATCTACATAATAATCTAGATCTGCCACTTGGCCCACAAAGACTAAACTATTGACTATCTGACCCCTTTATGGAAACTTTGCTGACCCACGCATTACAGTGTCATTTGTTAATTGTTATAATGATTTATATTGCTACTAATCAGTATTAACTAAACAGTGATCTGACTGCAGCCTTAACCACACTCTGGTACCCAGGTGAGCACACAGGTGATAAGATGCTCCAGGTTCATGACTAAGTGCAGGAATTCCCCACCCTACCTCACCGCGCTCCCCAGCCCCGGATGTGAAATTATCCCTTTGGTTCTAGGGAAAACCACTTCCCTGAAGAGGAGAATCTCTCTGTAGCCAAGGCAACCCAGATGCCTTTGTTAAAAATAACTTTGCTTTTGTTTTATTAAGATCCATAAGCTCAAAGGGAAATTGGGCTTTTCTTTCAATGAAATTACTTTTCACCTAGTTCCAGAGATGTCACAGGAGGCGCACAGAGCTGCAGCAGGAGACCGTCTACTTAATAAGCATCTCAGTAAAAGGAGCACTTCCTGTCTCCTCACCATAGCAACTGCACTCTGGATAACTGCCACTTCTGGGTCCAGATAAATGGGGCTATTGAACGACCTGGTGTTTATTACATTTAAAGAATTCTCATTTGTTTTCACGTGGACATGAAGCAACATGGCAGAGCTCCCTCTGTGTACATTTTCCACTAGAAAAAAAAGTTTTACTCTACCCCGATACAAAAGAAGTTTCCCTGAAAAAGATGTGTTGCCGTTTGGGGTATTAAGGCTTTAAAATTTAGCACTGGACAAACACAATTTTAATTACAAATTACAAATACAAAGATCTTCTGGGGAGTATTTACGTTTTCTGCTTTTAAGTTTTACCATGTTTTACCTTGATTGCTCCTGTTTCTTTCTCTCCCTCTTTCCAATCATCATAAATAATTCTCTTTAGAACACGCTTAATGGAAAACCTTAAACAACGATCTTCATCAATATTCATCCCTTCTTTGCATTTTAACTAGGGGGTGAGCCAAGGTGTACCTTACTGGCATGATCATTGATGGTTTTACTTAACCTCTGGGCAATATTTTACAACTTCATGAAAATCTTAATTTTCACATGACATATTAATCAAAGCCTTGTTTTTAAGGCCTTTGGGTTTATTTATGTGTGGCAATTTGTATGTCTGCTTTCGGTCCTTATTAAATTTTTGTTGGTTGTATGTCTGTTTTAACAATACATAATAACTTTTTCTTATAAAGCTACTATGTTGTTAAATCCCTATTTCATGTGAACACACAGTGAGCTTCATCAGTAAAAACGCTAGAGAAAACTATGCACGAAAAAGGCATCCTCAATGCAAATTACAAACATCTTTGGAAAGTAATTTGCAAACAAACATTCAGAAACAAATAAAACTATTGGTTCATCAGTAAAAACGCTAGAGAAAACTATGCATGGAAAAAAACATTCTCAATGTCAAATTACAAACATCTTTTGGAAAGTAATTTGAAAACCAACATTCAGAAACAAATAAAACTATTTCCACAAAAAAAGCTAGTTGATATAAAAAAAAGCAACACAACATGCTAAAAATTTTCCTGGAACAAGATTTGTTCAAGGTTTATTTAGCACAGTCTTGGCACATAGATTAAATTCAATATGATCTCTCTGGAAATAGATTCTAAACTCAAATAATCAAGTCTAATAATTAATGATTATTTTCTCCCTGCTTAAAATGCTATAGCTCATTTTTGCCCTTAAGCCTCTGATAAAAATTGTGTTTCTTTTTCCAAGCAAAGGTTGTTTTTGTTGTTGAACAAAGAGTCGGTTTTCAATGACAGAATTAGGCAGATTTAGAACTACAGATGTACAAGAAAGTTCTAAAAAAAAAAAAAAAAAAAAAACCTAAAAATTTTTTTGTGAATAGCTAATGCAAATCTAAAAAATCTTTGTACTGAAATAAAAACAGTACCTGTTGGGCTTAACTGGCATTTGGTCCTCGTAGGGCGTTTCACCAGTTTTCGCCATCTCATGATACAGGATTTGAAGGTGAGGTGAAAGGACCGACTCCCGCACTCTTTACCTGAATATATGTGCCCTGCTGAGTGAAGGCTGGGACCAGGTGTGCTCAACAGGGCTTCTAAGCACCTGTCACTGTCACAAGTGCTTTATGTATAAATCCCTCCATTTAATCCTCACACAACTCTATGAGGGAGGCGCTAATATCATCCCCACTTTACAGACGGGGAAACTGAGGCACACAGGAAGTGACCCAAGGTCACAGAGCAAGCAAGGAGCACAGACGGGTTTCAAAACCTGGCATCTGGTGCCAGAGGTGGGCGCTCTCAACAAGCTCACAGCCCCATCTCTTGATCAGCACTCAGGTTCACGGGCGGGTAAGTGGTGAAGTCAGAACAGGAACAAAACTGACTTCTGCTGTCTTCACACTCCAAATCCTGCCTTTGTTGGTTCCTAGCTGTGCGCTGGGCCGTGTCCTGGACACATCCTGGTTCTCAGTCACTTCGACAATGAGACAGGACAGACTCAATCCATCTCCCTGAGTTGCTCTGATAATGAATGAAATTCCAGGGTGAGAGCACTTCTCCTCAAGTAGATGCTTAATAAACATCATTCCCTCCCCCTTACACCACGCATCTTAAACGTCTCTCTGTTCCCAGCTTATTCACAAACTCATACAGCTTAACGTTCAAGGGAAACAATCACTGGAAACAAGCGGAACTGAAGCTCGACATGACTTCATATTAATCAGGATTGTATTTTGTGCCAATTCGTGGAGAATGTGCTGAACAAAATATATTTCTTTAAAAGACGATTTCCTGGGCTTCCCTGGTGGCGCAGTGGTTGAGAGTCCGCCTGTCGATGCGGGGGACACGGGTTCGTGCCCCGGTCCGGGAAGATCCCACGTGCCGCGGAGCGGCTGGGCCCGTGAGCCATGGCCGCTGCGCCTGCGCGTCCGGAGCCTGTGCTCCGCAACGGGGGAGGCCACAGCGGTGAGAGGCCCACTTACGGCAAAAAAAAAAAAAAAAAAAAAAGACGTTTTCCTAACTGTGTTTTCTAGTCGGTTTACCGTCAGCAAGAGAAACATACGAGTTGCAGATTGCTGAATATCTGATTTTAATTCCCAAGTCATCCATTCCTTACACGTGATCAAGAATATACAATTAAAGAATGGACTTAGTTGTTTCCTTGAAACTGAAAACTACTTTATTTATTTATATAATTATTTTAACTGATGCAACTCTCCAGAACACAAGAAATAAATCACATCTCAAATTACAAAACGACACATAGTGAGTTGCAAAGGGGCCCCTGAAAAGATATGCCCAAGTTCTAACCTTCAGTACCTATGAATGTGACTTTATTTGAAATGGGGTCCTTGTATATGTATTTAAGGGTCTCAACACAAAACCATCTTGGATTTAGAGTGGACCCTCAATCCAATGACTGGTGTCCTCATAAGGGAAAAGAGAGGAATTTGAGACAGACACACAGGGAAGAAGGTGACGTGAAGCCAGAGGCAGAGGCTGGATGGATGCAGCCCCAAGCCAAGCAGCCCCTGGATCCTCCAGGATCTGGAAGAGCAGAGGAAGGACCCTCCCCCAGAGCCTTCGGAAGGAGTGTGGCCCTGCTGACACTGTGGTTTCAGATTTATGGATTCCAGAGTTGTGAGAGAATATAGTTCTCTCAGCTCTGCGGTAATTTGTTATGGAAGCCTTATGAAACTAATACACTACCTTTTTGAAGAGGAAAAGAAAAACACGGAATGAAAATATTCTTTAATGTACAGAACTACTTGAAAGTTCCCCTTGCCTTTTTCTCCTCCCCTGGAGCAGTGGGAGAAAAGACTTAAACAATAATCCTAAGAGCAGAATCTAAGCATACAACCCAACAGGTATGCTGGTTCTCTAACATTCTTTAAGAAAATGTAAGCATTTAAAACTCTCGTTTTTATTATGAGC